>NC_068313.1:3195912-4690912 GCF_025860055.1 Xyrauchen texanus | reverse complement strand
TTTTGCAGCTGAAGACCTGCATAATTGATCTATAGGGGAAAATTCCACTTTTTAAATTTAACAAACTTGTTTGGTGTCTTCAGTGCCTTAATGCTTAATAAGTGTTATTAGAAGAAATGGTAATATTTCACTGTGGTAAACACTCTTTTTTTGGAGTGTTGTAATCATCTGATTTTAAATTACTGTACATCATATAATGTTTAGATGTAATACTTTAAATATAGCAAATGGTGAATATAATTTACAAATCACTCTTTTTGTTTTTTCTTAGGATTTTTCATACTGTCCCAACATTTTCAGAATTAGGGTTGTAATAATAATAATGTTAAATTTATATAGCACCTTACCAGAGTTCAAGAACACTTAACTTTTTCAAAATTAGCACAGTTTAAAGAAAAAAAAAAAGACAGAGAATGTTTCAGTTTCTTCGTTTTAGATAAGAAGGAATATTCCTAATAGGTGAATACTCTATGGAGCATTTAAACCTTTTGTAACGATGGGTACAGGGAGAGGAGTAACTTAAAATATTTAATAAATGACGCTAGAGTGGAATATATAAAACAAGGAATCAATACAAGGCTCAAGGGTTGCGCCAAGGGATGCAGAGCCGTGGAAAGCTCGAGGGATGGAGTCATGGAAGGTGGAGCCGTGAGAGGCTCGAGGGGTGGAGCCATTGGAAGGCAGAGCAGTGAAAGACTTGAGGGGTGGAGCCAGGGAAATTGGTTCACAGAGAGTAGCTGATGGGTTAAGGTACCGAAGGTTTGGTGGACCGAGGTAGCGCCAAAGGCTTGGAGGACCGAGGCAGAGCTGGGGGATCGGAGGACTGAGGCGGAGCCATTAGGACAGAGGTCCAAGGCGGAGCCAGTGGGAAGGAGGTCCCTGATAGGTCCAAAGGCGGAGCCAGGTGACAGATGGACCAAGGCGGAGCTGGAGGGATGAGGGACCTTGGTGGTGCCGATAGGCTGAGGGTCCACGGTGGAGACGAGGGGACATAGAGCCGAGGTGTTGATGAGGGATCGGAGGGCCAAGGTGGCGTTCAGGGCTCGGAGGGCCTAGGCGGAGTCAGAGAGTCGACAGATCCCTTACCTGTGAAGTCACCGGAACCGATGGTCAAGCCGGTGACTTGGGAGGAGCCGGCAGATCAGGAGGAGCATGAACAAATGTCTTGAGTGGGCCAGCAGAGGAGGAAGGGCCAGGGCACTGGGCGGAATCCGGGTGTCCATTATGCTGGCTGGAAACAGTGGAGGAAGAAGGGTAGTCGAGGTGGGCACATGGACGGGAATCCATTCGGGGTCTATTAGCTCCGCAAGAGCAGGCTCTGGACAGTCAAGGCTACAGGCACTGGCTCTGGGACAGTCAAGGCTACAGGCACTGGCTCTGGCTCTGGGACAGTCGAGGCTCCAGGCACTGGCTCTGGCTCTGGGACAGTCGAGGCTCCAGGCACTGGCTCTGGCTCTGGGACAGTCGAGGCTCCAGGCACTGGCTCTGGGACAGTCGAGGCTCCAGGCACTGGCTCTGGGACAGTCGAGGCTCCAGGCACTGGCTCTGGGACAGTCGAGGCTCCAGGCACTGGCTCTGGTACGGTCGAGGCTACAGGCGTGGGCCCTGGCTCATTAACCATGTCAGGATTCGAGGGTGGAGCCATGGAAGGCTTCGAAGAGTCCACTGTGGGAGGAGATTCAAAGCCGTCACCCACCACACCCACAGTGACTGGTTAGCCACAAAGTTTTAAGACCACCTCCACAAACTCGAGTAGCATCCAGTGAGGATTGAGCTCCTTTAGTGCACTATTAAGACCAGTCCTGAAGAAAATCACCAGAAAGTGGTCAATAAAGTGCACTAAATTTGCCAGTTGTAAAAACTCAGACATGATCCTCAACTGGACGGTCCCCTTGCTCGAGGAGGAGGAGCCTGACACCAGCAGGCATATCCATCTTGTTCGGTCAGTTTTTCTGTAACGTTTGGTACAGGGAGAGGAAGAAAGGAGTCACAGGAGTAACTTAAAATATTTAAAAAATGACGCTAGAGTGAAAGATATCAAACAAGGAATCAATAAAACAAACCTACACAACATTGCAATACAAGAACTGACAGGGAATGAACAAAACAGGAGGGTATTTATACAAAGGCAGATGATGGAATGGAGGACAGGTGAGGATGATTGAAAACAGATGGAAGTGATGAGGGCAGTGCACTATGGGAAATGTAGTTCGGCGGAAAACTTAAAAATAAGAGTCCTTGGAAAACATGAGAGACCTTTATGGAGCATTTTAACTTTTTTTTTTTGGAATAAATTCTTAACCAGTTAATAACCTTAATCGCTGAAGTGGATATAAATGTGGTCAACTTTAAAGAGATTGTAAATCAATTCAGGTCAGGAATTTAACACCGCGCTCAGGTTTAGGCTATAAATAAATAAATAAGAATCACGTGAGAATCGTGTGATACATTAACACAGACATTTCAAGAAGTGGAAAGTGTATATGATGTCATGTCTTAATGTTACACTTGACAAGCTCCAGACACGCACAATTAACAGAGAGAGTCGAGACCATCTGATCTGAAATCACAACGTGCACATTTTCATTCATAAGGTTTACACTATAGAAATATTGGCTGTACAGATTCATAATTTAGTTGTGATTTTGGATATGTTTATTAAAAATTTTGCTTCATCCTTGTGCTTTCTGGATAATCAGTCATACAAACATTTTTATGCTATTCAGATGAATTTGTTTTTTGTTTTGAAGTCATTATTCGTGCCTTACCGTATAAGGTATTTGGCTTTGGGCACATTCCTAGTCACAACCATAAGAATATTAACATATGACCACCTAGATTTACATATCAACACCTATGCAGTATTAAAGGAATAGTTCACCTAAAAATGAAAACTCATCGCTGACTGTCATCACGCTGACTACCACCCCTGGAGTCACAAGTTTGAATCCAGGGTGTGCTGAGTGACTCCAGCCAGGTCTCCTAAGCAACCAAATTGACCCGGTTGCTAGGGAGGGTAGAGCCACATGGGGTAACCACCTTGTAGTTGCGATTAGTGGTTCTCACTCATAATGGGTGCATGGTAAGTTGTGCATGGATCGCAGAGAGTAGAGTGAGCCTCCACATGCGGAGTCTCTGCGGTGTCATGCACAAGGAGCCACGTGATAAGATGCATGAATTGACAGTCTCAGAAGCAGAGGCAACTGAGACTTGTCCTCTGCCATCCGGGTTGAGGTGAGTAACCGCACCACCACAAGGACCTACTAAGTAGTGGCAATTGGGCTTTCCAAATTGGGGAGAAAAGAGGGATTAAAAAAAAAAAAAAAAACACAGTTCATCCTCACAATGCAAGCAAAGGGTGACCAGAAATCAGAAGGTACTAAAGAACATAAAGGCAGTATAAAATTTATCCATATGGCTCCAGGATTTAGATCCATATATTCTGAAGCGTGTGAGAAACAGATAAAAAAAAAAGTCATTTTTTACAGTCAGTCTTCACCTTTGACCTTTGACCAAAATGTGGAAGTGAAAGTGAATGTGTAGATTTTTTATAAAAAAAAGGTATAAATGTTGATCTGTTTCTCACCCACACATGTCATATCAATTCTCAAGATATTGATTCAACCACTGGAGTTGTATGAATTACTTTACAGAGCTGAGATATTCTAAAAAAAATCTTTGTTTGTGTTCTGCTGAAGAAGGAAAGTCATACACATCTGGGATGGCATGAGGGTGTAAATGATGAGAGAATTTTCATTTTGGGGTGAACTACCCCTTTAAGCAACTTGGTCCACCCATCCATGGTGAAAGAGTAAGTAGGATAGATGGTATTATTCCAATTGGTATATAGAAATGGTGGAAGTTTTCCACACGTTGTACAACTGTTCCTGGCTCTCACAATGTAATGCTGGCTTTGCAAAGACTGCACATGCTGTTACTGAAGGATGGGATAACATTTACTGTATTGGATGTTTTTTGTAACTCATTTCACATGTAAAATGGTGAACCAGTCATAATAGAGATTACCATAAACAGTAAAAGTCTTAAAAGTACATATAGATAAATTTACACTTAAAAGCCTGTTTAATTCTAAGGGGCAAAAAGAAGGTGGAAAATTGGCATATAAAATAATAAAAAATGTGTCTTTTTATAAAAAATTAAATGCCAAAAAAGTGTAGAACATGGCCCTTTTAAAGGATAACTTACGTTTGACCATGAGTCGTCCAACCACTTTGGCATTCCCAAAGCTGTTCCACACCTCACACACATAACTGCCTCTGTCACTGGGTCGTGTAGCCTCGATGAGAAGGCCTGACACACTCTGGTGGTACCGGCTGTCTGACTCTAAGGGGCTGTTATCCCTCAGCCAGCGGTATCTGGGTGGCGGGTGACCAGACGCTTTACACGGGAGCTCCACCCGATGACCCACCATAACCTCCCTCTGCTCAAAACCATCCAGACTCACTGGAGCAGAGTCCACAGGTTCTACAAGACAGAGAAGAAAGTAGTAAACAGTGGTAAGGATGCACCGATACAAAATTTGTGTGCCAATACCAATATCAAATTTTTTTAAACAACTTGTGCCAGAACAGATAGTTTGTTGGTTCAGTTTTTTTTTTTTTGGTTCTTTTTTTGATAATTAATTACACAACTTCAAAAGAAATTAAATAATAACTTCATTCTCTATGCATCTACGTGTCTTCCATGTTTCAGAGTACCTGGTCAACAAAGCACTGAAACAAAAGGCACATCACACACAGCACTAGTTGTCAGCTAATTTAACCAATTTTCCCGCCCTCTTTTGAAAGGAAATAATCTGCCCTGATTATCAGCTGTTTTCAAATTTTTTAACTTGGGTCAAATATTTTGGGTAGACTTCCAAAAATGTAGAATTTTGGCCCATTCCTCCAGACTTAGCTGGTGTAACTGAGGTTTGTAGGCCTACTTGCTCGCACACACTTTTTCCATTCTGCCCACACATTTTCGGATTGAGGTCAGGGCTTTGTGATGGCCACTCCAATACCTTGACTTTGTTGTCCTTAAACCATTTTGCCACAAATTTGGAGGTATGCTTGGGGTCATTGTCTATTTGGAAGATTCATTTGTGACTGGGCTTAAACTTCCTGGCTGATGTCTTGAGATATTGCTTCAATATATCTGTCACGAATGTAAGTGAAGGCAGACAAGGAGAGAGGATCCAAATGCAGGGCTTTATTGAATAACAAAAAAAACACAAAGAAAACATCCACGATGGGAAAAGATAAACTAAATGAGGGAAAAGGTAAAACAAAACACGGAGGGCATACAAAGGGTTCAACGGGAAGTACATGAAGACAGAGAGCACGGGTAACAGGCGTCCACGAACATCAAAGACCGACAGGGGAATGGAGAAATAAACAGGGTTATATACACAGAGGTGATGGAACTAAACGATAAGCAGGTGAACACAATGAGTGAGTGCTAGCAGGTGGTGAGGGCAAGGAAAGATGGTAAGTGTAGTTTTCTTAGACAGGGACTAGTGAAAACACGGGCCGGACCACAAGGAAATTGACATGGAGTGTGAAGTGCTGAGTAAAACAGAAAACACGGTCAGACAACACAGGAACGTAACATAATCCCCCCTCTAAAGGACCGGATTCCAGACGGTCCTAAATAACAACAAAAAAAATAGAAAAAGCAAACAAAAGTTCCAGGAGAGGGGGGGCTAGACGAGGGGGAGAACGGACAGACCAAAGGGGCACAAGGGACACAAAGACAGACTAAGAAGGCACAAAGGAACACAGAGACAGACCAAGGAGGCACAAGGGACACAGAGACAGACCAAGGAGGTACAGGGGACACAGAGACAGACCAAGGAGGCACAAGGGACACGGAGACAGACCAAGGAGGCACAAGGAACATGGAGACAGACCAAGGAGGCACAAGGGACATGGAGACAGACCAAGGAGGCACAAGGGACACGGAGACAGACCAAGGGGGCACAAGGGGCAATTAGGCAGTCCACGGAGGCACAAGGGCAAGAGGGCAGTCCAAGGGGCATGGACAGATCCAGGAGGCCTGGGAGGTGGCCACAGGACAGGGACAGGTCTAGGAGGCCTGGGAGGTGGCCACAAGACCGGGACGGGTCTAGGAGGCCTGGGAGGCAGCCATCGGACAGGGACAGGTCCAGGCCCAGGAGGCCTGGGAGGCGGCCACAGGACAGGGACAGGTCCAGGCCCAGGAGGCCTGGTAGGCGGCCACAGGACAGGGACAGGTTCAGGAGGCCTGGGAGGCGGCCATAAGACAGGGACAGGTCTAGGAAGCCTGGGAGGCGGCCTCAAGACAGGGTCAGGTCTAGGAGGCCTGGGAGGCGGCCTCAAGACAGGGACAGTTCTAGGAGGCCTGGGAGGCTCTGGAGTTCCTGGGGGCAGAGCCGTAGGAGGCTCAGGAGGGGGAGCTGTAGGAGGCTCTGGAGTCTCTGGGAGTAGAGCCGTAGGAGGCGGAGCAGAGGAAGGCCTAGGAGGCGGAGCCGAGGGCGGTGGCGCCGTAGGCAGCTCTAGAGGCGGAGGCCTGGAAGGCTCTGGAGGTGGAGCCGAGGGAGGCTCAGGAGACGGAACCGAGGAAGGCTCAGGAGGCGGAGCCGAGGAAGGGGGCGCCATAGGAGGCTTTAGGGGCAGAGACCTGGAAGGCTCTGGAGGCGGAGCTTAGGGAGGTGGCGCCGTAGGAGGCTTTAGGGGCGGAGACCTGGAAGGCTCTGGAGGCGGAGCCGAGGGAGGCTCGGGAGGCGGAGCTCTAGAAGGTTCTGGAGTCTCTGGGAGCAGAGCCGTAGGAGGCTCTGGAGGCGGAGCCGTAGGAGGCTCGGGGAGAAGAGCCCTAGGAGGCTCGGGAGGTGGAGCCGTAGGAGGCTCTGGAGGCGGAGCCGAAGGAGGCTCGGGGAGAAGAGCCATAGGAGGCTCGGGAGGCGGAGCCGTGGAAGGCTCAGGAGGCAGAGCCGTAGGAGGCTCGGGGGGCAGAGCCCTGGAATGCTCAAGAGGCGGAGCCCTGGGTGGCTCGAGAGGCTTGCGAGGCGGAGCCCTGGGAGGCTCGAGAGGCTTGAGAGGCGGAGCCCTGGGAGGCTCGAGAGGCTTGAGAGGCGGAGCCCTGGGAGGCTCGAGAGGCTTGAGAGGCGGAGCCCTGGAAGGCTTGAGAGGTGGAGCCCTGGAAGGCTCGAGAGGCTTGAGAGGCGGAGCCCTGGGAGGCTCGAGAGACTTGGGAGGTGGAGCCCTGGGAGGCTCGGGGGGAGGAGCCCTGGAAGGCTCGAGAGACTTGGGAGGAGGAGCCCTGGGAGGCTCGAGAGACTTGGGAGGAGGAGCCCTGGGAGGATTGGTAGGAGCCCTGGAAGTCTCGAGAGACTTGGGAGGTGGAGCCCTGGGAGGCTCGGGAGGAGGAGCCCTGGAAGACTCGAGAGACTTGGGAGGCGGAGCCTTAGAAGGCTCGAGGGGCGCTGGCTCTTGGATGGTCATGGCTACTGGCGCTGGCCCTTGGACGGTCATGGCTGCTGGCGCTGGCTCTGGGACGGTCGAGGCTACAGGCGCTGGCTCTGGGACGGTCGAGGCTACAGGCGCTGGCTCTGGGACGGTCGAGGCTACAGGCGCTGGCTCGCTGACCGTGGCAGGCGTGGGCGCTGGCTCGTTGACCGTGGCAGGCGTGGGCGCTGGCTCGCTGAACGTGGCAGGCGTGGGCGCTGGCTCGCTGAACGTGGCAGGCGTGGGCGCTGGCTCGCTGAACGTGGCAGGCGTGGGCGCTGGCTCGCTGATCGTGGCCGGCGTGAGCTGAAGAGCGGAAGCTTTTCTTCTCCTCCTCCTCCGGGCGGACAAAGTTGGCAGCGCTGGCTCGTTGATCCGGGTAGGCATGGGCTCAGGCTCGAAAACCGGGATCTCGAGGGGTGGTTCGTCGGCCGCGAGTTTCTTCAGAGCGAGACTCACGTACTCCCTCCACATGTGGTCTCCGGGTTCCGGCGCTTCCCTCAGCTGGGATGATGGTAACCCGACCCGGTAGATAGTCTTCAGGGAAGCGTCGTCGAACCCGGTGTGGATGGTGACCATGGAGAAGAGACGTGAGTACTCGCGAATGGTCAGGTTTGCCTGGGCCAGTGTGGTGAAAACCACTGCTAGATCCATTAGTGGTCGGTCTTTCTGTCACGAATGTAAGTGAAGGCAGACAAGGAGAGAGGATCCAAATGCAGGGCTTTATTGAATAACAAAAAAAACACAAAGAAAACATCCACGATGGGAAAAGGTAAACTAAATGAGGGAAAAGGTAAAACAAAACACGGAGGGCATACAAAGGGTTCAACGGGAAGTACATGAAGACAGAGAGCACGGGTAACAGGCGTCCACGAACATCAAAGACCGACAGGGGAATGGAGAAATAAACAGGGTTATATACACAGAGGTGATGGAACTAAACGATAAGCAGGTGAACACAATGAGTGAGTGCTAGCAGGTGGTGAGGGCAAGGAAAGATGGGAAGTGTAGTTTTCTTAGACAGGGACTAGTGAAAACACGGGCCGGACCACAAGGAAATTGACATGGAGTGTGAAGTGCTGAGTAAAACAGAAAACACGGACAGACAACACAGGAACGTAACAATATCCACATAATTTTTCTTCCTCTTGATGCCATCTATTTTGTGAAGTGCACCAGTCCCTCCTGCAGAAAAGCACCACCATAACATGATGCTGCCACCCCCAAGCTTCATAGATGGGATGGTGTTCTTAGGCTTGCAAGCCTCACCCCTTTTCCTCCATACATAACAATGGTCATTATGGCCAAACAGTTACATTTTTGTTTCATCAGACCAGAGGACATTTCTCCAAAAAGTAAGATCTTTGTCCCCATGTGCCCTTGTATACTGTAGTCTGGCTTTTGTTATGGTGGTTTTGGAGCAGTGGCTTCTTCCTTGCTGAGCAGCCTATCGGGTTATGTCAATATAGGACTTGTTTTACTGTGGATATAGATACTTGTCTATCTGTTTCCTCCAGCATCTTCACAATAACATTTGCTGTTGTTCTGGGATTGATTCTCCCTTTTCGCACCAAACTACGTTCATCTATAGGAGACAGAATGTGTCTCCGTCCTGAGCGGTATGATGGATGTGTGGTCCCATGGTGATTATTCTTGCGTACTATTGTTTGTACAGATGAACTTGGCACTTTCCGGCATTTGAATATTGCTCCCAAGCATGAACCAGAATTGTGGAGGTCCAATTGTTGGCTGATTTCTTTTGATATCCCCATGATGTCAAGCAAAGAGTTTGAAGGTAGGCTTTAAAATACATCCACAGGTACACCTCCAATTCAGTACACCTCTTATCAGAAGCTAATTGGCTAATTGTCTAAAGGCTTGACATAATTTTCTGGAATTTTCCAAGCTACTTGAAGGCACAGATAACTTAGTGTATGTGTACTTCTGACCCACTAGAACTGTGATATAGTCAAGTAAAAGTGAAACAATCTATCTGTAAACAACTGTTTGAAAAATTTAGAATTTTACCCACGCCTGGTCAATACAGTGATCCAAGTCATGCTATATTACACAACAGAAACTATGACATATTCACGATATCACTGCACAGTACCATATACCAACTAACTTCTAAGTTTATATGTCAGGAACTAAATCTTCTATAGTGGAAAGATAGTATTTCATGAATATGGTCAATAAAATAATACAGTATAACAGAAAAATTTTGTACTTCATATTCTAATGATGCAGTAAATGTTTCATAAAAGCAAAAAGGCACTCTAGGCTATGCTAGTATTGTGAATATATTCATGGCTAAATATTTTCAAGGGGTTGCAGGAACTTTGATTCATATTGTGCCTAACTAACAAATGTATACACTGCTTCTCATAACTTATTGCTTTATTAAATCACAATTGCAAATGTGTTTAAATAATAGAAATATGATTTTTCAACCATATCGTGCACTGGCATCCATCAATAGATTTAAGAGAGAAGGAGAGTGAGAGAATGGAAAGAGGCAGTTGGTAACTTGACACCAACACAAAGGCTCCTCACCTGATAAAAGTAGTCGGGCACTGTTGCTCTGTCTGGTCTCCCCTGTGTATCGGTGCCGCGTGGTACAGCGATAAATATTCACTGCATCCTCTGACTGCACATCCAGAATATACAAGGCCCCCATGGATGTAATGAGATATCTTGATCCTGAGAAAGAAACAGCGATAAAGACAAATCTTTAAAAACGTTATTCTTCTTGCTAACCACAATTAAAGGCATTATAACATTCTGTACTATTCTGTTCTTTGTTCCATTAAAAACAGATGTATGTAAAAAATGTATTCTATTGCCAGATAAGAGAATCCACACGTGACATCTCTTTGAAGCCAGCACTGGAAGACCTGAGTGTGAGCAGTATTGAACTATTGGACGTGACTGGCTTGCAAGTGAGCCGATTGCTCAGCTAGTCGCCCTGAGCTTCAAACAGAAACAACTACAGCCAGAGATCATACGCACAAAACCAGAGAAATTATAAAATGTTCATGGTAAGTCCTGATATAGTTAATTTATTATTATAAGGATCATTGTGGTTGCATTGAAAAGTTAGTTCACTATAAAATAAACTAAGACTCAAATTGCTCTGGATAACTGATTCAGACTTACAAGTATATATTCTGCTTTATATGTAGTTA
Organism: Xyrauchen texanus; assembly: GCF_025860055.1. Taxonomy (NCBI): domain Eukaryota; kingdom Metazoa; phylum Chordata; class Actinopteri; order Cypriniformes; family Catostomidae; genus Xyrauchen; species Xyrauchen texanus. Next base: position 4,680,240 of record NC_068313.1, on the reverse strand, counting down.
TTTGGAATTACAACTAAATATTCAGGATTTACATTTATATATTCAGATTGTATATATTGTACTTATTTCCTGTTTGCCCCCCATAATATGTATATGTATTGTTCTTTTCCACATAATGAAAGTAAATTGTTTCCAGAACATCACAGCATCATTATTGATTCTGAGACACATGAGAACAAAAAATGTTTGGCATTATTGGCGTCAAACCTGCCGTAACACTTCTTGACATGCAATGGTTGAATATACGCTAACCTGTATTTGTTGATTCCGTTTTTTTGAGAGCTGTGGAAGACTAGAAAGATATACAGTAGAGTGAATAACTGCTTTAATTTCTGTCTCTTCTACAAAGCTCTCATATATGGCATTTAAAGACTTAATATTGGGGATGTAAGTCATATTAACTACTTTATTGTCTGTTGTTTTTGGTAGAAGTCTGTCTATTGCAACAAATTTAGTACCTTGAAGAAGAAATTATAAAGAGAGTAAGCGATTCCAGGTTTTCGGGCTAGTTTCAAGTTACATTTTCGAGTATAACTTCTGGTTCGGGTTTGTAATTAATGAAACACAATGCGCACAAACAGAAGAGTTAGGGGCTTTTCACACTAAACGTGTTTTGAGTAGTCTGCGCTGTGCAGACCTACATTTTTAGGAGTTTGACAGCCGCTGATCACCATTTACTTTTATTGAATAGTTCTTAACATATAGTGATAACATTCTTCTAAACATCGCCTTTTGTGTTCCAAGGAAGAAAGAAAATAGGCAGATGTTACTTTCACCCTGGTGCAAATAACAGTATATGCTATTTATACCCTGTAACAAGTAAAGGAAGGGCACAGGGGAGGCGGGAACTGGCTGAACAGTAAACATAAGGTTTAATGTAAAACTCAACTCAAAACAAAGTAAAACATAAGACAAACAGACACTCTCTCTCTTTCTCAAACCAGTGTCTCCAGCTGCCGCTTACTTAGCACGCCCTCCTCCTTGTCACACACCCCAGTGCAAATATTATAGCAGATATTATTTGCACCCCAACCCTGGTGCAACTAATGGTAAATGATAATTTCAACCTGGTACAGATAGTGTCATATACTATTTGCTCCCATATATAAATGCAAACATACAGTATGGGCATCACTGCAGTGTGTTTATTGTGTTTATTAAGAGTCCCACAGACACACTACATTAACCCCTAACCCTAAACCTAACCTTAACATTACATTAGAAAAAATAACCTTGATTTTACTATAGTAACCAGTTTCACCATGGTATTTTGTTGTAAATGTACAGTAACCACAAAATTAACCTTGGCTATATTACCACCATATTACTGTAGTAACACCATTGTTAAGTGCATTAAAATGATGGTTTCTGACAACAACAAAAAAACATGGTTACTACAATATTACTATTGTATAATGCAATCTAAACACAAGTGACACAGAGTCGCGGGAATGAGTGCGATCGACAGACCCGCCTCTGGATCAAATCCTTCTCTGCACTCCTCAACATTCACCGTGACCAAATCACTACAACTAAATCAACATTAATATTCATTTTTATCTATTATTTTAAGTAGTATTAAAGTGGAAACAGGAAATCAGATGGGAAGTGGGACAAAAGGCGGATTCGAACTGTGGTCGCTAGGACAACACAACACATTCCCACCATCTTTACACCCCATTATGATGAAAATAGCTGCACTTCGTGACAGATGCTATTTACATCTGGGTGCAAATGGTCACTCCGAAATTATACAGTTTGGACATGAGAGTAAAAAAACTGATGACAGAATCTTTTGGGTGAACTATTCCTTTAAAATGACATATGGTCAAAAAATTTAATAATGCATACAAAATGAGAAGTGGATTTTGCAGTGCATTGGGGTTGAGGAGAGAGAGACAGAAAGGAAGAAAGAAAGAGAGATTGAGAGTCTACAGCTATTGCAAGCATTGACCCAGTTAGAAATGAGAGTCCAGGATTTGATACCCTTGAGGGGTTTATAGCTCCTAGTTTACATGCAGCTGTGAGACCTGCTACCAACAATGCAAATGGAAAACTGGGAAAAGGCATCTGTGTGCTGTTGTCTTAAAAGGGTAAATGAAAAATCAAGAATGATTCTTAGATTAGCTGTGCTGTGGAATTTGAGGATCACATAATTTCACAGTGATTCCATGGTTTGTTCTCTAAGGGGGCCCTGATTCACCTTATTACTATACACAATCTGTGTTAGCTTCATTTCAGTTTTAAGACAAACACAGAGCACAGAGTGACCGTTCTCCGCTGAACATCGACGGCTCCTCTGTGGAGATCGTCAAGAGCACCAAATTCCTCGGTGTTCACCTGACGGAGAACCTCACCTGGTCCCTCAACACCAGCTCTATTACCAAGAAGCCCAGCAGCATCTCTACATTCTTCGAAGGATGAGGAAAGCACATCTCAATGTGTTGCAAAATTCAGTTTTTGATGTGACATTTACAATAGAATAGAATAGATGTTTTTACTGCTACACGACCATTGCTGGTAAATATATATTTTTTTCCATGTAATTGAATTTATTTCACCTTTAAATGTATTAATTGTATTCTTCACAAGTACACACACTCTCTTTAAAAACTTCCCTAAAAGACTACTGTTAGTGGCAGGCCAGTAAATAAAATAATGCATACATTTTGAAAGGGGATTCAAATCATATGATATCCTTTTTCATTCAATTTCCTTTCATGTCAGACCATTCAGGTGAAATGCAATAACAATGAATAGAAATATCATACTTTTGTTTTATGCATGTATGTTGACATTTTGGAGAATTTCAGAGAACTTTCCACACTATTAGTGCAGAAAATTTAAAATTGTGCAGATGACTAGGACTCCATCAAGCTGTTTGCCCCTAATTGTAGTCTATCAAATGAAAGAAAACAGGCCATTTGATTCACATATGCACCAATTAGACACATTAGAACTAAGAAATGGCCATTAAAAAGATTATGCATGAGGCACACAACTACTCATTTGCAGCTAACAATAACAATATAAAAAAAAGATTTCAGTTGATAAACAAACAAGGTATTTTAATCTGTCTTCAACTGACTCTCCACATGGGTGACAGAAGGCCTGACAACATGTTCCCAGCTAATCAATGTTAAATCCAGGATCCAGACTGCCTGTTCCTCAGGGGATGAGAGCACTAATCAGGCATGATTAAGGTCAGAGTTCCTGGTTAACCCTGGATTTAGGATTTCTCTACTCACTCACCACACCCTTCTGCCACCTAGCAGATTTAAAAACATACTGATAATATACAAGAGGTGCTGGTGCACAACATTGAGTTTTTATCTGCCCAGGTCATATTTCGCAAAATGAAATAAATAAATAAATAAACTGAATTTTGCTTAAAGAAAATAAAGCAAATATTAAGGGAAAGAAACTATGCAACTGTGAGATTACTTTCATGAAAAATTCCCCATTCTCAATACAATAAAAATAATAATTTATTATTTAATAATAAAAAAAATATTTCAATTGTTATATTCATTTAATTTATGTTGATTTAAAAATGTATAGCATTACAGCAATGAATATTACATTCAAAAACTATATATATATCTAAAAAATATAGTCATTTATATATATTGCTGTGAAATGTGACCTGAAAATGTAACAATCTCCCATGTATCTCTCATTGTATTGTTAAAAAATGAACACTGTGCTATATAATAAAATGCATGCATTAACTAGTTCACACACATTTTCTCTCTGTCTCTCTTATTCTGTCCTTGTCTCTCATTCTTTTTACTCTTTCTCCTGCTCCCCTCTCCAGTTCTTAGGATGAATAATTCATTTGCAGCACAGCCACCGTAGTGCACCAAGACACAACACAATAACCTTTTCCATTTCACAACCATTTGTCAGAAATGACATTGAAAAACACCCAAGACTGTCTATGTGTAAAAATGAACTAAAAGCTCAAGGAGTTGAACAGACTGATGAATCCACTCCACACGCAAGCGCAATCTCAAACATTGCATCCATCAAAGCTGCATCTGTGTTGCATGACTCCACTGTTTGGGTTACATTTGTGCTCTTGTGTCATTCAAGCAAACAGGCAGCTTCTCATATTTCCTCTATAAATTATTTAATTTTGTTGCAAACCATGCAAAAATTTTTAAAATGACCAGCAACAACAAAAATGATTCATGTATATTTAAAAAAGGATAAAAACATTATGCATGATGTGCCATATGAAATAATCATGTGTCTCAAGCGAGACTGATACTGTATTCATTGTGCATGATTTAATATGGACTGTGATAAAGTTAACATTTAAAGCTAAATTGATCCTATACTTTCTTAATGCTTGTCCCCTAGCATGGGAAGCTGGTGTGATGGTGTCCCCACCAAGCTTCTTAAGCTTAAGAAGCTAGCTAGCGAGCTTGACCAGCTTCACCAGAAACACCATGCTGGTCCCTAGCTTGTTTTTTTATGCTTGTTAAAATACTGTCACCAGCTAAACTGGCACAATGCTAGCATTAACCACCTTAGACCAACTTGGGAATTGCATGCTGGTTAAGCTCGTATTTTTAGAAGGGTAGGGAATGATTGGTAATTATTACTTTTATGCTACTTTTTATTATTTGGAACTTAACAGAAATGTTTCCTATGAACTGTCATTGTATTGAAAGACATTGTCTGAATATTCTACTTTCTACTCTGTGTTCCACATAACAGACATTAACGCGTAAATATGGATGAACTATCCCTTTAATTAGCCCCTGAAAGCATCCAATTTAAAGGAACATGAACATAAAATTATTCCTCTGAATTGAGATGTCCCAAAATTATGAGCATGAAAGAGTAAAGATAGATAGTTAGAGCTATGGTATACTGAATTAAAAACAGAGATTATATAAAAAAAGCTATATTCAGTAGCTCTCGTGATATTTTCATTGATAATAACGGAAGTGTGCATGCTGAAGAGGAGTGCAAGAGCAATCATGACCCAATTGCAGCGCTTGCTCAACTAAAGCAATTAACACATTTATATCAAATGAGTTCAATTAGTGAAGCGACTCCTCTCGAATGTGTAAAGAGATGAGAGGATGTTCTGTTGTGCTAAGCATTGGGATTTAGCAAAAGATAGACAGACAGACAGATAGATAGATAGATAGATACTAAAGACAGACAGACAGACAGACAGACAGATAGATGCTACAGACAGACAGACAGACAGACAGACAGATAGATACTATAGACAGACAGACAGACAGATAGATAGATACAATAGACAGACAGACAGATAGACACAGACAGACAGATAGATAGATTGATAGATAGATACTATAGACAGACAGACAGATAGATAGATACAACAGCCAGACAGACAGACAGACAGACAGACAGACAGACAGACAGACAGACAGATAGATAGATAGATAGATAGATAGATAGATAGATAGATAGATAGATAGATAGATACTACAGACAGACAGATAGATAGATAGATAGATACTAGAGACAGACAGACAGATACTAAAGATAGATAGATAGATACTACAGACAGACAGACAGACAGATAGATAGATAGATACTAGAGACAGACAGACAGATACTAAAGATAGATAGATAGATAACACCCTGCAAATGCCCAGTGCTGACTCAAGATTCCAACATTTATTTTTACAGTCAATATTTTACACATTTCTTTAATTAAATCAAATAAGGCCAACCAAATCTTAATTAATTAGCTACAATCCCTGGCAAAAAATTATGGAATTACCACACTCAGAGGATGTTTACCCAGCTTTTTTACTTTGTAGCAAATAAACAAATCACAGATATGACACAAAATAATTTTTGTTTAATAACTGAACATTCTGGTTTTGTGAAATCTCCCTCAAACAAATTAAATTCTACTATTTTAATTAATGCCATTTGTTTCCAGATCAAGTAGAGGAAAAAATTATGGTATCACTCAATGTTGATGAAATAAATTATGGAATTACCTTGAAATTTACATTTCTAAAACAAATACCAGCACAAGTCTAAAAATTTTAATTAGTCTGCAGTTAAAAGAGAGTGCTTACAGACCTTAACGGGCGGTTGGACTTGGTTAATTGAAAGGAAACATGGCCACAACAAGAGAGTTGCCAATAGAAACAATGGGAAGGATTTTAAATCTCCTTCAAGAAGGGATTCCAACACAGCGCGTGGCAATAGAAGATGGTTGTTCCCAGTCAGCTGTGTCTAAAATTTGGTGCAAGTATAAACAAAATGGCAAGGTTATAAAAGGAAAACATATGGGTAGACCAAGGAAGATGACAAAGTGGAAGGATAGAAAACTCAAAGCAATATGCCTTGAAAATAGAAAATGCACAACAAAACAAATGAAAAACAAATGGGCGGAAACAGGAGTCAATGTTTGTGACAGAACTGTAAGAAATCGTCTGAATGAAATGGGATTTACATATTGAAAAGCCAAATGAAAACTAGCACTAACACCTAAACAGAAGAAAACAAGAGAAAAGCAATCATGGAGCGTGGATGATTGGATGAAAGTGATATTCTGTGATGAATCAGGAATCTGCACTGGCCAAGGCGATGATGCTGGAGCTTTTGTCTGGTGCCATTCTAATGAAACATATAAAGATGACTGCCTGAAGAAAACAATCAAATTTCCCCAGTCATTTATGAAATGGGGTTGCATGTCAGGTAAAGGACCAGGGAAGATGGCAATCATTACCTCAACAGTCAATGCACAGGTATACATTGAAATTTTGGACACTTTTCTCATTCCATCGATAGAAAATAGGTTTGGTGATGATGAATTCATTTTTCAGGATGATAATGCATCTGGCCACAGAGCAAAGAGTGTTAAAGCTTTTCTTCAGGAAAGGCATATCAACTCAATGACATGGCCAGCAAACAGTCCAGATCTGAATCCCATTGAAAATGTATGGTGGAAATAGAAAAAAATTGTTCCATGATGAGGCTCCATCCTGCAAATCTGATCTGTCAACCGCTTTTCGAGAAAGTTGGAACCAGCTTGATTGAGTCCATGCCTCAAAGAATTCAGGCTGTCATAAAAGAAAGGAATATGATCTTGCTCAGTGTAATCTATGTAAACAATCTGCCACTTAAACTTGTTTTTTTTGCAAGAGCGAGTAAATAATTACATAATTTCATCTTGGGTAAACTAATCCTTTATAAGGACAAAAACCAAGGCAAACCTAATATTCCGTCATTCAAAGAACTACAAATGTACGACTGTGAAAGAGTGCATCATCTGGAAAGCATTACGTTCTATTTTAAACATCTTATTTGGGTACAAACATCTTAAAACGTTAAAGGGATAGTTCACTCAAAAAGGAAAATATACTTCTAATTTTCTCACCCTCATGCCATCCCATATCTGTATAATTTTCTGTCTCTGGCAGACCACAAATTAAGATTTTTAGAAGAGAATTTCAGCTCTCTGAATGGTGATCAGAACTCATAAGGTCCAAAAAGCATTTAAAGGTAACATAAAATTAATCCATGAGACTCTAGTTGTTTAATCCATGTCTTCTGAAGTGATATGATAGGTGTGGGTGGGAAACAGATCAATATTTAAATCCTTTTTTGTTAAAAATTATTCTCCCTGCCCATTAGGGGGTGATATGCATGAAGAATCACCCAAACACAAGAAGAACAATATGAAAGTGAAAGTTAAAGTGGAGAAAGACTGAGCAGGGAGGAGAATTTGTAGTAGAAATTTAAAAATTGATCTGTTTCTCACTCATGTCTATCATATTGCTTCTGAAGACATGGATTTAACCACTGGATTATTTTAGATGACTTTAATGCTGTTTTATGTGATTTTTGGAGCTTCAAAATTTTGGCACCCACTCACTTACATTGTATGGACCAATAAAGTTAAGAAATTCTTCTAAAAATCTTAATTTGTGTTCATCAGAGGAAAGAAAGTCATACACATTTAGGATGGCATGAAGGTGAGTACATCATAAGATAATTTTTAATTTTGGGTGAACTATTACTTTAACATCTTAAAACTGAACATATTACATCAGTAGGTTTGTAAGTAACATGAAACAGGGTCATCTCTGTTATAAAACCTGAAAATGTCATAATTTGAAGAGGTAAGAGGTCATTTCAAGACATTTAGTCGATTTGTGCAGTCCTACTACAGCCTTAAGCTACATCTCATCTCCAACCACTTCCACACAAACAGCCTCCTTTCATCCTCAACATGTGATAATTATCATGAGCAAAATTACCTTATGATGACGCCTCAGATTTTTTTAACAGAAACTGGGCAGATGAGATTTTTAATACAGATGAGATTTGTGTCATGGCATATAGTACAGTGATATTAAAGTGTGTGATGTGTGATATTAACTAAAGGTCATTCCAGAATCACACAACAGCTGGAGAATGCAACTTCCCTCTTGGGCTATAATATGTTAGATCTGTTGTAAAACCTATAGTGAGTAGCCTCTTATAGTTAGACCAGCCTGAAAAAACTTTAGACTATAAGCCTTTAAAGACAAACAAAGGTTGTTAATCAATAAAATATGCTACTGCTGAGGCCATCAGTCATCAATCATTTCAACTTAAATCATGTTTATTAGTGCAATTTCTGGTAAATAACTATACTATCCATGATCCTTTGGGAGAAATCCACCAATCAGAGAGTTGCGAAAAACAGCAGAAAATTAACCCATCAGCGACCACCCACTTTGCACTGTGAATGATGCAATCAAGTCGGTCTTCTTACATTCTCTAACTAATAATATATTTGCAAATGTCTGAATATTTTGCAATAAACCTAAAATATATTGATTCTATACTTCTAATCAACAACTTTAAATCCATAGTTTTTAGTTTGATTTTGCATGCATAATGCTTTATTGGATTGTAGCTTCGTCTTTTTGTCAGATTTTCAGGTTTTATTTTTTTTACTTAAAAAAAAAATAATAATTGTAATTTTTTGGTTGGTTTGGTTCATGGCTTAGAACTATTTTATGACGGATTTGATAAAATTGCTGTAAAAAAAAAAAAAACTGAATGGGAAAAAATTAATTCCCCTAAATGTAAGCGCAGCGTAGTTCTAGCGGGAAGACAAGCAGCTCTACATCATCACACCATTAGTTGGGTATTTTACAGGCTTATTACCCAAACCCAATTAGACGGGAATACGTGCTTAAAGATTTTGATAAGGTTGAAATAAAAAAAAATTGGAAAAATTATTTGTCTTTTCCTCTCCCTCCTAAAGCTAAGGAGGTGAACTTCAAAATTTTAAATGAGATTTATCCTACTAAGGAATTTTTAAGATTGAAATTTAATTTTTATGTGAATAATTGTGTTTTTTGTGAAACAAATCTTGAAATCTAGAGCATGTCTTCTTTGATTGTGATATGGTGCAACCCTTTTGGAGTGAGGTGCAGAATTGGTTAAGGTCTAGGAGGGTTGAACTCCCACCTGTCACGTGGAAGTTAATTAGGTTTGGTGTTTGTCTGGAAAACAAAGATTGTGATTTTGTTATTAATTTCTTGTTATGTTTTGGAAAGTTTTTCATTCATAAATGCAGATGGTTTAAATCTAAACACAACTTTAATCACTGGATGAATGAGGTTAAACTCTTGTGCAAATCTTTAAAATTTGTTACAAATCAGAAAGCCCTTAAACTGATTTCTCTTTTGGATACGTTTAAATTAATGTAAAAAGTCCCTTTTTATTTATTTTTTCATTTTATTTATTTTTGTTATTCTTTTATTTAATTATTTGTTTGTTCATAGTGTGTTTTCTGTTCTTTGTACTAGCTATGCTCAACCTATGGCTGAACAATTGAGGTTATATTCAGAGATTTGTTGATGTACCTTGTTTGTTTGTGTTGTTGAAGAATAATAATTTAAAAAAATAATAATAAAAAAAAAAACCATTAGCTGGGTAATTCCCAGCCAATCACATGTAACCCGTTTCTTTATATGTTTGCTCACAATCTATCACATTGCTGTTTCAGTGTGCTAACATGGCGCAAACTGTCTGTCTTGTCACTGAAATCGTAGCGTTTTCAAATTACACGACGAATCCGCGACAGGGGTGAACACATTACAAGACATTTCACTATTGACGAATCCCCGACGACTCCGCCTGGACTCCAAATTAAACTTCACAACAGAGTACATACGAAAAGTGATACGAGATACGAAAACAAATGCATGATCACATGTTATGCATTTCAGAATATGATGTGTATGTTTTTATTTGCCTCAAGTTATAATATATTTTATTTGGTTACAATATGAAAAAGTACCTACTTATTTTCTTATCTGACTGTCCAAGAGAATTGGCAATTTCTCTCCAACACTTCTCTTTGTGGTACAGTTTAGAGGAAACATCAAATAGGCGCTGGTGCTCCTACCAATGTTCCACACATTTTTCCTCCATTTCTTCGGTCCAATGAGACTTTCTTGATACCGCAGCCATGCTAGTTGATGTACTGTTGCAGGTACATCAGGACTCCTCACACTGAAACTTCCCACTCCCCGTTTCTTGCTCTCTCATTGGCTGTAGGTCAACGCTGCTGTTGTATTCAGTCAAAACATATTTCTCACTGCACGATTTGGAGTTGCTGACAGGTCCAGATATTTAACATTCTAGATATCTCGCTGACATCGGTGACGCGTCTGTGATTGTCTCAAATCGTGTCTTTGATAGTTCATAAATTGCGATCGTTGCTCATGGGAGTGAGCTCCGATTTGCTCACAATTTCAGGCTTTTATCGGTGATCTCCACCTTGCATGTTATACGTTATTCAAGGACTCTGTAGCATTAGCGGAACACAGTCGATCGCCTTGTGCTCACACTTTCTCATCGCGCCTTGGCAATGTGCGCCACATTTCCAGGATAATGCCATGGTACTGAATGACTGATCATGTTCTTATTTCATGATACTGTCATGGTACTCCAAGGTACATGGTTTTACTATGACACATGTCATAAACATGAGGTTATCACAGACCATGTCTGAATAAATAAACAAGTGTATTACCATGGGGCTTTTTGTGAGAAATATAACAGAATAGGCTATTATTTGTGATAAAGGAAAAATGGGGAAAAAATATGTACAATATGTACATTTTCTGTATACAAGAAAATGGTTAAATACTCAAAAAGCAAATTAATTAGTTAAGTATTTTTAATTACAACTCATTAAAAAAAAAAACAGTGCCCTTTTTTATCCTTCTGCCCCTGTCCCCGCTAAGATCTGTGCACGTCACTGGCCCCATCATCCTTTGATCAGGCCCATTTGCACAATTCTATCATGCATTTCCCCCTTTCGCCTATCTCTCTCTCTCTGTCTCTCTCTCTCTCTAGCTCTCTCTCTCTTTAAGCAGATCGTAGTTGGCCAAGAGTTAGTGAAAGCATGTATTTGGTGCAGGCTCTGCACAGCCCACTTGGTTGCACAACACCTAATTTCAACCTTAATTTCCTCTCAAATGAGTAGAGACCTACCCCTTGGTATGCACCTGGTTTTTAATAGGCTCACGTTAGATTCGCGCCATTAAACCACTGCTGTTAATACAGAGCTCCCATTGGTCTTTATTTATCGGTTCCATTTGTTTGGCAGATCCCCAACCCTTTTTATCTCTCATTTCCACACAGCATTCTTCATTAATATTCAGCACTTTAGGTCTCTGATTTGAAATACACTGACATTTCCTTCTTCACAAACACCTCACAAGCATGTGAAGTCGATAGCATTGATAGATGTTTCAAATGTCTGGTCAGCTTTATCTGTCATTTGATAAATTGATAGTGACATTCAAGATGAGAATACACTCTTTATAAAAAAAAATTTTTTTAAATGTATTTTTTATATATTATTTAATAAATTATAGTTTATGTAAATTAATAATTTAAATACCCCTTGAAATTATCTGGGGCCGGTTGGACCATTTTATACATGTAAGTTACAACTCAGCATAGTTGTAATGTTAAATGGGCATAATTACACTTAGGTTGAATGTAACTACAATGGTGACCACAATTTAGGACAAAAAGGCAGCATAAATGTAATCCATAAGACTCCAGTTGTTAAATTAATATCTTCTAAATAGATATGATAGGTCTGGGTGAGAAACAGATACATTTTTATGTCTTTTTTTACTGTTAATCTCCAACTTTGACCAGCCCAACCAGTAGGTGGCTGAATGTAGAAGTGAAAGCGTAGATTTTCAGAAAAACAGGACTAAAATATTGATCTGTTTCTCACCCTCACTTATCATAATGCTTCTGAAGATGTGTATTTAAACACTGGAGACTTATGAATTACTTTTATGTTGCCTTTATGTACGTTTTGGACATTCCAAGTTCCTTCATTCACTTGCATTGTGAGGACCAACAGAGAAGAATTTTTTATTTTGTAATCTTCGTTTGTATTTTGTAGAAGAAAGAAAGTTATAGACATATGGTAGGAGATGAGGGTGAGAAAATAGCGATAGAATTTTGGGTGAACTATCCCTTTAAAAACATCAATGAGCTCATATTTTGCATGACAGGCTTCAATCCTTTCGACATACATATGAAGATCTTGAAAATTACACTCAATTACTTTTACAAGACAGAACATCATGTAAAAAAAAAAGAAGAACATTTTTTTCACTTAGTGGCTCTTCAGCATAAAACCAATCTAACATGTCAATTCAACCAATCTAATCTAGTTCCTGTGTGTGTCGTCCGGTGTCAAGTTTCAAAACACTGAAAATATAGAATATTAAAATGAATAGTAAATAAATGTTAATTTTAGAAAATATTTTTAACCTCTCGTTAATTTTAGATACAGTTCCTGAACATTGCTATTTACATATAGGCTAAATATACTATTTATTAAATCTACTTTAATGCGCATCATATTTCAATGGGGATATGATTCATTACAGCTGACAGTTACATGAGCAAACAAGGTTTGAACATCAAGCGTAACAAGATTCAACTGAAATTCTTTGCTTTTAATCTCTTATGTTTACAAATTTGAAGGCTGTTTATTGAATCAAAACAGGTAAATGTCATATTATGCATTATGTTACATTATTTTACGGTGAGTTTGCGACCTACAGTCAAAGTCTTGCCTTAAAAGTACACTCAGTAACTTTTTGCTCATGTCATCTTAGAGTCCTCATATCATGTGAATGGTCATGAAAATATACAAATGTTTCAAAATTACAATTCATTGCTTTAGGAGTACAACTTTTTTAATGGGGGAAAAAATTACCGAGTGCACCTTTAAGAACTGGTGGCGCAACCAAATTAACCAATGACTAGTAGTACTTAGTGTGAACTTTACATCCCAACTTAAGTGAGACCTAATGTACAACTGGTGCAACCCTGCCCTGATGAGTAAAGTTTTCTTTACTGATTTATTTGTTATTGAAATGTTTGAGAGGAACAAATAGCCAATAGCCTTTAGTTGTTGTCACAACCATGATTTGCTAATTGCCTGTTTGTTGAAGGTAGTATTTGTGGGAGGGACCTTCTCATTCATAGCACTCTCATATTCACTGATTGGACAAAAATATGTGAAATGTAATATGTGTGTCACGACTCCCTTGATGTCTGCCCTGGTTTCACTTGTCTTTGCCTAAACTACACTTCCCATGATCCCCGGCCCTCATCACTGCCAGCCCTGTGTCATTGTGCTCACCTGATTGTAGTTTGTCATCATCATGTCTCCAGTGTATATAAACCCTGTTTGTTCTCCATTCCCTTGTCGATCGTCGATGTTTATGGATGCTTGTTTCCGTGTTCTGTGATGTTTATCCTGCCAGTTAAACCGTTGTATGTTTTCCGTGTTTTTGTTGTATTTTCCCGATTGCGGGTGTTTCCTTTGTTTTGGTTTTGTCTATTTAGTTTTCACCCTGTCCAATAAAGCTAATCCTGCAATTAGATCCTCGCCCCTCGTCTGCCTTCCTGCTCATCGTAACAATGTGTAATATGTAAATATGTTTTGCTGAGTCCTCAATATTTTTTAGTTTTCTTAGAAAAGAAAGACTGTTAATTAATAAATGTGTATATTTTCTGAGAGTTAATAGTCACTTTTAGGAGCATCCTATAGTTGGATTCAAAGCAATCAAACATGGATTAAGAGCCAAAAATCTCAGCAACTAATGTGGATCATTTTGAGTACCTTTATAAAAATAAAAAACAGTCGGTTAAATATCAGCAAATATGCAAGCTTTTGCAGTGTATGCAAATGTTCATACAGTAAAGGAATAGTTTAGCCAAACACAAAAATTGTGTGATATTTACCCATCCTAATATTGTTATTTTTGTTTTTATTTTTTTCAACACATGACTTATCCAAGCAAGGAATAATTAGTAACCATTCCTCACTATTCTGAACAGCATGACCACTGAAATTGACAAGTATCGGTGCAAGGCCTTTGAAAAACTCCACATAAAATTCACAATGCCGCACGCTCCCCCAGAGCATGTTGTTCAAGATGAAAGCCTGTGAAACTGTCCGCAACCCCTCTTCCCCCATGAAACGCAGAGAAAGTACTCCAACCATTCCTCAGTGCATACGTTTATTATTTTCTTTCATCTGTCAGACTATCTAACTCTCAAACACACACACACTGTAACATACACACTATATATTCAGGCAGTATCTTGTTTTATTGAGGCTCTGTATTTTTCCCAGTGTGAACTTCCTTAGTAATGTAGCTAGATAGTGCTTCACTGCAATCAGCAGGATCAATTATACACAATCTGTTTTCATTTCTATGTCATTACCTCATGAAATCCGAATCATGCTGATGTGAGAGCACAGAGAGCAAATCTATCTACTGTATACACTGGACTTGGACTTTCCTGTACAATGACGTAACTCACTGCTTAATCAGCAATGTATGTTGGATCATTGTAGAAACTGGCTAGTTAGTCATGACTGTTTCCCGAAACCCTAGTAACTATGTCGCACAATCATTAAAACCAAGTTGGTTCAACAACGTAGAGCTGTCATTAATGATGTTACACAGGGGGTGGAGTAATCACTTCTGCGAATATTAAATTATAATAGCTAATTTACACGTACATCAGAAATACATTTATTTCAAGAAAGCTGCTGAAGACACGAAAGCAGCATGCACTTTGAAATACGATATAGATGCATTGCGCTGCAACAGTGGGGTTTCCCTCTATATTAGATTTCAGTGTTCCCCTGATGCACTAAAACACATATGCACATGCACACTCTTCATAAAACATATTACCACACTTATGCGTTAACATAAACACATAAAAGCCATGATCTCCAACAGTGTGTGATAAAGCGCTTCCTCTTAACAGCTTTGAATCCCTTAAATGGACGTGTTGACATTTACATGATGTTTCAGAGCGCTGCTTTCTGCAAAACCCTGGAATAAGTTGTTTTAATAAATGCATGAAAGCGTGGTCAAAGTCTAAACAGAATGAAAGATGTACATCGAATGAAAGCTATAGGAGCCTCAGCAAAGTTAAATGATGTCTACACAGCAAACTTATAATGAACTGTGCTTCTAGCTATAGGTAAAGAGCTGTAGTTCTGACCACACAACATTGCAATGCTGTTTGCGAATGTCTGTTGGAACTATGGTTTCGGGAAACATCAAATGGTAGAAATATGTTGGTAACAGTGGAACTTGCAACCATAGTTGGGTAACAATGGTTTTGGGAAATATACCCCCACATTAGTGCATCGTTTGGTTAGACACAGTTCTTTTGATTCAGGGCTAATCAACATTCAACAGTTAAAGATTAATTTTATAATTTTTTGTTAAAATACTTTCTTCTTTCCCAAATTAATATAAAACTACAACTAAGCCATAGGTTAACTTCCTGATCATTAGTATTATACAATGCATTCATAAAGTATTTGGACCCCTTTTTTCACATTTTGTTCTGTTGCAGCCAAATGCTAAAATGCTTAAAAAAAATTCACATCAATCTACACTCCATACCCCATAATGACAAAGCAAAAAACAGATTTTTTATAACTTTGAAAATGTATTCAAAATAAAAAAAACTGAAATATCAAACTGACATAAGTTCCCCTTCTGTCGCTCTCTCCACGTTGTGTCGGAGAAGCGACACTAGGGGTCTCTCTTGAGCCACCGAATATACCTCTGATCTATGAAAAAAGGCCAATGAGAAGTTGGCAGCTAGTATTTGCATACCCCGCCCCCGGACATACGGGTACAAAGGCGAGGCAAATACTAGAGTTCATTCAGAAATTTTCTTCGGAGCCAATGGTCTTGTATGCTGTCTGCTACGAGTTACACACACCCGTGTATTCCTCTGACGATCTGCATGCGGTTGGATTTGACGGCGCATAACAGCGGCTTTCTCCTATCCTGTGCACGGCTGTGCATTGTTGCCCCTGGGCGCTTCGACAGCGCAGATAAAAACTCGAAAGAGTTTCTTAAAAGAGTGATTTTATTTAAAAGAGTAATTTCCTCTAAAAGAGCAAACACAGCGAGCGTTGAACGTCCTTTTCAGGACGCGTCTTTATAAAGATGCCGTTCCGCCGCTGTGTAGTTCCTGTATGCGGTAGAGTGCTCTCCGTTTCAGACGGCCACAGGCGTTGTCTCGTGTGTCTGGGTAGCGATCACACCGAGACTACATTTGTGGATGGTTCATGTTCTCACTGCGAGAACATGACCATGACAACGTTGCGGTCGCGACTTGTTTTCAACTGAGAACAAGCCACTCCAGCCGCCCCTCGCATTGCTCCGTCTTCCCACGGGATTGAGGACGGTGCGAGTGGCGCTGGAGGCGATTTGAGGGCGGCAGCAGGTGCGGCTCCGTCGGGTACCAGAGACCCGCGGACCACCCGTTCCCCAGCACGCTCGTTGACTCCCGTCCGTGTTCGAGGCAACAGCGGCTCGCCTCACAGCCAGCCTGCCTATCCTCTAGAGCTCGAAGCGGATGAGCTCGCCGCTGCATTGGAGAGCGCGGTGTCTGACGCGGATGACTCCCCTGGGCTGCCGCCTTCGGGCCACCACCCCCAGGCTGAGGCTGATGCTCAGATGTCCGACATGCTTTCCCGGGCCGCCGCCAGTGTGTGCTTGGACTGGAACCCTCCGTCCTCCCCACAGCCATCGCGGTTGGATGACTGGTTCCTGGGGTCTGGGCACCGCACACGCCACACCCCCCAGTCCCGTTTTTTTCCCGGAAGTGCACGATGAGCTGACATCGCTGTGGAGAGCGCCTTTCACCTCTAGCAAAGCCACTCGCTCATCCGCTCTCGCTACCCTCGACGGCGGAGCGGTCCACGGATACACGACGATTCCCCCGGTGGATAGGGCTGTTGCGCTTCACCTACGCCCCGGAAACCCTACCACCTGGCGGGGTCGCCCTGTACTCCCCTCCAAGGCCTGTAGGACAACATCCTCGCTGACAGCGAAGGCCTATAGCGCCGCTGGACAGGCCGCTTCCACCCTGCACGCCATGGCCCTCCTGCAAGTCCACCAGGCCAAGGCGCTCAAAGAATTGCACAAGGGGTTGCCCTGATCCCGATGTGCTGCTGGAACTGCGCTCAGCGACTGACCTCGCCCTCAGAGCCACGAAGGTCACAGCGCAGTCACTCGGGCAGGCAATGGCCACCCTCGTGGTCCAGGAACGACACCTGTGGCTGAACTTGGTCGAGATGCGTGAGACCGACAAGACTCGCTTTCTCGACGCCCCAGTCTCCCAGTTCGGCCTCTTCGGCGACACCGTCGAGGACGTTACCCAGCAGTTCTCCGCGGTGAAGAAACAGACGGAGGCGATCTCCCAGATCCTGCCCCGCCGCAAGTCTGCCACCTCGGGCCATGCCCCGTCTGCTCGCTGAGGGCGTCCCCCTGCGAAGAAACAACAGGCTGCTCCGCCTCAACCTGGGCCCAGCTCTCAGCCCACGCGTCGAGTGCCCCGCAGGAAGCCGACGCCCCCCATCTCACGGACCCACTCGAGGTAAAACTGTGCATCTTTTTTCCCAGGAGATTTCACTCAACTCGAATCCCTGTTCGATTCCTCCCTAGCCCTCATGGGTCCGCAGTTCGGCGGAGGAACTTGCCGACCCAATCCACTGCGGGTACTCAAATCTACCCTGTACTGGAATAGGTGCTCCACAGGGTGAGGACTCCTACGCAGACTCCCCCTGTGTGTATTTTCCACGATACGGTCCCCTTACGAGCGGACCCGCATTTTCCTTGGGTAAGTTCCGGCTGCCCTTCGGTCGCTGTGTGTAGCAACTCCCCCCTCGCTGAGGCTGGATCTACCACCGCGCCACTTCCACGTGTCGCCTAAAAACACATGTGATGTATTCACCACCTTACCTCCCCAGCTGGGTAGGGGTGGTCTCCGCAGGGTCTTTTCCCCCTGAAAGAATAGGAAATTGGGTAAGACCGCCTTCCCTCAGTGCATATAAGGGCCCCGGCTGTCTATTGCTCTATGCGAGAAACATAGAGAGAAAAGAGGCCCAGCCAGGCTTGGCCCATTCCCAGGTTGGCAAGCGTCGCCTTGTTCCCCTGTCAGGGTAACCAAAAGGATTCCGACGACTTTTGTGGGGCATTGGGGAAGGGTACGTGTAGTCTGATACAACTGGGCGTCTGGCACGTAAAAAACACCTGCCCGCTCCTGTGTCAGACCACGTACACGGCTCAGCGCATGGCGTAATTTAAATTGGACCCCTAGTGTCGCTACTCCGACACAACGTGGAGAGAGCGACAGAAGGGGAACGTCTAGGTTACGAATGTAACCTCCGTTCCCCGATGGAGGGAACGAGACGTTGTGTCCGACGACATTCGTAACCTAGTTGTTTTCAGACCCATAACACAGTACTTTGTTGAAGCAACTTTGGCAGCGATTGGAAGGTCTCTCTAGAGATGTTTTGATTGGGTTCAAGTCCAGGATCTGGTTGGGCCACTCAAGGACATTCACAGAGTTGTCCCTATGCCACTCTTGCATTGTCTTGGCTGTGTGTTGAGGTTCTTTGTCCTGTTGGAATATGAACCTTCGGCCCAGTCTGAGGTCCTGAGTCCTCTGGACCAGGTTTTCATTAAGGATATCCTTGTATTTTGATGCATTTAGCTTTCCTTCAACAATGACCAGTCCTTGCCACTGAAAAATGGTCTGAAAATGGTCACGGCGCAAAGGGTCTGAAAACTTATGTCAATGTGATATTTTTTATTTTCAATACTTTTTCAAAGTTATCACAAATCTGTTTTTTCCTTTGTGGTGTATGGAGTGTAGATTGATGTGAAATGTTTTTTATTTTAAGCATTTTAGCATAAATCTGCAACATAACAAAATGTGAAAAAAAACCGAATGGGTCTGAATACTTTATGAATGCAATTAAATTATATTCCTATATAAATTCTATAGGAATATTTTCTGTATTTTTCTCCATTATTGGTATTTATAAATTTTTATCCACCTCAAGCATGCATAGTAAGTTTTTCTTCACATCTTGGTCTTTCCATACAGCACTTTAAAACATTTTTGCAACATCCAACAATTAGCTAAATATTTTTATATGGAAATACAGATTCAGAGACTTGGGTGTAAGGCTTTTTTTATTTGGCAAGTAAGCAACCATCCAGAAGACACTAGCAACTACATACAGTAGCAATGCTCTTAAAACCTCCCAGAACACATTGTAAACTATAGTACATACTGTACACAATGCTCTAAAAACCACCATAGCAACCTCATTACAACACCCTGGCAACCACCCATAAGTTTCATTTTCTTCGTTTTACATAAGGAGGAACATTCTTTGAGCATTTAAACCGTAATGGAGCATTTTAACTTTTTTTTTTCAGACTAAATTTTTAACCAGATAATTTCCTTAATCACTGATGTGAATATAATGTGGTCAACTTTAAAAGACAGATAGATGGGCTCCGATGTGAAATCCTCACTTCAGGTCAGGAATTTAACATCATGCTCAGGTTTAGGCTATAAATAAATACATGGAAATCACGTGTGAGTTGTGTTATGCATTAACATAGACATTTCAAGAAGTGGAACGTGTACATGATGTTGTATCTTAGTTAATATTACACCTGACAAGCTCCAGACATGCACAATTAACAGAGACCAAGAAACTGAGTTATGACCGCGACAATTCGATTTAAAATCACAACATGCGCGTTTTCATTCATCAGGTTTACACTTTAGAAATATTTGCTGCACAGATTCAGAAATTATTTGCAATTTTGGACGTTTATTAAAAATGTCACTTTGTCCTTGTGCCTCTTGAATAATCAGTCATACAAATATGTTTTATATTATTTGGATGAAGTCATTATTCATGCCTTTCTGAATAAGGTAATAGGCTTTGGGCACAACCCTTCTACTTACTCTGTTTGATGCCTCTAGTGGTACAGATATTTCACCATTAGAATGTTCAGTAACCTTTTACATTAATGCTCCCTTTATAAAAGGTTTATAAAGGAGTTTATTAATGACTAATAAGTAATTAAAAAAATCATTCCAAATCATTGTTTTGCATTATCAAACAAATGGCAACTTAAATGCAATACTTGCCAAATAGTGAGCATTTTAACTTACATGTTATAAGTGCTTAATAAACAGACCTAATTATTAATCGGAAACATAAAATGCCCTTATTCATAATGTGTGCCACAATGCAGCAAAAATAGTCTATATAATAAATAGATTATAGTGAGTTTAAAAGAGGGATTATGTCATTTTGTGTTTATAGACTGCTTTGTTCATTTTACATTAATTACTGCAATGTCTTGACTCACTTGTGTCGTCACGTTGATGTCAAAAGAATGGTGCTACACCTAGTGGTGTCCCAACTTACCAAGTCCTTTGCAAAAACACTTTTCAAGTCCTAATAACCATTATAACATTATAAACTTTATGCACAGAGGTCTCTAATGTTGCAACACCTTCATAAATGTTTATTATTTATGTTTACTTTACATTAAGGTACATTTTCATAGATTACTAATGTGTAATAAGTGTTATTAAGCATTTATGACATGTGAGATACAAGGGCCAATAGCAAAATCTTTTTATTGATTTTGTTATAACCACATATTAATGAGTTTTAATGCATTTGTAAACGAGTTATTGGTCATTATAAACCCTTAAAAAAGAGAATATTCATGTAAATTGTTACCTCATGTTCACTAATAACAAACAGTAACCTGGCTAATTTCAATTCTTGTATAAAAATGTAAAATGGCATTGGCTGTTTATTTTCATAAGAGGTTCATTCTGAACTGCCTCAGGCTGATCTAATTACAATCTTGCCTGCAGCTATCTGGTTTGATCTGACTGTGCTTTTAGCAATGACTGTCTCTTTCTTGCATGCACTTATGCAAATCCCAGCAGTGCATACTTGGAGCATAGACTGAAGACGGATACTTTAGGAATGAAAGAACTGAGTAAACATCTGATATGAACATCTGTCTGAATCAGTACGCCTTTACTAGTCCCAACCCAAAACTGCTGCTGTCTGACTGCCCAGGACAGCATGGGGGTATCAAACAAAATTAGCACTATTTAATCTTTCATAGGCCCCGCTCTGTGAAACCTCTGTTTGTGCAACACTGCCATGAATTAAACACAGCCATCAAAGGATAATTTAGCACCCTTTAGAGACACTGGATTGCTTCAAAACTAACACGACTTAAACTACAGGAATATAGCTACTACCCAGGGGCTTTGCATGTCTGCTTTAAATCGCAGCTTTAATATTTAATATTTACAGTTTAATATTGGCTGTATCTATTGCTGTGTGCGATGGTGACTTATTGCTTGGGGTTGTACAGCAAACATTTCATATGACCGTGGAGGTGGGAAGCAAACAAGCAAACTGTAGACTCAACAATGAGCACCGTATTCAAAGCTGGAGATGTATTGTGTATTCTTATGAGACTGAGTATTGCCTCAATAAATAAAAGACTTTGAACAAATATTTGTGCATTGATCTCCCCTCACAATGGCACAATGAGAAACCCCCCCACTTCGTTTGTCATTTATCTCAGCTATCCTTCATGATTGTGTATTAACAAGATAACTAGCACAGTAATTACACATTACAGCTTGAGGAAATACTACATAAAAAATTAAAATACTGTCAGTCCATTTGGGCTAAACCACTTTTGAATGAATTCAGTGTTGTCTGTGCCCAAGCTTAGATTTTAGCATGTAATATTTCTCTCTAGAGTGGGAATAAAGCACATTCAGGGCTACGCACTTTATTCCCTACTAATGAACGTGCTTGATTCCCACGCCACATGTTACCTCTCTTCCCCCTATAGACATGAGGCGCCACATAAAGTATGATTTACTATACGTAGAGTTATGGTTATTTTAAAAAAGTTGGCAGAGACACCACTACAGATGCTGGCATCTTCCGCTTAAACACACTGCAGAAAACAAAAATGAAGAAAAGAGAAACTATCTTCATCTGTCTGATATGTGTTAGACAGTTTAGCTAAGCCAGGTTTGTGTCAAGAAAAGTTAACATGCTGCCTTTGGACTATAAAAATATTTTTTCTGTCTAAATGTAGCTTTATTAACCAGCATGTTACGAGCCTATCATAATAAACTGATTTTTGTTCTAATTTTGTCTGCTGTCATTCAGCTTCAAAACAAACTGTTGATCTTATATTTTATTATTCATATCCAAGTGCCCTCGACAGATGAAGACTTAATCTTTTGGTAGAAGATTCCTCAGACCCCAACATTTTGGCTGTCTCATATATCCTCATCCCTGTCCTGTTTTGAAGAGACTATTTAAAATTTTCAGGACTTACAATATACAGTATATTATATATGTACTATATATATATATATATATATATATATATATATATATATATATATATATATATATATATATATATATATATAGTACATATATAATTGTTTTTTATCAAAGTATAATTGCTGCCAACGTGTCAAGTTAACAACAACAACAACAATTTATATATATATTTACATAGCCATATGACTACTGCCACCATGTAAGCTATATTATCTGGATCTTTGCTGGAAAGGAAATGTATAGACCAGACCTCTTGGAACTTTAATTGAATACCCCTGATGCAGCGCTTAGTTTTAGTGCTTAGATCTCCATGGTGACACTTTCTAAAAAGAACCCATTTAATTTCTTGTTCATGCATTATAAATGCATTATAATGCATTTATAATGTCTCATATTACACCTTATAATATGTTATACAGTAGATCATTCTTAAAAAAATTAACTATTATACTACTTGTAGTACATTATTGTACTTATGCTCATTAAGGTATAACTATGAATAAGCTAAGGCATTATAACACAATCAACATTTAGCTTTATCCACAGAAGTTGTAATGTAACATACACACACACACACACACACACACCACAAGCATGCAACTCACTGCGTAAATTTTGAAACATTAGGAAATTTCACAAGTAATTTTGCCCAACAGGGTGTAGTTTAAGTGGAACATAAGCTAAAGGCCTAGTGAAAATAAATAATAAAACATTAAATATATCATAAATCAAGAGGTGGTTTGAGAATTAACAAACTATCCTTGAATTTCTTGAGTCTTTTTTAAGGGGTGGGGTTAGCGAGGGACCATGTTACTCAGGTCCACCATAACCTCAAACGCACCTTAACTGCACAGCTCGGCAGTTAAACTAATAGTAAAAGTTCTTAGTTTCAACGTCGCCCCTTAAAAAACCTGTCATTGTACACAAACCTGCTGTCAGTAGAAGCTGCAACTGCAGAGATGGTGAAGAGGTATATTTTCTGCTGTTTCCCTCACAAAACCCTGTTCCATTCCTCAAACTACCTTAATTATGGGCCCTCTAGCTTGAATATTAAAATTTCGAAGATGGAGGAATAACCGCAAATTCGCAGATGTGTTCCAATCATTTCACTCCTGAATGCTTCCAGAGGTGTTCGGTTCTGAGTGAAATGGGAGTTAGGTGCGGTGAAAGTGGCTGGAGTTTATTCATATGTTTTGATGAAGGCAAAAGTACTAGTAAAAGTACTGTTACATCCCAAAAATGTAGTGTGGTAAAGTATAATTACCTGTCCTAAAAACTACTCAAGTACGAGTAAAAGAGTAGCTCATTTAAAAGTACTCGTGAGTAGTGAGTTTTGTTGTTTGATTATTTATAGTGTTACAAAATGGCACTGTGGATGGCCACCTCGGTGTGGAGCTCTCTTTTTGACTCTTCTGACATTTTGCTGGACATTTTAGTCAGAGGCACAGCTGTGTTGTTCAAGCATGCTATGAGACACAAGCGAGGGAAGCGAGCCCGTGTGCTGGTCAAGCTCAGTCAGTATTCATCTAGCGAATATCCGCTCTCTTCCTAACAAAACAGACAAAGTACATCTCCTCACCCGTACAAACAAGGACTTTTCAAACTCTGCTGCCTTGTGCTTCACAGAAAGCTGGCTGAGTTTCCATTCCGGACAGCACATTGCCTGGCTTCCAGCTGTTCAGTGCGGATCGCATTGCAGAGTTAACAGGGAAAATAAGAGGTGATGGAACATGCTTTTACATCAATGAAAGGTGGTGTACAGATGTAACAAAGTTAAAGATGATGTGCAGTCCTAATTTGGAAGTGCTCTTTATCAATTGTAAGCCGAAGTTTTCCTTGTTTATTCTGGTGAGTGTTTACATTCCTCCACAAGAGTGTGTGAGTACAGTGCTGAATCAGCTGGCTGATTATTATTCTCTGCGATTTTAACAGAGCCAACATCACCCGTGAACTGCCAAAATACAGAAAGCACATTACAAGACCCACCAGAGACAGAAATATTCTGAATCACTGCTACACAACATTAAAGGATGCATATCGCTCTGTCCCTAGAGCAGTTTTGGGACTCTCTGAGCACTGTCTGGTTCATCTCCTTCCAGCCTACAAGCAGAAACTTAAATGAGTTAAACCTGTAGTAAAGATTGTTAAAAGATGGACCAATGAAGCAGAGCTGGAACTACAAGACTGCTTTGACTACACTGATTGGAGTGTTTTGATGCTGCAAGACACCAATCTGGATGAGCTCACAGATACTGTGACGTCAAATATTAGTTGATTGAGGAATGTGCATTCTTACTAGGACTTATTTAACGTTCAACAATGACAAACCATGGTTTACATCAAAACTCAGGCAGATACATCAGGCCAAAGAGGATGCCTACAAAAGTGGGGTAAAATCTTGTATAATCAGGCCAAAAACACACTGACAAATGAGATTAGAGTCGCTAAAAGAAGTTAATCTGAGAAGCTGAAAAACAAGTTTTCAGATAACGACCCTTCATCAGTATGGAGAGGCCTGAAAGACATTACGTAGTACAAGACACCATCCCCCAATACTGTAGGGAAGCAACTACTGGCTGACAACCTGAATGTGTTTTACTGTAGATTTGAAAATTCCAGTCTCACACACCACACCCACTCTGAACTTCACATCACACAAACATTTACACTTCCTGCAACCCCCTCCTCCCCTCTCCTACTACTCAACCTGCACTTAGGATCTGTGAAGATGATGTGTGCCAAGTATTCCAAAATCAATAGTCAAGGAAAGCACAGAACCCTGGCGGTGTTTCACCCACTTGTCTAAAAGCCTGATGCCAACCAGCTGGCCCCCATCTTCACAAAGATCGTCAACACATCACTGGATCACTGTGAAGTTCCCAGCTGCTTCAAATGCTCCACCATCTTCCCTGTCCCAAAGAAACCCAAGATCGCAGGACTTAATGACTACAAACCCATCACTCTGTCATCTGTGGTTATGAAGTCATTTGAGAGACTGGTGTTGACCCACCTGAAAGAGATCACTGGACACTTTCTAGATCCCCTTCAATTTGCTTAACGAGATAACAGGTTTGTGAATGATGCAGCCAAAATGGGATCATATACTGCAAATCTGGACCCGCCAAGGACATATGCAAAGATCCTTTTTGTGGACTTCAGTTTGGCTTTCAAACATCATCATCCTAGCTATTCTCCGGACTAAATTAACCCAACTCTCTGTTTCTACCTCTATCTGTCATTGGGTTACCAGCTTTAAGATGGACAGGCAGCAGTTAGTGAAACTGGTGAAAATCACTTCCAGCACCTGTACGATCAGTACTACTCTTCTCCCTGTACAAAAATGACTGCACCACCAAGGACCCCTCTGTCAAACTTGTAATCGGCCTCATCCAAGATGACGACGAGTCTACATACAGAAGAGAAGTTGAATAGCTGGCAGTCTGGTGCAGTCAAAACAACCTGGAGCTGAACATGCCCAAAACAATGTAGATGATTGTGGACTTCAGGAGGAACACCCCAACATTGACCCTGCTCACCATTCAGAACAGCACTGTGGCAGTGGATTCATTCAGGTTCCTGGGCTCTACCATCTCACAAGACCTGAAGACGGAGACCCACATTGACATTTTAAAAAAGGCCCAGCAGAGGATGTACTTCCTTCGCTAGTTGGCGCCACAGGCACTGCTAATCAGAGGTGGGGGACTCGAGTTACTTGACTTGACTCGTGTCTGACTTGATTCGCAAATTTAAGGACTTGTGACTTGCTTGACTAAATGAAGAAAATGACTTGACTTGACTTTGACTTGAGAACCAATGACTCGAGACTTGACTTGACCTGCATGACTCAACTTGAATGTTTTTTATTATTATTATTTTCAAAAACTTATAATAAACAGTAATGAAATGCGTTTAAAAAAAATTTGCGACATCAATTAAATAATATGCAAAAATATAAGCCTGCTAGCACCACTGATCTGCATCTGCTCACAATGCGTAAATATTACAGATGATTGTCGAGTTCCCAAAATAATCTCCTTTGGATATAACGATTTCGAATTGTATCATGTGAATAAAACAAGATTTGCCCAATGCACAATATGCAATGCAAAAATATCTGATACAACCAACACAACCTTGAATTTCATCACCACAACCTTGAATTTCAGAAACCACAAGGAAAGGTAAGTAAATCATATCATTATAATTTCATTATCCAGAAAGATTAATATGTAAAATTACTATTAAAATGTTTGGCATTACCAAAGTAACAGCTTTATTTCTGCTGCATAAGTGCCACCTACTCTCAGAAAGCTAATTTGCTTTTTACTATACATTACAGAGTTGTACATTTTAACTGGTTAATTCTACAAATCTAAACAATTTGGATAATAAGGTATCTAGAAGTATTCACAGTATATTTAAGTGCCCATGATAAAAATACAGTTTTTATCTAACATATCCTACCTCTTCTGCGATTACCTTCCCTTGCACTATCTGTACATAACAGATTTGTTTTTGTACATGTATACTGTATATTTTTTGTCTATTAGGTTACATTTTTTATTCAAATCTGCTTTTTGTCCCAGTTTTTAAATTCACTTGTTTAGACATAACTGACTATGTTTTCATGGAATTATGAAGTGTGTTTGACTGTTTAGACACGTAACCGCATTATCACGAATGCTCCCGGAACACAAGCACATGTAAAGCACACTCACATAAACCTCCTGTCAGTCCAACAATGTGCGGCTACAGAAGCGATGATCAACCAGTGCTAAATATTGAAAAGTATACAAAAGATTATGATTGATAGGGGATTTTTTCCGCCCTGATAAATATCGAGATTGCCCAGCCCTAACATTGCATAAATCTTTCACAGCAGCCCAATAATCTCAGTGATAGCTAATTTAAAGGCAATAGATACAGACAATCTAGTGAGCAGGAATATGACGTTTACATTGATATGTTTTCTTTAAATTAGGGGTGGAATTAATGATGATATCTCAAAAGTCTTGAGCAAGCTAAACTCACATGACGCGATCAAGCAATTGGCCTACATCACTGCGAAAAGCCCTTTCAGATTTGGCCTTGGATGCTCAGGTGCTGAACTGCTGTTTGAGGCATCCTCCACATCCATGATGATTAATAGCAGTTGGCACTAGGTCTACAGCTGCTATTCAAGATTTCTATGCATGTTTTGATTTGATGGGAGTCACAAGACTCTCCCTAACCAATCACGTTGATTGATAAAAGTAATATCAGGACAGAGATGTAGCGAATACAGACGGAGGGAAAATAGCACAGTAATAGTACAGTTATAGCCTTTAAAATGTACTCAAGTAAAAGTAATAGGTAAAACTTTCTAGGTTCAACTAGGTTCAATTTGTTAACAATATTAGTTAATATGAAATAACAATGAACAATACATTTAAAGCATTTATTAATCCTAGTTTATGTTCATTTCAACATATACTAATACGTTTTTAAAATAAAATATTTATTAGTTAACATTAGTTAATGCAATATGAACTAACATGAACTAACAATGAACAACTGTATTTTTGTTAACTAACATTATCAAAGATTAACAAATGCTGTGAAAAATGTTCATTATGTTCATGATAAGTTCATGATACTTAATGGACTAATTAATTAATGTTAATGAATGGAACCTTATTGTAATGTGTAAACCTAGTAAAAGTATGCAATTTTTAAAAAAGTACAATTCCTAGGAAAAATACTTACAGTAATGAGAGTATTTGGAAGCAACCCTTGATTGTTTCTAATTCATCTGCAGTTGACTTGAATAGTGGCTCCAGCCTCCTCGAAAGCAAAGACTGCGATGTGCTGAGTGCGTTTGTGGGCTGGTTATGTATTAATGCATCTGTGTGGAAAGGCCTTAAAAGCATCACCAAGTACATGACACCTCCCCCTCGCTCTATAGAGAATTAACTGATGGCCGATGTGTTTTACTGCAGGTAAACAACACCAACACCTCCTGGAACCCCCCCTCCTCTTACTACTCAATCTGCACTTATGATCTGTGAGGAGGATGTGTGTTAGGTCTTTCAAAAACAAAAGACTAGGAAAGCTTCAGGCCCAGATGGTGTTTCACCTGCCTGTCT
Organism: Xyrauchen texanus; assembly: GCF_025860055.1. NCBI lineage: Eukaryota > Metazoa > Chordata > Actinopteri > Cypriniformes > Catostomidae > Xyrauchen > Xyrauchen texanus. Next base: position 4,651,290 of record NC_068313.1, on the reverse strand, counting down.
GAAAGTCTGCACTGAAAGTCTGCACTGACTAACTGGCCCCCATCTTCACACAGATTTTCAATAGATAATTGGTACAATGTGAAGTTCCCTGCTGCTTCAAACGTTCCACCATCATTCCGGTACCAAAAAAACCCCAGACCCGCTCTCACATCTTTGTTCATGAAGTTGTTTGAGAGAATGGTTTTGGCCTACCTGAAGGACATCACTGGACCCCTAATGGACCCCCTTCAGTTTGCTTACTGAGAAAACATCTGTGGATGATGCTGTCAATATGGGACTGCATTATATCCTGAACTCCTATTTGTGGATATCAGCCTTCAAGACCATCATGCCTGATATTCTCTCAACCATACTGACCCAGCTCTCCGTGCCTACCCCAATCTGTCTATGGATCAACAGCTTTCTGACAGACACGCAGCAGCTAGTGAGACCGGGGAAACTCACATACGAGACCCTCACTATTAGCACTGGTGCTCCTCAGGGATGCGTTCTCTCTCCAAACTCTTCTCCCTGTACACGAATGACTGCACTGCAAACGACCCCACTGTAAAGCTCCTGAAGTCTGCAGGCAACACCACGGTCATCAGCCTCATCCATGATGGTGACGAGTCTGCATACAGACGGGAGATTGAACAGCTGGCTGTCTGGTGCGGTCACAACAACCTTGAGTTGAACATGCTCAAAACAGTGGAGATGATAGTAGACCCCCACCCCCCCCCTCCCATCCTGAACAGCACTGAGGCAGCAGTGGAGTCATTCAGGTTTCTGGGCTCTACTATCTCTCAGGACCTGAAGTGGGACACCCACATAGACTACATTGTGAGAGGTTGCACTTCCTTAGCTTAGGAAGTTTATCCTGCCACAGAAGCTGCTGACACAGTTCTACTCGGCCGTCATTGAGTCTGTCTTGTGTACATCTACAAGTGTCTGGTTTGGTTCTCCTATCACCAAAACAAAATTCCTTGAATATGTGAGAACACTTGGCATTAAAGCTCATTCTAATTCTGATTCTAATATTGTTAGTTCGATCATGGTTCCATTCTCAAGTCAGTGAAAAATGGGCCAGTATTGAGATTGGTTATCCAGTTCTCAATTAATAAGGTTCTGGCATAGCATTACTGTGGAAAGGAATGTGTGTAAACTAAAGTCTATTGGCTATATTTTTAAAAAGGGATGAGCCATTACCCCCACTTTGTGTTTTAGTAGGAATTATGCTAAAACACCAAATAAGACTACAATCATCAAGAAAACATTATTTGCCACCCCTGATGAAACTGTAAATCAAAATTAATTTGTGTAAGAGTTGATTATGTAAAAGAGGTAACGCCTGACTGGAAAAACATTCTGATCTCATCCGGAGGGCTTGACCTTTACTCCGACCATCACAGACGGTTATTACCTCCTGAAAGCAGTGCTTTGTTGAATATGCACCATCAAAGAGACTCATGCATATCCCAACTTAAGCTGCGCTGTGACACCAACTGGTATTTTTTTTTTTTAAATGAAAAGGCTAGGTCACTTAGACCTGCAGGACACAAGGTTACCTTGCTCGTTCTGAGCAGCATTCATTAAAATGTCTTCACCATGTTCTTCGAAGTGCAGATGAGGACATGAATGCTAGTTTTATCTCACTGCTATACTTCTATATGCCAAAAACATTTTGGGGGTCTTAAACACAGACACAAGGAGCAGCTTCAGAAGAACAAGCTGAAAGCTGCAGATGAGTAAAATAGTACTTTTTGTGTGGGACCAAATAGAATTGCATAAAACATACAGCCTGTGTAATGTAGTCCGATTTCTGAACGAATGACTCTTATGAGTCAGTTCATTTGAATGTGCAGCATAAAGTCAGTGAGACCAGTGTAGTCTGATTCCGAAATTAAGGACTTTAATGAGGCTGTTCATTTGAATTTACAGCACGAAACACAGCACGACCAGTGTTGTCCGATTCCTGATCGAGTTGCTCCTATGAGTTCTTTTGAACGGGCAGACTGTGAAGGAAATCGGCCCTGGATTTTACATCAAAACTGGGCCAAAAGTTATTAATAGTTGCGGTCCTTCGGCATAATGCGGCAGCCCGTTTCAGCTAATTGCCGCATGTTCGCCCCCCTTTTGTGGCTGGCCCAATGTTACATGTCCCGGTTCTCCCTATGGCCAATCCGCCCCTGCTTTTTAATCTACAGCACAAAACATACAGCCTGAGCATTGTAGTCCAATTCCCGAATGAATGACTCTTAGAAACACAGGAATGACACTTTTGTGATTACAGGACCAGTGTAGATTCCATAACGGATGACTCTTATGAGTCGATTCTTTAGATTTTACAGTACAAAATAATAAAGCACTATATGCTGAACTAATGGATTTTATCAGCCCATCCTTTTTGTGATTTAAAAACATACTGAAACACAAATCATTCATTTCACCATACAATAACAATAATAAAGTTATTTCTGGATGGTTAGTTATATGACTATGTAGTGAAAGATACACATTGTGTATTTTGTTGTAATTAGTGGTATTCTATAAAAAGGACAAATAGAAAATAAATTATTAAAAAGTCTCTGTAAACACCATTTGCAAGAATCTGTTCTGTTCAAATATGATCTCATCATTTTTGTATTTTTAATTTTCCAATATTTCTTCCTCATTCATCCAGAATCATTAAGAGGAACCATAACCATAATTGTTAAATTCTTCAGTACTACATCCCTAGTTTTGACATAAAAAAACACAAATTACAAATAAGATAGCATGAAGCATTATAATGATCAAGACTGTAAATTTCCAGGGCATTCACTTTTTTCACATCTGAGATGAGTTACTTCTCATCGCCAGTAACACGTATTCACTTAAGAATTCTAATTGCATGATTTCCGACATTAAGATCTTATTTAGCAGCAAAGAGGAGGTTTTGCTCATATGACACTCTTCCCCACAGAATCAAGATTGTCTGTGCGCAGGCAGAAACGAGATACTTCAAGCTTTGCACGCTGCTTAATTTGATCTACTTGAGATTGCGACTTCCTACACTTGGTGTCATTAACGTCTGATGTGACTAATTAAGTTAACGGTGAGAAAAGAGGGGTAAAAACGGAAGAGAGTCTTTAGCTCTAGTCTTGGTCTGTGCTCGATTCTGAAGATGGCGAGGATTGTAAATATTGTCCCCATTGACTGATTACACCAAACTGCTTGTTGTTGGGTTTTCATTAGCATGTTAATGAGAAGTGCTGATGAGTGTCTGTTTGATATGGAAAGATGCTCAACCAGTGAGCAGTATGACCCATCTGTAAATGCTATACATTAGCCACACTAAGTCTTTCACCCCTATATCTCAATTTGTTGTGTACATCCAAAGTTGAAGTGTGTAATTCCTGTGCAAAAAGTGGTACCAAAAACATTCAATCTCATACTATCAAAGCAATTTCACCTATTCAGAAAAACGTCTAACTTCAAACTTCAATACAATAGTTTTGACTTGTCAGCTAATATAGCTAAACACACCTGTAATTCTCCCATATAGACACATACCTACTTGTGTATTCTTTCTGGTATCTCTGGTAACAGCTGTCCAAATGGGTAAAAAGCCATGTAAAGTGCCTTTAATTTGTTATATTGACAGTGCAAAACCAATGAAACTGCTGTGAAACCAAGGGAAAGAAAGCTATAGTTACACCTGACCAGTGGTGGACGAAGTACACATACCATGTACTTGAGTTAAAGTAAAGATACTCAAGGTAAAATATTACTCAAGTAAAAGTAGAAGTGCTGCCTTTAAACATTCACTTGAGTAAAAGTACAAAAGTATTTGCCTTCAAATGTACTTAAGTATCCAAGTACTATGATTTTTTATGGCCATGATGTCCTATTATAATTTGTCACAAGACTCTTGCTTAACTCAGTCTACATGAAGACTAATGTCACTCTTGGCACACCAATCTATTAATAAAATGACATTAATTAGTCAGATGTGTATATATATATATATATATATATATATATATATATATATATATATATATATATATATATATATATATATATATATATGTATATTTGAATTGAATACATTTTTTTGTGTTTAATTTTGGAGGGAAGGGACTGTTCCCATAAGGTATAATACATGTATTTTTCTCGAGTGTCTAATTATTAACATCCTAATGTTATGATACATTCACATAAACCTGCACAACACCATTAAATATATATATATATATATATATATATATATATATATATACAGACACACCCACACATATATATATATACACACACACACATGGCACACACATACACAGAATATATATAAATATATATATATATATTCTATGTTATAGGAGCAGCCAATTTCCCTCAAAATTAAACACAAAAACGTATTAATGCAGTGTTTCTGCTACTCCCCAGAAAAAAATGCTATTATATGCAAGTCATTTTAGTGTCAACATAATAAGCAATGTACATTATGCGTCAATATTTACCGATAATTGCTGCAATAATAGCTGCTGTTCTCTGCCCAGCTTAAAATCATTGGCAGCGCAATTTGTTTGGAACTATTGAGAGCTACACGAATCACGTGACTGCGTGGCGGCGAGATCACTGTCGCAACCGTCTATGTTCGCAACTCTCATATTTAACGGCTCTGGGGTGCGTTTCCCGTACAACGACGTAACTTGCTGCTCCTCTACCGTAGTACGATGCACTGTTGAAGAAATCAACTTGCTAGTCACGACTGTTTCCCGAAACCGTGTTGTCGCAAATTGGTTGTTCAACCAGGCTGGTTAATGATGTCACATGTGGTGGAGTAAAAACTACTTTTAATGAATCTGTTTGCGATCGAATTAATGCTAGATGTTTTGCTATAAATTACGGACATGTCATCTGAGGACTATCTCATATTTTTCTCAGTTATTTGCTTTATTTCCAGATTCAGTCATAGGCTCGTTCTTACGCACTAGGGCACGTTCACACATGCGCACTCTTCAAAAAGGTGCTTTAAATCTATTGACAAACTAAAAGACATAAAGGACATTTGTATGTCTTCTAAATAAATGATACTTTGTACTGAATGTCATCTTGCTTATTTGGCTCAAGATAATAATTTATTAAGCCCACATGTTATATTAACAAGAAACTCTGCTTCTAACCACAGGTCGAGAGCTGTCGTTCCAACCACACAACTCTGCGATGCTGTTTGCGAATGTTCGTTGGAACGATGGTTTCGGGAAACACCGACTCGTTGAACTATGATGATAACGACGAAACTTGCGGCCATAGTTGGCTAACGATGCTTTTGGGAAACGCACCCTGGTTCGCGCTTAGTAGATGCCGCCAAGGCAAGTTCAAAACAAAGCGCGTGCGCTGTACTGTGATTGGTTTGACCAGTTACGTTTTTATCCACTCATAAATAAAAAGGAACGACTGATTTTGAAAATGTAGTAGAGTAAAAAGTAAGATATTTGACTATGAAATGTAGTGGAGTTAAAGTAAAAGTCTCCCCAAATTTAAATACTTCAGTAAAGTACAGATACACAAAAAAGCTACTTAAGTACAGTAACGAATTACATTTACTTCGTTACTGTCCACCACTGCACCTGACAAGAGATGCATTTGATAAATTAAGTTGTGTAAGGCCTACTCTATGTAATGTCTAGGCTTAAAAAATATCCCCTTGGTTTTGCCCAGGTTTGTTATGCAACAGTTGGAGATGTTGTGGTATTGATATATAGCATTAATTTATAATTTATCATCATGGCAAGATAAAGGGGAGACAGGGAAGTGGGGTTATATGTCAGTAACTATAAGGCTTTGAATCAAAAGTCCAAATTCACAAATGTGTAAAGGGTTTATAAAGGGGTTCATCAATGACTTATTTAATAATGCATTCAAAATAATTGCTTATTTTTAATCAGCATGAATAAAAGGGTTGTTTTTAATGCAATACTTTTGCATTGAGCATTTTCACTTAAATGTTATAAATGCTAATAAATACATTTATTAAGACTTACATGGATCAAACATGTAAAATGCCCTAATTCATGACTTATATCACAATGCAGCAAAAAATAATGTTCTCCTTAATAAATAATGTGTCCACTTTACATTTAGGAACATTTTCATATGTTACTAATGTCGAACAAGTATTGTTAAGCATTTATAACATGTGAAGTAATATGGCTCACAATTTGGCAAGTGTTTCATGATAGTCACCCTTTTTATTTACCGCATATAAATAATTTATACATTTGTAAATTAGTTATTGGTTTATACCTTTATAAACCTTTAAAAATGGGAGGATTACTGTATACCACAGAATATGTAGTTTGCAATTACAATCATAGATGTTCTTGCAGATAAAAAAAAAAAATAGAAACTGCCATATATCAGTAGGACATAAGATGTTTTTTACAGAATACTAAAATCAGAATTTCTGCATGGATGAAGTAAAAGTAGATTTAAAAGAATGCTAATAAACAGTTTGTGCACAGCTCACTGTGCATTGCAGTAAGTGTTTTAAAGGGACTTCCTTCTTAACAAGACTGCAAGATCGTAACCAGCCACACAGAGCACAGATATACACATAAAGGGAGGAGCTCTGTGTTCCTCTATGAATAACAATCTCAAGACATCACATGCCATGTCACAAACTTACCTTTCTCTCACTACCTTTCACAATGTGCATTTTGTGCATCACCTTTGTTTTCTTTAAAACGAGGAGGCATTCGCTGACAGCAACACTTATAGCTCACTGGTAATAAGTGACAGACACCAGAGAATGCAAAACACATATTTGGCATGACTTCAATAAAGCGTGTTCTTTTGTGCAAACATCCTGTTACTTTCCGTCTCCTCTCTTACGTCCGTGTTGCACTCACCTCATTAGGTGTGCCTGGAGAGCGGAGGTGAGACAGTTACTGTGACAACCAGAGAAAGAGCTAGACAGTGAGAGCTAAGCATGTCTGCAGCAAAGTCTAAAAGTGTGATATGTCAGGTGTGTGACTTGGACAAGAACTGTATCCTGTTCATACCAGAAGAATAAAGCAAAGAAAGGCTGCAACCAAGATGTCACTTCCAGAATATAAGCCAAGGGTTTATAAGAAAACACACAAAAACACACGTTTAAAGGAATAGTTCATCCAAAAATTGAATCTGTCATTATTACCCACAGATATTTTAATATTATTCCTTTTATTATTTATTTTTTGGGGGGACACAATAATATAATCTTTTTGAAGAATTGTCATGTAGCTCTTGCAATCCAATTTTCATGCTTCCTTCTAAGTTACGATGCCATGGTTCTGGTTAGTCTGTCTGGTGTTTTCCTGCATGTCTGTGTGTTTATGTATCTCCTGGTGTGTTTCCCTTGATGTGTGAGTGGTGTGATTAGCGTCTCCTTGGAAATGCTCATTCACTGCGCTCACGAGTTAATTATCGCCAGCTGACGCTCATTTGCCTTGCCTATTTATAACCTTGTGCTGGTCCCTTCGAGACCCTGGTCCCATATTGCCTTTGATTTTGTCACCGGTTTACCCCATCCAATGGCAATACAGTCATTATGACTGTGGTGGACCGATTCTCGAAGGTGGTCCATTTTATTCCCCTCCCCAAATTACCATCAGCGAGGGAGACAACGGTTACTGTCATAGATTACATCTTTTGCATTCATGGCCTCCCAACAGATGTCGTCTCTGATAAGGGGCCCCAGTTTGTTTCAAAGTTTTGACATAGTTCTTCCGACAGCTGGGTGCGACTGTAAGCTTGTCATCTGGGTTCCATCCCCTGACTAATGAGCAAGTCAACTGAGCTAACCAGGATCTAAAGCAGGCCCTGCGCTGCGGGGCTGCCCGAGAGCCATCTGCTTGGATTTCCAAACGCACCTGGGTTGAGTATGCACATAACTCCTTACTGTCACCCGCACACACACACACAAGATGAGACAGTCACAATGTAAGTCAACAAACTGCTTTTATAGAAACAATAAAAGCAGGCAACAGTACAAACAGGCAAATCCAGTGAAGAGTTGTCGAGGGAAGCGTAGGGTCAAAAGCCGGGGAATCAAAGAGAGTAAAGGGGGCAAATCCGGGAGAGTAGTCGAGGGGAGCGAGGGTCAAAGCCGGGGTAAACAGGATCGAGAGGCGGGTAACTAACAAAGGGAGTAGACAGGGGTACTAGGGGAACGAGGAGCTGCCAAGCTAAGGGGGTAATCAAGAGGAGTTCAAGAGGAGGGCAAAACTAGACAAGACTAGCGGGGGGCAAAGATGCGGGAAACTAAACACAATAACCAACACCCGTGAAACGGAAGTGCTGTGGTATTTACAGTGACGAGTGCAGGTGTAAACAATGAACAGGTGATGAGACGAGTGCAGGTGAAACTAATGTGCAGGAGTGCAGATGACGTGAGTGCAGGTGGTCATAATGTTCTGGGGGATTGGAAGCGCGTGAGAAACTCGAGGAAGGGAGATTGCCTACGAGCATGTGAGCGAGGAGAAGCAGAGGAGCGGGGTTCGTGACAGTACTCCCCCCTCTGAATAGGACGGCTCCTGACGGCCGCAGGTGGTGCAGGATGATCGGGGGACAGACAAAGGGAAGTGAGACAGTCCGTGGGCAGTTAAAGGTAAGGTCAGGGGGAACATAGTGGACAGGCGGGTGGTCGGGAGATCTAGGGGGCAGCCATAGGGCAGAGACTGGGTCAGGGGGTCTGGAAGGCGACTGGAGGACAGGGACTGGGTCCGGGGGTCTGGAATGTGACCACCGGACAGGAACAGGGTCAGGAGGCCAGGGAAGAGGCCACAGGACAGGGAGAGAGTCAGGGGGCCACCGGACAGGGTCAGGGGGCCAGGGAAGAGCCGTGAAAGGCGGAGCCGTGGAGGACTTGGGAGACGGAGCCTTGGAAGACGGAGCCTTGGAAGACGGAGCCGTGAGCGACTCGGCAGGCGGGGTACTGAGAGGCTGAGGAGGCGGCGCCATGGGGAGCCCAAGAGACAGGGCAGAGGGAGGTGGTGCCGCAGGAGGCTCTAGAGGCGGAGGCCTGGAAGGCTCTGGAGGTGGAGCTGAAGGAGACTTTAGGGGCAAAGGCCTGGAAGGCTCAGGAGGCGGAGCCAATGACGGTGGCGCCATGGGCGGCTCCAGCGAGGTAGGCCTGGAAGGCTCTGGAGGTGGAGCCGAAGGAGGCTTTAGGGGCGAAGGCCTGGAAGGCTCAGGAGGTGGAGCCGATGACGGTGGCGCCGTGGGAGGCTCTAGCGAGGTAGGCCTGGAAGGCTCTGGAGGTGGAGCCAAGGGATGTGGCGCCGTGGGAGGTCCCCGAGGCGACGACCTGGCAGGCTCTGTAGTCTCGGGGGGTAGAGCCGTAGCAGGCTCGAGGGGCAGAGCTCTAGAAAGCTCTGGAGTCTTTGGGATCAGAGCCATGAGAGGCTCAGGAGGTGGAGCCGTGGGAGGCTCTGGAGGGGGAGCCGTAGGAGGCCCGAGAGGCGGAGCCGTAGAAAGCTCTGGAGTCTTTGGGAGCAGAGCCGTGAGAGGTTCGGGAGGTGGAGCCGTGGGAGGCTCTGGAGGGGGAGCCGTAGGAGGCTCGGGAGGCGGAGCCGTAGGAGGCTCGGGAGGCGGAGCCGTAGGAAGCTCTGGAGTCTCTGGGAGTAGAGCCGTGAGAGGCTCGGGGAAAAAGGTTGTGGAAGACTCAAGAGGCTCTAGAGGTGGGGCCCTGGAAGGCTCGAGAGGCTCGAGGGGGGAGCCATGAAAGACTCGAGAGACGAAGCCCTGAGAGGCTTGGAAGGGGGTGTAGCCCTGAAAGACTCGAGAGGAGAAGCCCTGAGAGGCTTGAGAGGGGGAGGAGCCCTGAGAGACTCGAGAGGCGAAGCCGTGAGAGGCTTGAGGGGTGGAGCCATGAAAGACTCGAGGGACGGAGCCCTGAGAGGCTCGAGGGGAGGAGGAGCCCTGAGAGGCTCGAGGGGAGGAGGAGCCCTGAAAGACTCGAGAGGGGAAGCCCTGAGAGGCTTGAGAGGGGGAGGAGCCCTGAGAGACTCGAGAGGCAAAGCCGTGAGAGGCTTGAGGGGTGGAGCCATGAAAGACACGAGGGGCGGAGCCCTGAGAGGCTCGAGGGGAGGAGGAGCCCTGAAAGACTCGAGAGGCGAAGCCGTGAGAGGCTTGAGGGATGGAGCCATGAAAGACTCGTGAGGCGAAGCCCTGAGAGGCTTGGAAGGAGGGGGAGGAGCCCTGAGAGACTCGAGAGGCAAAGCCGTGAGAGGCTTGAGGGGTGGAGCCATGAAAGACTCGTGAGGCGAAGCCGTGAGCGGCTTGAGGGGTGGAGCCATGAAAGACTCGTGAGAAGCCCTGGGAGGCTTGAGAGGCGGAGCCCGGGGGGGCTCGAGAGGAGGAGCCCACGAGGGCTCTGAGGGGCGAGCAGAGGCTGGCAGAGCCGTGGAAGACTCTGGGGGCGGAGCAGAACCCGGCAGAGCCGTGGAAGACTCTGGGGGCGGAGCAGAACCCGGCAGAGCCGTGGAAGACTCTGAGGGAACCTCTGCGGTCTTGAGCACAAGACGAGACTGGGGAGAAGGGGCCCTCTTCCTTCTCTTACGTCTTTGGCCAACAGGGGACGTGGCCATGGGGACGGTCGAGGCTACAGGCGCTGGCTCTGGGGCGATCGAGGCTACAGGCGCTGGCTCGCTGACCGTGGCAGACATGGGCGCTGGCTCGCCGGCCGTGGCGGGCATGGGCGCTGGCTCGTTGGCCGTGGCGGGCATGGGCGCTGGCTCGTTGGCCTTGACGGGCATGGGCACTGGCTCGTTGGCCTTGACGGGCATGGGCGCTGGCTCTTTGGCCGTGGCGGGCATGGCCGCTGCCTCGTTGGCTGTGGCAGGCATGGGCGTTGACTCGCTGGCCATGCCAGGCTTCGAGGCTGGGGCCGTGGTGTGGAGCGCTGGTTCAGTGTCTGCCTCGCCCACAGTAAAAGAGGAACCAGCGTACAGTAGGGCGAGGTCAATAAACTGAGCCAGGTTGAGAGAGCAGCGACCACCAGGCATGAATGATGAGGTTGGCTCATTCAGTCCAAATTGAAAAATGGTTTTCAGAGCCACCTCATTAAAATTCACCTGGTTGGCCAGGGCACAAAAATCCACAACATAAACCTCCAAGGGTTGACTCCCCTGACGCAACCCCACGAGTCGGGCCGCTGGCTCCATAATGTCGAGGGCGGGGTTATGAGTTACACAACCGCTGCCTCGCATAAAAAAACCCTTGGTCAGCGTCTGAAGAGCCATAAAACCTCTCCGGGGGTGGAGAGTGCACAGCGCTCAGAAATGCACTGGAGGCATAAACGGGCTCAGGGGCAGACACAGGTGAAATAGGGTGAAACAAATCAGAAAAAGAACATACCTGCTGCCCCTGGGCTGCGAGCGCTCGGTCCTGCCTCCAAACTGTAGCTCCTCGCGCCGAATGTAACGTGCACCTCCGCTCTAGTGAGCTGCGTGAATCCTTAGCGCGACGCATTGTGACTGTCTTCGGTGAGGTTGGTTATTCTGTCACCCACACACACACACACAAGATGAGACAGTCACAATGTAAGTCAACAAACTGCTTTTATTGAAACAATAAAAGCAGGCAACAGTACAAACGGGCAAATCCAGTGAAGAGTTGTCGAGGGAAGCGTAGGGTCAAAAGCCGGGTAATCAAAGAGAGTAAAGGGGGCAAATCCGGGAGAGTAGTCGAGGGGAGCGAGGGTCAAAGCCGGGGTAAACAGGATCGAGAGGCGGGTAACTAACAAAGGGAGTAGACAGGGGTACTAGGGGAACGAGGAGCTGGCAAGCTAAGGGGGTAATCAAGAGGAGTTCAAGAGGAGGGCAAAACTAGACGAGACTAGCGGGGGGCAAAGATGCAGGAAACTAAACACAATAACCAACACCCTTGAAACGGAAGTGCTGTGGTATTTACAGTAACGAGTGCAGGTGTAAACAATGAACAGGTGATGAGACGAGTGCAGGTGAAACTAATGTGCAGGAGTGCAGATGACACGAGTGCAGGTGGTCATAATGTTCTGGGGGATTGGAAGCGCGTGAGAAACTCGAGGAAGGGAGATTGCCTACGAGCATGTGAGCGAGGAGAAGCAGAGGAGCGGGGTTCGTGACACTTACCAGTGTCATCTATGGGTCTGTCGCCCTTCAAGTGCTGTTTAGACTACCAGCCCCCTCTGTTCCACTACCAAGAACCCGACGCTGTTGTTCCGTCTGTGTACACCTTTCTCCAGAGATTCTGTCACACCTGGTGGGTCGCCAGCCTCAATTAGGACCGGTGATCGGAACAAACCATCGGCGGACCGTCGGCATTCTTAGCCCCGAGTTTACGTGTGTATCAGAAGGAATGGTTATCTTCTCAAGAGGCTTCCCTCACGTAAACTGGGACCCAAATTTATTGGACCGTTTCCCATCTGTAAGGTGCTTAGTCTGGTGGCGGTTTGACTGAAATCCCCCCACCCTTTTGAAACGTATCCACCCTGTGTTCCACGTAAAACCCATTGTCCATTCCCTTCTTCATCCTCAATGCCCCTGTCCCTCTGCCTCCTCTCCTTTAAGTATCAGTACCTGGTAGACTGAGAGGGATACTGTACGGAGGAGAGAAGCTAGGTTCCGGCCCTTGACATCCTGGATTCCGCCCTCGTTGACGAGTTCCATCAGAATCGTGGTGAACCTTCTAGGGCCAGGAGGCGTCCTTGGGATGGGGCATACTGTCATGGTTCTGGTGAGTTTGTCTGGCGTTTTTCTGCGTTTTTGCATTTTTATGTATTTCCTGGTGTGTTTCCCTTGATGTGTGAGTGGTGTGATTAGCGTTTCCTTGGAAACGTTCATTCACGCCACTCACAAGTTAATTATTGCTAGCTGATGCTCATTTGCCTTACCTATTTATACGCTTGTGTTTCCAGTACTCAGTGCCAGATTGTTCGTTTGTTTCGTGTCACAATTTCACCAGCCTGTTTATCCTGTAAGTTTGTTTCTAACTGTGTTTCCTTTGCCCAGAGTGTTCCCACCGCAGATACCAGAGTGTGGCCTCTGCCCTGTAGATTTAACCTTGGGGATTATTATCTGAACTGCATTTACCTGTGGATTACTTACCTGGTTCCAGCCACTATTGCTTCTGCCCATGTTTGATTCTACCTGTTTTTTCCGCTGCCCAGTGTGTTCCCACAGCAGATACCAGTGTGTGGACCGCTGCCCTGTGGATCTTACCTTGTGGATTATTATCTGAACTGCATTTACCTGTGGATTACTTGGGTTTCAGCAGCCATCGCCCATATTGATCAGCATTATCATCATTATCTCCACATTGACTGTTTCTTTCCAATCACGTCATCCTTGTGTGGATTAATTCTGTTCTGCTCTGTGTGTTTGAACTGATTATTCACTGCGTCCTTGGGTCTTTCTCTCAAAATAATTGCAAATAAAGCATCTTTTCCATTCTATGTGTATTAAGTATATGTATTAAGAGAACATACTACAACTTTTAATTCTGGGGAAATTGGCACAGAATAGAAATGAAGTGGAAGTTGAAGCCACTGTGGCTCTTTCATTGGGCTAAATGTAATAAATTCCTATTGCGGTTTAGAGTGTTCAGACAAATGCTCTGACAAACTTTTTGTTTGCTGGCATTAAGCAGCAGATGCCTTGTGTCTGGGAGTGAAAGCATATCAGACATTTCTGGAGGTAATGGTAGCCATATAATTTTGATGACAGACTTTGGCATTTCAGAATAACCACGGTAACATTTCAGATGCTATGCGACGATATTGATGATATTCTATGCCCAAATAATTTATTCGCATGATTTTGGTGAACATCTACTGTATATTCCTATTTAAATTCTATAGGAATATATTTTGTAAATGTGTTTCCATCATAGTTTCAGTGAATACCTTTGAATAAAAAATGTATAGACCTCAAGGGTGCGTATATGTTTTTAATTTGCATTTTGGAGAGTATATTGTTTCCTTCCAGTATTTTTTATGCAATTTCCCAAAATCCTCATTAAAAAATGTCGATGAAAAGTTCATCGTTCTTGAAAGTTCATTGTGATCATGAAGGCCCAGGTATACACACAGCGAAGTGCTTTCTGAAACAGCTGAAAAACAGCATACTGTTTGCGAACATTCAGATACCAGCCACACCACTGTGTGAGGTGCTTAAGAGAGCATTTAAATATGAGGATGTACAAGACATGTAAAACCTTAGCTAAAGTGACATAAAAATTTGTTATCAATGACTTCATACCTCATTCTATAAGAACAATTCACACATGATCAGTAAAAGAAGTTGTTTTAACAACTCAGTTATAATTTAAAGTAATTTATATGCAGTATATAATATGTAATTTGTCATGTTTACATTCTACATTCATGGCGCCAATGCACTAATACACTATAAGCCGATTACACTCTCTTGTAGTAATTTATGATGACACTCATATTACTGCTAAGATGGATGTAGAAAAGAGTATTAATGGGTAGAATGCAGACAAAACAGTGATTATAAGAGAGGCATACCTTACGATTAGCAGATGTGTGAATGTGTTTTGCTGCAGACCACAGCAGAATATAAAACAACAGAGTGAATGGGCACTTAAGAGTATATAAGTACATTTCATTCCTTTTGTAGACCAATTAAACAAAAAAATTGCATGACAGTAATATTTAAAAATGCCTCTATGCAAACGTGCAAACTATTCCTTTAAATTTTATGTTACACACTTAAATGCGTGTGTGTGTTTGCTGATGGCTCTTGGATATGACAGAGAGAAATGTCTTCCTGACCCAGTAAAGAAAGGTCAGACAGAACCTGGGGGAAAACAGAAGGCCAAAGTGAGTGTCTCAGCAGGGGATTGAAACAAAGATGCTGCCCCCTACAGTGTGGATGACCTCCATGCTGTGTCAGCGCTATGACAAGAGTTCACCACACTACTGCTTTCTTCTCTTTAACAAACATATCATATATGCCTCTGTCTGTTGGCTGAATATACAAACAGATGAGACATGTTATAACAGTATTGCCTTCAAATATAATGTGTAAAAGATTTGCTAGCAAACCCCACCATACAAGACTTTAGTCACATTGTATCAGATATGTTAGCCTGCTTACTGCAACGCATGATGCTAACAATTTATGCTAAAGTGTAAAATTTGAGCATGCAAAGTAAACAGCAATCAACACATCTAATGTAATTCATTCAGTACTGTCATGAATTATTTGACTATATTGTTGTTCTCGTTAGAGTGCTATAAATGTAAGACTGGGCTGGGTGCAGGGAAGACTGTCTAAATTTCATTGTAATCCTCCACTAAAAATGTCCTTTTCAAGACTAATTACTGTCAAAGCAAGAAACAGACAGCAGAGACTTGCAGCAGGGCTCAGAGGCAGACAGAAGAGGGTGAGAGGCAAGAATGAGGACATGATTTACTCGAAGAACTGCATTAGAGCAGGGAATCAGCAGGCACCTGGTGATATACTGTATGATACTGTATTATATTCATATCTGGGTCACAATACAATAATGTTATAATAATAATGTCTTGCAATTTAAAATGAGATTTCGAGATCTGTTACTCTACTTAAGTAGTGTTTTGCACATTTATATTCTCAGCCTTTTCTGGATTCTGGTTGAATAAAAGCAAGTATTTGTTGCCCTAATGCCACAATATGAGTTATGCTTAATCTACATTTTCCCAAATATCGCAGACAAGAGTTTAATATCAAAAGATTAAAACTATTTTCAAACACAATTGTTTCACTGCTTATATTTAAACAAATATTAATTATAGATCATGCCAAACTATTTAGAATGATTTCAAGAATTTCAGACACATTTTTTTTTAATGTTCAGACAGATACACAATATATACGTGTTTGACTTTAAAAAATGTAATAAAAAAATCAAATAATAAAAAAAAAAATATATATATATATATATATATATATATATATATATATATATATATATATATAATTTATTGAATACGTATTTAAGTTATTAAAAGCAACGTGTAGATGAAAGACAAAAAATAAGTTGTCAGCTTGGTACACCTGGACATTCTTGTATATGTGATTGGGAATATCTCTGTGCAAAGAAATCATATGCCACAGGAATTTCCGATGTCATATTTATCCCATAATTTTCATGCAGTGAAATTTTTCACAAACTAAAAATATTGATTCCTGGTGTTAAAATATAGATAGAGGTCAAATAATGCAATGCATTAACATAGTGTTTTTTTCCCCTCTGACCCTTCAAAAGTTCATCATGAGTCCCAAGACCACCATCTTTGCAATTGCTGGCTCACATCAGCACGTCAGGCATGCGATCAGCACCAGCCCATATGGTCTGGATCCCGTAACATACGCACAGCTGTGGCCGTATGGAACTGGCAGACATTAGACTGTGGTCTCTCCAGATTGAATGAGATGTAATCAGATTAAGTAGCAGCTGCCACAGACGGCCTTTGTTGCCGTGTTTTATGAGCCTTCCCGAACATGTGTACACACACTCGGAGCCGGCAGACAAACGTCTGCGCAACGCTCTCTTAATGTTCTAGAGTGCCATTAACATACATAACAGGCTGCCAATGAAAGGGTGAAATGCGGTCAGCAGCGATGGATAAGCTTTCCAACAGTATTTATACGCTATCTCCTCTGCCAGCACTAACCTACTGGAAGTGCTAGTGGGCTCTGCTGATGGGTGTATGCCTCTAACCGTTTCCCATAAAAGCCTACGAAAAGAAACATAAGGCATCGGGTTATGCTTTGATTATTCCGCGGCAAATGAGCCTGGCCCCATCAGAAGCACACGCCATAAATCAGTGAGTGACACGCAATATTGTCCACACACACATTCATGCGACACGTTCACAGCTAACTCGCACTTGGAGGCCTATTCCGCTATGTTAATGCTACCAGTGTGCAAGTTAATGTCTCGTAACTGATTGCAAAAATGGGAATGGAAACGTTCAGGGTTGTACATGAGAGCTCGGTGACGTCAACTTAGAGGATTTCCCTCTCAGCCCACAGACTGTCACACAGTATACGAAGCTATCAGATGAGTTAACAGCTGCGAGGGTGTTAGCCTGCTAGGGCAGATATTCCCTCGCCGTTGCTGGAGCGAAATACTCTCCTGCATAATTCAAGAGATCAAATTGAGCATTGAGACTCGCTCTGATCATAGATGGCAAATCAGGGAATCAGATGGCAGGCAACACTTTCATCCTCGATTGAAGGCACTTTGTACGAGGAATCGCACCCTTTGTAGCAACACTGTTGTTTGATAGCAGAGAAGCGCCAGCAGCATGCAGGGAGGTTGGGGGTTGTTCCAACAAACACTGTGGCATATGGTTCCTTCCATTTTGGTGATGACAAGTGACAAGTTAACAGAGCAGTCTGCAGTGGGTTTACACGAGAAGGAGGGGTGGAGAACCGAGTGTGCTACGCTAACTGCTCTCATTTGTTCGTGCCCTTGGGCGCTACAGTACTCCTTTATGTAGATGAATTAGTATCAGAGTCCTCTGTTTAGCAATGATGTATAAATACATTAGAAAAAACAGCTTAACTAAGCTTAGCTTAGCTGCTTAACTGTGCTACAGCTCACAACGCAATGTCAACAGTCACCTCAGGGTAACCTCTCCCATGTTGTATTAAATTAAAATTGGAAACACAGCTAAATGGGGCTTCCTCTTTCTGCTGTTAATTGACATCTTCCCACAGGACTACTGTCACCCCTGAGACCATCTGCTTGAGTAAGATCTCAATAAACAAAACCAGACTTAGCAAAGATCTCCCATCGATACAGTCCCCCATATCCTCAAAGGCAAAAGCTGACATCTGTAAACACGTCTAATCCAAGAAATATCTAGATTGTAATCTCTAGAAGACATGAATGTTAAAACCGAGATTGATTACCACTTCTAATATATCAGAAAGTGGCAAGTACAGTCACTGTGCGATTTGTTTTATCGCTGAGAGTAAGATGCCATGGTTTGAACATTCTCTAGAACACATTCTATAATCTCAATGCAATTAAAACTAGTAGATATTCTGGCCAACTCAAAAATGACTTCTCAGGGAAACCACTTAAAAACCCTGTGAAATGGTTTGACAAATCAGTGCTCAACAAATACAGTGTTTCCTCCCTATGTTCACATCATAAGGTCGAAAAGCATGTGGTCACCACCTTTAGGTTTGGCAATTTCAGTCTTACATTTCCTTTGATTTATATTTTTCTTTTTGTTCCAGCATGACAACGCCCCTATGGCCAAAATGCAAACCTGAACCTCATTAAGCACCTTTGGGATGAATTGGAATGCCGACTACATTGCCCAATATCAAAGCCTGACCTCACTGATACTCTTGAATCTGAATTAGAGCAAATCCCTGCAGCCACATTCCAACAACTAGTAGAAAGCTTTCCCAGTAGTAGCTATTATTGAGCAAAGTGAAAACTGGCTCCATATTTATTTAAATTGTTTTGAAAATAAAGTTCAACAAGCAAATATGAGTGTGGTTTTCAGGTATCCATGTAGTGTATTTCCTGTTGTAACAGGAAGCTGGTGTAGGACATATCGAAGCTATCTGTCCTTTTTTATAAATGGGCAGTCGGCTTTAGTTTATGTTGCAATATGTTATGGTAAAACCACACTTGCCAGCTTGTAACATGGATGAAAGAAATTAAGACATTTTCAAAATTAATTCCAGCTACTTCCGTCACATCCAATTTACGCCAGGGGAAGTATAAGCGTAATCGCAACCGAAGACACACCATGATTTGTTACTTGCTAGTTGGGTGCAGGTGGTATTAATGTTTAAAACTGTACAGAACATTTTTATTGGATTTATTTTTTTCATATACCTCTGTATACAAACTGAATTTAGATTTAAATTTTTAATGTGCATGTCGGTAAAATATGATTTTGTTACATTTAATTTTGTGTAAACTGTATACATAGGATATATAAATATATTAGGGCTGTCAAAAAATTTAAATTTTAAAATCGAATTAATCACGATTAATCGCATTTAATCGCATATACAAATATTTGCTGAGAAAGCCCATCATATCAAAATAATTCAAAATATAATGACGAAATAATGATACATAGTTATCTTTAAATATAAAATATATATATATATATATAATAAAAAATATTCAGATAATTAAAATGCATTACATTCTTGTGGCAGAAGACAATACAAAAAGCAGCTTTAGAATACAATGTAAATGGTCTGCACTTATATAGCGCCTTTTAAAGCCTTAACGATATTCAAAGCGCTTTACACTGTGATGCATTCACCCATTCATTCGTACACCAATGGCAGCAGAGCTGCTATGTAAGGTGCTAGCCTGCCATTGGGAGCAACTTGGGGTTCAGTGTCTTGCCCAAGGACACTTTGGCATGTGGAGTCATGTGGGCCAGGATTCAAACCACCAACCCTGCAATTAGTGGCCGACCCACTCTACCAACTGAGCCACAGCCGACCTGTGAGATCCCTTAGTTCGAATTTGCGCTCCATCAAGTGTTTTGCATGCAAGAACGTAACGCATGTTTTGTTGTGTCGTCTGCAGAAGGATTGTTTTGTATTTTTATTTTTTTGTACTATTGCAGTTTTGACTGTACATTGACTTTGTTTGTTTGAAGTTTAATATTTTTTTTAAAAAGATTGTTTTGTTCACTGTATAAACCGTATGTTGCCATACAGCTGAAGTTTCACTTACTGCCCTCTGGAGTAAACAGGTAGTAATACAAGCTTGCATTTCTCAGGAATCTTCCTGATTACGGTCTGGGGCATTGATTACGGTCTGGGGCATTAATTGTGTTAATTTTTTTAACGCCTTATTTCTAATAAAATGAATCGCACTGAATTAACATGTTAAATTGACGGCCCTAATATATATATATGTGTGTGTGTGTGTGTGTGTGTGTGTGTGTATATATATATATATATATATATATATATATATATATATATATATATATATATATATATATATACACACACATAAACAGTATATATACAATATTATTCTAAGTGATTTGAGGGATGTTTGAGGATTGAGGGAACTTGATGTTCAATGTTAAATCTGCAAAACGAATTAATAATATAGTAGCTACAGTATCTATGTACTCTACAAAATGTGTTGCTGGCTTGACAAAGCCTTGTTTAAAATAATTTTTAACTTTTAACATAACAAAAGAGATAATAAGCTATAAAAAAAAAAAAGTTAAAAATATATGTTTTTTAATCACCAATAATAACATACTACAAATTAGCTCTGAAATATAATCAACAGCTTTCAATCTAAAATGTGTATTAAAACTTCAGCTATGTTTCTGCTTTATAAATATTGACACTCTAATAGCCATTCTCTAAACTAAAGCTCACAGCTCAGTGTGGAGAAATGACTAGGGCAATAGTACTGAAATAGAATTAGCATCAAATTATACTGCTCCATACTGAAACATCAGAAATAAGAATGGAGTTCAGATGCAATTCTAAGATAAAAGCCTCTCCCCACCTCACCCATAAAGGCCAGATTGCGCTAAAGAGAAAATGAGGGAGAGATAGAGCAAGAGGAAAAAAGAGAACGATTGTAATTTCTGCACAGCATGTTTTCCATACTGATTGCTGATACATTGTAACAGGCGATGTGGCTAATGGTGGGGTCTATATTTAGCACTTCAAATATAAAATGATAAATATAGAGAGAGAGAGAGAGAGAGAATCTCATTCACAATCATGTGTGGAACACTGAAGTACTAAGGGAGGAAGAAAATGTTACGGGCAGCCAAGCAACTAATAGGGTTGAACCCCGGCACTCGCAATACTACGACCACTTATTAGATCCCAATTAAGCATTTAAAAGCCACGCTCCCTGCTATTTATTGATGCAAATCAGGCTGCAAAAGATATCTTAATGCCAAAAGAGGGCTGAAGGATTAAATAAACTACACTTGTGATAAACTAACAAGTTTTTTAATGGCTTAGATTATCTGACGAGACAAAGCAAGGAAGCAGAAGATGGTAATTAAATGACATGTATAAATGTTCATTTTCTCTACAATCATTTTTAGGTTGTGGAAATCAACCAGGATCTACAACAAAGCTGAAATCAGAATTTTAATATATGTGAAGTCAACATCAAATAAATTGTCCCTATTCGTCTTTTCTATAGGGATTTCAAAAAATCCTTGATTAAAGCAGTCTAAGCCATTAGCCATACCGATAAGCTCCAAGATGAATCACACCATTACGAACTTTGAAGCAGAAAATTATTTGAAAATCGGATAAAAAGACACAGAGATACAACAGTGTGTACTGAACGTCTTTAATGAGGAAAGAACTACAATGCAGTAAAGCATTAAAATACGATGGAAATAATTGTTGGTTATAAGTATAGAAACAATCAATTTGAATTGTTTTGAGGAGTATTCAGATTTATAAAAATGTATAAGTGGTTTGAGAGTGAAGGGTGCCTGTCTTTATTGGTCATTCGCAGTGTGCCATGTGAGAGCGGTTTGTTTGCCGCAACTCTGATTGGTGGAGCGTTTCACTTTGGGATCATGGATAGAGTAGTTCATCAATAAAAGAAATTTAAAAAACACAGATTGCTGGCTTCAGCATGCACTATCAATTAACAACCTTGGAGTTAATGGTACACTGTAACAAATTCTTGTAGATTTTACAGCAAAATTCTACAGGAATGTACTGTTTAAACATTTTACAAGTCGCGACTGCAATTTGCAATGCATCATGGGTCAATCAAAGTATTACACTAGTTAACAGTAAATGTCCATGTCAACTGTAAATTCATTTACAGGTATGAGATCTTGTGACTGTATTTCAGGCATTTTACAATTATATAATGTGATGTTGGCATTATGTAATTGCACAGGCTTCATTCAAGTTTGAAATTATGAGGGTGGACTGGAGCAGCACAGCAACAGCTGAAGAGAACTATTCAGAATGCTTGGTAAGTTTATTTTAATTTACGTCAATAACATTTTTAAATAACATCTTTTTAAAATCGCTAAAATGCTTCCATTGAATGTCATATGGAAGGTATAAGAAATCCATATTTTGAACAGAAATAAATCTAATGTACAATGTAATGAATTATAGCAATTCATATTTGAAAACAGCGTGATATGATGATATTCAGACGTAAAAGTCATCTGCTTTCCAAAATGTTGTGTTTGGCGTTATTAGAGGATTGTCTCGCTAACTTCACGGCACTTATTTCAGGCGTTAGGCAGCTGAAAGCTCAACAAAGGCGGCACGCCAGATGCCATTTTTGGCTGAACTACATAGTAAAAATATTGCATGTGGTGTGCAGTCATCTGTAGCAAACGAAAAACATATATGCCATTCATATTAGCATGTTTCTCATTTAATTTGCCTATTTACATTTGTTTAGACGTTTGCAACTAGCTGATGTGGAGAAGACATCGAAGCTTCCAGACTCTCCGAGACCGATTGCCTCAAGTAGTGTTGAACACTGTTTTGAATTACAGATATATATGATAAATACAGAATATATGATAAAATAGTACAGTACACTTTGATTATTTTATTTTAGTTTGTATATTTATAGTACATTTCTTATATGTTTATTTACTTAAGGTGAAATACTCACTTTAACCTAGTGGATGCTGAGCATTGGGTGTCTGGTGGTTTTGACTTATGGCACTTTTAAACTGCTTACTTCGTTAAGCTTACTTCGTAAAGTAATATCAGTAGGAAAGATGATTCACAATACCAGGATGACTGGTCTGACATCAATTAATCCCCAGAGGTGCCGTTGTTATTCTGAAATATCAGACCACTAGAAGGCGCCATTGACGAGTATTCCAAAGTGCCAAGTAATAATCTTAGTGGATGTTTATTTATGCATATAATACCACATTTCCTAACATAAAATTGTGACTGTCAACATTGCTTAATGCATTACTGAACTAACAAATAACAACACCTCTTTTCAGTGTTTATTTTTCTTGCTTAATGTTAATTTATACAAAGGCCTACATCAATTAATTTCTTTAAACATTAGTTTACCTAACAATTATAGTTCTCTTGATATTTACTCACCCTGTGTCATCTCAAACTCTTAGGACCTTCTTTCTTCCACAGAACACAAACTAAGTTATTTTGTTTGAGACTGACAATGCATGTCAATGGTGGCCAAACCTTCGAGCTCCGAAAACGACAAGTTAATCCATACAACTCTAGTGGTTTTATCCATGTCTTCTGAAGTGTGTACCGTGCTCTGCGTATGCGTCAAGTGTGAGGAAGTTTAATCGACCTCCATCGTGATCGTGCCTCGGAGACTGCAGTGACAAGATTTATAGTAAAAAAGTAGTTACATTATGGTCTTTTTCTCACCCAGAAAAACAAAAACAATCCTATTTCTTCAATCCTATTTTATGTCCTTTTTGAAACTTGTAACCCCAGTGACTTGCATTGTATGGACAAACATACATCATATCTCAATCAAAATATCTTTGTTTGTGTTATACAGAAGACAGTCAAATGAGTTTTGAGATGTTTACGAATGCATTAAATCCTTTGGTAACATGCACCTTGAAATGTGTTTAGTAGTATGCAGTATCTATATTACCATTAAATGAGAATGTAAACAAATGCAACCTTATTGTAAAGTTTTACTGTTGTTTTGTTGAACTAGTTTCATTCAGTTCTGCACACTGCATCCTAAAGCTTCTGCCTCTATTTTTGTGATTGATTTTGCAGATGTTTTGTTGGAATCAACACACCCACTGGCACCAAGACAACCACAAATGGCAAATGAATCAGAAAGGTCTCAGAGAAGAGGAACGGCACAGTACTCTCTTGTATATGTACTCTTCTCAGAAGGTTAATGATCCAAGTACAGTAGTTTCAAATGTGTTTGTTCCTTGCTAGAATTACACTGGTGGCCAAAAGTTTGGAATAATGTACAGGTTTTGCTCTTATGGATAGAAATTGGTACTTTTATTCACCAAAGTGTAATTCAACTGATCACAATAGTCAGGACATTAATAACGGTAAAAATTACTATTACAATTTGAAAAAAGTTTCAGAACTTCTTAAACTACTTCAAGGATTTCTCATGAAAAAATCCTCAATTTGCAGCAATGACAGCTTTGTGGATCCTTGACATTCTAGATGTCAGTTTGTCCAGATACTCTGGGGACATTTCACCCCACACTTCCTGTAGCACTTGCCATAGATGTGGTTGCCTTGTCGGGCAATTCTCACGCACCTTACAATCTAGCTGATCCCACAAAAGCTCAATGGGATCCATAACACTCTTTTCCAATTATCTGTTCTCCAATGTCTGTGTTTTTTTGCCCACTCTGACCTTTTCTTTTTGGTTTTCTGTTTCAAAAGTAGCTTTTTCTTTGTAATTCTTCCCATAAGGCCTGCACCCCTGAGTCTTCTCTTTATGGTTGTACATGAAACTGGGGTTGAGCGGATAGAATTCAACGAAGCTGTCAGCTGAGGACATGTGAGGCGTCTATTTCTCAAACTAGAGACTCTGATGTACTTATCCTCTTGTTTAGTTGTACATCTGGCCTTCCACATCTCATTCAGTCCTTGTTAGAGCCAGTTATCCTTTGTCTTTGAAGACTGTAGTGTACACCTTTGTATGAAATCATCACGGTTACTTTCGTAAACTCCGTTCCCCGAGGGAGGAAACGAGACGTTGTGTCGAATTAAGTGACACAAGGGGGGGGGTCTTCCTTGGACACCGAATCATACCTCTGAACCTGAGAATAGGCCTATGTCAAGTTGGCAGACAGAATTTGCAATAAAAGGAAGTGGGGAAGCGAATGCCAGTCAAGATTTTGCACTGAGGAGCCGAAAATGAAGCTAGGTCTAGTGCTGTGGCAGGAGGGACACAACATCTCATTCCCTCCCTCGGGAAACGGAGGTTACGACAGTAACCATGATGTTTCCCTCCTGTCACTCACTCAACGTTGTGTTGAATGAAGTGACACAAGAGATTCATAAAAAAGTGCCACGCACTGACCGTGTTACGTGACAGTCGAAATAGGTGCACAGCAGGCTATTGCGTGCTAGAGGCGCCTTTTCCGGCTGCACGCAGCCCTCCCCAACACCCCCAATTTCTTTTTTAATTTTTTTTGCATACAAACCTTAGGTTTCCTGCACCCCTGAGGGGAGAAAAAGGGTTACATGCCTAGCATGGGAGCAAGCCCAGCAGCCACGGCCTTCTCTCTCACTATGTCTCTCACATAGGACTGCCCGGGGAAACGCGGGTCCGCTGACAAGGGGGACCATACCGCGGAAAATACATCACAGGGAGTTAGCCTGAAGAGGGAACTATGCCTGTGGAGCCCGACCCCAGTACAGAGCATTTGAGACTCGTAGTGTGTCTGGCCATGAATTGCTCCGCTGAAATCGCGGGCCAGCGGGCTAGGGAGGAGAAACATCCAGGCAGCGACGCTCAGTGGCTGACCTGGGACAGAAGGTGCACTGGATCAACTTGGTGAAGGGCGCAAGGTGCAAGTGAAACACCTGGTCGGTTGTGCCGCGTTACGAGTTCTACCGGCTCGGACCTGACAAAACACAGGACGAGACCGTCTCAACCCTCAGATTGTAAAACCTGGCAAAGGTATTGGGTGTTGCCCAGCCCGCTGCTCTGCAGATGTCTGCTAGGGAGGTGCCATGGCTCAGTGCCCACGAGTATCCCACACTTCTAGTAAAGTGTGCTCCAACCAGGGGGCGGGCATGGCCTGGGTTTGATAGGCTAAGGCAATAGCATCAACGACCCAGTGGGCTAACCTCTGTTTGGAGATGGCGTTCCCTTTCCGCCGTCCGCCAAAGCAGACAAAGAGCTGCTCAGAACACCTAAAGGTCCAAATAAAGGTAAAATACTCAATGAAATACTCAATGAAAAAGATGTTGGAGTGATGGCTGCTGGAAATGGGGCCTGTCTAGATTTGATCAAAAATTACTTTTGTCAAATAGTGATGTTGCTGTTGTTGTGATGTTTACATCAGTAATGTGCTGACTATACTTTGTGATCAGTTGAATGCCACTTTGGTGAATTTAAGTACAAATTTCCTTCTGAAACAGCTAAATCTGTACATTATTCCAAACGTATGGCCACCAGTGTATGAAAATCTCTGTCCCCAAAATGTTAATTAAGTTAATTAAGAGTTGCTTGTTGACAAATACACATGTAGTCTGATATACCTAACCAAGTGATTTGGATATGATGTTGTATTATGTTGAAATGATGTCACTGTGCTTTGCATTTGCTTTTATGACCAAATATACTGTCATTTTTAATATAATTTTTGCAGTTTTGACTTTGGTTTTATTGATTTAAGAAATTGAAATGCAGTTAAGTCTAAAAATGTATTGAATTAACAAATAAAATTTGGCAAACAATATATTATAGTTTGTTATTGTATTATATAATCTTTCCCAGCATTTTCGCTGTAAAAATATTTTACAGCAATATAGGGTGTTTACAGGATTTTATTGGCAACTCTAGTTGCCTGTTAAATGCTGTAATTCAGTAAATTTACAAAAGATGGCAGAAAAGAGGATTTAATTCAATGTTACTGTAGAAAAACAACAAACTAATGTATTTCACATACAATAATTAGCTGTAAATTACCTTCCAGTATTATACTGTAATTTGTTTTACATTTCATAACAACCGTTTTACAGATCTTTATTGGCAACTTTTTTGCAGGTAATTCCTGTAAATTCTGTCTTTAAAGTTTCATAAGTTGTCTTTGAAAACAAATTTGTCTATAAAAAAAATGTAGGTGATTTTATGTGAAGAATAAGGGGTTCCGAAGACTGTTTCATGCTGATTTTAAGTGCTTAATTTCTGCACAACTAGTGCCAAAAAAACGGAATTAGAAAAATAATGATTGTAACCTAACAAGTTTGTACCTTGTGCTTCTTTAATAAAACCAGAGTAGATAATCTTCTCAGTTCTCATATCATATATTCAGATCATGGGACAATGCCCACTCCACATCCCTGGATGACATACAAAAGCTATTCATTCAACCTGCATGCACACCTAAAAGTGTGTACTGTTTTACCGGCCGAGAAGAGTGTCCTTCATCAAATAAAGTACATACTGTGACAGTACGAGATTTTGGACATATTTGCACTCTTCAGGAAGTCAAGATACAGATGGCTGTTCACATGCACACAGTTGATTATGGTACTTGTATAACCATATTAAAGAGGTACAGACTTAAAACTGACGTGTTCATCTTCGCATTCTGCACCCATGTAATGAGTAAATGTATTATTAACACATGATTATTTTCTATACTAAGTACCATGGTTTCAGATAGTTTCAACTAAGTATTGGATATAAACCCAAGCACAAGGAGTTGGCCTGACAGCATTTTGATCTTGATTAATCACAGAAAGCTTTGCTCGGTAAGTATATCAAGCCACTAGATCATTAGGTCAGCAAACAGAACACCAGGAATTAGGTTATGGTCTCCCCCATCATCTCGACAATGTAAATAAAGAGCATCTAGATTCTCATCAGACACTCAACTAACGATAGTTGCGTAGAATACTTTAGGTCTAAAATTGTGGAAATGTTTTGCAGTTGAAATGTCTTTCTGGTATCCTGAAGACATTTTTGCCTATGTTGTAAGAACATGCATAATTCCTACGAAAGAGGAGGTCTACTGCAGAAATACATTTTCTTTCTGTTGTACTAATTCTTGCCATCTCCATATGTTTGTGGGATTAGTGCCTCATGCCAGATTGATGACTAGATGAAGCATGCAGTAATGACTTTAGAGTTCATGTCATTGGGCAGCTTATCATCCGATCTGTGCAACCGATCCCTGACATGCCTACATGGATGTCAAGAAACATCACACTTATCACGGTCTTGAACCAGTCGTGACCTGAATAGTTTTCAGCTATGCGTCTGCACCATGTGACTCAATCAGTCAGCCAATCACAACATATTTGATAGAGTGCCATACTCTGGTTCCAGAAGTAAAAATCCCATTCATTTTTCCATAGGAGAATTGATTATTAACAATAACTTACAAACCTTTAAAGACAGACATATGTTATCTCAGAGGTTGTAAATTGGTGGAACTTGAATCAAGGTACTTCTGAATCCAATGTTTGGATAATATCCTGTCTATTAAGATGCCTTCATTTGGTCAGTTTTTGAAGATGCGTCCTTCGCTGCCTCAATATTGTGCATATAGTTCAGCGATTGGTGGAAAGAACAAATAATGCCATGTAGAGGAGCTGCTGAAAGAAGTAAATTAATACATTTAATTTCTAACTTGTTTTCAACTTATGATTAATTTCTACTGATAAAAAATCTTTGTAGTCATTAAACAATAGCTTGTGTAACCGATCCTGCTCGACCCGCTCCGAGCAGGATTCGAATTGACGTCAGCCGGCATGGGAGGCGGGCGCTAATGAGGAGGCTAAAGGCTACAGCCTCTAACATCAGTTGCTAGTGTGCCTTTGAGGACAGGGGTGTGAGGTTTACACATACCAAATAGCTATCATGTACCAGCTGGCTCCCGTTACACTTGGTCATGTCTAAAGCTCACTTGAATTTATTTTATATCATTAGTCATGATGTTACAGTGCCTTGAAGCCTGTCTGGAACAAGTTTCCATAGATAGTACCTTAAATAGAAAAATTATGTCCATTAAATTAACTGCCTTCAGTGTTGTACACAGCCAAAGTAAAACCCTTGTCACATCAGGTGGGCAAATCGTGGAATCAAATATTTTCCATTTGAATGGTATCCATCAGGTCAGGTTTGGCATACAATCCTGTAAGAGAGGTGTTATCAACACATAAACAAGCTCACAAGCTGTGGCGTGCCCAGTCTAGTGTCCAGACGTGCATGGGTAGCTGTACCCATTAAGAGTGGGGTGTGTCTATTGCTGGGGGGTTGGGGTCTGCTCCTGTCATTAGAATGGCAGGCTGCCTCTCTTTAAAGGGCCAATTGTGTAACCTGATAAAGGGCAATCCATCTGCAGTCCTGGAGTCAACTCTGACATGGTTTCCAGGGAAACGCCACCCACGGGAGTGGGCGGGAGACCTTGAAGGGGGAAATATTCTTCTGCTGCGCTGTCTGAAAATAACCAGAGGAGAAGGAGGGGTGGGGAGGAGAGGAGAGTGGAGGACAGAACGGGCGTGACACATGCACACGCCGCCATCTAAGGGGTTAACTCTAATCAGACGTGACAAACGCCTTACCCGCGACTAACTGGCAATGCCACAGCAAAATCACACACATGAGAGATGATGACTAAATCGTATAAACCTTCATAATAAGGGCTAAGCTATGCAGTTTAGCAATCACAAGACAATTACATCTCTGCTTCAGCACTCGCTCACTACATTTGGCTGAAATAACTTCATAACACAGATGAAGAATTGTAATGACACTGTAAATGCTAATGCCATCAAAAACTATTGAAAGCCATTGGACATCAGCTATTCAAAACAATCACTATGCAGGTTTGAGAAGAAACAAAATACATGTAATGGGATTATGTATATAAAATACAAAATATAAGTAACTGTATTCCACTATAGTTACAATTTAAATCATTGGTATTTAGAATACAGTTACATTCAAAATGTATTTTCATTACTGAAGAGATTACTTTGCATTTTATTGTCAATTTTTTCATTTAATATTCAGTCCTTTCAGATGGAAAACATTTATACATATAAATGATGCGATCCAAAGTGCATTTGAACAGCGGCGAAACATTTTCTTATTTCACATTCATACAACCAGACAGAGAAGTACGTTTGAAGTATGTTTGGAGCAGAAGAAATAGAAATAAACCTTGTGTAAATTGTCAGCTTGACGCTAAACTAAAATGCTATTTCTAGCTATTTTACATGCACATGTTACCAGACATGATCATATATTTTTATCAAGAAAATTCACTTTGGATCACAATTACTTTTTTCTAGTAAGAGACAAAAATCATATTCTTGATTATAATTTCTGTATTGTTTTCCTGTAAAGATATCTACAATCCTTAAATCAAGATCATTTTGATTTTATCTTGTTTTAGAAACAACACTGCATAAGATATTTAGGTTTTTAAGAGAATGTATTTTTAACATCTATTTTGTCTTACTGTACTGACAGAGTTTTTATACATTTTTATAAATTTCAAAAGTAACCCTCACTATGTCACGTAACATACATGCACCTTTGCCAGCATGCATTAGGAAACCTAATGGATTCTGAGAAGTGACAGACTAATATATAGGCCAGGCCAATACATTTTTGATTTTGATTCGAGACATTGGCTAATAAAAATACACTTGTAGTTTCAAGTGTTAGTTTTCGCTTGTGTTGTTGCAAACAAAATGGCACCCACTAGCTTCTTTAATGGAATATTCCAGGTTCAATACATGTTAAGCTCAATCAACAGCATTTGCAGCATAATGTTGATTCCCAAAATCGACTCGTCCTTCCTTTTTTTGATTACAGTGCAGAATTTTAAATGGAAGTGAATGGGACCAATTTTTGGAGGGTTTAAAGGTAGAAATGTGAAGCTTAAAATGTTATAAAAGCACTAATATAAATTCTTCTGTAAAATCTCATGCATTATTTGAGCTGTAATTTAAATTGTCATTTTTACATTCATAAAGGGGTCATTTTAAAGCATTTCTTTGCTCTTTTTAATATATTTTTATTATCTTCCCTGAGGTCCACTGATAACGTTGGTGACGTTTTTGTTTTGGTTTTTTTCACCAAAAAATTGTCATTTATGATCATGTTCCAACATATTTCTCACCCTCTGTCTGAACGCTCAGTTTTGGCCTCAGCTCCTTTAAACACCAACATAAACGCCCACTGTTCTGATTGGTTAACATAGTGCAGCCCTTTAAATGAAGCCATATTTGAAATTCAATCAGCAGAGAATGAACATCCCCGCAATATTATAAAACTATATTTCATGGATTAAACATAATGCATATCCAACACATTGCATCCGAATATATTAAACTGTTCATCTCAAGCACAAATGACAAATAGACAGTCAAAAGCAATAGAACCCATTATTTTCAATGATGCTGTCTACAATGGAAGCGTCAGTTGCAGCACGTCACACCAACAGTTAGCTACTGCTAGCAACACAAATAAATGGTTTAGAAAGTTTATGTCGACGAGCCCGGAGTAAACAGCCTTCAAGCCGTTGTTTTGCGTCATGTCAACGGACGTGCCTGGTGTAAACAAGGTGTCACCACCATATACTATCAAACAGTCATGGCATTTGAAATATTCATTTCATAGTAAACATATAAATGTTTACTTAAGTTTTTGATTGGGTCTAATGGTGTTTTTAACTGCCCCATGCTTCAATGACAATACCTTGGCAAAGCTTGAATTGTTTTATGACTGGTTCACAAGCAATCCATGCTGATATCAGTCGACAGAATATGCAGATGACACATCCACATTAAGCACATTCATAGTCCAAAGCACTCTGAAGATGCATATATCCAGTTTCCAGTCTCATCCTGCACTGAGGTGCACATCGCCAGAAATGCTTCAAAATGGTCAAAGACGTCCATCTAGTGTGTGTTTACATAATTTAAAATATTATGTTACATATATTATATTACAATTTAAAATAGCATTGATGGGTAAAAGAACCGTTTGTTGAGCAGTTTATGCACAAAACAACAAGAGGCAGAGCAGTAGGTCTATATCCTGCTCTCTCACTCTCTTCACAAATGGACCTCCCCTGTGGGTGAGGCAAAGGGTGCGATTTTGCTGTAGAGGCGATGAGGAATTAATGAGTACCCTTTGTAACATCACTAAAATACAGATGTAGAGGAGGAGGCATTTTGGCAGCTTGGTTTCAATAAATGTTTTTATTGTAATTAAGTTTTGAGTTTAGAAATGTACAGTATGTTTTTATAGTAGCAAGACCTGTTATATGTCAATATATCAAGGAACATTTGATTCCTCATGACATGACCCCTTTAAGGTTTAGGGTTTGTTGATATTACGTCATGGCAACAAAGTTGTAAAATTGGCTATAACTTATAGAGTGCATCACTGGAACCCAGATTTTTGCTTTTTAAAAAGAAAAGAAGGGGCAAGTTAAAATCAGTTTTTGCGGTAATGAATATTATGTCAAAAACACTTTTCAAGTCATGCTTAATCATATTTGTCCTAAAGGACATCAGAACTTTTTAAATTTGAACAGGGCTAAAGTATATACTGTCACAGTGTGAACCCTTTGTTGTCATCATCATCTTTATGTTTGCCGAGATGTTTATGTTGACATTCTCAGTTGACTCTTATTTTGAAATGTGTCTTTGGCTTCATCATGTCTGGTTTCCTGGTTCCCTTCCTCAGCTGTGTCTAATTTAGCCCATTAATCCATGTGTATTTATGCACTCATGATTCTCTTGTTCCTCATTGGTTCTTGTTTGTATGGTAGTGAGTTGCAAGTTATGTTATTTCTCCAGCCTACTGCTGTTACGTTTGGTTTCCAGTATCTCAAGTGTTTTATTTTTCATCTTTATTTCTTCTTCATCTTCTGAGTAACATTAATAAAATAATTCTGCATTTTGATCCACACTCTCCCGTCTCGTCTCTCCCTTCAACTTTACATATACAGTTTGTATTAGTATATTTTTTTTTTCAAGTGATGCATGACTCATAGTGTAATTGCTTTCTTTTTCTTTCCCCAGCTTTCTGTGTACAATATAAGAGAAATATATAAATATATATTGTGTAGCTGAGCACTGGCAAAATTCCAAAAATGTGCTGTACATTATGCAGCCTCGATATTGATAATGTGCAAAACTGAAAGGCACAGCAAGTCTAATCCCTGGAAACATTTTAGTAGTAACTATATTAATATAGTCCTAACCCAAACCCTAAACCTTATTTTAATCCTCTAATCTGATTAGAAATGATATGTTCCAACAGTGCTGATATTTAGTATAACAGCACTGGGATGCTTCACTGTTTGTATCACTCACAAGCATTCCAAGGCAGGCAGTTCATTGTTCGTTGAACATAGCATCTGAGGATGTTTTCACAATTTTTTGTTCTCCACTGCTTCACTTTATTTCCAGATGTACCACAGTTGCTGCAGTGTTTGTTTCCTTAACTTCAGCAGCAATGTGCTGCAATAGTAGGTCAAATTACAGGATTCCCTTAGCGCACTCTCCAAAAACCTATAAGCACACCACTTTTGCATGGCCACATTGGCAGCTTCTCAGGCAGAAACCTAGGTGTGTTCATTGTTTTTCAATTTCAACAAAGTGAAATGTTTCCAAAAATAATATTTGGAACAAGAGCTTGCCATTTAATGGTACATCTGGTCAGAGCCGATCACTGATAAAGTAAAAAAGTGGGTAACATTTTACACATTCATTTAAAAGGGGATTCATTGCAAAATAATACGTCATTTAGAAATGCATTATTGAGAAGTGTTACCTATAAGTACAATGTAAAATCAAATTATTTGACATAGTTGACTTCACAAAAGTCATAACTATCAACCAGCTACAACAAAATATCAACAATAGTAATACAAAGTTAAACTATATGCAATTTAATTTTTTTTTTACACAAGTTCCCTTGTTTTGACCAACCATACATAATTTATTGAAGGGCTACTTGGATATTCCACACAGCCGTGTTAGTAGTACTCAAAGCCAAAGTTTAAAGGAATATTTGAGTTATGATTCTAAAATCTGACATTTCAAGTACTTTTTAATTAGAACCACTTTAAAAAAAATTTTCATTGTTTTTTATGACAACTTTTGTGTTTAGAGAGTAAAGATAACTTAACCGTTAAGTATAGTAAGAATAGTACAAATTAAGCCTAAGTTGAGTAAACAACTTTTTACAATTTGAGATAATTATTAGTATTTATATGAGACTGGTTAAAACCACTTGTCAGTCTGTTTCAAATATGAATCACAGCAATGCTGATATTCAGTACAACAGCACGCTTGCTCGTATGATATTTCTTAATCAATTATGATATGCCATTGGCTTACGTGCATGCAATGTTCTGCCGCTCAAGTAAGAAAAGTATCAAATATTGCCAATGTAACAATGTCAGCAATAGCACTGAGGGTCCTTGACAGTGTCGCAGCACCAGCGCTGGGGGCAAGTAGTCTTTTCTCTGCGGTAGTCCTGCTCAGCTGGAGCATAGCAACAGACCTGCCCTCCCTATAAAAATAGGCTGGGCCTCAGCAAGACTGCTCGAACACAAAGGTTACAGCGCTCACTACTCTTCATTGATTATGCGCCACAGCTCCAGAGTGAGCTGCTTACAAGACACATCTCCTCATCTCTCTCTCTCTCTTACATACACACACACACACACACACACACACACACACTCTACACGTCATGTTTTCCTGCCACCCAAAAATAATTGCTCATGACTCACATTTAGGCCATCTACTTCTCTACACACATAAGTATTTCAAACAGAATTGTCTTCTTTCTCTTTATTTTATTCTTTACTTTACTCTTCCATTACTTTTGGGATGAAATGTTAATATTGTACTGGCTGATGGAGGTAGACATGAAAAATCACAAAAGAAGAGATCTGCCAAACATTTTGAGATCAATTATATACAATATCCACCTATAATGAAACATATCTCAAGACTTTAAAGTCTCAAGATTTTCTAAGAGTGATTGATGTTTTATTTGTCAACTACCCATTGGAAAGTAAAAACACAAATGGATCTCTTTAATGTTCCAATTGTTACAAAGAGACAGCAAAGAGAATCAATCGTAACCAAATACAGACTTACACTTACAGCTGAAGTGTACAATCTATACAGTAAGTGTGTACTAGCGTCACCAAACAGAATTGCAAAAATAATGACTCTCACTCCCCCTGTCTTTCATTCATTGGTCGGGCAAACAGAGAGCCCTGCCCCAAACTCATGCCATTGGTTAAGCCAATGTTCCTGTGTCTGGCTGTTCAGGATGCTCGAACAAACGGATGAATTATTTGATAGTGC
The DNA here is from genome assembly GCF_025860055.1 of Xyrauchen texanus. NCBI lineage: Eukaryota > Metazoa > Chordata > Actinopteri > Cypriniformes > Catostomidae > Xyrauchen > Xyrauchen texanus. Next base: position 4,616,245 of record NC_068313.1, on the reverse strand, counting down.
CACAGTGTTTACAATTTTTAGGGAACTCCTCTGCTTATTAAATTGGGATATAACAAAATATTTTAACAATAAAAAAATTACACACTTCAGATATGTCCTGCAAAGCAACTTAAAGTGCATTAAAGGCATACCATGTTTTTGTATTATTATTGTTTTTATATGTGTACAGTTTTCCCTGGGAATCATATCAAGGACTCTGGTATTGCGTGTGCCACGTTCTACGAAAAAAAGAAAAGTCCAAGATATCTGAGAACTCAAAGATTTATCATAAAATTTCCAAAAATAAAATGTAATCTCATGTATGCTATCTACATTATTTTCATAAATGAATACAATTGTCTTTTTTTTTTGTGTGTCAAGAAGAACAGACGAAACAACGTTCATACTCGAATAAAGCATTGAGCTGTGTACGAGCAACATCTGAGGAATAAAATATTCCTCAGGGCATGCATCATGCCTGTTTTTATGTTATTTCTCCTTTCTACATTGCTTTGTCAATGTGGTAACATTGAAGATGAATGATAAAGATATTGATAAAGGGTTGTCTTGGTCTACAAAACGTTTGTGACTTTTTTTTGTTCATCCTTGTTTTTTTTTTAATTGTATGCACTCATTAATGGGTTTCCACCTCACTTAAATTTCCGTGATATTTTCTAAGAGCTCAGATTATGGATTAGGTGGGATTATGCAGAGACGTCTGCACATGCACACTTATCGTGCTCATTTCTTTGTCCCCTCAAAGATATTCATGCAAATTCCCACTGTGGCATATCTTTGCTCACAGCTGGCAACTGGAACTAAAGGATTATGAAAGCAGCTTCAACGAGTAAATAGATTTCAGCCACTTCAGAAGTATCACTAGTTATGCTCCTCTCATCTGTCCACAAGGCATTTACAAAAAAATTATACAACAAGTCATGTGAAAAAACAACATGGTGCCGATCACAGCAGTTTGTCTTTTGGAGAAATGGCAGCAAAACTTCATCTGGTAAGAAACCTAATTAAGTTTTTACTTTGAAACCTGTTTGAGTCAAAAGATTAGAGTCTCTAGAGTCTCTAATATGCCATTTTAAATTTTTTTGCAATTTAATGCTGTTAAATACATTGACCACAGACGCAAAATATAGGGCTATTTTTTCCTAAGAAATCCTACTGTATATTCATTTTGCATTATCACATTGAGAATTTGACTCATCCAAGGGCTGTAAAATGTTGCTTTCAGTGTCTATATATGAAGTTTGGTTGAAAATAACGTGCATTTCGAACTGTTCTGAGACCAGTGCAGACAGACAGCACACTGGTGGTTAAGTCATTCTCTAAAAAGGGGACATGGGAGCATCCTATAGCTTTCCCATATGAGGACATAAACAATTTTTTTTTGCATGTATATTAGGTGCTTCTAGTAAAAAAAAAAAAAAAAGGAAACAAAACAGTCTCGTTTTGGTCTCAGGAGGTTTAGGCTTGGGTATACTTAGTTTTCCTACATGTCATTCCCTCTAGTGCACGGTCGAATGCACAGCCTTTTATAGTATACTTTTTTTTACCAAGAGTGCATACGGATGCATTGACGCATGAAAACTATGACTGCTTTGTGATACTCTTTAGTACTGTGATTGTCAACACATGCATCAACAAGGACTGTCAATGCTGCACAGTTCAACATACTGTGTATTATGCGCCATGCATACTGTTTGCAAGACATTCCAGCACCCGGAAACCTGAAGAATACTTCAGCACTTCAGGCCTTTTGTTGTCTCTACATATTAAGATGGGAATATCCAGAAGATATTTTAAAATAAAATGTTTTTGAACTTTATGGCCTAAATAGGCTGTATGATACCACACCCAGTTTTTGCAGTCAGTAGTAAACAACATAAAACAGCAGATACATGATTAGATAAAATTAGATGGATTGTATTTTGTTTTGTTTTCTAGCCTTAATTAATTAATTAATTAATTTTTTGAAAGGAGCGAATGTGGAATGAATAAAATATATGATCAAACTAATCTTAATCTTTACAGGCTGATCTGCTGTAGAAACAGGCCATCATCTGTGTACTTTGCGGAGATGTGGATGCAGAACAGAAATGGAAGTGACATTAGTCTGCAGCCAGACTTGTGCGGAATAGATTTGACCTAATAACCCAGCAATTAGCAGGAATTTGTCCTAATAGCTATAAGCACAAATCTATGAAGAGAACACTAGGAGATTTTTAAAGCTGCACTGATAGTATGACTTGACTTGGGTGCTAATTTACCATACTTACTTTTTCATGTTTCTTCTATGCATTTAAATGCACCTTGGCAAAATATTGAAAAGCATATTTATAATTAAGAGTCTTTTAATCTCATATTTTGTGACATCTTTAAAGGAATAGATCATCCAAAAATGAGTAAATAATGACATAATTTTCATTTTGGGGTGAAATACAAAACAAACCATAGTCATACCATGTTTTTATTTTATTTTTATTTTTTTTCATGGCCCAGCCTAAACATGAACCCGGGTCCCTGTTAGGTCAATAGCTCCAATTTGTCAAAAGGACATGTGCTACCTAGTGCAGCATGGCTTCGACCTTTTCAAGGTTATTCGGACATATACTGTACATTGTAAACACCATTGCATAAGGATATGGTAATCCTTAAGTACCCTTGTATTATTATCACTGTTCCATGGTACTGCCATAGTATTTTTTTTAAATACTTTTTTTTTTAATTACACTAAATTCATGTTTTCTATTTGAATTTTGTTAGCTAAAAACAACTATAGAAAGAATCTACAACCATGTGAAATACTCATGTGGATGGTTTTATGTCCCTGAGGAATGTGTATTTATTAGCTGTGATTTAGAAAGGGAGGGTGCAGAGGCAGCGTTACCGAAAGACAATTCCATATGAGACACTCATATTAGCCAGAGGCCTGTTTGAATCAGACACTGAGCTAGTTTATTCCCAGACCAGTCAACCTGCTACTGTTTCAGATAATTACTCCTGCAGGAAAACAGACTGCTCCCATTTACTCCCCACTGCTCATTTTTACAGTACACTCTTTTTGATCAAGACTTGATCAAAGCAAACTGTTATTTTTGGTGTGCATTTTTTGTACACTTTAAAAACGTTCAACCCTCTTCAAGTTGATAACTGAAGTTTTATTATTTAACTGTTTATATTATGATTATAACAGACTACATTATCCCGTCTATTACACGGCTCATAAAATAAATAAATACATGGACTTAAAATACTGATTTACATTGAAATTATGTAATTATGTGAGAAGAAAGAAATCTCTCAACACCTCTAGTTTGTGTCAGATTTCTGTTGGTGATTATTTTGTAAATATGGACCATCTGACTGCTCATTTCTAGCCTGTTACAAGACAACTTGCCAATAAATAAATGCACATGAAACATTGATTTGAGTTTAAATTATTTTATTAGCTTACTTGTAGAGATCGCACAGTGATCCGAGAAGCAGGAAAGATGACTTGCAAATTCGCATTACCCAGATGAGTGGTTGGATATGTGGCTTTGCGGTTGTGACTGAGAAATATCAGACTGCCAGATGGCGCCATTGACCAATCAGAATCAAGTATTCCAAAGATCCATGTAATAAGATGCTTTAATGTCATCTGGATAGGTTCATTGCTAAAAGATAGAGAAACCAAAAAAAAAATAAAGAAAAGAAAGAAAGAAATTAAATCTTTTAAATACTAATAATTATATTAAAATATATTCTCCTATTCCAGCTTAATATTTAGAGACAATTTTAAGTAAACTATTGGCAGGATAATTTCCCAGAAATGTTCTATTAAAACATTGCTCTGTGTTATTTTGAGTGGCCCGTCCAGCCTGACACAATGACACTGATTCAACCAATGGCATGTGTTTGGGGCGGGCCTATACTTTAGTTCGACCAATTGCAAATGAAGGGTGTGTTCAGAAAGCTGTTTAAAAACAATCTTTAGTTTTACTATTTCATTTGGTGGCACCTCAGCTTTAAATCTTAAAGTATCAACAAATAATAAAATTTTATTGTAAAATTTAAAACAATTATGTAAATTAAAAGACCTATGGACACATCCCTCCATCCAAAAGCGCCCTTATGGACATCAACACAGCATGCTTGTAATGTAGGGTACAACAGGGCAAAAGGCTCCATTGATTTTATTTTCTCTCAAAACTCTTAACAGCAACAAAAACTACCACAGTACTTTCCTAAACACCTGTTTGTCACTATACACTGGAACATTTTCCTGATCCATGAGATCTCTGCATGTGGTGTCTAAATGTTGATTTTGAGGCAATTTGGTCTAATTTTTGATATTTTTTTAAACATTGCAAATTTATATAGCTAATGAAAATCCCTGAAATTAACACAAAATACTTATTTTTTATTTTTACTTTTGTTTATGGTCATTTAATAAAAAAAAGGTGTAAGGATAGTATTTGGGGTAAAAAGCCCCAATGTGGCAGGGGCTAAATTCCCCTATTAAACACATTGTTTTTCTTAAATGCGGGGAATAGATTTGTTATGAAAAATGTTTTTACCTTGATACATTTGTGACCAGAAAAAAAAAGCTAAATTTCCTTAAGGGGTGCCTTTAGCCCCATCTTTCCCTATACAGCAGACATTATGTATCTAATATATATATATATATATATATATATATATATATATATATATATATATATATATATATATATATATATATATATATATATATATATATACATATATATATATATATATATCACCAATAACCTGCTACTTTAATTGGACCTAAGCAAAGATGTATCTACAATGTTATAACAACATAACATAATGATGTAACAATCAAATGATGTAAAAATCAAATGATGTAACAATCAAATTTCTCACTGAAAACAACAACCTAGTCTTATCGTAAAAACGTTACAATAATAAAATTTTTACTAAATTCATTTTACGTGCGATGTTCTTCATATTGCAGCAGTTTTATGGTGAAATAAACGCTAGAGGTGCTACAACAACAATGACTTTCATACAAATCACGAGTAAAACGGCAGATTAACACACTTAATAAACATTTATTGTTTGCTCTTTTCCACACACAATAATACTATCTTATTACATCGAAACAATTTTGTTATAAAGGATGATTTGAGACACCATTTTAATGCTTGCATCACATAACCAACTATGTATACAAGTTTATTCAGGTGCGTGATTGCACAACTGATTTAGCGCTGCATTCAGAGCGCGGAAGTCTGGGGTTCGAGACGAGCAAACACATGAGTCAACACATAAGCTCAAAAAATCACAAAAGCTCAATTAATTGATGTGGCTGCATCAGGTAATGCTTTTTCATCTCACATTTGCTTTTATGACACTGTCGGTTAGGTTTGGTGTAGGAATGTCTGTTTTGTTCTACTCACATTTGCATTTATTACATTTATTGTCAATTTTAGTGTAGGGATGTGGGTTTCGTTCATTTTAAAATTGAAAAAAAAATCTCACATTTGATTTTTATTACACTATAGGTTACATTTCAGTAAAGTAAGCAAGGTAGGTTCTATTCATTAAATATTCCATAGAGCATTAACCTTAATATTCTCATCTTTAAACTTGCTTTTAGCACCCCTCTGTGGACGTTTCACCCCGAAAATACAGTGATGCCACATAATTTTATCTTGCAATCATGTTACCAGAGTCACATAACTTTCATGAAATCAGGCTGGAAAACAATATTTACAGCAAAGGAACATGACATTTAGGCTGCATGAATGTTATCTGGATTGAGTCATTCACTGCTAAAATACATTAAACAAAACAAATTATCTTTAGTCTTAAAGTATCTAAAAATCTGAAAATAAATTCAAAACAAATTATATCAATGGAAAACCTGTGGACACATCTCTCCATCCATAAGCGTCATCATGAACATTAATACAACATACTGCCAATGTATTGGTATTATGTGAAAAGCCATCATCAAAACATCACCACTTTTTTATCACTAATGTCACTTGTACCAAAACAAAGATGTTGCTACAACATTGTTATAACAATGATAGTATTTTTTTTTTTTTTTTTTTATTAATAGATCTGTTGCTAAATGAAAAATCTAAATAATAATATACCTTATATATTATATTTACTAAAAATATTTTGTAAAATTTTTAATCTTAAATTAAAAACAAATTGTGTCAGTGAGAAACCTCTGGACACATCCCTCATCCTGGTATCCTCTATAAGACATCAACACATCATTTATAGAAATTATGTGAAAAACAGCATCAACCCCCCAGCACTAATTCTGGACACTTATGGGTTATATCTTGGAAAATGTGTGCGATTTTGATGAGTGGAGCAGCCGTGAATGTTGACTCTAGCTTTGAGAAACAGACAACAATTACATTTGCCCTGGGAGGATGGAGAAACCTGACAATGTTGCCATGGCAACACAAGTACAGCAGAAAGTAACAGCAAAATCGATTCCAAATTCTCTCTCTCTCTCTCTCTCTCTCTCTCTCTCTCTCTCTCTCTCTGTTTTTCATTTCAGCACAGATGCAAGAATTCCCCTTCACTCTTGTGCATTAAGAATACTGTAAATGGTCATTAAATGCAACATGCAACTGCACTGAAAAAGTCCATTATATCATACATAAAACATAAAGTGTAAACATAAAGATCATGAAACATAAAGTGACTAGCATATAAAAACAGAGTACAGGTGATGCAGCAAATGCAGCTACAGCAAGCATCATGATTGGCTGACATGACACTCATGAAATGATTAAGATTGTACGGTACGTCATCAAGAGTCAAAGGTCACCCTGCCTTGATCATCATCACCGGTTACTGGGCGGAAAACCGTGTTGTGATGTTGAGTATTTCAGATGCTTGTTACTTTGTCTATAAAATTTTTTTTACAAACTGATAAATAGCTTAATCAAAATGTACCATGCACCATGGTGTTGCATGGCATTTTGTATTGACAAGCAACCTAATATATGATTCAAGTGGTAACATCTAAATTAAATGTAAAAAAAGTAAAAAAATATTATTTAAAATGACCAAATCAGCCTAACTACATTAGGATACACCAATAAAAGTAATTTTATGGGTCAGATCAAGTAGAAAAAATCTCAAAATTCCCAAATTCACATTTTACAGTGTACCATGTCTTGTATTTTATAAATTTTTTTTGACATGTACATTTATTATGAAGTTTATTGAGGTTTGCCCTTTTCCTCACTCTTACTATAATGTGACTCATTTTAACATTTGCATTTCATAATCAACTACATTTACAAGCTTGTTCGAATGTGATCAAATTGCACGTTACCTCACCTGATAGACCGTTAAACTTGTGATGTAAAGGACTGGGGTCTAGAAGAGCATGCAAGTCGACACGTGGGCCCAAAGTGTCATAGAAGCACTACAAAATTACGTTTTTTTCTGACACTATCGTTATGTTTAAGGTTTAGTGTAGGGAGGTCAGTTTTGTTGATTTAAAACTCAATAAAACATTAACCTTTAAAACCTCATCTGTTCAAGAGAACATTTTACTCGCTTTTAGCGCCACGCAGTGGACATTTCACTAAGGAACTGAGACGTGTAATAAACCACATCAATTTATTTAGCAAAAATGTTGCCATAATCACGCAACGTACACTCACCTGAAGGATTATTAGGAACACCTGTTCAATTTCTCATTAATGCAATTATCTAATCAACCAATCACATGGCAGTTGCTTCAATGCATTTAGGGGTGTGGTCCTGGTCAAGACAATCTCCTGAACTCCAAACTGAATGTCAGAATGGGAAAGAAAGGTGATTTAAGCAATTTTGAGCGTGGCATGGTTGTTGGTGCCAGACGGGCCGGTCTGAGTATTTCACAATCTGCTCAGTTACTGGGATTTTCACGCACAACCATTTCTAGGGTTTACAAAGAATGGTGTGGGGAAAAACATCCAGTATGCGGCAGTCCTGTGGGCGAAAATGCCTTGTTGATGCTAGAGGTCAGAGGAGAATGGGCCGACTGATTCAAGCTGATAGAAGAGCAACTTTGCCTGAAATAACCACTCGTTACAACCGAGGCATGCAGCATAGCATTTGTGAAGCCACAACACGCACAACCTTGAGGCGGATTGGCTACAACAGCAGAAGACCCCACGGGGTACCACTCATCTCCACTACAAATAGGAAAAAGAGGCTACAATTTGCAAGAGCTCACCAAAATTGGACAGTTGAAGACTGGAAAAATGTTGCCTGGTCTGAGGAGTCTCGATTTCTGTTGAGATATTCAGATGGTAGAGTCAGAATTTGGCGTAAACAGAATGAGAACATGGATCCATCATGCCTTGTTACCACTGTGCAGGCTGGTGGTGGTGGTGTAATGGTGTGGGGGATGTTTTCTTGGCACACTTTAGGCCCCTTAGTGCCAATTGGGCATTGTTTAAATGCCACGGCCTACCTAAGCATTGTTTCTGACCATGTCCATCCCTTTATGGCCACCATGTACCCATCCTCTGATGGCTACTTCCAGCAGGATAATGCACCATGTCACAAAGCTCAAATCATTTCAAATTGGTTTCTTGAACATGACAATGAGTTCACTGTACTAAAATGGCCCCCACAGTCACCAGATCTCAACCCAATAGAGCATCTTTGGGATGTAGTGGAACGGAGCTCGTGCCCTGGATGTGCATCCCACAAATCTCCATCAACTGCAAGATGCTATCCTATCAATATGGGCCAACATTTCTAAAGAATGCTTTCAGCACCTTGTTGAATCAATGCCATGTAGAATTAAGGCAGTTCTGAAGGCGACAGGGGGTCAAACACAGTATTAGTATGGTGTTCCTAATAATCCTTTAGGTGAGTGTATATTGCTCCTTGAGACATAGAGAAAGATTCAAAAGATTCAGAATAATCTTTGAAGAAATTTAGTGATATTTTTGGTTTTGTGAATTGTTTTTCTGAGGTTTGCTACAAAACCTTGCTGTTGAGCAGATGAATAAATTCCATAAAATTCATAATTAATATTTGCTCAAATTCCATTATTTTTATTATCATTATTATTATCATCATTATCATTTTATACTTATTATTATAATTAATAGTTGCTAACAACAACAATAAAATCCAGCAAATAGAAAAATAGAAATTCATGGATGTGATTTAAATATGAAGGTAATTGTAGAAATTAAAGCCTTTTGTTAATATATATATATATATATATACTGTATATATTTTCAACATGAATAACTGTCCAATCTGTAGAAGTAGCAGGCATTTAGAATAAAGTTTAGTACAAAATCCGTAAGTGTTTCTCACTTCATGCTCATAGTTTTGAATGAATACATCACATTCAGTCTGGTGATCACATACAGTCTAGTCGCACAAATATTTCAACGTATCTAAAGCTCAAATCCAATATGAAACTTGGCCTCGGCAGATGGATGGAACTCCACACAGCCACCATGAAACACTACATTTGAAATGACTGGCCTCTGGTCTTTCATCTGTCATTTGTCGTTTGCAGTGAAAGATGGCTTCAGTCCAGTAAGATGAAAAAAGTATCTGCAAAAATGTAGTGAGTACTTTAGAATTTAAATAAAATTTTAAGGAGTAAAAAGTATTATTTTCTTTGGAAATGTAAAAGTACAAGTATTACATTTTAATTTACACTTGAGTAAAGTACAAATGTCAAAAATGAATACTTATGTACAATACTTAATATTTGTATTCAATTACTTTATACCCCTGGATTTGAGTGGTATGGCATTTCAATACAATAGATGCGAATATAAATTATAGTTATAACTGATGATTAAATTCCATATGTGGCAGGGCAGAGGACGGGATAAGATCGACTGGAGATGGCGGTGCGACAGAGAGAGAGATTTACGGGCAGCTGTCCGACACCTGTGTGTGTGTTTGTCTTTTTGGTTCAGTTTATTATTAATCTATTATTTATATTTTTCAAGCCGGTTCTCGCCTCCTCCTTTCCATTAATCCCTATACACTGGTGCCGAAACCTGGGAAGGAGGAGGGATGCGGCGTAGTAGAATCCTTGCCACTACCATCCACCCCAAATGAAGCAGCCACGTCCTGCGAGTGGATGAATGGCCGCCGGCCGCGAGGGGAGAAGGGGCTCCTAGCCAACCACCTGGAGTGGTCAGGGCCACTGCCAGGGGTGGGGGGAGACCCCTACCATCCGCTAAACGCTGCGCTGTTGTGATGAACGCCGACCGAGAGCAGGGAGGGGCTCACCGGCCAACCGCCTGGAGTGGGAGAACCGCTGTCAGGGGCAGGGGAGACCGCTTCTGTTCCCCGAGAACGTGGCGGGGCGTTCCGTCCCCCAGGGGCCGGAGGACTGTCTCCGATCCGGGAGGCACGGCTATCGTCCATTAGATGGTGAAGGAGTGGCTGAGGACCAAGCTACGGTGTATCAGACGGGGCCCCCTCAGGGAAGGGGGGGGGGGTTGTACGTCATGCCGGGGCTCCCCGACCTGAGAGAATGAGGGAGGAATGTGGCAAGGCAGAGGGCGGGGCCAGGTCATGATGCTACACACCGGCCCCTAATCAGGCTAATTAAGCCCTTGAGAGGGATAAGAGCAGCCAGAGATGTCAGTGCGACAGAGAGAGAGATTTACGGGCAGCTGCCCGACACCTGTGTGTGTGTTTGTCTTTTTGGTTCAGTTTATTATTAAACTATTATTTATCTTCCCGCCTCCTCTCTATTAATGCCTTTACACCATAATTTTTAAAGTTTTTCAATAAAGTAATCCACTACAAATTACTAAAAACTTCTCTAAAATGTTTATCAGATTACTTCACTGATAATTTCATTAATAAATCACATTATTAATTGCTTAACTTTTAATTTTCTTTTAAAAGCACTTTTTACAGCTTATTATTATTTATTTATTTAATTTATTTGTTCAAGAAATTCAAAATAATGATTAATAATAATAACAATTAATAATAATGATTCCACAAAATCAATTACTCTAATTGGATTCCTAGAATTTTAAATGTAATGCATTGCACTACTTTTTGACTAAGAAAGTAATTATAACTGTCAATATGCTTTTCTGCTTAGAAAATTTGCAAAGGACAGAAAATGATTTTAAGAATATGAAGGAAGTTAAATCTTTTGACTTTGATCCTCATGATGCAAAAGTAAGCCATAAACACAATCTATGACCACATCCAGGTAATATGGCAGAAAGATTTAGAACAAAAAACTCTTTTGTCCGAGAGCGCTTTGTTCTTCCGAGTGCCTTTTTGAACATCATGCTTTTAAGATGCGATCAGACCCTCAATTCAAACATGAGACTGAAGCAGCATCTCTCTCAACAGCCTCCAGAAGCACATCCGCATCTGCAACATATGGAAGAGCCCAACCACAGCCCAAAACACCTGCCATCAACCTCCTCTAGCAATTGGGGGAGACAGACCCTATTACAGGGCAACTAGGGTAAATAAACAAGGCCAAGTTTACATGCGTTTATAAACTGAAATTAATTGGTTGCTCCACCCGTAATTTGCTCATGCCACACTTATTACTAATCTGCTATTTGGAGCGCTGCCATTTTATGCCCTGGCCTTGGTCCAGTGCAACAGCATGGTGTAATCCATAAGCTCGGGAAAAATCCCGTTCTGAGGAGAGGAGCCAAATGGCAGCAGCATAGCATCAGACGGTAACGAAGCCATCAGCGCTTATTAAAGATTAAGTCTCGCTTGGTCCCCAGTGGCCTGGCCAGACTGTCATAGCATATTCATCCTAAACAGCCTAATCACCACCATATTGCTTTTATTTATCAGCAAACAGTGATGTAAGAGGGCTTAATCCAGGGTGATCTCATTTGTATTTATGTGTACATAATGTGTACGCATAGACACTGAAGCATACAATATCGGTGTATTAACAATAAAATGTTGTGACGTGAAATAATCTCAAATGTAAATCTTTAGTATCTTGTGAATATGTTTTATGTTTGTACCAGTGATGATTGCTTTAAGACTACACAGCCTCCCTTAAAGGGATAGTTGACCCCAAAATGAAAATTCTCTCATCATTTACTCACCTCCTTCCCATCCCAGATGTGGATGCAAGTGAATGGTGACCAGAACTCCGGGTCCAAAAAGGACATAAAGGCATCATAAAAGTAATCCAGTGGTTTAATCCATGTCTTCAGATGTGATATGATAGGTGAGGGTGAGAAACTATTCAAAATGTAAGCTCTTTTTATTATAAATCCCCTCCTTTGATCAGCCCTAAACAGTTGAATGTGAAATAACTTTTTAACTGTAAATCTACACTTTCATTTTCGCTTCCATGTGGAAGTGAAAGTAAAAGTGTAGATTTACAGTAAACATTGATTAAATATTGATCTGTTTCCCATCCACACTTACCATTTCACTTCAGAAGATATGGATTTTGTCACAGTTATTCTATTCCAAGGACTCTTATTTTGATATGGTTTTTGTCCTCTGTCTTCAGTTCTCCCCAAACAGCATTCCCGATAATGCACTGCACATCTCACTGCCATTCCCTCATCAACTCCCGTTTGTATAAATACCCTCTAGTTTTCTTCCATCCTTGTCAGTTCTTAGTTGTACAAGTTGGTTATTTAGTGTTGTTTCCTTTGTTTGATATTTGTCAGTATTTTCAGTGTCTTCATTTAAAGTCTGCAGATAGATCCACCGCTTCCCTTCTCATCTCTCCTGATAACCACGTGACAGATTTAACCACAGGAGTTGTATGGATTACCTTTATGCAGCCTGTATGTTCTTTTTTGACCTTCAAATATTCTGGCCACCATCCACTTTCATTGAATGGACTAAAAGAGCTGAGATATTCTTCTAAAAATGTTTGTTTGTGTTCAGCAGATGAAAGAAAGTCATGCACATCTAGGATGGCATGAGGGGGAGTAAAGTGATAGAATTTTCATTTTGGGCGAATTATCCCTTTTAAGAAATGCGGCAATGATACATTTAATAAAGATACAAATAAACTATAAACATTACATATAACTCTTTGTTCATTTTATTATTTAATAAAAGTGTAAAATATAACACCACCTTCACGCTATTCATTCAAGTTATGGAATCCACTTTTTTCTACACGAATATGTCCGTAGAAGTCAGTAAATGTACAGCCAATAAAGTGTTATTGAAGCTCTGATTCAGTGGCAGATACCTTTACCATTATATTGCACTACACAAATAAAAATCTGTATTGGCAACAATATCTAAACATCCTTCAAACAATATTCAGTAAATTCACCTTTTTCACGTGTTATAAGCAAAAACGTAAATATAGGACGTCGAAAAAGTCTGCCAGTGTCACAAAACAAAATGCACTTATATTCAAGATATGTTTTATGAAACCAGTCTCAATGATTTACTAAATTTTGCTTATCAGGTAAATTTATTTTGGAGATTTAGATATTTTAAAACATGACAAAATACAGATGTTTTTTTATTTTTGCAGTGTAGCTTAGATATTGTTACCTCATCTGGCTTTTTATCACTTGCTATATGTAAATGTACACGATTATGGCAGAATGGCGTCCACCGTCCACATAAAAAACGAAAAGCAACCACCCAACCATTTCTATAGGTACACCGCACCCTTAAAGGAGACATCAGAAAACCAATACCACTCTCTCTCTTGCTCTGTATTCCCTAAACGTTCACCAGCACTCATGCTGCAAATGCACAAATGCATCCTTCAGCTTATGCTCCCATAATTCTCAGTGGCAGCTGTGTGATTAATGTACATAGCTATTGATTTTTGAGGTTCTTTTCCCCTGTACACTATACCCTTCTTTATTTTGTTCTCTCTCTCTCTCTCACACACACACACACACACACTGATGTGTTTTGTATGATGAAAGCAGCTGAGTCTTTAAAAGGTCTGTGCTTTTTAATTGTGCATTTTTTCTAAGTGATGAGGAGTACAGCTCTCATCATAATAATTACTGGTCCAAGTACTCATCTGGACAAAACAAAGATATTACAAATACTATTTTAAATAGGTGATCTGCCTGTCTAGTCCGAAATGCACTTTCGTCTGGGCAAACAGCTGTTCTGGTTCTGATGTTCCGATGCAGTGGAGATGGTGATCATGTTTTCTCCTTCAGCCAGGAGCGAATTTACTTACAACCCTCTAGCCTGAAGGACAAATACAAGATGAGACAGTGAAATAAATACAAAGGGAACTAAAAGAAGTGACGTTTCCATTTGTTGTACTCTTTTGCCTACTTTAATACTTTTGTTTATGTGTTACATTATAGCACATGAGAGCACCAAATAGTTCACCCAAAAATGAAAATTCTCTGCTGAACACAAATGAAGATTTTTAGAAGAATATTTCATCTCTGTAGGTTCTCACAATGCAAGTGAATGGGTGCCCAAATTTTGAAGTTCCTAAATCCACATAAAGGGAGCATAAAAGTAATGTATACAAATCCAGTGGTTAAATCCATGTTTTCAGACATGACATAATAGGTGTAGGTGAGAAACAGATCAATATTTATGTCTTTTCTTTTTCATAAATTCTCCTCTCTGCCCAGTAGGGGGCAATATGCATGAATAATGTGAATCACCAAAAACAAAAGCAGAAGAATATGAAAGATAATGTGGAAATTGACTAAGCAGGGAGGAGAATTTATAGTAAAAAAGGATTTAAATATTAACCTTAAATATTGACCTGTTTCTCATGCACACCTATTATATCACTTCAGAAGATATTCATTTAATGACCAGAGTCATCTAGAGCACTTTTATCTTGCCCTTATGTGGATTTTGGTGCTTCAAAATATTGGCACCCATGCACTTACATTGTATGGACCTACAGAGCTGAAATATTCTTTGAAAAATCATAATTTGTGTTCTGCAGAAGAAAGAAAGTCATACTCATCAGGGATGGCATGAGGGTGTGTAAATGATAAAATAATTTTCCTTTTTGCGTGAACTATCCCTTTAACTGTAAATTAATGTATTTTTCTTCACAGGAATATTCACTTAATTTTAAGGATGCTTAGATATTTTAACTTAAATACAAGACAACAATACTGTTAAAGACTGTTTGCTGTGTAAAAAATACATTTACCATCCTTATTGCTAAAGAGCAATAAATGTAACAAAATGTTGTGTGTATACATTAAAACACACTATTTGCCAGTTTAGTGTAAAAAAAATAAACTCATTGAAAGATATATTTCTTAATATCTTATACAATTTTGATTCCCAAGTACATTTGTCTTGTTTTAAGGATATAAATATATATATATATATATATATATATATATATATATATATATATATATATATATATATATACTGGGAAAATGACAAATTTACTGATTTAAAGACATACATTTTGCAATGCAAATAAAGATTCATTTGTAATGTAATTGCTAAAGAACAAAACAATTAACACAATTTAGTTTGGTTTATTATTAAAGATTATTTGCCAGTCTGGGGTAAATAAAATAAACATATTTAATATATTTCTTGAAAACAAGTCTTGATATTGTATACCATTATGTTTCTTAAGTATATGTATAAGGTTTTAAGAATATTTAGACACTTTTTACTGGGAAAACAACAAAAATGTTGTTATAGGCTTGCATTTTGAAATGTAAATAAATAAATGCATTATTCTTAATGCAAAAGAGCAATAAATAAAAAAAAATTGTTGTGAGGTTTATGCTAAAAGAAAACAAATTGTCAGTTTGAGGTAAGAAAACTAAACTGAATTCAAGATATATTCCTTGAGAAGTTAAATGTGAAAGGCATTAAGATTTGATTTCAAGAGCATGTGTCTTGTTTTAATGATCCTAAATATTATTTTTTTTTACTAGGAAACAAGACAAAATTTCTGATAATGTTTTTTTTTTTTTATATTGATTTGATTTATTTATTTTTTGCAGTAAATTGAGAACAAAAACAAAGTTGTATCGTAAATTGACTAAAAATATTAAACACACAGATTCTCATTTATTTAAACCAAAAAGAAGACATCTTTTGATAAAAACTGAAATCAGGAATTTTGACAGAGAAATATGACTAAGGATAAACATGAGGTTAAACCTGTGTGAAACATGCACATTACTCCTATACAGCAGAGAAAAACATCTGCATTTCTCTCTTAATTCTCAATTAAGAGAAGATAGAGCAAAGAGGCAGAGCTTCAGCCTTTAAGCCTGGTGCTTCACCAACTTCAACTTAATCTACAGGCTTGGGGAAGATGAAAGGCATGTGGGTTTGTTCTAATGAGAATGCACTGTAGGTCCCGCAGCCACTGTCTCTGGTCCAGCCATACTCACTCAAACATGGCGCTGGGTTTTCAACATGTCTGACCGCCCCTCTGCACTTGATATAGTTTATAAGCGGCGGCAGTCGCTCAAAGCGAGGAGCTCACAGCATTTATATTCCTTCCTCTACTCAGGTTCTCATTATTTACAATGGCTTTACATTTCAACAGGTCAAATCTTGATATATGAAGGCAAGAAGCAATCTGAACTGTGATTTTCACAGTGTTTTTGGTTCTGGGTACAAAAAGTAAGGTTATGAATTGAAAGGGCATCCTCTGTTGTTGATGTATGTGAATAGAGGTTGGACAATAATGCAATTTCTAATGTTAATTGGTGAATAATTAGGCAAGTGTCACTATTACTATTGCTCAGTATTAGGGTTTGGAAGCAACCAGTGTAGTAAAGTTAGGCTTCTCAATAAAAGTAATAATTTACAAATTTCTAATTACTTATCTAAAATTGTAATGAGATTACTTTTCTGATTACTTAGTTGAAAACGAATCACATTACTAATTACTTTACTTTTAAGTTACTTTCTAAACACTTTTCTGCTCAATGAGTTCTAAATAATGTCTATATTTCCTCCTTGTTCATTGTTGCACACACTTGTAATGACTTGTTTCGGGGCGCACACCCTTCATCTGTCACAGAAAAGCAAACAGAGGCACATATGAACATCATTCATGCTCTCCTTCACTGGCAGGGATCGCCGGCGATTATACGATCGGTATTGTTTGCATTAACTGTATATGTTATTAACATTCAATTCTTATTTAATTGAGAAAAACTATACATCATAAGAAAAGTCTAATACTTCATCTTTGATATTTAGCCAATGCTTCACAATAGAAATGTTACTGCCTGAGTAATCTCTTAATTTATGTTAACATATTGCGACAAATGAAACCGGTATAAAGACGCACAGGGCCGGAGTGGGATTCATTTTCAGCCCTGGAGTTTCATGCCTTAGACCGGCCTGCTTTAGTTCATGACTGACTATTAAAATAATGTAATTAAAACCTCAGTATAAGTCTGCAATAGTGCACTGTTCTCTACAGCCTTGTAATTCATTGTATTTTTCTAAATGATCATAATTTCCAATTCAGTGCAAATAAAGTAGTCTGAAGATTTATTATAACAGTTAAAGGGCACCTATTATGGAATTTTGAAAATTACCTTTCATGTAGTGTGTAACATAGATTTAAGTGAACAAAAACATCTTGCAAAGTTTTATATATGAAAGTTCACCGTAAAAAAAGTTATTGTCTCTCAAAAGTAGGAGTCGACTCTGAGTCAATGTAATGAATCGTTTTTCCAATGAGTCATTTTCCTTTTCGTTGTGACGTCAAGACGAAAAATTATCAAATTGTCCGCTCCCACTCATTGCGCGCGCAGACACCAGGGAAAACTTGAAAACATCATGTCGACAACAAGACGCTGTATTCTGAAGTGCATATCAAAAGCGACCTTTTTTCACTGCCCAGGGACGAGCATGTGAAGAATCAGTGGCTAGAGTTTATATTGACAACTATACCACACAAGTATAGCCCGAACCTTGTGCTGTGTTCGCGACATTTTAATGACGATTGCTTTACGAACATAAATGCTTTCAATTGTGGATTCGCGAGCCGGTTGATACTGAAGGAAGGTTCAGTACCAAGTTTATTTGGATCAGTTCCCTCCTCCAAATCACAACCTGTAGGTATTATTAATAATTGTTGCTTTTATGTGTTTTTTAGCATGCTTAATAAGTATTTGTGTGTGTTGTGTAAGTTACACTCAGCGCAACTTCTAGGTCTCCAATGTCAATTTTTTTGAAATATGTGAAATGTTTGTCGATGTTATTGGAGTTGTCATAAAGAATAGAGCAATAACTTGTAGTAATGCAGTGCTTCACCAATATGTTTATGCGTTGGGCTAACGCAAACAATAACTGATTGGGTGTTTAC
Organism: Xyrauchen texanus; assembly: GCF_025860055.1. Lineage (NCBI taxonomy): Eukaryota > Metazoa > Chordata > Actinopteri > Cypriniformes > Catostomidae > Xyrauchen > Xyrauchen texanus. The sequence continues at coordinate 4,597,974 of NC_068313.1, read as the reverse complement.
CACCGAACTTTGGGCTATGATCGCTAACATAAATCAACTCAAATTCCTTCTCTGATTTAGATTTTTTTACTACAAAGCGGTGATGGGCGTTCCGTTTGTATTAATAAATATCCAAACCTTGAAATGAAAAAAGTATCAAATAAATGCAAATATTAAATAAAACAAAATACAAAAATAAAGAATAAAATAAAATGTATTATACTTTCTAATGACATCATCATCTCTTGAGAAAATTAGTTAAAGGGTACATCTCCAACCCTATTCTTTAAAACATCACAATGTCCTTTTCTGCAATATCTGAATATATATTCTGTGCAAAATTGTTCTCAGATATCCAATCCTTAAACAGGAATAAAGAATAAAACAAGTATTGCACTGTTCTCTGCAAGATTTTTTTTATCCTATTCCCTTTCAGTCATGGGCTTTGTATATTTACTAGGCCTATCTTTTGATAAAAAAACATAATGGGTCAATAGTAACACTTGGGCATAGAAAGTTGTTATAGGCCTAGTGTAACTAATGTGATCATGTTTGCTAATTCACACATCTTACCTGTGTCTTCCACAGTGAGAGCATCAATCTCTTGCATAGGCCTACAACTGGGTCCTGGCTCTGCTTCTGACACTAAATACAATTTTATAAATTGTCATATTTCTCACCACAAATCTCCCCTTTTTACAAAGCTTTCTGATCAAGTCAAGTCAGTTTCATTAATGTAGTGCTGAATCATCTGGTATCATTAAATATCTCAGGGCATTTTTCATTGAGCAGGTGTACATCATACTGGGGCAGCAACTAACGATTATTTTGATAATTGATTAATCGAACGATTATTCGAACGGTTATTCGACTATTCAGCGATTATTGCAATGATTAATCATTAGCTCTTAACCGATTATTCAGCCTGACATAAAAGGTTGTATTAAACGTGCTTACTAACAATAAAGAGGACAAAACCATTTTTTTTAAATACCTCTAAATGACATTCATTCTAAAAGCAATTCTAAATATCTTATATGCGGCTTCTCAGGTGAATTAATCTTTTTTAAAAAGGATTTTTATATATTTTTAAATATTTGTATGTTTTATATTATAATTCTAAAATCTCAGATAAAAAAAATTATTCTGCAGTATAGCTGTTAAAGTAAATGCACATTGTTATAAATGAGTTTTAGATATTTTTATTGGAAAACAAGCCAAAACATAACAAATCAAAAACATATTTTGCTGCAGTGTATAATACCTGCTATGAAGACTACACCTCTCTCACCTTTCCGTTCACTACAATCTATCTTTTAAATTAAAAAAGAAAAACATTCTCTCATTAATAAAGCTGTTTATTGCCAATTTTCTTCACAATAAGAAATGCACAGTGACACATATATTATGATTCAATAAGTCGTGAGCCCTCGCGTTATAATCTAGCTTTAGTAAGTGCGGGCTCGAGGGATGAGCGTCCCCGTGACAGTGTGTCTCTCAGCCGGGTGCAGTTTCAATCTCTCCCCCTTCGATCTGGACATTCGCGCTGCTCATAGAAGAGGTGCTGACTACACAGAGAAATGCTAACTGCAAGACCTGCTTCCATATTATTTGAACTTTAATAAAGATATAACGCATTAAATATATCTTCATTTAAGATGTAACGCCAGGGTAATTCCTTTAAAGACTTCCGGCTCCACTTATTCCACAACGAGAGTGCTTCTGTATTTACTTATTGGATATTTTTGTATAATTCCCCAATACTATGTGATCTACAGCACCTGAAGCTGTTTGGAAAGTTTAGAGTGCATCTGGACGGTGATCTGTGTAATTCTTCTTCAGTCCCTCACGAACTGCAGTGCTGCTCTCGTGCGTCATCATTACAGTTTATTGTGATCTCATGTTACGTAATTTTTGTCGACAATTTTTTACTAAATCGACTACATAACTACATACTACATAACATTGACTAATCGGTTCAGCTCAATATACAATATTCAATATTCACTCAATGAGCAATAGAGGCTGCTGCTGCTGAATAACTGAATAAGAAAAAGTTTGATACATAAACATGGATGGTGGTTTGCAGACAACATTGTTTTGCACGGCCACTAGCATCTTGCACTGCTCCTAACTAGCTTAACGTTTGCTTACCGGCCCTCACGTCGTCTTAATTTGGTGCGCTAGTGAAAAAGATTCTCAGGTTTGTACATTTGGCTGCGTCAATTTGAAGAGCTTTCTTTTTTTTTTAATCTTGCCTATTCAGCGCGGCCTTTGCGCTTTCTGTTGTCCATGTTAGCCTATATCCTCCATAAACCACAACCACCACTGACTGAAGTGTACAAGTGACGTTTTTTTTTTTAAGCAAGGTGCCGCTGTCGGGAGTCAAAAGATAATTACGTCATTAACCAGCAGGCTGCACTCTGCAAGTGGCTGCAAAAAAATTATAAATAAAAAGAGCGGGGCTGAGGTAAAATAAAAAAGAGTGGGCTGCTGTGAGAGCAGGCAGCCTAGGGACAGTATCCATATTTCAACCCAGTGCCATGACAACACCGGCCCTCGCGGCCAAAAAAACAGACCGGTCCACCGAGCATTCTCCCGGTGCTCCCGATTAGCCAATCCGGGCCTGAAGACGCACATACCTATTCAGTGATGTAATCTCCATACGAGTTGTCCCAAGCAGGCTTCAGAGAACAAAATCCAATAGAACATTTAGTCCACCAATGAGCACATTTACAGACATTTTGATATTTTCTCATATTTACTTCATAAAGAAGTATTATTTATGTAAATTTTCCAATAAATTATGTGATATGATCCACTGACACACTGTAATTCTTTCATAAATTGATTTTCAAACCTCCACGATGCTAGAAGGTTCACAAGTTAATTTCTCATTCCAAATATGGTGAAGATAAAGAGGAGGTTATGACATCATGCATAAAACAAATCAGTTGACTGCTGAAACTTGTTGTAAATAAAAAGACAATTGCAAAAATATATGGTTTGTCTATTACTTCCTTGCAGTGTCTGATATTTGTATATGATTACTGACAGTTCAACTTCTATCATCTCCACTAGCCAATAATCTGCTTTCTGCCTCATTATATGATTGGAATCCACATGAGATTAATAAAACATATTGCTATCACAAAACAAAAATAATGATTGGAAGTAAAATATATGCACAAGATAATGTATATTTTATAATGTTTACTATTCAGTATTTAGGCGCTATTGCTAATGGCTAATGCTATTTGTGGCCAGAAAGTTATCAACCTCAAATTTGAAATAGAACACCATCAGACTATGTTTCTATGCATCAATAATGTCAGTGTTATATATTATTTCATATAAATATTTATGGGGGGAAAGAATTGCTGATCACTTTACAATAAATGTGAGCTTTTATAACAATTTCATTTTGTCATGACATTGTGATGTTTACTTTTTAACAGTGGTGAATTCTCAGGGCCAGCAAAGCCTTCTCTGCTGACATGCCAAATATATATATTTTTTTCATTCTTTCATTCTCAATCACCTTTTTGCCAATGTATTTTTAATCGCTTTCCACTCTTAATTAATCTACACAGCAAGTAGCATAACCGCGTACCCTGACGAATTTATAGCAAGCAACATTTAAATCGCAAATAGTATTAGATCGATTTTTCCAGGTATTATTACAGGCATTGTATTGCCTGTAATTTGGTAGATTCTTTGGTAGACTCTTTGGTAGATTCATATGAACAATTATGATTTTTGAATGTCTTTTCGGGAAACGTTCATTTCACAAAACAGTCATGCTGCAGTTAAAATTAGGCTTGCTTGAGCATTGTGTTGTTTCAAGTTCTGGCTTTCGTGCATGGACGTGGTTTTAAAATGTCAATTGATGTTACTAGTTAGCTGCGACATAATGTACAATGCCCAAAGGAATAGTGTGTCTCATTCATTGTGAAATTGTGTTTTCTTAATGGCATGAATCACACTGAAGGCCTACACTTTTCATGCATGGCCCGCCACTGCGTTTTAACAACAAACTTACAAGTGTCTCTTTTCAAATGAGATCAAAATAATGCCTGTAATACAATGTGGGGATGAACTACAGCCATTGATTTTTGAGTACGTAACTTTAGGCTTGTGCTCAAAACAAGGGGGCACACGTTAATGTGTTGTACATAAAACAAAAATGAAACATTTAGAAATGTTTAACCCTAGTAATGTACTTAAAGGTAATTCCATTAGTCAGTAACTGTTATCTAACTGTTATGTGTTATACTACTTTCTGACTTAAAAACAAATTAAGTTACTTTGTATTTGGATTACACCCAACACTCGTAGCACACTAAAAGCACTCACAACACAATGCCGTAGCAACCAACCAGAACCATCTAGCAACCAAGAGCAATGTGTTAATAGCCTTCTTAATACTTAAACAATACCCAGCATCAAGATGTTATTCTCTTCAAAAAATATAAAAATCTAGTTTATATTATTATATTGTCATATTAATGTGCAGAAATGAATTTGCCACATTTTAAAATGGTTGATTCCAGCTCAGTCCATATAAACCCAGTTAAACATATAAAGCAAGGACTGTGCTCAAACCAATCTCATTGACTAATACAGTGACAGGATAAATGATTAATTCATTAGGCAGTTAGCATCTTAAGTTTCAATCAGTGATGGCACCTTAAAAAGTTATCTTATTGATGCATTTGCAAATGTAAACCCTCTATGTTTATGGCAAAGCCCCATTAGAAACAGACCATTAAATAGGCAAAGTGCGTGTCGTTGCGTTTTCCCCTCTAACTGTGCTGGGAGGGAAAGTGAATTGAGCTTAATGGTTATACAAAAGTCATTGAATGTCAGCTCGGAGAAAGAGACAGTTCTGCGGCCATGAAGCAAACGGTAATGAGCGGAGCCAAAGGCGAAGCAGTGTAAAATGACAGAAGAACCAAAGTTTCTTAGGAAAGCATCAAGCTGTGTATTGTACTTGTTATTCGAGGAGCTTTCATTTTCTGGGTCAAAAACTTGTCTCTTTCCCAAGCGTAACATAAAAACGCCATTCGCAGCCCATTTGAATGTCATAATGTGATGTAATTCACAATGAAATAGTATATTTAGCGCAGCAAAATGTGATTGAATTGATTGTTAGTTAACGTGATTAACTGAATGGATTGTGAAAAGTGGACATTCGATACAAGAATGGAACCGGGAAGTTGAAGGGGAGGAGTTGAAACACAAAAGGGATTGTCAAGGGCTCACGTCGTGTTGACCCCAAAAAAAATCTAGTTTCATGTTAGGGTTAGGCTGGTTTAGGGTTAAGGCAGTAATACTGTATTAGGGAACATGATGCTTATGAATTATTATTAAACTTTCCTGTGATTCCGGTTCAAGAAAAAAAGCACTGTCTTTCGGATGAGATGTTAAACCGAGGTCCTGACTCTCTGTGGTCATAAAAAATCCCAGGACACTTCTCATAAAGAGTAGGGGTGTAACCCCAGTGTCCTGACACAATTCCCCCCATTGGCCCCTTCTATCATGGCCACCTAATAATCTCCATTCCTGAATTGGCTACATCACTCTACTCTCTCATCTCCACCAATAGCTGGTGTGTGGTGGGCGTTCTGGTGCACTATGGCTGCCGTCGCATCATCCAGGTGGATGCTGCACAGTGGTGGTGGTTGAGGAGATTCCCCCTATACTATGTAAAGCGCTTTGAGTGCCTAGAGAAGCGCTATATAAATGTAAGGAATTATTATTATTATTATTATTATTATTAACAAATCACACATACATCACACAAATCAAATGTACATAAATACATTTCAGTATGAGTCCTGGGATGTGATTGTCTGCATTAGTAACAGTACTAAAAACATATCTGGAGTGTTTTATATGTAGTACAGTATACAGCATTATAATGTCTACTTTAACTATTTGTTGCATCCCAGTGCTTCATTGCATCTCTTCAGTCACTAAAACTAGATCAAATGGGTGATTTGATGGATAAAAGACCAGGTAACAAAAGAAAAATGGCCTTCTCCCTTTTCGCCATTAATATTCAGTAGCCAGGCCACTGAAATACACACAAAAACAGCCTGGAAGGTTTATTAGGACCTACACTGTGCCACAGACACTCAAAGAGGCAGATACACTCACAAACGTGCACACCCGTGCCCCTTTCACCTGCATTGCCTTTCATCTCTTTATTAGAGCTGTCAATTGTTTATCAAAAGCCGGGAGGGGATGGATACGTGGCCATGAATTTGAAAGTGCACACAGAAAGGTCTGTTTTAAAATGCATGACAGGTTAATGGTAAGTTAAAGTATCATTAGGCCCCGTTCATTCACATTTAAAACAGGCCCTCGCTTCAAATGACTAGGGAGCCGTCTTTATTTTGAGAGGTGATTCATATTGTAATTATATTTTCAATCACAGTTCATTAATTAAGACAAGTCCCACTCTGTAATCATGCATTTCATCTTCTCTGTGATTTGCGGGACAATCGCCAGTGTTAGGTGGAATTATAGGGCCGGAATAGCTTGTGAACACTGATTTATGCTAAGTAGACGAGAAAAAGAGATCGAACTCTCCGTGCAAGAAGTACAATTTCTCTGTTCTGGTGTACAGTACTTAGTGTGTCATTAATGATTGACAATGTATAACAGAAAAAGGATTACAAAGGGTTTTTCATCTTAACATTGCTTAAAAACACAATAGGGTCCATAACTCCTACCAAAATTTATGTTTTTAATTCAGTGACTTTCCAGGTTTAATGACAATAATCTAGTTTCCATCCACTTTTCGTGCTATTTTGTTATCGACAAAGTGAAAATGCTTAAAAAAACATTTTGTCACATAAGTTTTGGTTTATCGCAAAATAATTCTCCCCTTAAGCCGTTTCCAAACAGAAATGTGTGTATATCGCTAATTCGCCTCCCAGATGTCCCAAATCTTTTTCCTCCCAAGTTTTGGTAAAATGGGGAGAGTATTGAGAAAATTCATTGAAATTAGACAGCTTACTGTCATTTTATTTTCACAAATAAATGCAATCAGAAGACGAGGAATTGGAGTCAAAAGGGAGCTGTTGCCCTTCTGATAGGACTGTAATATTGGTCCTGATGTTGCGCCTATCGCAGGTTGCCACCGGTTCCGACCCAAAAGCGAATCCTAATAGGCCTGTTCAAGCTGGCAACCTGAACCAAGTAGTGGGGGAAACATTCGGTCTTAGTATAAGGACCATCAATCGATGAGCATATGCTGTGTGCACAGCTATTAAAGAATAATTGATGTGGTATAATATCAAGGTTTACATATGATACATTCCTGGTATTCAATAGGCTATTTTGAATAATTGCCATCACAACTGCATCATGTCCAGCATATTTGATGGATTAAATTAATCAAAAACAGTGGCCATTCATTTGTTCTCCGTGCACTTACCGATGTGCATGATACGAGATATTTGTGTTTGCACTCCTGGAAGTGTCATGTTTGCAGCATCGGATCTATATGCCGGTAAAAAAAACAATCCATAATCACATACAAGAAATTAGCTTTCAAGGATGTATACTGTCGTCATGATTAACACAGGCTAACAATTGGGATAAATTCTGTCATGTGACACTATATTTTTGTATGAAAGCCAATTTTCAATTCTGAAGTTTGACCATTGTGGCCACTATGAGCATATCTGAATAATTTACCTGACAAATGAAGTTACACCAGCAAAAGTCATATTTATGTTAACTCAATTAGAAAAAGATCTTTGAGGTAACAATTGCAGGATACCACTTTTTTTCAGTGTGTCAGCAAAAAAGGAAAGTTGTTTCAGAGCAATTCATTACACTTGCATTGAACATACATTGATTATTCATGCACAATAAGATAAGGAATGTATGTTAAGAAAGTAAATACAGTGAATTTTAATTTCATGTAGACTAACACATGCATGTCACATCAAGTAAATGCAAGACGCATCGTAGACTGTTTTTAGATCTAGAACTAACTGTTGTGTAGTGTAAAATACATGTTTAAATGGACCAAAATTGCCACAACTAACATACGAGCAAGCTACATAATATTTTCCTAAACCTATGTTCTTCATATTTACCATACTAGTATAAAAAAAATACAAGCCAAACATTCTTCATTCCAAAACGAAAGAAAATAGAGACACATACCAGCATCAAAATCTCACTGTATATTCACAAAGTCCATTTCTCTGCAAGAGTAAACAATTCTTCAGCTTGACAGGCCAGAGAGCTTTCAGCCATTCATCTATGGTCCATCTTTTTAAATATTTAGTGAGGGATGTGCGTTGGATTGGTCTAATGCTTCTGACACTTGGCACACACTTTGATACTGGCATGTGCCACGACCATCAGATGAAGCAGTTATTCATCTTTATAAATAAATAAAACTGACCATGTAATTGCAGAACCACTCATAAAAGAGCACACAGTAGAACAGGTATGACGAATATCATGCATAGTACTCCATATTTCACCAACCAACCATGCCATGACTGTTACCATGGAAATGTTATCAGCCGGTCATAACTGGTGATGTACATTGATTGGTGAGAGAATGGATTTTTCAAAGCTCGTTAAAGCCATTGGAACAAGATGTTGCCGACTTTGCAGTTTTTGAAGTAGTAGTTGAAGCTTTTCTGCACATCTAAATCCAAAAACCGCACTCGAACCATTCCCATTCGAAGCAAATACAGCCTGAGTGTGCCAGTCAATCAGAGAGATGATACAAACACAGGTCGTAAAGTGAAGCACTCAACTAATTCAATTCAAACATTCTCATGTTAAAGAGTAAAAGGAACATTTTGTCATCATTTACTCACACTCATATTTAAATTAAAAAAATTATTTGTGGAACACAAAGGAGATGTTGACAGCCTCAGTCACCAATCACTTACATTAGTTGAAAAAAAAGGAAAATGTGTATATATATGCAATAGAAGAGAATGGTGATGGGTTGACATGTTCCCTAACAAATCCTTTGGTGTTCCTTTGAAGACAGAGAGTCAAACAAATGACAGAATTTTCCTTTTTGGATGAACTATCCTTTTATGAGACCCACTGTTTGCCAACATTGGAAGACTGGAGCACAAATTTGTAGCTTGAAAAAAAAGGGCATTTATGCAAGTTTTGGGGTCAGTTCAGGATGTGCAAAACTACATATTTTCAAATCGACTAGTTGTTGGATTGTCTGAACAACCTGTCAACCAAATAACCGACTCAATAAAACCGACTCAACCCTGAGATTGTAGAATCTGGCGAAGGAATCTTCACCGGCGACGGTGTCGCCGAAGAGGCCGAGATGGGGGCGTTGAGAAAGCGTGCCTTGTCAACGTCACACATCTCGACCATGTTCAGCCAGAGGTGATGTTCCTGGACCACGAGGATGGACATCACCCACCCGAGTGTCTGCGCTGTGACCTTTGTGGCTCTGAGAGTGAGGTCTGGTAGCAGAGCGCAGTTCCTGCAGCACGTCGGTGTCGGAACTACCCAGGTGCAGATCTTTGAGTGCCTTGGCTTGGTGAACTTGCAGGAGAGCCATGGCATACAGGGCGGAGGCGGCCTGTCCGGTGGCGCTGTAGACTTTCGAGGTCAGTGATGACGTCAGTCTACAGGCTCTGGAGGGGATTACCGGGCGGTCCGGCCAGGTGGCGGCATTCTCGGGACACAAGTGGATCGCAACCGCTCTGTCCACGTGGGCCACCCCGCCATTCAGGGTAGTGAGAGTGGACGAGCAGAGGGGTCGGTTCCGGGCAGTAAAAGGTGCCCTCCACGAACGCTTCAGCTTGTCATGCACTTCCGGGAAGAACGGAACCGAGGGGCATCTATGAGCGGCGCCCTGACCTGAGGAACTGATCGAGTAGCCGTGAGGGGGGGACGGAGGTTTCCAGTCCGGCCTCGTGCTCACGGTGGCCCGGGAAAGCATTGCGGACATCGGTGTGCAGAACGAGAAAAGAAAGCCTCGACCGCAATGTTGCCATGGTTATGTTCTTGTGTTTTTAAAATATCACTTGGTATTACTAGTTAGCTGCGAAATAATGTATGATGCCCAAAGGCATAGAGTGTCTTATTCATTGTGAAACTGTGTTTTCTTAATGGCATGAATCACACTGAAGGCCTAGACTTTAAATGCACAGCCCGCCACTGGTATCACATACAAATACGGCAGTCTTTTATAATAAAAAAAACGTAATCCTGTTAAATAATAAAAAAAACCTTTCTCATTTCTATGCATTATATACCAATCAAAACAGATCCAGATGAAGACATTGTGATAATGATAAATCATATTTGTCAAGAATTATTGTGCTGTTGTGCAACAGTTTTCCCAAAAGCATGAGTAATGCTCTTAAAGTGCAGATTGAGCCCTACCTGAGACAAGTGATACTGTGTCTTTCTCCCATGATACAACAGTGACGTACTCCTCGACTGAGGCCGGGATAATGCACTTGAAGACGGCTGTATTCCCTCGCATGACTCTCTGATCAGCCACACGAACTGTGTACGGCTCCCGGAATACTGCAGTACAGACGAAGTAATGTTAGAAAGGTTTTTACATTGTTCTTTCAAATACACAATCCTATTAATCAAAAGTGCGGTCTCCAAGGCAGCCCATTATTGTTGTATATTAAAAATAATAATAATATTTCTATCTTTATCTTTAATTTATAACATATATTCAAATCTAAAAGCTATTACAATTTTTGTTCAAATGTTTACTCAACTCAGTTTGTTAAAACAATTATATAAAATAGATATAAAGAGATATAAATAAATTAATTAAATAAACATAATAGGTATGATTATTATACCTATTTCAATTTCTATAATCTAATTCTTTTTCCATTTTAAAAGGTACTCTAACTCTGGTAAAAAAAAAAATAATAATAAAAATAAACAAATAAATAAATGAATGAATAAATAAATACATAAATAAAAAGATACATTTCAAATAATATTTTCATAAAATTAAAATTCACTGTATTACAAAAGGCCAATATTTGTGAAATTGATTTTAGGTTTGTTAAAAATCCTAAAATTTTCTGTCCGCACACTGAATGCCAATAAGAAATGTCAAGTAAAAAAAAAAAAATTGTGTTCCTTGCTTAGTGAAAACTTGCAGTGTACAGAGCACTGAAGAAAGCTATAGGTTGAAACATTTGCTTAGTAGTCTGTTTTTTAAACTCACTGCATGCTGCACTTTTTCACTATGCAAGTTTAAAATAAAAAATAATTATAGATTGTTGCTAGACAATTTTTTCAGTCTGATTTTTTACATATTACATATGTTAGCCAGCAGGTGGTGGCAAAAGATAATTTTTTTGTGTTTATTATGAGCCAGTTTGGTGACGTGAAGTGAATCCGCCTCAGCTAGTGTTTACATAAAACAGCTCTTTGTGATCACTTGTATTACTACTATACTACTAAAGCTAGGAAATAGCTTTAAATGAATAACTTTAGCATTACGGCTCATCACAGCTGAGAGACACAACAGGCTGATTAATTACACAATGGGTGCTGTTTAAAATGGCGGAGGATATTATGGTTTCTATAGTGATCGACTCTTGTGCTCCAGCTACTTCGAAATAGAGAGGAATACCTCCGCTTGGATGCTATTTTTCCACTGAGAAAGTTGACCTTCAGAAAGCTGACAGCATCTCTGCTTGAGAGTGGCAACAGGTGATCACACATGCTCCATCTCTCTCTCTCTATCTCTCTCTCACTCATACACACACACACACACACACACACACACACACACACACACACACACACAAATCCTTGTTTATCCAATAACTTGTTAGAAACAGCACAAGCCGTGATACTATTTCTGAAGTGACTTTTTAAATTACTAATGAAGGCTTGGACACATCATTTGGTTTGAACCAGCAACGGCAGATTTAGATCCATAGCGTAATAAAGCAGTTCCGTGCACAAATGCGTTTTTATTATCGTACTCAGTTTTTCCAAAAAAAAAATTATTTATTTGTTCATTGAACTGTTTTATATAAGCAATATCACACTCGCAATCGTGCTATATGGCCCTACATCAGCACTGCTGTGATTCCCTGCGGCAAGAGTAAAAATGTAAAATGTTAATAAAAACAATTGAGTAAATAAATAAAAAATTCTAATAATATTTTAATAAAATAAAATCTCACGGTGTTATAAAAGACCTATATTTGTGTAATTATTATGTAACAAGATGTTGGGGGTTACTTTTTTTGTTGTTGTTGTTGTTGTTTGTTTGTTTTTTTAGGTGACTAAAATGTGTTTATAATGCACATTGACCTGGGAAACAAAAAGTATTTTTCACACATGACTGACCAGAGCAAAGATTCATTAATATTTCAGTGTTTTTCATCTGTCTATCATAGAGCTGTCACAGCATCACAGTGCTATGAACACTCTTCAGATGCAATGCTGAACTGTAGGCAGCACTCAACATTACAGATTTTACAGATCTTGAATTTCTCTCTTATGTTTCCACTTTTGCACTTTATTTACATTGTTTTTTATCATCATTAATTGCTGTTTTTCTTTTCCTCATTCCAAACTAATATTCACTTTCATTATTCCATGGAGCACAAAAGGAGAATTTAGGAATTTTCTGAACTATTCCTGTTTTGATAAAACAATTCCTTGGTTAAATATGCACACTGTTGATCTGACTGACCAGCCTTAATGTGGAGATCTTGACTCCTGATCTTTCCTGCTGTGTTTTCCGCTGTGCAGTAGTAGGTATTGTCATTGATTAGGTTACTAAAGCTGGATGGCAGGAACCCATAGATCTGCAGCGTGCCATTGGGGTGCACATGGCGGATGCCTGGGACATCATAGATCTCTTCCCCGGAGGCGAGGTACCAGCGCAGCGTGGCGGGGGGCACGGCCGCGGCGGGACAGGGCACCAGTGCCCCTGTGGTGCTGGAGAACACTACCTCTTGCAGAGATGCATTGACAAAATATAAGCTGGAACGTAGATCTTCACTGAAAACTGCAAAAGACAGAAGAAGATCTGAGTGAGTGAGTGAGTGAGTGTGACCAATATATTGTTTACTCCAAATCAATTTACTGTGTAATAAGTTTACATTCTGTTGGTGTGAATAAACTATGTGATACATAATCTTATGATGTCAAAAGGTCTTTGAGGTAAAATGTCAAAGCTTTAGGCTAAATGAGCTAACAAGTGTCTGTTTCAACACCTGCCTTGCTCTCTACTGCCTACATAAGCAGCTGTCTTCAATGGCAGCGTACTAACTGAACTGGAGCCTTATAAAAGTCCAATTTGGAACACTTTTCATATGCAGAAACTCATGGGAGACTCAAATCGCAAATGATTTCAGTACAGGTGACTCAAGAGAAATGTTATATTTTTGATAAAATATGGCAACATAAAAAAAGAGTCGCTCGCACAAAGACACTTCTCCAAAAATGTCCTTTTGTGTTACACTGATTTGAAACAACAAAAGGATGTGGGGCAGAAAAAAACTGATAAGCCTATAGTGAATGCACAACATGTGTGCAAATGTATACTGTATAAAAAGCAGTAAAGGTCAACATTATCTTTTGTCATCACATCATTTGTTTCATTTAACCAATCACAACTAAAGAAAAGGTCATGATGCTGTATGGCCTCTTGCTAAATATTGTCTAATCAGTGTTCAGTGCCACAGCCCCTATCCATGCACCAGTTCAATCACTGTTTGGCAGTAAATGGCTCACTAGTGACAGCTGGCAGCGCTTCCCTCGGTACCAAACATTTTAGCACTTCATAAATTTCTAACAAGGTTTCAAATCGCAGCAGTTTCAACCTTTTCTGAGGTTCAGTGGCTTTTGCTCAAAGCAGAAGGTGCTCATACTGTGGAAGAAAATGTGTTTTCACGACCACATGTGCGCCCACATGCTCAGTTATAACACTCCAGTCACTTGCACACTTGATAAGCAAACACTGACAAGCAAACAAACGAAACCCGCGAACAAACGCTCATAATGGTGATTATCTTTACTGTGGCAATCAGAGGCATGTGGTTTTATTCATCAAGTGGCACACTGCAGTGAGCATCTGTTATAATATCTTGATTTGCCAGCGAGAGGCTTGGTGGAGCGTACGGTCTCAAATTAAATGTCGTGAAAACATTCTGGTCTTTATGCAATGAGAATTTTCTTACTCGCTCTGTTCGAAACTGTTATAAAGGCAATCACTGGGTCTCACTGGGAAATGGATTCGAAGTTTAGGTTAAAATTAGAACCAACCTGTATGGATAAATCACAAACTTGCATATATATATATATATATATATATTCTGTACATATAAATATGAGATGAGAAGGAGGGCGAGGCCGGGCTGTGAGTGTGCATGATTGGTGCTGAGCGGCCCAATTATCGGGAGAGAGGTAAGAGTCGGGAAAGCTGGAGAGAGAGAAACACACAGTGCTTTGTGTGTGTGTGTGTTGTCATTATTATGTTCCAGTTCAGTGTTTTAAGTTGAAATGAAAGTCTTGTTGAGTGTAAATCCGGTTACTGCTTCCTCCTTTAATGACAAACGAGAGGCTGGTCTGCCCCAAAATATTTGGGCCGTCAATCGATTTAAATGTTCCATGCGCAATAACAATTCATTACATATCAATATTTCCTCAGAAAGGCCCCCAATTACACTTCCTATAATGCCATCTAGCACTCTGCACATGTGTCAAGCACAAGGAGGTGTAATCGAGCTTGAAATCATGATCGTGCTTAGAGACTGCAATGGCAACATGTACAGTGTAAAAGGAGTTATATATGGATTGATGGATGATGCCTTTATGTGATATTTGGACCTTTTGGCCACCATTGTATGGACCAACAGAGCTGAGATATTCTTCATTTGTGTTCTGCAGAACAAAAAAGTCTACATCTGGGTTGGCATGAGGTTAATGGTAAAAGAATGTAATTTTTTGGGTGAACTATTCCTTTAAAACGTTTGGTTACGTATGTAACCTCCGTTCCCCGAGGGAGGGAACAACATGTTGTGTCGGAGAAGCGACACTAGGGGTCTCTCTTGAGCACCGATATTCACCTCTGATCTTATTGAAAAGGGCCAATGGGAGTTGGCAGTCAGTATTTGCATACCCCGCCCCCGGACATACGGGTATTTAAGCGGGGCAAATACGGGAGTTCATTCAGGATTTTTCTGAGGAGCCGAAATGGTCCGGCCACAACAGTGGCTCGGTTCAGCGACATGGCGGAGGAAAGACACAACGTGTCGCTCCTCCCTCGGGAATGGAGGTTACATACGTAACCAAACGTTCCCCTTCTGTCGCTCTCTCCACGTTGTGTCGGAGAAGCGACACTAGGGGACCCATTCCAATCTTGCCATGCGCTGAACCTTGTACGTGGACCGCCGATACAGAGGCGGGCAGGGATTTCATCCAGTGCCACGCATCGCCTGTACCTGGCTGCACGCACTCTTCCCCAATGCCCCATAAGAACATCGGAGTCCTTCTAGTTACCCTGGGAGGGGAACAAGGCGATGTTTGCCAACATGGGAACGGGCCAGCCTGGCTGGGCCTCTTTCTCTCTATGTTTCTCGCATAGAGCAATCACGGCCGGGCCCTTACACGCATATATGGAAGGGGTCTTACCCAGACCCCGCGGAGACCACACCTGCCCTTTTTTCTTGGGGAGGAAAAGTGGTAGACACGCCACACGGCCGCCTTAGGGCTCGTGGTGGAAAGTAAGGTGCGGTGGTAGATCCAGCCTCGAAAGGGGAGTTGCTACAGCACGGCGACCGGGCAGCTGTAACTGCCTAAGGGAGACACGGGGTCCGCCAGTAGGGGACAGAACCGTGGAATTACACACAGGGGAGTCCGAACAGGAGGCCTTCTTATTTTACCTGTGGAGCCCCTATACCAGTACGGGGTGGCCACCAGGGTAACCGCAGTGGCTTGGGTCGGCGAGTTCCTCCGCTGAACCGCGGACCCGAGGGCTGGGGAGGAATCGACCAGGGTCCCGACTCGGAGTGGGGCGCTCTGGGAAGAAGGCGCACTACTTTACCTTGACGCCAGGAAAGGGCGCTGGCGCAAGCTGATCCACCCGCCGGTCGGTCTCACGTGTTACCGAAGTTTTACGGGCTCGACCTGAGAAAACACGAGTCGCAACCGACTCAACGCGGAGGTTGTAAAACCTCGCGAAGGTGTTGGGTGTTGCCCAACCCGCGGCTCTACAGATGTCTGCTAGGGAGGTGCCCTTGGCCAGTGCCCACGAGGACGCAACACCCCTTGTTGAGTGAGCTCGGACCCGCAAGGGTAGGGGCATGGCCTGGGTGTGATAAGCCAGTGTGATGGTGTCGACAACCCAGTGGGCGAGCCTCTGTTTGGAGACGGCATTCCCTTTCTGCCGTCCCCCAAAGCAGACAAAGAGCTGCTCAGAGCGTCTGGTGCTCTGTGTGCGGTCCAGGTAAATGCGCAGGGTGCGCACTGGACACAGCAACGAAAGGGCTGGGTCTGCCTCCTCCCGGGCAGCTTGCAGGTTCACTACTTGATCTCGAATGGTGTGGTAGGAACCTTGGGCACATAGCCCGGTCAGCGGTCTTAGGATCACAGACGTAGCTGCCGGACCGAACTCCAGGCAAGTGTCGCTGACAGAGAACGCCTGCAGGTCCCCGACCCTCTTAATGGAGGCGAAGCCGATCAGCAGGGCCGCCTTAAGAGAGAGGGCCCTGAGTCCAACTGATTCGAGCGGCTCGAAGGGAGGTCTCTGGAGTCCTGCCAAGACTACCGAGAGATCCCAGGAGGGAACTAGGCCTGGCCGGGAGGGATTCAACCTCCGGTGCCTCTCAGGAACCTGAGGATCAGGTCGTGCTTACCCAAAGACTTGCCGCCTACAGGATCGTGGTGGGCGGCGATAGCAGCAACATACACCTTGAGGGTGGACGGGACAGCCTCCTGTCCAGCCTCTCCTGTAGGAACAGAAGCACTGACCTAATCGCAGCATCTCTGTGGTCTTCGGCTCGGAAGAACACCAATATGCGAACAAGCGCCACTTTAGGGCGTAAAGGTTCCTGGTAGAGGGGCTCTGGCTTGGTTGATGGTATTCACAACGGTCGCCGATAAGCCGGCTAGCTCTTCCGCGCCCCGCCCAGGGACCAGACGTGGAGGTTCCAGATGTCTGGGCACGGGTGCCAGAGCGTGCCCCGCCCCTGAGAGAGGAGGTCCTTTCCAGGGAATTCGCCAGGGAGGAGCTGTCGCGAGGAGCCTGAGTTCCGAGAACCAAGTCCAAGTGGGCCAGTAGGGGCCACCAACGTGACTTGCTCCTCGTCCTCCCTGACCTTGCACAGCACCGTGCAAGAAGGCTCACTGGGGGAAATGCGTACTTGCGCAGCCCCGAGGGCCAGCTGTGTGCCAGCGCATCTGTCCCGAGGGGAGCCTCTGTTAGGGCGTACCAGAGCGGGCAGTGGGAGGTTTCCTGGGTGGCGAACAGGTCTACCTGGGCCTTGCCAAACCGTTCCCAAATCAGCTGGACCGACTGGAGGTGAAGCCTCCACTCCCCGCCGGGCAGGCGTTGTCGTGATAGTGCGTCCGCTACGACGTTGAGCTTGTCGGGGATGTGAGTCGCCTGCTGGCTCCATAGGAGGAGACGGCGGGCGAGTTGTGACATGTGGCGGGAGCGTACGCCGCCTTGACGATTTATGTACGCCACCACCGTGGTGCTGTCCGATCTCACGAGGACATGTTTGTCCCGAACTAATGGGAGGAACTTCCTGAGAGCAAGAAGGACGGTCAGCAACTCCAGGCAATTGATGTGCCAACGCAGCGGGGCCCCTTTCCAATGGCCCGCTGCTGCGCGCTCCGCTGCACACGGCACCCCACCCGACCAGGAGGCGCCGGTTGTGACCAGGACGCATCGGGACACCTGCTGCAGGGGCACTCCTGCCTGTAAAAAGCAGAGGTCTGTCCAGGGTCGGAGTGTTTTGAGGCAGGCAGGGGTGATCCTTACCCAATGCGTGCCACGGTGCCATGCTTGTCTCGGGACTCGAAGTCTGGAGCCAGTGCTGGAGTGGTCTCATATGCATCAACCCCAGCGGCGCGACCGCCGTGAGGACGCCATATGCCCCAGGAGCCTCTGGAAAAGTTTTAGAGGGACCACTGTGCCTGGCTTGAAGGAAGCGAGGCAGTCCAGCACCGACTGAGCACGCTCGCTCGTGAGATGTGCTGTCATTGAGACTGAGTCTAACTCCAACCCGAGAAAAGAGATGCTCTGAACCGGAGTGAGCTTGTTCTTTTCCCAGTTGGAGCACCTGGTCTCTGTGTGTGCATAGTAACTCTCGAGAGTGTGCTAGGATGAGCCAATCATCGAGGTAGTTGAGAATGCGGATGCTGGCTACTCGTAGTGGGGCAAGGGCCGCTTCTGCGACCTTCGTGAAGACGCGAGGGGACAGAGACAGGCCGAAGGGGAGGACTTTGTACTGAAACGCCTGGCCGTCGAACGCGAACCGTAGGAAGGGTCGGTGTCGTGGCAGAATTGAGACGTGGAAGTACGCGTCCTTCAGGTCCACCGCTGTGAACCAATCTAGATGCTGAACGCCAGCCAGAATATTTCTCTGCGTAAGCATTTTGAACGGCATTTTGAACTTTTAACAAGGCCCGATTGAAAACTCGCAAGTCCAGGATTGGTCGTAAGCCGCCGCCTTTCTTGGGTACAATGAAGTAAGGGCTGTAGAAACCCTTCCTCATTTCGGTTGGAGGGACGGGCTCTACCGCGCCCTTGGCTAAGAGGGTCGCGATTTCCATGCGCAGGGAACTGGCGTGCTCGCCGGTACTGCGGAAAGCAGACGCTTCCTGAAGGGGGCGGAGCCGGGCAAACTGAATTGGCGTAACTGAGTCGAATGGTCAGGTGCAGCCAGCGTGATGCGCTGGGAAGTGAAAGCCGTGCTTCCCAGCTCTGGCGCTTAGGGCACCAAAGGGACGAGTATTTTGGACGCACCGGGCGGGCCTCGCAGCGGGCGGAATAGGTAATGCAGCGTCGGGCGGCTTCGCTGTGCCTGAGGCTGAGGTGCTGAGAATATACTCAAAGCACTTACCTTGCTCCGCGCACCGCAGGGGCGGGTTCTTGACTGAGGAGGAGGTCTGATGTTGGCGCCCTCTGGACTCGCCTGAACCGGCCGGCCGGGGACAGTCGTGGGCAGGCAGAAGGCGGATCGCCGGCTCCGTGTACTGAGACTGTTGTGATCTGAAAGCACATTGCCGCGAAAATGGCATTTGCGGGCCAGGTGACCCAGAGGCAAAGGAAATAGCTCTTTATTGAGAATGTGGGTACCACAGCCCCCGCCAGGGGTGTGGCAAATGAAAAACAAAGGATTCTACTTCCGCCCTCCACCGGGGACGGAGCGGTCTTACCACCTCCGAGCTAACGCCTTCGCTCTGGGTCGGCTGTCTCAGGAACACTTGGGAGCCTTCCGGTCCTGGAGGGGGTTCGTGGAGACAGGGGCGGCGCCGCCTGCGGAGTGCTCGACGCTGGGGCTGAGAGCTGGGCCCGGTTGAGGCGGAGCAGGAGCTGGTTTCTCGCAGGGGACGCCGGGCGGGCAGACGGGCAGGGCCCGTGAGCGGCAGGTCTGCAGCGGGCATGATGTGCTGAAATGGCCTCTGTCTGCTTCTTCACCGCGGAGAACTGTTGGGCGAAGTCCTCGACGGTGTCACCGAAAAGGCCAATCTGGGAGACAGGTGCGCCCAGGAAGCGGTTTTTGTCAGCCTCACGCATCTCGACCAGGTTGAGCCAAAGATGGCGTTCCTGGACCACTAGGGTGGCCATCGCCTGTCCGAGTGCCTGCGCTGTGGCCTTCGCCGCCTCAGGGCGAGGTCGGTCGCTGAGCGCAGTTCCTGCAGCACATCAGCATCAGGTCCACCCCGCGCATGTTTCTGAGAGCTTTGGCCTGGTGGACCTGCAGGAGGGCCATCGCATGCAGGGCGGAGGCAGCGCGTCCAGCCAGTAGTGTAGGCCTTCGCGTTAGCGAGGATGTTGTCCTACAGGGCTTGGATGGGAGTACGGGCGACCCCGCCAGGAGGTAGGGCTACCGGGCATAGATGGTGCGCAACTGCCCTATCAACCTGGGGAATCGCGTCGCACTCGTGGCGCTGTCCGCCGTCGAGGGTGGAGAGAGTGGAGTGGGTGGCACCTAGACGAGCGGAGAGCAGGGCTCTCCACGTAGACGCCAGCTCATCATGCACCTCCGGAAGAAAGGGACCGGGGATGCGAGGCCGCGAACGGCGCTGCCCCCAGGAACCAATCATCCAACCGAGAAGGCTGTGGGGAGGATGGAGGGTTCCAGTCCAACCCCACGCTCAAGGCGGCCCGGCAAGCATGTCGGACATCTGAGCTGCCGGCTCAGCCTGGGCCTGCTGGCCCAAAGGCGGCAGTCCAGGGGAGTCCTCGGCATCAGACACCGCGACTCTCCGATGCAGCGGCGAGCTCATCTGCTTCGACTCGGGAGGATAGACAGCCGGGCCGGGAGGCGCGCCGCTATCGCCACGAAGCGTGGACGGAGACCAGCGAGCGTGTCGGGAACGGAGGTTCGCGGGGGCTACCCGGCGAAACTGCACCCGCTGCCGCCTCAAATCGCCCTCAGCGCCAACCGCACCGCCCTTAATCCCGTGGGAAGAAGGAGCAATGCGGGTGCAGCTGGGGTGGCTTGCTTTCTGTTGAAAGCGAGCCGCGACCACTAACGTCGTCATGGTCATGTTCTCGCAGTGAGAACATGAACCATCCACAAACGCCGCCGGTGTGATCGCGCCCAAACACACGAGACAGCGCCTGTGGCCGTCTGAAGCAGAGAGCACTCTACCGCATCCAGGAACGACACAGGGGTGGAAAGGCATCTTGAAAAAGACACGCCCTTAAAAGGACGCTCAACGCCGCTGTGTTTGCTCTTTTAGAGAAAATTACTCTTTTAGTAAAAACTCTTTTAATACACAGTGTGTGTGTGTATGCGTGTCTGCGCTGTCGGCGCTCAGGGGCAACAATGCACGCCGTGCACTGAGAAGGAGAAAGCCGCTGTTGTGCGCCGTCAAGATCCAACAGCATGCAGATCGTCAGAGGAAAACAGGAACGCTTAAGTGGCGTGTAACTCGCAGCAAACTGCAGACAGACCATCGGCTCGAAGAAATTTTCTGAATGAACTCCGTATTTGCCCCGCTTAAATACCCGTATGTCCGGGGCGGGTATGCAAATACTGACTGCCAACTCCCATTGGCCCTTTTCAATAAGATCAGAGGTGAATATCGGCGCTCAAGAGAGACCCCTAGTGTCGCTTCTCCGACACAACGTGGAGAGAGCGACAGAAGGGGAACAAGTGGTCCTTCTCAGCTAAACTGTGGATGAGTTTGAAATGGCACACTATCCATACTACTCTGTCTTATGTGACTATGGCAAAAATAGTATGAGTTGTGTGATTGTATGCATTTCCGATCTCAGCCTGTCTCTGTTGTGGTTTCTTAACTGAACAATTGTGCTTTGCCTGTAAAGCCGGAGTCAAGTTTACTGCCCCCTGCTGACTTCGACTTGCAAAAATATGAAAGTTGGTACTTCAAGCTTGAATAGCTCCTTTGGAAACATGTACAGATGTTAATGGGCATGATTAAGTGTTCTTTTCTTTTTCGGAAAATTATTATTATAATAATTATAATAATTATTTTTTTTGTTGCATTTATTGTTGATTTTTTTATAGAATTAATCACATTAAATTAACATTTTAAATTACAGAAAATCCATATGTATATATAAATATATGTACAATATATGCATGTTATTATCAGACATGAAAAACTAAGTGACCCTACAATAAGCCTTAAATAAAATATATTCAATAATAATGTGCAATATAGATCATTCTAAGATCTAAGATATGTTGTCTTGGCCTACACAAAAGGTGTTTTTTTGTTGTTTCAATTAATTAAAAGAATGCCATGCATGTTATCTCAGGCAAGAGCCTTGATATGTTTGCAGAGAGTAACGAATTGCAGTACAGGTGAGGTTGTGTGGAAAAGCCCTTATATGGATATGTATTATGCCAAATACTAACTGGGGCATGTGCTCACTAGATTTAGAAAAATCCAAATTCATCACCTTTGGAGCAAGACAGCCTGATCTCATGAAAATGATGTGACTGTGGAAACATTTTTGCAAAATGAAATTACATGGTTCATTAAACATATTGTTATTACTCAAATGAGTGGTGTTAAAAGCTAGTTAAATGTTCTCCCAAACAGATGAGCACTTTAGGGTTAATGCTGTATGGAGTTTTCAATTAACAAAGCCAACCTCCCTAACCTAAACCTTTAACTTAAACCTAACCAAGTGTCATAAAATGCAAATGTAAGATGATAGAGCATTAAAGCTGAAGTATACTTTCTGCAACACTAGCACCACCAAACGGAATTTCAAAAACAAAGATATAGTCCCACCCCCAATTCACACCATTCGTTGTGCTCTAAACAAACAGTGTCATAGAAAGACTTACAGTTCCAAACAGCACACATAAGTACTCATATAGCAATTATTAGTGGATGAGACTCATTGACATTTTACACTTCAAGTGGATTGAGAGCTTTTTTGCTTACTTCAATGCACGTGACTCACAAAGTACATTAATCAAGTGATACTTGGTAAATTACCATGGGTATGCTGGTTAAGAGACAAGCATTCTGTAAATGCGGCTGCCTGCGCTGCAAATAGGGCCTGCTGATCTAAGACAAATTTAAATTCCATGTATGTCCACTAAAAATGAATAATTCTTAATTAAGATCATAAGCCCCCCTGTGGAGAGTAGCCAGCTTCACATATACAGTTCCCATCTACAATTCAATCTACACCAAAAGTCAAGTCAAATCCAAATTTGGATTTTGCAATATCAGCTGCAGACAAAATTGACAATTACACTAATACTAACATCCTCAATTTGGCCTATATTGTTAAAGACAAATCAAATATTTTTTTATTCCATAACAGGTTCTGTTGATAGATGCGTTTGCTCTGAGAGTTCAGAGAAAGAGGTCGATTTGATGCTATTGTGCTCACTGAAGTAGTAGATTCACTTTAAATAAATGAGCTTTCTGGAACAGAAATTTCACTGTAACTGTACCTATCTTAAAATGTTTTGATTCAAATCTTATTTTAGTTGTGAGTAGGGGTGGGTGGTTTGGTTTATAACTGTGGTGATTCCTGTTTTTGGACATTCCAGTCAATTAAACTATTTACAAATGAAAAGTGCTTCATTTTATACGATAACTTTTCTCTTATGGTTTTGAACTTGATGGATGCACACCAAAAGATAAGATTATTATTCAACAAATGAATGATAAGTCTGGTATCTGTACAAAAACAGTTTCACATTATGTAACATGAATGTTAAGGCGCGTGGTGAATTATGCGCGTATGCCGCAGAGAATAGCGTGAAGCCTCCACACGCGCTATGTCTCCGCGGTAACGCGCTCAACAAGCTACGTGATAATATGCGCAGACTGACGGTCTCAGACGCGGAGGCAACTGAGATTCGTCTTCCACCACCCAGATTGAGGCGAGTCTCCACGAGAATGTAGAGCACATTGGAAATTGGGCATTCCAAATTGGGGTGAAAAGAGGTTAAAATAATAATAATTCATTTTTTCTAAAGTAAGTGATTTCATTAGTAATTGGATTATGTTTCCCATGAAGTAATCAGTAATCAAATATGTAATTTGTAATTTGTTTAGTACACTTCTTTTTTTTTAAATTTCCCAACACTGAACTTCAGTAAAAAAAAAAAAAAAATTATATATATATATATTTAATTAAAAAAGTTATTCCATGTCTTAACTCGTTTGGTATATTCCCCTCTCCATATTTATTATTTCTGTATTTAAATTAATAGCCGAGCAAATGTACCATAAAATCAAAACTAAAGCAAACTCTTTTGCAATGAACCTCAATTGATACATTTCCAACTTTGCACACGTTCACTGTCCAGATGATTGTGATACACAACACAATTATTTGTGCATAAAATGTAGCCCTCTTAAAGGTTTGTCAGTTTTCACTATAAAAGAGCTAGCCAAAATGAAGTTGAATGGCAAAAGCTACATCGAATCCTTGAAAGGGCCACATGCTGACTTTGCAAGAAAACATTGCTTTGATACTCAACAACCCCTGAGGAAACATTCATAATTGTCATACTTTTTCATGAAATGAACCAAAAAGACAGAAAAGTGACACTGTTAAATAATGTATTGTGTACATTCATTATTAACTAAGCTTTTCCTCTGTCTTTAGGTAAAGCTATGGAAGAAAAAACACACTCTATTCAATAATAAACGTCTCGCTCTCATCTAAAGATACAAGTCAAATTCATCTGCTCTCCCATTTCTTTTGGTTCAGAGAAAGAAAGAGGGTAATTGGGATGGCAGTTGACTCTAATGCACTGGCCTTGCTTTGCCGGGATTACTTTAATGTTGTGTCATCTTAGGCATGGATTGCATCTGACAGCTGACGGAGACTGGCTAACACCAAGCCAAGGTGACTTTAGGAGGGCACTTCAGAAGACGCACAGAGAAACACACACAACTAATAGGAAAAACGTTTCCACATAATTAGCCGTACACTTATGAATGGTCTGCAAAACCCCCCAGACTGACGGCGAAACTAGTCCCTGGTAAACATACACAAGCATGCAAGCCAGTCTAGATGTGCTGATATTTTGACTTGCTGTCTATCAGCATCTATTGATGTGCTTTCAAAGGTACCGTTTAATGTTCAATCAGAATTTCCATAAACACTTTACATTAATGTTCCATTTGTTAAGGGTTTATAAAGGGGTTTATTAAAGACAAGTAATTAATTTAGAAATGTGTTATAAATCATTGGCTATAACACCATGAATAAAAAGGTGACCAAATAGTGAACCAGAAGTGATAGTAACGTATGAAATTTTACCTTAATGTACAGTAAATTGACTACATATAAAGAAGACACGTCAGAATTTATTACATGATATATGCTGTGAATGTGCATGAAGACCTGAAAACAGTTTTTGCAGAAGACTTTAGCCATGCAGGTTGGGAAACTAATAGTCTATTTTTGCTGCATTGTGACATAGGAAACACTTTACAATAAGGTTGCATTTGTTAACATTACATAATGTCTTAGTTAACACAAACTAACAATGAACAACACTTATGTACAGCATTTATTAATCTTGGTTAACGTTAATTAAAAGTCAAGTCATTTTATTTGCATAGTGCTTTTCACAACACACATCGTTTCAAAGCAGCTTTACAGAAAATGAAACTATAATATATATAAAGTCTTAGAGTCATCATTGTGTAATTGTAAATTGTGTACAAAATACATTATTAAATAGTTAAATAATAATACAAATAATTGTATTTAGAACCCCAGCGAACAATCTGAATACGACTGTGGCAAGGAATACAAAACTGCATAAGATGTTTGTTAATGGAGAAAAATAATCTTGGGAGAAACCAGACTCACTGTGGCGGCCAGTTCCCCTCTGGCTAAACAGCATGAATATAATGCCAATATTAGTTATTTGTGTGCAATGCAAGTCATGGTTTAAAATGTGTAAACTAAGTAAGTGTTAAGGGTCAGTGTTTAAACAAAGATTTTGTATGAACTGTAAGATTAATGACTAATGACTTAGAAGTACATCCTGGATTAACTGCAAAAGTTCAGATAGAAGCAATGTCCTTTGTTAATTGGCTGATGAAGGTTTTTGTTGGCAATTCATTGATAATCTATGTATTCCATTTCAAGAGTGTATTCCATAAATAAACAAAGGTGATGCAGGCAGAGATATGTGAGGTGCATCACAGTTTAAATGACAGGTAATTTCGGAGAGGTTCAGTGTGGTCCATCCTTAGTCCAGGAAGTGGCAGATGAAATATCCAATGTCTTAAGAGTTGGAGTTGGCATCAGTTCATCCTCTGAAGTCCATCGTAAATGTGAGATATCTGGCTAGCACCGGCTGTAGTTTGTCGTCATCACTCAGCAACACGTAGTAGTGGAGTCTGACACCAAGCAGGAATGGAGCTAGATATGAATACCAATGTTGAGACAGGGAAACAAATAGAATAATATTATTGCAATTTATTGCAGAGTTATAGATTATGACAAATGTCTCTGAGAAATATTTCTGCTTCCGGCAGACCAAACTAAAGCAGCCTAATTGTGAGTTGATGGATAAATTAAGTGTATGCCTTGCTAAATAGATGAGTATTTAGACTAGACTTAAACTGAGTGAGTGTGTCTGCATCCCGCAGTGTTAAGGAGACTATTCCATAATTTTGGAGCCAACTAGGAAAAGGATCTACCTCCTTTTGTGGATTTTAATATTCTAGGAACTATTAACAGGCCAGACTTTTGTTATCATAATGAACGTGATGGAATATAGTGTGGTAGAAGGTCACTTAAGTACTGTGGAGCTAGACCATTCAAAGATATCTATGTAGTTAACAGAATTTTTTAATTAATATGAAAATTTTCAGGTAGCCAATGTAACAATGATAAAATTGGGCTAATATGATCAGATTTCTTGGTTCTAGTCAGCACTGTGGCAGCTGCTTATCGAACCAATTGAAGTTTATTTAGTGAATTTGCAGTACATCCACCCAGGAATGCATTAAAATAATCTAGATTATGAATGCATGAATTCGTTTTTCGGCATCAGCAACAGGAAGAATGTGTTGTAATTTAGCAATATTTGGTGGTGGAAGAATGCTGTTCTACAAAAAATGGAAATTAGATTTTCAAAGGACATATTGGTATCAAATATAACACGTAAATTCTTCACTGTAGAAGACAACGCAATCCATTGAGTCAAATTATTTTAAAACTTATTTTTAGAGGTTTTTGATCCAATAATTAGTACCTCTGTTTTGTCGGAAATGAGTAGAAGGACATTTCTGGCCATCCAGTCTTTTATTTAATTCATAAACTTCTAAAATCTAAAGTTGGGTATCATAGGCATAACAGTGGAAAATTTTTCCATGATTCCTGATATTATCTCCCAGGGGACGCATATATAAGGAGAAAAGAAGAGGCGTTAAAACTGATCCCTGTGGCACTCGTACTCACATACTTAACTTTTCATATATACCATTTTCTATTGAAATGAACATAGATTGGAGGACACTAACTTTAACATAAATGGGAGATTTTAAATCTGTCTATAATTAGCCAATTTGCCAGGATCAAGCTGTGGCTTCTCTGCCATATTAAAGTTCATTGGGACATGTCCTAAGGATAGCGAGGAGTTAATAATATTAAGAAGAGGTTCTGAGATTACAGGGAATACCTCTCTTAAGATCTTAGTTGGTATTGGATCTAACACATGTTGTGGCTTTTGATTTTTTGATGAAGTTTTGTTAGCTCTTCATGACCTATGACAGTGAATGATTGAAGTTGCTCATTAGGAAAATTATGAGATGCTGTTTTCTGATGTGCTATGACAGTTGATTGCATAATTCCAATTTTATTTCTTATGATTTCTATTTTATCAGTATAGAAATT
This sequence comes from Xyrauchen texanus, assembly GCF_025860055.1. Taxonomy (NCBI): domain Eukaryota; kingdom Metazoa; phylum Chordata; class Actinopteri; order Cypriniformes; family Catostomidae; genus Xyrauchen; species Xyrauchen texanus. The sequence goes on along the minus strand of NC_068313.1, from coordinate 4,570,427 downwards.
CATGGTCATAACTATTGTGCTGCGCCGGAATATCTGGTTCAGTCTAGGCTTTATTCATAACCATTTTACCCACAGTACTGAATAAAAACCTAGGATTGTTTTGGTTAATTTCTATGAGTTTGCTAAAATATGCTGACCTGGCAGCTGTCTGTAGCTACAGACACTATCCTTCCATGCACAGCAAAATACCTCTAATTTTATATTTTTCCACTTGCGCTTCATTTTCCATGCTGCTCTTTTGAGAGCATGAGTGTGATGAACGTTTTTCTTGAATTCACAATCAAGAGTGCTAGAGAAGACTGTATTTATATTTTTTTGTTATTACATCAAGTTCTTCTAGAATTTTGGCTACTGAGTATGTGAGACAATTCTGGAAGAATATTATTGAAGCTATCTTTAGTGGTCAAAATAATAGTTCTACCTGAACAATAGCATGGTGTAGATTGAGTGACATTCAAGACATCAAGAGACGAGGTAATGATCTAAGATGTCATCGCTCAGTGGGAGAATTTCTACAGTATCAACATCAACTCCATATGACAGAATAAAAACTAATGTACGTTATGGTAATGAGTTGGTCCTGTCATATTTTGTCTGACTGCAAGAGAGTTGAGAATATCGATAAACGCTAATACCAATGTGTCATTTTCATTATCTATGTGAATGTTGAAATCACCAAGCTCTATCTACAGTAACTGCTAGATCTGATTGAAAATGTATAAACTCACCAAGGAAATCAGAATACGGACCGGGTAATCTATATACTGTAGCAAGAGATTTTTTATTTATATCTGACGGTGCATTATTACTTCAAAAGACTTAAACTTATATCCTGTCCTCTGAGTAACACCAAAAATGTCACTGTATATTGCAGCAACACCTCTTGACCATTCAGACAAGGCTCGTGTTTATAACAATAACCTGGGGGAGTAGATTAATTTAAACTATATATTGTCACATTTAAATGTGTTTTTGTTCATGTTTTGTTTTCATGCCTTTTATAAATTTTATTATGATTCTTCCTGCCCCTGTTTCTGTTCATTTGTCCTTGTCATTTGATTTATTGTTCGCCTCATTTGTTCCTGTCATGTGAGTATCTGGTTTCATGAGTCTTGTTATCTTATTATCAGATCTGTTTTATTATTGGTTCCTGTTTATTAGTTGTGTTATCATTTTCATTAGTTTAGTCTCATCATTGGTTGTCTATGTCATGTGGTATCTATGTCCATGTATTTAAGCCCTAATGTTTTCCATAGTCATTTTTCAAGTATTGTGCTTGTGTAACGTTCCCTAGATTATGCTCAAAGTCATGTAATTCTTCCTGTTCTCGTTCATGGTGTCATGTCATAGTTTAGTCAAGTCATAGTCAAGTTTAGTCTAGTCTTTTGCTTTATTCTTGTCTTTGTTTTGATTCACTTTGGATTTGTAAATAAACTGCACTTGGGTTCTCACATCATCATTGTCCTTGTCCGTTCCTGTCTTCAGCCTGTCCTGCCTGCTCTGTAACATTAAGTTTATTCATCCAGTTTAAGCCAAGTTTCAGTCAAACAGAGCACATCAAAACTCTGATCTGTAATTAAAAAAATTTAACATAATGTGGGGTGGGGTGGGGTGGGGGGGGGTCTAAATGATTTAGTGAGGGGTTTGTGTTTGGTAGTTTGGGGAACAGACACAGTCTGTTGTGTTGTAATGTTGCAGTTTATGTGACCGGTGTGATGTCTCAAAGCAGCTAGCAGACATTTGGATTAACAAGTTTGTCTGCTTCCTGACCTGGGTCCCAGTTAGTCAAATACTATCACTATTAAGACTGTGAGCCAAATTACTAGAGGAAAACGGCACCTTCCCTGGAGGGATTGAGTCCGTCTCTCTTTAGCAGGTCAGGCCTACCCCAAAAACTCTTCCAATTGTCTATAAATCCTATACAATTCTCCGGACACCACTCAGACATCCAGCCATTCAGTGGCACTAATCTACTATAAACCTACTCACCATGACGAGCAAGTAGGGGGCCAGAGCATATTACAGTGTCTGGTATTGTTTTTGCAAGTTCACACACCTCTTTAACATTATATTTAGTGATCTCCGACTGGTGAAGCCAGATGTCGTTAGTGCTGATGAGAATAACAATTTTAGAAAATCTACATTTAGCATTAGCCGGCACTTGTAAATTTGATTTTGATATCAGATGCCCAAGCACCCGAAATGCATTTAACAATAGTGGCTGGAGTCTCTATTTTCATGTTCCTTACAATAGAATCACCTATTAATAAGGCTTTTTCAACATGATTCTCAGTGGGTGCATCACTGAGTGGGGAAAACCTAACAGGAATGGGAGAGTGGTGTCGCTTTGCTGACCAAGTATGCCACGAAGACCTCATCCAAATGCCCTGCTGTGGGGGCTCTACAGCTAGAACCAAAGTGTGCGTGTTGCTTACACTTATCACATGTAAACCCCTTACTGCTGACAGAAGAAGCTATAGTAAACATGTGGCATGCAATGCAGGAAGAAATATCATGAGTGGATGCCATGACTTACCACAGTTGTTTGTTGTTGTTGTTATGGTTGTTCTTGAGTGGCGAGGATTTGAGATCGATGTGGTTTGATGTTGTTCCTGATCAGCAGATGTTTGAGATTGATGCAATAATCCATGTAAAACACAGAGGAGAAAACGAATGCATGCAGTCGAGATGAAAGATGTAGACAAGCGGGGAAAAAAGAAAAGAAAAAGAGAGAAATGTGTGCACATGGTAAAATGCACGCAGATAAAACTAAGCGTGTATTAAAATGGCAAAGGATAAAGTGATGAACGGATAAGAATGCTAAGTAGGCTAGGAAGCTACAAACACAGATTTGTCCAGCATCTTAAATACTTAATTAATACATATACAAACACATTTCTTAACATTAAAAAGATGTACAGTATAAGATAACATTACTTAATGCATTAGCTAATGTTAACTAACGATAATCAACACCCCGTTACATTTACATTTATGCATTTGGCTGACACTTTTATCCAAAGCGACTTACAGTGCACTTATTACAGGGACAATCCCCCCGGAACAACCCTGGAGTTAAGTGCCTTGCTCAAGGGCCCAACAGTGGCATCTTGGTGGTGCTGGGGCTTGAACCCCCGACCTTCTGGTCAGTAACCCTGAGCCTCAACCACTGAGCCACCACTGCCCCACTGAGTTAATATAAACTAATAAGGAACAGCTCCTCTTTACAGCAGATAGGGTTAAGGGCCTTGCTCAAGGGCCCAACAGTGGCATCTTGGTGGTGCTGAGGCTTGACCCGCCAACCTTCTGGTCAGTAACCCTGAGCCTCCACATTGTATTTGAATGTGTTACCTTTGCTATGTGATGCTAATAAATGTTCTATAAGGTCTGTCAAAACCTAAAAATAAATCTTTGTATTGTTAAATATTGCTAGTAAAGAGCCTACCAACATTAGCAACACACTTTATAACATGGTTCACAAATATGCACAGTAATAGTATTATGTTAGTAGTATGTTTTTCTTATCATTATTTTCATTAATTAATAGTCAACAAACATTAGTTAAGCATTAATTGATGTTCAAATGGTTTCCACTTTACAATAAGGTTCACACATATGCATAATAAATAGTTATTATCATTAATTAAAAGTCAAAAAACATGCATTCTCTGAAAACCTAAATATCTTATGCAGTGTTGTTTTTAGGGACTATTAGATATTTTTACAGGAAAACCATAAAAAATGTTTTATCAAGAATACGATTTTTGTCCTAATATCAAAGGTCTTACTAGAATAAAATGTATTATGATCCAACGTGTATTCCCCTTCTGTCGCTCTCTCCACGTTGTGTCGGAGAAGCGACACTAGGGGTCTCTCTTGAGCGCCGATATTCACCTCTGACCTATTGAAAAGGGCCAATGAGAGTTGGCAGTCAGTATTTGCATACCCCGCCCCAGCATACGGGTATTTAAGCGGGGCAAATACGGAAGTATAGTCAGAAAATTTCTTCGGAGCCGATGGTCTGTCTGCAGTTTGCTGCGAGTTACACACCACTCAAACGTTCCTGTTTCCTCTAACGGGGGCTGTGGTACCCACATTCTCAATAAAAGAGCTATTTCCTTTGCCTCTGGGTCACCTGGCCCGCAAATGCCGTTCTCACGGCAATGTGCTTTCAGATTACGACAGTCCCAGTACACCGGACGTGGCGATCCCGCCTTCCGCCTGCCCACGACTGTCCCCCAGCCGGCCGGTTCAGGCGAGTCCAGAGGACGCCAACATCAGACCTCCTCCTCAGTCACGAACCCGCCCCCTGCCGAGCGCGCGGAGCAAGGTAAGTGCTTTGAGTCTATTCTCAGCACCTCAGCCTCAGGCCGCAACGAAGCCACCAGACGCTGCATTACCTGTTCCGCCCGCTCGCAGGCCCCGCCGGTACGCCCAAAATACTGGCCCCTTTGGTGCCCCTAGCACAGAGCTGGGAAGCGTGGCTTTCGCTTCCCAACGCATCACGCTGGCTGCACCGACCATTCGACTCGGTTACGCAATTAGGTTTGCCCGCTCCGCCCCTTCAGGGGCATCCGCTTCCGCAGTACACGGCGCAGCATGCCAGTTCCCTGCGCACGGAAATCGCGACCCTCTTAGCCAAGGGCGCGGTAGAGCCCATCCCTCCAACCGAAATGAGGAAGGGTTTCTACAGCCCTTACTTCATTGTACCCAAGAAAGGCGGCGCTTATGACCAATCCTGGACCTGCGAAGTTTTCAATCGGGCCTTGTTAAAACTCCCGCTCAAAATGCTCACGCAGATAAATATTCTGGCTGGCGTTCAGCATCTAGATTGGTTCGCAGCGGTAGACCTGAAGGACGCGTACTTCCACGCCTCAATTCTGCCACGACACCGACCCTTCTTACGGTTCGCGCTCGATGGCCAGGCGCTTCAGTACAAAGTCCTCCCCTTCGCCTGTCTCTGTCCCTCGCGTCTTCACGAAGGTCGCAGAGGCGCCCTTGCCCCGCCACGAGTAGCCGGCATCCGCGATACTCAACTACCTCGACGACTGGCTCATCCTAGCACACTCTCGAGAGTTACTATGCACACACAGAGACCAGGTGCTCCGGCACCTCAGCCGCTTGGGGCTTCAGGTCAACTGGGAAAAGAGCAAGCTCACTCCGGTTCAGAGCATCTCTTTTCTCGGGCTGGAGTTAGACTCAGTCTCAATGACAGCACGTCTCACAAGCGAGCTTGCTCAGTCGGTGCTGGACTGCCTCGCTTCATTCAAGCCAGGCACAGTGGTCCCTCTAAAACTTTTCCAGAGGCTCCTGGGGCATATGGCGTCCTCCGCGGCGGTCGCGCCGCTGGGGTTGATGCATATGAGACCACTCCAGCACTGGCTCCAGACTCGAGTCCCGAGAAAAGCATGGCACCACGGCACGCATCGGGTAAGAATCACCCCCGCCTGCCTCAAAACACTCCGACCCTGGACAGACCTCTGCTTTTTGCAGGCAGGAGTGCCCCTGCAGCAGGTGTCCCGACGCGTTCTGGTCACAACCGACGCCTCCCCGGTCCGGGTGGGGTGCCGTGTGCAGCGGGCACGCAGCAGCGGGCCGTTGGAAAGGGGCCCCGCTGCGCTGGCACATCAACTGCCTGGAGTTGCTGACCGTCCTTCTTGCTCTCAGGACGTTCCTCCCGTTAGTTCGGGACAAACATGTCCTCGTGAGATCTCTTCAGTAGTAATCTCTTTAGTAATCAAAACACTTTTTGAATGTAACTTTATTCTAATTACCAATTATTTCATTTGTATCTGTAATGGAATACAGTTTCTTATATTTTGTATTTTAAATACGTAATCCCATTACATGTATTCCGTTACTCCCCAACACTGCACATAGATAACTGATATTGGCATTATGTTAATGCTGTATAGCCAGAGTGTTAACTGGCTCCTTTTTAATTATTAATTTCAATTGCATTTTTAAATTAAACTGCTCAATGAGGACTTAAGACATTACAGACGTTATAGCTTAATGTTCTGTAAAGCTGCATGTGTTGGGAAAAGCCCTATACAGTAAAAATAAAAATCAATTTCACTTGACTTATACGTTTGATTAATGTAAGCATAAATAAGAGTATTTATTAAGCATTTATAACATGTATGTTCAAAATGCTCACTATTTGGCAAATATTGCATGAAAGTTTTTTATGCTTTTTTTTTTCATGTTATTACCACCACATATCAATGATTTATAATGCATTTGTGAATGACTTATTAGTCATAAACAAACCCCTATATAAACCCTTAACCAAGGGAACATAATTGTAAAGTGTTACCAGAATGTCTGTATTTCCATAAAGAAAAAGGATTTCACATTTCGTACATAATCAATTTAATAAAATTGTTTTGAATAAAGAAAAGAAGATTTTTGCATTGTGACATTATTTTTGTGAAAATTAAGCACACGATATATGAGATTCACGCACTTAAAGTTCCGGGTCTCTTTTCAGTGCTGTATGAGGATATTGACACAGGGAGAAGGACATAGAATTGAGAATTGCGCAATGTAAGAGTTTTCCAAGTACTGACATTATTCTAAAAAGTGCTGGCTTTGGAAGCACCAGGAGATAATTTTTATTCCAATGGCAAAGACTCCTAGTCACAATCTAACAGCCGTTATGTGAATATCCACATACATTCACATATGTGAATATTCAAAATATAAAAAAATAAAACAACGAAAGAAAATCATGCAACCATTTAATTAAAGAACACATAATGCAGAAGTCACTGACTCAGATTTAGGGTGACCAGTCAATCACACAAAAGAGCATTTATCATGTTCGTCTGTGTAATCAGCCATCACAAACTGCTTTCAGGGCCACTGATGCATTTGATCTGAGCAAAGGTGCAATCAGTGCTGATGAGGCAAACACTAACCCAAATACAGAAATGAATCTATGCCTGTTGCCTAGTACTTAAATATGCCAATAACTAAGATGTTTGATTTAGTGGTCTAGTCAGTTTTTTATCTTTTAGTTTTTCTTTAAATGGTTCATTAAACACACCAAGATTTTTTTTACAATGTTATAAAATATCATTCTAAATCAGTGGTTCTCAACTTATGGGCCATGACCCAAAAATGGGTTGCAGATGTGTTGTTTGAAAGGCTCACAGACGGGAGGGAAAAACAATGCACAATGTAAATAATATATTGAAACTAACCATTTAATAATGCATTGTTAAAATAGAAAAACATAAAAGGGGCTTATTATTTATTTTAAAGGGGTCTTTTTAAAAAGGCAGATGCTATTTGCATCCTGGTGCAAATAATGGTAAATGCTATTAACACCCCAGTGCATGTAGTGGCAGATATTATTTGCACCCTTTACCTGGTGCAAATAATGGTAGATAATAATTGCACCCTGGTGAAAATCGTGTCAGATACTATTTGCACCCATATTTAAATATTAAGCTTTAGTATGTTCATAACGGCTGTTATGTATACCATGTCTTGTTTCACCGTTGCCCTTTGTTTATCATTTTTGTCACTTTTGTCATTCCTTAGTTTTCACTTTTGTCCCCTTTTTAGCTCCATAGTCTTCCTGTTAGCTTTCGTGTTCTCTGTTCATTGTTTTCACCTGCCCTCGTTAATTTGCCATTGGGTTCTGTCTATCACCTTGTTATCTTGTTTTGAGTTCTGTTTGTTCATTGGCCCCTTTGTCCTATGTTCATGCATTTATACCCTGGTTCTTTGTTCAGTCCTTGTCTATCGTTGAATGTTGTCATGCCTGGTATGTGTTCCCTGCCCGAGTTCTCAGTTTTATGTTTATTTCCCCATTGAGGGTTTTCCTTTGTGTTTATTTGTTTGTTTGTTCAAATAAAGTTAAGTTGCATTTGGATCCACTCTCCTCGTCTGCCTTCGCTGCCTCATTCGTTACAGAACGATTGACCACACACATGGATCCAGCAGCCTATTCGGCGAATTACTGGCTCCTTTGCCTCAAGCAGGGGGACCGCCCTTTGGAGGACCACGTCCAGGATTTTCTGGAGCTGGCACACCTCTCTGACTTCCCCGACCACGCCCTGGTGGCATTCTTCCGGGTAAACTTGAACGAGTCTCTGAGGGAGCGGTTGCCGCCGGCGAGTCGTTGCTGGACGCTCCTAGGTTTCGTGGAGGAGACCCTGCGGGTCAGCGGACCGCCGCTCACTGTGGGCATTCTGGAGGATGACGCTCCTCCCACGAAGATGCTCCCCCTGTCCGCCACGGTTCGTCTCTCCACGCTCATCTTGACCTACAACCTGCCAACATTGTCCGCTTCAGAGCCGGTGTGTCCCGCATCCGCGATCCTCGAACCTGCACGGCCCACTTCGTCTGCCCGGAGGAGGAAGAGAAGACGGGCTTCCACCTCCCGGTCCACGCCTGCCCCGGTCTGTGAGCCAGAGCCCACGCCTGCCCCGGTCTGCGAGCCAGAGCCCACGCCTGCCCCGTTGAGCGAGCCTGAGCCCTCGTCAGCCACGGTCAGCGAGCCTGAGCCCACGCCTGCCCCGGTCAGCGAGCCAGAGCCCGCATCACCCACCGTCAACCAGCCAGAGCCATTGGCCCCCGATGTCAGTGAGCCAGCGCCTGTAGCCTCGACCGTCCCTGAGCCAGCGCCTGTAGCCTCGACCGTTCCTGAGCCAGCGCCTGTAGCCTCGACCGTCCCTGAGCCAGTGCCTGTAGCCTCGACCGTCCCTGAGCCAGCGACTGTAGCCTCGACCATCCAAGAGCCAGTGCCAGTAGCCGTGACCGTCCAAGAGCCAGTGCCAGCAGCCATGACTGTCCAAGAGCCAGTGCCAGTAGCCATGACCGTCCAAAAGCCAGCCCCAGTGGTCGTGCCCGTCCAAGAGTCAGCGCCTCTCGAGCCTCCCAGACCTCCTCCTCCCGAGCCTTCCAGGGCTCCGCCTCCCAAGTCTCTCGAGTCTTCCAGGGCTCCTCCTCCTGAGCCTCCTAGGGCTCCGCCTCTCAAGTCTCTCGAGTCTTCCAGAGCTCCTCCTCCCGAGCCTTCCAGGGCTCCGCCTCCCAAGTCTCTCGAGTCTTCCAGGGCTCCTCCTCCAGAGCCACCCACGGCTCCGCCTCCTGGGCCTCCTGAGCCATCCTCGGCTCCGTCTTCCTCAGCCCCGTCTCCTAGATCTTCCAGGGCTCCGCCTCCAGAATCTCCCGAGCCTCCTACGGCTCCGCCTCTCCAGCCACCCGAGCCTCCGACGGCTCCGCCCTCAGAGCCTCCCGAGCCTCCTACGGCTCCGCCTCCAGAGCCTCCCACGGCTCTGCCTCCCGAGTTTGTTGTACTGTATATTTCTGTGGATCCGCCAGACTGTTCGGGTGCAAATAGCTGCCCTGTGTGGCAGATGCTATTTACACCGGGTTGCAAATAGACATTCTGTTTTAAAAATCTGCTTTAAAAGGCAGAAGAAAAATAGCATTTCTGTTCAAGTTCAATTTCTAATGAGTTGTAACTGTTTGTATCAATACTTTTTAGCATTGAAATTAATGATGGTGTTTTTATGTATTTGGGTGTTCGTTGCTGTGGTTCGAAACAGCTTGCCAGAGAAACTTTCAGGAAAACTTCGTACTGGCTGTTAAACACATTCTTACTGCCATTAGTCCATGTCATCGGTGGGAGAAACCCGGCACTCCACCTACTACGGTGCCTACTGTACATCTTCTTCTGGTTGATTTCTTTACTCGTCGAGATCAGTCAACATGAACACACTGGAGAGCAGAGTTTACGAGCTGGTGCGCACTTACCTACATCAGTACGATCGTTAGTCAATTTCCAAGACTATACTTTGTGATGTTATTTTTTAGATTTAGTTTATAAAAGCCAATAAAATACAATAAATGATGGTAACGGGTGCATATTATGGCCACGCATCGCATGTTAGCATTAGTATTAGCACCTTTAATGCAGACTGTAAAGATGATAAATTACACATTATCTTTGGCATTTACCTGTATATTAAATTATAAACAAGAGGTTATAACAGCTTATTTTGTTCTTTTGTACTCTGTGTTCAATAACTCAATAATAGGTGTGCTCTCTGTTTGAGCCAATGTTGTACTTTGTTCCTGTGCTACTGTTTGTGCCAGGTCTGGTGAGCAGGGGTACAACTGTCTGTCCTGTCTCTGCTGTACGAGATCACGGGATATCTGCTCCACAATGACAGGCTGTGTCAGGGTCTTAGGGTAATTAGAGCTGCACTCAGCACACTGCCTGGGGGGCTTTAGGTTTGGTGGGGGGTGTTACGGCACAAGGTGCTAAAGGGGGCAACTGGAGACAGGGGACAGGGATCGAGGACAAGGTAGGGACGAGTGGGACAGGGTTTTTGCCACTGTGAGTATGCACTTCCTCCCTACAACCCCCACAGGCTTTAACACTCACAGCACTTGCCAAATGACTGTTTCCCAATTTGCTTTCATGAATATTAAGAAGGACATGACAGTCGAGAAAAGGCCTGCTGTCTGCTCGCCTTTGATATGTGCAGGCAGATCGGCTCTCTGATGTCGGCGAAGGGTAAAGCGTGCAGAGTGTGGCCCTGCGGTGCGCCTCTGATTCCTGTTGTCATGTTTTAAATGAGCGAACGTGAACAGCTCGTTAAGAGCCGACTTGGCAGTGGGCTGAGAACGGAGCGGAAGCGCTGTTGACTTTAATGTCTGAATTTGCCCAGCTGACGGCATGAACAAGACTGTTCGTCAGACAATTTCAAGCGAAGAACTTTAAAATTCTAAACACTGTAGAGTGTTTTTTTTCTGATGTTAAAATACTTTCTCCTATCCCGGTTTAATATGCAGAGACAACTTTAAGCTAAGTTCACATGGCCAGTGCTTGGGATAGACAACGGTTTTTACTAACCAGTGTACTCTAGAACTGTTGTTTATTGTTGACTCGAATACTGTCTATATGAATTAATAACCAAAGTCAAATCACATGTCTATTCTTATGATAACAGTCATATCTCATGAAAAGTAGGTGACTGTGGTGAGATTTTTGCTAAATTATATTATGTGGTTCATTACATGTATCTCAGCAGTTCCGGGGTGAAACTTCCACTAGTGTGGCACTAAAAGCGAGTTAAAAGTTCTCCCAAACAGATGATGTAGGTGTAACCAGTCCTGCTTGACCTGCTCAGAGCGAGATTCGAACCGGTGTCAGCCGGCATGGGAAGTGGGCACGTTAATAAAGAGGCTGAAGCCTAAACCTCTATAGTCAGTTGCTAGTGCACCTCTTGAGAACAGGGGAGTGAGGTTTACACATACCGCACAGCTATCACATACCAGCTGACTCCCGTTACATAGGCAAATGCATGTTTTTAAACATCAAATCCTACAACCCTACGCTTAACCTTAAATCTAAACCTTATCTAAAGTGTCATAAAAGCACAACTGCTTAAGCAACCACTTCCTTTTGTTGTGCTTCTATCACACTTCATTTCCATTTTATTTCACACTTAAGAGCTATAGTATTTTGCAGTGTTTTGTGTCATAAGCATTGTGTGAGGAACAGGGTGACAAGTAAAAAAGGGATTATGAACTGATGATCTGGCGTTTTACTTGTGATTTTGCTAAATTAAATAACAGTCGTTGTTGTAGTGTTCATTTTATCAGGAAACTGCCACGATACATACAACGAGGCACGAAAAAGTTATGGTTAGGGGATAGATTCTATATTTCGTACAGTATAAAAATCATTATGTCTATGGAGAGTCCTCATAAGGATATCAGCACCAACATGTGTGTGTGTGTGTGTGTGTGTGTGTGTGTGTATACGTGCATGCATGTGTGGTTGTGTTATTTCATTTTGTTATGTTTTTTTATTATTTCAACCTTGGAGATGACAAACAGCTTTATCTCCTTTGAGATAAGCATGTGAGCAATGCAGAATAAAGTAGCTATTGCACTGTATAATATGCTTTTTCTAAATTATGGTTCTGTTCACACAGCACAGGTTATCCAAACTTGAAAATTAAGGCAGTCAGTTCAGTTAGAAACCTGTTTCAGTTTTTTGCATTGTTGGTTCTGAGAAAAGCACATAAATTACACACCTAAGCTTTAAAAGAATAGGTCACCAAAAATGAAAATTATCTCATGATTTACTCATCCTCCTTGCATCCCAGATTTTTTTTCTTCTGCAGAATATAATATTTCAGCTCTGTAGGTCCATACAATGCAAGCAAATGGGTGCCAACATTTTGAAGCACCAAAATTCAGATAAAGGAAGCATAAAAGTAATCAATATGACTCCAGTGGTTAAATCCATATCTATAAACACTATATGATAGGTTTGGGTGAGAAACATACATTTTTAAGTCTTTTTTTCCATAATTTCTCCTCCCTGCCCAGTAGAGGGTGATATGCACAAATAATGTGAATCACTAAAAACAGAAGAAGAAGAAGAATGGGAAAGTGAAAGTGAAGTTAAGATTGACTAATCAGGGAGCAACATTTATAGTAAGAAATATTTATCTGTTTCTCACCCACACCTATCATATCACTTCAGAAGATATGGATTATGGAGTCATCTGGAGTACTTTTACGTTTCCCTTATGTGGATTTTGGAGCTTTAAAATGTTGGCTCTCATTCACTTACATTGTATGGACCTGCAGAGCTGAGATATTCTTCTAGAAAGAAAGTCAAACACATCTTGAATGGCATGAGGGTGAGTAAATGATGAGATCAATTTCATTTTGGGTGAACTAATCCTTTTCGGATTAGTAAAGTGAAACACCCAAACATTTAAGACATCACCCAAACATTTAAGACAAGGCTTTTGTCAAGTAAATCATGATGATATTCATGAACTAATGTCAGTCTGGATCTACAGAACTGCATAGCTAAGAGCTCATACAATGACTGACATTTCTTAATTCCCTAACTAATTACTAATTATCAAACTCATTTAACCTCTATAGAACACTAAACACCCAGATCATTTCTATCCATTCATAGTGCACACACAGATGGCGAACACAACTGCTTAAATACATTTTAATTATAAGAACTGAATATTAAAAACCTAAAACACTTAGATTGTTGCCCAGTTAACTCCGCCACATTTCATTAGTTTACAACAGGCCAGAAGTGCCATAGTCATTTTGAATTTTGATTCTGAAAAATACAATGTATATTGATACTTGGAATAGGTTATTTGAACCATCTTAAAGCTGATGTGTGTAATTTCTGTGGCACTAGACTTACCTAATGGAATTGCAAAAATAATGACTTTTCGACAGGTTTCCTAAACACACCCCTTAAACTCACATGGTTATTTATGCTAATGATGCTAAGTTGGGCTGGTCAAGACATCCAAACAAACAGAGCAATCAACCTACAGATGGCTTACTTATAGTTTTACTTATAGATGTCTCTGCCAATAAGATGAGACTGAAATATTTAATGATTGAAAAATTACACAAATCTCCTTTTATGTAAGTTGTATGTGGGTTATCCCTAACAAAATATTTAGAGTTCTTGCAAACTAGCTGTGAACTTTCCACAAATTTGCTGCAAATTTGCCACTCATTATTTTCACATGCAATTGAGCTTGTGATTTGCCAAAATTGTTTGCCAGGAGTTTGTAGCTCTTCACCGGTCGTGGTGAACCTGCAGCAAACCTTTGGCAACAATGGACGATTTGCAGCAAGTTTGCTGCAAAACTCACTTGCAAATGAAAATGATCACAAGCAAATTAACTCTCGATTTTTGTAAGGGATGTTTGCTTATGTATATGCAGGTTTTTTTTTTTTTTTTTTTTTTTTATAGGTATTTTATTTCATTGTGTTGTCTCATGTGGTCCTGTGTTGGTCCTTTGTTGTTTTTATGTAGCACCATGGTCCTGGAGGAACGTTGTCTCGTTTTGCTGTGTACTGTACTAACTGTATATGGTTGAAACGACAATAAAAACCACTTGACTTGACTTGACTTGACTTGACTTGCTTACTAGCATGATTTTTGCTACTTTGTCAAGTAAAGTCTTATGAAAACGTGTCTAATCAGTGAAATCGGACTATAATCTTGGCGTTCTCTAAATGAGAGTCTGTTAGTGGACAGCGGCAGAGGGAATGGGAATCAGAGGACATAGTCGGAAGTGCTTCAGTTGGAAGTCAAAACTCATCTGTGAACATACAGAGAAGCCTCTATTTAACAGCTCAAAGGGAAGACTATAAGGCCGGTGTGCAGAGAGGCGCTTCATAATGATGTAAAGCATCCTCCCAAACAAGCATCCTGCCTTCATTTGCTTCAACAAGAACCCTCATTGTGGTCACTGCAACTCCGGATAGTGGCTTTTTCCCTTCCCTGGCATGTAAAACTGTTCTGGGTCCAGTGAAAGACTTCCTCTGTGTTTCTTTACCATGGTGCAGGTGTTTATTTCAGTGGCATCTGTACACATCCGGCTTTTTGAGCTTGCAGAGCAAATGGCCAGCTCAGTTTGCTATGTGTGCTAGTCAACTTGTGACACAACGATGCCAAACATCACTGTCCACATCTCAGCTGTTACACCTGTTCATTCCTAATGGCCCATATAAAACAATAACTCAGTATCTCTACAACAAACACCCATAAAGGAATAAAACATAATTCATTAAAATCCCATAATATGATAAATATATTCATGACATCATTTCATTTGTATCGGCTACAAAAATAAATATTTGGATTTGTGTTCTAAACCAGATTATAAGCCTAATGAAGCTAAAACATTATCTGAAATGAAGATCTAAAACAGTGGCCACTTTATGTTCTGAATTGAATTGCTACTATAAAATGTGAAACTCCAAATTGTTTTCGCTTTCAGTAGGTTTGCAAACTGTTCCTTAAAGGCCGGGACGTTCTGTGTTTGGCCGAAAATTAAGCCATACCGTATTTGAAGAGGCAAAATGCTCAAGAGGGGCGTCGTCGTCAGACGTAAAAACGCTGAAGGGGGAAAAACTGGCAACACTTTTTTCACATGACCTCATCACATGTCGCTCTGTTTTCATCTTGGCAATAAAAACAAGTATAAATCAGATATTTTGCTTTCATTTAACCCAGTCTTGAGTGCAATGCCTTAACTCTTGGAAGTATGATCAAATAATTATGCTAACTTCACATTCTACAGTATCAGAATTAACATAAATATGAGTTTCCATCTCGGAAGTTGCACATGAACGCCCCTTAAAGTTATAATTACAATTGGGAAACTCAGAGATAATTTTGATACCAGCACGCTACCTTGTTATTGCTTGCCTTTTCAGTCATTAGCATTTACGTATAGCAGTAACCATTTGAAGCACCGCCGTTGCTACGGGTGGGCCATGCTACCCATTGGCATTCAGACCCACCCAAACATTGTCTTATGCCTATATTCCACCAACAGCCAAAAGCTTGCTGGCCTCGAACCATGAACCGCTAACATTAGAGGCTGCTGGGCTGGATAGTATCAGCATCAAAGCTTTCCAAAATGCGGGTCAAAAAACAAAACTAGATTTCTAGCCTGTTCATCAAAACCAGTTCAAGTTTACATAAAATGCTGAATTAAATAACTTCAGGTTTTAAAGTCCATCCACTTTATTTTTTAACATAAAATAATGTTAATTACAAATATTATATGTTTGAACTGTTTATAAATGTATTTGTTACAACTTCTAGTATTTGCATCAAACGTAGCTTGTGACAGCGTAAATTAGAATGATAAAGTATGCTCTCAAATCTCCAAAGACTTTTAAAACTCTAGCCTCTTTTTTTTCCGTACATTATAAAAAGTTATGTTATTTCCAAATATCGTATGGATGAATTTATTGCTGTGATTATTTTGCCATAATTTAGGGAAACAGTCACAGGCATAGATAGCTCAGAATATTCTCTAACTTGGAAACTGATACTTTTATGCTTTTTCTCTTTTAACGTGCTATCGCAGCAGCAGCATCTCTCCCCCATTTTAATGAAAGTAGAGTTGCATTGCAGTGAAAAAAAAATATTATAATTATTTACAGTAAACCATGGCAGAGTCATAGCAATAATACCCATTTCCATAGTCTTATCCGTCTTTTCATGCATCCAAAGACGGCAGTAAATTGTTCTAGGTATTTATTTTTACAAAATTGGTCCATTTATAGTTAAAATGTCCATTCGGTTTTTACATTTTCAAAAATGTCAAGGATAAATCCCCAGAATCCTCACATAATAATTAATATCTGCTCTCAGCCACAAGGTGTTCTAACGTTCCATATTTTACAAATGTAAAATAAAATAAAACATCTCTGAATGTACTCAGACACTAATATTCTTAAAGTAGACAACCTTTAGAAGCTAAATGCCCAAAATACTCCCCTGGAAACAATTAGGCAATGATTAAACATGTACAAATAATTAAACAAATAACAAACTAATAAATAAAAAGTTTACAGATCTCATGCAATAGATCATTTATCTTGGCACATCAATGCAAAATGTTCTGCATAAACTATTTTTTAAGCATAATGTACATTTTTACACAGAGAAAATTGCATGAATTTAACAAAAATGTCAACAAGTTGACTAATATTCCCCAAGAAATATACAAGACTGCTGTTCATGTTTCTGACTTCAAAGCACTTAAATGTGACATACTCATAATTCTGACTTCAGATAGCATGTTAAGAGAGCAGAAGTCAAGAATCAGCACGGACTATTCATCATACTGGAAATGGCAGGTCAAATCACACTGCAGTTTTGGGATACAGTATCCCGTTTCGTTCAGAAATATGTCAAATTACAGAAACAAAATGGTATGCTGCTTTACGTTGAATTCAATGTTTACTTATGGTTCACAATTAACATGATGAAACTGTTTTCCAGAGACAGGCTAACCGGAATGAACTGATAGATTTTGTAAATGTAATTTAGTTGGTAGACCACTCATACCCCACTCTCTTACCCACTGTTCATGGTTGCTTCATTTGGTCGCTGTATCCTTGTATTGTCGGGAAAACTAGAAGAACAGCCATTTGTTTTTTCCGGACAGATGTCATGAGCAAATGTCTAGGTCATATTTCACCACAAAATCAAAATAAAACGTAAAAAAAATTATGTTTCGCATGAGGAAGATGAAAAAAATGTTTTGGACCATCAAGAGTTTTTAAATTGTGACATTATTTTCATTACAAAAAATTATTATCTCACATAATTCCCAAATAGATAGATAGATAGATAGATAGATAGATAGATAGACAGACAGACAGACAGACAGACAGACAGACAGACAGACAGACAGAGAGACAGATAGATGATAGACAGACAGACATATGATAGATAGACAGACAGACAGACAGAGAGACAGATAATTGATAGACAGACAGATAGATAGATAGATAGATAGACAGACAGACAGGCAGATAGATAGATAGACAGACAGTTAGACAGACAGATAGATAGACAGACAGACAGACATATGATAGATAGACAGACCGACAGAGAGACAGATAGATGATAGACAGACAGATAGATAGATAGACAGACAAACAGAGAGACAGACAGACAGATAGATAGATATACAGACAGACAGACAGACAGACAGACGATAGATAGACAGACAGACAGACAGACAGACAGACAGACAGACAGACAGACAGATAGATAGATAGATAGATAGATAGACAGACAGACAGACAGACATATGATAGATAGACAGACAGATAGATGATAGACAGGCAGATAGATAGATAGATAGATAGATAGATAGATAGATAGATAGATAGATAGATAGATAGATAGATAGATAGATAGATAGATACATAGATAGATAGATAGATAGATAGATAGATAGACACTCAGACAGACAGACGATAGATAGACAGACAGACAGACAGACAGATAGATGATAGATAGACAGATAGAGAGACAGACAGATAGATCAACCTTCCATTATTATTTATTTTCACACAAATTATGTTTTCCCATCAATATTCAATAAAAAAAAATTCAATCTTGATTCACTTTACGGTGACAAAAGCACATTTTCTTTAAAGGGTGCTTTAGCCCAGTTGTGCCCTACTGTAATTGTGCTTAATTGTTACGAAAACAATTTATTTATACATTTATTTAAATGTAATATTTAGACTAAATGCCCCTTTAGTTACTGTATTATCATAACAGTTGCCCATGTCTTTTTTTTTATTTATTTTATACATATTTTTTGTATTTATTTATTTTTTTAAAGCGGGTGAGGTGCAGTCATCTCTCTAGCTGTCGTATTACATCCCTCCCCTCACTGCAGACTGTTTCACTTCCCATTTCAGGTTGTAATATTTTTTCTTTTCTTCGTCTTCTTTGTGTGTGTTAGCAAGGTGACATGAGACCGTTGCTCCACACAACCAGCCAGCCAACCAACCGAGGAGACACAAATATATTCAGAGCATTTAGTACCCTGGATTAATCGAATTATAATTTAATCATCTGATCAAACAGCAATTAGCATAATCACTTCTGGGGAACAGCTGATAGAGAGGAGAGAGCAACACATAATAAACCTCAGGCAACTGGCACTCTAATGAGACATTTAACTGTGAAAACACACATCAAATAGCAACATCTTCATGCGTTCTGGAGCCCAGACAGATGTTATGAAATAAAGGATGGAGTGATCAAATGCAATCATTTAACAGGAAAATCTTGCTGAAAGGTGCACTAAATTATATGGGTGCTTACAAGCAGCCAGTGAAATGGGACAAAATGTCTTGATTATTTGATTATTTGGAGAACAGGGCTTGTTGTCACAGATTTTACCAGATTTTTCTTTTTTCTTTCTTTTTTTTTGCCAGGACAAAATTACAGTTCGTGGAACACACATTGGCATTGCCCTAATAGCAGGGCATGTTGTCACAATATAACCTGCCATTAAACAACCTTTTTTTATGTAGAATTTAAACACAACATGATTCACAAAACTAAAAATAGAAAAAAACACACAAAAACTGAAGCTATAGTTTGACCAACAAATATTATAAATGTATATCATTTAGATCATATGTCAACTTTCCCCAATAAAATACCCTTGCTCTGGGCAGTGTTGAGTGTAAACTGATTACAAAGTAATTAATTACTGTAATCTATTTAGGTTTTTAGTCAATACTTAGTGTAGAATTTTAAATTCAAATATTTACAATCGAAAATTTAATTACATTTGAAAACAATCATATAACAGTTACTGGCTTTCAATTAATAATATTACTTAGGTTACATATTTCTAAAATAGCATTATTTATGTAAGAAATTTTAAACATTAATAATATTCACATGCATTTCTGTTTCTGTGTGTGTGTGTGTGTGTGTGTGTGTGTGTGTGTGTGTGTGTGTGTGTGTGTGTGTGTGTGTGTGTGTTATGAGAATAAATGTTAGGTTACAAACTGGTACTTACAAGGGTATTATGCTATAAATGTGGTTTATGAGGACATTTCTAGTGTCTCCATAATTCAAATAATTAAAACAAATATACTAAACAATGTTCTTTTGAAAATGTAAAAATGTAGAAAGTTTTATTGTGAGGGTTAGGCTTAGTGGTAGCGGTAGTGTTAGGGGATTGAATCTATAGTTCATCCATCCATCCATCCATCCATCGTCAACCGCTTATCCTGTGTACAGGGTCGCGGGAGGCTGGAGCCTATCCCAGCTAACATTGGGCGAAAGGCGGGGGACACCCTGGACAGGTCGCCAGTCCATCGCAGGAATCTATAGTTCATACAGTATAAAAATCATTATGTCTATGGAGAGTTCTCATAATGATAACTGTGTGTGTGTGTGTGTGTGTGTGTGTGTGTGTGTGTGTGCCATAGCATATTATATTGGAATTTGGAGGACAGAATTCACAATGTTTGAAACCTACAAAACCAAGTCAAAGAGACTTCTGACTAAAAACCTTACAGATGCTGAGATATACATTTTGATGCACCCAATTTCTATGAATATCAGCCATTAAAAAATGTAATTAAAAGAAATAAAAAAAAACAAAATGACAGAAAAATCCTGAAAGTTTCTTTGAAAGAGCTCTCTTAAAAGGAGTGACAATAATTGAAGAAACTAGTTTTTTTTTGGCATTTCCATGTGGGTAAAAAATGATCCTGGTTGTGATCTTATGGCCTCAAAGATCTCAAACATTTGGTTGGTGGCATATTTTCAGTAATGAAAAGATTGCAGTGGCAAATGTTCCACAGGTGCATTTACAGTACATACTGCAGTGAATATGACATAAATGGTATTAGAAAATATCACAACATGCCAGATATCACAACATCATGGCTCATGGCCAATTGCATATCCTCCCCCAGTATCAAATACACATTCACACACACATTGCCGAGCAAATACATACTAAAAGTGGCAGTGCACTCAAAGGGAGCATCTAAAAATACCAGCCACCAACTTGGTCTTACATCTTACAGTCTATGCCATGTTTAAAAATATATCACAATACTGAGAAAGCAAGCTATGGTCATTTGTCACCCTGTCACTCTCCCACCTAGGTCAGAGACACCTCAGCCTACATTCCTCTCCCTGGGTTTAATTTTAAAAATAACAAGACAGTGCAGTGTGGAGAAAACAGAGATGCATACAAAGTCATATGATGGAATTTTCCAGAAAGCATTGATGATATACTGATCAATATAATTTACGCATAAAGACTTAGAAAGAAAACAAAACTTCCTTCTTCCATTCATTTGTCAATTAGAAAAGATTAGTTGAGATGAAAAGAAATTATTTATCTTGCAAAACAATTATAATTTAAAGATGAAGTGTTAAATAATGATTGTTTTTAAACAGGTTTCCCCAACAATCCACCCTACTGCCATTGGTCTTACAAACAGATAGTCCCGCCCACAACTCACGCCATTGGTTGAGTCAATGTTGCTGTGTCTGTCTGGTTGGGATGCTTGAACAAACAGTATTTACAGTGTTCAAGAAAATATTGATATGCATTCAAAATGAAATTAATATAATTTTCCACTATTGAGTAAATTACTCAAAAAATTCATGCATACAAATTACTGATAACTTTTATACATTTATAATTAAATAAATGTACTGATAACTTTAAAAGTAATCCACTTACTAATTACTTTAAGTTACTTTCTAAAACACTTCACGAAAACGTTTTTGTGTTTTTGCTTAACGAATTCAAAATAATTCATTGAGAGGGCCCGTGACACAAATTCAACGTACATATGAACATATTTCATGTGTTAAATTCTAAATTAAATTAAACAATACTATTTTAGATTGTTTAACCCAAGTAATGTACTTAAAAGTAATAACGTAACAAAATTGAATGTCAGTAACTGTAATGTGGTTACTAAAATGTAATGTACTTTTTGACTAAAATTAATAAACAAATTATATTACAGTAACTAATAACTTTGTAATCAGATTACAGTGAACACTGATCAGTGATTTGTGATTGTTAAAGAAAACTGAATATTGCAGCCAATGTAATAATCAATACATTTGAATAAATTATCATTAAAACAACCTCGATGGACTCTATAAATGTGCATATATATATATATATATATATCAGTATGTAAATATGTCCATTGTTCCAAACTTTTTGTAAGTTGGTATAAAAGGTTTGGAATAATGTACATATTTTGCTCTTATGGAAATAAATTGGTAATTTTATTCACCAAAGTGGCATTCAACTGATCACAATGTATAGTCAAGGACATTAATAATGTGAAAAATTACTATTACAATTTTTTTTAAAAATCAGAACTACTTAAAAAAATTAACTTCTCATCAAAAAATCCTTCTACTAAATTATCAATTTAGCATGATTACTCAAGGATAAGGTGTTGGAGTGATGGCTGCTGGAAATGGGGTTTGTCTAGATTTGATTAAAAAAATTATTTTTCAAATAGTGGTGGTGCTGTTTTTACATAAGTAATATCCTGACTATACTTTGTGATCAGATGAATGCCACTTTGGTGAATTAAAGTATCAATTTCCTTCCAAACCAGCAAAATATGTACATTATTCCAAACATTTGGCTGGCAGTGTGTATATATATATTGTAGCTGTCTCTAGCTATATCAGCAAGAATTAGAATTATTTAAATAATAATTCATGTTTGAGATATAGTGCAGTAATCTACAAATCATACCTAATGAAAGAAATGCCATACAACCATGTCCTCAAAATGACCTTTAAATTTGCTTGTCCGCTACAAATCTGACATTCCTTCCACCAAATATATACAGT
Source organism: Xyrauchen texanus (assembly GCF_025860055.1). Taxonomy (NCBI): domain Eukaryota; kingdom Metazoa; phylum Chordata; class Actinopteri; order Cypriniformes; family Catostomidae; genus Xyrauchen; species Xyrauchen texanus. Next base: position 4,548,199 of record NC_068313.1, on the reverse strand, counting down.
ATAGCAGTACAGCTATTTAAATAGAAATACACTATTTTATTGATTGCTGTAAGTGTAAGAGTAAGTGAGCATGGTGTACAGTTACGTGAGTACACTCTATTTGTATTTGAGGATGATTTGCACTTGAGGATGGGGGGATGGTGGGGTTAACGTAGACTCTTTAACTAGGTAATAGAGGATTACAGGGCACAGGTCTTACCGGAGTATCTAAAAAACTTGAACAGATGGGCCCCTAATCAGCACACTGCCTTAATTGCCCCCAATAGATTAACTCCCAGCAAACACAACTCCTCACAGCCAAATGTAGTCAAATCATTCCTCGTGTTTCTCCTTACACTCTTCAAGAAATCCTAGTTAAATGTGCAATAAAGTCATTATTATGGATGAAAGAATTTTGATTACTTTATACAAGCCCAGTTGCTATGTGCTGTTCCATAATCTCTAATAACAGCAGCAAATGTTTTTATATGAGATTTAGATGGCTAATATTCTAATCTTTTGTGCCTACATGTGAGTGCATGTGTTTTTGTGGACAACAAGTGGCAGACTAAAATGTTCGAGCCACAGATATGAGGCAGTTACATCCCACATCCTGAGCACCTTGTTGTTGAAGCTAATTGCATAGAAAATCTGAGCAAGAACCTGTTTGCCTCAAATCAAGGTGCTGAAATAAGATGTACATGGTACTTTACTGAGTGCATTTCTTTTCACAACATGGCTGTCATGAGCAACGTCGTTGCCATATAACATGTCCTTTACTTTTTAATATTTAACATTGGGACTTTAGGTTAAAATTGTCTTGTTATTGTAATAAAAAACATTTTTAAGTAGCATAGGAATATTCCATGCAGTCTATGTCATTAATCTAAGGTCAAAACTGTATATACAATATAATAATTATACAAGTATTGGATTTAAGTATATGTCATACGGCAAACAATTGTTTAACCTGTTTATAATTTTTAGGTCAGCTATCCACAAATAACAGTTGTAGGCTTACAGCAACAAATCAACGGGTTAGACAAAGATTATTAAACAACATTTTATAAAACATTTTTTTTTTATATTTATAGATTCAGAAAAATTAGGCCTTGTTAAGCAATTGAGACTTTTTATCTAAACCAATTGATAATGGAACATAAACACACTATAACACACAATAAAATGCTAACGAAACCACACTCAAACCAGGCAGATCTGTGCCCAATCTGTGCCCTTTTGTTGGACGTCAGGGTCATGCATTCAAACAACAGCCTTATTTGATAAAACACGCGACTATGGCTCTCATAAAAGAGGTTTCCATAGTGACAGATCAAGCAGCATGTGATAAACCTTCTAGAGAGCTAGAATATTCTAGAATGCAGTTCCTTTAACAGAAGGAAATGGGCCACTTAGAATAGGAAGGGTGTTTATCATACGAAATGGAATGGAAAAATCCTACTTTTATGAACATAACTTTTTAAGCCCATTTAGACTACACATAGATTATATATGAATATGGTAAAGCAAAAGCCACAGCAAACCCAGAAAAACAGGAGAGCTTGTGTTTCATTTCAGTGTGCTGTGCTGAGCGATGGTGACTGATGAGTACTTACTGTTCTTTTATGAGTTTCTGCTGAGGCAGAGTGGTGCAATTTCAATTCAAAGTTATTACAAAATACATCTCTATATTTTTGATTTCATATTTGCCCTAAGTGAGAGATGTGCATGTTTGGTGCTCATACAGCAAGAGCAGGGGTTTGTTTATCTCCCTCCTCTGAAAAGGACGATTATGTTCTGTTGTTTTCTGAGGTAGAGCTTTCGTAACATCCTCACCACCTCAAAATGAATGCCATTCAAAGCTTCACACTCAGGACTCCATGCCCAAATTCCATTTCACATCAAATCCTTAAACCGTGTTTTTACTAGCTTCTTTAACATCATGCAGTTACCTTCCCTCAACACCGCCTGCCTCTCTGTCTGTCTGCAATTTTACGTGGAGATCATTCTCCCTTCATTCTGTTTTTCTTCCGTACAAAATTTCCCTCCTTCCGTACACACCCTTCCATGTTTTCACCTACTGACCATCTCGCCACCACTGGGTTGAATTACACTATTTTACATTGGTGCAATAATGCACTATGAAAAAAGAGAGGAAATATACAAAAATGATGCTTAATACACAATCAGCCTAAAATAAAACATAAAGATGGCTTTAAATGTCTCACTGCACACACATGCATTCATGCAGGCACAGTCCCTTAAGCACACACGCACACATATAGCTATTAAGGGGTTAGATAGTATTTATCATTTACTGCCATGCATTTGTCTTTAATACCCTTTTTATATGACTCTTTAATTGGTATATGAAACATGTAAGAGAGTATCATTTCAAACTATTTAAACACATAGTGTGTATTTAAAACTCTTAGGAAACCATATAATATATTGTGTAATTAAAAATGTATGGTGTTTTTATGACCCTTCAGTTAACATTCGAAAGTGATTAAATTATGGAAAACAAATATGTTCTCTCTCTCTCTCTCTCTCTCTCTCTCTCTCTCTCTCTCTCTCTCTCTATCTATCTATCTCTACCATCCACCCACTGGGAAGCTCAAGTGCACAACAGGGGTCTCAAAAATGACTAAACGAAATTATTTCATTTGACGGGCATTGCTGCAATGTTTAAATAGCCACAGTGTCAATTGCATGCCAGTAAATGATTATGTATATATGCTAAATTAATTAAACACTGACCATTAATGTATTTTAAATATCTTTTTCTTAAATGAACAGTCTTTACCAACTAAACAAAATATTGCTGTCCACAATTAAATTCTATTTAATTAGTTTATATGAAATCGTCGGAGGGATAGAGGAGGGCGCATCTCGCACAAATATGATTTAAATACGTCCGTCAATGTATTATATACCAAACTTGAAAATGCATGGATGATTCGCATCCAAAACACTTGATAAACAAGAGGTCACATTCATTAACATCTCGCCATACGTAAAACAAACGACAAGAAACCTGTGCAATACCTGCTGGAGGCCCGTGTGTGTACATACAGATAATTACTGTATATGGAGCTTTTTCAGTATGCAGTGCTTATAGCTGGCATTATAAAGGTCATAATGTGACTAATAACGCGGTGTAATAAATGATTAGATGGGGGAAACTCTCCCAGCAAAGATGACCACCCATGACCCATAAAATGTTGAAATAAATGAGCAGACAGCCCTATTTGCCGGACATATTTTCCAGAATGCCCTAATAAAAGGAAAACGAACTTTGAAATAAGTGGCGTAAAAAAATGAAGACTTACCATTCAGAATGCTCTGGAGAAAGAGAAATGCCAATATCCACATGCCCCGCTCCGTTCAATCCCCAAGCTAGATTTTCCTCGTTTCACTCCGCACACTTTGTCCACTGCCTTTTTCCTGATCCCCGACTCAGTGTACCAACGTTAAGGTGAAAAGAAATCCCAGTCCGGCTTTTGTGTGCCTTGACTTGAGAGTATCTCCACCGCGTATTAGCTGTGCGCTTTTGCGCCTGGTCGTTGCGCATGAAGGATGTGCGGTTGTTCTGGTGTGATTGTCTTGGTTAAAGCTCGGATGCTCTCCGGATGCTGCTGTGCTTCAGGGGAGATGCTGGGTGCAGGTGCGATGCTGAGTCAGGCGCGGCTTTCATCAGAGCAGGTACTGATGCGAAGGAGAAGAACGAAAACTTTCCAAGCAAAAGCAACGGTGCCTTTGAAGTGTGTCATTTAAACCAAGGGGAACAAGTTGCTATTAAAAAAGAAGGAAAAAAAGGAAAAAGGGAAGAAAAATAACTAAATAGGAGAGAGAAAATCATAAATGTTTAGTCAGAAATGGGAATGGGAAAAAAAGTCCGGAGAAGCTGAAGCGGCAGGAATAAAGGTGAGATCCCAGAGTCAGACCATCTTCTTCAGCACCACTCGCCGTCCAGCAGGCTGCAAGCAAGCGCATCTTCCTCCTGCGTGGCGCTTTAATCGCATTGGTTCGTGTGCTGCTAACCCTCTCTGCCTCAGAGCGTTAGAAAATACCCCCCCCCCCCTCTCCCTCTCCCCTGCCTCCACATCCCAGCTCACCGCCCACTGCCTTAAAGGAGCAGAGACACTCCCCTGATGGCGGATGGATAGGGACACACCTATTTCAGGTACGTCCTTACTGGAGCGCCACATTCCTGAGGACATTATATGTATGCTATTAGATTTGAGGCCATCTGTATGCCAATTAACTCTTAAAAGTTGACAAAACTAACTTTAAGCAAATACGCGCATTTTAATGTGCTCTTATTTTACTAAGGATCTATGAGTTTTTTCAATAATAATAATAAAAAAAAAACACAACTTTTTTTTATGATGGATAGGCAATGGGGCTAAAGGACAATTATGTTCGCCCAAAAAACTAAATAGCAACAAAAACCACCACATCACTTTCCCAAACAACTGTTTGTCCCTATACTGCACAGGACATTTGATGTGATATTTAATAGCTTCTAAAATGCTGCACATTTATGAAGCTAATGTTAGAAAACTGAAATGATCAGTTATATTTAGAAAAATGCACTTATTTATACATTTCAGTTTTGTTCATGGTGATTTAATCAAAAGTTTTCAATAACTGTCCAGTAAGTGAAAGAATAGCAGTTGGGGTTAATATCATCCTTATATCTCTTTATATTTACATGAAGAATTCAGTCATATCAGTAGCCCAATAAAAGCTGTTTTATTATTTTAACCCATCACAGTAAGCTTGTAATGTATATAAATTTGTATTTTAGAAAGATAAAAAAGTAAATTCTATAAGTATCACTCGGTTTCAATCTGTTTCAGTGCGTTATTCACAAGTTCGCCTGCTCATATAATCTTTGCTTGATAAAGGGTAAACGTATTTGGCTTGTGGTATGTAAAGGAGGGGCTCAAGGATGAGGCTTGACTCAAGCTCTAAATTTACACCCCTAAGTGACTACCTAATATGTGGAGGAATTTTAAGGATAACAAAATATATAAAATAATACATATATGTTGTATTCACCTAAGGTAAAGATCAATGCAATCATGATTGTGTAGATTGAAGATCGGAGCTTCTTATGAATAACAATACCTATTAGAGTACAGCATCACCTGTGCCCCAAAACAACACCTTACCCTTGAATCCTTTTATAAGGAGCACACCTGTAGCACTTCATCGCCATGACAACAACAAGGCCCTGTGAGAACTCAACCCTCCAAGCTTGAGCAAAATATAAAACCATTTGGAAAACATGTTTGATGTGTACAAACCCCATTATGTTGTTCTAACTTGCATTGTGTTGGAACATTGCAACACCTTTGCTACTGTCATGTCAGGATTCTGTGGGGTGATTCATCTAAACGCTTTTGCCTGGATGATTCTCAATTATCTAACATAAACCATCTGATGTAAAAAGTTTAATTTTATATAATAAAAATTGTATAGCACCGATGTTATTATTACTTAGCTATTTTGCCCTTCTTTTGTGTGTTTAGCTGGCTCCATTTGTCTAAATTCTACAAGTGGCAATGGTGATGAACTTGGTTTCAATGGATTGTATTTGTTGCAAGGTAGAAGACACTCGCAAATTACAATGTCAGAGCTTCCAGTCCTTGAGGCACATATATTATTTAAAAATAATAATAATTGAAGTTTAAGTATGTAACTTTTTTAATGTCAAAATATGTTGTACTATCTCAGTTTATTGTTTATTGACAACAACATGTAGCAAAGTGGAGACATTTAATGTAGTTTTAACTCTAGTCATAAATTGGACGTGGCCCCTTTAAGAACCAGAGTTTTGCAACACAAAAAAAAACTGTGAAAAAAAAACGACTTTTCAACAAAGTGTCAATAATTAAAACGGAGATGTAAATGATTGACAGCTAATTAAATGAAAAGAAACCCTGTCTAGTGCAGTGTTAGGCTCTCCAAGATACACACAGATATTTGCAATGTAACTTTCACATTTATTTCAGCTTTCATAAATGGATATTTTGCCTATTTTTTGCAAAAAGCCTTAAATTGTGTGGCATTAAACATTCAGAGCTGGAGGCAACAGCTCAGTAACTTACATTTGTCCAGTTATGCTGTCCAAATAGTTCCAAATGAAGCCAAAGCAGGACCAACTATTGTGTGTCTCATTCATTTAAGTGAATGCTACTTGTCTGAGTTTAATTTAAAAAAAAGTGTCAGAACAACCCAGATCCAGGTCTGGCATCTCTGCAATTGGATACAACACCTAATATAGTGGATCCCCCTACCTCAGATGCCTCTGAAAGAAATGATTGCGATGGCCTGTACATGTGTTTTAGCAGAAAATCAAGTACATTAATTATAATGTTCTCACAAACTTGCAAAATCGATTGATTTTAGGAGTTAAAAACACGTCAACATGGCAAATTAAGATTAATTGATGGAGAAGACTATTTTGCCCGGGCATATATCCAGACCCACAGTGTAGGCAAGAGCACTTTCTGCATTTTAAAGAGTCAATGCACGTGTCTTTATTGCAGTGGTAGAGCTGTACAATCTCAGCATATTATGGCAGATCTTTGTAGTCTTCTTCATTGTCCATAACAGAGTCTTCAGAACCAGCCTGCAAGGTTTGTGAATTGTGCTTCGCCAATAGCATTCTGCACTATTGTATTTATTTATTTATTCATTTTAATGTTTGGGCAGACGTCGTATTTACTTAATTCCTTTACATATTTAATCAGATATAAATCGCAATTAATTTTTAGTAATTTCCTCCTTCAATATATTGCACGTTTATCTCTTATTCAAAGTACAATTCTTGAGTCTTTGAATGTAAAACCTGCTTTATTGTGTTTTTTTACTAAGATGTAAATTGTCCCTCCAGTTAAGTTTGTGTCTGCTGTATATTAATTTTAAATAAGCATGAATTATACCAAAATAATCTAATCGAATCACAACCACATTTCAGATTTCATGATACATTGCATCTAATAGTAAAGAACAGTAATGAAATCGAATCCGATCATTGTAAGAGAAAGTACACTACAAGAAATAATTCTATTAATCGTTATCTTTGTCTTGTTTGCCACAAAAAAATATCAAAACATCTGTGGCAGCCCAGTTAGCCGTAAGCTCTCCTTAAGGGAGACAAAGTACAGCACCGTGGAGAAGGAGTGTCTGGCCATCAAGTGGGCAGTCCTCACTCTCCGATACTACCTGCTGGGGCAGGCCTTCACCCTCTGCTCGGATCACGCCCCACTCCAATGGCTCCACCGCACAAAGGATACCAACGCGTGGATCACCCATTGGTATCTGGATCTCCAGCCCTTCAAATTCAAGGTGGTCCACAGACCGGGGGCACAGATGGCCTGAAATGGGGGGGATGGTAGGCAGGCCGGATGGCTCCCCGGCCTGAGTCGGGTGGTGGGGATATGTGGCAACGGGGGCGTGGTCAAGCGTCCGTCCGGAGAGAGAGAAAGCGGTAAGGGCCCTTACACCTGAGCTAAATTATGTCTAACACCTGTCTCTAATTCCAGTGAGCATGGGGAGAGGGGCATATAAACGGCCATGCCACTGCCAGAAGTGGAGAGAGAGAACGACATGAGTGACCAGTGACTGGCGTGTCTTATTAAATGTTTATTGTGAAGCTGACGAGTTTATATTGAAGTTTATACATACTGTGAAGCTGAAGTCTCAGAGAAGTTTATGTTGACAAATTTTGTGTGACACTGATCTGATTGAACTGAGAAAATCTGTGAGAAGAGTGCACGCAGAGTGTTCCATCTCCGAACGTGGAGTTCTTACATTCTTTAAACAAGATAGATTTACTTGAGAAGCAAAATTTTGTAAGATACAACAATTATACTTGTTGTCAAAGAATATACAGTACTGTATCTTGAGTTTTGTTTGTCTTACCCTTTTGAGCATACACTTCAATACAGTAAATGTTTTCAGATTTATGTTTAAAACAAGTAGCCTCACTCTCATTTAAGTGTTATATCCTGTTTTTATTGTTATGACCTGGGTCACTTTCACACTTACTGTAATACTTCATTCATATTATCAACCATTTTAGTGCATACACACACACACACAGAGTCAGTTAGTCAGTCCAGGCGAGAGTGGCCCCTTTGTTTAGACAACTCCACTGAAGCCCAGTGTTCCCTTACAACCAAACACACCGACCAAATGTCAGTCCACTGATTTGCAGACACCCTGCAGCGGATCAGATTCCCCTTTTACTACACTGCCCATTAGCCAAGAATAGATCCGTCTAGAGCAATGCCATATGATCTCTTTTGTTACCCTAAACAATAGAGGTGATAAAGATGAGGCATGTGTGAAGAACCAAATATAACAACCAATGTAAAGTGACTCCATTTTAATACATCACATTACAATCACAATACAAATCACTCAACACAGAGGCACGATGCAATTAAATGTAGTGTCAGAAGGTCTTCTTAGGGGCTTGTTTAGTGTGGCAGCGGGGGCGTGGTCAAGAGCCCGTCCGGGAGAGAAAAGCGGTAAGGGCGCTCACACCTGAGCTAAATGATAACTAACACCTGTGTCTAATTTCAGTAACGTGAGGAGAGCGGCATAAAAGGGCAGGAGCGACGGAGCTTGAGAGAGGAAGGAAGACTGTCTTGTTATATGTTGAAAGAACTAAAAGAATTAAAACTTACCCCTTAAGTTGACGTGTGTGTCCGTCCTGTCTTTTACCGAACGTTACAGTGGTGCAGAAACCCGGGACTATTTTTTTTTTTTTTCTCTTCTCGTGTGATGGAACAAAGTCGCCCCGTAGAGTCCTCCCAGCTGGCGGAAATCCTCCAGTCCCTCGCTAATCTCCATCAGGGCCACCAACAGTCCCTGCTTGAGCTCCGCCAGGATCAAGATCGGCGATTCTTCGAGCTCATGCAGGCTCAGGCAGAGGACCGACTCGCTATCCGGAGCCTCCTCAGCCAGGAGGCTGCGTCAGCCCCAGCTGCGACCCCGGACACCCGCGCTACGCTGCCCCCGCCCATGTTACAGAAGATGGGGGTGGCAGATGATCCGGAGGCCTTCCTCGACTTGTTCGAGAGGACGGCCGACATCTGGGGCTGGCCGCCCGAACAGTGGGCAGCCCGCCTAATTCCTCTCCTGTCCGGGGAAGCACAGCTCGCGGCGCAACAACTGCCAGCAGCGAGCCTCCTGGCTTACTCTAACCTGAAACGGGCCATCCTGCAGCGGGTTGGTCGGAGCCCGGAAGAGAATCGCCAGCTCTTCCGGAGCATGAAGCTGGAGAAGTCCGACCGCCCGTTTGCGTTTGTTCAACGGCTCCGGGACGCCTGTCGGCGGTGGCTGCTCGCGGGGACCGCGACGTCGAGGGAGTCATCGATCAGGTGGTGCTGGAGCAATTCACGCAGAGTCTGCCCAGGAGAACGGCAGAGTGGGTCCAGTGCCACCGCCCGGCGTCGCTGGAGGCAGCTGTTCAGCTCGCGGAGGACCATCTGGCGGCGATTCCGAGGGCAGATGAGCCCTCCCCTTCTCTCTCTCTCTCCCCTTCCCCTGTGTCTTTCCCTGCTTCTCCCCCCCCCTGTTCCCTCTCGCTCTGCTCTCTCCCCAGGTCCCGTTCCGGCCCCCCGCAGGCGTGGAGGATACAGTCGACCAGCTTCCCGGCCGTGGGAGAACCCGCCCAACCCTTCCCCATCTTTCAGTCGCTCTCCTCCTCAGGTGGTGGCGCCCGCCAGCACGGGTGCGGCCGTGGCGCCTGGGCCGGTCTGCTGGAGGTGCGGGGACCCGGACCACTTTCGGGATCAGTGTCCGCTGATGGAGGTGGGGACGGTGGTGCGGGTCTCCGATGTCCCGCAGGCTGCCCCCGGTCGGGCTGGAGCGTACCGGATCCCGGTAAGGATCCAGGGGGGTACATACCAAGCTTTGATGGATACCGGCTGTAATCAGACCACCATCCACCAATGCTTGGTTCAACCCGGGGCTTTGGGCACAGCTAAACGGGTGAGGGTGAGGTGTGTGCATGGGGATATTCACAAGTATCCCATGGTGACTCTGGCAATTAAATTCCGGGGAGAAAAGCATAGTGTGGAGGCAGCGGTTAGTTCCCGCCTCACCCATCCGCTAATCTTGGGTACTGATTGGCCAAATTTTAGAAATGTATTAGAGGGAGTCTGTGCGGATGGGTCCTGCATGAAAGTAAAGAGATGTGTGATGTGCGATGCTTTGGCAGGGGAGGCGGAGCCGGGGCAGTCCTCGGCTGCTCCGGGTGACGAGGGAAGGGGCGAGGGGGACACCCCTCCTCTCAGGGAGTTCCTTGAGGGGGATTTTCCCTTGGAGCAGTCGCGGGATGAAACCCTTAAGCACGCCTTTGACCAAGTGAGAGTAATCGATGGTCAACAACTCCGGCCGGGTGTCGCCGTTTCATATCCGTATTTTTCAGTTATTAAAGATCGGTTGTATAGAGTGACGCAGGACGCTCAAACAAAGGAGGAGGTGACACAATTGTTGATTCCACGGAGCCGCCGGGAAATGGTTTTCCAGGCGGCTCACTATAATCCTATGGCCGGTCACCTGGGGGAACGGAAAACACTTTTCCGTCTAATAGCCCGTTTCTATTGGCCGGGCATTAGCGGCGACGTCCGCAGGTGGTGTGCGGCGTGCCGCGAATGTCAGCTGGTAAACCCACCGGCCACCCCAAAAGCGCCTTTGCGCCCCCTTCCATTGATCGAGGTTCCTTCGAGAGAATTGGAATGGACCTCGTCGGGCCATTAGAACGGACGTCACGCGGACATCGCTTTGTGTTAGTCCTGGTGGATTACGCAACGTGGTATCCGGAAGCAGTGCCTCTGAGCAACATCTCAGCACGCAGTGTTGCCGGGGCACTCTTCAAGATAATCTCCCGGGTGGGGGTTCCGAAGGAAATCCTCACCGACCAAGGCACTACTTTTATGTCACGAACACTTCGCGAACTTACGAATTATTGGGCATTAAATCGATTCGCACTAGCGTGTACCACCCTCAGACGGATGGACTGGTGGAACGATTTAATAAAACACTCAAAAATATGATTCGTAAATTCGTGCACGAAGACGCTAGGAATTGGGATAAGTGGCTGGACCCCCTGTTGTTCGCGAGTACGAGAGGTTCCGCAAGCCTCCACAGGGTTTTCCCCATTTGAGCTACTGTACGGACGACGCCCACGCGGGTCCTCGACGTCATCCGTGAAACTTGGGAGGAGGGACCTTCTAGTGCCAAAAATGAAATTCAATACGTTCTTGATCTTCGAGCAAAACTCCACACGCTGGGGAAATTAACACAGGAGAATTTGCTCCAGGCTCAAGAACGCCAACGCCGGCTGTATGACAGGGGTGCTCAGCTACGGGAATTTGCACCGGAGATAAAGTGCTTGTATTACTCCCAACATCAAGCTCAAAATTACTCGCCAAGTGGCAAGGGCCGTTTGAGGTCACACGACGAGTAGGGGACCTCGATTATGAAGTCAAACGTACCGATAGAGGGGCGCGCGTCAAATATATCACCTCAACCTCCTGAAATTGTGGAGGGAAGAGGCGGCCTCTGTGACGTTGGCAACGGTAGTTCCGGAGAAGGCGGAGCTCGGACCGGAGGTAAACAAAGCCTGCGATCCTAACACCCCGGTTCTGTGTGGAGACCACCTCTCACCACGCCAACTCGCAGAGGTTTCCGAACTGCAAAAGGAGTTTGCGGACGTGTTCTCTCCTCTACCGGGCCGTACAGACCTCATACAACACCACATCGAGACCGAACCGGGCGTAGTGGTACGTTGCCGCCCTTATCGCTTGCCCGAACATAAAAAAAATAGTTCGGAAGAATTGGACGCGATGCTGGACATGGGAGTAATAGAAGAATCTCACAGCGATTGGTCCAGTCCGGTCGTCCTTGTTCCCATGAGCGACGGGTCTGTCCGTTTCTGTGTGGATTATAGAAAAGTCAATGCGGTGTCTAAATTTGACGCGTACCCAATGCCCCGTGTTGATGAACTGCTCGATCGGTTAGGTTCTGCTCGGTTTTATTCGACCTTGGATCTAACGAAGGGTTATTGGCAGATCCCCTTGACACCAATATCCCGTGAAAAACGGCCTTCACCACGCCGTTCGGATTACACCAATTCGTGACGCTTCCTTTCGGTTTGTTCGGGCACCAGCCACGTTTCAGCGCCTCATGGATAGGATCCTCAGACCGCATACTGCTTACGCCGCTGCCTATCTAGATGATATCATCATTTATAGCAATGATTGGCAGCGGCACTTGCAACATCTGAGGGCCATCCTGAGATCGCTGAGACGGGCGGGGCTCACGGCAAACCCGAAAAAGTGCGCGGTTGGGCGTGTGGAGGTACGGTATCTGGGGTTCCACTTGGGTCATGGCCAGGTGCGACCCCAAATTGACAAGACCGCGGCGATTGCGACTTGCCCTAGACCCAAGACCAAAAAGGGGTGAGGCAGTTCCTGGGGCTGGCTGGCTATTATAGACGGTTTGTTCCTAATTATTCGGATGTCACCAGCCCGCTGACTGACCTTACTAAAAAGGGAGCTCCGGATCCGGTCCAGTGGTCGGAGCAGTGCCAACAGGCGTTTACAGACATTAAAGCTGCACTTTGTGGGGGGCCGCTTTTGCATGCACCTGACTTCTCTCTCCCTTTTGTTTTGCAGACGGACGCTTCAGACAGAGGGCTGGGGGCCGTACTCTCGCAGGTGGTGGAGGGAGAGGAGCGCCCGGTGCTGTACATTAGCCGGAAGCTCTCCTTGAGGGAGACTAAGTACAGCACCGTGGAGAAGGAGTGTCTGGCCATCAAGTGGGCGGTTCTCACCCTCCGATACTATCTGCTGGGGCGGGCCTTCACCCTCTGCTCGGATCATGCCCCACTGCAGTGGCTCCACCGCATGAAAGACACTAACGCCCGGATCACCCGTTGGTATCTGGCCCTCCAGCCTTTTAAGTTCAAGGTGGTCCACAGACCGGGGGTGCAGATGGCTGCTGCTGACTTCCTCTCCAGGAATGGGGGGGAGTGGTAGGCAGGCCGGATGACGCCCCGGCCTGAGTCGGGCGGTGGGGGTATGTGGCAGCGGGAGCGTGGTCAAGCGCCCGTCCGGGAGAGAAAAGCGGTAAGGGCGCTCACACCTGAGCTAAATGATAACTAACACCTGTGTCTAATTTCAGTAACGTGAGGAGAGCGGCATAAAAGGGCAGGAGCGACGGAGCTTGAGAGAGGAAGGAAGACTGTCTTGTTATATGTTGAAAGAACTAAAAGAATTAAAACTTACCCCTTAAGTTGACGTGTGTGTCCGTCCTGTCTTTTACCGAACGTTACATTTAGGAATCAGACCTCACAATAATTCAGAAACTTGGCCATGACTTGTCATTCACTTCCTGGTCTATATATATAATAGATTTGAAGTTCATAAAGTCATGGATGACAGCATTGATACAAAATGTTGGTTTTCTTCATTAGAACAACCGCCTGCTCTCCCATTTGTATCTCACAGTTGATTTTGAATAAAACTAACAGGTTTCAGTTTTTTATTTATTTTAAATTAAGTTGCATTGAAAGTGTCTTGGAATCTTTTATTAATGATAATTTATCATTCATTTCTGTTACTTTTTAAATGCCCTTCATGTATTATGTTTATTGCTGTAATATCAGTCATTACATATATAGTCTAAAGTCGATACTATATATATATATATATATATATATATATATATATATATATATATATATATACTGTACAATACAGTACAAACTCATAGATTTTAAAATGCAATCTTTTTAATGTTTGAAAATATGATTTCATTGTGTATATTCTGTATAGCAATGCAATGAATTGGCAAGACAAAGGGGTCAGACATTTTATGGAAGTAATTTTTTTATATTACAAAAACGGTTCAAACCAAGAAACTAAAATGGCAAAATGATCTTGTGTTGCATGTATATCAACTGCTTGACATAGTCTGTTAACAAATTAAATAAACTAGTGAATGTTTGAAAAGTGTCTTTAAGGGAATTTATTTCTCAAAAGTCAACAGGGTCAAAAGTGGCCACATATCCCACCAGGGAAATTTTTTTGAAGTTTAGATTACTGGTTCTGAAGAGGTGCTAAATCATTGACAGGGGGAGCTGAGCTTTGGTAACTAAATATGTACAAAACCCGGCATGGCCAAGCAATTTTATTAATATCAGTTTGCATGTGGTGACAACCGAAGTGAAATCTCTATGCTGCAGCCTCAATAAACACACTTTCAGGGGTGTTTTCAGCTTTTTACAGTACTGTCTGAAGCACAGGTACAGCAAAACAGTGAACCCTGATTGGGGGTATATGCTCCACCAGGAGAAACTTTTTCCAAAAATGGCACTAAAGAATTTAATTCTGGTGACTTTAGGAGCAGCATTTTTACCTTTTCACAAGTATAGCCATTAAACTATGGGCTACAAAGTACTGATAAAATACTTATTCACTAGTTAAAGTTTCTCAAAATCAACTACTTTGAAAAATAAATAAATAGCCTGCTGCGTCCGGACCATGGAATTGTGATGGTATCAGATGTGAATACTGCGGTGCATTGATATGCACCATGGTATTTACATAGTACTCCAATGTACATGTAAAAAACATACAATGATACTATTTGATACCTGTTTGTTTGGAAAAATGGCTTTACCTTGATTTATTCAAAAGCTGCACATGCAGGTGCTGAACTTAATAAAGACATTATGCATCATTGTCAAACGAAGGATGCACTTGCAGGTTTTGATTCAAAATATCACCGTCACTGTATGAACGGGGAGAGCCATAAACTGGCACCTAAGTTATGCGCTGTTTCCTTTTGTCTCTTGTCTCTTGTCTCCTCTCCAGTAAACTACCGTAAGAATGTCTATGGTTTCGCTGCTTTTTGCTTTTTTTTTGCAAACTTTGTAGGCTAATTGGTAAAAGGTCTCTGGTTTTTACAAAAGATGGTCCATGGTTGCTAGGTTATGGGGACTGCTCCACCATTATTGAGAGAGAGAATTGTTGTGAGACATGCAGTTGGAATATGCTTAATAAAGTTTAAAAATTTAAGTTTACCTCTTCACCTGCTCTGTGTATCATGTGTATCATATTCCACTTTATTCCACTATTCTGTTTATTTCATTTCTACAGTTTTTACAGAGTGAGAAATACTCCAAACGATACAGTGCTTGAGCTGTCAGAATGATTCTGACCATTTCGCTTAACCGTTTGACTTATTCTTTGAAGGAATCGAATCGATATTGTCAGGGAAAATGTTTCTTCATACAATCTTCATACAGAGGATAATCTGCTGGCTGTTACAAACATTCATGGGGGTGCTATGGACTTTCTTGGGGAGGCTGAAGAACATTCTAACCCCTCCCTAGTGCCACCTCTGTATCCCACATAAATGAAAAAGCACCGTTGAGTCCTGCAGACATGCTGTCTGTCTATGAGAGCAGAGCTTGTGCTGGTAGAAGTGGGATGACCTTTGGAACAAGGATAGATTGACTGTGGCTGACAGCACAGAGATAGTCTGTAAAATTATTGAGCTAAAAGTCAGCTCAAAGTCTGCCATGATTAAGATCAATTAATTGATAATGGGCTTCAAAAAAGACTTAGTCCATTCATGGAAGAAGGTTTTCATTAGAGTAATTGGGAATATTGTTTCTCAGTTAACGGTCAAGTGTGAAATTTCTGCTGCCTATAGCAGCACCATACAGATATACAAAAATAATTACAATTTTCTGACAGGTTTCCCAAATACTCCTATTGTTCCTCCCACCTCATTGTTCAGACCAATAGGTAGTACTGCCCCAAACTCATGTCATTGGTTGAGATGTTTATATGTCGGACAACTCAAAAAGTGCTATGTTTTGAATTTACTTTAAAAGTGCTTTGCTGCAAAAATGACATTTACTTTTTTCCTGCATACCAGCAGCCCTTTCATGTATAAGGTACATTCTATAGGTTAGATTTGAGGGATGTTTTGTAAATATACATATTTTCTCATCAAAATCTGGGGGCAGCTGTGAAAAATATTCCAAGGAGGATGCTGTGTGTGCAGCCTATCCACATCCATAGATTGATGCGAAACAATCTCCCCTGTCCTCACAGAGACGAGAGTTGAGTCAGTCGGGATGTGGAGACCGATGCAAAATTTTGCAGTTGCATAATAATTATTTATCTATTGGATAATTGTTTTGGTATTGTGCGTGAATGCATTTAAAAACATACAAATACAGTACACCCACATTAGCTAATCAATTGAATTGTGAGTGGTGACACCATGTAAAGGGCCAGTGCCTCGCTCCAGCAAATTGTGTAAAAATGGTAAAAGGATACTAATATCCAACCATTTGGATATTAATCACCCATTAAATAACAATAAAATTGCCAGATTGCCTTTTCTGGTATATGTACCACATATGCTATTCAAACATGCAAAAGCATTTTGTCTTGTATCCGTTTTGCCACCATTCACACATCAACACCAAAATTCTGTTAAAGATGTCACTTATATTCTGCCATTGCCACTTTTTTGATAGTTTAATTTTAGCATGAGCATTTTTTGTTTGTTCCTGAAGAAGGATAGTCATTTTATCATGAGTAAGGGAATCACTTACTGTTTCTCCTTTTAATAATCAGGAATATCAGGCAGTTGTATGAGATGTGCAACTGATCATGTGTATGCCATTTCTCGTAATTTAACTTTGGCTGTCCTTACTTTGGTGTCAGCTCCAGGAAAGAATTCTGACACCTCTGGTTAGCTGGGGGTCTGTGATCAGCACCATATTGCTAAATTAGATGTCTGCCGTATCACCCTGCCATTTTTGACGGCCCTGAAAACCAGTGACATACAATTTAAGAAGTGTCTCCAGAATTGTTCCACTAGGACTTGACTATGATGCTATACATTTTGGTTGACCAGTTCAGATTGTGGGTATACTATCAGAGGAAGTGATGCATCTGGTGGCCCATGAGGACAGAGTTTGGAGTGATGGGGTCAGGATCTGCAACATCAGATGATGTGCTGTATACATTAGTGGCTTAGAGTTCAAGATCCTCTCAATCTCCACAAAGTTTGAAGGACTACAAAGCTTACAGACTGAGCTCCTAGAGTTGCTATCGGTGCATTTTGTTTTTAATTTTTCACTCCCAGAAACCTCCAAAGTAAAAAGAATTAGGAGGGGTTAAATGGAATTTTATTTGCTATATAGACAATAGTCTCTACAGATCTGGAACAATAGTGGCAAATACATCTTTAAGTTCTCTTACACCTCCTCTAAATTTGGTCCCTCCAGCTGACAAAAGCTCAAATGGTTTCCCTCATCTTGCAGTGAAATGTCTGAGAACCATGAGGAAAGAAACAGCATACAAGACTAAGGGGGAGGTTGACACATACTGCTTGGGCAGTGAGACATTTGAACAGAATCCCCCATTTCTTCGCATTGCCATCGGCCTACTTTGACAGCAAAAGGACTGAAGAAGTTCACACCAGTTGAGTAAAACGCAGGTCTGAAAAGTTGTAATCTGGCTGGAGGAAGGTTTTTCATTGTGGATACCTCTAGGTTCTTTCTCCATTTTTTGGCATTCCAGATAAGTTTGCTGCCATCAGTTGATGGCTTCTCTACAACAAAGGATCCAGTATTTTCTTGTTCAGAGGATATCCTCTCGAGACCTAAATGTCAAGTCAGGAACAAGGAGTTTCGAGTAATAGTTTTGTATGATGAGCTGAGTGACGGAGTTCCATGGGTCCCATACAATAGGATGCATGCTATCTTATTCAAGGTATGGATGTATGTGATGTATGCGCCTCGGGTTAATTGTGTTTCTCTTTCATGTTCAGGGGCTAGTGCTCTTCTAACGGCTGTTACGGATCTCTGGCTCTTTGGCTAGCATTCCATCAGTAGCTCTCAACAGGGAGATAACGGCTTCTCTTGGGACATTGGGTTGTGGCTTGTTCATGGCACTTGAGAAAGGAGTTGTGTATTGCTTTTCACAGTCCATCTTGACCCTCACCATCTCAGGTTCATGGAGTTTTACTCCCTCCAGGTTATGTGTGGGTCTGACGGTAGTCTTTTCATTGCATCAGGGCAGCACATTCATCTTCTAAAATATCTCCACTTTTTCTCTACAAACAAGTAGAAAGATTCTAGAAGATGAATGTGCTGCCCTGATGCAATGAAAAGACTACTGTCATCTTCTATAATCTCTCCACTTGTTTGTAGATGTCTTTCTCTGGGGAGGAGACAGAGGTGAAGAGACAATGCTGTTCAGTTCCTCCAGTCCCAGGAGTTGGACTAAGCCATGTAATGTCCAGCCAAGATGGACCTTAATGGCAGCCAGTCCCCTTGGGGGGCCTATCTGTACTGACTTCAGAAGAGTGATCAGGTGAGGTTTAATAAGATCCAATAAGCAGCACTGGACAGACTGATTCGAAGTTACGTAGTGGGAGGCCCTTAAGGTGCCTCACAATTCTCCCTTTGAGTTTTCACTGGGTGTATGTGTTCTGCTAGGCTTAGCTCTTTAGCAGTGAAGGCACCTCTTTGAGTTCTCTTTCCATTTCTCAGGATCACTTTGCTGATTTTATGCAGGACTTTCTGGTTGGCAGGCAGCTTACGAATGAGGAAATTATCATTCATTGTATTAAGCAAACAGGAGTTAGTATTTGCAACTTTATCTGGGGTGGTCCATGTTCCTCATGAAAGCTATATAATGGATCTGGTACAAGCCAAGAGCTTCTTTCATCACACCATGTATGTGGCCAGGTGTGTGGTGCAGGTATAGGTCAGTTGAACTTACAGTTTTGGAGGGATGTTGGTTGAAGGGTACTGAGCTTTGGGACATTGCTCAAGAGAAATCTGTAGCTGCTGCATGTGTTGCTTGAGCTAAGAAATCACCTGATCATTTATGTGCTTTAATGTGTCCCTTTCTTGATGTATCGTCTGCAGGGTATATAGCAGGTTATCGTGGGCCTTGCAGAGATCCGTATTCTCCCTCCTGAGGATGTCTGACATGGATTCAGACAGTTCAGTTCGAGGTAAATCAGACACCACCGAAAGGGAGCGGGGGCCTGTTGAACTGAATCGCATAGCCAAGTCGGATGGTCCTGACCAGCCAATGCGATGGGTTGGGAAGTGAGAGCCATGCATCCAAGCTCCGTGCGAGGGGCACTAAGGGGACGATCGTTTTTGATGTACCTGGTGAGGCAGAGCAGGTAGTGTGGCGTGGGGAGGCAAAAGCGCGTCCCGAGGCTTTGGTGCTGAGAGAAGACTCGAAGCACTTACCTTGCTCTGCACACCCAGCAGGTCCTCTAGACTCCTCAGAACCTGCCGGACTGTGGGGCAGCAGTCATGGGTCCGGAGGCGCAAGGTCCGCATCCAGGGTGCCGAGACTGCTTAAGTGTGGCACCAGGTTGCCGTGAGAATGGCATTTGCGGCCCAGATGACCTAGGAAACAAGGAAATTGCTCTTTTATTGAGAATGCGGCAAAGGAAATAACTTTATATAAGGATTCTCTTCCTGGCCCTCCACCGGGGGATGGAGTGATCTGCTTACCAGCTCCAGAGCAAACATCTTTGTTTTCATGAGCTGAATGGGAGGCATAATGCTATTAAAGTGTGACGAGACTCATGCTGCGCATGCAAGCCATTTGCACATCACAAGCCGATAAAATATTTAGCCCTTTTTTGTAAATTGCACCTGCAGAATCCTAAAAGTTTATTTCGAGGTTTATTTTATATATTGAATAGACTCGATGTGGATTTATGTTTTCTCTTTTAATCGTTTAATGTAATTTTGAGAGTGACTATGGTTTAAGGAGGGTGTACATGTATGCTGGGTTGGAAATCTCAAGGGTTAATAGTGGTGTTTTCCTTATTGCATCATGTGTTGTTCTGAAAGCAAAAAGAAACAAATGACACGCATTGTTGGAATGAATGTTGGCTGTCATCATGCAGCCTGACCGAATCAAAGCGGGCACGTTTACTCGCGTGATTAACCAAAAGTAAAGCGCTGCCGGCTTGCGATGCTTGAAAGGCTTGCACGCGCCGCACAAGTCTGTTGGGCATACTGCAGTCTCGTCACATTT
Organism: Xyrauchen texanus; assembly: GCF_025860055.1. NCBI lineage: Eukaryota > Metazoa > Chordata > Actinopteri > Cypriniformes > Catostomidae > Xyrauchen > Xyrauchen texanus. The sequence continues at coordinate 4,528,085 of NC_068313.1, read as the reverse complement.
TATCTTTTTTGTTTATCCTCCCATTTATGCTGCGTGATCATGAGGAAGGATTACATCAAGATGTAGATTAGAATGCAGGTGTGGCATTTCATATAAATAAAAGAGTCTACTCCTCTCTCACCATTGCTGGCGTTGATGAGAGAGGTTAACAGAAAATGGCCAGCCTGGTTTGACAATGTCTATGGTAACTGAGATAACTGCTCTATACAACTGTGGTGAGAAGAATAGCATCTCAGAATGCTATTCTGAGATGCGGTTTGGTGCTGTTTTGGCGGCACAAGGGGGACCAATACAAAATTAGGCAGGTGGTTTTAATGTTGTGGCAGATTATATATATATATATATATATATATATATATATATATATATATATATATATATATATATATATATATATATATATTCCTAAACAGTCAAAATAGTCTCTTCAAAACTGGGCAGTGATGAGGACATTGGGGGTCCAGAGACAGCCAAATGAGTGGGGTCTGTGAGATCTTTTCTACCAAAAGATTAAAATATTTCATCAAGTTTGCCAACTTCATTAGTCAAGGGCACTTGGACATGAAAATTAAAAGATCAACAGTTCGTTTTTGTGTTGAAATATATATATATATGGGATACAGGAGGCCTTTTGACAAATAAAAACACTGTATGGGGTTCAGGGAAGGATGATGCTGTGTATGCCTCTTCATAGAGGGGGATAGTTTTGAGATACTTTTTTTACAATGGATTTTATGTGCGGAAGTGGCTATTGACGCCACTGCACAATGTTTGAATATGGACACAAACACAAGGTAAACGCGACTATTTTATTTATTTATTTATTGGAGGATAACAGCTCCACGTCATTAGGAACAATTTTGTTGAATGGAAAGATCTGCATAAAGATTCTTACAAAATATATCCTTTTGTGTTCTAAGGAAGAAAGAAAAATATATGGGTTTGGACTGACCTGAGGATGGGTAAATAGTGACATAAGTTACATTTTTGGATGAACTATTAGTTTAAGACAGGACTACATTAACTTTTAAAGCCTTTTGTGCATGAGTAATAAGGTATGGTGTGGACTTTAAATGAGAATATTACTGAGTTGCAATGAGAGAAAAAGGCAACAAATGTTTCCTTGAACCTGAATTGTCTGTATACAATTAAGCACTTAATTGTATGGAGAGATTCCTTGGTTTTAAACCTATTATGAAGCAGTTTAATTTTTTGCTCAGTCTCCATAATGTCTGCTCTTCACACGCAACATATTCTTTCCAGGTTTTTCAATGATGTGGCCTGCAACAGAAGAAAAGGCATCATACACCCTCACCCAACCCTCCACCCCCACCCTTCCACTGCAACCGCTGCTCACCCACCATTGGCTGGCTGTAAGGCATGGAGTAGAATATATGTGACCAACCTTGAAGTACTAAACTAGGGCACTGTGAGGGTTACAATGCTTGAATTAGGAGGTAAGAGAAAGAGAGAGGTACGGTGAGGGAGTGCTGTGAAGGCGGGAAACAGAATAGTGCAGTGTGCTTGGTGTTTTTTCACAGTTAAGTACACTGCACACTTTAGTAATATCACTGGGAGATAACGCTTATTTGTATACTACATGTTTTTGGCAAATGTGGTATATCATCAGAGTATTCAGTTCACACAGAAATGTTGCATATAATACACACTATACACACTTTAAACTTAGTCAAGAGTATGTTAGAATACTATTACAAGATTTATCTTAAATAAGGACCCACATTCTTTGTCTGTTTCTCACACAAATTGATCACATCGCTTCAGCAGACGTGGATTAAACCACTCAAGACAAGTGGATTATTTTTATGCTACCTTAAGGCAAGTGATAAAAGTGTTGTTTCCATCAATTTACCTACTATTGTGTGTAACTCAAAGATGCATATAATTTAAAAAGATGTATTCCTTTCAAATGAGGTGGTGAATTTTAATGATTGATCACATGACATAAAGGCTCCTCTCATTAGAAAACTGACCAATCAGAATAGATATTCAAATGATGGAATAGTGGCAACATGAACTTCTGCATAAATAAGCAATTATTTTTAGTGGTACCCCTGCAGCCAATTACCTATCACTTTAGTGTGTCATCAAGCCTGGTTAATGCAACAGGTGCAGAGAGATTTTTGAATTTAGACAAAATATCATTCACACTTTATTTTACAGTGTCTGTGTAACACTTGTTACATGTTACTATTAATTACTCTATGTAGCCGGTGGGTTGAAAATAATCATATCTTTTGTGGTTCTCTTTTTAACATTCGTTCGGTATCTCACTAAGGGAGCACCTCAGGTGTGACCGACTGATGAGGAAGCAACAATTGACAATGTCAGAATGACAGACCAATCGCTGTAGTGATCAGGGAGTCCTGCCTCTCCTGTATATAGACCGCTGTAGCTCGCTGCTAACATCATTCTCTCTCTCTTTCCCGTGAAGCTGCATTCATCTGATGCATTATTGGAATCATCACTCAGCAGTTTACAGATGAAGCCGCAAGGAACTTCGCAAATGCAATAGATTCTATCTTGCTGTTGGCTGGGTGGATTATATGGATACAGAGACATGGTTTTACATTTGAGGAATTTGGGTTTAAGAATAAACCATGTGAAGAGTTCGCACTTCAGGCTCAGTTGCAGAATAATCACTTCCGAGGAATAATCACTTCTGAGGTGTGTGTACAGGCTTTCCATCACTGGAGAGCTCCAGCTTTTCTCTGAAAAGTTACCCCGCTACGACCGGTTATTCTAAGAAAAGTGGTGACAGTGGACGTGTCACTCACGGGCACGGTGTTCGAAGGCAGAACAGCATGAGGGGTATGGTCTCCGTCCCTCATAGAGAAACACAGAAATGATCTGGAGCTATTAACAGTGTTTTTAACTCTGAGATACTTTGTACGGTTCCTCCTAGGCTACAATGTGTTAGTCAGAACAGACAACACTACGGTAGTAGCGTACATAAACCGTCAAGGGGTGTTCATTCAAGACAACTTCAGAGTCTGGTGCAGAGGCTGATTGTGGGGAGCAGCATTCACTTTATGTCACTACGTGCGACCCAAGTCCTGGGGTAAATGAACACGGGCACAGATCTCCCATTGTGAAAGGTTCTTAGAATTTGTTGAATTATACATGCAGAAGAATTTAAATGATATGACTTGAATCTAGAGTTTTCAACCTTGGCAGTCCTGGGGAAGTCCCCTCTGCAACCTGATCTTTCACACAGAGTTAAAAGCAGACTACTCTTTTATAAGGTTACAGGGACCATCAGATTTGCACAACTTTAAGACATTTCATCTTAATCTAGCCTTGCTAGATAATGCTGAAAATCACTTTGAACTGTGGTAACGTTTGTACCTGACAAATTAATGATTATAGACTGATGGAACTCTGTAAAATTGATTAAAGGGGTCATGACATGAGAAACCAAATTTGCCTTGATCTTTTGGTATATAAGAGGTCTTTGTATCATTAAAACGTCCTGCAAGTTTAATATTTTAAGACGTCCTCCCCATTCTAAACGAATCATTTATTTAATCAAGCTCAAAATACAGCTCGTTCTGGATTCATGGTTAGAAGTGACGTGACGGTTAGAAGTGACGTACCAGCGTTTGCATATGACCGCCTCCAGCACAAGATAACTACGCTTTAAGCGCAAGACAACTACGCTCATTTCAGTATCGCCGTGCGGCTCACAAGTGTTCAGTCGATGGACAGCGAGCTCTGACAGAGACTACTTGTGCACAGGAAAATTACGATGCCACACAGATGTGCTGTTCCTGGCTGTGGTCAAACAAAACCTCTGAATAAGCTGCCGAAAGATCCAGACGTCAGGGAAAAATGGATGCAGTTTATTTTTGCGGACATCCCAGTCACGGCAGTGTTAACTTAAGCGCTTGTTCTGTACATTTTAAGGATGACTGTTTTGAGAACAAATCTCAATATGATGCTGGCTTTGCCAGAAAACTGTTGCTCAAAGATAAGTCCGTGCCGACTATTCTGGGAACAACGACGACGCAAACTGTAAGTAATCTATTTTAAACTTTAAACTACTTTTTAAAGCGCAATTTCATTCATTATGAATAATCACAGTGTTTTTACTTAGTTTACTTGCATATTGTTCTGGCTGGGGGCGTCAATAATTGATACATAGGCACTGACGTTAGCCAATCATAACAGTGGGCGTTAACACTGAAGTCTTAAATGGAAAACGCCCCCAAAACAGACTGTTTGAATCAGAGGATGAGAAACAGGGTGGGAAAAGGTCATAAATCACTAGATTTTAAAAGTTTTTCTTAAAAGAAAATATATTAATACTATAATTGCACCTAAGGGAACATAATAATACAATAAAAAAAACCCATGTCATGACCCCTTTAATATAATCTTTAATTCTGTATGATTTATATAATTCTACTAAGAATGGTAACTACAAGGTTTAACTTGATAAAATGCAATAATGTGTAAAACCAATATGATTTTGTAACCAGAGATTTTCATGTTTTATTACCTACACATATTACATCCAAAAAACATGTCATGTTTAGTATGTAAACATGTGTTTGTGTATGAAGAAATATCTGATGACAATGAATTTCATGTCTCTTGTACCATTTGCAAGATATAAAGTTCATGATTAAATATGCACTATTTTTAAGATTGAAATGTTTAAGAGTCTGAAACAAAGGACAATAACTCAACTGTCGGAAAAGACAGCCCAGTTGACCATGTGAAAAGTCACTTCTGATTGGCGCAGGACACCTTTGGGAGATGCGGCCAATTTCAGTTAAAATAAGTTCAAACAGGAAGAACACGCTCTCTTGCACTCTTCCTCTTGCTCTTGCCCTTTCTTTAGCTGCTCTTCATCCTCTTGCTCCTCGTCTTCATCTCCTTACTCTTCTTTGGCCTACACGTGCTTCATCTGGTCGCTCCGCTGACCGCCAGGTCCTCCCATGTGAGATCCAAGGGAACTCAGGACTCAACGTCAAGAGAAGGATTGAGAAGGCCTCGTTTCACAGCTAAACTAATTCATACAAACAATAAACTCGATCATAAAGAGATCATCGACGGAACGAACTTTCGACCAAGAACCAAGCCACACAAAGAACGCAAAATTGTGCTCAAAGTGCTGGTGTATTAATCAAATAATTTGGGTTATCCGATAGCAAATCGATGTAGACTCAAAGAAGGATGAAATTGTTCTTAAGGTATTGTCAACAGACTCCGTCGAGTTCATCTTCAATGTACTGATCCGTTATTTCACATTCTGTCACTTTTCATCAACCTGTCTCATGTAAATATGTGTTAGATTAGATTTATGTTTAGAATAGTAATAAAGTTTGTCTGTGTTCAAAGACGACTTGACTGTGGTGTATTTTGATAAATAATCTCATCCCTGTTTCTGAAATATTTCGCTTCTAAGCTTTAAAGCTACATATATGTGATATTATTTTCAATAAGACATGAGAATAATATCACTCCAATAAGTTAATTAATCATAACTGATTGAGTCAACATCTCTAAATTATTTAAACTTTTTTTCAGTGGCAAACACTCAAACACAATATTCATTCGAACAGCACTGTCTTGTGGTGTATGAAGCTCTCTCTCCCACACTGGTGTCTGGCTTGCCATTAAATCCATCTCCAACTCTCACTGCAAAGATAAAATGTTGTTAGAGACAATCATTGACAGGTGATGATCCTTACCATTCTCACCTTTTGATCTTGCTCTCCATTCACAAACCGGTGCTCAACCATGCCCCCACTACCACACCCATATATGGGAATTGGGCACTTCACCCTCAGGTGGTGAATCAAGTGTGGCATAGATATGTCCGGGCTGCCACAAATGCACCATTGAGTGTGGATGCTCTTGCGCATCCATGACTAAAAGTGATACTGTATGCGTTTCCCCCACTGAGCCTCATCGGGCCGACATTACAGAGAGCGAGGGAATACGGCATTCACTGATACTAATTGAGCCATATTGGCCAGGGAAGCTGTGGTTACCGGAGATAATCCTACTCCTGTACAACAAGCCCTGGCGTCTACCGTTGCACAGAGACCTCCTTTCTCAAGTGCGTGGAGAAATCTTTCACCCCTTCCCATGCAGGATGGCTCTCTGGGCCTGTTCAATGAGAGGTTGAATCTAATTGCCACCGGGTTACCTCCTAAAGTGATCGAGACAATTCAGAGTGCGAGGGCGGCCTCAACACGCTCTTTGTTTGATCCCAAATGGGGTATTTTAACGATGGTGTGAACATAGACAAGTCATTCCATATCTGTGTTCAGTGACTGACATTCTATGTTTTCTTCAGGAATTGTTAGATAAGAGCAGAGCCTTTTATACTGTAAAGGTTTACTTGGCAGCTATTTTGGCATGTCATATGGGGCTAGACTTGGGAACGATAGGTCAGCATCCACTGATATGTCGTCAGTTTTGAGGTGCGCAACTGTTAGACCCGGTTTTTAAACTGCTGGCCCTGTCTTGGGATTTTTCAGTGGTTTCAGATGCACTTTCACAGCCTCCTTTTGAACCATTATAGTGCATTGAATTAAAGCTTCTTTCTCTTAAGACGGCTTTACTGTTTGGCGCTCACAACAGCAAAGCAAGTGAGTGAGATTCACGCTTTGTCAGTACACTCCTCACGTTTGCAGTTTGCCTCCGGTGGGTTAAGGGTAACCATAAACCTAATCCGGCATTTATTCCTAAAGTAAGCGATTGAACAGGGGCTTGTAGGTCTGTTGATTTGTTAGCTTTCTATCCGCCATCTTTTTCCTCACCAGAGGAAGAGCGGCTGCACCGTTTGTGCATTCCGTACTTACGTGCAGAAGACGAGAGCACAAAGGAAGTGTTCTCGGCCCTTTGAGTGTGGGCACTCATAAGGTTAAACCTATTTCCCACCAGTGTCTCTCTCACTGGTTTGTTGACACGATTGTATTGAGTTATAAATGCGAATAAGATCTTAATGAAATAAAGGGGTTACGTTTTATGTGTACAACAACGGTCGCTATCCCATGCTTATTTTGGCTGCCTTTTTATTATTCGGCTGTTGCGTCAGCCTCGTACTGCATATCTGTAATCCGGGAGTTGTCTATATCCCTTAGTGAGATACCATACTAATGTTAGAAAGAGAATGTTAGGTTACTTTCTTAACCCCAGATCTCTGATAACAGAAGTAAGGTATCTCACCTCACCACTTTATTTGCAGAATGGCAAGGTGTAGAGATATTCTGAAAATGGTACAGTAGCGAGCTGTAGCGGTCTATATACACGGGAGGTGGGACTCGCTGATTGCTACAGCGATTGGTCTGTCATTCTGACTGACGTTGTCAATTGGTGCTTCCTCAACAATAGGTCATGCCTGAGAAGTTCCCTTAGTGAGATACCTCACTTCTGTTATCTGAGAACCAGGGAACAAAAAATACAGAAACGGAAATTCTTTAGTGAGAAAAAAATTTAATGCAAAAATTCAATATGGTTATGAAATACAGAAGACGACAATGTTAAATGAAAACACAAACAGGGCATTATCCTTTCCACATGCCACAACACATACTTAATACTTGCTTATATCATTTACAGCATTTTATGCAATATTCATTTAACACATACTTAAATACTCACAGTATTTTTTTAAGCATTTAACACATGCTTAAATCACTCAAAGCATTCTATGCATTTCTAATCAGGCTTTAAGGATATTGTAATGGTTGAAGCATTGGCAAGGAGGAGGCGGGAACTGGCTGAACAGTCAACATAAAGTTTAATTATATAAATTAACTTAAACCAACATAAACAAACACACACACATGCAGTACGGCCATGTGAGTCTCTCTCTCTCTCTCTCTCTCTCTTAGAGAGAGAGAGAGAGAGAGAGAGAGAGAGAGAGAAGTGGTACCTCCAGCTCGTCTTTATCCCCCTCCTGACTGAGTGTCCTCACAGCCTGGCCCCGCCCTCCTCCTCGTTGGGGAAACCCCCGGCATGATGCACTCCACTCCCTTCCTGTAGAGGGGGCGTTGCCCTTTCAGCCATGCCTGCTAGCAGGTCTTCTCAACATTTCTGGAGCCCTGGGAGTGACGAGATGAGGGAAAGGGGAGAGGGAAAGAGCGAGGCAGAGCGACACAGATAGAGAGAATGGAGAGAGAGAAAAACTTGCTTGCCGTTCCCGGACACGCAATAGCCCCTCATCCGTACATCTGCCCTCTGGCGGACGCCAGCTAGCTCCTCCCCCAGCGGACGGCAGAGGTTCTTCTGGCTCTCGGCGGCCAGCAGCGACCCCTCCGTCTCCAGGCAGGTGGCTGCGGCTGCTCCTCTGGCAGACGGCAGCAACGAGGACTCCAGGACAGTACATCCCTCCTACTTCCCATGTTTCGGCACCACTGTAATGATTAAAGGTTGGGCAAGGAGGAGACATAATGATATATAATGATATAAATTAACCTAAATCAGCGCGGCTGCATGTGTCTCTCTTTTAAACTGGTGCCTCTAGCTTGACTTTATCCTCCTCCTGGCTGATTAGCCAAATTCAAGGCCAGCTGTGTGTCTTCACGGCCCAGCCATGCCCTCCTCCTTGTCACAGACATACATAACAGTTTAAACAATAAAATTATCATTAAACATATTTTCACATCTAACACGTATTACACTTCACCAAACTGGAAAATACTCTGGGCTATAAATCATTAAATAAATGATTAATTATAATTATACATATCCAGTTCTTGCATGTGTGCCAAATGTGGTCAAACACCACACATGCAGTCTATATGCATCCTTAAACTTTTTCAGGATTTGGACAGCCAGCACTTCGGATTATGAAAGTTTTGAATTTTCAGTGTAAGCGATGACAACAGTGGGCAAATTTTTGTCATATTTGTGAATGACAAGAATAATTTATGACCAGCACGTTCATAATTCTTCACATGAACAAGTGAAAAAAAATTAAAACAATTTAAAATACTGCTCTTGAATTTGACTGTTCAGCTTCACAACTCAATCAACCCCTCAATACTGGGTTGCAGTGTTGCCTAGTAACGATGGCACACAACTGACCTTATATCGTGCGGTCATAAAAATGTATGAAGTCCCCCCTATTTTCCTTCCTCGGCTCTTTATTTCCCACTCTCCATGCACAATCACTTGCACGCAGCCAAGAGCAAAGCACACTATGCATTTTCTTATTCTTTAGAACAGCACTGCTAGTATGTGTGTGTGCGTGTCTGTGAGTGCGCACTTTGCCTGGGAGCTCCCTTGTTTCATTACAGCGTTGTTATCTGAACCAGAACACTGTCTCACAACACACACCGGCTAGGAGGGAAGCAGATCACATGGTTTAAATTTAACACACACACATGCATCTACTGTATATGGGAAGAGAAAGGGAAAATCTGAAAAAGAAGGCTTATAGAAGACGTTGTATCTTTATTGGAATGGCCTTGACTGTGATCATTTCGGCAGAATCCATTCCACCTCCAGGGGGAGGACAGTCACCAGCATTCAATAACACCTGACATTTTTTTCCCATCATCTACCAAACTGAGGCTATAGTGTAAATCTTCTGTGTCCGTTGCAGTGGTGTGACAGTTTTTTCTTTTTTTTGCAAAATAATTTTGCCTCCAAAGGCTGAATAAATGTACAACACTGAAATGGCAGACAGTGGATTTAGGGGACATTGACAGATATTTAATGATATTTGCTAAGGCAAGCATCACTATAACCATTGCTCATTGGGGTTAGGGATTTGAAGGAAGACCAGAATCTCATAAACTCAGTTTCTGTCCACATATTTTGATGTGAATTTGAGGATACTATATAAAATATTATGGATGGAAACACCAAGATGCAAATAAAATGACCAAAATTCACATAAAAACGCATACACTGGCTTGAGGTGGATAATTGTTTTATTCGATTAAAAAAGACGTGCACTAACTACAATCTAAAACATGTTTATGTGTATATGGCCAAAGGTTTGGAATAATGTACAGATTTTGCTTTTATGGAAATACATTTTTACTTTTATTCACCAAAGTGGCATTCAAATGATCATAATGTATAGTCAGGACATTAATAACATGAAAAATGATATTTACAATTTGAAAGAAATTTCAGAACTTCTTCAAAGAGTTCTCATCAAAAAATCCTCAATGTGCAGCAATGGAGGCTTTGCACTTGCCATAGATGTGGCTGTCTTGTCAGGCACTTCTCACACACCTTACAGTCCAGCTGATCCCATAAAAGCTCAATGGGGTTAAGATCAATAACACTCTAACACAATGAAACTGGTGTTGAGCGGGTAGAATTCAATAAAGCTGTCAGCTGAGGACATGTGAGGCATCTATTTCTCAAACTAGAGACTCTGATGTACTTATCCTCTAGTTTAGTTGTGCATCTGGCCTTCCACATCTCTTTCTGTTCTTGTTAGAGCCAGTTGTATTTTGACTTTGAAGATTGTAGTGCACATTTTTGTATGAAATCTTCAGTTTTTTTGGCAATTTCAAGCATTGTAAAGCCTTCGTTCCTCAAAACAATGATTGACTGATGAGTTTCTAGAGAAAGCTGTTTCTTTTTTGCAATTTTTTAACTTATATTGACCTTAAGACATGCCTATTGCATACTGTGGCAACTCAAAAACAAACACAAAGACAACTTTAAGCATCATTTAACGAACCAAACAGCTTTCAACTGTGTTTGATATAATGTCAAGTGATTTTCTGGTACCAAATTAGCAATATATCATGATTACTCAAGGATAAGGTGTTGGAGTGATGGCTGCTGGAAATGGGGTTTGTCTAGATATGATCAAAAATTACATTTTTTAAATAGTGATGGTGCTTTTTTTTACATCAGTAATATCCGGACTATACTTTGTGATCAGATGAATGCCACTTTGGTGAATTAAAATACCAATTTCCTTCTGAAACAGCAAAATCTGGCCGCCACTGTATATATTTGGCAAATTATATTAACATGTACATTATATACACAGAAATGGAAGTGGAGCGTAGTTCTAGCGGGAAGACCAGCAGGTGTACATCATCACATCATTAGCTGGGTAACTCCTAGCCAATCGCACGTAAGCCAATGCTTTATAAGTCCGCTCACAATCTATCACATTGCTGTTTTGGTGTGCTAACACTGCAACCTCCACCTCCCCACCACCAACAGTTGAGCCCTGTCCCGCAGGGGGGTAGGCTCCTCGCCCCTGCCTCCTATCTCCGGCAGGACATGACGGTTCCGGGTACAACTCCCTCGGACTGCCGGACGGGGCCTACGCCAAAGAGAGAGACATCACCTCCCGTTTTACATCTATCAAATAAATGGCATCTCAAACTTCACTCAAGCCTGCATGTCAATAGAACTTAAATTGACAGTTAAATTATAGTCAATAAATAAAGAAAATGGCAGAATACTTACAGATTGCTGCTTGTGCCATTACACACATTTCCTAATTTCAAATGTAACCCTCCCCTCCTAGTTTTCATTGATGCAAAATCATCAATGATTTTGTCATCTTCCCAGCGATCACATGGTTGATACTTATTTTCTCAAGACCACAGAGTCAATCCTGTGTCACAGTGTACCTATACTGTTGATTATCTTATTCGGGATGGGAAGATCGGATCATTTTATTGACTTGAATCTTTGAGTCTCGTTCTATAATCCCAACTATTTAGGCTGAGTAGTCTGACAGGAACAACTGCACCTTTCCCCCATTGCGATCGTGCAAGATCTGTGTGGGGGTATGATTTGGGACGCCTCTCCCCATCACGATTTTGTGAGCTCGGGGTGGGGGTGGCATGATTTGGGGCATCTTTCTCCCATTTTGAGCCAGGGGCGGGGTGGCAGGATTCGGGCCTTTCTCCCTTCACGAGCTTGCGAGCTCTGTGCAGGGGCGATCGATCAGGTATCCTGTCGTGCCTCCCTAGGCACCTGCCTATATCGCCTATGCCAGGATTCGTTACAGTTTAGGAAAGGGGGGTAGGTTTTGTTTAAGTGAAACTCGTAGAACATTAAATCACTTGCTGGGTTTGTGTGTCATTTAAAGCCAATGTTTCATTTTGACAGAAGAGAATGTGTTTTTATGTGTAATATGACATTTTGACGTGGAAGTTTGAGGTTTGTACAAATTGGTGTGAAGTTTTGAGATTGTGTTTATAGTTGAGAAAAGAGATAATTCTTTGATTAAATGTGTCTTAGTGACTGAGAAAACTCTTTTTAAAAATCTCAACTGCTTGGGAGAAACTTTTACTTGCTTTTAGCACCACACAATGGAAAGTGCACCTCAGAAATGTTGCAATATATGTAATAAACCACATCATTTCATTTAGCAAAAATGTCACCACAGTCACTACACTTTTACATGAGATCAGGCTTAGATCTATCCTTAATTGAAAAAATTTTAGGGACATTTAATGTTGATGCAATAGCAAATCTGCTAGATCAACACCCCATTTCTGTTAAGAATTCGTCCATAGATTTACACAGTACTGATTTTTCCTTCTGGAATGACCAACTTAACCAGTATTTTTTTCCATGGTGGTCGATCCTAGCTCATTTATAGCTGGCAGACCAGCATATCCATGTTATAAATTAGTGTCATAAAAGTATATGTGACATGAACAAGGCATTTGCTGAATCAACCACATCATTTTTGGTACTTTTATGACACTTTTGACTCTCATGTCTGCCCATGTGCTCTTCAGGACTCGTACCCCAGTCCTTTGCATCACAAGTGCAGCGCTATATTAGTTGAGCTACCATGCAATTTAAAAGTGTGCGAACATGTAATGTGATGCAGACGTACAACGAGACATGTAAACATCATTTAGCAAAAATGTAGGTTAAGTTACTTGATTCTATTCTAAATCAGCTTGCCTAATGTGGTGTCCAAGTGGATTTAACATTTAATGGCTGCTCCAGCCTACACAAACATTTCTCCTCTTTGTCCTCTATTTCCCTCTCACACGAGTCGTGATAAACACAGCTCACAGTTATTTCACAGAAGCTGTTTGCGATGTCGAGTGCAGGATGGCTGCAGCCCCGGGGGGCACCGTGAGGAAGTGAGGGTGGCAGCAAGACTTAACCGCTCGACATCCCACTGTCCTGCGAACAGCTGCGGCGCAGTGTGGTGTATGAGCGTCTGTCGGGGTGCAGATGGTGGGCGAGGGTGATACCTCAGAGATGGCAAGCAGTCGATGCCCCTTAAAAGAGCAAGCTGGCAGGTACAGGGACGGTAAGCTTAACCCTGCCAGCTGAGCGGGTCATCAGGTAGTGTGCATAATGTGCAGTGATGCACACTGCTGTATGGACACTAACAGCAATAGATGTGGGACCCTGGTGTTGCTGAACATGAGGGAAGGAAGGACGCAAAGAAGAAAAAGCAAAGAAGATATCAATATTTATAATAACAGATAATAAAGAGATCTCATTTGTGGTTGCTACAGTCATGGTTTCTACAATATTACTGTTGTAAAAAGTTGTTGTAATGAGAGTTATTTTCTAATCAACAGGATATGATTTCCTGTTGCACAAGGACTCTTTTTTAATTACATAATCAGTGAGAATATACCTGTTACTTCAGACCTTCAGACTACATGCTCATGGCAGAAACACTGCCAGATCCAATTTAGCTTTTACACAAGTAACACACATACCAAGAGCCATAAACATTCAGAAGACTGCACTGAATTTACTAAATAAAAAAATAGTTTTGATTTTGTTTATCTTATACTATTGTTTCAGTGTACACTTGCTCTTTGTGTTTACATTTTTTTTTTAAACAAAACTCACTGCAAACACTGTCCCGCCACCTGGACACTAAGGGTGAAGGGTGGACAGGACAGGGTGGAAAATATGCTTTGGAGCAAAAGCATGTGGGCAGGCCATTACTACATCCCTCCTTTCTTAATCCCTGATTGTCAAACTCCTCTTCCCTGCCTGTAATTACACAATATCCAGTATCACCATGCAAGATGTGATGTCAACAGATGCACTGCGTCTAAGACAAGTATTATGGACTTAGAGATGCTTCAGTAATTTGGCCTGCATAAGGCGTGGAGATTATGGTGTTGAGGAGCGCATCCAAGCTTGAGGTCGTTTGGAAGAAATGTACTATTGCACAACAGGTGGTTGGTTACAGAGAGGATGTGGATTTTATTTTTTTTTTAAGGTTCACTATGAGAGCTGCTATTAATAAATATGCTATTGAATAAACTTTGCAGACACTGCATTATAATTGTTAATGATAAAAATGTTTGGGTGAATGGTAAGTTTCTGCTTGACATTGGATTTCAATGTTAATTTTTTAGATATATATTATATATTTATTTATATTATAAAATACATTATAGATATTTATATAACATTATATGATATTATCTTTTAGATACTATGTAACATTATAAATAGAACCATTTTAATATGTGGTAAATAATATTGAAACAATATAATATTTTATATATATATATATTTAATTGATCTTTAAATGATAATGGTGTCTAAATGATAACAAAACATATAGGTAATGTTATTTATAGTATATATTATATTTGTATTTATTTTAATTTAAATACTTTAATACTATTTACATATATTTAAATTATGTTATATAAATATATTAAATATGTTTTAAAATATCTAGTATGTATTAAAATGGAATATATAAAATTATAAATGTAAGGTTTACAAATTATATACTATAAATATAACTATTTTAACAATGTATAAAACTGTATAGTATGTAAAGATTTGTATTTAATTTAATTAGTCTTCAAATAATTATGGTATTACACTATGGTTCCTAAATTACACCAAAGCAAATAATGTTATTTATATCATTGATTATATGCGATTTTATTCATTTGAATTTAAATACTTAAATAATATTAAAAACATTTATGTTAATTGAAAATAATTAGATAATAATTATAATAATATACATTTGCATGGGTGTATGTTTATGGTACATACATCATTACAGTATATGAAGCATTGTTTTAATAATTTAACATTTTAATAATTTAAATTAGTTAATTATTTGAAATAGAAACATAATGCTAACCAAAAGCATCTCTCTTCACTGGTGTTTGAACGTGATGTGTTAAAATGGCAGTCGCTGTCTGTGGTCGGTGGGTGTTGTCTTAAGGTTAAAGGAGAGCGGTGCGTTAGCTCTGATTGTCTTTCTGTTTTGCCTGTCAAGTCTTTTTCCAATCAAGGTTGGTGGAAGATTAGGAAGCTATGTTCCACGAAAGGCGATTTGGACGGTAAACTGTGAGTCTGCTCACTCTGATAGTAATCTCCTTCATTTGACGCAAAGCTTGTAAGGATGGGGTTTGTTGGTGATGGTGTTCTATGCCCTCATCTGACCCTCAATGGTACTGCAAGACAATGGACTAGATGTATAACAAAGCGTTTTGTGGCCTGTTCAAACACATTCATTAATTCACAAATTACAATGGACATTTTAAAGTAAACATTAAAGTAAACAGACAGACAGATAGACAGATAGACAGACAGATAGATAGATAGATAGATAGATAGATAGATAGATTTTTCAGGGTGTGCTGAGTGACTCCAGCCAGGTCTCCTAAGCAACCAAATTGGCCCGGTTTCTAGGGAGGGTAGAGTCACATGGGGTAACCACCAAGTGTTTGTGATTAGTGGTTCTCACTCTCAATGGGGCGCGTGGTAAGTTGTGCGTGGATCGTGGAGAGTAGCATTAGCCTCCACATGCTGTGATTCTCCACCATGCATGCAATGAGCCATGTGATAAGATGCATGGATTGACTGTGGTCCGTGGTCCGTTCTGCATAACGCAGCGGCTCATTGTAGCTTATCGCATTCTCAGACCATTCGGCACATTTTGCAGTCGACCCACCGGCCACCTCAGTTCTCCCGATGGCCAGTCCTCCCCTGATCAGCCACATAGTTTGTCGGCCCACCGGGAAAATGACCGGTATGCCAGAATACCAGTCCATCCCTGTCCTCCACCAACCGGATTGTGGTGAGTAACCGAGCCACCACGAGGACCTACTAATTAGTGGGAATTAGGCATTCCAAATTGGTAGAAAAGGGGATAAAAAAATGAATTTGATATTTTTATTGTGAATTTTCATATTTCAAGATTGAGAGTCTGGGACAAAGGTAAAAGATAAAATGTATATACTGCAAATAAAAGGCATTTAAACAGTAGGCCTAGCAAAAATAAAGGATGATGGAATTAAAAAGATTCCATGTAAGAATATATGTAAAAAGACAATACATGTAGTATTATGGTCAAATGTTATAAAAATAAATAATAAAAAAACTTTTTTAGATGTGAAAAGTATGATTTTCCAATATAATTAATGGTTAAAATGTATATTATGTTTAACAAGAGAGTATGTGTACTTTTTACGGTAAATATTTGTTAAAATTAGGGTAAAAAAAATGGGCGAATTCCCTGTGTGACACATTACATTGCATTATATTTTATGGGAATAGTTCCGTTTCTTCTTATTTTTAATATCTGTTGTGTACTTTTGGATGTTCTGTGTTATATTTGATGTAGTTAATGTTTATTGCATAATTTTAATTTCACATGTGTTACCCTGATGGAGTTAAGTGTTGGTGTGAGTGACACTGTCTCTATATGTTTATTGGTCACCGTTCCTGAAAGGGCCACTGTTGATGAACTTCATGTCATCATGTGCACTTCTGTAATTACTACGGCGATTAACAATACATTATAAAGTGAAAAACAGATTTTTACAGTTTCAGAAAGTAAATGTATTATGTCTAACATTTAATAATATAAACAATGGTACTGCACTGTAAAATATACTGTAAAAACAACCGTTTTAAACTAAAATTAACAGGTTGTTCTGTAAAGTTGTTTACATTTTTACTGTATTATTTTACATAATTATTTTGGCAACCACAGTAGCCAGATTTTGTTTTTGTTAGTTTGTTTGTTTTGTAAAACCAACAGAATTATTTTTTACAGTGTATTTAACTAATACCATCCCACTTTGCCAATATGCCTCTGGTAAGGTGGAACAGAGGCAAACTGATTCTATAGAAACGAATCTACAAAGTATTTGGATTTACTTTATAAGTTTTCTGCTGCATTTTTTTTTTACCTTTATCATAAATCATTGTAACATTTATGAAAATTAAAGGAATACACGTTAGCTAATACAGGTTAAGCTCAAACGGAAACATTTGTGTCATAATGTTGATAACCATATCCTATATATGCCAATATATTGTCTTGTATAAATAAAAAATAATAAAAAAAAAAACAATCTGTGTTAGGCCTACAGTGAGCCACTTATAATGGAAGTGAATCTGTAAACGTTAAAAAAAACTCACTGTTTCAACGGTATAGCCACACAACGTAAACAATATGTGTGTTAACAAGATTTTAGTGCGATAAAATCACTAACTAATCTTTTCTGTCTTAAGTTATATCCAGTTTTACAACTTTCTTTCCACGACGACGTGACGTAAACCATAAAAAAAAATCCAAATCGATTTTTCATTAACGCGCTGAGTTTTTCTTTAGAATACACTAACTGAAAATAGCTTTCCAGATTAAACATTACACACCAAACGTCGTTTCCTTCTGTATGTACTACAAGTTGTCTACTAGTGAGCAACAAACCTAGAAAGCAGTGGGCATCACAGACTTGTTCCGACCGTTTTTCTTTTCTTGTTGTTGTTTTGCCCAGCTGACTTCGCACGCGCTCGTGACGCTCAAATATGCGGTCTAGGTAGGCAGCTCACTAGGTTTTGACACACAGCCGCAGGCGCAGTCCCATGCCTCTGGCTTTCACTTTAGCGCTGGAATGTTTGGATATGCTCGTCATATCCGTCATATGCTCTTTCAGGAAGTTATCAGTTCTAAACTTTCCACACATACTTCATTTTCCTGCAGCCTCGGTCTGGTTCCCATGCTCTCTGAACTAGTTATCAGAATGGAACTGAAGTCATCAATGGCAAACTCCTGCATTTTGAAGCAAAGCTGAGTGTTCCCTGATCACTGTGAAGTTTGGCGAGATGCGGCTCCTTCGTCTTCTGTTGCTTTTTCTTTCTTTCTGGTTGTCACATTCAGTGTTTAAAATACCCTTAAAAATCTTTGCTGGGAATTTCAACGCGTCTGTGCAGCTGGACCTCAGGCCTTTGAAACAGAATGAAGGTGAAGTTCAGAGCGGACTGTCCCTGGCATCGGATCCAGCGGGGATCGTCAACTTTCTGGACATGATCAATAATTTACAAGGAGACTCTGGGAGAGGTTATTATATGCAGATGGTCATTGGGACCCCGGGCCAGACGGTATGTCATTTGCCAACCTTTTGAAAACATCTTTTCTTTTGCACATGCAGTAGGTAAATGCGAATAAATAAGACTAAGAGAAACGTTTTACATTTTGTAACTGTCTCAAGATAGAGGGCATATGCTACATTTAAACGTTTGAAACAAAATTTGATATCATTAATCAAGGTCGTCGTCACTATTTAAACATTCTAATCCCAGTATTTGGACACATTTAATTAATATGATTAGTAAATGTTGCAACAAGTGACATACATTTGAAAGAAAGACAGTTGTAAAGGTGTCATTTATATATATTTACTGTTCAAAATGAAGACAAAAAAGTATTTGTACTCTTAAGATGCACTTAAAAAATATGGATATCATTGCATAAGATAGCAAATATCAACGCAAGTGACATTTATTTCAAAGGAAGATAGCACAAGCACACCTTTCAAGCATATGTTTCATAAAAAGAAGGTTGTAAAGGTTTAAATGTAAAAAAAATTATGACAAAAGGTATTTGGACACTTAAGATACTCTTAAAAATGATCTGTTATTTCATTTCATAAAACATAAAAGCAAGTGACATTTTTTAAAGAGAGATTTTTTTAAAACAAAAATGTACTCAAAGAAGGTTGTAAAGATTTTAATTAACAAAACTAGTGAAATACTGCTCTAAATAAAGACAAAAATGACTCGGACACTTAAGGTACAATTATAAAATATATTATATATATATATATATATATATATATATATATATATATATATATATATATATAATAATATATATATGGATATTATTGCATTAAATGGGAAAATACCAAAGTGATTTCTGTACAGTTCTGTAGTTACTCGACCTTCTGAAAACATCTTTTAAATACAATTTCCATAGTTAACCTTTTGATTTTGTAACAATTGCCATTCAAGAAATAGTAGACATGTTACATTTGCTTTTAACATTAAACTAAATTTGCCCTCATTAATTGTCATACAGCAGTTCCTTAAAATTCATCCTCTTTATGAAATACAGTGGTGCCAAAGCAATATTAGACACTTTTTGATTGTTAAACATTAGTAGATAGTGATGACGCCTTTGGTTACTTTACTAGGGAGGGACGGACTTTATACATCCACTTAAAATCACTGACACCAGTTCTGTTACTGCAAAAATGGCATATAGCACCATTTGTTTACAGATGCCACTAGGTCTGATATCTAATGCAGTGACGTCCATGCATTTCAAAATGTGACTTTGGTGTCTAAATACTGTACATTCTGTGGTCACGGTACTAAATGTGCTTGAACAGTTCTCTTAAGGTCGACCATCCTTAGTCTTTGTAAAAAAAAAAATCCTCCCCTGATCTCAGGTAAGCTGTTTCTCTGCTTCTCAATCACCCAGTACCCAGCAGAGATGAGTAGACTGATCTCAGATCAGTGTTTCAGGCATTAAGAGCATATCAATTCAGGCAGCATGTGATGTGAAAGTCTCTCTGAAACGCTCCGGGCGCAGGATGGAGACCAAGGCGTCCTTGATCTCTGTGCTATGAATATGTAAGAGCCGAATCACATGGGTTCACATGACAGCGGGCCCCTGGATGAGAGCAGCTGACTCAGATTAGGTCCTGAGGGAGACGTGTATGCCCACTTCACTGTACAGTCTTTCTGTTCAGTTAGTTTTGTTAACTTTAAAAAAAAAAAAAACCTAAACTGTGTTGGTTGAGATGGTAAAATAATATATTTCTTATGTTAGGCCATACCATGTGTTGTATGTTGGATGGTACATTTGTGCACCTACATCTCAAAAACAAAGTCAATCTTAGATAGATGAAGGCTGTGTCTGAAATCCTGTTCTGTCAGAGTACTGTATACAGCATTTGATTAAGAATGTACATCTATGTTTTCATTGTTTTCTTTAAAGTATGTTCTTTAGGCAGGCCTATGCAGGTGAGTTGTATGAATGCATTCCCGGTTACACTCCATCCTTGAACCGAATAGAAGACATAGTAACAATAACTGAAAATAAATTACCCAAGTTTCTTTTTTTAAGCTAGCCCAACTGAATCACAAGGAACAATTTTCTTGGAATTTATAGCACATCCAGTTGAAAAGAGCCGTCCGACTCACGGTTCTCTGCCATTTATTTAATTCAGCAATTTGAATGTTCTGTCTCCTCCTCTGGCATGGCATTACGGGACAGTGCAGTGTCCAGTTAAAGTGCTCATCAGAAACTTGCCTAAAGTAGTCAGTCATACAGGTATTTCTTTATCACTCTTTTATGAATACTGAGAAATCAGTCACCCTACTAAATTGGCATACTATATAGTAAAAAAGTATGCATATTCAAACGCAGACTTAGTTACTGACAGAAACTCAGTCTGACATTTTCTCTGCAAACTGATTCTCACATTCTCAATCTTTTTGCATGGTTCTCTTGAATACTTCATTCTGATTGGTCAAGCACAGCATTCTGTGATCAAATACTACTTAAAAACTGTATAATTGACTATAAAGTTATCTCAGGCAACTGATTTCTATGCTAGTTTCTTGTCTCTCGTATCAAACCAATTTGTCATGTTCATTTATTTATTTGTCGAGTTGCCATTTAATAACTGGAATAATGTTCAGTCAGCTGGTCATTATTGAAAAAAAAATAGGAATATAATTAGGTTATAATGACTTTGTACATTATATTTTACATGCTGTTTATTAGTAATGTATACATTTGCTTTGACAACAGTTATTTACTAATTATGTAAATTATGTGCATCATGTAATTTAGTCACATTTTGGTTTTGTTTAATTCTATTCAATTTGATTATTTTTGTATGATTCATAATTATTTCCCAAAATATGCTTAAATAACTGGATGGAAAATCAATCATGCACGTTGGAGAATCTGAAAATAGGTCAAGATTGTACTTTGGACTTTGTAACTAGCGTTTTTTTTATATAGAGCTTTACTAGGGCTGCCAATTTAACATTTTATAAATCCATCCATCCATCTTCAACCGCTTATTCGAAGTCAGGCCGCGGGGGCAGCCGCTCCAGCAGGGGGCCCCAAACTTCCCTATCCCGAGCCACATTAACCAGCTCTGACTGGGGGACCCCGAGGCATTCCCAGGCGATGTAATCTCTCCACCTAATCCTGGGTCTTCCCCGAGGCCTCCTCCCAGCTGGACATGCCTGAAACACCTCCCTAGGGAGGCGGCCTGAGGGCATTTTTACCAGATGCCCAAACCACCTTAACTGACTCCTTTCGATGCAGAGGAGCAGCGGCTCTACTCCGAGCTCCTCACGGATGACTGAGCTCCTCACCCTATCTCTAAGGGACAAGCCCGCCACCCTTCTGATGAAGCCCATTTCTGCCTCTTGTACTCGCGACCTAGTTCTTTCAGTCATGACCCAGCCTTCATGGCCATAGGTGAGGGTAGGAACAAAAATTGACCAGTAGATCAAGAGCTTTGCCATCCGGCTCAGCTCTATTTTCGTGACAATGGTGCGATAGAGCGAGTGCAATACTGCCCCCGCTGCCCAGATTCTCCGGCCAACCTCCCGCTCCATTGTCCCCCTCACTCGTGAACAAGACCCTGAGGTACTTAAACTCCTTCACTTTGGGCAATACCTCCTTCCCTACCCAGAGTTTCCTGCTGAGAACCATGGCCTCAGATTTAGAGCCATTTTATAAAATATACATAAAAAAATGTTTTCACAATTAATCATGCTCCTGGACTGTAATAAGGAATATTCCTGCCATTATAGCAATTCAAGCTTGAAATACTAACTTCATGTTTTTGCGAGTCCCAGTCAGATGATGGTAGTAAGGGCAACTCCAGCTGTACATGTCAATCACACTTAGAGCAGACAGCACAAAATGAGGACTTGTTCTTTCATTCAAACACTGGACAGAGTGCAACTGAATGCAAGGTTGTCGAGACCTGTTTTTCAAAGTTTCAAACTCTTATACTTTTAAACACAAAGCTCTGTGTTTATGAAGTGACGCAACAAAAGTGAGACACTTTGAAAGCTTCCATCTCATGCCTGTGTACATAGAGGCGTCCTGTAAAAGCTGTTATATTAAGTCAACCTCGGACAGACTAACAAATTTAGTGCCTAACCGATTTATCAATTGACCGATATTATTGGCCAATATTAGGCTTTCACAGATATATCAGTATCTGCGTATATGTTTTCCGATATGCACAGATATGAAAATGCTTTTTCAGAACACGTAATGCAGAAAACAATGCTTGGGGTGATTTAGAATTGGTGTCATAACGTAGTTTGTCCAGCAGAGCGCACTCCAACTCCATTGTTTACAGAGATGAGCTGACGGTGGTTTTGCAGACGTGCAGAGTTAAGCGGTGTCTTCAAGGTAAGTTGCTAACTGGTTTGTGAAATACATACTGGAAAGGTAATAAACAATGACCCCATCATTTTCCCTTTTCATTATAACTAATATAACTTTAACCCTGTCCCTGAAAACCATGTCACTCATGTTTATCACATCTGTTTGCTGTTTGCCAGCTATTGTTTGTCAGTGCAGTCATTAACGTAGCAGATTGAAAGGTAAACATCAGTGCAGTGTTCATGCTACTTTGTTACATAGTTGGTGAGACCCAGTGCTGGAAAAGTAAATCAACAATGTCCATCTTTTACTCTATGTGACAACGAGCTTATAGCTAACTAGCTAAAGACATAGCTACTTTCTTGGTGGAAGCTAATGTGTAAATATGAATTCGCCAAACTGTTTTGTTCAGGATTCGCAGTTCGGTAACCCTTCAACCGAAAAATTCCAGTCATTGCATTTACAAAATATAATATTTAAAAGTCTGGTTTTCCACCGTTGAAAGTTTCCGCTGAACTTGTATAGCAGAATACGGTGTAACACAGCTGCCGCTGTTAACCTCTTTTAGTCAGCAGGTGTAAATGCTTATTGTTTTACAACCTAACCCTAATTGACTGGCTGTATTAAAAAAGTCAGCATTTGACTGATTCTAAACAGTACTACTGATGTGTATTTTAAAAAAAAATTTTTATGTATTATTTATTTAAATGGTCAGCAATTGACTGATACTAAACAGTACTGATGTTTATTTAGCTGTGGCAGGGCGGAGGGCGGGGCCAGGTCGTGATTCTACACACCCGCTCCCTTATCAGGCGAATCAAGCCTCCGAGAGTGCTAAAGGCTGACTGTGGAGGATGGTGTGGGAGAGAGAGATCGTTCCTCCTTTCCATTGAACTACGTTACACTGGTGCCGAAATCCGAGAAGGAGGAGGGAGGCCCGTCTCGGAGTCCTAGACACTGCTTTCCACCCGGGGGTGCGCCGCTGCCATCCACCGGGGGAGGGAGTAGCCCAACCGCCTGGACGTGGTGAACGGCCGCCGTCTGCGAGGTGAGTGGGGACTGGACTCCCCGACCGCCTGGAGCGATGGAGCCGCTGCCAGGGGCGGAGGAGTGCCCTTCCATCCCCCAGAACCGCGAAGGGGTCGACAAAAGACCGCCGTCTGTGAGGGAAGGAGGGAAGTGACTCCCCAACCGCCTGTAGCGGTAGGGCTGCTGCCCGGCGCCAGAGTAGTGTCCCCAGAAGTCGGCGTGAACGCGGAGGGGTGTTTCTGCCGGGGGCAGTGGGTCTGACTCCGGTCCGCCTGGGAAGGAGCGGCTGTCGTCCACCTGAGAGGGTGGAGGAGTGATCGAGGACCATGCGACAGTGTATCAGAGAACCGGCGAGTACGTTTTTATTTTATGTTTTTTCATCTCTCTCTCCTTTCTCTCACTGCCGCTCCGCATTGGCCTTTTCCCTCTCATTGAAATTTTATAGTGTTCTTTTGGGGGGTACTACACTGTTACAGGAAGTACCCCCTATTTAATTATTTCTGTTTCCTCCCCTTATCCCTCCCTCGTCCAGGTAGACGGGTATGACCTGCCGGCAGAAGGCACGCCCCTCCCTAGGGAAAGGGGGGGGGGGGTGTATGTCATGCCGGGGGCTCCCCAGCCTGATTTACGGACATGTCCGTCATATGTGTGTGTTTTGTCTTTTTGTTTAAGTTTATAATTAAAATATAATTTATATTGCCAAGCCGGTTCTCACCTCCTGCTTTCCATTGAACTACGTTACATTAGCTATTTATTTTATTTGAATTTATTCTTTATTTAAATTGTCAGCAACTGACTGATACTGAACATACAGTACAGATATTTATTTATTCTTTATTTTCTCAGTGTTTTGTTCTAGAAAAAATATTTGTTTAAGAAAGCATGCCTTCTGAGTACATTTGCATAGTCATATCTTTGTTAAATTAGGTGCACAATCAACATAGAAAATGTCTGTTTTCATTCCAGCTAAAAAATTAACTAGATTGGCCATCGTATAGGTAATCAGTGAATTTTCCCCCTCTAAAATCGGTGTCGGTCTCAAAAATCCCATATCAGTCGGGCTCTAAACGAATTCAATTGCAAAATGGATTGCTGTGGAAAATAAGCTAATGATAGGCCTATAGTATGTTGTGGAATTAAATAAAATCTTCCTTCTAAATCCACTTTTGCATTGTCTAATAATTGCTTTACTCATCTACCACAATTATGTAATACATTTTAATTATCTGAATTATATATTACACAGTGGATATAAAAAGTCTACACACCCCTGTTAAAATGCCAGGTTTTTGTGATGTAAAAGAATGAGACAAAGATAAATCATGTCAGAAATTTTTCCACTTTTAATGTGACCTATAATGTGAACAATTCAATTGAAAAACAAACTGAAATCTTCGTGGGGGAAAAATGAAAATGAAAAACCTAACAATAACCTGGTTGCAGAAGTGTGCACACCCTCTTATAACTGGGGATGTGTTCAGAATTAACCAATCACATTCAAACTCATGTTAAATACAAGTCATTACACACCTGCCATCATTTAAAGTGACTCTGATTAATCACAAATAAAGTTCTGCTGTTCTAGTAAGATTTTCCTGACATTTTCTTAGTTGCATCTCAGAGCAAAAGCCATGGTCTGCAGAGAGCTTCCAAAGCATCAGAGGGATCTCATTGTTGAAAGATATCAGTCAGGAGAAGGGTACAAAAGAATTTCCAAAACATTAGATATACCATGGAACACAATGATGAGGGTCATCATCAAGTGGAGAAAATATGGCACAACAGAGACAAGAACTGGACGTCCCTCCAAAATTTATGAAAAGACGAGAAGAAAACTGGTCAGGGAGGCTTCCAAGAGGTCCACTGCAACATTAAAGGAACTGCAGGAATTTCTGGCAAGTACTTGTCGTGTGCTGCATGTGACAACAATCTCCCGTATTCTTCATATGAATGGGCTATGGGGTAGGGTGGCAAGACGGAAGCCTTTTCTTACAAAGAAAAACATCCAAGCCTGGCTGAAGTTTGCAAAAACAAACATCAAGTCTCCCAAAAGCACGTGGGAAAATGTGTTATGGTCTGATGAAACCAAGGTTGAACTTTTTGGCCATAATTCCAAAAGGTATGTTTGGCACAAAAACAACACTGCACATCACCCAAAGAACACCATACCCACAGTGAAGCATGGTGGTGGCAGCATCATGCTTTGGGGCTGTTTTTCTTCAGCTGGAGCCTTAGTCAGGGTGGAGGGAATTATGAACAGTTCCAAATACCAGGCAATTTTGGCACAAAATTAGAATGCATCTGTTAGAAAGCTGAAGAGGAAGTTCACCTTTCAGCACGACAATGACCCGCTCTACACCAGTTTCATGTACAACAGTAAAAAGAAGACTCAGGGGTGCAGGCCTTATGGGAAGAATTGCAAAGAAAAAGCCACTTTTGAAACAGAAAATCAAAAAGAAAATGTTAGAGTGGGCAAAGAAACACAGGCATTGGACAACAGATAATTGGAAAAGATTGTTATGGATCATAACCCCATTTAGCTTTTGTGGGGTCAGCTAGACTGTATGGTGTGTGAGATGTGCCCGACAAGACAGCTACATCTATGGTAAGTGCTACAGGGTGTGTGGGGTGAAATGTCACCTGAGTATCTGGACAATCTGACAGCTAGAATGCCAAGGATCTGCAAAACTGTCATTGCTGCACATGGAGGAATTTGTTGATGAGAAAATCTTGAATAGTTTAAGAAGTTATTTAATCGTATTGGGTTATTCATATTTGGGGGCCTTTTCCTGCAATTATTGATATATGCAATCAATTGCTATATATTCAATTAATGAATTGCAAATTATGTAATAAATTTGATCATTAAAATGTTTAAATTCTGAAGGAATGTTGCTTTGAAGTAGTGAGATAAAAGCATTTTTAGATCTATACTGAATAATTGCATTCTCTCTCAACCATTAACCTAGTGATTATAGATGCATCACAGTGTGTCTCTGGAAATATTATAAAATTGTGTCATTGAACATCATGTTTGTTCTTGTATCTCATCAAAAAATCCTCTGCGAATATGTAATTAAGGGTACTCATGTTAATTGAGGCGCTCTTCCTAAACGTGCCACTAATTGCGGAATGTGTAGTATATGCGGAGGCGTCAGACTGAAGTGCCTCACATCAGCTAATTGGTACAAACAGGTAGCAGATGCGTTCCCAATGACAGTACGCCTGCCAATTAGCTAAGCCACCTCAATAGGGGCGATTAGAGTGTGCTTCACCAGTAGAGGAGTCATGGGAGCAATGAAAGGAGGGGGAGGAAATAAGAAGGAAGGGGCCAGACTCTTTGAACTGAAAGGAGTTTGTATGTGTCAGGGTGCTGTTGTGGACTAGCTTTATGCTTATTGAAGAAGTAGTAACAGCATGTAGTATGGCTGGATTTTTCGTGCCAGAGTGGTAGGAACATTGCCAAAGTAATCGACGTGTCCTTGAATCTACATGAAATCAAAACAGATCCCATTTACTTTCTTAATGTTTTTTTTTTCTACTATTGTAGGTAACCCAGATTCAACTTTAAAATGATAAAATTAATTAAAACTGTGTAATCGTCTAATCATTTATTAAGCATTTAATTGTATTTTTGTTTGGGGACACAACAGGACACAACAGGAGATTTCAGTATATGCCAAAAAACTAAAGAAACCACAAAAAGGCACCATAAAACAATAGTAAAATGAATCCATAAATTTGTTAGCTATAATTAAAATGTTCAGACTGCATTCTGTGAAGAACAGACCCAAATTCAAGCCTTTTATTCTACAATATCCATCTCTGTCCACTGCAGTGCCGTCGCACCTGCTGTAACCATCAACATGCGCTGGTTTCGTTTTCAAAAATTGCCTCCTCAAGCATTACAACCAGTGGTATTAAGGCAGTGATGTAGAATGCTCATTGGGTCTGAAGTGTCTCTAGACCATTTGTGACATGCCGTATTCTGCAATGTATATGTTTGAATGAGATACAGTATGACAGTGCCATTATGGAGTGCATCAGGGTAGGGTTGCACCAGCGGTGCGTAAGGTCTCGCATAAGTTTGGACGTAAAGTTCACACTAAGGTCTGAGTAACTACTAGTTATTTTGTAACTAAGCCAGTACTTAATTTGGTTGCACCACCTGTTCTTAATGCAAGACTTAAATAGTAGGTCATGAGCTCTCCGTAACGTAATGCATAGCCGCATATTATGATGCTTACTTAAAATTTACAGTGGTGCCGAATCCCGGGAGGGAGGAGGGATGCGTTGTCCCGGAGTCCTCGCTGCTGCCGTGTGCCTGAAGAGCAGCCGCGGCCATCTGCCTGGGGATGGAGGGGTTGCTGCCAGCCCCAATAGCCGGAGGATCCACTGTTGTCCACCGAGAAGGGGAGGGGCAGTTCCGTCCACCAGGGGTCGGAGGGCTCGGTGCTATCTGCTGCTGGGGGAGGAGCTAGCTGTTGTCCGCCAGAGGGCGGAGGACCGGTTGAGGACCAGGCGACAGCGTGTCTGTGGACCTGCAAGCAAGTTTTTCTCTCTATCTCTTTGTGTGTCTCCCGCTCCCCCTTTCCCTCCACCCACGCCTCCTCTCGTCTCTCCCAGGAGGCGGGGTGGACCACCTGCTGACAACGACCAGAAGGGCAGCATCTCCCATCCAGATGGGGGGGATTAAGTCAGTTCGGTGGCACCCCGGCCTGAATCGGGCAGGGGAGGAGTATGACTATGAGGAGGAGGGCATGGCCGGGCCATGAGCGTGTACGGATGGCGCTGAATCAGATGATCAACAGGAGAGCAAGATAAAGGGGGGCTGGCGGTGCCAGTTTGATAGAAATACGGAGAGACGCACTGCATGTGTTTTAGTCTTATGGTTCTTGTTTGTTTTATGTTGAGTTTGATATTAAACTTTATGTTGACTGTTCAGCCAGTTTCCGCCACCTCCTTGCCCATCCGTTACATTCTTCAACAACAAAACATTTTTTGGTATGAGTAGTGCAGAATATTCATTAATTATTATTTCTTTAAAAATATACAGTGAAAAATTTTAAGTTTTAAAATACAGTATGTTTAATATTTGAAAAAGTTTGTCCCAATTCAGTCAAGTTTTGTAACCAACATATAGGTAGCCATTTTGTTGTCATTTGACCAAAAAAAAAATGAAAAAAGAAGTTAATATTTGTTAAGTTTAAATGTATATTATGTCATAATTAAATATCAATATTTTGACACTTATGCATGTTTTGTTCAAGTTATATGGAGTAACCCAGTGTGGACATGTAATCTCTCCACCTAGTCCTGGGTCTTCCCCGAGGCCTCTTCCCAGCTGGACGTGTCTGAAACACCTCCCTAGGGAGGCGCTCAGGGGGCATCTGTACCAGATCCTAATGACCTCAACTGGCTCCTTTCGACACAAAGGAGCAGCGGCTTTACTCGGATGATGGATGACTGAGCTCCTCTATCTCTAAGGGAGAAGCTCGCCACCCTTCTGAGGAAACAATTTCTGCCGCTTGTACTCATGACCTAGTCCTTTTGGTCATGACACAGCTTTCATCGGTTTCCTTGAAATATATGTTTAAAAAACTTTTTTGAAATTGATGAAGTTGTGAACACATGTATTCATGGTGCAAGAAATGTATTTAATACCTTTTTATTTGATGGTCACACCACATTTTGTCACTAAATACATTTTCGTAAATACATTGTAAAATGCAATAACATTTTTTTTTAGACATTTGTAAAACATGGACACAAAGAAAACATTTCTATGAACTCATTACATGTATTTTAAAATAGATTTAAAAAATATATATTTTTTATAATAAAAGATTATAAAAATTCCACCTCGGACAGACTTTTTGTCAGTGACCCTGGTGCTGCCGGTGTTTCAGTAGAGTAGTTGTCCATAATAGACTGCAAACTAGTACTCTGGTCAGGATCCATTCTGCTATGCAATGCTCTTTCTCATAATCACATATGGATACAATCAAGGCCTGTCCTGCATTATTTTAAACATCTGGTTTCTCTTAGAATGTAAAATGGGTTGCTAAGGTGTTTCATGTTAAAATATCCTCCATACTTGTTTTTTAGTGCATGCTTCATGCACATTGGTGGAAGGTGCCCCGCATTTTGCCTGGGTATGGTGAGGGTAAATGCTGTGAGTCAAGTCAGTCAACAGCAGACTGTCAGTGTGCAAGACCTTTCTTCAATGTGCTTGTAAATGGATCAATGTAAAGGAGGAGGCAAGAACCGGCTTTTCAATATAAATAATAGTTTAATGATAAACTTAAAAGACAACATAAACACACACGACGGATATGTCTGTTAACGATCTCTCTCTCCCACACGATCCTCTGCAGTCGACCTTTATCCCTTACGCTTAATTAGCCTAATATGGTACCGGATGTGTAGGACCACGACCTGGCCCCGCCCTCCACCCTGCCACATTCCTTCCTCGTTCTCTCAGGCTGGGGAGCCCCCGGCCTGATGTACGCCCCACCCCTTTCCCTGGGGGAAGGCGTGCTTTAAGTCTGGGCTGCCGGCAGGTCATCCCCATCTACCTGGGAGGGGACGGGGGGGGGAACAGAAATAATTAAAATGGGGGAGTACTTCCTGTAACAGTGTAGTACCCCCAAAAAAAAACACTGTAAAATTTAAAAGAGGGAAAAGGCCAACGCAGAGCGACAGTGTGAGCGAGAGGAGAGAGAGATGAAAAAAAAAAGTCTTACTCGCCAGTTCTCCGATAAGCCGCAGCCTGTTCCTCGGCCACTCCTCCACCCTCTATCGGACGACATCCGCGCCTCTCCGGGCGGATCAGCGGCAGTCCTCCAGCCCCTGGCTGACGGAACGCCCCGCCGCGTTCTCGGGGAACAGAAGGGGTCTCCCTCGCCCCTGGCAGCGGTTCTCCCGCTCCAGGCGGTCGGCAGTGAGCCCCTCCCCGCTCGCGGTTGGCGGTCTTAAACCCCGCCGTGTTTCAGCAGCTGGTAGGTGACTCCTGCGCCCCTTGCAGCGGCCCTGACCGCTCCAGGTGGTCAGTTAGGAGCCCCTTCTCCCCTCGCTGTCGGCGGCCATCGTGCTCTTTCAGGCGGCTGGGCTCCTCGTCCCCTGGCATGTGGCCACGGCTGCTCCGTTGGGGTGGACGGTAGTAGCGAGAACTCCACTACGGCGTATCCCTCCTCCTTCAAGGGTTTCGGCACCAGTGTAAAGGGATCAATGGAATGGAGGCGAGAACCGGCTTTTCAATATAAATAATAGTTTAATGTTAAAATTTAAAGACAACATAAACACACACATGACGGACATGTCCGTAAACGATCTCTCTCTCCCGCACGATCCTCTGCAGTTGACCTTTATCCCTCACGGAGGCTTAATTAGCCTAATACGGGACCGGGTGTGTAGGATCACGACCCGGCCCCGCCCTCCGCCCTGCCACAGTGCTCAATACACCATCTGTCAAGTGCCAGCTTTGCAAAGTGCGCCCAGAGTACGCAGGTGTTTCAGATGTTTTCCTAGATGTTATGCTTTAAGTTTGTACTGGTTGTCAGAACACTCATCATCATTGTCTCTAAATAAAGCCTGGTAGGATTAGGGAATTCTATAAAATAATGTAAAACCCTGAAAAGTTGAGTTGAGATCTGTTAGATTATTCACAAATGTCTTGCAAAAACAATAAGAAAATTACTCCTCTTGAATTTCTCCACACCCCTGCCAGAAACACAAATAGGTTATGTTTGGAATAGTATACAACCATACTACTTTAGGGTTGCTAACTGTTCTGTATTAGCTGGGAGTCTGGGACGTCCCATATTTTGACCGAAATTAACATTGTATACTGAGCAGTATTCAGTATGCCGTTCTGAACATAGCCAAAGCCAATCTATCTCAGATCCACTCATCTCCCTAATCTAGAGATAAAATCATTACTTAACAACTCAAGATTTTCCCTTCTGTTTAATTCAAACACGGCATTAAATTGCATTCCTGGGTTTAAGAGTCAAAGTGCTTTTAAATGAAGCTGTTTGGATGAGTGTAGCAGAGCAGAGCTGTGTGTATATTATGATGGCAATAACGATGAGGAATGCCCATGGTGGCATCTTTGGCAACTAAATGAGATGGCACAGCTCTGTTATCTCATTAGTTCCCCCTCATTGAACCAGTCCTCAGACAACATTATTCCACACATGCCTGGCAAACATATGCTTGGAGTGGTTAAATTGGAGGGCTCCATCGTGCCAGCAGGGATTGATGGGATACGGGTGGCTGATATTTAAGCATAAACATTTGGGAAAATATTTTAGCTTATGGGGACTATGGAAACATGTAGCCTAATATTACTTAATTTGTATTTTAAACTATTTTTGCTAATCTGGTCGATTAAAATCCCGTCTTTTAAGTAAATGTATTTTTTGTATCTCATATATATATATATATATATATATATATATATATATATATATATATATATATATATATATATATATATATATATATATATATATGACAAATATACATTAAAAATGCAACTCGCACTAAACAATTACTTGAATACACCTTTACTGTGAAGAACATGTTTTCAATTACTGTATTCAGAGTCATTTTTATATATATTCAGGAATTAAAGTAATTAATGTCATGTGGTGTAACCTTCTGGAGACACCAAAGTCTCATTAAAAGCTGAAATTCCTGGAAATAAATGGGATGAGTATTGCTGAATAATCTTTTATTATTATTATTTATATTTAAAAAAAAACATGAAACAATTTTGTTTTAAAATATGATTCATATTTGAAAATCCACCAGATTGAAGCCATGTGACAAAACAAACATAAAACAGAGGGGACTCATGTGTGTGAAGTTTTAAAAAAAACATTATTTTGTCATATATATATATATATATATATATATATATATATATATATATATATATATATATATATATATATATATATATATATATCATAATTCTTTATTATATATGATAATTATTATAATGTTAATTTTCACATTTTAGAATAATAGTAAAGTCATCAAAACTATGGAATAACATAAATGGAACTATGGGAATTATTCACTTTTAATTGACTGTATCACAATTCTAGTGGGTCAGAAGTACACAAACACAAAGTTAACTTTGCCTTTAAGCAGCTTGGAAAATTACAGAAAATTATGTCAAGCCTATTTGCTTCTGACAGGAGGTGTACTGAATTGGAGGTGTACCTGTGGATGTATTTTAAGGCCTACCTCATGACATCATGAGAAAATCAAAAGAAATCAGCCAAGATTTTAGATTAAAATTGTGGACCTCCACAAGCCTGGTTCATTGTTGGGAGCAAATTCCAAATGCCTGAAGGTACCACATTCATCTGTACAAACAATAGTATGCAAGCATAAACACCATAGAACACGCAGCCATCATACCACTCAGGAAGGAGATGCATTCTGTCTCCTAGAGATGAACGTAGTTTGGTGCGAAAAGTGCGAATTAATCCCAGAACAATAGCAAAGGACATTGTGAAGATGCTGGATGAAACAAGTAGACAAGTATCTATATCCACAGTAAAACAAATCCTATATCGACATAACCTGAAAGGCACTGAGAAGCCACTGCTCCAAAACTGCTTTAAAAAAGCCAGACTACAGTTTGCAAGTGCACATGGGGACAAAGATCTTCCAAATGAACATTTGACCCCAAGCATACCTCCAAAGTTGTGGCAAAATGTCTTGAGAACAACAAAGTCAAGGTATTGGAGTGGCCATCACAAAGCCCTGACCTCAATCTGAAAGAAAATTTGTGGGCAGAACTGAAAAAGTGTGTGCGAGCAAAGAGGCCTAAAACCTGACTCAGTTACACCAGATCTGTCTGGAGGAATGGGCCAAAATTCCAGCAACTTATTTTGAGAAGCTTGTGGAAGGCTACCCAAAATGTTTGACCCAAGTTGAACAATTTAAAGGCAATGCTACCAAATACTAACAAAGTGTATCTAAAATTCTGACCCACTGGGAATGTGATGAAAGAAATAAAAGCTGAAATATATAATTATCTCGACTGTTATTCTGACATTTCAAATTCTTAAAATAAAGTAGTGATCCTAACTGACCTAAAACAGGGAATGTTTTCTGCAATTAAAGGTGAGTTTAAGTTTATTTGGCTAAGGTGTATGTAAACTTTTGACTTGAACTATATATATATATATATATATATATATATATATATATATATATATATATATATATATATATATATATATATATATATATATGTTGTGTAGGTCCCCTCTTGCCGCCAAAACAGTGCCAACCGAGTAAATTCTAGAGACTGTTGTGCGTGAAAATCCCAGGAGATCAGCAGTTACAGAAATACACAAACTAGCCCATCTGGCACCAACTATCATGCCACGGTCCAAATCACTGAGATCAAAATTTTTCCTCATTCTGGTGGCTATATATGAACATTAAATGAAGCTCCTGGCCTGTATCTGCATGATTTTATAAACTGAACTACTGCCACACAATTGGCTGATTAGATAATCACATAGCTGAATTTTGGTGCCAGATGGGCTGGTTTGAGTATTTCTGTAACTGCTGATCTTCTGGGATTTTCAGTCTCTAGAATTTATTCTAAAAAAAGACATTTAGTGAGGAGCAGTTCTGTGGACGGTAATGTCTTGTTGATGAGAGAGTTTAACAGAGAATGGCCAGACTGGTTCGAACTGACAAAGTTTACTCTGATAAATGCTCGGAACAATTGTGTTGAGAAGAATAGAATCTCACAATGCTATTCTGAGATGCGGGCTGGCGCTGTTTTGGCGGCACAAGGGGTACTATACAATATTAGGCAGGTGGTTTTAATTTTGTGGCTGATCTGTGTAATATATATATAATATATATATACACACACACACACACACACACACACACACACGTTCCAAATTGAGGCTGATGCCCAGATGGCCGACATGCTTGCCCGGGCAATCAAAACAGTACTTCTGTTGTCATGTCTTTATGAATACTGTCTTATACAGAATTTATCTTAATGTGCCTCTATAAAGCTGATACAAAAGATAGGTTTGGTGTTGAAATCAGTAAATACAATAATGTAATGTAAATCTTATTTTCTGTGTAGTTATTGTAAGTGTAATTTACTATAGTGTGGATGCAACACTCTGCATGTTAAATTAACTTTGTCTGACACAGTATATCCAATCCAACTCATACATTCATACATTCAGTCATGGCCATGTAAAGATGATGAACCTGGTTACTTTCATGTGATATATGCCTGCAAACCAGGCAATGATGTGACAGAACTGTCTATAAAGCACTTTTTACATGCAGTGAAGTCAAATAATAAACGTCTTTAATTTAATAATTTACAAACATTCAAGCTTCATATTTCTTCTGTACTGTACACCTAATGTACATCCAATTCCATTGGACATACATTACTGTAAATGTGTTTCTTGTTTGTTTCTAAAAACTGAGGGATGGATTTTAAAGTATTTTCTGAAGTGTTTTACAATACTATATTTAATACTATTTAATAATACAATATTTTACAATACTAAGAATTTCTCTTGAATGATTTACAAATGACCTATAAACTATGGTGCAATGGGTGTAATGTGACTTTTTGTTAATAATTCAGGTAATGACGCAGAACTGTTTTCTGTCTTTGCAGCTGAACATCCTGGTTGATACTGGAAGCAGCAACTTTGCTGTAGCTGCAGCAGCACATCCCTACATCACACACTTCTACAACAGAGCACTGTAAGATCACACTTTTGAAAAGATGTTTAACAAATTCAGACCACACTTTTTGTTGAGTTGAGTTTTTGAAAGCCTTCTATACAATTCACTGAACATTTTGTCACATTTGAACCTGGTTTTCGCCATGAAAATAGCCATGGAATCTGACATGGCATTAAATTGCAAATGAACGAACATCACACATTACTAAAACAACCAGACAACAGTTTTGTGTTACAATCATTACATTCCAGCCTTTTTATGCATATCATTGAGTGATGAATGTTATCTTGGTTTGCTCAGTTCCGGTACATATCAAAGCAAAGAGCGGGCCGTTGCAGTGAAATACACACAGGGAGAATGGGAAGGGGAACTGGGAACTGACTTCATCGCCATTCCTCAAGGACCTAGCGGCAGCATCACCATCAACATTGCCGCAATACTCACTTCGGAAGGCTTCTTCCTACCTGGGATCAATTGGCAAGGCATTTTGGGCCTTGCATACCCTCTTCTAGCTCGAGTAAGTGAGATGGCGCTGTGACAGAGTAGGTTTATTGAGGAGCGGTGTGTTTACTTGGGAGTTGGGTGTAACTGTTTGATTTAGCCAAGCTAGGATGTTAAAGTTTTGTGTCACAAAGGTGTGGCTTGTCTACTCCATCATCAGTGGTGTTTAAGTTTGAGAGTGGTGCATATACTCATATAAGTATACACAATAGGATATAGAGGGTGTATATTTGGCATATATGGAAGTAAAGAACTGAAACGTTTTGTGTTTGATTAAGGTGCAATGGTACCCCTATAATTGATTTTTCTTCTTTTTCTTAACAATCATTTTTTTGTGTTAAGTTCTTAAATTTAATCTGTTCATTAAAAATAAATTCACCAGTAAAAAAAAAAGTAATACTTAACAAAGTCATATGAAATACAACAGCAAATTAAGAAAACAGAGGAATTTATTATGGTAATTTTGCCCATGCATCTTTAATTTAGATGCTATTTTTGTCACTTTCATTGCCATTTATTTTCGGACAGTTAATTTATGACCATCGTACTGCCTTTTTAAGGGTTGTTTGTTTACGTGAAGTTACAAATGTTTAAATTTAGCTGATTATTGCAAAATGTCACAATGATTCAAATGATTGAAATTCAATAGAATAACTTTTTGTCTTTTCCTCTTTCAGCCTGACCCGTCCGTAGAGCCCTTCTTCAACTCTGTTGTGCGGCAAACCGGTATTCCAGATGTGTTCTCTCTGCAGATGTGTGGTGCAGGAGTCTCTGCCAGCACTGCAGCTGACCCAGCGGGTGGCAGTCTGGTGTGTTCCCAACCCCAAGTAGACCTAAAAAAATATACTGTTCACCTGCTACAGCCCAAAATAGTAAACTGATCTCACATCTACAACTACCATCTAAACAATGATACTGAGCTTGACCGGGTCATATTATGCTCTTCTCCTTCAGTTGATAAATTACTACTGCCTTGATGGATAGAAAACATACATACACATGTGTAAATAAAATGCAGTTTACTGCTTGCTTTGCTTGGTCGGTAATGGCACAATTTTAATTATGCTGGGCGAATGACACAGAAATTTGAGAATTAAGTGCATTTTATATCAAGAATAATTTACATACTGTAGAAAGAATGCGTGCTTGGGTGGGAAAGAATGACAATGACTTAATTTAAATACTCAAGATTTAGTGCTATTTCAGCACTGAGTACACCTGCTTTGCCATGGCAACTAAATTGTGGGTTGTCAGTGGATATAACAGGTTTTTGTGATGATATACCATGTGTAAAAGGGATTAAACTGTTTAGTGAGTTTGCCCCTCAATATCTTTGCAAGTGAATGTATCTTGTTTTTTGGATTTTTAGATACATAATAAGGAGTTAGAAATTATTTTTAGCAGTTTACGTTGGCCGTTCCTATGCAGAATAAGAAGCAGAGTGGAACAGACTTTATGTCAATAGAGCTCAACAGAATGTAAATATATAAAACCATTGCTTTTAAGTTGTTGATTATAAGTATAGAAATTATTCATATTAAATGTATTGCAAAATGTTAATATATTTACAAAAATATTAGTAGTTTGAGTGTAGGGAGACAGACTTGATTGCATCGCATCATGGAAGTGGTCATGGTCAA
The DNA here is from genome assembly GCF_025860055.1 of Xyrauchen texanus. NCBI lineage: Eukaryota > Metazoa > Chordata > Actinopteri > Cypriniformes > Catostomidae > Xyrauchen > Xyrauchen texanus. Next base: position 4,490,486 of record NC_068313.1, on the reverse strand, counting down.
TGCTGGATTAGTTTGCTGCCGTTTGTTTGCCACGACACTCTTAATTAGAGGATTTTGGATAGTGTACAGTGTACAGCAGTTCTTCATCAGGAAATCTGCTATTTAACAAAAAGTTGAAATAACTAGGATCAATGGCTTCAGCAGAAGCATATACCATCAATTAACGTCCTCGGCTCTAACAGTAGGTCTGTCTTTTAAAGGCTATCATTAACAATCAATTCCTGCATGGAAAAAATATTAACGTGATTTTTTAATTCCGGAACCAGACTGTTACTCTCTATAGTTAATAAATCAGCTACTCTGATTACAAGTGGCCACTGGAGAAGTAAATATTAGGTTTAAACAGCGACCTGCCTTGGCTGGCCACTTATGATGTGTCAGTAAAATGGATTTTAACCATATGAGTTGGTGCTGTATGGGCTTCCCGCCCATAAACCAGTTAAAAGCGATCAAGGACAGATTGAGCATCTCAGCGCTACTCAACTATCATAATAGCACAGCGCATCTCCGCATCTCACATACTATAGAGCAGCGTGTGTCATTAGTGAGAAGCTAAAGAAAGCTCCCCATTGCTGGCACATTCTGTTAGCAATACAAGAACCCTGGAAAAGGAGACGTGGAGTACCCTGCTGAGCAGAGCAGATGGGAGACTCTGTGGGGAGGGGTGTGTCCTGTGTTTAACAATGAACCATGTCCAAAGCCTTTCTGGAAAATTTGACTAGCCTCTTAATTGGATTCTATAATTAGGAGCCAAAGCACCAGCTCTCAGTCAATAATTTTAGATTGTCTTAGGATGTGTTTTGAGTTTTATTTCTTTACATTAGATAGCATGTTTAAATAGCACATGGAATTAAACTTTGACCGATATCGACCCAAAATCGATAAATAAGGTGGTGGAAAAGGGTGATAACGGAGTAACCAATTTTTCCATTTAGGGTCATGTCTATCAAAGGTACACCATCAATCAAAATATGCTTGAATCAATAATCAGTAATGGTTATTTATATAAACATTCAATGATATCCATGCTTCTTAAATGTCTTTTCTTTCATGGGACTATCGGCAAACTATCAGTGTTTATTTCTGTCAATAACCGATAGTTCCAAAAGTAGCTATCGCCACAGATTAAATGGAAAAACTGTTGACCTCTAAAAAGGAACATACTTACTTAGGTTTCTAATATATATTGCCTATATGTGAAAAGGGTTCAGATTTGTATATTTATTTTATTCACTTTAATTTATATACTTTAATTTATTTTTCATTTTATTTTAAGGGTTCAGATCAAGGAAATCCATTGTTCATTCAGTTGGGATTGGGATTATTTTACTGTATTGAAAAGAAAGATTATATGCCTCAATGCTTTTACAAATTGATTTTGTTGTGCTCTTTCAGATCATGGGAGGGGTTGAACCGACTCTTTACCAGGGTTCATTGTGGTACACCCCAGTCCTAGAAGAGTGGTACTACCAGGTGGAAGTCTTGAAGCTTGAAGTTGGAGACCAGAATTTAAATCTGGACTGCAAAGAGGTACACAACACTGTCCAATGATCACAGAATATGCTCCTTAATTAATTCAGTACACAGTAGCCACCAAAAGTATTTGGACAAATTCAGTCCGATACCACGCTCATGTACTGGTACTCGTAAAAATGCTGAAATAGCAAAAACCGATACCATCTCACATATGAATGTCATTAGGTAAACATTCAGCCTGCAAATTAAAATCACGTTTTGTCTTAGTGAGATTATTTAACCGAAAAAGCTGCGATTTATTGAGACAAATATATAGTTTGCATGTAATTAAAATGTGACCGCTTGTGAATGTGTGAAGACAGTGCTGTGCTGATGCCGGCTGCTCATACCTGTTGAAGCTCCTCCAAGGCTCATACAGGGAAAACAGCGTCATGAGCATTGCACGCTCTGTTTGCAACAGATGACAGTAAACAGAGTGCAGATTCACGTTGTAGCACGAGGCACATTCAAAGTACATATTCATTTAATTAAATAGCAGCTTTTTGCTGTTTAGTAATCACTGTGAGTCATGTAGTGACCGGCTTTTGCAGAGTGGGAATCTGCCATCACTTCAAAATAAAAGCTCCATCAAAATAAAAAGCAAATTTATAGGGAAAAAAAGTATGACAGAAATATATCAATACTGTAAGGTTATGTGATATTCACTATAATACTACTACAATTATAGTAGTTGTGCTATAGTAGTAGACGCTGTGCTGCTGCTTCCCCCTGATTGGTCTGAAGGTGTTTTTTTTTGTTGTTTTTTTTCAGCAGCAAAAAACATTTGTAAAAATGTTTTTAATCATTTGAATAAATAAAACAGGCTACTAATACTGAGAAAAGGAACTATTAAAATTATGAATATGTATGCGTGACTCTTTTAATAATAAAAATAACAATAGTAATAATAATAGTAGCAGCACAAAAAACATTGTCATTACATCGACGTCTGTGGCCTTTGACTTTGTATTGTACAGAATTTGGCCCTTGATGAAAACTAATTGGGGAACCCTGGCATAGAATCAACAAGTTTTTTGTAAAAGCTGTGGTGAAAGTTTCCTCAAAGTTTCAGCTACCAAAGCTTTCAACTCATCCACACTGCTAAGAATAGCTAACATTCATCTACCTTTGTCTTTTGAATCATTTCTTACCTGATTTGAAGTTTGCATCTAGAAATCTTTGGTACACTTCACCTGGTCTACACCTGGTGTTAAGATGCCTCTTGGTCAGACGAGACACATCAGTGTGTACATCTTTTGCTTAAAGAGTCTCCTGTGACCACTTGTGTTCAGATTTCGAGGAGAGGGTCTCTGATTTCATATCGACATACATCAATCATTATGTCAGTGTGCTACTGTATGATAAAAAGACAAAAAAGTGCAAAAACTTTCATTTCGAGCAGAATTATCCATTATTTTAGAGGATTACCTGTATTAAAGGAGCTTCAGATGTGTGTGTTTGTTATCTGTGTCCCTGCACGTTGATATTAGACACACTGAAGAAGATCCGTGAAATTATTTTGTGTATGTATCCGCTTTTTCCAATTTTCAGATGGGATGGTCATTTCATTTTTCTCTCTCTCTCTCTCTCTCTATCTCTCTTGATCTGGTAAATAAAGTGACCTTCTTTGAACAAGCAAATAATGATGGACCTTTTCTCTGAACTTATGTTACTGTTCTTAGACTTTTCATCATCTGATGAGGCAGTGATTTATGAAGTTCCCCTCAACTTCACACAGTTGTCCTAGCAGAGTAACCACAGTTGTAATTCATTGCGTTAATTATGGACATGATCCAGTAACATTTGACAAAAACTGTCCAAATACTTTTTGTGTCAGTTTTGAACAGTATATTTGAACAACAACCCCCCACCCCCCCCCCATGTGTGGAAAATGCGAATAAAAACAAAAAGGAGTGATTTGTAAATTCTATTCACCCTGTTGTAAAAGATTCCAGTAAGATGGAAGTGCGGTTGGAGGTGTCAACCTCATACGTGACAGATACTAGCATTTGGCATGACATTGATAACAGCTTGGATGGTGCTTTAACTCTTTTGCTCGGAGAACATGACCGCTGTTTTAAAAAAAAAAAAAGAAGTTGAAATATGTACTCGTCTGACCACAAAACACAATTCCATTGTCCTACTTTCTATCACAGATGAGACAGAGCCAAGAGCAGTGTTGTCTGTGGGAGAGAGTAACTCCCTTTGGCATGGACTTTGTACTTTGTAACTTTGTAGACCTTTTACATGCACAAACAGGTATATTACACACTAAAGGAACGGTAAATCCCAAAAAGCATAATAGGGCCTATTTATCATGTTTCACATTACCTTGATATTTCAATTTGTCAGATTGCTATTAGTCCTAAATTGACCCTGTCTTGACTTCTCTAGAGTGTGTTGCAATCATCTGAATTTAAATATGTAGATTTAAAAAAAAAAAAAAACGACAACAAAAAAAACAATAAAATAAGTAAAACATAAAGTGGTGTGTTGTTGTAGTGCTTTCAATATAGCACCGGATGAATAGAATTCACAAATCCCTTTTTTTTTATTAGCATTTTCCATACTGTCCCTACATTTTTGGAATTGGGGTAGTAATTTAAAACCTAACAAACATATTTTTTTGTGAAATTTTTTACATTAAAAGTGTGCTCATGCTATCTTTCTTTACAATAATGCCACTTTGGTTGATATTTTGTTCTCTAATGCAATTCAATTGATAAGTATTTAAGTGCAGTTTAAGTGTCCAAATTTGTTTTGGTGCCACTGTGTGTCTAAATGTATGTCGTGCATGCCTGACAAAGCATTTCTATGTATGTTCTCGCAGTAGCAAGCCTTCATACCAAACCTACCAACTTGTCATATCCCATATTGCCCTAAATTTAGTTGTCATAACTGAAATACAGTTTAAGACTAGCTTTAGTGTCCAAATAATATTTGGGGGAGATACATGTGTGTAGAAATAAAGTATTTATTTTGGTCTGATGAAGGACTTGACTGATTTGTGCCTCCCTTTTTTTCTCTTCCAGTATAACGCCGATAAAGCCATTGTGGACAGCGGGACAACTCTACTGCGACTACCTGCAAATGTGTTTAGGGCTGTGGTGGAGGCCATTATGCAAACATCATTGGTATGACCTTCCTAATGGCTGATATTTGTTTTTATTTGTGCTGTCAGTCAATTTAAAATATTTAATTGTGATTAATCACATTATTTTTTAATGCTGTGATTTGATTCTTGTCAAAATGCATTTATTTCCTTCTTAGGAAAGAAAAGAAAACAAAGTGTAATGCATTATTAACATTTTCTAAACAATTAGGGCTGTCAATCTATTAAAAATGTTAATTTAATTAATTACATGGTGTCCCAATTAATTAATCGCATATACAAATATTTGCTGAGAAAGCCCCTCATATAACAATAAATAATAATTATACATATTTATATCAATATATAATTATAAATAGTTATCTTTAAATATAAATATATATATATATATATAAAAATATTCAGATAATTAATGCATTACATTCTTGTGGCAGAAGAGTTAATCATTGATAAGACAATACAGAAAGGGGCTTTAGAATACAATGTATTGTTTACTACCATATTATTGATCAAAAGCCAGTCATTGACATACAGTTCACAGCAATCCATTTCACAAGTGAATTTATCATCATTTGGAGATTTATTATGAGGGCTTGTTTAAGGACCCGAGACTTTTTATAATTTTTTTTATTAATGCTTAAAAAACTTTTACATATAGAGCCAAGAGGTATATTAAAACAAACAACAACAAAATGGAAAATAAATAAATAAACAGTTTAATAAAAATATCAAATTGTTTACATATTTCAATACACTTTACAGATTTCTTGTTACTCAAATTGGAAATTGTTCTTAGGTATTGCTGAACCTCTGAATTAAAAATGAAAACTAATGGTTCATGACCACCATACTTACATTTATGAATACTAAACTTTGCCAACAAAAGCAGAACATTAATCAAATAATATTCATTATGAAGAGACGAATAAACATTTTCAAAACAAAGTTGAATGCTGGGAATAATATGATCTCTAACAATCTTGCAGAAATCAGACCAAAAACAAGTCGAGTAGGGACAACTCCAAAAAGAAATTAGATTTTTTTTCCACCTGCAGACCACAAAATATCGACATCACAATTAAATCTCTCTACAAGAAAATAATTAGTGAGGTAGTACTTACAAATAAGTTTGAAGTAAATTTCTTTGATTTTATTTGTGATTAAATATTTATAACTTCCAAATTTTGCACCATCTCAATCCAGCCACACCCTTCATCAGACATGCTTGTGTCGCATCTCGGGTGAGTTGCATCATAAACATAAAATGTTTAGGTCACTGTGTCAAGTTAAATATAGTTTAATACTCAATCTTTAAACACACCTTGAGATCCCTTCGTTCGCATTTGCGCTCCTTCAAGTGTTTTGAACGTAACACATGTTTGTGTTGTTTTGCCTACAGAAGTGTTTTTTCACTGTATAAACTGCACATTGCTCATACAGCTGAAATTTCACTTACTGCCCTCTGGAGTAAACAGGTGGTACTACAAGCTTCATTTCTCAGGAATCTTCCTTATTATGGTCTGGGGGAAGTGTGATTAATTGTGTTAATATTTTTAAAGCGTTAAATTGACAGCCCTAGAATTAACATAGAATTGCACTAAAATAGCACCAATTCAAGTAGCACTAAATGTTTTCCAAAGACTAAATCTAGGATGTGAGGGATATACTTATCGTCTCTTCAATGACATGCACTGTATACATCTATTATTAATCTCCTAGATCAGTGGTTCTCATCCAGGGTGTCAGGACCCACTAAGGGCTGTTTGAAGGGACCTACTAAGTAGTGGGAATTGGGAGAAAAGGGTATTAAAAAAAAAAACATCTACTATAATACAATAAAATAGTTGTGATTTATAAGATGATTGCAACATTTTAGTACTGCTCTTCTTGTGTGTCTATTTGTGATAACTAAATTCTGCAGCAAAGCCAAACTCCATTGGCTTTATTCACATTGTTTCTAGATTTTGCAAAGCGATCAGATGCATTTTAAATAATTGCAAAAAGCTTAATTGGCCAAAAAAAATTTACTTTACCACAAAAAAACAAATTTCACTGTTTTTTGGTCCTGGCACAAAATGACCAGCCAACATCATTTCACTAATCATATCAGCAGCACCTGGGAAAGTGTAAACGAGTACTAGTCAGGTGAAAACACTCTACCATTCTGATTGGTTTATAAGAGCAGACTGGGAAGAAGTGCGCAATCATTGTGTTCTTGTTTGCAATGGTTATTGCTTTGCATCAAAATGGCCTCACATGCAAGGAAATTGCTGCAAAGAATATTGCACCTGAAAGAACCATTTACCAGATCATCAAGAACTTCAAGGAGAGAGGTTCAACTGCAGTGAGGAATGCTTCAGGACACCCAGAGTGTCCAGCAAGCACCAGGACTGTCTCCTCCGGAGGAGTCAGCTGTGGAATTGTGTCACCACCAGTGCAGATCTTGCTCAATATTGGCAGCAGGTTGGTGTGAGTGCATCTGCACACACAGTGAGGCAAAGACTTTTGGACAATGGCCTGGTGTCAAGAAGGGCAGCAAAGAAGCCACTTCTCTCCAAGAAAAACATCAAGGACAGACTGAAATTCTGCAGGAAGTACAAGGATTGGACAGCAGAAGACTCGTGCAAAGTTATTTTCTCTGATGAAGCCCCCTTCCGACTGTTTGGACATTCTGACATCTGGAATATCGATAGTCCGGAAAAGAAAAGGTGAACGCTACCATGAGTCCTGTGTCATGCCAACAGTGAAGCATCCTGAGACTATCCATGTGTGGGGTTGCTTTTTATCCAAGGGAGTGGGCTCTCTCACAATTCTGCCCAAAAACACTGCCATGAATAAAGAATGGTATCAAAACATCCTGCAAGAGCAACTTCTCCCAACGATCCAGGAGCAATTTGGTGATGATCCGTGCTTTTTTCAGCATGATGGAGCACCATGTCACAAGGCAAGAGTGATAATGAAGTGGCTTGGAGATCATTACATTGATATTTTGGATCCATGGCCAGGCAACTCCCCGGATCTTAATCCCATAGAGAACCTGTGGACAATCCTCAAAAGGTGAGTGGACAAGCAGAAGCCCACAAATTGTGATCAACTCAGAGCACTAATCAGTCAAGAATGGATCGCCATCAGTCAGGATTTGGCCCAGAAGCTGATATCCAGCATGCCAGAGTGAATTGCAGAGGTTATGAAGAACAAAGAACACTGTAAATATTGACTCATATATTGAATGGTTCTGCCAATAAAAGCCTTTAAAACTCGACACATTTTGTCCCGTATTTAAGCTGGTCAGATGGTGTCATGGAGAAATCATTCCAGATCACTAATTTAACATTGATATAAGTTGAAAAATGTGTCTGCAGTGGTTAAGGGACCATCTGGAAAGTCCACACTTTGTGCTAAAATGTGCTAATACTGTGGAGGGTGTGGTAAGGAACTGTCTGAAAAGTCCACAAATGTTTTTTTCTATATAAATGTTCAATAAGATCAAACAATGTATGAATACAATCACTCATAAAGACAAATACAGGTGAAGGGAAAATATAAACAAATTACTTTTTTTTTTTTTATTAGTAAAAAATACGGATAAACCAACGAAAATGTATACATAAAGAAGACAAATAATAAAATGTATTTTATAAGTCATGGGTCAGGAAGTTCTGATTTTAGCATTTAAGAAAGGATATACAATTTTTATTAATAATGCATATTAACTCAATGCATTTATTGCTAAAACTGTGGAGGATGTGGTTTAAAACTTCAAAAGTGGCAACCATAATAACCAGCCAAAACCAAACCTTGAAACCTTTTTTTTTCTAACCCTGCCCTCTCTCCTAGATTGAAGACTTTTCCGCTGGATTTTTTGATGGCACCAAGCTTGCGTGCTGGATGAGAGGGGAGTCACCATGGAGGCTTTTTCCTAAACTCTCAATCTACCTCAGAGCAACAAACAGCAGTCAGTCATTCCGCATCACCATTCTGCCACAGGTAAGAACCAAATACAGCTCCAGTACTGAACTTCCAGTTTGTGCTATTGGGTCTTAAAATTGCTGCTTCCTAATTCTGCCTTATTAACTGGCAACATTTTGTGTATGATGTCCCGTCACATTTTTAGACAATTTAGAATTTTGGATTTTTTCAACTTCCAGTAGTATTTGTTCTTTTGATAATTAGGTAGATTGAACATTGTAGGCAAAAAAGAATGTTTGCCTAAACCGTTGTGGAAGCAATCTTTGTTCATGTGTGTCAAACATGGATTGTGTATGAAAGCCGGATCCAGTCACGTAATAATTTTTTTTTTTATAAATTATATATTTATAAATATATTTTTATCTCACAATTGTGACTTTTTTACTCGCAATAGACCTTCTTCACAGAAAAAGATGATGTTTCTGCCTTATTTATCAGTGTAAATCTCGAGGAAAAAAAATTATATTATAATTTTTCAAATATTGAGTGTAAATTTAATGTAAAGCATTATGCTTTGTTTGGCGTCTTGTTGGAGCAAATGGGTAAGTGAAAATAATTTTTGCTGTGATCTCCCTTTCTCTGCTGTCAAAATGTACCCTGCAAACATTTACTTCCACATTCCAAAACTCAGAGTGTGAAAAAGGTCTATTGTGAGATATAAAGTAGCAATTTCAAGAAATAAACTCACAATTACGTTTTCTAAACTTGCAACTGCGTGATAAAAACTCTGAATGATAAAATTTTTTCTCATAATTTTGACTTTATTACTCGCAATTGTGCGATTCAAAAATTTGCAATTGCAACTTTATTTCTCTCAATTTCTACTTTATACTTTGCAATTGAGTTTTTAATCATGCAATTCCATGTTTATATCACTAAATTGTGACTTTATTTTGGCATTTGCAGTGGTATTTCTTGTCATTGTGTCATGTTCTATCGATGTGACAATCTTACAAATATATCATTAGCACAGTAAAGTTAAAGAGTATTTAACCATACTATATGGGCGCAAAATATTTGCATGAAAAGATTCAGCATTTTTGTAGCTACAGGATAAAGCCAGCAAACAGTCGGATGCGCTTTCAGTGCTTGTCGTATGTAAGGGACCGTCTTAAAATTCCACCCACTGCACTAAAACATCAGCGGTGTCAGAGCATATATTCAACTGACTTGTGCCTAATACATAGAAGCTATATATACAGTGTGTATATATATATATATATATATATATATATATATATATATATATATATATATATATATATATATATATATATATATATATATATATAAACTGTGAAAATATGTAGTAAGTCAGTCTATACACTGGCAGCCTACAACAACCTTCAGAGTCATTTTTTCCCAAAATGGTAGTGCAGTGGGTTGAATTTGAAGATGGTCCCTTACGGATGACAAGTAATGAAAGCACATCTGAGTGTTCTCTGGCTTTATTCTGTTGCTACAACAAACGTTGACTCTTTTAATTCAGACGTGTTATTTCCATATGGTATGGTTATACACTCTTTACCTTAATTGTTCTAATGATATATTTGTAAGATTGTTACACCGAGAGAACGTGACACGGTAACGAGAAATGCCACAGCAAATGCAAAAATAAAGTTGCAATTTTGTGATATAAGCTCACAATTCCGATTTTTTATCATGCAGTTGCGAGTTTATATCACACAATTGCAAGTTTATTTTGTGAAACTGTGACTTCATTTCTCACAATCGCAAGAAAAAAGGTCATAATTGTGAGATAAAAAGTCTGAAATACCTCTTAATTTTTTATTACGTGGCAGGATCTGGCTTCCATAGTTGTTGGGGACTGACATAGGTGGCCCCCTCAAAAAAATGCATAAAAGGTGCATGACACCCCTTAAAGGGATAGTTCACCCAAAAAAGAAAATTATCTTATAATATACTTACTCTCATGCCATTCCAGTTGTGTATGACCTTCTTTGTTCTGCAGAATACAAAGATTTTTTGAAAAATATCTCAGCTTTTTTGGTCTATTCAATGCAAGTTAATGGTGGCCAGATTTGCATTCTTCGTGCATATCACCAGCTATAGGGCTGGGAGGAGAAATAAAAAATGGAGGGATAAAGCAAAGGAAAAGTATAAATAATTCATTTTTGCACAACAGCCCAGAAGGTGGCGATATGCAAAGAGAATGCGAAACGGCAAAAACAGAAGAAGAACTCTCGTGGACGTGCATAAGGAGGCTGTTTTGGCTTGAATATTTATCTTTCACACCAACACATCATATCGCTTCTGAAGACATGGATTAAAATACTGGAGTCTTATGGATTACTTTTATGCTGCTTTTATGCCCTTTTTGGACCTTCTGAGTTCTGTCAGCATTAACTTGCATTGTATGGACCTACAAAGATGAGATGTTCTTCTAAAAATCTTAATTTGTGTTTTGCAGAAGAAAGTAAGTCATACACATCTTGGATAGCGTGAGTGTGAGTAAATGATGAGAGAATTTTCATTTTTGGGTGAACATTCCCTTTAACTACATTTATAGTAATTGGCCTTCCAGAAGGAATTGCCACAGAGTTGGAAGCATACATTTCTGTCTAAAATGTACGTACTGTAGAATAGCCAAATCTGTTTATTTAAAAGGGGTGTTCACATACTTTTGGCCATGTAGTGTACTCTCTTATTATTAACAGCAAACAAATCTTGCCTCGGCAGCTGTACGTCCAGCCAGTTACAGATATTGATGGCACATTGGACTGTTTCCGTTTTGGGATCTCCCGTTCAGCCAACGGCTTAGTTATTGGAGCCACTGTGATGGAAGGCTTCTATGTCATCTTTGACCGTGCACAAAAGAGGGTTGGCTTCGCAGTTAGCACCTGTGCAGGTAGGTGGATTCAAGGGTGTCTGTAGATTGTAATGTTACTGACATTCTGTTATTTAGATTTTGATATTTGACCTGAACCCCCCAATACTCTACACAACTATGTGAATAAGAACACATTCATCAATTAATGCATTGTTGCATTCTGAAATATGTCTGAACACAATTCACAACACAAATATGCGTTGGATTATAATTGTTGCCACAAGGGGCGCTATAGCTGCATTACAGTAAATTGTCTTTGTTTACAGTCAGTTTTTCCTATCAGGTTTTCTCCTTTCACTACTGTCATTGCAGAGCAACAGTTTGAAGAGAATCTTGCTGAGAAAATGTAAACCAAACTCAAACTGTTGACATGTTTATAGCTAGCTTATTTGAATATTAACCTATCCAGTTTAATGGCACAGGCATTTGAAGGAAACTCTATGCCGCCTTGAGAACTGACATTTTTTGACTGCCGCAGCAATGCACATTTAGGGTGCTTTCACACTTGGATTCATTTCTAGGTCCGAATTCGGGTTCATTTCCTCCCCCCTCAACCTGACCGACTGGTCTCTGTTCACATCATATTATTTGGGTCTGAACCGCGGTCCCAATACTTCATCAGTGTGAGTCAAGCTGCAGCTGGTAACTACTCAAGATGAATGTTTACGTCCAACAAATGGAGGTGCGCAGTGTGAGAGCATGTGGGAAATTGAATTGAAATATTTTTTTAGCTATTATAAAGGGCATTTTGCTAATTGTATTGTTTAACAGCCTTGTTAACTCGATATGGAATAATTGAAATTTTAAAAATGTTTTGCACTTAAATGCCAAAAAATAAAAAAGTGATTAAAAATGGTGAAAGGCTTGGTGATCAGATCCAGGACACACAATATACATTGTTTTTTATACATTAAAGATTAAGTGTGTAATTTGTACCCCACTAGCATCACTAAACACAACTGCCAAATTAACATTGTTTTCAAACAGCTTTTTCGAACACTCTCCCCGTCTGCTGTTGTTTGAACAACCCGCCCTAAACTCACGCTATTGGTTAAGCCAATGTTGCTGTGTCCAACTGGATGCTCAAAACAAACAGAGCAATTTTTATGGTGCCAGAGACATTGTTTATAGTTTTCAAGAAAATCAATCTACTGATAGCTTATAGTTGTCTCTGCATAATAAGCTGGTGCAGGAGAAAGTGTTTTAATCCTTGGATACTGTTCGCTAAAGGCCGACCACCTTTACTCTTCAGGGTTTACATTTTTATAAAGAAAATAAATGACAGTAAATTCATTATTTAAAACTTTAGCATTTCATCTGGAATTTGATGGTATTTGGACATAATTTGATTAAAAAAAATATTTAACTATGCAAAATGTTTATAAAACAAAGATGAAAAAAAAGATGCTCTGTGTTGTAGTCTCACCCATTCATTTCCTATGGGGGCCAAATCTGAAGGGTGTGTTCACAATTGGCAGGTTTGGTTCGAGTAAAATGAACTCTGATGCGATTGCTCTGTTAATGCGGTTCATTTGAACGAGTGTGAACGCTGTCACCCGAACTTGGTGCGCACTAAACTGCCTGAAAAGTGGGTCTCGGTCCGCTATCAAAAATGAACTCTGGTACGGTTTGATTGATATATGAATGCAACATGGACCAAAGACGTCTAAACGGACCAAAAACAGGAAGTGATTTGCCTTATACTGACTTCCAAGCATATCTGGTTCTTCTCATCATAGGAGCTATGTTTCCCATTACAGTTCAGTGCAGTCGTCGGAACCGCCCGTCAGCGGTCCTTGCAGCATATCTTCGTTTGTGTGTACAACGGTGGAATTCCTGCCATTGTTTTGACTCCTTTACACATTTTATTAACTCTTTGTTTGTTCTCAGCTGGTAAAAATACCACCATATATATATGTATACATGCAAATAGTGCATTTCGCCAGCATTGTTTTGGATGTTCGGTAAGTTCCGTCAAAAAATACACATCATAAAAGCTGTCCAATCAGGTCGTGACTTTTTCCTGATGCCTTTGGTTTTGTATCATTAGGTTCAGTGTTAAAAATGCCAGTGTGAACGCTAAACGAACCAGGACTAAATGTATCATTTTCATTTTTGGTCCGGAACAAGATGACCAAGAGAACTGAACCGAACCTAAGTGTCTCTTCTTTTTGTAACCACTTGGACTCATCAAATCAAGTCCAGTTGTTGTTGTTTTTTTATGTGTTCAGATGGCAATTGGAGGAAAAGTTACCAAGCCTTGTACTGCTCCGATAAAGGAATTGTTTTGTATCAATAATATATTTTTTAAAAACTCAAAAATGACCCCAACAGTAATGGAGGGTTAATATATATATATGTTACACTTCAGCTTTAAAATTTTAACCTAAAACCATGATATTGATTTAAAAAATAGCCATGTGCAATGGTTCCCTGTGCTTGCAAAGCATTGGCCAAGCACCTATGTCTGTGTTTGGCCTAACAGAAACTTTTGGCACGCATTGTCTAGTTCACACATAACACTGGCAACCATCATGAACTTGAAAGAGTCTTACTGTCTTTGTCTAACTAACCTGTCTTTGATGTGTTTCGTAATTATCTTCTCTATTCAACAGAAAATGGTGGAGTACAATTAGCGGAAATCGCTGGGCCTTTCCTAGCTGAGGGCGTGACATCAGACTGCATGGGCGGTGTGTCTCTTAGGGAGCCTCTGATGTGGGTGATCGTGTACACTCTGATGGCCGTATGTGTCCTGGTGCTGATGGTACTCCTCATCCTGCTCATACTGCCCTGTCGACGGCACAGAGACGGTGAGATTACGGACGAGTCTTCATTGGTGCGTCATCGCATCAAGTGACGTCAGAAGTCGATGGAAGAGGCACAGACTCAGCTAAACGGGACTGAAGAGAATTCTGGACGGGTAACTGGGGTGAACACTTTGTACTGAGATTTCCCCTGGGAGCTCTAGGTGAGATGGCCTGTTTTCTGGGTGGGAGCTGGATGCTAGAATTTTTTTAAGATTGATTGACTTTTCAGAAAGGAAGGAACAAAACTACTGAAGGATGGAGAAATTGGTATTATACTTGTCAATACTTCACTTTCTCAATTAAAAAGATATCATTAAAATATCATAATATGAGTATTAATCTGATGTTGTTGGCTGAAGATAGATTAGATCCACACATACATACTCAGTTTTCCAAAGTATGCTGCTTTTCTTATTAGTCTTAAATATGATTGTCAATATAGCTACTGAGAATCGCCTACAATAGTTTGGTCAAAAAGAGGATTTGGACACATAAGACACAATTAATATATGAATTTCATTGCATTTGATGAAAATCAAACCATGTTGCATTTGCAAACAAATAATGAACCAAAGTTCACACCGGTGTACTTCATATTAGCTATTGACATGTTCCACCAACATTTGACAACCAGGAAGTGTCCAAAAGTTTTTTGTTGTTTTAAATCAATGCTACTTGGTTTGTTCTTTTTTTTTTTAGACCTTCAGACATTTTGAAGTCTGATTTAAGTATCCAAATACTTTTTGGGGTCACTGTAGTTTGTCCCGTGTACTGTTCATATCTAAAGGTGTTAGCTTCCCTTTGGATGTCCCAAATAGTAATGCATTTCAGTGATTCTGCAACCAAAAATGAACATTTATGATCTTGGTGTTTGTAATTTGTAGTTACAGTGTAATAGAAATGCCATTAAGCAAGTGGCTATTATGTTGCACTACATTGTGAATGTGCAGCAAATGTCAATAGAAATGAATAGGAAACCAGGAAGAATGTTTATTTTATCAGTTTGTTTTGTTTTGTTTTAAAATCATTTTTACCATCTGGAATACTGTCAATATGTATCGCCAATGATCAGATATATGGCGACAGCCAATGTTTTTCTCTAAGCAGGAAAATACTAATTTGAAGAACACCTATAAGGATGATAGCATAAAAGCAAACAGCATTATATTGCGGAGTCTGGCGTATTAGCAAATAAAAACATTCATGGAAAATGTCTTCTGATGTCATAATGTATAAATAATCATTTTCTATAAATGCAATGGGGTTCAGACGTCTAAGACCAAAAGTTCTTCTATTATGCAATTACATAATTTGAATAAAAAGTTTAATTTAAATATATATATATATATGAATTTCAATGTCGCAAAAAATGTTTGATGATGAAATTTGTGACTGGCGACATTTTTGCTAAATTATATTACGTGGCTCATTACATGTGTCGCAGGAGTTAAGAGGTAAAATAAATCCTGACATGCTCATCATGTCTTGTAACCCTGAAGGGTTTTTCTTTTCTTTTTTTTTAAATGACTGGCTGATTCATTATCTCTAAATTATACAAAGATTTTTGACTTCAGAATGCTAAGATTGACCAGTTTAGAATAATACATTACAGTTGTTCTCAACCTTTCTGACTCCCGTCCGCCTGGTTGAGAACCTCTGATAAATGATTAGTAGTAATAGTTGTAGCATTATTAAGTTCAGCAATTGATTTTGATACTGTATTTTCTGTTTAGCATTGTCATGTTGTCATAAGTAATAATATATGTACAAAATAAATTGTGATTCTTAAAATGGATTCCCTTGGACTGACAGATCTGAGATAGAATTGGAAAAATAATCATGTCAAAGTTTCCATTTCTTCAAGGATTTTTTCTTTTTCCATGTGAGTGCTATAGTCACATGTCTGTTTGAATATAAGCAAAATAAATACAGAAATATTCATCATGAAAAATCTTACTAGGGGGTACTTCAAATGAATAATATACATAATAGGGGTTCACCTGGAAAAAAAAGGAAATACTTCTCCAGGGAACTGTACCTGTAGCAGGTGGATTGTAGGTTGCGGAGGAAAAGAAAACACCTCCGCAAAAACAGTGCAAAGATAAAAATACTGAGTGTACCTTTAAACAACATCAAAACAAATGTGTGGCCTTTATTTAAATATACAGTAGTCATGTGTGCATATAATGTGATGAAGATTGCAAAACATATACTGAACTAGTGTGCTTGCAGTGTGAGTACAGCAAATATCGTACGATACACTCTTGTCTAAAACCAGAGATATTGGGCATAGTAAGGAACGCCCCTCCATCAATCATGTGAGTAACAGCCTTTCCGCCTCATGAAGTCTCTAATGAAGCTAAACAGCTCTAATAATCCGGCCGCTCATCTCCACTTCACTTGATCTTGATAACTTTAACTGCACCGACACGGATTAATAAAGCTGAGACTGTACAGATAAAGGCACACCTAAAAGGAAATGTGCTTGTTTTACTGGTTACAAAGTGTGTCAAGATTGGAAAAAAATGATTTCTCTTAATGAATTTTGATGGAGCTACATCATTTGTGTGAAAAGAAATCATAACAGAAGGTTGCTTTTATTTGTATTTTTTTTTTTTTTTTTTTTATGTGACACGGGATCCTTTCACTCCACACTTAAAGGGTAAAAGGCCCCCAGGGGGGTTATCGTGTAAATATAGGGACAGGCACATAACTAGGAGGAGAGCAGGGTGGGTGGGTGGTTGCCCAAGGCCCTGGGGGCCCCCACAATGATTGACCAAAATCATTAAAATGACAACGGGCCTGAGGGTAATGAAAAACGACCAAGGCCCCCCAAGGAGGAGGCCCGATGGTTTCTTTGCATCGGAGCCCGCAAGATTGAAGTTACGCCACTATATTGGGACAACCGTTATAGGGCACAATTTGTCAACTTGAGCAAATAATTTTTAGACAGCAAAATGCTATTTTCAGTGACAAATTAAGATGATGCTTATTTAATAATAATAATAAAAACACCTCTATCTCAAGTATTCTATAAACACTTTTCAAAGCCCACTTTGAAAATATTTCAGAACAAATCTATTCGCCCGACTTTAGTTGGTTTAGTTTTCTTGGGGCTTTTTACTCCAAATACTGTTCTTTCACTTATTGGGGTGTTATGGAAAAACATTTCATTCAATCACCTTAAACAAAACTGAAAATAAGTATTTTGTCTAAAATGAGAGAATTTCAGGCATTCTCAATAGCTACATAAATTAGCATTTTCTATTAGATCAGGAATATTTTGCAGTGTACAGTGACAAACAGGTGTTATTGGAAGTACTTTGGCAGTTTTTGTTGCTGTTTAGTGTTTTTGGGAGAAAATCAAATCAAAAGTGCCTTTGACCCCTGGACCTTTAACACCGTTTTACCCTTCAAATACTGTTAAACAAGCATTCATCATTACTGCATTTAATGCATATATCAGTTTCATTGCATTGTATTACTTTTTTAAATTTTTCCTATGCTAGTAAACACCCATTATAAAAATTACATTAAATGAATATTACAGGATCAATACAAGTTAAGCTCAACCAACAGCATTTGTGGCATAATATAGTTTACCACAATAAATCTGACTCATCCCTTATTTATATATATATATACAGTAAAGCACTTGCAATGAAAGTGAATAGTTGATAAACATGCAATACCCACAGGACAAACATTAGACATGTTAACATGATTGAATATGATAAAATCGCTCACTAACCTTTTATGTGTAAAGATATACCCAATATAACAACTTTGTTGTCGTGCCAGTAACCCCCCATTATAAGTGCCTTCCAATATTTTTTTTTTTTTTAATAAACGATGAAAGTACTCCATTTGTGTGTGTGGAAATCAACATTATGCAACAAATGCTTGTAATTGAGCTTAACTTGTATTGAACCAGTACAATTCCTTTATTAGATACAAACCAAAGCTTGTGGTGTTTTTGTTTTCTCAATTTTAATGTATTAAAATAAAAATCACAACATTTTCAATTTGTTACAGAAGCATTTTCTATCATGTTCCAAATATGCCTCCTGACATGGAGCAACAAACATTACAAAAAATAAATGTATTCAAGCCCTTAAACATGTGAGCTTTATGGCTATAGTGCTAAACTTATTTCTTTTTATTATTTTAATGAATAATAGTGCAAGAAGTGCTTTAAAAGAAGACATTCACAAATCATCTATATTTTGTTGCATATCACGAGGATACAATCATATGGCATTTCCGCATACCTGCTGTTAGTAACATTTCACATTCATTTGCTATTTTCAATGTTTGTGAGTGTCAGCAGTTTCATTTGGCATGGCAGCTTTCTAATCGCACATGTGCACATATTTCGCGTGTGAATCAGACCCAGGCCTGCCATCCAGAGAAGAGTCGGCTGAGGTTTTTGGGGTCAATGGCCTGCTGGATGAGGAGGTTTACCTGCCCCCCAACACTGAGCACCGTCCCCTCCTCCACACCCTTCAGCTTCTCCTGCAGTCGCAGTAACACTCGCTCCGCCACTTTATTAAAGCTCTGACTGTCACTGCTGCAACACATTACACAGGACATTAAACATTTTCTCTTACCATGTGAGATCTAGGGGGACAATGGTTTAAATTTCTCACATTTCAGTTTGTATAGTTCTGTGGTCAAGGTTTTGGATCTGTCCATTAAAATGTACTTGGTACATTCCTACAAGGGGTGTATCAATTAGGAATCCAGATACTGATAACTTAAGATTTGTACTTGAATCATTGTTTGGTGTTTAATTAACTGCAGTTTTTTTTTTCCCAGTCTATACAGTACAGCAATTCAGTGATGCAGAGAATTATAGTAAGAGATAATTACTCTTGACAACCTGTTAACTATCATATATTTTATTAGGGCTGCCTACTTAATGTATTAATTGAATGCGATTACTAGTATAAAAAATAATTAGAATGCAATTAAGGAAGTCCCCTGACCATAATACATATAAATTCCGAAAATAAGGAATTTTTCCAACTCTTGAAATCAAGCTTGAAGTACCGACTCCTAGTCAGCAGGGGGCAGTCAGCGCAGCTCCAGCTGTACAGGTACAAACCAAACTTCCAGAGCACAACCAGCACAAAATGAGGGAACTCACACCGCCAGACACATTTATACATTCATGCATTCAAGAGCATGTTTCATTGTTTTAACTAAACATCCTAGATTCAAGCAGTTCCCTTTCAAGTTGGTCCCTCGACTCTGCATCAGTAGCTGACGCTATGGGAACTTCTCCATGGAGTTACGATCAATAAAACCCATAGAGAATAATGCCAATTCATTGGCAGATGGCACTTGATGCTCCACCCCTTATACACGCATCATCACGGACATTTAAACCGGAGCACAGCACCATTTCATCCAAAATTTTCTCCTTCAAAGTCGAGGTAACATATCTCATGCTCTGCAAGCCTGAATTATAGCTTTGTCGTTCTTATCTGCGATCTAAACAGAGTGGATTACTATCATCTCCCTGCAAGTGCTTCCAATGATATGCGTATCCTTTGCACTAAGGTTTATAGTGTTGTATTGTTAAATTGTGTTTCTAGCTAAAGAATCCAAAACAGCCACTTGCTTAAAACATATTTTTCTCCTCTGTTTGTTTGCCTGGGCCAAGCCCATGCTGAAGCAGTTTCAAGCAGTCTCTGAGATTAATTTTGTTCATTGCGAGCGCATGGAACTCAAAACGCTTTTATCTTGGCTTGCTTTCTTCAGAAAGCTGACGCCGATCCCCTCTTCTTACAATATCCAACCACTGCTGCTTTCGAGGGACCACATGAGTGAGGGAAGCGAGGACGGGATATGGAGCACGAAGAGTCTGAGGATGATTTATCGTCTGCTTAGGCCTTACATATCTCATCTTCTCCATCTAAAGCGGCTTTGCCTGTTCAGTATGTGCTGTGATACGATTTATCACGTTTGGTGGTATAGATGGTGTAAGAAATGATTTGTTGCTGGGGGTTCCAATGTCACAATTAGGACATTTCTCTAATCGTACCATAATTTTCTCCCGTGGGTGGGAAAAGGGACAAAGTGGCTTCTGAGACTGAATTGCTTGAAGTTCTCACTCGAGAACCCAAAAATGTGTAAAAAAATAAATAAATATAATTCTCTCATCGTTTAATATCACACAGAACTCAAACTGAGATATTTTAATGGAGATATAATGTCTGTCCATACAATCCAAGTGAATGGTGACCAAACATTTAAGCTCCAAAAATGACAAAAAGCCAGCATAAAGGTAACCCACAAGATAGTGGTTTAAACCCAACAGACAGTCAGCATATCTTCGGAAGCAATCCAATTGGTTTTAGCTAAGGAAAGACCAAAATGCACTAACTGAGCACTTTATTAGGAACAGTACACCTACTTAATCATGGAACTATCTAATCAGACAATCATGATGCAGTAGTGATGCATAAAATCATTCAGATACAGATCATGAGCATCAGTTAATGTTCACATCAACTTTTCATTACATTTTTGATCTCAGTGATTTGGACAGTGGCATGATTGTTGGTGCCAGATGGGCTGGTTTGAGTATTTCTGTAACTACTGATCTCCTGGGATTTTCATGCACAACAGTCTCTAGTTAACTATAGGAATGGCGCCAAAAACAAAAAACCATCCAGTGAGTGACAGTTCTGTGAATGCAAATGCCTTATTGATGAGAGAGGTCAACGGAGAATGGCCAGACTGGTTCGAGCTGACAGAAATGCTACAGCAACTCAGATAGCCACTCTGTATAACTGTAGTGAGCAGAATAACACCTCAGAACGCACAACTCGTCGAGCCTTGAGGTAGATGGGATACAACAGCAGCTGACCACAATGGGCACTTTTTTTAGGACAATATTAAATGTTAATGTTCCTATTAAAGTGCTTGGTGTGTACAACTCTTTTTTTCACAATATATCTTGCCATTGAAATCTCTAGGCACCACCATGATTTCAAGCTCAATTACACTTCCTATTGCTTTGCGTAGGGGGTCCTGATCACCCTGTCAGGGTTTATTTTGCAATAACAATCAGGTGACTGTACATTATGCCTTCCTTCATTTATATGCTACCACATGGAGCACATTTTCTAGGTTACCAGACAAACATTTTTCATAGTGTGGACTATAGGCCAATTATAGGCTTATGTTTAATGATATGGAAATATAACTAACCATTGTTTCGGAACTATATATGCATCCTTCAAGTGGAGTCAAAAGTCCTAATTACGAGTTTCAAGCACATGAATGACCAGGCAAGGTCATATTTACCAGTGGGAAACTCTGAATTCTAGATGAAACACAGTTGCCGAGTTGTGAGGTTGGAAGGGGATTTCAAATTAAATATCTTATTTCAATCATTTAAATCTGTTACATATGACACATCATGAAGTCCGCTAATTTAAAGCTAATGACACACTCATGTTTTGCTTTATGCAAATGAATTGGTAATTAACAATTAAACAGAGCGGGTTTGTGTGCGAGTGAGTTACCTGGCTTTGCGGTGGGCATCGAGCTCGTCTCCACCCGGCGTGGGGTTGAGTGTGGCATTCAACTCCGCCTGCTCGTCATGCTGCTGCAGGTAGAAGGCCTTCAGAGGATTCATGGTCCAATCAAACAGAGGGTCGTACAGCAACACCTGCACACACAATCAAGGTTAAGAGCCACAATCATTTACTGATCAATGTCATCTGTCAGTTTAGAGATGTGTTGAATAAATCTGTGCTTACCTCCACAATGGTTAACAGTGCTTCCTGAGAACTCCTCATCACTTCCATTGTTTTCTCACAACATCTAGATAGTAATGATAATAATTATAGTCCAGTTCTTTCCATAGAAACCTAAATATCTATCAACTTAAAGGGCTAGTTCACCCAAAATTCTCTCATCATTTACTCACCCTCATGATGTCTTTTTTCAGCAGAAAAAATATCTCAGTTCAGTAGGTCCTTAAAATGCTAGTGGATGGTGATCAGCTCCGCCCTCTCATGAAAGTGTATACTGCTGCTGACCAGAAGCAATTAATTACAGGTAAAATGTACTTAAATACTGATCTATTTCGCACCAAAAGCTGAAAAACATGTCACTTTAGAAGACATTAATTTAACCGCTCATTTTGTTGGGGTCATATGGATGACGTGCCTGTGATTTTAGGAGATTCAAATGGTCTGATCCTTATCCACTTTATTTTAAGGACCTTCTGCAGAAGATCAAAAGTCATACACACCTGGGATGTCATGAGGGTAAGCAAATGATGAGAGAATTTTCATTTTTGGGTGAACTATCCCTTTAATGCCACAAATGCATCCAGTGTCATAATAAATATTTAAACGTATTTAATATTATAGTGGTCTGGATTTCAAAAAACAACAGTGTGAATGTAAACTAGACTCTGACCTGATCACAACTAAAGTGGACTGCAAATCTGAGTCTAATTTCAAGGTCATGATCAGTGTGAATACAAACTGAAAACTGCGTTCTTTTTCACTTGGTTCTCTTCTTGTTATAAAGAGTTTTGTTCTTCACATGTGAACCAACCCAAGAGCTGGGTCACCTCATAAAGACTTACCTTCTGAAGACACCCTCCACCCCAGTGATGCCCATCCCATCCACAATGTCTCGAGACAGTCTGAATGGAACTGTCTCAGGGGTGGGTAAGATTTTACCCTGCTCAAATGCAACCCCTGTGTGGTGAGACAATGTAGTTATAGGTGAAAATGAAATCATAAATAGAGCGAAAACATTCTGAAACTTCAGGTTGCTCTGTACACATACCCAGGTCTATGTGCACCAGTTCTGCCGTCTGTTCGTCAATAAGAATGTTCTGAATATGTCGATCGCCCAGGCCAACGATGTAACCCACTGTCAGAAAAAAAAAAAAAACATTTAATACACTTCATTTTAATATTCTATGAATTAAGCCATGGTCACGCTACACTTCACGCTCCATTCACTCCCATTCAAAGCCATCAGAACGCAGGAGAATGCAAGCTCATAGGAAGAAATTCTGGATTCCGCGGTGAACCGGCAGCAACCCTTTGGCAATACCACAATTTGCTACAGTTCTGGCAAACAGTTATAGCAAACCTGTGGCATCAGTGGACGATCCATCATTAATACCAAACATTTGATTAAAGTGAAGTGTAGTTGGTGGAACTGTCACTTGCCCTATCAGGCCAATTCTGTGTTTTTACTACATCTTATATTCGTTCATGTGTTCTTATGCCTTGAAAACGTAAACTTTCTGTGATGTATTGAACATTGCTGTTGCAAATGATGCTGATTGAAACTTTTTAAAACTGTGACGTTATCATACCCATCATAGATTCAGTTTTATGTTTTCCTGAACTTATTTTCCATTTTCCAGAGAAAGTGTTGCCTGTAACCCTACTGTTATGTTCGGGTCATTTTTGACCCTTATAAGAGTTAAAAACAGTGATTTTAATTAAATGCCTATGGTTTATCCACAACAATGAATAAATATAGCAAAAAAACTACTACATTTTTATGATACCTGTTTAAGCAATGTCAGGGTGATTTGGGTGTTAACTAAGACATTTACACAGTGAACAAAAAATATTTTAGAATATAAACCATTTCAAACAAACACAGTATAAGGGTTTAATGTATATCTACATTAAAAATAAATGTACCACCACTACATTGACACATAGGTGACACTCTTTCCAGACGAAATACTACTATTGTTTGTTCTGTTTTGTTATGACAAAAACATATTGTATGTCCTCTGAATTTCTGAATGTTTGGAAACAATCATTTCTTTGCAACTCTGTTTGGTGCACTTCAACTTTAACCTCACGAGACCCAAAAACGCGGTGTGTATTTTTAATTTCTCTTTTTGATTTGTAACTAGTAGCACCTAATAAACACGCACAACAACAAAAACATTTTTTGTGTTTCTAAAATTTTATACCCTCATATGAGGCAAGCAGGACCAAGTTTTGACATTTTAAATAATATCAAGCTATAGAATGTCTATAGATTTTTTTTTTTTAATCAAATTGTTTGCTAACAGGAGTGTTGGTCATTCATGTTTTTCAGACATTACAGCTGATATTCTTATCTAAGAAAAAGCACAAATAATTAATAATAAATAAAAATAATTTGACTTTTATGTAACAATGTTTTTCTACATTAGCAACAAAATCTCAATGTTCTATCTTTGCACTGTCAAACAGAACTGAAGCATTTTACCAATTGGAAATTAGAATTATTAATTCATCATCCAATCACTGCCAACCATGTTAAAATAAAATTGTACATGATAAATTCTGAATCTATGTACTGATTATCATTGTCCCATGTCTGCCAAACATGTTGAGTGGTCCAAACATCATCTGGAGCCTGAATCTGAACTTTTGGTCGGATTGTAGGAGGGAATGCACTTAACTGCATAGAAAGTTATAGGATGCTCGTTTGCCCCCTATTTAGTGATTGACTGAACGCCATAGTGATGTCTATCTGCACTGGTCTCAGAACAGTTTGAAATGCACCTTTTTTTCATACTAACTCCATATAAATCCTCTGAAAGCAAAATTTTTCAGTTTTGGATGAACCCATTAATTCTTTGTGATAATGCACTGTGAATATATGATTTCGAAGGGAAATCATATAGTCCATGCTAGTGATCACAGTGTTTAACAGTGTGCCGTTTTGCGACATAGTCAGGAAAAACTAGAGACTAATCATTTTACTCAAACAGGTTTTAATGTAAAAACTTAATGAGGTTCCCTACAAGATGTAGTTTTGTTGGCATTTTTTCAAAAGACAAACTTCAAAAGATTGGCGCCATGTTGATTTGTCACATGACTTTCTGAAACTTTTAACCCTTTACTGACAGCCCAGAGTGTCCTGAGCTGAGATCAGTGGGTTTAAATTAAATTATGTATAGCATATAGCGAAGACAAAACACAATGTCCACACAGAAGGATGTTGGGTTGCACAAGGTAAAGGAGTTTACAGTCATGATAGAAACCCAGTTAATGTTGGTATTGTGCAAGTGTGTGTTTTGTACCTATAGAAGAGGTGGCCACACTGCGAGTGTATGCTAGACGTCTCTCCAGCCACACTGCTGGGTCCAGAAAGCGCTCCATGCAGAAGTATCTGAACACTGGCCGGAAGCTCTGGCACACCTCTGTGAACGCTTGAAGTTTGCCATCAAATTCCATCCTCTGAGCATCCTAAACGTTACAGTGAGAGTATTATAAACAAAAATATTTAATAAAAGTTCTAATTTTAAAAGCAATCAAAATAAATATACAGTATTTAGAATAGGACAATGGCTGTATGAAAGAAAAAGCTGGGGAATAAGTTCATAAAAAGCAGTACCATCATTTTCTTGCGACAGGCCATGTTGGTCCAGTCCTGTGGGCGAAAGCGTTTGTGTGCTCCCTTCTGAGGGTCCACCAGGAATTCACCAATGGGCACAGTACCAGAACACCACTCCAACACACCACTGCGCTGGGAAAACGGTACCACCTGGTACACACACACATGGCTCAGTGATGATTAAATCATATTTTAATCATAGCTGCAATCACCAACATTCTAAAAGTCAACAATGGAATTTCCTTTTTCCTCCAAATATAACAATGGTCATTATGGCCAAACAGTTCAATTTTTGCTTCATCAGACCAGAGGACATTTCTCCAAAAAGTAAGATCTTTGTACCCATGTGCACTTTCAAACTGTAGTCTGGCTTTTTTATGGCAGTTTTGGAGCAGTGGCTTTCTTCTTGATGAGCAGCCTTTCAGGTTATGTCGATATAGGACCAGTTTTACTGTGGATATAGATTGTGTCAACCTGTTTCCTCCAGCATCTTCAAAAGGTCCTTTTCTGTTGTTCTGGGATTGATTTGCACTAAAGCACCAAACTACGTTCATCTCTAGGAGACAGAATGCATCTCCTTCCTGAGTGGTATGATGGCTGCATGGTCCCATGGCGTTTAAACTTGTGTACTATTGTTTGTACAGATGCACGTGGTACCTTCAGGCATTTGGAAATTGCTCCCAAGTATGAACCAGACTTGTGGAGGTCCACAACTTTTTTTCTGAGGTTTTGGCTGATTTCTTTTGATTTTCCCAGAGTTTGACGGTAGGCCTTAAAATACATCCTCAGGTACACCTCCAATTCAGTACAGCTCCTATCAGAAGCTAATTGGCTAATTTTCTAAAGGCTTGACATCATCGTATGTAAACTTCTGACCCATTGGAATTGTGATATAGTCAATTAAATGTGAAACAATCTGTCTGTAAATTGTTGGAAAAATTACTTGTGTCACGCACAAAGTAGATGTCCTAAAAGACAAACTATAGTTTGCTAACATTAAATCCCGTGGAGTGGCTAAAATGTTTTTAAAGTTTTTAAAGTTTTAATGACTTCAACCAAAGTGTATGTAAACTTCTGACTTCAACCGCGAGTGTGTGTATATATATATATATATATATATATATATATATAAAATCATCAGCTGTCCTTCCTGTCTCCGTGTAGCACTGTCTTAGGCGTCTCACAGTATGGACATTGCAATTTATTGCCCTGGCCACATCTGCAGTCCTCATGTCTCCATGCAGCATGCCAAAGGCACGTTCACGCAGATGAGCAGGGACTCTGTGCATCTTTCTTTTGGTGTTTTTCAGAGTCAGTAGACAGGTTTCTTTAGTGTCCTAAGTTTTTAAAACTGTGACCTTAATTGCCTACCATCTGTAAGCTGTTAATGTCCTAACGGGGCGTCTGTGGCTCAGTTGGTAGAGCGGGTCGGCCACTAATTGCAGGGTTGGTGGTTCGAATCCCGGCCCACATGACGAAGTGTCCTTGGGCAAGACACTGAACCCCAAGTTGCTCCCAATGGCAGGCTAGCGCCTATATGAATATGTGTATGAATGGGTGAATGGGTCACAGTGTAAAGCGCTTTGAATACCGTTAAAGGGGTCATATAATGGTACATGCACTTTTTCAAGTTGATTGTACTGAAATGTGTGTTGGCTGTGCCTGTACACAACCATCCTATTATGATAAAAATCCATCCAGTGTTTTTGTTTTAATCTCCTTATATATTTTCCCCTGCCTCAAATCGAGCCGTTCGACCGTGTGACGTCACACGGTCGGACGCCCCTCCCAGGATTGTTGATTGACAGCAGTGTTTCAACACAGACCCGCCCTCGCTTGTGAGGGAGCTGTCAATCATAGTCCGTCATCATTGTTGATACACTGGAGCAGAATGGCGCCTAAGCGATTGTCGTGTTCGGTTCTTCGGTGTAATAACGAACACAGCAGTCATTTTGATGTTCCTAAATCTGAACCGCTGAAGACGCAGTGGCTGAGTTTTGTTTACGATGGGAATATTCCCCACGAGCAACGTCAATGTGTTCATGTTTGTGCGAATCATTTTTCACCAGACTGCTTTATAAACGAGGGTCAGTATAAGCTGGTTTTGCTAAGAAGCTGCTGCTGAAAAAAGATTCGGTACCAACTATTTATATTCCCTCTGCACCGCCAGAAGAAGTGTAACGTTTTATTAACATTTATATTAATCTTTGCAAATCGCTTGCATGCTTCACAATGAATGTGGCTAATGTTTACACTCAGGGTACATTACGGCATGTTTTCCATAACGTTACGACGTTCTCAATATAATTCATAATCCCACGTTTATAATGAACAACGCGTTATGGTTATTGTGTTATTAAAAACTGTGTACGCAGGTGTTACAGTTAACATGGTAACACTAGTTACACCTGGTTTACTTGTATGTTACTGATTAAGAAGTAATGTCAAAAAAACAGTTATACGGAGAATAACTCCAGAACGGAGGGGCGGGGTGACCAAAGCTCATTATCATTTAAAGTCATATGCTCTGAAACGGCGTGCTGAAAAAAGAGCTGTTTTTGAGCAGGTAAAATTAGTGTTTTCTTAAAATACTAATGAGAATTTTTAATAAAAGTATATTACAAAGTTTTCATTTAGACCCTAAAGATTCATATTAACTTGTACAAAAATGGCATTATATGACCCCTTTAAGGTTAAAAAGGCGCTATATAAGTGCAGACCATTTACCATTTAATGACCGTTCCAAAGGTGCATGTTCATTATTTGTTTATAGTTCATTGAACAAGCATGAAAAACATGGTTTAAACCCTTTACAATAAAGATCTGTAAAGTTATATACACACACACAAATATATATACATATATACACATATATGTAATTCTAACATCATGTCTTGTAACATGTAAAAAGAAAAATCATGTTGAAAACACACACACTGAATAGAGGTCACAGTGACATACAGGTTCTATTTGGGTAATGTATTAGAGGTGTCTTTACTTTATAGCGACGGATGTTCAGTTTCCTCTTGCGCGTTTCTGCGTTGCGCTGCAGGAGTGTTGAGCACATATGAAAGACCTGTTGCATCACTGCATCCTGTCTCAGGTCATCCTGACCCTGTGACACAACACAAAACCTAGTGTCAGATCATACACTGAATAACAAACCTAAACATGTTTTAAACAAACACTATTATACTATTAGTCTATTATAAGATAAAGTGGAATATACTGTATTTCAGTTAAACATTTCAGATACATCAAATGTGATATATCTGCCTTTACTTGACACTCAACAAACAATAAACTCAAGCTTATTTCAGTGATACCACCACAGAACATGACATACTCCTTTACACAAAAATGTGGCAGTTTACAAAGTTTCACACTGGCAGTTTAGTCTGAAACAGAGCACGGTTCACATGAAAAGTAAGTCATGTGAGAGCAGTTTTGAGGACTGGGGAGCAGACCATGGAGCCAACCCCAAGACAACCTGTAGGAGGTGGTCTGAGCTTGGTTACAATGGAACTGTGGTGTGGTTTGCATGAGTGAGAATACAATCTGTCCTCAGGTCCACACTTGTTCAGGAAGTAAAATGACTTGTACATGCGTTTTTTCCAATTTGAACATGGTGACATCATCAGTTGCACAAAAACAAGCACACAATTTCACCACGAATGACAGGGGAACATTGCGGGACACAGAAAAGGTGACATACCTTTATATACCTGCGTGAGTGAGCGTGCAACCAGCTGTGTCCTCAAAAAAGATAATCATTTGTGAGTCTGAAATGAGACCAACAGTCTAGGGGTCGCCGGGAGCAACCACACTTGAATTCGGACAACAGCAAATGTGCCCAATGTGAAAAGCACCTATGTCATTTTGTTAATGTTCGAAACCATCGCACCCCTTAAAACAACTATTCTTCCATCATTAGGAGAGGCACGTTGAGGTATAACCTTACAAGTCCAACTAAAAATGAATGTTGTCATTCTTGTAGTCATTAAGGTAGCTTCCTCTAAATAAATTAGGTTTAATAAGATCATCCAATGAGAGTGACACGGCACATTAATGATATTCAAAAGGCTTTGTGGGTTTTCTTTTCCAATTACTCACTTTAACTCCTTCAATAATAACTTCCCTAGTAATTAACAAAAAGAGGGTTCTGTGTCCAAACACTTGAATCAGAGCATGAATAATCCGTTCCTTATATCAGGGGAATAACTGAAGACAATTATGACATACAAGATGAATATGAATGGAGAACTATCTCTGGGAACCACCCAAAAACATGTACCTACTACCTACTACACTGAACTTTCAATAAGAAAATGTTATATCTCTGAGGAGATGATGGTGTGCTCTTGGAAAACCAGACCTTGACTAGCTGTCTCCTGCTCTTGCCGTCTGAGCCCACACAGTCGATTATCTTGGGAAGGTTGACCCCTCCAGCCAAGTGAAAGTGAGCTTTGAATGACCTGACAGTCACAAGGTCTTCATATCTGCCTGATGGATCCACCTAAATGGCACATCCACATACACAATACATACTAAAAACACTACAAAGAGCCAACAAATAACAATATTTAAATATATAATGATCAAAATAACAATAAATATAATATACAATACAAATATATCAGATATTTCAAAGATATTAATATGGTAGACAAGTAAAGCATTGATAGGACACAAAATGTGGCTTAAGAAGTACATGTATTGTTTGTTCATTTCCACATCATTGAACATAAGGCTACCAATGGCCTGCAATCCATAGCAATTGTCGATGAGACTGGCACTGAGATGCAGAAGGCCCTGTATATTTTGGGGCTGTAAAGGTAGACACGCCTTTTCAGCACAGCGTGGAGATCAGTACCTGGAAGTGCCTATACTCGTAGGGTGTGTTTCAATTACAGAAGGATCACACTTCTCAGTCTACAAGGGAAAGCCTATGCCAGGATACTGGAAAGGAGACTCAGGCCAAATGTTGAACCTCGGCTTGAGGAGGAGCTATGTAGATTCTGTCCATGTCACTGAACAGTAGAACAGCTCTATATCCTAGCAAGGGTCCAACGGGGGCTTGGGAGTTTGTTCATTCTGTCTGCATGTGTTATAAGACTTGGAGTCTTATAACCACATTCCCCAGGGGATATTAAGGGGTGACACTGTGTCATTATTCTCTTCAGCAATTTACGTTTGTTCCCAGTAGGCTGTTGCTTGTCTGTGTGATACTCATGGACAGGATTTCAAGGCACAGCTGAAGGCTGAAGTGTGTCCAGTTTGGGGGCCTTAGGTTTGCATCTCTGCTATTTGCAGATGAGGTTATCACGTTGCCATTGTCAGGCTTTGACCTCTATTATACACAGGGGTGATTTGCGGCCAAGTGTGAAGCAGTTGGGATGAGTGTCAGCGCCTATAAATCTGAGGCCAAGGCTCTCTGTCGGAAAAGGGTGGATTGTCCTCTTCAGGTGGGGAGTGAGCAGCTTCACCGAGTGGAGGAGTTTAAGTATCTCGAGGGCTTGTGCACAAGTGAGGGAAAGTCGGAGCATGAGACTGACAGGTAGATTGGTGCAGCAGCTGCAGTAATGCGGTTGTTGTACTGACTCAAGAGGTGTAGAGGGAGCGGAACCTAAAATTGAATCATTAAATTTTCCAGTCTCAATGTTTAAATGTTTCAATCATTAAATGTTTCAACCCTCACCTATGGTCATGAGCTATGAGTATTGACCGAAAGAATAATACATTAGATTCAAGTAGCTTAAATAAGCTTTCTTCGCAGGGTGTCTGGGCTCACCATAAGGGATACGGCGCGAAACTCAGACTTCCAGGAGAGGCTCGTAGTAGACCCACTCCTCCTCTGTGTTAAGAAATGCCAATTGAGGTGGTTTTGGCATCTAGTCAGGATGCCTCTTGGACACTTTTCTATGGAGGTGTTTCGGGCATGTCCAACTGGAAGCAGACCCTGGGACAGACCTAGTACATGCTAGAGGAATGATATCTCTTGTCTGGCCAGGGAACACCCTGAGATTCCCCAGGAGGAGCTGGAGAATGTGTCCAGGAAAAAATGACATTGCAAAATGGATGGATAAACATTTATAAGTGTCACTTACATGCCCACTGTATTTTCCATTATGTATGGGCTTATAAGTGCCATGAGGACAACGTGCTGTTGCAGATTGACCCGCCCCTTCCTCTCATTATCAACTTCCCACCTCTGTGGGCAGTCTATTTCAGTCAGTCAGTCAGTCACATTTATTTATATAGTACATTTAAAAACAACAACTGTTGACCAAAGTCCATCTTTACAATGGACAGGAGAGAGTAGAGGTGCATTTAAAAGCCTTGTTTCTGCAGCTGATGATGAGGTGCACCTGACGTGAATATAGCCTCACCACAGCTCATTTAAACATAAGAGCATGCCTCTCCTCAGGTAGCCGGCTTATATCTGCTTGTGCACAAAATGGCATCCTCGCAGGTCCAGAAGCAGAGCGGGGAGGGTAACAGCCGTACCGCCGGGGGTGAGAGCACACGTCACGCCTGATAGTCTAGGAAGCCAGGCCGCCCGTCTCATCACATGTGGCCCTTTGGAAGTCAGGCCGCCACAGAAGCCACCGCTCTTCGTGCCCCGGAACATTAAGAGGGGATTGTGTGCGGCCATTGGACCCCAATCATATACTGGACCATCTCCTTCCAACACAGAGCCCTGTTTCACCATGAGAACGCTAGATCCCTCTTTTATTTTGGACACTAACCCCCATTGACACTTTCATTTCGTCTTTTGAAAATGTCATGTTAATTCTTGTTTTAAATAAATGCCTTTCCGAGGCCTGACGCCACACCCACTCTGTCTGTCTTGCTCACCCCACCACAATACATATTCTTCCTAAGACAGATTCACTGGTGAAACAGACTCTAGTCACCTTGATCTCCATGGTGGGAATGATGACATCATCAAGGTCTTTAATTTTCATGATGGGTTGTTCAGGTGGGATAGGTATGGCTTCTGTACAAAACAGAAAAACTTAGCCTTATTACCTGAATTTTTATGTAAAATATATAACATTTTGAAAATGTGACTGTAATGAGTCTGTTAAGACTAAACAGCAGGATTTACAGCCAAAGAGCACAATATTATGCTTTATTACATCCTATCTGTTTAAGACCCAGATGAGAATCATAAAAGAATATGAGAATTAAATAGCTGTGAAGCTTACACTTTGATAGGAACTGACAAACAACAACTACTTGACTGGAGACATGGTTGTGTGAAGAAGTTAATCCTCTCATGACAAGATCCTCGCACACGGGCATTCTGTTGATGCATTCGCCGCTCTCAAGGGGATGTGAAGTGGCGAAACTCACGAACATTTATTAGGTTATGCACATTAAATTAAGTCTGTTTTGATAAATAGTCATTCCTTATGACAAATTCAAGTGCTCAAAAAAATATTTCACATAATTAATGTGATAACTTCAGCTCTAAACATGTTACTGTCTGTCGTGGGATATTATTAGCTTGTGGTAAATTACATCAAGCGGCTCTGTTGCTTGGAGCTGACTGGTTGGTCTAGTGGTAATGTTATTGTCATTGATGTATAAGGTTGCATGTTTGAATAAGCCCTTTTGTAACTTTTTATTTAAAAAAAAAACAAGATTGCATCCGCACATACGTGGATGTATATCTTATGTATTCGACTGGAAAGGTGCGAGCTGAGCACGCATCTGAGTGTACAAGCTTGTGTACAGCCACAAGCACTCATCATACCATTCAAAACAACACATTATAGTGCCCAATCACCACTTATTTAAACACACACAAACAAAATGAAAACTCATGCTCAAGAAATGCCAATGTTCCCAAAACCCCCTGCACACCACGGAGAAAGTACCATCCACCCGACCACCCAATGTAAAGTTATTTGTGCCTTAACCTGTTGATACGCACCCCCTTGTTGAGCACAAACCATGAAAATGACATACCTGAACTTAAATGGTTGTATTTACTGGACCCTTTGGAGTATGGACACAGTTGTAGTACCTTTTGAAAGAAGACAGTTTGGGCTTTATTTCTCAAGTTTCAGAAGTAATATATGTTGTTATTTTTTAAAGTTTGAGAAGCTGAAGTTTATAGTAATGGAAATATTTTGTGTTGAACATGTATTTATAATCTAAAAAAACAATAATACAAGTACCAAGACAACCCAGATATACAATGTTCGCAAAGCCACAAGTCTAAAGAAATTATTTTTCAAATTTGAAGATGATCAAACAAAAAATGAGGTTCCTGCAAGCTTTTTTCACAGTGAAATCTCTGAAAGCGTACAGAATAAAATTAAGGCTTCGTCATTCAAGACGACACATTTCTAGTGTTAGTGTTTATGGCGTGATGCAACCAAAGCGCTCTAAAACCGTTCATCTGACCCATATGTACATTGATACTTCCTAAGAAAAGCCCTTATAATAAATATATTTTTATATATTTGGCCTGACTGTAGGCCAATGATAGGATTCTGTCCAATAATATTGAAATATTAAATATATTGCCTTCTAATGCCACTTTCTGTCTTATCATAGCATTAATTGTCTGCCACAATAATGTAATGCATTTTAATTATTATTTTTATAATTATTCAAATATAAATATTTATAATTATTTATTATTTTTATCAATGAATTATTGTTATTTATGAGTTTTTTTCAGCAAATACTTCTATATGTGGTCAATTCGATTAATTATTTGGCATATCATTAATACTCATAATTACTTGTACATTCTAAAAAAATAAAAAAATAAAATCATCATTTGACAGCTCTAGTTTCAACGCATTTGTTTAAAAAAAAAAATGTAGCATTGTGTATAGCTCAAAACATACACCTTATACAATACTACTAAAGAAAGGGCACAGCATTTGCTTTGTAATAACTCACAAAACTTGTATGTATTTTTATTTAATTTTATTATTATTATTTTGCTGTGAACACATTGTTTTTGCCTTGTCTTTTCCTCTCACCTCATCTTTTGAATGTCTCTCTGTCAGCTTTTTAATGCTCACTTCTACTTTTTTACAAGACACCTTTTTCCTATACAAACAAAGAGGAAAATACACCAGTATGTAGGCTATGCATGTACAGTAAAATGTTAACCACTGGATTTAACCTTAATTCAACTCCGAGCACCTCCCGAGATGGTCTGAGATTATTTGCAGCGCTCACAATTAAGACAACATTCTTTCAGACTGTTTTCAGACAACTGACACAGAGAAATTCTTCAAATGTTCATACTGTGAGAAGTGATCAACAAACAGTGGATATGACACACACATCTACGTCTTTTCTTTTGTCTGTTCTTCAAAATATAAACCGTCATTATAGGTATGGAATAGCTCAGTACTGAAGGGAACAGAATTGCATTTAATATTAAATCAATACAGGACGCAGTTTGTCACATATTTTAAAGCCTCACATACAACCAGCCTAGAACTTTTCAAAATCTAAAGGCTACTGTATATATATATATATATATATAGGCATTTGCATCAGTTTCACATACAATGATGACTGTTAATTATTACAGATTTGAATGGAAAACAAATTGAGAGAAATAGACCTGAAGCAGACACCTTTAGCGGGAAAGCCCTTAAATCAGCTTGCTCCAGTTATCAAACATCACCATATCTTAATTAACATGGTGAGTTATTACATACAAACATTACAATCCTTAATATGTTAAAAATATAAATGTAAATATTACATTTACAAATTCCTATAATTATGCACTATCCATATGAATTTGAGCGAACTTCTCTAGCATTAACGAAGTGCCAAATGCGCCACCGCACGGTGCTACGCCTGTTCATAAACTACTTAGTTTACCCAGCATCGCATTTTGTGTACTGCTGCTCCACGTGGGCTCTGAGTAGCGCTTATTTGGGTTTCTTGAAGAATTGTTGAGATTTACTGCTGAAAATATTTTCTTAATTAGTTTTTCCATGACATTTCCAGGCCTGAAAAACACAATTTCTAAGTTCCATGACTTTTCCATGATTTTCATGACCGTACTAAACCTGCCCTTAACATTTAATACTTGGGTCTTATATTTTTTTATATAATATAAACATACGCTTTATATGTTTAAATATATTGTAGTCTTTTATAACATTGTATAAATATCCATACCTTACAAGTTTGTACTTTTGTTTCATTTTAAATCATGGTGCTTTAATATACTTTTGAATAGTTCTCTTTCTACCAAATGACACATGTTTATTGTCCAGATTTTTTGCCCAATGTGACAATAGAAAAGGATGCAATTTATTTTTGCTATGCGTGTATAGTGAGCCAGCTGGTACATGATAGCTGTGTGGTTTGTGTAAACCTCACTCCCCTGGCCTCAAAAAGGCATACCAGCGACTGAATCTAGAGGCTGTAGCCTTTAGCCTTATTAGCGTGCCCGCATCCCATGCCGGCGACGCTGGTTCTAATCCCGTTTGGAGCGGGTCGAGCAGGGCCAGTTACACCTTCTCAATAGGACATGTCTTTAACAAACAACCAATCATAGCAGATGCTGCAGACTCTTGGAGTAATATTGAAAAATACCTGTGTATTCAAAAGCTTCAGGTTTATTGGCTGTGAAAATGGGGCATGACAGTGAAGTATTGAGAAAAGTCAAAGGCAGTCATTACACCTTCCCTCTGTTTTTAATCTGTAAGTGTGACAGGCTCACTGACTAGAAGGGCAAGATCAGTGAAAACAGTCACTAAGTGTGACACCCCCCACACATATCCAGTTGTTCTAAGTCTGCTAGTGTGGAGACAGCTTTAGGCAAAAATAGGATATAACTTAGATCGAGCATTACTGCAACTGAACAGGATTAACATTACCAGTTGTGCAAACAACACAACAAAAATAACTGAACATGATACAGAGCTACACACAAATGCATTCATCAACTCAGCATGACTTACTTTAAGAGAATCTAGTGGGCTCATGGAATGCACTTTTTTTATAGTTTTATCATTTTGTCCACTGATAATGTTTTAGTGATTTTTTTTTTTACCAAAACAGTCATAATTTAGTAATATATGATACTTTTCCACCCTGGCCCTCTGTCTAAACGCTCGGTTTTGGCCTCAGCTACTCTTTTAAACTTCAATGTAAACATTCACTGTTCTGATTGGCTAACATTGTGCAGCCCGATCAAATACAGCCATATCTGAAACTGAATCGGCAGAGAATCAACAACCCCACAATATTATAAAACTACATTTGAGGGATTTCACATAACGCACATCCAACACACTGCATCCGAATACAAGTTAAACTGTTTATCTCAAGCACAAATGTTAACACACACATTATCAAATAGTCATAACATTTTATAGATTCATAAATGGAACTG
Source organism: Xyrauchen texanus (assembly GCF_025860055.1). Lineage (NCBI taxonomy): Eukaryota > Metazoa > Chordata > Actinopteri > Cypriniformes > Catostomidae > Xyrauchen > Xyrauchen texanus. The sequence goes on along the minus strand of NC_068313.1, from coordinate 4,453,443 downwards.
TTACTTATGTTTTTGATCAGGTCCAATTGTGTTTTTAACTGCCCCACATCCTTCAATGACAATTCCTTAGCAAAGTTTGAATCGTTTTATGACTGGTTCACAAGCATCCAAGCTGATAGCAGTCAACAAAACATGCAATCCACGCTGAAATACGCAGATGACATATCCACATTACGCACATAGTTCAAAGCACTCTGAAGATGCACACATCCAGTTTCCAGTCTAGTCATGCACTAAAATGCACATCACCGGAAATGCATCAAATCGGTCAAAGAGGTCCATCTAGTGTGTTTACATACACCAACAATTAAAAAATAGCATAGATGGAAGAAATAACAGTTTGTTGAGCAGTTTATGCAAAAAACAATAAGAGGCAGAGCTGTAGGCCTATATCCTGCTCTCTCACTCTCTTACAAACTGAGTCCCAGGGCCAGTGGGCGGGGCCAAAGGTTCAATAATGTACAGTGAGGAAAATAAGTATTTGAACACCCTGCTATTTTGCAAGTTCTCCCACTTGGAAATCATGGAGGGGTCTGAAATTGTCATCGTAGGTGCATGTCCACTGTGAGAGACATAATCTAAAAAAAAAAATCCAGAAATCACAATGTATGATTTTTTAACTATTTATTTGTATGATACAGCTGCAAATAAGTATTTGAACACCTGAGAAAATCAATGTTAATATTTGGTACAGTAGCCTTTGTTTGCAATTACAGAGGTCAAACGTTTGCACACACTGCAGGAGGGATTTTGGCCCACTCCTCCACACAGATCTTCTCTAGATCAGTCAGGTTTCTGGGCTGTCGCTGAGAAACACGGAGTTTGTGCTCCCTCCAAAGATTCTCTATTGGGTTTAGGTCTGGAGACTGGCTAGGCCACGCCAGAACCTTGATATGCTTCTTACAGAGCCACTTCTTGGTTATCCTGGCTGTGTGCTTCGGGTCATTGTCATGTTGGAAGACCCAGCCTCGACCCATCTTCAATGCTCTAACTGAGGGAAGGAGGTTGTTCCCCAAAATCTCGCAATACATGGCCCCGGTCATCCTCTCCTTAATACAGTGCAGTCAGCCCTGTCCCATGTGCAGAAAAACACCCCCAAAGCATGATGCTACCGCCCCCATGCTTCACAGTAGGGATGGTGTTCTTGGGATGGTACTCATCATTCTTCTTCCTCCAAACACGGTTAGTGGAATTATGACCAAAAAGTTCTATTTTGGTCTCATCTGACCACATGACTTTCTCCCATGACTCCTCTGGATCATCCTAATGGTCATTGGCAAACTTAAGACGGGCCTTGACATGTGCTGGTTTAAGCAGGGGAACCTTCCGTGCCATGCATGATTTCAAACCATGACGTCTTAGTGTATTACCAACAGTAACCTTGGAAACGGTGGTCCCAGCTCTTTTCAGGTCATTGACCAGCTCCTCCCGTGTAGTTCTGGGCTGATTTCTCACCTTTCTTAGGATCATTGAGACCCCACGAGGTGAGATCTTGCATGGAGCCCCAGTCCGAGGGAGATTGACAGTCATGTTTAGCTTCTTCCATTTTCTAATGATTGCTCCAACAGTGGACCTTTTTTCACCAAGCTGCTTGGCAATTTCCCCGTAGCCCTTTCCAGCCTTGTGGAGGTGTACAATTTTGTCTCTAGTGTCTTTGGACAGCTCTTTGGTCTTGGCCATGTTAGTAGTTGGATTCTTACTGATTGTATGGGGTGGACAGGTGTCTTTATGCAGCTAACGACCTCAAACAGGTGCATCTAATTTAGGATAATAAATGGAGTGGAGGTGGACATTTTAAAGGCAGACTAACAGGTCTTTGAGGGTCAGAATTCTAGCTGATAGACAGGTGTTCAAATACTTATTTGCAGCTGTATCATACAAATAAATAGTTAAAAAATCATACATTGTGATTTCTGGATTTTTTTTTTTAGATTATGTCTCTCACAGTGGACATGCACCTACGATGACAATTTCAGACCCCTCCATGATTTCCAAGTGGGAGAACTTGCAAAATAGCAGGGTGTTCAAATACTTATTTTCCTCACTGTAGCTAAATAAGTAGGTGTTGATTTTGTTGCTGTAGAGGCGGCCATTAATTAATGAGTACCCTTTGTGACATCACTAAAATACAGATGTAGAGGAGGCGGCGTTTTGGCAGCTTGGTTTCAATAAATGCTTTTATTGTATTGGGGATTAAGTTTTGATATCTGAAATTTACTATATGTTTTTATAGTAGAAATACCTCTTATATTTCAAAATATCAAGGAACATTTGATTCCTCATGACATGACTCCTTTATGTATTTCATGATCTCCATCATTAATAAATTGAAAGACGAGCAGCGAAAGCATCAACAGGAACACGTATGCGTGAAATATTTGACATGAGAGGGTTACCTTCTAGACATGACCTGGAGACATTTACTCACTCTTCTCAGTTTTATGGCGGCTGGCATCCATGTATGCTAAAGTGATGTAGGCATTACACAGCATCTCAATGCCCTGGATCATCTTGCCTCTCTTTTTACTGACCACGTCAACGATCTTGCGAGCGACCTCAGCACGCTCCTACAGAATAACACATTTAAACCTCAACCTTTTATATTTTTCTATCTATACAAACTCTTTGCCATTAGGCATTATCACAAGACATGTAAAACTTCTAGGACATTGCAGAAATAGACTCAAGACTTAACAAATAATTAAAATATGCATGAATATATTAGACAATAAATAAATAATTCAGAACATTCGAAATTCTGAAATATTAAATGACCTCATCATTTGGAAAATGCATTAAAATATATTTCTTATTTCCAAATATTTTCCGCAAAATTAAGAATTGTTAACAGAAACATTGAGGGATCAGGATCGTTAAAAAGGACCAGAATCAGAATTGTTACACTGCCATGTGTGTACTTGGTCATGGACTAAAAAAGTACCAAGTCCAGAGGTGAAGGTTGGCGTGCACTGCTCTTGGATAAGCGACTGCGAGAGAAACTCTCATCCTTGTTGGCGTTGACCAGGGCCAAGATGATGAACAGAGTGTGGTGGGGGTGGTCAAGAGATGATTGACAGATCAGCTGATGACAGAACATATTTTAGTTTAGTGAGTCAATGATAGATTGCACTTGTGAATTCACAATTCAATATTTGAAAACAAAAGCAGCTGAAAGTTACCTCATTGAGAACATGATGGAAACCTGTGTCTTGTGAGGTGATGGAGCTGGAGACTTTAGTGCCCATTCGAGCAGCCAACTGGTACATCAGGGGCAAGAACTTGTACGAAGGGATTTTCTTTACACCACTCTAACACCAACACACACCAACAAGCAAATAAAACGCTGAATATTTTAATTGTTACCCACAAAAGCTCACAATGAAAGCCTAAAATTGAGGCTGGCATCTTTGCAGAACAAAATTGGTTGTTTTCAAATCAATGGGCATTATCAAACCAGGATGGGTGTTTTTCAACTGCTTTATATAATTTTCCTACTACATTGTGATACTTTCACTGGATAGTGGAAAACGCTCATCCCGGTTTAAAAACACACAAAGATTGGGAGAAGCCCATTATTGTTTCCGCAGAGACCTATCCTCCTAACCTATCTGCCATTCTTGCCCTCTTCCTAATGGAAATAAAAATATTTTTTATTTTCCCCTTTTCTCCCCAAATTGGTATTCCCAATTCCCAATGCACTCCAAGTCCTCGTGGTGGAGTAGTGACTCACCTCGATCCAGGTGGTGGAGGACGAATCTCAGTTGCCTCCACGTCTGTGCATCTTATCATGTGGCTTGTTGAGCGCATTTCCACAGAGACATAGCATGTGTGGAGGCTTCATGCCATCCACCACTGCATACATGCACAACTCACCACGCACCCCACCGAGACCGAACCACATTATAGCGACCACGAGGAGGTTACCACATGTGACAATACCCTCCCTAGCAACTGGGCCAATTTGGTTGCTTATGGGACCTGGCTGGAGTCACTCAGCAAGCCCTGGGATTCTAACTCACGACCTCCAGAGGTGGTAGTCAGCGTCTTTACTTGCTGAGCTACCCAGGCCCCCATTTAAAATGTTTTTGATGAAAGCTAGCAGCAACGTTTTAAAGGAATAGTTCACTGAAAAGTGAAATTCTGTCATCATTTACTTTCAAACCCACTTGATTTTTTCTTCCGTGGAAAATAAAAGGAGAAACTTTTTTAACAATATCCTTGCCCTTCTTTTCCATATAATGAAAGTGAAAGGGGATTTTGTGAAATTGCCAATTAGACTTTGGGAGATGTCATCTTCTTACACTCATCAAGTCATTGACGGTTTTGACGTCTGCGTTCTCCAGCCAGAGGGAGGCCAGTCTGAAGACCCAGGTGTCATGTTCCTCTCCTAGCTCCAGGCACTGGATGTAGTTTTCCACGGCTTTGAGAAGGAAGCGGTTGCGGTCGCCCTGCAGGTTGGCCAGAGCCCTGTCGTCCAGCTCTAGCTCCCTCTGGACCTTCACTGTGTATCTGCAGAGAAATAAAAACACATTTAACATGCTTGTGGCAGCGGGGGCGTGGTCGAGCGCCCATCCGGAGAAAGTGGTAAGGGCGCATACGTAAAAGGGTCCTGCGTAAAAGCGATGAGATGTGATTTGTGCGATGCTCTGGCAGGGGAGGCGGAGCCAGGGCCGTCTTCGACAGCTCCACGTCAAGATGATGTGGGAGCAGTCGAGAAACAAAACCCTTAAGCATGCCTTCGACCAAGTGAGAGTGATCGATGGTCAACAACTCCGGCCGAGTGTCACACTTTCATATCCCTATTTTACGATTATAAACAAGCGGTTGTACAAAAGATACAACCCAGCTTTTAATACCGTGGAGCTGACGGGAAATGGTGTTCCAGGCAGCTCACTATAATCCGATGGCAGGTCACCTAGGGGAAAGGAAAACTCTATACTGCTTAATAGCCCATTTTTATTGGCCGGGCATTGGTGGCGATGTCCGCAGGTGGTGTACGGCATGCCATGAATGTCAGCTGGTGAATCTACCGGCCACCCCAAAAGCGCCTTTGCACCACCTTCCTCTAATCAAGGTCCCCTTCGAGATAATTGGCACTGACCTCATCGTGCCATTAGAGCGGACAGCATGCGGACATCACTTTGTATTAGTCCTAGTGGACTATGCAACGCGATATCCAGAAGCAGTGCCTGTGCGCAACATCTCATCACATAGTGTTGCGGAGGCACTCTTCAAAATAATCTCCCGGGAGGAAAGAAATTCTAAACCGATCAGGGCACAAACACTATGCGAGCTTTACGAATTATTGGGCATCAAGTCAATACGCACCAGCATTTATCATCCGCAAACAGATGGCCTGGTGGAGTGATTTAATAAAACCCTTTAGAACAAGACTCGTAAGTTTGTGCACGAAGATGCTAGAAATTGGGATAAATGGCTCGATCTCCTTTTATTTGCAGTACGAGAGGTCCCGCAAGCCTCCACTGGGTTTTCCCCATTCGAGCTGCTATATGGGCGGCACCCGCATTGGGTGCTTGATGTCATCCGCAAAGCTTGGGAGGAGTGACCTTCAGACGGCAAGAATGAAATTCAATACATTCTTGATCTTCGAGCAAAACTCCACACTTTGGGGCAAAAAAGCTCAAGAACGACAGAGCAGACAATATAACAGGGGAGTGGTAGGCAGGCCGGATGGCACCCCAGCCTGGATAGGGAGGTGGGGATATGTGGCAGTGGGGGCGTGGTCAATCGCCTGTCCGGAGAGAGAAAGCGGTAAGTCTAACACCTGTCTCTAATTCCAGTGAGCATGGGGAGAGCGGCATATAAACGGCCACGCCACCGCCAGACGAGAGAGAGAATTACGGGCAGCTGCACTGTATGTGTGTGTCTTTTTATTTAATTAAATATGATTTATATGGTTAAGACGGTTCTCGCGTCCTCCTTTAACCCCCTTACAATGCTGTGTATCTGCACAGGAACAAAACCAACTCTTTCCCAACAAAACATTCTTGGAAAGGAAACAAAATGCAACAGGTCTATCTGGTCTATCATTTCTAGAGTGTTTTATTTATGTTTTTCCATCTCTCTAAAAACTGTAGATCACCTATGGTAATATGGCAATGTGGTGCCTGTAGTGACTGTCCATAATCTTTTGAAGACAATGCCAAAATACACAAATAATAGTATTCCACAGTAATCACATTAATATTAGTTTTAAAGTTACTTTCTAAAACACTTCTTACAGAATTGTTTTTCTAATCAACAAATTCAAAATGTCTATATTACCACCTTGTGCATTGTTGCCTACAAGTCATTCACTAGATTCACAAAGACTAGTTAGGGTAAAGTTGGGAAAATTCTGAATAAAAGCCAGCTGAAACGTGTAACAATACACTGGCTTCCTAACAGTTTGTGAGAACTGTCTTGATGCTGACCTGTTGTTGACAACTTTTTTCTCCCGCATGAGGTCCACTTCCTCCCTGGCCTTCTCCAGAAGAGCCTGTTTATTCTCAAACTCTGATGACTTCATGTAGTTCTCAATGCTCTGGTACTGTGCATCAGAGAAACGGGCCAGGGAGAAGAAAGCCTGGGTCTTCTGGCTCTGCAGTTTAGCATCTGAACCAGCAGAGTGATCCTCAATGACCTCCACAGCCTGTCATGAACCAATCACTCAGTTACTCACTTCCAAACCTTATAAATAAGCACTGTGTCAGTTTCATGGTACTCTTAAATTTACAATTGTACTGAATGTTTATGATATTCATAAACCATAGTATTGATATGGTACTCCAAGGTTCACTACCAGTCAAAAGTTTGGACACATCTATATTTCTATATTGTTATTATTTTCCACCCCTTATTATTTTACAAAACTATGAAATAACAAATGATAGTTTGGTAATTATGCAGAGACACATCAAGAAAACATTTGAAATACTCGCTTATATTTTAGCTTCTTGGCTACATTACAGCTCTGCACAGTATCTATTCTCTCAACCAACTCCATGAGGTGCATCCTAAACAGTAAAAAAAAAAAGTAGCTTTGTGGACACATTGACTGGTTCTCCTTCACTATCTGGCAAAACAAAACACAACATAACACAACAAAAACAAAACTATCCAACATTTTCTATTCCCTCCTATCCTACAAATCAAAACATAACAAACAAAACCAAAATATAAATTTTCTATAACTGCTTATCACACAAAACACCTCAAAACAAGATTTGAATTTTGTAAAGATATTCAAACCTAGGCACTATTTATATTTCTCTATTAAATTGGCATTTAAATCAAAGGACCACCAAACTGGTCACTTCTAACATAAAAGAATATTAAATATTTTATTTTCTATCATGTCTCATGGAATACAGTATGTGATAGCTTTACCCTCTCCAAATATTTCTCCAGTATGACTGCAGGACTCTCCAGACAGGATTCAGCCAGCCAGTTCCCACACAGCCTCAAACACTCAGAATACACTGGTACAACAGCAGGATTCACACTCACCTGCTCACACAGACACATCCTGCATTATTCAGCTGTAAATCAAGTATAATCTGCACCTGTTTAATGGACTGCAGGTCCCACCTTCACCCCTCCTCCACTCACCAGATCCTCTAGTTTGTGGATCATCTGTTTGAGGAGCCCAAGTGCAAGAGCCTGCTCCTTCTTCACCCAGAACACTTGTGCCTCCTCCAGCTGCCAGGACAATGAGGTTACGGCACCACCGCTCACCACACTGTGCTGCTTCATGTGGAAGACTGCTCGCTCAGCCAGCTACAGGAACATACACATTGCACTGGGGTCATAGGTCATGCTGCTCATTAGAATTCTCTCTTACTCTTATGCTGTTAATGTTATGCTCAATGAAATAGATCTATTAGGATGAAGCATTAAAGGGTTAGTTACATTTGTGTATAGATTTTAGATATATTTTATATTTACCCATTAGACAAGCATGAACCTAAACATAACAGATAGCAAATACAGTGCATTCAGAAAGTATTCAAACCCCTACATTTTTTTTCACATTTTTCAGCCTCATGTTAAAATGCTTGAAATATATATTTTTTTTACATCAGTCTACACTTTCTACCACATTATAACAAAGCAAAAACAAGATTTTTCATAAATTTGCAAATGTATTAAAAAAATAATAATAATAATAATATCACATTGACATAAGTATTCAGACCCTTAACAAGAGCCCAGACTTAAGGGACTCAAGTCTGGGCTCTGGCTGGGCCACTCAAGGACATTCACCCAAGCCACTCTTGCATGGTCTTGGCTGTGCTTAGGGTCACTGTCCTTTTGGAAGGTGAGCCTTCAGCTCAGTCTGAGGTCTTGAGCGATCAGGACCAGGTTTTCATTAAGGAAATCTCTGTATTTTGCTGTGTACAGCTTTCCTTCAACCCTGACCAGTCCCCGCCGCAAAAAACACTCCCACAGCATGATGCTACCACCACCATGCTTCACAACTGGGATGGTACTGTGCAAGTGATGAGCAGTGACTGGTTTCCTCCAGACATGATGCTTGGAATTGAGGCCAAATAGTTCAATCTTCGTTTCATCAGACCAGAGAATCTTGTTTCTCATTTTCTGTGAGTCCTTTAGGTGCTTTTTTGTATTGCACTGATCGTCCATAAAGCCCAGATCGGTGGAGTGTAGCAGTGATGGTTGTCATGTCCTTCTGCAAGTTTCTCCCATCTCCACATATAATCTCTGGAGCTCAACCAGAGTGACCATCGGGTTCTTGGTTACATGTCTTACCAAGGCCCTTTTCCTCCGATTACTCCGTTTGGCCAGGCAGCCAGATCTAGGAAGAATCCTGGTTGTTCCAAACTTCTTCAATTTAAGAATTATGGAGGCCACTGTGCTCTTGGGAACCTTCAATGCAGCCCAAATTTTTTGTAGCCTTCCCAGATCTGTGCATCGATGCAATTCTGTCTCTGAGCTCTGCAGGCAGTTCATTTGACCTCATGGATTGGTTTTTGCTCTGATATGCATTTTCAACTGTGACTTCAATCAAAGTGTAGAAACATCTCAAAGATGATCAAAAGAACTGGGATGCACCTGAGCTTAATTTCAAAGGTCATAGCAAAGGGTCTGAATACTTATGTCAATGTGATATTTTAGTTTTTTTCTTTTTAATAAATTTGCAAAGTTATAAAAAATCTGTTTTTTACTTTGTCATTATGAGGTATGGGAATGTAGACTGATGTGAAAAAATTAATTATTCAAGTCGGAATGAAACGGAAGATGCGACTGACTTCTTTATTGTTACGTATTTCCAAGCAAAACAGCTTATTGAACAACAAAAATATGTGGGTCGGGGATTTTAGTTTATCCATTGATTGTTGATTGAATTGTAAAAATATGGGCGTTGCATAACTAAATGGAGGCAGTTCTGAATGCGAGTTCAGGCAAGCACCCCTACCACCATGCAGCTCGTGTCAGAGCCGGTTATCGACCATAAATTGAGCAGCGATCTCAACACATTTATGATCAAACTGACAACATAAACGCACAAGCACATCACAGTCTTTGCTTACAAAGACGCTGTAGAAGTTGAAAAACGAGTGAGAAAAAGACAACCATATTTTAACTTTTTAAATCACAATATACTAAATATGAAGGGGAACAAAACACTCACTCGTGCTCTGCATCCCAAGATAACTGCATTCAAAACTCCAGAGGCACCCAAAGCACTATATTCATTAGTGATCAATTCAGGCATGATATGTCTCGAACACATCCGTGAATTCGGCGTTATACCTCCTCATTCAAAATGCAAATTCAAGTCAACAGACCCATAACCAAGGAAGTTTGGGTTATGGAATGATAGTTTTGAAGGGAAACAGATGAAAATACACCTTGTCATCTTCAACAACATGCAATTGATGCTTCATTCAACTCTACACAAGGTTGTGGTATTTATAAGTAAGGGGCAGAGTTCAAGGGGACTAAATGATTGGAGAAGTCCTGCATATGTCACCAGAGAAAAGTCTGTCGTTGCACTGGAAGATCGAGTTATTACCTTTTGATTAAAGATTATGAGGTAAAAAAAACATATATATATATATATATATATATATATATATATATATATATATATATATATATATATATATCTATATATGCATGGATGAATCGTTCACAAAAAGATCAATAACATGCATTTAGAAAAAGATGAGGTAAATTTTAATTTCATGCCAACTTAAAATAATTTTTACCATAAGGCTGCAATATAACAAAATGTGAAAATAGAAGGGGTCTGAACACTTCCTGACTGCACTCTATGTGTCTTATTACATATACAAAGACATCATGGACACACACAGACATAGACACTTAAGACAAACCTGTGTGTTGCCTGCAGAACGAGCAAGTTTGCACAGCTCCATCAGGTGGGTGGAATAGGCAGATATCAGATAGTTCTTCCTGTCCGTGTCTGTCTCTGAGGATATCAGTGTTTCCTGTATGGATGAGCGCAGGGCTAACACTGGCTCTACTAAACTGAAATCACTGTCCGTTAAGAGATCAGAGTGTTGCTGCCATTTTCTGTACACCTCATTCAGACAGGAGTCACTTATAGGCCTGTTGTAAGCAGAAAAATATATGTATAGTACTGTACAGAAGTTTACATACACCTTAGCCAAATACATTTAAACTCAGTTTTTCACAATTCCTGACATTTAATCACAGAAAACATTCTCTGTCTCTGGTCAGTTAGGATCACTACTTTATTTTAAGAATGTGAAATGTCAGAATAATAGTAGAGAGAATTATTTATTTCAGGTGGGTCAGAAGTTTACATAAACTTATTTAATAGTATTTGGTAGCATTGCCTTTATACTGTTTAACTTGTTGAGCTTCTCAAAATAAGTTGCTGGAATTTTGGCCCATTCATCCAGACAGAACTGGTGTAACTGAGTCAGGTTTGTAAGCCTCTTTGCTCACACATGCTTTTTCAGTTCTGGCCAAAGAAATTCTATTGGATTGAGGTCAGGGCTTTGTGATGGCCACTCCAATACCTTGACTTTGTTGTCCTTAAGCCATTTTGCCAGAACTTTGGAGGTATGCTTGGGGTCATTGTGCTTTTGGAAGACCCATTTGTGAACAGGCTTGAACTTCCTAGCTGATGCCTTGAAATGTTGCTTCGCTATATCCACAAAATTTTCCTTCCTCATGATGTCATCTATTTTGTGAAGTGCACCAGTCCCTCCTGCAGCAAAGCACCCCCACAACATGATGCTGCCCACCCCCATGCTTAACGGTTGGGATGGTGTTCTTCGGCTTGCAATCCTCACCGTTATTCCTGCAAACATAATGATGGTCATTATGCCCAAACAGTAATTTTTTTTTGTTTCATTAGACCAGAGGACATTTCGCCAAAAAGTACGATCTTTGTCCCCATGTGCACTTGCAAACTGTAGTCTGGCTTTTTGATGGTGGTTTTGGAGCAGTGACTTCTTCTTTTCTAAGGAGCCTTTCAGGTTATGTTGATATAGGACTCGTTTTACTGTGGATATAGATACTTGTCTACCAGTTTTCTCCAGCATCTTCACAAGGTCCTTTGCTGTTGTTTTGGAATTTATTTGCACTTTTTGCACCAAACTACGTTCATCTCTAGGAGACAGAATTAGTCTCCTTCCTGAGAGGTATGATGGCTGTGTGGTCCAGTAGTGTTTATACTTGAGTACTATTGTTTGTACAGATGAATGTGGTACCTTCAGGCATTTGGAAATTGCTCCCAAGTATGAACCAGACAGGAGGTCCGCAATTTTTTGATTTTCCAGAGATATCAAGCAAAGAGGCACTGAGTTTGAAGGTGTTTGAACTTCTGACTTCAACTATATAAACATTTAAAATGCAATTCATATAGGCAATGACTTGGATAAACCTCTTCTATGATAAACTTTCTGAATTAAACATTTAGTTAGTAATAATTCCAAGCTATAGGAAGTCAGATTTCTTTTAATAAAGTTTTTAATTATGTTTCCAGGAGTATTGATTATTAGGTTAAAGCACAAATAAAAAATTATTCAAAAAATGATTTGACTTTAACATTACAACGTTTTTTCTACTTTGACAACAAAATCTCAATGTTCTCTCTTTGCACTGTCAAACAAACATCTGATAACCAGTACTGAAGCATTTTACCAATCAGAAATTAGCATAATTAATTCTGATTCAAAGTAATGGCCAGCATCATCTGCCAACAATTTTAAAATAAAAGTATACATTAGACTGCGTGCCCAATTATTAAGCAAGTGAGTATTCTGATCTTAGCATTATTTCCATGCACATTTTCCAACTCCAAACCATATAAACTTGAATGCTTATTGGATTCAAACATTTTCAGGTGGTATGTATTTGAGTAATGAGGGAGGGTTTGGTGAAAGTGACTAACACTTCATTACCTCAGGTAAAATGGGCCAAAAAAGAGATTTAACTGACACTCAAAAGTCAAAAGTTGTAAAATGCATTTCAGACGGATGCAACACTCTTGAAATAGCTAAACTATTGAGGCGTGACCACCGGACAATCGAACATTTAATTGCGAATAGTCAACTGGGGTGCAAAAAACACATGGAGAAGAAAAGGCGCAAATTAACTGCAAAAGACTTGAGAAGAATTAAACTTGAAGCTACCAGGAACCCATTATCCTCCAATGCTACCATATTCCAGAACTGCAACCTACCTGGAGATCCAGAAGTACAAAGTGTCAAGTGCTTAGAGACATGGCCAAGGTCAAGAAGGCTGAAACACGCCCACCACTGAATATATTCAGAAGCTGAATTGTCAAAATTGGGCAAAGAAATACATGAAGACAGATTTTTCAAAGGTTTTATGGACAGATGAAATGAGAGTGACTCTTGATGGACCAGATGGATGGGTCAGTGGCTGGATCACTAATGGACACAGGGCACTACTTCGAGCCAGGTGCCAGCAAGGTGGAGGAGGGGTACTGGTGTGGTCTGCTATCATTAAGGATGGACCTATGAACCTGGACTGAAACTCAACTCTCAAACCTACTGCCAGTTTCTGGAAAGTACTTTCTTCAAGCAGTGGTACAGGAAGAAGTCCTCAGCATTCAAGAAGGTCATGATCTTTATGCAGGACAATGCTCCATCACATGCATCCAAGTACTCCACTGTTGGCTAGCCAGCAAGGGCTGCAAAGATGCCCAAATAATGACTTGGCCCCCTATCTCATCTGACTTAAATCCTACTGAGAACATGTGGGCTCTCTCTTCTCAAAAGTGAGATTTACAGTGAGGGAAGACAATACACCTCTCTGAACAGCATTTGGGGGGCTGTGGTTGCTGCTTCAGCAAAAGCTGATCGTGAACAGATCATGAAACTGACAGACTCCATGGACGGAAGGCTCATGGCAGTTATTGAAAAGAAGGGTGGCTATATTGGTCCTGAATATTTTTGAAAGGCCAAAAATATTATTTAATTGGATTTTGTGTTGCTTATTTATTCCACTTACTCTAAAAATTTAGAATAAACAATTGAGTTGGGAGAAATTACTTTTGTAATTTAGTTTAATAATTGTGCACACTTATATATTCTCCTGAGAAATAAAAACAAAATTTTCTTTGTTAAAAATTCAGGTTTGAGGTTTGCATTGTGCATTGTGTTTGTTCAACAATAAAATGAATCCTGAGAAATACAATTTGCCTAATAACTGGGAACACAGTGTATACATTCTGAATCTATGTACTGATTATCATTGTCCCATGTCTGTCAAACATATTGAGTGGTCCAAACATCATCTGCAGCCTGAAACTGAACTTTTGACCAGATGTTAAGAGTGAATGGACTTGGCTGCATAGGAAAGCTATAGGATGCTCCCCATTTAGTGAATGACTTAAGCTCCAGTGTGCTGTTTGTCTCAGAACAATTCAAAACACACCTTCTTTTCAATCTAATTCCAAATAGAAAATGTTTTTCTCAAAGTGATAATGCACAATAAATATAGGATTTCTAATGGAAAAACTAGACCTATTGTCCACTATAGTGGATTTTGTGTTTAACAGCGTGCCATTTCGCAATTAATCACGCAAATTTTAAAAATGGCATATCAGATGAAACGAGAGACCCTAATATTTTGACTCAAACAGGTTTCAATGTAAAAACGTAAGTAGTTTTGTTGATGTTTCTTTCAAAGACAAACTGTGCTGTGATTGGCGCCATGTTGTTTTGTCACATGATACCGTGTGTCGGAATTTAACCCTTTACTGACAGCCCAGAGTGTTCAGAACTGAGATCTGTCTGTATAAATTCATTTAAATTATGTTTTGCTTATAAATTATGCATTGGCAAAACCAAAACACAATGTCAGTGAAGAAGGACTTGGATTTGCACAAGGTTAAAGGAATATTCCAGGTTTAATACAAGTTAAGTTTAATTGACTGCATTTGAAGCATTTGAAGCATTATGTTGCTTTCTGCAAAAAAAAAAAATGTTTGCCATTGTCAGTGAATTAGAAGCTGGGTTTCAATCCATGTATTATAATGCACAATTTGGAATATTGCATAATAACTGCTGAATGGAAACACCATGATTCATAAATGGAAACCTGTTTTTGTTTTCCGGTCTCCAGTGTTTTCACTCACATTGGCTTGTGTTTTTAGCAGAAAATTTGATGTTTAGCGTATTAAACTTGTAAATATTATAAAATTAAAAACATGTGGCCCCATTTTGCTCATACTTTACAGAATTGCGATTACCATCTTTTGACAGTTCCTCACTCGAGTGGGTGGATGACATGAAGTAATGGTTCGAGGTTCGTTACGTAGATATCGTTAACTCTTTTGAGCTGTTATGACTGCCAACAACTGCACAAATTAAGCCTGAACTAATTTCTACTCCAACTAAATGCGGGTTCACACTGTATGATTTATAATAGTCCTTTATGATTGTTGCTTGTCAGACTGTACCATATGAATGCATCGATATCACCATGGCACACTGTGCGACATTATGTCAGACTGCACAATACACATAGTTGCCGACAATCATCCAGACCAGTGAACGTGACTCGCATTACGGGAGTGTTGCGGAATAGAAGCGAAACGGCAAAATTTGCCCACCACGGAGGAGCATTTTCTTTCTCTCTCTGAAAGTCAGGACATCTGCATTTACGTTGCTCTAATACCACTCCATCATGAGCATAGGCTAACATTTACAAGAAAGATGGATTTTGTCAAATAGGCCTATAGTAAGACAGCTTGATCACAAATAGAGTAAAGTACAGGTGTTGAGAATGAACGTGAGTGCGGGAGGTAGCGGGTGGAGTGGAATATCTCATCTGGCCGTCGTAATAGCAGTCACACCATACGAATACAATGCTAAATTTCTAACACTGCCAGAACTTCGTCGGAGGCGAATAATAGCAAATGCTATTAACCGGCCATCTGTGAACATGTCACACTGAACGTTGTAAGATTGCTGATTTTGCCCTGAGACAAGAGAAATCCTTGTCTCAGATGGCCGAATCGTGCCCAAAATCGTGGTGCACACACACTTTAACATATTTAATGATTGTTGTTCTCCATTTGGTCACTCGTTTCGGTACTTTTCCCTGATGTGTTAGATGCACGATCTATCGGCTGCTGATATATATCGGACAATTATTGTCCATATAAAAACCCTCGGCATATCGGTTATGAGCAGGGGTTAAACTGGGCCAGTATGGTCCTGAACAGCGCTCCAGCACTTTCGATTCCAAAAGGAAAAAAAAGCTTGTTTGTCAATCAATTCCATTTATTGTGCTCTCTGATCTGGTTTTTGTTTGATCCATTTGACACATTCCATCTCTATTTATCGAATGCACTTGTTCAAAATATGTCAAGTTCATTATCCTTCCTTCTAGTCAGTTGCGGACTCTGGTAAAGGCACGAGACCGCACGCCACCGCATACAGATGTGCATTCCGTTTCAGTATCACGCCATGGTCTGACCTCAGTTTCATAGAAATTGCTTAATATGGCAACTGCTCACCCATTTTTTTAGATCCACAGGTATGCTTTACAAAGTTTGCTTAGTTTATTAAAAAGCTACCCGAAGGGGTTTAGAATCCAGAATCAGTCACATCAAAGCAACATCAACAAGACTCTCAAACAACTGGAGATCAAAACACCACTCGACCAACACACTGTAAAAAGTTTCACTGTTACATGTATATTTATTTGAGTCCTCCATTTTTGTTGATTCAGTATTTATTTTGATTTTGTATTATTTTTTATTTGTTTATATTTTGATAAAGAAATCCCCATTTAACCCCTGGTTATGAGCATGAAAACTTTTTATTTGATAAAAAGAAATGCGCATTAAGTATGATGGAAAAATAGGACTCCTATTTAATTTATTAGCTCCAGGGGCGCCGTATCATGGCTGACCCTGCACTCTGACCCCAGCTTAGCTGGGATATGTGAAAACCAATACATTTCACTGTATATATGCAAAAAAACTGTGTGTATAATATGTGACCAAAATAAAGGATTCTTCTATTCTTTCTAACTGGACCAATCATCATGTCTGAAATGTTGCTCTTGTCATCCTGACATAATGGTGTTCTAAAAAATCCAAAGCCTGCAAAGAGTTTGTAGAGCAAATAAGTCGAATACAAACCCGAACTGTGCCGGAAAAGAGCACTGAAAAATATCTTATAGATCTGCACGTTAAAGTCATAAGGATGGAGGTACACACAAATTGCTCCCAGAACTGTGACGTGCTGT
This sequence comes from Xyrauchen texanus, assembly GCF_025860055.1. Classification (NCBI taxonomy): domain Eukaryota; kingdom Metazoa; phylum Chordata; class Actinopteri; order Cypriniformes; family Catostomidae; genus Xyrauchen; species Xyrauchen texanus. Next base: position 4,436,691 of record NC_068313.1, on the reverse strand, counting down.
TGCTCCCAGACATGAGATGTTTACAGTGTTTTGTCTGAGTGTGCTAAACTGAGAGTATGTCTGAGAGTCACAGTGGGTACAATTTATCCGGAAGTGCCGATTTTGTTCATTTGAACACATGGGATGAAAATGTGGCTTTATTCGCACATTGTTTTTGCGATAATATGCTTTTCCCACAGAAATTAAATTCACAATTTACTGTAACCCCCCCCTTTTTTTTTTATAATAATAATAAATAATGCAACAAATGCTGGTGATTGTGCTAAACTTGTATTGAACCTTTTTTACTTCATGTTAACAAAACATTTTTAGAGTTTTTAAATCCAAAGATGTCTAAGAACTTGAAAAATATGTTTTAAGATCATTTTCATGCTTTTTTCCCCCTCCTTTTATATACACCCAAACATTGAAATGATAATCTTCAGAAACTAGGAATTGAGAAACAAACTTGAAAGCAAAACTTTTTATGCTTTTAACTTTTCTAATATGATGTTGTTTAATGTGACCTGGAGAAAAGCTTCTGGACGCTCTGAAGTTCACTGATGCGCTGCAGATTACAGAGAGCAGGATAGAGTGAAGATACAGCCTCCAGACTACCACGACACAACTCCTCCACCTCATGACCTCTGAAACAACACACAATTCAGATGGATGACAAATTATCAAGTTATTCAGTTATCAAGTGAAGACAAGAAACATCTATCCACCTTATTCCTGAACATGGAAGTGTTCCATGATTCATAATGGAAACCTGTTTTTGTCTCACTGGCATATGTTTTTAGTGGATAATAGATTATGTGATGTTTAGCATTAAAAATTTATAAAAATTGCCAAATAAAAAAAAACATGTGGCTTCATGGTGCTTAAACCTTATAGAGTGAGTAGATGACATGACATAATGGCCCGAGATAAGTAATGTAGATAATATTAATTACTTAAATGATTGTTGTTCTTAATCTGGTTGCTCATTTCGGTAGTTTTCACTAGAGAAGCACCGATGTATCAGCTGCCGATATTTATCTGCCAATTATTATCCAAATAAAAAACATCGGCATATCGGTTACGAGCATGAAAACGCCAATATGAAAAGAATTATGGTTTACTTAGAATTAATAAGTAACAGGCTTTGTACAAACACTTTAATTTCAAATGCACAATCCAGAAATAATAATTGCCACAATATGTAGAAGGGTTTGCCCTCCGCAGAACATATAATATAACATTTTAATTTGTTCTTGTTATCACGTTAATGAGGAAAAATCACCATAAACGGATGAGACAGTTGTGGACGTGGCACTTAGCTATAGGCTACATGATGAAGAAAGCCATCCAAATGCTTTGAAACCAGCAGACTTTGTCTTCTGTGACATCTGTATAATATCCAGTAATGCTACATGATTGATTGATTGAGTTAAGATTGAAATCACAATATGGCCTAGTGAGATTACTAAACCTTAAAAGGTTATGTTTTAAAATACAGGGTTCCTTTCAGAGGTGTTATCCCTAAGCCTATTCCCCATTCCTTTTTTAGGCTTTACCTTCCACTGTGAGAGCTTTGGAGTGCAAAAATGAGGGTGGTTAAAAAGTAACGGTAATTTGGAACTCACTCAAAAGAGTTTTTTTTTTAATTATAAATTCTGTTTTTAATGATCTTACAGCATGGCGATAAAGATTGTGATCCCTAAGAAGTGCCCTCCAAAGGCATAATTTAGGCCGTAATTCAGCACTTCAGTCGGCGCTGTGTGAGCAAGCGGCACCCTCTAGCGGTCTAGAGGGCTTTCTCCATAATTCATTACACCAATCTATTTCATAATTTAAAAAGTGAGGTTTGTTTCTTCGGTTAACACTTTTTATTTTTCCATGATGTGGTTGACATTTCTGTGGAATTGCCCAACATATGCCTAATATGAATTTATGATGTTCTATTATATACAGTACAAACGTGTAAAATGTGAGTTTTATTGTGTTGAACTCCAACAGTTACAAAATAACCTTTTTTCACATCAGTCATCATACATGTTTTGTATCATTTTAAATATGTTTATTTTCTATTTACGTTTAATTGTGGCTCTCTTTAAAAAAATTGTTCAATAAATCCAACCCATGTTCAATAGAAATTATTTACTGTTAGAACAGTGAAAAAGATTTTGCACCTTATGTATATTATTAAAGCATGATTCCAAAGTAAAACAGTGATCTGATGACAAAATAAGGTGAGTGGCAAAATATCGGTAACAACATTTCGTTTTTTTGTTAAACTTTGTATCAGTCAAAAATGTTAATACCGGTGCATCCCTAGTTTTTACAGTGCTTTTTGTGGAGGCTGGAACCAGTCCAGTGGCAATCAGAATCATTGCACCACCCAGTGGTTAATCATGAAAAATGTGAATACATAAAATCAATGTCCCACTATCCAAGAAATACACCGAGACATGGATTGCGGTTACCTGGCGTAGTTGAGGGTTTGCTCAAACAGTGAGAATTCTCTGTCCCTCAAAGCTTGCAGTGCGTTGAAAAAGGACTCATTGATGCCAGGCTTCAGTTTCTCATTTCTAAATGGATGAAACAGATGAATTTAAGAAGTGGCCAATAAATGGCTATTTCAAATGGTATTTTAGACACGTGATAGATACACAATACAATTTTGTTTTGTTTCCATACATCGGCCACCCCATATGTGCATGTACAGACACATGCACACACACAAACCTCTCGGGCAGGTCACAGTCCCACTGTGTGTTTCTCCAGGTAGCTTGAAAGCGAAGCTCTCTGAGTTCAGGACCCCACTCCACACCCTCTCTCTCCAGCCCATTAAGATACGTGCTCAGAATACTACATAAACCAAAGTTCTGCAGACCCTGAGAAACACAAGCACTCAGCACTGTTGACACATTGCAATGATCATCTGAAAGCATCCTCAGGATATCACAGTAACAGTAGAAGCTGTCACCTGCATTTTGAACAGCCAAATCTTGGTCTCTTTTTACAGAAACCCACCCAAATGTAAAATAAATTCATTTCCAATAATTCAAAAATAAAATATGTTTGAAAACTTATAATGAACTCACAAATATATATATATATATATATATATATATATATATATATATATATATATATATATATATATACACACACTCACCTAAAGGATTATTATGAACACCATACTAATACTGTGTTTGACCCCCTTTCGCCTTCAGAACTGCCTTAATTCTACGTGGCATTGATTCAACAAGGTGCTGAAAGCATTCTTTAGAAATGTTGGCCCATATTGATAGGATAGCATCTTGCAGTTGATGGAGATTTGTGGGATGCACAGCACGAAGCACCCGTTCCACCACATCCCAAAGATGCTCTATTGGGTTGAGATCTGGTGACTGTGGGGGCCATTTTAGTACAGTGAACTCATTGTCATGTTCAAGAAACCAATGTGAAATGATTCGAGCTTTGTGACATGGTGCATTATCCTGCTGGAAGTAGGCCATCAGAGGATGGGTACATGGTGGCCATAAAGGGATGGACATGGTCAGAAACAATGCTCAGGTAGGCCGTGGCATTTAAACAATGCCCAATTGGCACTAAGGGGCCTAAAGTGTGCCAAGAAAACATCCCCCACACCATTACACCACCACCACCAGCCTGCACAGTGGTAACAAGGCATGATGGATCCATGTTCTCATTCTGTTTACGCCAAATTCTGACTCTACCATCTGAATGTCTCAACAGAAATCGAGACTCATCAGACCAGGCAACATTTTTCCAGCCTTCAACTGTCCAATTTTGGTGAGCTCTTGCAAATTGTAGCCTCTTTTTCCTATTTGTAGTGGAGATGAGTGGTACCGGTGGGGTCTTCTGCTGTTGTAGCCCATCCGCCTCAAGGTTGTGCGTGTTGTGGCTTCACAAATGCTTTGCTGCATACCTCGGTTGTAACGAGTGGTTATTTCAGGCAAAGTTGCTCTTCTATCAGCTTGAATCAGTCGGCCCATTCTCCTCTGACCTCTAGCATCAACAAGGCATTTTCAGCCCACAGGACTGCCGCATACTGGATGTTTTTCCCTTTTCACACCATTCTTTGTAAACCCTAGAAATGGTTGTGCGTGAAAATCCCAGTAACTGAGCAGATTGTGAAATACTCAGACCGGCCCATCTGGCACCAACAACCATGCCACGCTCAAAATTGCTTAAATCACCTTTCTTTCCCATTCTGACATTCAGTTTGGAGTTCAGGAGATTGTCTTGACCAGGACCACACCCCTAAATGCATTGAAGCAACTGCCATGTGATTGGTTAATTAGATAATTGCATTAATGAGAAATTGAACAGGTGTTCCTAATAATCCTTTAGGTGAGTGTATATACATACACACACACACTGTATTTAAGATTTGTTTATCCTGTCTTTGAACACCTGTGATTCAGGCTCTGTTTGCTCTATGTCCCTCCTATAAAGTGTTAGCTTGTTCTCCTAGATGGCAGCAAGTACCCTGATATACTTCCCTCTATCACAACACAGATCCGAAATGCAGGTGACGCTCTAACACAGCTGAGTAATCACCATGTGCTTGTTTTTAGGCTGCACACTCTAAGATTTTAAGTGGTACAACATATGACAATTTATGTTTCCAAAGGCTTTTAAATTTTAAACAAACTTCTGGATACAGTGGGTCCAGAGAGTGATGCAGAGCTGATGAGGTTAACAGGCCAAATGTACCTCCACTATGCCGATCTGTCGTGTGACCTCTGGGAGGTTGGAGTGAAGATCATATGAAACCAAAGCCTTTTCCCACATGGCCTCATGCTCATACGTTCGAATCCTGGAGACCACCAAACAAAAACAAAACAACCAAAAAAAAATCACCAAATCTGCATTTTGACCAATATAAATCTACTTGGTAATAATCAACAAGAAATGGCATTTGCAGACCATTTTTGGTCCATAATGTGCCATTTTTCTGACTAAAACAGGACATTGGATCTTGATTTTCCACATTTGAAAAAAACAAAATGGTACTTTGTAACCAAATCGATACTAAAATAAAAAAAGATGCAACAATATAAGTGTTTCTGCAATACAGGGTAGTACAGGGAAACGATTATGGAGCCAGATTTCTGCAAAAGTAAACTAACAAATAAACTGTTTTGCAAAAAAAACACAATCCGCTTCGCAAGGAAAACTCGACTCTCAAACAAACAGAAAGGGATTTGCAAATACAAAAGGGCCATTTGAGAGAAAATGAAGAGTAGTTGTCCTGTAGCACTGGCTTAACAAACAAATGCGCTGTGTTTTACGAATATATAAAATGTGTTTCATTTGAGCCTATATCATATTTCACAAACAAATACAATCTATACTGTGTGCCCAATTATTAGGCAAGTGAGTATTCTGATCTTATCATTATTTACAAGCACATTTTCCAACTCCAAACCATATAAACTTGAATGCTTATTGGAATAAATCATATTCAGGTGGTATGTATTTGAGTAATGAGGGAGGGTTTGGCGAAAGTGACTAACACCTTATAACAAGGGGTGCATAATTATTAGGCAGCTTCATTACCTCAGGTAAAATGGGCCAAAAAAGTGATTTAACTGACACTGAAAAGTCAAATATTGTAAAATGCCTTTCAGACGGCTGCAACACTCTTGAAATAGCTAAACTATGTAATTCTTCTCAAGTCTTTTGCAGTTAATTTGCGCCTTTTCTTCTCCATGTGTTTTTTGCACCCCAGTTGACTATTCGCAATAAAATGTTCGATTGTCCGGTGGTCACGCCTCAATAGTTTAGCTATTTCAATATGAACCTGGACTGAAACTCAACTCTCAAACCTACTGCCAGTTTCTGGAAAGTACTTTCTTCAAGCAGTGGTACAGGAAGAAGTCCTCAGCATTCAAGAAGGTCATGATCTTTATGCAGGACAATGCTCCATCACATGCATCCAAGTACTCCACTGTTGGCTAGCCAGCAAGGGCCTCAAAGATGCCCAAATAATGACTTGGCCCCCTTCCTCACCCGACATAATCCTAATGAGAATTTGTGAGCCCTCCTCAAAAGTGAGATTTACAGTGAGGGAAGACAATACACCTCTCTGAACAGCATTTGGGGGGCTGTGGTTGCTGCTTCAGCAAAAGCTGATCGTGAACAGATCATGAAACTGACAGACTCCATGGACGGAAGGCTCATGGCAGTTATTGAAAAGAAGGGTGGCTATATTGGTCCTGAATATTTTTGAAAGGCCAAAAATATTATTTAATTGGATTTTGTGTTGCTTATTTATTGCACCTACTCTAAAAATTTAGAATAAACAATTGAGTTGGGAGAAATTCAAAAGTCCTGATTTTCTCACAAATGCATCAATGATTTTCTCACATTTGGGCAGAGCCACGCCCGCTTTAAAAATAGTAGATGGCGCAGTGCTGCCACATACTTTCACTCAGTTGTGTCGTTACTACATATTAAATGGTTAAAAACAACTTATTTTCTAGTAAAAATTAGATCCTTACATTTTTTTAACCAACGTCTTTGGAAGTGTGAAACTACCATCAAAAACACAGAACCAGAATAGTCTTCACGTCAAAATATGTTTGATTCAAAATAAAAGCTTGACGTGTGAAATTTGAGAAATTATGACTAAATATATTACTAATGTTTAGTAAAAATGTATTTTATCATTATTATGTTTAAGCAAGAGTGCTGTTGTACTGAATACATGTTTTCATCAATGCTTTATTTTAAAATGGTTTCATTTATTGTGTTCTGTTGTGCAGCACTTGACAAAACAATAAGAACAATGTTGCATGATACATTACGATGTGAAGATCTGATTTACTATTACACTTGTGTAAAAATGCAATGGTGTGTTAAAAAGCAATTGTTTTATTTTAATTTCATTAAAGTTTTATTGACAAAATTTTGATAATGAAACTGAATTAAACCAACATAAAATTCTGAAAAAATTTGAAAACGTGGAATTTGGGAAATATAAAATAGAGTTTCGAAATAAAACATTTCATTGGGTCCTACTTAAAAAAAAAAAAAAAAAACTTGCAATGTGATGTTCACTTAATTGTGACACACTTAAAGGAAATGTGTTTTGGTTGAATTTATTATTTACATTGAAATTAAAATTTAGGCTAAAGAAGTGTGTTCAATAGCATAATACCTATTTTTTTCTGTGGTATTGAAATTGGTATCGAGAACCATTCAAATTGTACTGTTTTCGGTACAGACAACTGTAGAAATTTTGGTATTGTGACAACCCTAGTCTGCATGTGTGGAGTCACCTAGGCCACGAGAAACGCAGAAACCATTTATTTAGAAAGTAAATAGGATACATTTAGTTTTCATGTTGACTTTGAATCCTGTTATGCATGTACATTCATAGTTACACTCTTTATAATTGAAGCAATCTCTGCAGCAACAGCTGGATTTATTACAACATGATTATGATGAAAAGTCTCACCTAGTCAGAGGATTGATTAACTTCCCCCCTCCACATCCATACAGGCTGTCAGGTTCTCCAATGCACCTGTACACTTCAATCAGAAGATCCTAAAGCAGACACATCAAACTAGGTCTTGTGGCAAAACAGGTCATATTAAATATCCCAGTATAATACTGCATGATGTCCACTCCCCACCTGTAAACTGATGCCAGAGTCCTCTAAACTCTTGTCATTCACACTGCTGATGGACAGCGTCTGACTACTCTCTTCAAACGTGATCCGCCTTGACACTCGAGACTGTGACCTGACACAATCACACAGCACTGATTCAAACAGCTATTTAAAAAAGTTATAAAAATGTAAATAAAGAGTATGGAAAAGTTAGACTATAATAAGCTTACATTTTAAATTGGATACACAATTAAGGAATAGTTTACACAAAATATCTGTCATAATTTACTCACCATCACGTCGTTCCAAACCTGTATGACTTATTTCTTAAGGCGGAACACAAAAGATGTTCAAATAAATATTTTGCTATCATAAAAGTAGCTCACGCAACTTATGCGTCATATTCCAAGTCTTCTAAAGGCTTCTAAATGATGAGAAACAACTCGAAAGTAATTTTTCTCACGTATTTGGATTAACTTAAATATGGCATTTGATTTAAAAATTCTAATTTATTTGGCATTCCTTTGTATCTTGTTTAAAGGCAAGGCTGGTCAATATAGCTATATTTATAACTAAAATAAAAAATAATATTTTAAAATATTTATGAATTTCCCCAGAAATTACTTTTTTTTTTTCAACCATAGAGGAATCATCGTTTTACCATTGAAGCCAAGAAGATTCAAAATGTTTAATGTTGAGAACAAAAGAAATAAAATAATGCAAAAAACGAATTTAAATGATCCAGGCAGTAATAATTAGGTAATATCACATGAGCAAGAGTGCGATATGGCCCTTTTTAAGCACTGCTGTGATTCGGCCGCAGGTAATCACAGCAGTGCTGATTTAGGGCCATATAGCTTGATTGTGAGTGTGATATTGCTTATATACAACAGTTCAATTAACAAGTCAATTTTTTAAAATTAGGAAAAACTGAGTACGGTCATAAAAACGCATTTGTGCATGGAACTACTTTATTACGTGACGGATCAGAATCTGCCGTTGCTGATTCAAACCAAATGATGCATCCAAGTCTCCGTTAGTAATTCAAAAATGTCACTTCAGAAACAGTATCACGGCTTGTGCTGTTTCTAACAAGTTATTGGATAATAAGTGCGTGTGTGTGCGCGCGCGCGCGTGCGTGTGTGTGTGTGTATGAATGAGGGAGAGACAGTGAGAGTGAGAGAGAAAGAGAGAGATATGCAGCGTGTGTGATCACCTGTTGCCACTCCCAAGCAGAGATGCTGTCAGCTTTCCGAAGATAAGCTTTCTCAGTGGAAAAATAGCGTCCAAGCGGAGGTATTCCTTTCTATTTCACGATAGCCTGTGTGCAAGTGTCGATCACTATAGAAACCGCAATGTCCTCTGACATTTTAAACAGCACCCATTTTGTAATTAATCAGTCTGTTGTGTCTCTCAGCTGTGATGAGCTGTAATGCTGAAGTTGTTTGTTTAAAGCCGTTTAAAGCTATTTCCTAGCTTTAATAGTCGTAATACAAGTGATCACAAAGAGCTGTTGTATGAAATGGCTTACGCCGATTCACTTCACATCACACTCAATAATTATATTTTGCCACCACCTGCTGGCTAACATATGTAATGGCAAAAAACAGTAGCTCTTAACACATCTCCACTACTTTAACACTTAAGCTTAGAACTGCACGAACACAAGCGAAATGATACACACAGTGAAGCGTCCGAGTGCTGATGGTCTGAGACCATCAGTGCTCGTAGAACGTCTCTCGTCCAATCAGATTGCAGGACCGGAACTAACTGTTGTATACACAGCAATATACTGTATATTAGGGCTGGATCCTGACACAAATTTCCTGATTCATTCTGATTCTGATTCACAAGCTCTCGATTCGATAACATTTTTATTAGATATAATTTCATATGGGTATGTTTCAGTTAAAATGTCCCTTTTACTTAAATACGAAATAATTTTTTTCCCAGCTAATTATGTTAATTATACAGGAGACCTTCTAACTAGGTATATTATGAAAATATAAATTTTACTAGTTATAGTAGCATATATATATATATATATATATATATATATATATATATATATATATATATATATATATATATATATATATATATATAGTATACAGCATTTTGGCTTTTTAAAAATTAACTGATTCACATCAAGCTAAGAGAGAATTGCTAAAACAACACAGGTTCTCACGTACGTACACAAGCCACTGTGAACAAGCATTCATAGCACTTATGAAAGGACGTCAAGATTTTCAATGGAAAATTACTTCAATTTCAGTTTTTTTCTCACCAAAACCTATTGTTTGCCTTTAGGAGACTTGGAAAATGGTGACCCTTTAAAGTTTGCCACGATCCATGACCATTGAATAGAAAAGAAGGACCAAAAGATTCATTAAAGCATTTTCTTTAGTGTTCAGCACTATAAGAAAGTCAACTATTCCTCTAAATAACCTTAGAATTAAGCAGTCTTGCTGCGATACCTTTTGCTCTGCTCCATAACAGATCTGATCTTGTCCACGTAGATCTCTGAGTACAGAAGAGCGGTGAAATGAGCAGAACACAGCTGAGCGGCTCCGGCCACCTCCAGATAATTCAGATCCAACCAGAAGTTTGAATCACACACTGTCCCATATTCTTTACTGAAAAGAAGAAGAAAAAAAATGTCATTCTCATGTATAGGTAGAAGGAGATGGTAATAACATGATGATAATACCACAGTATTCCTTGATGTACCATATACATTGCAAGATAAGTGAATACAGTAATCATACATATAGGGTTGGGGAGTAACTAAATACATGTAACGGGATTATGTATTTAAAATACAAAATATAAGTAACTATATTCCACTACAGTTACAAATTAAATCATTGGTATTTAGAAATAGTTTACATTGTAAACTACTATAGTTACATTGAAAATGTATTTTGATTACTGAAGGGATTACTTTGCATTTTATTGTCATTTGTTTCATTTAATATTTAGTCCTTTCAGATGGAAAATATTTATACATATAAATGATGTGATCCAAAGTGCATTTGAACAGCGGTGAAACACTTTCTTATGATGTGTCACATTCATACGAGCAGACAGAAAAGTACGTTTGAAGTAAGTTTAGAGCACAAGAAATAGAAATAAAACTTGTGTAAATTGTCAGTTTTATGCTAAGCTAAAAAGCTATTTCTAGCCATTTTACATGCACATGTTACCAGACACGATCATATTTTGTTTTATCAACAAAATTAACATTGGTTCATAATTTATTTTTTTCTAGTAAGACCTTTGATATAAGGGCAAAAATCATATACTTGATAATAATGTGTATTGTTTTCCAGTAAAAATATTAAAAAAAACCTTAAAACAATATCAATTAGATTTATCTTGTTTTAGAAACAACACTGAATAAGATATTTATGTTTTTCAGAGAATATATTTTTAATGCGTATTTTGTCTTCCTGTACTGGCAGAGTTTTTAGTCAAAACAAGTGAAAAAAATCAACCAGTGCTGAAGAAGTAATCCAAAGTATTTAGATTACATTACTGAACTTGAGTAATCTAACGGAATACATTACAAATGACATTTTACAACATGTATTCTGTAATCTGTAGTGGAATTAAATTCAAAAGTAACCCTCCCAACCCTGAGTGTGTATATACTGTATATATATATATATATACACACACACATTTTTAATTGAGATTAATGTAATAATTGTTCATAGTTAATCGCAATTAATTAGATTTTAAAAGTGCTAAAAATGTGACTTATTATATACTGTATTTATTTCCTGTCAAAATGCATTTATTTCCTTCTTTGGAAAGAACAATGCAATAGAACAAAACAATATGTATCAATAATGTTTTATTAACATTTTCCAAACTACAAAGACAGTAATTCACAAAAATAACACCAATTCAAGCAACATTAAACATTTACCAAAGTCTAAGTGGGATGTTGACTGATTGATAGATCTACTATTCATTGCAATGCGCATTAAATCCCTTAAACCCTCATACTCCACAATATTTGTCTTCATTAGGCTGTCTTTTTACTTTGGATAAAGAATGTACATGATTTGTTTCAGGGGAGCAAGGGCCCTGAAGCAAACGTCAACAGACCCTGCATGGGAGAACAAGCTGCGCAGCAGGCTTATAAGAATTGACATGCATGAGGTCAAATTCTGACTTTCAAAAGACTCAAAGAACTAAACTTTTGTCACAAGTCCCATGAGCATTTGTTTTATAAGAGGTCCTTTCTCCAACACAAACTCACTGTTGTGTTTGTTTGTAGTGTGTATAGTGTAATGTCCCCTCTGGACACATCACAAGCATTCCGCTCTCTAACCAGTGTTCAGAGCTCACACGGAGCTGAATTAAATAGCAAAATCTAATATCAAAACAGTACATGCCTTAATCCCGTTAGAAAAAACACGTAATGCATTTTAAATTAATCGCATGTGATAATGTCGACAGCACTAATATATATATATATATATATATATATATATATATATATATATATATATATAGTATAAGTATATTAATACATTTTACGATGTAAACTTTTATTTAAAGGCTCTCTGGAATACTCAATTCTTTTTGGTCAATGGCGCCATCTAGTGGCCTGATATTTCTCAGTGACAACCGCAAATTCACGTATCAGACCGCTCATCTGGGTATTACGAGCCATCTTTACTTCATTTTGGATCTCTGTGTGATCTCTACAAGTAAACTAATAAAATAATTTAAACTCAAATCAATGTTATTTATGCATTTATTAATTTATTTGGCAAGTATAGGATTCCCACTAGTCCTGGAAATTAGGGATGGGCACGAGTACTCGAGGACTCAGGTACTCGGACGTGGCAGCAATGATCGATCATGAAAACGATGATTGATAGTGATCAAGCATGATGTGACTTTTTCGGAATTAATTTGAAATCCAGTGACAATTACCTACAAACGTGTCAATGAGTGAGCTTATTTTTAATTTTGAGATTGATTACGTTATGACTTTGAAGGGTACATTGATTATCAGAGACTTCTACGGCAAATAAACCGATATCATACAACGCTATCGTTACAATAATCATAACAAAGAGTGTAATTAACCGTGTTTTGAACACCTGTCTCTGCAAAGCGTTTGCTAAACACGATTTATAATCATTTAAATGTAAGAACTTTGACTCATTAATGAATATTATTATATAAAAGTGAATGATTATCACTGACAAAACCTCCCTGCCCTGCGTGACGTAACACACACCTGCATCTCGACGAAATGAATGAAGATTTTCCCTCGAGTTTCCAAGTTAGATATCTGATATAAAGTGTCATTCCGTTAAACTTTCCTCAGTTGAAAGGTGGAAATTCAGACTCTCCGACATGAATGGAACGTTTCATAAATCACAGCAACAACAATACAGAGCATTGTGTCATTCCTCACAAGAGCACACATTTGGGGACACACACACACACACACACACTTACACACCAGGCGCGTGTGGCAGTTAACAGCAGGCGAGTGTTTCAAACAGCTAGACAGAGCGCAGTTAAATGGAACACAATGCAGCGTCTTCAAAACTGAACTTCAACTTAACACGCATATTAAACGCAATGGTTATGGCATCTCCTGTTATTTGTAAAGAGACGGTTCAGACAGTCACTGGCATGCACTTACTAAGATAACCTGAAGGAAGAACAGACAGATACACGTTGTGCACATTCTTTCAGAGTTGGGCAGCGAATCTTCACATAATGACAAAATATGATGCATTATATTTTGACTATGCAATCTTTTGTACATTTTTTAACAGATTATTTTATAACAGCCTATAATAATGAATAGACAGTACACTGGAACAACAAGACACAATGCAGCAGCCATAGACATTTGTCAGACATGTTATTACATATACAGTTATGAACATGTAATTGCCTCTTGAGTACTCGATGACAAAATTACCAAAATGCCAATCTCTACTGGAAACCCTGGGAATTTGTTTTTATGAGCATGCTTTGGGTGTGTGCATGTGTGAAGTAGATGACAGAGAAGAGCGCTCTGATGCATGCAGCATATACAGACTATATTAAATTAATAGCAATCACACTGGGTCATGCAGCAAACTGCTTAATCTGGTGGTGAGAAACTAAATATTTTTTTACATTTTATTATATTTTATTATATATACAATTAATTTGTAAAATACAGCATTTTACAACAAAATTCAAAATGGCCGACTTTCAATAAGGACGACAGGATCACTGGGTATCGTTTGGCTCTGTATGCCACAAGAAATTTATAGAGACCAGACTGATGACTTAAGCCAAACTACTCAGAAGTTAAAAGCAAAAATAGCTTATAAGAAATCATTTCATATTTCTTGAGTTTAAGGTAATGCTGCACCAAAAATGCTTGAGTACCCTCAGGGCATGATAGCAAGCTTAATTGTTTTTTTTTGTTTATTTTATTCAAAATAGAGGAAATCTAGTCAGCCAGATCATAACCATGGTGTCCATTCCAATCGGCATAAGACAAGGAATCAGAGGGAAAAGAAAATAGTTTCTAGCCCTTACAATTCAAAAGTTAAAAGTACGAACATAAGTGTAAATTTGAACCGTTTATGGCACAAGAGGGTTTGAGTTAGAGACTTCAAATTGGCCACCGGGAATGTTCAGACTTTCCCCTACCAGTGTACCAAATTTCAAACTTTATTACAATACCGTTGTATGGGCTGCCATAGACTCCCAGTCAGAAATGTAATTAGTCAGTCTTGCCATTACATTTGTAGATGTTTTAAATAAGAATGATTTTGATATAATAAACACTGTGGCAATAGGATAAATGATACTTTGCCCAGGCAGAATGTGATGAAAATGAAAAGTTGTCCAACCTTCCTGGTTCCACAGGGCGGCTCTGCTGTCTGAGGTAGTCTATGACTGCCAGCATGCTGCGAAGAGAAGGTTTATCTAACAGGTTCTGGATACCAATATCTGCATTCCCTGTTAAAACACACACACACACACACACACAAAATCCTCTTAGAGACAGTACATAATCCTTGCTAAAAGAAATAAAGAATAAGATTAGTTATTCCAAAAAAGGGGCAGATTCACAAAACAGTTGCATCGCTTTTTGCGCGTGGTATTTCAGCGCAGAAACCTGTGTCTTATACACTAACCACACACAATCCAGTTCAGCAGGCACAATTAGTGCCGAAATTGTGCTGTGTCTTGAGTATTTAAATTAAGACACTGTCATTCCTTTCCACGCAAACGCTATCATTATTTATGTAAATTAAGCTCATTTTGGATTGCGTTTTATGAAAACAAATTGCCTGCCACAATTTACCGGAAATTAAATTAGGCGTAAAATTTATTTTATTTACAAGAGATGTTTGTGAAAATCTTCAACCGATCATATTAGCAGTAATTCATCAAATAGTGAATAATGACAAATCTAATTCTAATTTAAAAATAATCCTCGGTTTTCAGCCCTTCGTGTCCAGAATTTTTATTTAAGCGCATAACAAATTTTTACTACCAACACAAATGTGACCTTTGGTGTGAAGGTCTTGCTGTCACCTTGGGATTAAAATTTGCCAAGTAGGTTGAGTTTCTCCAGTTTATGAATATTCCAGATAAGGCATAAAGGTTCTCCTTTGATCCTTGTTGGTTCTTTGACTCAGGCGGAGAGCATAGGGTTGGGAAACATTTACTGAGTAAATGGGCCATTGATCCTGTCCCACACAACGTCATTCAAGTCTACACTTTGGTGGCGTAATGTAACAATTACAGTTGCCTATGTAGTAGTCTGCAATGAAGTCTGTACCAGGGTGGGCTTTGCAAAAGGTCCACAAAAGGGGCAACATGCCACAAAGTGACAACATCTCAAGGACTTAAAGAACAAGCACAATTGAATGCCACAAAACTACAAGTCCACAACAAGTGCACCAATTGGGACAGCGCCATTGAAGGCACAGTCAACAAACACATCCTATAGTGTAGCAAGTCTGGTCTATGCTTTTTCAAGGTTTTGTACCTGAGTCAGAGAGCATGGGTGTGGTAGGACGGCTGGTGGGTGTGGAGGGTCTGCAGCACTGGCTGAAGAAGCTCTGGATGTGTGTAGACAACAGCTGCCTCCAGGAGCCGTCCACATCTCCCAGAAGAATATCATGAACAAACAGTGGTAGCATCCTTTGGCAGAAATCAGTTTTTACCTGCAGCAGTAAAGAGTTGTGGAGTAAGCTTGCAAAATGCAAATTAGCATTTTGGCTTTTGAAACATGCGGCACTTTCCACTATCAGGGTGGATAAATGTCAATGAAAAAAGGTACCTAACCTTCAGAAAATGTAAAATGTCAAGCTCAGCAGGCCAAAATCAAATGGGTTGTTTTTTGTGCTATTGATTTTATAAGAGTTTTTCAATCGTGTGACCAATTATCATGAAGTGTGCTTACAGTGAATGAGGAGCCGGCATCACACATTCACTTTGAAGCGTGCAACACATACAGACAATACATTTACTTCATCAAATAGCAGCTTTTGCAGTTAATAATCACGACTAGGACATATCGTTATTTTAATTTGTGCTCTGAATCTTTCCGCAGACGGTATCATTTTTTGGTATCGGAGCATTTTTATGAGAAAAAGTACATGAGCACAGTATAAGACCCAATACAAGCATCACTAAAAGGACATGAGTCCTTTTATATATGATATGGTTTAGGTGATATTATTGTTCTATTCTTATTGTTTTTATTTATATAATGATTTTATTTCAGATTGTCAAAATTATAACACTTTGATTTCAATTGTTGGATATCATCAAGATGGTGGAGGTGGGACAGGCCAAAATACCAATTTAAGGGATTGAATTTAAAAACTAGTCACTTTTCATTATAGATTAATTTTATGTTATTAATAGTTTATCTAATATATCTAATAATTTTCACAACAAAAACATGGGACTTGTGCCTCTAATACTGCAAAAAATAAAGTAATGGGACACTACAGTGTGTAATGAGCCATGCATTTGCTAATCCACTACGCTGAATTACTAAAATACAACATGTCTGTGGACTGTGTACAGCATGGATAATTTTTTGTTAATGTACCTCACATAAAGGTCTGGTGAGAAGCAGAGTCTCGTTCTGGACCCCTCCACTGTCTAAAAGAGCCATACACAGGTTTTTCAACCAGTCCTTATGTCCACCAGGCTGCACTAACCATAGATCTGGACAGTCCAACCTGTCTCTGGACTCTGAGCTCACCTCCACATTCATGGTGCGCTCCTGTAGAAAAGAGCAGATTAAACCTATAGGGAATTTTTAGAGAAGCACCTTCTCAATGGCACATGTGTTAATAAAGAGGACGCATATATGTGCAGTATATGTGGAAAAACTTGCCCGTTTCTTAGCAGAGCGGAAGGGGTTCAGGTATGCCAGCATTGGGTCCCTTGTACTTTTATACATTTCCCCAAATTCAAGGCCAGACTGAGTGGCCAAGATGTCCTTTAGACACACGCCAGCAGTCTGACGCACCGCAATACTGAAATAAATAGAGAGGCAATTGAAAGATTGAAATTATAAATAGAGAATGTTACATTTTGCTAACACTGATTGGTTAATAAAAATTGTATTCATATGTATGGTAATTAGCTTTGTTTATACGGTAAATGGTAAATGGTCTGCACTTATATAGCGCCTTTTTAACCTTAACGGTATTCAAATCGCTTTACACTGTGACACATTCACCCATTCATACACACATTCATACACCAATGGTGGCAGAGCTGCCATGCAAGGTGCTAGCCTGCCATTGGGAGCAACTTGGGGTTCAGTGTCTTGCACAAGGACACTTCGGCATGTGGAGTCATGTGGGCCGGGATTCGAATCACCAATCCTGCGATTAGTGGCCGACCCACTCTACCAACTGAGCCACAGCCGCCCCTTATAGCATTAAGGATTGGAAGAGATATTTGTTAAGGAAGCTGACCTAAGATTATTCAGTGTGTTTACATACACTAAGTTTTTAAAAACAGCACATTCATAAGAAGTTGGAAGTGGACTGTATGTAATGTATTAGAAGAATAGAAAATGTCTCTGTTATGACTATAATCTTGGTTCCCTTAAAGGAGGAAACGAGAAGCTGCTTCAGTAGCTGATGCTATGGGAACTACTCCAGGAGTGACGATCTCGGAAGCCCTTTAAAATGATTCCAGTCCACTGCCAGATGCCACTTGAGGCTCCACCCATGATGCACGTGTAATCGCAGGCATATAGACCGGAGCACAGCGCCACATCTGGATTTTTTGACTGAAGGGAAGAGAGTGAATCTCTCAATTGTTTGGCAAGCATACGCAGCATCTCATTCCACCATTTCAGGGAACCATGGTCACAGTCATAATGCAGACATTCCATTTCAAGCCGGTCACTTCAATGTCACATCAGTAGCTGACGCTATGGGAATCTTATACCATAATGCTCCGCTACTGCATGACTAACCGAAAAGCTCTGAGAGCTAGGGAGACTGCAAGCAATTCCAGCCGATTTATATGCCAAGTCACTCACGCTCCAAGTGCTGGAGGTAGGGCGACCGTCGGACAAGGCTCCCCAGCATGTGCTGTACATTTGTTTTGTGAAAACTTTGTGTCTGGCCAACTGCCCTTCTGATAGAGAGTAGCCGTTTTCCAAATACCTAGCGCAGTTAGATAGCGGCGTGTCACTAAAAGATTTAAGAAGACGTGTCGCCATAAATAACGAGGCACACTCAAGTTGACCCAGCACTGAAGAGGCCTCATATGTAACAAGACTATTGGGGTGACGGCCAAAGCCCATTTAAAATGTTTCAGAGCAAGGCTCTCCATAGCTTTAAAATAATCAAGCATCGGAGAATAGACTTCGGAGGTTGCATTTGTTGGCCGCATACGTCATCGAAGCTGTCTCATTTCAGAAAAGCGAGTAGGACACTACGAATGCAGCCTTCGAATGCGACCTTCTTTCAGGGGAATTCGGAGGATCCATGAGGTGTATTCTTCGTGGGAAAACACAACCCACAATTCTTTGCTTCAACGGAAATGTCTAAAAAATAAATTTATGCCAATTTGCCTGTAAATATGATGTTCAAACGCAACAAATGTTGATTCCCAAGCTGAAGTACCTCAGTAGATGGGTGCAGACTATATAATATGTATAATTATATAAATATATAATTAATATAAGTATAAGACTAAAAGTACACCTGTAAATCTATTTTCTTTTCTCTTTACATCATTATAACTCTCCAAAAATGTACCTCATACATTCCTTTCCAGAGGGACTTAGTTCCCTTCTCACTCAAAGCTCTCACACTTGTTAAAGAGTGGCGTGATGTCATTGCAACCATGTTAGGTTACATTTGTCCTACGGAGGCCATCTCATTTAAACGAGGCTTGTTTAAAGGAGGATACTTGGTATACTGCAGCCTTCAAATGATGCGTCCTACCTAGCATGCAGCCTTCCAAACGAGACTCAGTGTGTGTTTGTTGGTCAGACGAGCCAACATAGTCACAGAGTCGAGTTTCATCCCCAAGAAGGACTGAGCTCAGTCTCCACTTTCTGGGGAGTTGAAGCGGCAGGGGCACTGAGCTTAACAGAGTGCTGCCCCGAGGAAGCACGCAAGCAAGCCGATTTGCATCACAGAGGCACCTTGCCTCGGCAAGAGGTGCTTGTATGCTTGTGGCTGCTTTTTAAGCTTCTCGGAACTGAGTGTGAAATGATAATATCAGATAAAGGAAGCTGATATGGCTTGCCTATGATGTGTGAGAGCATTGTCCATGCAGTTCAGGATGATGAAGATCCACTGAAGAGGAACATCAAGGAACAAATGAGCTGCTTTAGCATATAGCTGATCCTTCCCATGATGCAATGCAATGGTTGATAAGTTAACAGGACCAAGTTCTCCTAAGCACCTTCCAACAGCCTCTGAACAATGACAAATAAAACCATATATTAACTGATGAGAAACAGCAAAGGTCCGAAACATACTCTACGCAAGTAGGTTAATGCTGATGCTTGAGCTACACAAACTTGATTTCATCCATTGTTGCATTTCAAAATGTGGCGGCATAATTCTTAATGCAACAGAAGCATACGTTGCATAACTTTGTATGCAAGTACTGTACATGCTAAGTATGTTCCGTGGAATTGCATGCTAGCAATGTGTTGGCCAAGCATTTTCTTCTGCATACTTGAGTAAAGTAGGTTTCTGGCAAAAGAGTTTGGCAATGTAAGGTAATACGATTTTTGGGGGGGTTGGTGAACAGCACTTACCCAAGATGTCTCTTCCACCGGGGTGGTTGGCAGCGATTTTGCAGAGCTGAAGAAGGTTCAGAACCAGCTTAACCAGAACACAGCTGGCAGGATCAGCTACATACACACACATCTTGCATATGAACACATCAGCACTAGAGCTCTTTTAAGATTTCAGATGTTCATAATAATCAACTTCATTGTCTGTTTTATGTCACAAAGTAGTCACTAGTTTCATAAAGCACTTCCTGTAGGGTCACTAAAACAAACTTTCAGCTTTATTTTTTAAAGTCAAATTTTGCACAGCCACATACCTTAAACATCTTCACTGTTATTAACCAGAAAAAAGATCAATGTAAATGAACGCGCATTGACTTTTTGGCCACATTATGCAATACTTACACAACAATGGCACAAAGGTACTCCATTAAACTAATGGTGTTTGTTTGAACTTTGAACATTGAGGGTCCAAAAAAACTTATCAAAAAATCTAGACCTACAGTAAACAACCCATTATAAGCTTTTAAGCAACAAAAAAAACATTAATAAAACATACAAAAATATCAAAACATTGTTTGTGGGATGATATTTTGAATTTCCATATTAAAGTGCTTGAATTTAGCTCTTAACATGTAAGTACTAGAATACCTGGAAACTAGCACTTTCTTCCATGTAATGTGTGTCCATCAAAGATGAGATCCCGAGCTCCTCTTTAAATAAATAATGTTTTTTATTACATTCTTTCTGTTCTTTACATTCAGATAAAAAAAGGATAAATAAATATTAATTTTGATCACAAATAGCACGGATGCACTAAAAACCGAGACTTCTCTCTTAAATGAATAGCAACACCCGTTCACACTCTTAAAGTGACAGTATCATTATAGCGCTAGTTACACAAATTAATGTACGTAAACATAATGTTATTACCTATTATTTCAAACATTGGCAGCTTATATAATTAATATATATACATTTTCAATAAATTATATTAATTGATAGAAAGTAGAATTTATATATTTAAAAAAAGTTCAAATATGATTCTATTAATTTAGACAAATTATTAAAACAAAATAAATATACATATATCAGTTCTATTGCTTGTTCTGCATCTGATCAGCCTGAAAGTAGCCCACTATTTTTGAAGGCTTATTTGTTTGTGATCTTTTCTCATAGTTAAATTATATGAGAAACTTTTATTATTTCATCTTTGAAGATTTATATTGTGTATCAAATAACTAATTTTGATGAGAAATTATAATGCTCATTTAAAAAATGTTCTGCCATACTTTGTTATTTAAGTGTTTTCATATCGAATCGAGATAATATCAAATCATAAACCAAATATTGTTTATTTAACCTGTTTATACTTAATCCTGAGATAATCATATCGTCTCATTATAACCCAAGAGCTATTACAAAAATAAGATGATAGTGAAAATGTATGTTGCAGGGTGGAATTCACAAAAAAAAAAAAAAATGTAATTTAAGAAAGTTTTGCACTAGGTTTTGAAACCAACATAAAAAAACACACTTACGCATCTGGACTTTTGACACCAAACATCAATGGTACTGAGATCTATTTTAGCCCATGTGACAACTAGCCACAGTCTCCCCACTATATATAGTAACTATGGCACACATGTCTATTGCTTGTATGAAAATGACTCTTCAGTGATGTGACTGACCGTGGCATTCTCTCAGTAGTTGGCCTATCTGCTGTTTATGACTGTGAAGCTGCCTTCTCAAATCCTTCAATCCCTCCAGACGTGCCAGAGGCAACGAATCACATGATGTAACAGACAGAAAATGCTCAATTTCCTGCAGTGGACCGAAAAAAAAAGGAGGATAAGGAACATTTTTGATGAAGAAACTAAGAAACAGAGAAAATTGTAAACTTCTTCAAACAACAATGAATTAGTTTCAAATTAATTCCTAATTAAAAGAGACACCTTTTTTTTTACATTATCCAATTGAAACTTTCATGGTTTTAATGTGAAATAATTCTGATCAAAGCAGCATTTGTGACAGGACAGCACACTGTATGTACCTGTGTGAGAGTGAAAGCTCCTGCGGTGTATTTGAGGGCGTGCTGGGCGGCTCTGAGCTCTCTGAAGGAGGGACGGTCAGGGAACGGCTCCAGCAGTGGTATGGACTTCCTCAACATCTGGTTCTCCGGGTTCTCCATCACCAGGAACCTCAGCAGACTAAGCACCTGAAAAACACCCACATGAACAATTTTTTTATAATTTACTTCAGAATAATCAATCAAACCATAGTTAAAGTCCTCTAAAAAGGACTGGGTGATATATAGAATAATTATGACGTTAAAATTTTTTTTATTATTGGAATAAATTAAACCAACATTGTGAATATCCCGATGATTTTAATCTGCTGTTTTACTTGGCCATTAAGTTTCCTAAAGACTGCATCAGTTGGCCAGATTGAAGCTGCTCCTTGAGTCACGACTCATGAGAGATTTAAGAGAGAGGTATTTTAACAGCGTTTCAGTTATAAGGGTCAATGCCGTGACACTCCTTTTTTTACCCGGCTCTATTAAGTCATTAAAAAATGCAGTATTAAACAAAATGACTTGAATAAACTTGTATTATGATCAACATGTTTTAAATTTTTTCTGGGTCTTAAAATAACAAATCTGTAAGTGGTGTAACTGTCCATAGATAGTATTAAAAATAAAAGTCTTATTGAGAATATATCCTATTGAGTATTGCAGAATAAACATTTATTATTTCTATAAAAAAAAATATTAAAATCTGAAAAAATTGTATCCATCAAATCACAGTCAGGTGGTGTAACCAACATATATATATATATATATGTATATATATATATACATATATATTTTATTGTTTTTAAATACCAGATATTTTGATACAAATATATATATATATATATATATATATATATATATATATATATATATATATATATATTTATATATATATATAATTATTAATTTTGATTAAATACAATACTTTAGATTAAAAAAAATATATATATATATATATATATATATATATATATATATATATATATATATATATATATATATATATATATATATATATATATAAAATAAAAAAATTATTCAATTGTGTACACTCGTACACAGTCGTTTATTCAAGGAGGAAGTAAAGTATTTTAAGACATTTTACTTGATGGTTACACCACTTGATATTTTTAAAGTCAATACATTTTTTTTTGTTGTATAAATGCTTTTAATATTTGGAATAAATGTATAAATGTACACAAAAGTTTTTTCCTAAAACTTGCCACATGTTTATTTTTAACTAGATTTATAAATAACGTTCAACATATTTATCACACAAGCAACTTAATTTGTTAATAACACCATGCTAGGCAAAAATGCTGATAGAAAAGTTTAAGTTCTAAAAATATATATTTGTAATATTTATAGACAATGCATGTATATACATATTATGTATGTGTATGAGAATACATACAGGTATATGCTGTTTGTCACCGCCTTGATTATTTTAAAATACATTTTTACAACATTTTATTTCTTGTATTAAACACTTTTATCTTGTTGGCTATAATTGGTCATTTGGCTGAAAGATGTTTCTTCTTATAAAAAAAAAACATATTTCATATTTGCTATTTCATAGCAAATTCATAAATGTTGAGATATCGTTTAAATATCATCAAACGGCTAAAAACACAAGGTGAATTAGATGCCAAATAAATGTACATTTTTAAATACAATGTCATGTTCACAAAAAGTCACCACTTCAATTTTCTTTGTGAGCAGTGAGTTCGGAATGGCATACTACATACAGTACAGTACTATGTTATGGTAAAATGCCATTCCGAACTCAATATCTAACAGTAAGTAAACATTCCTCTGCTCTATTACCTTCTGAGATATGGCAGACTGCTCAGTGACCTGTGCTGTGAGAGTTCCTACAATGACCTGCAGGTGGCTCTCTAGAGCGTCATCACAGAACTGCACAGCCGTCTGACAGACCAATGCCAGCAGATCACAGCACAGAGAAAGACTGCGAGTGGACACCTCCTCCTGTTGAGCTGATCTGCAACACACAATCAGCCTATAGACTGCATTTCTCAACCTTTTGGGGGAGGGGACGTTATCATTCTAAAGAGTATTTTATTGGACAAAAATGTGTTATGCACTTCTAAGTGCAAAATGATGCCAAGAAGAGAAAGACTGAACGTGTATATCTGCTAAAATGTATTTTTAAGTCCATTAACACATACAGACCCTGGGGGTTATGAGCTTGTAGAACGTGTGTGTGAGCAGACCTGCTGTTGATGTGGTGAATGAGAGTATAGATGATGTCACGCAGCACAAATGCCCAGGCTCCGCCCAGCCCGTCCTTCACCTCTCTGAGCAGCAGACTGACAAACAGGTAGTACATCATCAGTATGCGGTGCCGTTCGTAAGCGTTGGTGGTCTCAGCTGCTTTCTGGCAGATAGCTACAAGGATCTTCTGAATAGACATCTAATACATGTACAGAACAAACACAGAACAAATTGAATGACTTGCTACACTTTTATAAAGACATTCCCAGTAGCTCAGGTGAAGACTCACGGGGGTCTTGGACAGGATGGTGACCAGAGACTTGTGACTGGCACTGTGGCACTTGCTCAGGTAATCCAGTGTTGCTTTGATCACGTATGAGCTGAAGAACGGTGGGTTTGGGGCAGGATCCAGCTCCCTAATTACATAAATAAAGCATGTTTTTTCAATTACCATAAATCTTCAAAATGCATGCATTTAAATAGGTAGCGGTGTCCACGATTTCATAATTATTATTTCAATACCAATTTTGAGATGAAAACTGAGATGCCATTAAAAAAAAACATTTATTTGAAAGGGTTTAAATAAAAAATATTTAATTAAAACATGACAAGAATGCTATACAACCCAACGCACTTTCAAGCTCAGTCAGACAGCCTCCCAGTGCAAATGTACTACTAGCTCATGAATATTAATAAGGTTATAGCATGATTCATAATTTTAAAACCTGCATCCCGAATTGAGTCGGTTGTATCACTACTGTGCAAAAGCTCATATTAAATGTTTTAATTTTGGTGTTGACTTGGTACCACAGGCACTTTTGACATCCCTGTTTTCAAAGAAGTAGGGTAGAAGAATTTTTATTAGGCTGTCATTTAATTACATGATATGCTGATTATTATTGATATATCTACAGGATATCACTATAAAACCCCTGAGGGCCTTTTACCCACCTTCATTTAAAAACAGAATTTTTATCAAAACTTATTTCTTTTCACACAATTATGTGAACAACATAATTGTAATCCTGATGATTAATTGTGTGTTTAAGGGCTATGAAGATTAATTTTCTCTTCTGGGGCTTGCACGATTCATTGTCATGTAAATTGCCATATTTCTTAAGGAGCATGTGTGCGTCATAAACCTTAAGAATTCATTTTCACATATATACACATATAACTTCAAATATATAAATTAAATAATCAATTAGGGATTTATGATTTCATTTTAAGACTAAAAACTTAAAACTTAAAAATAATAAATATTCAAATATTTTAATTATCAAAATATTTCGAAATACAAATATTCTATAAAAAAAATGTTTTGCTTTTAAATAATTTATTATAAAATATTTCTGTCCTAATTTATTCACTTTTACACATAATTTGAATGCTCTTTGTTTTAACCCATGAGCCCTTATTTCTCATGAAGCAAGACCTTTGAGATTTCGTTTCATCATTTTATCACTCCACAAAAACAGAGTTAGTGTGCAATCTGCTCCCGTCACTGTGTGACATTAACACTGCATGTATGAACCCGCTACGACCGCGAACATTTGTTATTACACGATCGTTTAAAGTGAAGCAGTAGTGCGTTGCTTTCGCTATCAAAGTTTATGTTTGTTTGTTTATATTTTTGCTGGAGTTTGGTGTGAGCAAACGTGCCATTGATGGCATATATACTGTATATGTATATATATATATATATATATATATATATATATATATATATATATATATACTGTATATATATATATATATATATATATATATATACACTCACCTAAAAGATTATTAGGAACACCATACTAATACTGTGTTTGACCCCTTTCGCCTTCAGAACTGTCTTAATTCTACGTGGCATTGATTCAACAAGGTGCTGAAAGCATTCTTT
Source organism: Xyrauchen texanus (assembly GCF_025860055.1). Classification (NCBI taxonomy): domain Eukaryota; kingdom Metazoa; phylum Chordata; class Actinopteri; order Cypriniformes; family Catostomidae; genus Xyrauchen; species Xyrauchen texanus. The sequence goes on along the minus strand of NC_068313.1, from coordinate 4,410,596 downwards.
AGAAATGTTGGCCCATATTGATAGGATAGCATCTTGCAGTTGATGGAGATTTGTGGGATGCACATCCAGGGCACGAAGCTCCCGTTCCACCACATCCCAAAGATGCTCTATTGGGTTGAGATCTGGTGACTGTGGGGGCCATTTTAGTACAGTGAACTCATTGTCATGTTCAAGAAACCAATTTGAAATGATTCAAGCTTTGTGACATGGTGCATTATCCTGCTGGAAGTAGCCATCAGAGGATGGGTACATGGTGGCCATAAAGGGATGGACATGGTCAGAAACAATGCTCAGGTAGGCCGTGGCATTTAAACAATGCCCAATTGGCACTAAGGAGCCTAAAGTGTGCCAAGAAAACATCCCCCACACCATTACACCACAACCACCAGCCTGCACAGTGGTAACAAGGCATGATGGATCCATGTTCTCATTCTGTTTACGCCAAATTCTGACTCTACCATCTGAATGTCTCAACAGAAATCGAGACTCATCAGACCAGGCAACATTTTTCCAGTCTTCAACTGTCCAATTTTGGTGAGCTCTTGCAAATTGTAGCCTCTTTTTCCTATTTGTAGTGGAGATGAGTGGTCCCCCGTGGGGTCTTCTGCTGTTGTAGCCCATCCGCCTCAAGGTTGTGTGTGTTGTGGCTTCACAAATACTTTGCTGCATACCTCGGTTGTAACGAGTGGTTATTTCAGGCAAAGTTGCTCTTCTATCAGCTTGAATCAGTCGGCCCATTCTCCTCTGACCTCTAGCATCAACAAGGCATTTTCGCCCACAGGACTGCAGCATACTGGATGTTTTTCCCTTTTCACACCATTCTTTGTAAACCCTAGAAATGGTTGTGCGTGAAAATCCCAGTAACTGAGCAGATTGTGAAATACTCAGACCGGCCCGTCTGGCACCAACAACCATGCCACGCTCAAAATTGCTTAAATCACCTTTCTTTCCCATTCTGACATTCAGTTTGGAGTTCAGGAGATTGTCTTGACCAGGACCACACCCCTAAATGCATTGAAGCAATTGCCATGTGATTGGTTGATTAGATAATTGCATTAATGAGAAATTGAACAGGTGTTCCTAATAATCCTTTAGGTGAGTGTATATATATATATAATTTTATTTCACTTCAAATTCCATTATTCGGATTGGAATTTGAAGTGCACAATAATAGCGATCAGACGATTATTTAAAAATCGTGACAGGCCTAGCTAGGCGAGACAAAAAAAAGGTTTGAACTACCATAAAAAAATAAACATGAAATGCACAGGATTTCACTTCTGTTTACAAATGTCAAGGCTGCTTATGCGGGTACACACTCCTTTACAAAGAGTGTGTTACCTGCTAGCTATGTCTTGCGTGAACAATTGGTGGATCGACTAAATTAAGCACAGACTTAAGTTACTAAGACCTTAGCTGGAACCTTACATCCCAAATTAAGTGAGACAATACACACAGCTGGTGCAACCCGACAATGCTGTGTAGGAATAATACCGTAATTTCCGGACTATTGAGCGCACCCGAATATAAGCCGCACCCACTGATTTTTAAATAAATTATTATTTTGAACATAAATAAGCCGCACCTGTCTATAAGCCGCAGGTGCCTACCGGTACATTGAAACAAATGAACTTTACTCAGGCTTTAACGAAACACGGCTTGTAACAATAATAAATAGGCTTTAACGAAACACGGTGTGGCAGCGGGGGCGTGGTCAAGCGCCCGTCCGGGAGAGAAAAGCAGTAAGGGCGCTTACACCTGAGCTAAATTATGTGTAACACCGGTGTCTAATTTCAGTAAGCATGGGGAGAGCGTCATAAAAAGGCAGCAGCCACAGAGCTGAGAGAGTGACACACGTCAGTCTAGTGTTGGCGCATAGAGGAATTGAGAAACTTTATAAAATTGATTGTAAACATTGCTGTGGCCATTAAAAGCCTTACCTGGAACGTCAAGTGCCCTGCTGAAAACTGTCACACTGGTGCCCGTGTGACAGTTTTCCCAAGAAGGACACGTGAAGCAGGGCACTTGAAATTAGACACCGGTGTTAGACATAATTTAGCTCAGGTGTAAGCGCCTTACAGCTTTTCTCTCCCGGACGGGCGCTTGACCACGCCCCCGCTGCCACACACGGCTTGTAATAAAACATTTGCAGTAAACAGTAGCCTACCAAGAAAGTCATTGGTCACTATCTTCCTCGTCCTGTGCACTGAAACCACTGAAGTCATCTCCTTCAGTATCGGAGTTGAATAGCCTCAGATTTAGTTGTATTAGTTTGCACTGAGTCAATTCCTCACGCTGCTGTTTCCAACGTCTTATCATCGACTCATTAAGACCAAGCTCCCGTGCAGCAGCCAGATCAATCGCCTTCAACTTGAAAGCAGCATCATATGCATTTCTCCATGTCTTTGCCATGGTGAGGGTGACAAAATTACTACCGTAATCAGAATGATGGGAAGTTTGAGCGCTTGATTTAATCTAAACAGTAAACAAAAAAAGTTGTTTTGACCTTAACCCGTTCGGCAATTTCATTGGTCTAATGAAAGCTTCACGCCGCAAAAAACTGAGCACGTCACAGAATGTTTTTTTAATATATATATATATATATATATATATATATATATATATATATATATATATATATATATATAAAAAACATTTGAAAGCGGGAAAAATCCATATATTAGCCGCGTCATTGTATAAGCCGCGAGGTTCAAAGCGTGGGAAAAAAGTTGCGGCTTATAGTCCGGAAATTACGGTAGTATCTATTCAGCTTTTTTCTAATTGTTTCTAATCCCCCAATATAGGCATCATTTTTAAACATTTCCTCCAGACTTTTAAATGTGGACGGTCATGTTTTAGCTCCTAGCTCTTTGATGGAAGAAGTTCAGAATGAGTCATTTTTCCAGCTTAGTTTAAAAAAAAAAAAAAAGTCTCTTTGGACTGGGAATATGATCCCTTTAATGATCTTTAAGGCAGTACAATAAGAAACGACTAAATACCCAGTAAATTTGTGCAGGTCTCCTCTATCCACTGCAGCCTCTCCTGGTGTTTCATGCAGTGTCATTAACAGCTCCACCACTATATCAGCAAGATTATTTCGTATCAAACTGTCAATTTTCTGAAGGACAGAGACAAAAGAGTGAATATACTGTGAGTAATTATGACGTAACAACTCTACTTAGAAAGAAACAAACAGTAGACCTGTTAAAGTCTAGATCATTACTGCAAACATATACCGAATTTAGTGAAATTCAATTCCCGCACCTGTTTCCCCAGGCAGTTGCTGTCTTTCAGTAAATCATACACCTTGTGAGCTTTCTCTATCTGTTTGGCAACCTGGGCATCTTGCCCGGCAAGGGCGAAGTGTGGCAGGATGTTGACCATGATCTTGGGGAAGCAGTTAGACAGCAACTGTTTCCAGTCTTGGTTCAGAAGACCTCCAATAGATTTCACCGCCTCAAAGTCATTCAGGAAGACCAGATGTGGGATCAGCACATGATAAGATGACCTGAAATCAAGATGGTGGAGGTTGAGGTTGACCTCACAGCTCATACCTAACAAATTACAAACAACAAAACACTCAAAACTGGAGAATTTATAGGAGAATATACCTGTAAAAGTCTTCCAGATCGCTGTAGCCCAACAGAGTGTAAGGGAAGGACTGTAGCGTGTACCTCGAGTCGGCTTGTTTCTGGTTCAGCCACTCGGCCACTAGGTAATACAGGTGTGAACTAATCAAACTCTCAGATTCTCTGTAGCCAAGCGACCGAGACACACCTCCCAGAACCTGCACAGACACCACATGGAAAACATTTAATGAATCTAAACAGCAGCATCTCCTGATTGTGGCTTTATTCAGGCGAAAATCCTGTTACGCTTTTCTTGTACTGTCAAAGGACTAAAATTGCTATTTAAGTAATTACATGATACGCTGAATAATAAATCAAAATTATCGCAATTTATCGTATATATATTAACCTCGTGTGACCCAGTGTCCACATGTGTGGACATTGTATTTAGGCTTTGCTATAAACAACGAATAATTGAAATGAATTTAAACTGACTGAACACTGTTCACGAGGCTCTACGCTGTCATTTAAGGGCGCATCGAGTCGCGTGACAATGTTACAGGATGGTGTCAATTTCCGTGAAGCACTTTTATGGGCGCAGAGCAAACAAAGTGCCTTTGGTAAGAAACCTCTTAAAGTTTTTTCATTGAAACCTGTTTGGGAGTAAAGAGTAGCATCTCATGTATTGTCTGATATACCGCTTTAAAAATTATACATTTTTCGTGTGCCAGCGCGCTGATAAACATGATGTCCACATATGTGGATTTTGGGACATTACTCCCTCGAAAGTTGGATTTTTTAATTTTTTTATATATATTTGAAATAACTTTCAACATTAACACATCTGTGGGTCATTTTGCTTCATTTTAAAAATATTTTTATATTTTATGTTGATATCACTGTACAATACAATTCTTTTCATTAATATTAGTAAATGCATTCCTATATTACTGTGCATTTTCAATGGGGTTATCTAAAAGCTAAACAAATGTAGCTTTCAGAGGCTTTATATGGAGTTAGAACAGTTCCGAGGCCAGTGCAGACAGACAGCAAACTGCTGGTTAAGTCATTCACTAAATAGGGAGCAAGGGAGCATCCTATTGTGCACTAACACCTAAACTCCAACCAAAAGTTCCGATTAAGGCTACAGATGATGTTTGGATCACTCAACATATTTGCAGATATGGGACAATGATAATCAGTACATAGATTCAAAGGTTTATAATGCTAAATTTGATTTGAACATGTTTGGCAGTGATTTGATAATGCTGGCCATTAGTTTGAATAAGAATTATTTATTCAGCTTTACAGAAAATCAGCTGTAATGTCTCAAAAACATGAATAAATAACACTAGGAAAAACAAATAAATTGATGAAAAAAATCTGACTTTCTATAACTTGGTATTATTTAAAATGTCACAATTTAGTCCCTCTGTCCACATATGTGGATTTCAATTTTTAGGAGAACTATTTGGCTCTTGATTTATTAACTTTTTATTTCTTGTTTATAAGGTGCACTACTTAAAAATCAAAAAAATCAAAAAGGGAATGGAAAATGCACAGATCAGTCATGCTCGGGTCTCAGGAAGTTAATAATTGTCAACAACTGTATTTAAATAATTTGACCTACATAATAAACATAATAATTCAGATGATTAAAATGCATCACATTATTGTAGCACATGAGAAAAGCATTGATTAAATTTTTTTTAAAAAGTGTCTTTAAAAGGCAATATTATTTATTTCCCAGATAACTAACGAAAGCATTTCAATAGCCTACAGTTCCCAGCAGTCCATTTTGCAAATACATTTGTCAATCTGTCCAAGGCAGACTTATTATAAGGGCTTTTCTAATGTGCACATGTGACAGACGTATGGTTTTGGAGTGTCTCACTTTGGTTGCATAGCATCATAAATGCATAGGATGCTGTTTGCAGTTTAAAGATAAGGCCCCTGCATTTGGAGTTGAGCTCTGACCAGCTGTGTTTGAACACAAGAATGCATCTTCATCTTGTACTGTCTGCTGACAGAGTAAGTTTGTACAGCTGGAGCAGTGCTTACTGCCCCCTGCTGACTTAGTCACTAAATTCCTTATGGTACGGGGCATAATTAATTGCGCTCATTTTTTTACGTGTTATCTTTAATATAATTACTTGCATTGAATAAAGGTATTAAAGAAACAGCCCTGGTTTCAACATATCTGTACCTTTTTGATGAGCTGTTCGTCAATGCTGTTCTCTTTGTAGGACTGCAAGAGGGCAAAAAGAGCTTGCTTTTCACACACAGGGCTGCAGGACATCACCATGGAGATACTTTTCAGTAAGGTCGCCCGTCGATTAAACGTCTCATCAGGTGAGTCTTCAGGAGCACAGTTCCTCTGTAGTGTATAAAGATGTCACAGATTAACATAATTATTTGATTGGATATATCATGAATTTAATCAGTTAATCTTTACTTTCTGGTGAATTTGGGTATCACTATTCAGCCTTAAAAATGTCATCATTTAGACAATCTCATGTCTCTCCAAACCCAAATGATTTTCTTTTTTGCAACAAAAACCAGAGGCTGACAAGTTCCAAAAAGCCACCATAAAAGTGTCTCAGAAATAGTCCATATGACTCATCAGCTATCTCCCAAGACTTCTGAAGCCATACGATTGCTTTGTGTGAGGAACATACCTAAATTTAAGTAATTGATAATATTCAACTCTGTGGAAGCTCTCAAACCTCATTTGTGCTTTTGCACAGTTTAACTTGGTGTGACACGTGTTCATGCTGCAAGTATAAATATGTGGAAATGTGAATGAAATTTGAGAGCTATGCATTTTTTAGCATATAAAATCTTCAATTCGTTCCTTATACAAGTATATAGTGCCTATGGACACTTTCTATTGTTCTTTAATGCTGATTTTTCAGTATATGAATATAGAGCAGTGTGACATTTTTCAAAACATCTCTATTTGTGTCCCATAGAAGAGATAAAGTCATATGGGTTTGAAATGACAGGAGAGTGAGAAAACAAGGAAATCGTTTTAGAGTTGAACTACTTTTTAAGACTCTTTGTTTACTCTAGAGATGTTTTACCTGTCCTCTCATTCCTTCCTGAGCTTTGAGATAAATGTTCTCAAATGCTGTCTGCTGATTCTTCAAAGGAAGCATCATCTTCCCTCCATCATCCTCTCCTTTCATAAAGAACAATCTGGAATGTAAGAGTCACAAGTGAATAATGAAAGATCAATTAAAATTGAACTCCGTTATGTTAGTTAGAGAACGTGTCTTTAGTAGACAGTACAGTCTGCCCAGCCCACCGTTCCACAGACAGTGCTGCCTGCATGCACACATGGTGATGGGGATCTGCGAGATGAGAGGACAGAACAACAGACACTGGTAGATCCTCCTCCCTCAGGGTAAGCACCGCCCACTTACAGCATGGGTCCGCCTTACAAATCAATGAAAAAACAGACAAAGTTGTTTAAAAGAAACATAAAGGCCAAAATGCAATGAAGTGTGTCTAAGGTTGGTGTTTATCTATTCTGTATAATTTTACTACAAAAGGTTCTTACCTCCAGCAAGGCCAGTAAACCCTGTCCCAGTGCTGCCCTCACAGCTGAAGTACACTTGCCAGATTTACCCAAGATACTGTATAGAAGAAGAGGTCTAAAGTGTGTCAACATGAAACGGTGTTCGCAACCCATTTGTGCATTTTCAAGTGACACAGGACATCGAACGAGAGAAAATGTAGGGTAGGAATTATTTTATCCATTGGGATTACTGAGCAACAGTCTTGTTCCAGAAGTAAAAATCCAATTCATTTTATTCCATCAGGGAATCTTTTCCATATTTGTAAAAAAAAATTCCCAATTTGGAATGCCCAATTCCCAATGCACTCTAAGTCCTTGTGGTGGCGTAGTGACTCGCCTCAATCCGGGTGGCAGAGGACAAATCTCAGTTGCCTCCGCGGTTGAGACCGTCAATCTGCGCATCTTCTCACGTGGCTTGTTGAGCACGTTACCGCGGAGACCTAGCGTATGTGGATGGTCACGCTATTCTCTTTGGCATCCACGCACAACTCACCACGTACCCCACCGAGAGCGAGAACCACATTATAGTGACCACGAGGAGGTTACCCCATGTGCCTCTACCCTCCCTAGCAACTGGGCCAATTGGTTGCTTAGGAAGCCTGACTGGATTCACCCAGCATGCCCTGGATTTGAACTTGCGACTCCAGATGTGGCAGTCAGCGACTTTACTTGCTGAGCTACCCAGTCCCCATATTTGTTAATTAATATCAAATACTTCAGACATCCAATGAGCTACGAGGTCGTTAATCAATGGTATACGCATCTGCTGTTGTCATTAGCCCACTTTATTTCAACTACATTAAAGAAAATGTTCAAAAAAAGTGTTTAAGTGTTGAAGAACTGCACCACCCATTTAGCCTGAAGGGAAATGATTCACCAATCAGAGCATCACTGTAAACAAAGTGCCCCAAAAGAGCTCTGCAGCGACCACCCTCTCAATGACATTTATTTGAATATATCCACATAATTGCAATTAAATTAGAATATATTGTTTCTATACTTATTATCAACAACTTTAAATAAAAATGTTTCCTTCATTTTAAATATCATCAATCGATGTGTTTCTTGTGATTGTAGTTAAATTAATAATTAAAGACGTTAAGGGCACAGTCTTGTACCTCTGTCTTTTTGTCTGATTTTCAAACACTTTTTTTGCTTTAATTAACAGTTTTACATTGTTTGATAAAATCAGTTTGTAACAATTCACCTTGGAGCTGGTTGGTTTGATTAGAACCCTTTTATTCTAGAAAATATCAGAGGTGGGGGACTCGAGTCACATGACTTGACTCGAGTCTGACTCGAGTCACAATTTTCAGGACTTGTGACTTGCTTGATTAAAGTACGAAAATGACTTGACTTGACTTTGACTTGAGAACAAGTTACTTGAGACTTGACTTGACTTGAAGTGGAAGACTCGACAATGACTTGAACTTATAATAAACAAACAGCAATACAATTAATTAAAAAATATATATATTGTGACGTCAGCATCACTATCGGCATCTGTGCCTTTAACGCTGCTCAATTCAAACCGCGCCAAACATGGCAGACAGTAGTCGAGCTCCACAAATTGTCTCGTTTGGCTATACAGACTTTGAACTGGACTGTGCCTATAAAAAAGATTTGCCAGTTGCAAAATATGCAAGGCACGTAATATCCGACACCGACAACCACAACGTCAAATTTCGTTCGACATATCAAGAAGAACCACAACGAAAGGTAAGAAAGTAATCTCTTTATAGTCAGTTTCACTAAGATCTACGTTATAACGATTACTATGAATTAATCTTTTCTGTTTGTCATAATTTGGCCTTGATGGCATATTATGTTTTTTTCTTATTAGAAATGTGACCATGGCATTATCATTATACTGTTACGTCTAAATAGATGTAACTTATTGGGGAATTTGATTATAACAGTGGCGTAGCCTGAGTTTTTTAATGTTGATTGGCATCTTAAAATGAGCGGGCAGCTCAATATTACATGTAGGTTATAATGTATGTATTAAATGTGCGCATTTTCAAGTTTGTGGACTGCGTGTGGAAACTATAAAGCATTGCGCATAACCTTACTGCATGACAGGCTAACATGGAGGCGCCGATGTGATCACTAGCACGCACCTAAACATTTCTAAGGGGCTGTTTAACTAGGGTTGCCAACCGTTCCGTATAATACGGAATCGTTCCGTATTTGACACATAAAAGTCTTGTTCCGTATTGAACTGATACGGAACGCACTTTGTTCCGTATTTTTGAGGATCAATTCAGTGCAAATCCATGACAGACACATAGCTTCTATTCTAATATATATGTCAGACAGACTATGAATGAACGAAGACCTGCTTTAATGCAAAATTCGGGACTTGGCGCCCCTTGGCGGGCTCTGACCTGCGCTCGCGCCATTGGCTGTGCAGTTGCCGCAGCACAGCCTATGAGCGAGCCAGACGGCATAGATATATATATATATATATATATATATATATATATATATATATATATATATATATATTTTTTATTTTTTTTATTTATGCATACAAACAATACAAAGATAACAATCATAATATACACTTCTGTAACAAAATTGTAATTAAAACTGTACAAATATAACAACAATATGTACAGTGTCATCTAAAACAAAGAAGAAAATAACAATAAATGAAAAATAGAAGATACAAAAACAAAAAAAAAAAAACAAAAAAAAAAAAAAGTCAAGAGGGTGAGATATGTTATACATCACTTAGAGCAGGCCTAAATAAATTAAGGTCATTACAAATTAAAAATGTTTTTAACGCCTTCTTATTTACTGAGGACGAGATGGTGTTAAGGTACATTTCAAACTCTTTAAAAAAAACAATAAAGATTGGTTTGTTGTTGGTGAATTTACATTTATGGATATAAAATTTGACAATAAAAAAAATTTAATTAGTTACAAAGCAGGTTTTTTTTTTAATGGGATCAGAATCAAAGTATCCAAAAATAATGTATTTAAAAGTTACTGATATATCTTGCTGAGTATTGTCTTTAATAAAAGTTTCAATATTCTCCCATAGTCGTTTAGTATAGAAACAGGACCAAAATAAATGATAAACAGTTTCAGTGTGAACTTGGCAAAATGAGCATCTTGTGTCAATATTACTTTTATATTTAATCATAAAATATTTAGCAGGGTATTTATTTATTTATTATTTTGAAGGATACTTCTTTTACTTTATTCGTTAAAAAATATTTTTGTGGTAAGGACCAAATCTTTTCCCAATTACGGCATAGATATATGCAGCATAGATATATACACGGCTGTGCAGCTGCAAATGCGTTTTACATATAGGCTTCAGTAAATCGAGGAAAAGGAGTTTCCGAAGACATTTGTTGGCTATGATAAGAAAAACTACTAAATTAAAAAAATATATTTTTTGCACTTGAAAGAACATTCTAGAAGTCTAATTCTATTGAATAAGTTCAGCACAAGGCTACAGAAAACTGTTGTGGTTGGCAACCCTATGTTTAACGTTACACCTGGCCACTTCATGCGTTTTCTCAGATCGGATAGCTGATTCTGATTTATCAAAACGATTCCATTTACACTTGGTCACATAAAGGACCCAGCACCAGCAGACTACATGACAGCTTCTTTCCCCAAGCAGTCAGACTGTTGAACACTTGATCTATCACGATCAATAATTAGCACTGCACTTTATTGATCTATAATTTCACACTGGACTGTCAACATATTCTCCTCAATATACTACTTCATATATATATATATATATATATATATATATATATATATATATATATATATATATATATATATTTCATATACTCCCACTTATTGTATATTGTGTATTGTATATTGTGTGTATTGTTTACTGTACATTGTATATAATTATTGTGTTGTGTAAGTATGTGTACATTTGATTTGTAAATTGTGTTGTGTAAATATGTTGTTTACTGTAATTGGTATATGTCTCGTCACTGTCATGACTGCTATGTTGCTCGGAACTGCACACAAGAATTTCACCTACTGTTGCACTTGTGTACATGGTAGTGTGACAATAAAGTGATTTGATTTGATTTGATTGATAAATGTGGTTTTGCAAATTGATTTTCCTTAAATTACATTATTTTTAAAAATGTAAAGAATGTTTGTGCATACTGAAAATAAATTTGTTTTAATGTTTACAGGTAATGTTAATGTCTGAACGTTTTCTGTAAACAACACAATTTTATTTTATTTTCAGATATTAATGTAGCACAGATATGCATATGATTAATATGTAGCAAATGTATAATAAATAAGATACATAATATATGTATACAAGTTCATCTTTTCTGTGCAAAAATAAATATGTATCGAAAAAATATACCTCTATTTATTTTAGTAGTGTGACTTGACTTTACTTGAAACTTATCAGGACTTGACTTGACTTGCATAGGGTGAACCCTTGACTTGACTTGACTTGCTTGATTTATCTGAACTGCGACTTGAGACTTGACTCGAGACTTGATGGTTAAGACTTGAGACTTGCTTGGACTTGACCATGTGTGACTTGTCCCCACCTCTGGAAAATATACTTCTGCAACCAAGGCGGATGAAAAAGTGGATAGAAACTGTTGCGCTCTATTCACTGCATTATAAAAAGTGGGTGCTCCATTTTTAGATGGTGGTATTACATTTTGAATAACAATCATGAATAACGTTTCTGAATAATGATTATGAAGACAAAACATTTATTTGATTGAAATATTGTGCACTGATGAATCATGCACAATAAGATGAATCTTTAAGCTGACCAAATCGATCGACGATATTGACAAACAGGTAGTCCACCCCCAAACTCATGCCATTCATACAGACAGAATTGGCATGTTGGACTGCTTAAACACATAGAGTAATGTTTTGAAAGCATTTTAGAACCAATGTTTACACTCTTCAGGAACTCAGCCTAAAAATGGTTTACTTATAGTTGTCTCAGCACATTAAACTGGGATATGAGAAAGTATTTGAACAAACTCTTGTTGGCCTCAGTTGGGAGATGTGTTTCTCACCAGAATCCTGACATGACTTTGAGCAGAGCTCCTCTGATATGTGCCATCTCATCCTCCTGTTCGCTCGCAGGTGGCATGCGGCCCAGGCAGCTGATAGAGGGCAGTAGAGCGCACAAGATAGCAGCACACACCTCCTGATCAAGCCGATACAGAGAGCACACATCTCTGAAAGGAAGACAGAAAAGGATTAAGAAAGGAAAGTAAAATTCAAAACATTTGTTCAAAACTGAATTTTTTGAGAAACTGATGGGATCAAAATTGACAAACATACAATAAGAATTCAAGAATGTATAAGATATGAAGGCTTCCTTACGCCAAGGGCCTGAGAAGAGCATCAAATTCTTCAGGAGCAAGAGATGAGACCTCTGCTGGAAGTTTCTTTAGCAAAGAGAGATACTAGTCAAGAAAAAGAGAATGAAGACAAACAAAACAACTTTATATACACTGTCTTACACCAATGATGAAGGTGAATAGCAACAGATATTATATTGTTATTCTGTTAGTCTCAGAGGGATTGCCCGCCATCTGATGTATAGGCCTACAGCCAAAATGGAAAAAGCTTTTCCAAAATTGCAAACTGTAATCTGACTGGTTGGCTGCTACACAACTTCAAGGATTAGAGGTATGCTTTAAACAGCTTTAATAGCTTCCAAAGAAGACATGGTATCTGCATTTTCTCAAAGTTTGCCAAGATTCTTACTGTTTGACTGATGGAATTTCATTATTTTTGTAAGGTTTTTTTTTGTGGCCTTTTCGTCACTGTTGTGACCGAGAGGACATGGAATGGTAGGAAAAACAAAACAAAATATAGCCGCAGGAAGCAATTTTCAGGTTCCAAGCACATGTTAAGAGAATGTGACCAAAATACCCAAATTTGACAGAATAGATTCTGTGGACACAGTATTTCAACAGGTTATAGCACCCCCTAGCGTTGTAAATTCATTAAATTTGGTATGTGCCCTCAAAATGTCCAGTTGTCCATGTGTACCAAGTTTTATTACATTAGGACATTGCACTCCCAAGATACAGGCCAATTGGTCATTATAGAGCACATCTAAAAACATGTAGGCTCCTATTTTCTGAATGATTAAATTAACTGAATAAAATTTCTCACAACATCACTAGATTATACATAACAATTTCATGCAAATCAGACAAACAGCCAAGGACGGGTGCGAAAAAGTACGTTTTTCAAAATAATCAATGTGGTAGCAAAGTTTTCATGTAGAATTGGAAATCAACTTGACTAACTGATTTGGGGAAACTTAAGGATTCTGAGGAAACACATTCTAGCAAAAATTTAAATTATCTTATTGAAGCGCCACCTCATGGTCAATTCTCACAAAATTTCTGATGATTGTCTGATAATTGCTAGCTGTCATTTTAGTTGATGTGTCCATTCAGTATTTTAAGGATATGCAAGAACTTGAATAAAAGACAAAGCATGCAAAATGCCAAACTAAAAATGAAAAAGGCATGCTTCCTCAAAACGTTTTTGTGTCAAAGTTTTCAAAGTTTCGTTAAGTTTGGACTTTGCGTCTAAAAGACAGTTCGATATGTAAAAATGGGCTGAAAACACACAACCATTTTATTGGCTTGCCAAATGAAAATGTATTTACATATGATTTTTTTCAGGTGAGTTACAAGTTTATTGAGATATTTGCATAGGCATTGTTTCCCAAACTTTTTTCTGCCACGGCACACTTTTTACAATTAAACAAATCTCATGGCACACCTCTATCCCACTGTCCCAAATAACCATCGTTGATAGTTTTCCTTTCAAGAACTTTCATGTTTTCTCTCCATTTTAGTTGCATGTTTACGCGTAATAATTGAAATTCGGCTATGCAAAAATGCAAGTGACGTAGGTACGGTGTATAATGAGATCACAGGTGGCAAGAGTGCTAATTGGGTAATGAATAAAATAACAAATACGCATCTTTTCTTATTTTTAGATTTGTTCTTGCAATACCACAGCAAATATTTTTTTATTTATCTATTTATTTACATGGCTCCAGACTAACATTTAAGAGTGGCAGCACAGGTGTATATTCTACAAATGGTCGCACCAGTACTTTGCAACGGTCCAACTGAAAGAAAATTTGTTTCGCGTTCAGAACATTTGCCGTTTTATATTTCTCATACGGAACAAAACACGACAGAGCACAATCAGAGAGAGTCAGCCAACTTTGTAGTCGCGACCTCTTGCAAAGTTTAATCACACTGTTAGGAAAAATGGTTGAAATTTTGTCTCAGTCCAGAGCCCCAATTTATTTTGTGGAATCTGATAATTTTCCACGGCACACCTGTCAATCTTTCACAGCACACTAGTATGCCATGGCACAGTGGTTGGGAAACACTGGCATAGGCTATGCTAGCTTAGTAGGCTAATTGGTAAATTGGCCAGTGTAAGCTGCATTGTGGATAAGACTCTATGACTATGTGACTCCACTGTCTTGGATGACCCCCTTGAGAAATGATTAACTCCAACAAGGTAAGACATCTTCAATCATTTAAGAGTTAGTACATTCACAAAACAGCTGGATTTCAAAGGTTGCTCACAAATGGAGTAGAAAAAACTAATCTTGGCATAATCACCATGTTGAGGTGCAGTGGTTGTGAGAAGTCTGTGATGTCCAGTAGTTTTAGCAGCTTGCGTTGTGTGTCCAAAGGTTTGAAGGAGAAGCCCCCATTGAGTTCTGAAGAGGCACAAAGAGACAGGAAACCAAACACAGACAGGAAGGCTAAGTCTTGCTTGGTTAAATGCTCCTCAGATAATGCACACTTGGCCCCTGTGATCAAACACAAAACAAAAACTAAATTATGTCATCACCACACCTGCTGGAAAACATTAAATCACTTCTTGCTTTCAGAATTGTCTCTCTGAAACTCATCACCTGTGCTGAACTTTGAATCACCAGTATCTTCAGTGGACTGGTGTGGTCGGGAGGTGCTGTGATGTGGCTCATCTCCATCTTCAAACAGATCTATGTCCTCACAATTATCAGTTTGGGTTCTGCTCACCTCCGGGTCTTCATCCATCGGCTCATTCTCTATGACCGCACTCTCTTTTTTACTTGAACTACTCAGCTGCAAATATAACAGGTTTGCTTTAGTTGAGTCTCATTCAGCATCAGATAAAAAGCAGGTCAGTTAAAATTCTCAATATCATCTCACTTGGTTGAGAGGTTTTCATTTTAAATGATGTTACATACAACATGCTGTTGTTGTATGTTAGTTTAGTCGACCAGCATTCAACTGTTTGTCACATTTAAAGCAAAATGTTAGAAAATGTTCAGTTTTGGGGACTATTGTAGAAAGACACAAATGTAATAATTAGTCATAATATAATAAAAGTTCTGAATGTAATAACTTGTGGTCCTAGATGTAATAAAGGCCCTTAATGTAATAACTTTTGGTCCTTAATGTATAGAAATTTGCCAGAAGGGTGTCTAGTATATGGGAGGTATGGTAGTTTAAGTTTGTGTTTGCACTTATTAGTCTATATACATAGATATAATGTTTATGCACAAGTTTTTGATAGCTAATGAAAGTTAGAATAATGAATCAACTTTTATTATTGTTGATGAAGGTAAAGGGTACGATCCCAGCAACAGAGATCCTCCATGTGATGCTGGTGAAGATGGAGGAGCAAGATGTCCCGGAGGCTTTTCTGGAGGTCTTCGAGTGCATGGCCCAAGCTATGGAAAGGCCGTAGGTGCATTGGGCAGTCCACCTCATACCGCTGCTGACTGGGGAGGCCCAACTTGTGGCCCAACAACTCCCGGTTGATAACCTTCTGAGGTACCCTGAGTTAAAGAAAGACCTCCTGCAGCGGGTCAGCCACAGTACAGAAGAGCGTTGGCAGCCGTTCCGTTCCATGACACTGAGCGAAGTCAGCCACCCATTTGCCTTCGCTCAAAAGCTCTGCAACGCCTGCCAGTGGTGTGTGCTGGCCGAGGAGCCCAGTGACGTCGGGTGTCATCGATCTCATGCTACTGGAACAGTTTGTCTCCATACTACTGAAAGGAACTGTGGAGTGGGTCCAGTGCCACCGATCGGCATTGCTGGATGAAGCCATACATTTGGCGGAGGACCATTTAGCTGCATACCCTGGGGCCGGCGCGCCGTGCTCTCTCTCTGAGTGGTGGCTCAGCGATTGAGGCTCTGGGTTACTGACCAGAAGTTCAGGGATTCAAGCCCCAGCAAAGCCAAGATGGGGGAGTGTTGGTCCCTTGAGCAAGGCCCTTGACCCTATCTGCTCCAGGGGTGCCGTATCATGGCTGAGATATGGGATATGTGAAAACAAATAAATGTCACAGTATATATACGCAAAAATGTATGTATAATATGTGACGAAAATAAAGGTTTCTATTTCTATTTCTTTTCTCGCTCTCTCTGTGGTCTCTTCCCTCCTACTTTCCGACCTATCCCGTTTCCCCAGAAACTTTGGATTACAGAAAGGTCAACGTGGTGTTGAAATTTGATGCTTATCCAACGCCTCTTATTGACGAACTGCTTGATTGGTTGGACTCTGCTCGCTTTTATTCGACACTGAATTTGACAAAGGGATATTGTTATTTCCCTCTATGTAATTTCAAGTAATGCCCCATGTGAAAATGGCCTTCTCCACACTGTTTGGATTACACCAATTCGCGACCCTTCCGTTCGGTTTGTTTGGGGCCCCTGCTGCGTATGCCGCTGCTTATTTGGATGATATCATTATTTGAAGTAATGATTGGCAACAGCATATGCAGCATCTGAGGGCAGTTCTGAGGTCTCTGCGATGAGCAGAATTCAGAAGATCTATATGAGAGTGATGAAGTAAAGCACCAAAGAGGAGTGTCTGGCCATCAAGTGTGCAGTCCTCACTATCTGCTACTATTTGTTGGGACGAGCATTCACCCTATTTTCGGACCATGCCCTGCTCCAATGGCTCTACCGCATGAAGGATGCCAATGCCCGGATCACCCGTTGGTACCTGGCACTACAGGCATTTAAGTTTGAAGTGGTCCAAAGACCGGGTGCACAGATGGCTGTTGCGGACTTCCTCTCCAGAAAAAGGGGGGCAGTCCGGATGGTTTCCCGACCTAAGTCAGGCGGTGGGGGTATGTGAAGGTGAGGGTGTGGTCAAGTGCCTGTCTGGGCAAGGACATCCACCTGAGATGAATTGTGACTAATTACCATTTCCATGTTCACAGTGAGAGTCAGGGGAGATAAAATATGGCCCAGTCCACCTAAAGGGAGAGAGAGCCAGGCTGAGAAGCTGTGTGTGTGTGTGAATTGAAGCTTCACCATTGTGCTTATTCAAGATACATTCTATGAAAGCTAAACTAAATATATTATATGTTGTTTCTCAGGTAAATGTATCTTGTTTTAAGGATTTTTAGATCATTTAGATCGAAAACACTTGATAACAAAAAACTATTTAAAATTAAAAATATTTTTTTCCCCTTGTAATTCAGTGAATGTCATTTAGAAGTATTTTTTTTATGTTTATCCCCTTTTCTCCCAATTTGGAATGCCAAATTCCCACAACTTACTAGGTTCTCGAGGTGACGTGGTTACTCAACTCAATCCGGGTGGTGGAGGACAAGCCTCTGCTTCAGAGACAGTCAATCCACGCATCTTATCGCGTGGCTCGTTGTGCATGCCACTGCGAAGACTCCAGTCTTGTCACATTTTAACTTTTTGTTCAGCCTCCCATTCAGCTCATGAAAACATGCTGCATGATCATGAGGAAGGATTACATTAAGAAATGCACATAAAAAGTGATTGGACAATAGTGGTTGACCTTGGCAAACAGCTGAAATTTCCTTCTGGGGTCGCCATTATGTCCAAGGTAGAAGTTGGAGAGGTGGCTGACGCAGTCTCATGGTTTGCCTCTACTTAATCAGTTGGGATCGGCATCAGCTAGAAAAGTCGAAATGATTGAGCTTACTGTCCCATGAGAAGAAAGACTGAAGGTAGCCTATGAGAGGTAAAAGTTAAATATGCTGATCTCACTGCCGAGTGCAGGGAAAAGGACTGCCCCATATCCTGTAGAGGTTGGGTGTCGAGGATTTATGAAAACATCAATGCAGCACCTATTGAAAGGCATTGGGAGAATTCTCTGAAGGAAATCTGAAAAAAGGAGCTATTGTCCTATGGTTAAGAAGGACAGACAAGAAGTGGGGTGTGCAGAGGTGAGAATGTAGGAATAGGGAACATTTGTTATGTGAGGTAGTATATGGGAGTGGGGAGGAATGATTTCTGCTGACGCACTCTGTCCTTATCAGGGGGTTTCTGGAGAGGGATCGAGTGTGGGAGCAAGCCTATGCCGAGATAGGCTTTGGAAGGGCGGCTGACACAGTCTCGTGGCTCGCCAATCATGTTCCTTTCCAACTAAATCTGTTGGGGTTTTGGTATATGGATGGGCATTGGAGAGGTGGTAGGCATAGTCTGGTATCTTATTAATCCCTGGCTGCATGTTTTGATCAGTAAAAGTGGGAAGTCTTGATGGGAAGGCAAGAATGAGAGGCAGCGAAAAGGATCCGGTGTCCAGCTGTGAGGGGTGGCAGGGAGACGTCCCTGACTGCTGCCCCACCACCAGGAGATGTTCTGGGATTAATGGGGCGAAACATCTATGATGGGTGGCCCTTGGCTGATGAACGCAGAGCTAGACAACTGAAGGCACTGGTAGAGGTGCAGCAGCTAAAAATGCTTAGCAGACCTGTGTACCTATTAAGGACCAAATTATTACATTTGGGAATACATTTTATTATATTTAGGATCATTTATTACATTTGTGTCTTCAACACCATTAAAGGGATAGTTCACCAAATATGAAAATTCTCTAATTATTTACTTACCCTCATGATATCCCAGGTGTGTATGACTTTCTTATTTCACCAGAAGTCATCTGAAGAAAATGAGTCAAATATCTTAGCTCAGTAGGTCTTTAAAATGCAAATGAATGGAGATTACTCTTTTGAAGCTCCAAAAATACAGACATTCAGCATAAACGCCATTCTTATGACACCGGCTGTTAAATGAATGCCTTCTAAAGCGACACGATTGCTTTTGGTGCAAAAAAGATAAAAATGTAAGTAGTTTTTTTTTAACTCTAAATCATGCTTCCGGTCAGGAGCGGTACACACGTGACGTAATTTGAAACACGCGAGAACTGACACATGTGTGTCAAAGCCGGAAGAGCAGTGCTGTTTACAAGCGAGAAGGAATGCAGTACAGTAACATCGTTGGTTTTGGTTTAGATCTGTATCTTTACTCAAAATGGTGTGTTTGTGTGCTTATCCAGGATGTCTCAATCGAGTGGAGAACGTGAGATTAGGTTGGTATCATGGCAAGCAAATACGTCACACGAGAGACCGCTTGGACTCCACCCACTTGTGATCCAATCCCTCGCGTTGGAATATAGTATAAAGTACTTAAATATTGAATTATTATTTTTTTTTTACACCAAAATTGACTATCTCTTTAGAAGATATTTATTTTAACCGCTGGAGTCGTATCGATGATGTTTATGCTGACTGTCTGTGATTTTTGGATCTTCAAACAGAAATCTCAGTTCACTTGCATTTTAAGGACCTACTGAGCTAGAATGGTAATATTTTTCTTCAAATGTGTTCCGGTGAAGTTAGAAAGTCATACACACCCGGGATATCATGAGGGTGAGTAAATAATGAGAGAATTTTCAGTTTTGGGTGAACTATCCCTTTAACCATGTTATTTACTTTCTCTACTTAACATTAGCATTATAAACTAATCCAACTTATAAACTAATCCAAATTCACTTTCAAAAGTTTTGCTTTTTAATCAAGTATACCAGTATTTTGGTTTAGCTCAAAGGGACATACGTATTAGCATGGCAAAAACACAGAAAATTATGTACTTCAGTTAATTCCAGACATCCCTGCAAGGAAATCACTGCTATATCCAGGATTCTCACACCTTTCTACCAATGAATTTCAATGACATTACCAGTCATCAGTGATTACCGAATAGGGAATTTTACCAATTTTATAGCGATTGCACTCAAAAAAAGACATTTCTAGCTGATCAAATATTTTAGAGCTGAGCATTACCTAAAAACAATTATACAATTATACAAAACTACTTCACGATAGAAATGTCCATGACTTTTACATGTCTTTTAAAGATTTTCCAGACTTGGAAAACCACAATTTTAAAATACATTTTAATATAAATGGTTGTAATTCAGGTGGGAACCCAGTGTATTATTATAGTATGCTAAAACATACTATACAAATTCAAGACCATGGTACAGTGATGGAACACTGATGGAAATGCCATAATACATTCTGGTATTTGTTTTTGTTGGTCTCACCAGATGTTTAGATATGTCACACAGGTCATTAAGCAACCTCACAGGTAATGTCTTCATGAATAAATTGGCAGAGATGATGGAAACTTTGTCCTCCTAGAAAACAAAAGTTAAAAAGACAAGTAGTTTCACCACAAACTCTGACTATTTTGGACATCACTTGTGAAATGGTGATTTCCTGAGCACCCAAAATGTAACAATTACAATTCTAAACAACGCAATGCATCATGAAACCTGACATTGGGTCTTGATTCAGTATGATTAGATTATTTTGGTACAATTTATATATTTTCCAAAATATTCGTAAGACACAAACATAACTAGAGGGACAATCAAACGTGTCTGAACCGGAAGTAAAACTGGGAATCTGCATTTGCTGAATTTGTACACTTGAAAAAAAGAACTGTATTTTGGATTAGAAATCCACAAGTAATATTACAGATAAAAGATTCAATGATAACAGATTCAAATTCATTTTCATTCATAGGGTGAAAGAATAATAAGAGAATCTGACTCAACAGTAGCATGACCATGACTAGGAGAGAAATAATAGTGACCGCTTAAATAAAGCTGAAGTATGTCACTTTTTCAGGGTTAAAATACCCAGCTTAATATACAGAGACAACTAAAGTCCTTCAGAAGTTAATTTTCTCGAAAACTGTAAACAGTTTATCTCTGTGGCACAATAAAATTCCTGTTAGTTTAGAGCGTCCCGCTTGGACCCGTCCCAACAATGTTACTCAACCAATAGCGTGAGTTGTGGGTGGGACTATCTGATGGTTCAAACAACAGAAGGGGCGTATTTGGAAAGCTGTTTTGAAAACATTGTTTATTTTTGCAATTACAAAGAAATGACATACTTCAGCTTTAAATAGTATGATATATCTTACCTTATCTCTTCTGCAGACACTATCAGAGCACAACAGCATCACAGATTGAATTGTTGCGATTGTTTCGCTGTCAGCTAGTTTGCTCTTTGCTGTTGATATGTAATGACTAAATTCATGAATCAATGCCTAGAATGACAAAAATATTTTGGGTTACATTAATAAGCAAGGGATGGATATGACATATGCATGCATATTTAGATTAGACAATATAACAATTCTCAGCAATATCCAAAAAATTCAAAGTTGCTAATCATCATAACTTGGGACATTAGCATAGACCATGATCAACAGTGATGAAAATCAACAGATGTCAATATTAATGCAGCTGTTCAGTCATGACGACAATTTGTAGGCCAACCCAGAAGACTAATTCACAAATGATACATGCTTGAATTTCGAAAGTGTTTTATTTCGAAATGTTTTTTTGTTTTTTTTACAATTGAGCAGTTGTCCGATTAGTCAAGCATACTTGTGGCAGTTTTCAAAGCACACAGACGCCTCAAAAATGCTAAAGTCATAAACATAAAAGTCTCTTAAATTATGTTAACCACAGATTTAGTTTTACACATTAATCAAAAAACACTATTCTAAAAACCCATTGGAAATTCCTGAACGAACCCATGGCTGGAAAATGCTACATATCTTACAGGTTTTAGAACTACATCCTGAAAAGCTCTATAGCAAATCCCACCTTGGCTTTTAGGAAGAGTGGAGAGTGGCAGGCCTGTTCTTCTGTGAGGGGCCCGATACACACGTAAGCAGCCAGAACTCCAGTCAGCAGAGTCACACAGTGCAACACACACTCGTGAGGAGTGTTTGAACTCTGTTGAGTGAGTTAAGGCATTAGACACAAAACCCTTAGATGAACTGCAGTTAATGTAAGCAATGATGATTCCAAAAATTCAGTAGTACAGTAGATAGCAATACCAGTTACATTTTGATCATTCTCAATACCAATTTTGATACCATGATTTGTATGTCCATAAAACACACTCCTTTCTTTAAAGGGCAAGTGTGCAATTTCTAAAGCACTAGCATCACCAAATGGAAATGCAAAAATAACATGGTTTTTTCTTGGTCAAAAAATGGTCTTCGTTGATAACTGATGCACGGTCATTCAAATGCTCAAAGTTTATGCATAATTGCATTTAATTACTATAAAACATAATTGCATACTTAATTGCTTTTCATATCTACATTGGATAAGAGTTATTTTTCACCATCGAAGCACATGGAACCTTTTGAATTCAACAAATAATTTTTTTACTTTAAATGCTGTCTTACAAAAAAAAAAACTTTCAAAGACTAGCTATATTGACCTTAACCACAGAACTGAGGAGTCATCCATAGTCTTACACACGCTTATGGCATTGCACAGTAAATATATAAGCAAGTACAGGTTTAAATTCTGGACCTCCAATACATAGACAAATTGTCTACTAGCACAGTCATGGGTCAGAATATTACGGGAACGTGAAAACAGTCTAAATATAACTAGTCTTGTTGAATTCTTTCATGAAAAAAAATAAGAAAATATTTATTTTTCAGAAAATTATTAATGAAAAATAGTAACCTAAACACATTTAGAAACCTTAAGAACATATGACACAGTTTTATTAAAAACAAATGTATTCCACCTAATAGATTAGCATATTTAATTTGAAACCAGTTACTGTTACTTCTGTAAAATCATGATCAACTTTAGTAAGGGTGACGTGTATTTGAAAAACCTTTATTTTAGTGCATGTCGAAATAATCCAGCAGAGCGGATCCCTTGCACGAGTGGTTTTATGGTGGTTTGCGCGTTTTGCGCAACACTCGCATGAAAACCAGGCTTTGATTGTATGGCACAAATGCGTGTCTTAGATGAGAAGCATATTTATCGCATATGAAGCTCAGAACGTGTGATGAATATCAATTTCACTTGGATGGCTGCCGAAAAATGTTTCAATACAGGAAATAGGAGAAAACTGACTGTTTTCAAAGAGGTTTCTTGAACTCTTTCCTCCATTAACTCCCCAAAGATTGCCCCTTCTATGCTGTAGAAGAATCCAATTTTGACTAAATCAAAAGTGTTAAGTGTCTAAACATTTAGGGCTGGGCGATAAACCGATATCGATATACATCACGATAAAGAAAATCCACAATAAGATTTTGAAGAATTTTCGGTATTTACTCTGTGTCGCTAAAACACAAGCAGTTCGGCTTTCTCAGGCTGCGTTTTCAACAGGGGCTGACGAAATCAGCTCAAAGGCACTCTCAGCGCTATGAGAGAGCTTGCTCCACACCGCTAACAATCCTACGATCCACCTTGCGAGCATGATGCTCGGCTTTCATAGGAATGAACTAAAAACGCTCTCAGCTTCGCTCACAACGCGTGAGTGGTAACGTAGTGTCAGACTGGTTGAACTGGCTAATGCTAGCTGCCTTGCTAACAATTAAGTTACGTCGGACACCAGATTGATTCCATCCGCACCGCAAATCTTCATGACAACGGTTGCGCGCTCTCATCGTCTCTAGTGAAGAGCGTGACGGAACAACAGTGATGTGGACAACAGCTCTGATCTTTCTGCTCTGAAATCTTGAATATTGTTCTCCAACACCAAACATGCATAATATCTGCCCTGTCCCGTTGCCTCTTTTCCCTGCATGTGTGTAGACATGAAGCGCCGCATGAGTTAACGTGGTTTCAAAGCACCTTTTTGACCAAAACGTTTTTCCCTTCTAAATATATCTTTATTAATCCGCATGTTACGAGACTTTAATAATAAACAAATCGATTTCTGTTCTAATTTTGTGAAAATGAATAAGATGTCTGGATTGGAGAAGGAAAGACTAAAATTACTAGTTGGTAGACTAGTCTCTCACTTTAATGAAAATATACAAATGTTTTTTAAATAAAAAAAAAAACGTTTTCTACATTTTCTCTCGGGACGCCCCTGAACACACATTCAGCATCATTCCATAGTAACAAGGGCTTCTAAGCCCCATACTTGGGTATCTGAATCTAAAGAAATATAAAAAATATTTTACAAAATACAGACTATTTTGACTGTTTAGAATTAATTTTTTCTTCTTTTCTTCCATCAACTTTGAAATAAAAAAAGAAAGTGCAATGCGTATATCGTGATAAATATCGATATCGAACCATATGAAAATGATTATCGTGATAACAATTTTGGCCATATCACCCAGCCCTACGTTTACATTACATTTACCCATTTGGCAGATGCTGTTTATATTTGATCTGTTTGTGTGTTCCCTGGAAATAGAACCAATGACCTTGGTATTGCTACCTGCTCTACCAGTTACAGGATTTCCACATCTAAAAACG
Organism: Xyrauchen texanus; assembly: GCF_025860055.1. Classification (NCBI taxonomy): domain Eukaryota; kingdom Metazoa; phylum Chordata; class Actinopteri; order Cypriniformes; family Catostomidae; genus Xyrauchen; species Xyrauchen texanus. The sequence continues at coordinate 4,385,834 of NC_068313.1, read as the reverse complement.
ACGGGTAATGTTAATTTCCCCCACTCCCACAATTTTGGTGCCCATTTCGTCCCCAAAGCACATTTGATATTCTTATACTTTACTACACCTTACAATACTATACTACAATACTTACATCAGGAGAGTAGCAGTTAAAGAGCTGCTCAGTGACGGACAGAAGACTCCGCTCCAGTTTGCTTCTGAGAGATGGAATTACAGTGAACTGCGGCTTTTCTGAGCATGCTATGTCTCTGTCAGATGTATCCGCTGGGCAGGTGGCCGTAACATCAAAACTGAACTGTAGATAAAGACTCTCAACATCCACCAAACTGTCTTTACCCTCTGTGTGGGATGAACTCTGTGGAGAGAAGCTGCAAAAGAAACAGATAAAGACACAATATACACATAACAATTTATTTAATTAACTGTACAGTAAGTTACAAACATCAACATCATTTAAGTATCTAAACACTAATATTGCAAAAGAAATATACAGGTGAAACTCGAAAAATTAGAATATCGTGCAAAAGTTCATTAATTTCAGTAATTCAACTTAAAAGGTGAAACTAATATATTATATAGACTCATTACAAGCAAAGCATATTTCAAGCCTTTATTTGATATAATTTTGATGATTATGGCTTACAGCTTATGAAAACCCCAAATTCAGAATCTCAGAAAATTAGAATATTACATGAAATCAATAAAAAAAAGGATTTTAAATACAGAAATGTCGGCCCTCTGAAAAGTATAATCATGCATATGTACTCAGTACTTGGTTTGGGACCCTTTTGCATTAATTACTGCCTCAATGCGGCATGGCATGGATGCTATCAGCCTGTGGCACTGCTGAGGTGTTATGGAAGACCAAGATGCTTCAATAGCGGCCTTCAGCTCTTCTGCATTGTTTGGTCTCATGTCTCTCATCTTTCTCTTGGCAATGCCCCATAGATTCTCTATGGGGTTCAGGTCAGGCGAGTTTGCTGGCCAATCAAGCACAGTAATACCATGGTCATTGAACCAGGTTTTGGTACTTTTGGCAGTGTGGGCAGGTGCCAAGTCCTGCTGGAAAATGAAGTCAGCATCTCCATAAAGCTAGTCTGCTGAAGGAAGCATGAAGTGCTCTAAAATGTCCTGGTAGACGGCTGCGTTGACTCTGGACTTAATGGCTCCCCAAACCAACACAGACTGTGGAAACTTCACACTGGACTTCAAGCATCTTGGATTGTGTGCCTCTCCATTCTTACTCCAGACTCTGGGACCTTGGTTTCCAAATGAGATGCAAAATTTGCTCTCATCAGAAAAGAGGACTTTGGACCACTGAGCAACAGACCAGTTCTTTTTTTCTTTAGCCCAGGTAAGACGTTTGACATTTGAAGCCCATGTCCAGGACCCGTCTGTGTGTGGTGGCTCTTGATGCAGTAACTCCAGCCTCAGTCCACTCCTTGTGAAGCTCCCCCACACATTTGAATGGCCTTTTCCTGACAATCCTCTCCAGGCTACGGTCATCCCTGCTGCTTGTGCAACTTTTTCTTCCACACGTTTCCCTTCCACTTAACTTTATATTAATGTGCTTTGATTCAGCACTTTGAGAACATCCAACTTCTTTTGCAATTACCTTTTGAGGCTTTCCCTCCTTGTGGAGGGTGTCAATGATGGTTTTCTGCACAACTGTTAGGTCAGCAGTCTTCCCCATGATTGTGAATTCAACTGAACCAGACTGAGAGACCATTTAAAGGCTCAGGAACCCTTTGCAGGTGTTTAGCTGATTAGAGTGTGACACTTTGAGCCTACAATACTGAACCTTTTCACAATATTCTAATTTTCTGAGATTCTGAATTTGGGGTTTTCATAAGCTGTAAGCCATAATCATCAAAATTATATCAAATAAAGGCTTGAAATATCTTACTTTGCATGTAATGAGTCTATATAATATATTAGTTTCACCTTTTAAGTTGAATTACTGAAATTAATGAACTTTTGCACGATATTCAAATTTTTCGAGTTTCACCTGTATGATAAAGGACACTGGCTATGTTCAGAAAGCGATACTAATATACTGCATACTGACTCCAGTCCACATACTGCATACTATATGTGTGTCATACTGAATAAAGCCGATATTTGTGACTGCTGGTCTCTGTGTCACACTCACCTCTCTGGCTGCAGGCTGCCCATTAGAAACATCACTCCTGTTCTGCTGTCTTTCAGCGTTAAAGACACAAGAATTCTGGGGATGACGTTCAGTGGAAAATCCCTACAAAGATCAATAAATTGTTTATAAGGCTCACATACTGTATCTCTGTTCAATACAAATTAAGCTCAATCAACAGCATTTTTAGCATAATGTTTATTACCACAAAAACATTATTTTGACTCAGCGCTTGTTTATTTAAAACAAAAAAGAAGAAGCAAAAATCGAAGTTATATTAAGGCACTTATAATGAAAGTGAATGGTGCCTGTCCATAAATGCTAAAATACAAACTTTTAACAGCTACAAGACTTACAAATTATACATGTTAACATGATTTTAATACTGTTTTAAACTGTCCATTACTGTTGAAACAATGTGTATTTTAGAGTTTCTGGATAGGTACCATTCACTTTCATTGCAAGTGACTTACTGTAACTGCGATTTTTGCTTATATATATATATATATATAAACAAGATAGTCAAAATGATTTTTATGGTAAATGAAACAATTCCACAAATGCTGTTAATTGAGCTTGACTTGTATTGAACCCCAAACCTTCCTTTAATAGTGTAGTGTGTAATATCTGCACCCCTAGTGGCACCAAATGGAAGTGCACAAGATTACTGCTCGAAACAGGTTTTCCAAACACTCCTACCACCTTTTCCAAACACCATCTTCCATTGTTCCACAGTGTTTACACTTTTCAGGAAGTCTATTTACTAATGGCTGACTTATAGTTGATTGTGCATATTAAACTGTAATACGAAAAAGTATTTTTTAATTTAAAAAAATTACAAAATTCACCACAATACTATACATAAAAACTGTAATTCAGGGTACAGAGGTATATCCGATATTCCCGATATAGTCACGATATGATTTTACTGACAATGTAAATTTAAGCAGAATTGTGAATATCTCAATGATTTTAATGTGATTTTGGAAGCACTTTATTTTACAGTACTGTTATAAATTGAAGTACTATTTAATTACAACAACAACAACAACAGTAAATAATAGGTACTAACTAAACCTATCCCCAACCTTAACCCATATTAAATACATAAGGTTACCTAATAATACTCAGTATGTTCTTGGGTAAGTACACTGTAAAGTATACTGAAAGTACACGTAAAGTAAAATAAAGTGCAACTGTCATTTGGCCATTAAGTATCATAAAGAGCACATCAGTCGACTAATCTCACAATCCTTCAGGCCTGCACAATTATGCAAAATAACAGTGAAATGTGATTATTAAACTGAAAAAGGCAGCACTTAAAGATACTGTAGATAAATATGATCTCTGTATGTGTCACGTTCCTCTGTTGTCTACCCTGTGTTCTGTGTCTCACTATTCACGTTCATGTCATGTTTCCTTGTCTGCTCCGTGTTTTCCATTTCACCCATCACCGTTCACGCTCCATGTCACGTTTTCCTTGTTGTCCGCCCCATGTTTCACTGTCCTTGTCTAAAACTACATTTCCCACAATTCTCGGCCTCCCTCACTGCCTGCACTCATCATTGTTTTCACCTGTGTCTCGTTCAGTCTCCACTTTGTCTGTGTATTTAAACCCTGGTTCTTTGTTTAGTCTCTGTCAATCGTTGTTCGTTTCTTGAATGTTGTCAAGCCTGGTCTGTGTTCCTTACCAGAGTTCTTAGTTTTGTTTCACTGTGTTAAATCTGTTTCGTTGTGTTTTAGTTTCCTGTTTTCCCATCGTGGACTTTCATTTGTGTTTACCTTTTATTTCTTATGTGTTAATCCCAATAAAACCGCATTTGGATCCGCACCACTTGTCCGTCTTGTCCTGCTTCCACACCCTTCATAACAGTATGCTTAATAATAATAATCAGGTAATGCTCGATTATGTGCACGCGCAGGGCTCACGGGCTCGTGCTATTAGCGCTTTCAGAGCTGTACACGTACACGTGCATTGTGAAAGAAAAGTAATTGCTGGTTCAAGCATTTGTGCAACTCCAAACATTAGTAACCACTAGAAATGATTATACACATCTCCAAACGTGGCACAGTATAACAGAAAAGGTGCTTTCACCAGATGCTGAACATTGTAAACTACACACTGCACTTCAGTGTCAAAATAAAAGCTCCAGGTGAAGGTGAAGTAAATAGGACAGATATATATTACTAAATATTTTACAGAAATATTGTGTATTTAAAACAAATCTAATCCTTAAAATAACAATGATAATTCAGTATTATATTATAATAATAAACTTGTAATTTATTATTATGCGATATTCCTGAGTTAGTTCTTGCACACACTGTTCATTCACAAAACTTTTTTTTTGTAAAAAATATATGAAGAAAAATAATGATTTTTGTTACACTAATATGTAGCATTGAATATGGAATATAAATGTAAATATAAAAGTAAATATCATGAAAAAGAAAATCTCATTCTCCAACAAACATCCCATTATTATTTTTAAATTAAATTTTTATTCAATGCTTTTAAAATATTGAATCTACTCTATTGTTTGTATAAAATGATGGTTAATCTGATTTTAAAAAGAAAAATATATTTTTTTAGATCAAATACATCCTAGCGAGATATACAGGTGAAACTCGAAAAATTAGAATATCGTGCAAAAGTTCATTAATTTCAGTAATTCAACATAAAAGGTGAAACTAATATATTATATAGACTCATTACAAGCAAAGTAAGATATTTCAAGCCTTTATTTGATATAATTTTGATGATTATGGCTTACAGCTTATGAAAACCCCAAATTCAGAATCTCAGAAAATTAGAATATTACATGAAATCAATAAAACAAAAAGGATTTTAAATACCGTAATTTCCGGACTATTGAGCGTACCTGAATATAAGCCGCACCCACTGATTTTTAAATCAAATATTATTTTGAACATAAATAAGCCGCAGGTGCCTACCGGTACATTGAAACAAGTTAACTTTACTCAGGCTTTAACGAAACACGGTGTGGCAGCGGGGGCGTGGTCAAGCGCCCGTCCGGGAGAGAAAAGTGGTAAGGGTGCTTACACCTGAGCTAAATTATGTTTAACACCGGTGTCTAATTTCAGTAAGCATGGGGAGAGCGGCATAAAAAGGCAGCAGCCACAGAGCTGAGAGAGTGACACACGTCAGTCTAGTGTTGGCGCATAGAAGAATTGAGAAACTTTATAAAATTGATTGTAAACATTGCTGTGGCCATTAAAAGCCTTACCTGGAACACCAAGTGCCCTGCTGAAAACTGTCACACTGGTGCCCGTGTGACAGTTTTCCCAAGAAGGACACGTGAAGCAGGGCACTTGAAATTAGACACCGGTGTTAGACATAATTTAGCGCAGGTGTAAGTGCCCTTACAGCTTTTCTCTCCCGGACGGGCGCTTGACCACGCCCCCGCTGCCACACACGGCTTGTAATAAAATATTTGCAGTAAATAGTAGCCTACCAAGAAAGTCATTGGTCACTATCTTCCTCCTCTTGTGCACATGAAACCACTGAAGTCATCTCCTTCGGTGTCGGAGTTGAATAGCCTCAGATTTAGTTGTCTTTTTGCATCACGCTGCTGTTTCCAACGTCTTATCATCGACTCATTAAGACCAAGCTCCCGTGCAGCAGCCAGCCGCTTCATTGTATAAGCCGCGAGGTTCAAAGCGTGGGAAAAAAGTTGCGACTTATAGTCCGGAAATTACGGTACAGAAATGTCGGCCCTCTGAAAAGTATAATCATGCACATGTACTCAGTACTTGGTTTGGGACCCTTTTGCATTAATTACTGCCTCAATGCGGCGTGGCATGGATGCTATCAGCCTGTGGCACTGCTGAGGTGTTATGGAAGACTAAGATGCTTCAATAGCGGCCTTCAGCTCTTCTGCATTGTTTGGTCTCATGTCTCTCATCTTTCTCTTGGCAATGCCCCATAGATTCTCTATGGGGTTCAGGTCAGGCGAGTTTGCTGGCCAATCAAGCACAGTAATACCATGGTCATTGAACCAGGTTTTGGTACTTTTGGCAGTGTGGGCAGGTGCCAAGTCCTGCTGGAAAATGAAGTCAGCATCTCCATAAAGCTTGTCTGCTGAAGGAAGCATGAAGTGCTCTAAAATGTCCCGGTAGACGGCTGTGTTGACTCTGGACTTAATAAAGCACAGTGGACCAACACCAGCCGATGACATGGCTCCCCAAACCAACACAGACTGTGGAAACTTCACACTGGACTTCAAGCATCTTGTATTGTGTGCCTCTCCATTCTTCCTCCAGACTCTGGGACCTTGGTTTCCAAATGAGATGCAAAATTTGCTCTCATCAGAAAAGAGGATTTTGGACCACTGAGCAACAGACCAGTTCTTTTTTTCTTTAGCCCAGGTAAGACGTTTGACATTTGACATTTGAAGCCCATATCCAGGACCCGTCTGTGTGTGGTGGCTCTTGATGCAGTAACTCCAGCCTCAGTCCACTCCTTGTGAAGCTCCCCCACACATTTGAATGGCCTTTTCCTGACAATCCTCTCCAGGCTACGGTCATCCCTGCTGCTTGTGCACCTTTTTCTTCCACACTTTTCCCTTCCACTTAACTTTCTATTAATGTGCTTTGATACAGCACTTTGAGAACATCCAACTTCTTTTGCAATTACCTTTTGAGGCTTTCCCTCCTTGTGGAGGGTGTCAATGATGGTTTTCTGCACAACTGTCAGGTCAGCAGTCTTCCCCATGATTGTGAATTCAACTGAACCAGACTGAGAGACCATTTAAAGGCTCAGGAACCCTTTGCAGGTGTTTAGCTGATTAGAGTGTGACACTTTGAGCCTACAATACTGAACCTTTTCACAATATTCTAATTTTCTGAGATTCTGAATTTGGGGTTTTCATAAGCTGTAAGCCATAATCATCAAAATTATATCAAATAAAGGCTTGAAATATCTTACTTTGCTTGTATAATATATTAGTTTCACCTTTTAAGTTGAATTACTGAAAATAATGAACTTTTGCACGATATTCTAATTTTTGAGTTTCACCTGTATATTGAATATCGTCACTATGCTAAAAAATCATTTTTGTAGCCATATCACTCAGCCCTTGTCCAGAGTGATGCGGGTTCAGGCAGGTGTGATATAAAGATGTTGTACCTAATGATAATGAGGTGAGGTTTGCAGTTCTCCTCTGTATCTTCACTCTGTTGGTTCATGAGCAGCCAGTTGATGATGGAGTCTCTCAGCGTGGGCGGCTCTCCGCCCGTCTCCATCAGAACTCCACTGGTGATGTCTCTGCCGTGAACACTCTTAGGAATAGAGCACTTCAACAAGGCCTGAGCCAAACTGAGGGCACCAACTCTGAGGGAAAACAATGAAAATAAAACCTAAGTGAAAACCTTTAAACATTACAGAAATGTTCCAAGTTTAACACAACCAGGAATTTTAAAGACCGCATCTGTGATATGCTGTTGACTTCCGTGAAAAATATTTTTGACTATTCCACCATTGGTAAAAACTAACAAAAATTTTATTGTAGTCAACGCTATTCCTAGTGGTATAAAAATGATTCTGAAAGGAGAGCGAAACAAATCCTATTTCTCTGAATAACACTTCTATTTCAATTGAAGGAATTCTTTTTACTGATATCAAATTCAATAACCACTTTGTTCGCAATCATATCAGCAGAAAATCTATTCCAGCATCTTCCTTTCCATGGATGATGCTATACAGTGTTAATTGGAATTTGGTATGGTCTCTTTAAATATTAAAATATGACATACACTCACCTAAAGGATTATTATGAACACCATACTAATACTGTGTTTGACCCCCTTTCACCTTCAGAACTGCCTTAATTCTACATGGCATTGATTCAACAAGGTGCTGAAAGCATTCTTTAGAAATGTTGGCCCATATTGATAGGATAGCATCTTGCAGTTGATGGAGATTTGTGGGATGCACATCCAGGGCACGAAGCTCCCATTCCACCACATCCCAAAGATGCTCTATTGGGTTGAGATCTGGTGACTGTGGGGGCCATTTTAGTACAGTGAACTCATTGTCATGTTCAAGAAACCAATTTGAAATGATTCGAGCTTTGTGACATGGTGCATTATCCTGCTGGAAGTCGCCATCAGAGGATGGGTACATGGTGGCCATAAAGGGATGGACATGGTCAGAAACAATGCTCAGGTAGGCCGTGGCATTTAAACGATGCCCAATTGGCACTAAGGATCCTAAAGTGTGCCAAGAAAACATCCCCCACACCATTACACCACCACCACCAGCCTGCACAGTGGTAACAAGGCATGATGGATCCATGTTCTCATTCTGTTTACGCCAAATTCTGACTCTACCATCTGAATGTCTCAACAGAAATCGAGACTCATCAGACCAGGCAACATTTTTCCAGTCTTCAACTGTCCAATTTTGGTGAGCTCTTGCAAATTGTAGCCTCTTTTTCCTATTTGTAGTGGAGATGAGTGGTACCCGGTGGGGTCTTCTGCTGTTGTAGCCCATCCGCCTCAAGGTTGTGTGTGTTGTGGCTTCACAAATGCTTTGCTGCATACCTCGGTTGTAACGAGTGGTTATTTCAGGCAAAGTTGCTCTTCTATCAGCTTGAATCAGTTGGCCCATTCTCCTCTGACCTCTAGCATCAACAAGGCATTTTCAGCCCACAGGACTGCCGCATACTGGATGTTTTTCCCTTTTCACACCATTCTTTGTAAACCCTAGAAATGGTTGTGCGTGAAAATCCCAGTAACTGAGCAGATTGTGAAATACTCAGACCGGCCCGTCTGGCACCAACAACCATGCCATGCTCAAAATTGCTTAAATCACCTTTCTTTCCCATTCTGACATTCAGTTTGGAGTTCAGGAGATTGTCTTGACCAGGACCACACCCCTAAATGCATTGAAGCAACTGCCATGTGATTGGTTGATTAGATAATTGCATTAATGAGAAATTGAACAGGTGTTCCTAATAATCCTTTAGGTGAGTGTATATGCTACCCTTGTAATAGCGGACTCCATAAGTATTTTCAAAATATTGAGAAGAAATGCAATTTCTGTGACCTAGAAGAAGGGATGCACTGAAATTTCGGCTGCCGAAAATGGCACTTTCGGTTTTCGGCCGAGTGTTCTCTGCACTGCAGTGTTTGTTCAGCAGAACTTTCAAGATATATATATATATATATACACACAGAGTACAGCAAGAGATTCTACAGGAATGCGCCCCGATCCACAGCAGTGCCACAACTAGCGCAGCTACAACACAACTTGAGACGTATCTAGCTGAACTACCCGTTGCCAGAAGCGACAATCCCCTTGACTACGGTCGCATAAACAAAGACCGCTTTCCTTTGCTTGCGCGGATTGCACGCATGTATTTATCTGCCCAAGCACCAGCACAGAGAGTGAGAGCCTGTTCAGTGCAGCATCTCATGTTCTTGATGAGCTTTCTTACAGGAGAGACTGTCAGAAAGTTTAGCAACTTTTGTTCTTGAAGAGAAACCTGTCACTTGTACTTAAATAGAAAGCGGTCCAATTTGATGTGTATAGCAATTACATTACACTTGTTCTTCTCTCGAGGATACATCTGTCGTTTACAGTTGAGGTTGGATTTAGTTCAATTACTGCTGTTTTGCACTGTTGTTTTGCACAATAATTTTCACTTAAAGTGTACATCCGTTTACATAAACAGAACAGAGCACTGATCTATATATATATATAATTATATATTATAGTTATATATAGATCAGTGGAATAGAGGCCCTCTGCCGTTCTGTGTTCTGCCTTTTATTTTAATTAAAATTACTGTTGCATTTAAACTTTTTCAAAGATGCTAGCTAAGTTCATTACTTGACTGTTGTTTTGCATATAATAGTTTTCTAAAACTTTACATTATTTGGTAATTGTTAATAAAATCTGTAAAATTAGATTTTTACAGAACTGAATGAAGAATAATATTTAATATAGTTTTAATATATTTTTTGTCCAATTTTGGTGTGTTACTTTCAATAAAAGTGTGATTTATTTTATTGGTTTGTAGTTTTTTCAGATTCATTAAATTCATGTAATTAATGAAAAAGTATAAAATTAACAAAATTATACACACATTTTTTAATTTTTTTAATTTTTTTTTTAAATAGGTAAACATTTCGGTTTCGGTTTTCGGCCAAGTGCATCCTGGATTTTCGGTTTCGGTTTTGGCCCAGAATTTTCATTTCGGTGCATCCCTACCTAGAAGAGACGATTGTTCATCTTTTTATCGAATGTCTTTGTGTTAAATCCTTCTGGAACGAGCTATGTACCTATCTCTGAGAAAAAACAAATGTCAAAATATGTTTAAACACTTATAATATAATTTTTCTTTGTAACAATGCAAATTCATGTATCCAGTACATTGTTAATCTCTTTACTATAGGAGGATCTTTGTTGACATCTTTGTACGCATGCGCGAGTGGTTGTGTGGCAAAAAAACAAACGGTATGGCGGGCTGTAAAGACGCGACGAGCACTTTCAAGAGAGTTAGCGGGCGAAATCCACAATATATAAGCACTTTAACATCTGAAGACCGGAGGAGGTTTGGAGAGAAGCTCAAAATTTGTATTGGTGACAAAATCGAAGTTATTCAAAGCCCATATGAGATCTGGGATGACAAAAAGCGTTAGTCCGACTTCGCCCGTGTCTTGGCCACCAATCTGCTGGGGAGACATTTATTCTTATTTAATAGAAAACCCTGGACCCTTAACTCATGAAAGATTAAAGGCTTTCAAAAGTCTGGAGGCCTATGATTATTTTGTTTCTCGAAAAGTTGGGCCGATCTTTTCTGCCAAACAGAAAGCAGTGATCGTGCTAAAAGCAGAGGTTAGATCTGGCCAAGCAGAGTCACAGCGTGATTCGCATCTCCGTGGGTGATCGCCAAAGAGAACGGCGAAATAATCACTGCTCACTGCGACTGCAAAGCCGGGTAAGTCTTCATTGATCAGTGTTCTTATTTATTTATTGAAAATGTAGTGACTGTTGTACCAATTCAATTGTGTTCAGTGTGAGACTTTCAATGGCGTCTGTACTATGGTGAAAAATTGTATATCACAGCTTACACATTTCTCCTTCTTTCAAATCCAGTCTTGGAGAAACATGCAGTCATGTAGCAGCTTTAATGTTTAAAGTAGAAGCAGCTGTCAGGATAGGACTTACAAATGCTGCATGTACTAGTGAGGCTTGCAGGTATCAAAGCACAGCTACAGAATGTAATTGCACACGACCATTTCTTTCGTTTTTCGCGATCCTTTTCGGAGGGAATTCGGAAAAACTTTTTATCAGGCCCCCAACGAGCCGTACAATTGACCACACAGCAAGAGTGAACCATCCTCTTCTCTAAATCTTCCTCCAAACGTGCAAAACAATCAAATTACAGGTATCTAGCGGTGTTTCCTGCCACACGATTCCCATGATGCAACGCGACAAACATAAACAATGACGTCACAAAAGATCCGCCTATACTTGGTAAATTTTTTATACACAAATGCAAATTTTTGGGTAAGAATCCGCTAATGTCACTTTTTCTGGTTGACTGTAACTTCTATATTATGTCTTTGATGGGCATAAAAAACAAAAAATCATTGAAAAGTAAAAAAATGCTTTCATTGTTTAACCTTATATAGATTTTTTTTTATTTTTTTTTCCCTCTGGCTTTTTTTATTTTATTTTTTTACAATTGATGCATGTGTTATTTATTTATTTTTTTATAATTGTTGTATGTGGTTTTTTTTATTTATTTTTTTTATAATTGTTGTATGTGTTTTTTTTGTTGTTTTTTTTATAATTGTTGTATGTGTTTTTTTTGTTGGTTTTTTTTATAATTGTTGTGTTTTTTTTTATTGGTTTTTTTTATAATTGTTGTATGTGTTTTTTTTTGTTGTTTTTTTTATAATTGTTGTATGTGTTTTTTTGTTGTTTTTTTTTATAATTGTTGTATGTGGTTTTTTTGTTGTTTTTTTTATAATTGTTGTATGTGTTTTTTTTGTTGTTTTTTTTTATAATTGTTGTGGTTTTTTAATTGTTTTTTTTTAATAATTGTTGTATGTGTTTTTTTTGTTGTTTTTTTTTAATAATTGTTGTATGTGTTTTTTTTGTTTTGTTTTTTTATAATTGTTGTATGTGTTTTTTTTGTTTGTTTTTTTTTATAATTGTTGTATGTGTTTTTTTTTGTTTGTTTTTTTATAATTGTTGTATGTGGTTTTTTTTTGTTTGTTTTTTTATAATTGTTGTATGTGTTTTTTTTTGTTTGTTTTTTTATAATTGTTGTATGTGTTTTTTTTTGTTTGTTTTTTTATAATTGTTGTATGTGTTTTTTTTTTTGTTTTTTTTTATAATTGTTGTATGTGTTTTTTTGGGGTTTTTTTATAATTGTTGTATGTGTTTTTTTTATAATTGTTGTATGTTTTTTAATTTTTGTTTTTTTTATAATTGTTGTATGTGTTTTTTTTTGTTGTTTTTTTTATAATTGTTGTATGTGTTTTTTTTGTTGTTGTTTTTTATAATTGTTGTATGTTTTTTTTTGTTTTTTTTTTTATAATTGTTGTATGTGTTTTTTTTATAATTGTTGTATGTTTTTTTGTTTTTGTTTTTTTTATAATTGTTGTATGTGTATTTTATTTTTTTTTTTATAATTGTTGTATGTGTTTTTTTTTGTTGTTTTTTTATAATTGTTGTATGTTTTTTTGTGTGTTTTTTTTATAATTGTTGTATGTGTTTTTTTAGTTTTTTATAATTGTTGTATGTGTTTTTTTTTGTTGTTGTTTTTTTATAATTTTTGTATGTGTTTTTTTTTTTTTTTAATTGCTGTATGTGTTTTTTTATAATATTACGTGTTTTTTTTTTTTTTATAATTGTTGTTTTTTTTTTTTGTTGTTTTTTTTATAATTGTTGTATGTGTTTTTTTTGTTGTTTTTTTATAATTGTTGTATGTGTTTTTTTTGTTGTTTTTTATAATTGTTGTATGTTTTTTTGTGTTTTTTTATAATTGTTGTATGTGTTTTTTTGTTTTTTATAATTGTTGTATGTGTTTTTTTTTGTTGTTGTTTTTTATAATTTTTGTATGTGTTTTTTTTGTTTTTTTAATTGCTGTATGTGTTTTTTTTTTTGTTTTTTTTTTATAATTGTTGTACGTGTTTTTTTTTTTTTTTTTTTTATAATTGTTGTTTTTTTTGTTGTTTTTTTTATAATTGTTGTATGTGTTTTTTTTTTTTGCTGTTCTTGTTCTGCAATTTTTGACACAACTTCATGAAAGACCTTTGGCATGATTAAAAAAAAATAAATAAATGGTTGATTAATTAATTCCCTTAATATTTTAATGGTGATTACTTTCTATTAATAGAATTTACATTACAATTCTTATTTTGTGTAAATTGCATAGGCTACACTTCCAAAACAAAATGAGAACTGTTATTGAATTACTTTACAATAAAATGTAAAACATTAAGTTTCTATACCTAAAACCCACCTTTAAATGAATAGATTTATTGATAAATAGTTTTTTGCAACAAATCAAAGTTTGTAATGTTGCGATTCCAGACGGAAATAAATGGTTGGGTTCACATAAAAGAATTTGAAGCCACCTAAATAGCCCGAAAAACAGTTTGCAATGACAGGAATGTAAGTAGTGACATACCGGTAATTTAAATGTATTATCTTTGTATAAATAAAACTGTCCTTAACCTTATATATTAATTTAACCTCCTGAGACTTGAGTGTGACTGCTGTGTGAATTTTTTATTCCATTTATTGATCTGTAATTAGCAAGAAACATGCAAAAAAAAAAAAAAAAAAAAAAAAGGGTTGCTTTTATTTTAGACCAAACGGTTATCCTAAAAATTGATGTCCACATATGTGAACAGAGGAATAAGTTGTGAACATTTTTAAATAATACCACATTTTAAAAAGTCAGATTTATATTATTATTTGTTTTTTAAATAACATTGTTTATGTTTCCAGGAGTGTTGGTTATTAATGTTTTTTAACATTACAGAAATTAAATCAGAAATTGGCTCTACGTGACACAGGCTTGATGAAAGATGAGCAAAGAAACTTACAGGGAAGGTTTGCAAACAGCACCGGAGAAAACTTTCCAGAACTCTCTATCCACAGGCACCAGGGATTCCTGCACCATAGTACGCAACAGTTCCAGACACAGAGAGCCAGTCTGTGCTGAGCTGACTCCACGCAGTGCAAGAGCCCACACTCTCCCCCAAATACGGCCCAGCTCAGCCACATGACTCGAGGAGTTCACTGAGCTCTGGGCATGACAGAGAGCCAGCATCCTCAGACAGCGCAGGACGTACGGCCCTCTCTCGCCCCTTCGCTGCTGTTCACCCAGCAGCTGACAGAGCAGCCCCAGCAGAGGCACAAGCTCATGAGCGGGCAGGATGGAGGGGTACCTGGATATCAGGACGGCTGTGACCTGTAACCTGTCGGGTGACATAATGAATCACTACACTGCAAACAAACTAGAGAGCTTCATTTTTAGACAATTTTCATAAATATATGGAATGGTCAGTGAATGAAGATGCACTCAGTATTTTTTTTTTATGTTGCCTTGGACTGACAACTAGTGGCAGGGATGCAGCATCATACTGATGCCATTGTAGAAATTCACTATTCACAGTCAGACAGGATTCATTTAATCTTTATGTGAAAATATTCCATAACAGTGTGGTATCCGGCTGGTCATGTGATTCTAACATAGCAGCCTCCATGAGGGGACCCTCTCCATGTAGAATAAAACAGTTCTGATAAGGTTACAGATACGACTGGAGTCATCATGTCATGCGAGTGGTCATGATTTTATACATTTCTTTCAAAAATACAATACATTTCTTTCAAGGTAAAACTTTTTAAATGAGGGGGGGAAATACTGTGTGCACCTTTAAGACTGTCAGCATGTTCAGTGTGATTAGTTAAATTAAAAAAAAGTATAAAAAAACTATTTACGCAATTAATCATCATGACCCCTGAGCGTATGTAAATTCCATAATAAGGAATTTTTCAGTTCTAGCTTAAAGAACCACCTTCATGTTTTTGTGAGTCGCAGTCAGCAGGTGGCAGTCAGTGCAACTCCAGCTGTGCAGACAATAAAACCGACAGCTGGACAAGCACAGTTGAATGCAGGGGTCTTGGGAAGGGTCATTTCAAGTTTTAAATAACATTTAACTTGACTTAGCAACCTAAAAACACGGCATTTATGGCTGAGACACTAAAAACCAGTTTAACGCACCAAGTGTCCATCTGACACGTGTTGCTGAGGACTGAAGGCCAGTGAAAGACTTACAGTATGTTGAATAATATGGAAATGCAACAAACATATTGACTTCTAAAGCTACCTTTTGTATTGTCTAATCAAAGCCACAATTTCTGTCTTTGAATTATTTGAATGATTCTACATATTATTATATTATTAACATTATTATAATTATATATAAAAAAAAAAAAAAGTTTTTAATTGTTTTGATTAAAATATTTTTAAATTAAGGAAATATTTATTTGGAGGCCTTTTTACGCAAATATTGATTTACGCGATTGATAACGATTAATTCGATTAATTATTTGGCATTAAAACAGCCCTAATAATTTAATCATAAAATATAATTAAGAAAACACCAGAATGGGTAACAGGGTCGCAAATGTATCTCGAATTAGGCTATCACTCAGAAGAGGCTAGCTATCTTTGGATCAAATGTTTGTTTGTAGTTATTAATAAACGTATATTTCCCATTAATAAATAAAAACAGATTTATTTGATTTTTTTCTTGCAGTCAAAACCCCAGTTTCATGTCAAATTCAGAAATAGAATGAAAGGTTTTACTTGTCTTCCCACCATACTGTAGAACGAGTCCAAATGAAGTCAATTTTATTGAATGTAATTTTTAATAGGAAAATAATATTATGCAATATAGTAGGGTTGAAAAGAAAATGTGGGACAGCGCTAAACACTACATAAATAAAATAAGTAAATAATAAAAAATATATAAAAACCAAAATGTATTAAAAATTCTGACGTTGTATGATTTTAACTGATGTATACAGACGAGAAGGTTAAAACCTGTGAGGTGGTTTATGTAATAGTTCACTCTAAAGAAAAACATGTGATTTGTGCCTTTATTGTCTTTTTTTTTTAAATAGGACAACAATGTGTACCGTATTCATGAAAACTGAAATAAAACAAACTGCAATACCGAAATGTCCTCACTTAAAACAATGCTAAATTTGTGTATTAAACATAAACAAACAGTACCAGGGTATCATGTCGAAGTCGCTGTGGTGAGGCTGCAGTTTAGATCGTATCACCTCCCAATTTGTCAGCGGTTGCTCGATTCGTCTACGCTTGTAGCTCTGTGGACTGTCCCGTTGAGTATCTCGACATAGAGATGATGTCACTTCCTGAACATGCGTACCTTGACTGAACAACTAATCAAACACAGCACATTCACATTCAACAAATCAAAATGTCATATTAATGTGACATAAACACACCAAGGAAAAGACTTTCAGTAAATAATGACTTCGGTCTGTTCGCAAAAAGCTATCCTAAGGCTTCAGAATACTTGGGATATTGGACATGAGTCGTATATACTGCACTACTTTATTGATTGACTGATGACTGAGCAGCAACATGAATCACCTGGTGGCAGACATCTGCCGTCAGCTCAATGAGGTTTTCTTGTACAGCTATATGACGAGAACCTGTGGCGTATTTCCCTCTGCTGCCGATCTGACCGATCTCACTGACCAGGGCATCATAGAGGGCGTAGAGTTGACCCTGCCATCTCACCCAGTCCTCCGCATGGGCACCTGTGCCAGCAAAGCATTATGATAGAAGCAAGAACGCTATTAGAAATGACTAGGGCTGCACAAATAATCAAAATACAATCATGCACTGCACGCTTCAAAGAGAAGGGGCGGAGCTCTGTTCTGTCACCTACTACACTTACTCCAAACACACGTGGTGCTCACAATGCAGTCTGTGTCCTCAGCAGTCTCAAAGCAGTTCACAATAAGAGCGCAATCTACACAAAATCTATTTAAAGAGGTGATCTGAGTATGCGGAGCGAGTCATGTACAACACATACTGTGAACATTTAAATTAGCTTAAAAACACATTTGGAATGAGGACCATATTTAAAAACTATTGTCAACTACACAGAAACTCAAAGGTCTTCCTGCAGCTTCTGGATTTAAACGGAAGAAAAAGAACTGGGATTCTTTTTTCTCCCTTGTAGTTTTTGAACATGAGAGCTGCTGTTTCAAAGTGATTTTGTGTGCTTTTGTTCTTTAAGCCTTAACATTCGAGCAGCAGCAAAATGAGATATTAAAGGTCATTAACATACTGCAGTTCAAATTGCAATCTATATTATAACATCTATCTAATATAATATATATTGTCAAAAAATTGCAATAGGATTTTCACTATCCCAGACTGAAGCTCTATGTACCACAGTAATAATAACAGGTAGTAGTGGAAATCAGTTGAACTCGGTTTTGAAAGCGTCTGGCTCAGACTCTCCCTCACCGTGTATAATGTAAAGTACTATGTACAGTATACAGTACATAATACAGTATTGTTTGTTTTTTGGCCAAATCATGCAGACCTAGTAATAGCAATATCATTCAATGCCATAAATAATTTGTTTTTAAGAGTCACGAGCATGACTGCATTTTCCATTTCGCTTATGATTTGTAACTAGTAGCACCAAATAAATATGTAAAAGAAAACAACAAAAAATGTTTTTTTTTTTTTGTAGAGCAAATATTTTCCCTAAAAAATGCCCCCATACAGTGCAAAGTATTCACAGCTCTTCACTTTTTACACATTTTGTTATGTTACAGCCTTATTCCAAAATGGATTAAATTCATAATTTTCCACAAGATTCTACAAACATTACCTCATAATGACAACGTGAAAGAATTTTGTTTGAAATCTTTGCAAATTTATTACAAATAAAAAACAAAAAAAATTAAATGTACATAAGTATTCACAGCCTTTGCTCAATACTATGTTGAAGCGCCTTTGGCACCAATTACAGCCTCAAGTCTTTTTGAGTATGATGCTACAAGCTTGGCACACCTATTTTTGGGCAGTTTCTCCCATTCTTCTCCGCATGACCTCTCAAGCTCCATCAGGTTGGATGGGGAGCATCGGTGCACAGCCATTTTCAGATCTCTCCAGAGATGTCCAATCGTGTTCAAGTCTGGGCTGTGGCGGGGCCACTCAAGGACATTCACAGAGTTGTCCCATAGCCACTCCTTTGTTATCTTGGTGGTGTGCTTAGGGTCGTTGACCTGTTGGAAGATGAACCTTCGCCCCAGTCTGAGGTCCCGAGCGCTCTGGAGCAGGTTTTCATCAAGGATGTCACTGTACATTGCTGCATTCATCTTTCCCTCGATCCGGACTAGTCTCCCAGTTCCTGCCGTTGAAAAACATCCCCACAGCATGATGCTGCCACCACCATGCTTCACTGTAGGGATGGTATTGGTCAGGTGATGAGCGGTGCCTGGTTTCCTCCAGACATGACGCTTGCCATTCAGGCCAATCTTTGTTTCATCAGACCAGAGAATTTTGTTTCTTATGGTCTGAGAGTCCTTCAGGTGCCTTTTGGCAAACTCCAGGGGGGCTGTCATGGCCACTTTACCATACAGGCCTGATTGTTGGAGTGCTACAGAGATGGTTGTTCTTCTGGAAGGTTCTCCTCTCTCCACCTAGAAATGCTGGAGCTCTGTCAGAGTGACCATCGGGTTCTTTGTCACCTCCCTGACTAAGGCCATTCTCTCACGATCGCTCAGTTTGGCCGGGCTGCCAGCTCTAGGAAGAGTCCTGGTGGTTCCAAACTTCTTGCATTTACGGATGATGGAGGCCACTGTGCTCATTGGGACCTTCAATGCTGCAGAAATGTTTCTGTACCCTTCCCCAGATCTGTGCCTTGACACAATCCTGTCTCGCAGGTCTACAGACAATTCCTTGGACTTCATGGCTTGGTTTGTGCTCTGACATGCACTGTTAACTGTGGGACCTTACATAGACAGGGGTGTGCCTTTCCAAATCATGTCCAATCAACTGAATTTACCACAGGTGGACCCCAAGCAAGTTGTAGAAACATCTCAAGGATGATCAGTGGAAACAGAATGCAGCGGAGCTCAATTATGGCAAATTGTTATGGCAAAGGCTGTGAATACTTATGTAAATGTGATTTGTTTTTAATTTTTATTTGTAATACATTTGCAAAGATTTCAAACAAACATCTTTCACATTGCCATGATGGGGTATTGTTTGTACAATTTTGAGGAAAATAATGAATTTAATCCATTTTGGAATAAGGCTGTAACATAACAAAATGTGGAAAAGGTGAAGCGCAGTGAATACTTTATTGATGCACACTCTATGTGGACAGCGGGAAAGTTGTGAAATTTTAAATAATACCAAGCTATAGAAAGTCTGATTTTTTTATTATATTGCTTATGTTTCCAAAAGTGTTGGTTATTCATGTTTTTGAGACGTTACAGCTGATTTTCTGTAAAGCTGCTTTGGAACAATGTGTATTGGGAAAAGCACAAATAAAATTTATTTGACTTGATTTCTACGTTACAATGTTTTTTTGTACTTTGGCAAAAAAATCTCAATGTTCTCTCTTTATGGTGCATTCACATACAATGCGAAACAAGCATTTTCATACAAATTCAATTCAAAGATGAATAGACGCAAATGACATTTCGGATGAAACTAGAGACTCAAACAGGTTTCAATGTAAAAAATAATGAGGTTTCATACCAGATGTAAAATTGTTGCCATTTCTCCCAAAGACAAACTCTGCTGTGATCGAAGTTGTTTTGTCACATGACTTCGTAAGTCAAAAGTATAACCCTTTTCTGACAGCCCAGATACTTCTGAACCGAGATCAGTCGTTTAAATTAATTTAAAATATGCATTGCGTAGAGAGAAACCAAAACACAATGTCCACGCAGAAGGACGCAGGGTCGCAAGGGCTGCACGCTATATCGAAATATCGCAAATGTACATATCGCGATATACATATCACAAGGGCTTGCGTTAACAGCATGAGTTTTTTAATACAATGAATAGTAACATTAATAGTGATGCACATAGCAGAGATCAGACATGAAGCACGACTGTCACTTCGTGTGTGCGTGCAGTGTGCATATGAGCAGAGAGGACACATCTGATTTCAGTAAGTAGTACTGTATCTTTCAATATACAGATGTGTATAATGTGTATAATGATAGCCACACAGTAGGATCGTTACAAACATAATTTTGAAATAAAAATGATTTCAAAGGTGAGTTTAGCCTGTTGTATTACACATTTCATCCCTATATAACAGGCCCTAGAGATCATTACTTCTGAATGAAACACACCCATATGTCATTTATATGTTGCAGGACACTCAAAGCATGGCAAACCTCTTATAATAATACAAACATTGGCTTAACTTATCCAAAGACATGCGCTAAAGTCCAGAAACCCATACCGGTTGCAAGAAACCAGAGAAACCATACAAATTATTGAATGTCACACGAATACGGGACACTTGGGCATTTTAAGAGTTTCATCACAGGACGCGGGTCCTCGGCTCACCGTCCGACCTTTTTATGATTTAATAAATGTTCTGTCAGTATATTCCCCCTATGTTTCCCCTTTGTCAATGTCTGCTCCCTCTATGTTTCCCCTTAGGTTAGTGTTTCCTGTGGCGCCGTTATAAATTAAACATAGGTGGAACAAACTTCAAAACTAACATAAGGGGAAACACAGGGGGAACAGACTTCAACAATAAACTTAAGGGGAAACAGACTTATACAAAGTGGAAACATAGTGGGAACAGACTTCGACCCTAACCGTGAGGGGAAACATAGGGGGAACAGACTTCGACCCTAACCGTAAGGGGAAACATAGGGGGAACATACTTCGACACTAAACTCAAAGGGAAGCATATGGGGAACAGATTTAGACAAAGAGGAAACATAGCGGGAACAGACTTCGATACTAACCTTAAGGGAAAACATAGGGGTAACAGATTCCGACAAAGGGGAAACATAGGGGGAACAAACTTTGTCAAAGGGGAAACATACTTAGACACTAACCTCAAAGGGAAGCATATTGGGAACAGATTTAGACAAAGGGGAAACATAGGGGAACAGACTTCGACAAATTTGAAACATAGGGGGAACAAACTTTGACAAAGGAGAAACAGACTTCGACAAAGGGGAAACATGGGGGAACAGACTTCGACACTAACCTTAAAGGGAAACATTGGGGTAACAGATTCCGACAAAGGGGAAACATAAGGGGAACAAATTTGATAAAGGGGAAACATAGGGGAACAGACTTCGACACTAACCTCAAGGGGAAACATAGAGGTAACACACTTAGACAAACGGGAAACATAGGGGGAACAAACTTTGTCAAAGGGGAAACATACTTAGACACTAACCTCAAAGGGAAGCATATTGGGAACAGATTTAGACAAAGGGGAAACATAGGGGAACAGACTTCGACAAATTTGAAACATAGGGGGAACAAACTTTGACAAAGGGGAAACAGACTTTGACAAAGGGGAAACATGGGGGAACAGACTTCGACACTAACCTTAAGGGGAAACATTGGGGTAACAGATTCCGACAAAGGGGAAACATAAAGGGAACAAACTTTGATAAAGGGGAAACATAGGGGAACAGACTTCGACACTAACCTCAAGGGGAAACATAGGGGTAACACACTTAGACAAACGGGAAACATAGGGGGAACAAACTTTGACAAAGGGGAAACAGACTTCGACAAATGGGAAACATAGGGGGAACAAACTTTGATAAAGGGAAAACATAGGGGGAACATATTCGACACTAACCTTAAGGGGAAACATAGGGGTAACAGACTTTGACAAAGGGGAAACAGACTTTGACAAAGGGGAAACATGGGGGAACAGACTTCGACACTAACCTTAAGGGGAAACATTGGGGTAACGGATTCCGACAAAGGGGAAACATAGGGGGAACAAACTTTGATAAAGGGGAAACATAGGGGAACATATTCGAAACTAACCTCAAGGGGAAACATAGGGGTAACAGACTTTTCAGAAATATGCTCGTGAACTGAGACTGCTGAAAGCTCACCCTTTTTATTTTCTTTATTTTACAAAAGCACAAGGTATTGTTGTTATTGTGAGTGTACACAAATAAAGGTAGACCCTTTATAGTCTCTAATGATGTCACACTTATCTGTATGCACCAAAATGACGGAGTATTTTAAGTTGTTTCCGCTATAATGATGAAAATATCCAGGATGCGCCGGCGGGTCTGTCGACCCCAGAGTGTTAACAAAAAATCATTCCATTTTAAACTAAAGTGCAAAAAAAATTAATAAATACAAATATTTTCAAATCTGAAGTAAAATAAAATCCAGAAAAATAATAATTCTATAGACAGCTTTATGTTAACTATGTTAACGCATTCAAGCTGTGTGTATGGTAGTAATATTTATAGGTAGTAGCTGTATTTGGTTGAGCTTGGTTTTGAAGCTGCATCTCCTTGGTAACAGAATGTATCGGAGCCCAGGGCTGCAATTATACGGGCTGTTTAAACAGGATGCATTATGGAGCAAAACAGAATAGAACAGAACACAGGATTTTACTAAATTAACTCCTTTTTACTTGACACAACATTTTAAAACGCATTGCTTATTTGCAAGGCACTGGTAAGAGAGCACAACACAATGGCTTAAGACCCCCACCTAAGCGGATGTTCACACTGAATGCGTTTTTTTTTTCCAATAGTTCTTCTATGTATACACACACGCTAAATAGATGTCTTTGACCACTTGACCGCGTTTCACTGTTTCTTCAGTGTCGAGTTAAAAAGGACTTCAACCTTTAAAAACGCATCTCGTAATGCATGTATTCTGTTACATGCATTTTGCTAAATTTAGCGATTGGTCTGTAGTCATTGTCAGCTCTTGGCACACATTTAAAATTCAAATGCGCAATTTCAGCATTCAAATCTACCTTTTTATCTTAAATTTGACGAATACTCGCACTTCCAATTTTAATTTGACAGCCTTACTATTTCATGCTGTCTTCTTGTCAGCAATAATCTTTAGAAGCTAACATCATTTTATGCAAGACATAGAGCCAGTAGAGCATTTTATGTAGAAGATTATGACTTTCTAGAATGCTAAATTAGAAATTAAACTACAAGAAAGAATAGACAAGGTTCCAGACATCGTCATAGCTTGCTAACGTTTTTTATTAAATAGCATTTCCTTCATTAAACATTCCGGTCAGAGACCTTCTTTGAGCCTTGGCATCATAACAAAGCATATCAACATAATTAAACTATAGATTGGCATATTAGTATAATAACTTTTTTTTTTTTTGCACCAAATTAAATATTAAAAATGGTTTTCCTGTTTTACAAAACAATAGCCCGACCCCAATCTCACGCCATTGGTCGAACTGGTCTGGATACTTAAACAAAGCAATGTTCTGAAAGCACCCAAAAGCTTTTGGGAAGTCAACCTACTTATAGTTTTTTTTGCACATTAAACAAGAAAAAAAATACAAAAAAATAAATAAATTATTTTTGTAATAGAAACATCACTAACATCTCTTTTAAACAAATACTGTAATTGCAAGCTACTCTTTCTGTTCTTTCCATTACATTGAACTATGGTCCCGTGCGCAACCACTCTGTGTGCCAGGGGTGTTTGTTTGTTTATTTGTTAAATTGCTAATTAAAAGTTATGAATGGAATTATAGTGAATGGCAAACTGCCCTGTATCAGTACCTGTCTCTAGAGTCTTTGCTCCTCTGGGGTGATGCACACACAGCTGCAGGTTGAAAAATTTGACAAGCTCTTCTTTCAGCACTGGACGCGGTCTCATCTGAGTGTAAACATACAGCAGAGAGGGCAAAATCTCCTCACCCAAACCACACACCCGTTTCCTGCAGGACAGCAGAACTGAATGCAGAAACACATTCACTGCAGACACCAGATTCTCCAAAATCATCAGCTGTCTTTCTGCCCTGAGGAAGAACATCACAATTCAAGTCAAATCTATGCTTTAGTGCTAATGAATAATGTGTATCACATGTAAAAAAACAAAAAAACAGCCATGTGACAAACCTGGAGTTGCTCAGAGCCTTTAAGAAGAAGTTAAAGAGAGTGTGGGACAATCCGTCCGTTTGAAGACAACAGCCCCGAACAACCGTGTAAATGATGCGACTCACTTGGACCCTGTTGATGGACTTGAAGCCCTTGTTGAACATCCCACAGTACAAATCCAACAAACCTGCTCCAAAAACACAAAGAGAGAGAGAGCGGGAGAGAGAGAGGGAGAGGGAGAGGGAGAGGGAGAGGGAGAGAGAGAGAGAGAGGTGAGTGGTTGTTCTATGAGAAGACAGCATTTTGTTAACTATTATTTATTTCATACAACAAACGTAAACATTTTATAACTCAGAGTAAATGAATAGTGATAATACAATGTGTGCAAACACAAGACTTCGCAATGGTAAAATTGCAATTTTTTTGCAAACATCAAAATTCAAATCAGTGACGTGAACAGCACTAATGTGGAATCAGACTCTGACTTTGATCTGTAGGTGCATGTGTGTGTGGGCGTGTGATGTATTGTGGCTGACTTTTATAATCCTTTGCATTATATTCTCACAAATTCATTTACGTGTATCACCCTATCATTTCTGTGTGGGTGTGTTCCACATGGTGGTTTATAGATTGATTTTATTTGATCAATTAAAAAAATGCTCTGTATTATAATCTCACCCATTCATTACCTATGGGGGTTCCTAAAGACTCCAATACATTTTTTTAGACATTATTTGTCATTTTTATAAAAAAAAATTTTCTCTCTAATAAAATTAGATGTTAATCTAATGGGACTATATATTGTGAAAAAGTCTTAATGAAATATTGATTACATTTAAAGGATATTTTTGTCAAAAGTCTGTGAAAATTAACACTGTTTGACAAAGTAAAGTTAAAGAGAAGTTTTGTTATAAAAGCAGGGACTAAAATGGTTCAAGGAACGAAAAACAAAAATGAACGAAAATCTTTGCAGAACATAAACAAAAATGGGAACAAAATGAAAGCATTATTTTTAAATGTTGGTATCCGGTTAATAACCGGTTAATTTTGTTCTTGTATTTTTCTATCATTTTTCAGACCAGGTAACCAGTGTGAAGCTGGTGGTGGATCAGGAGACAAGGACAGACAAGGGCAGACAAGGGCAGACAAGGGCAGACAAGGGCAGACCAGGGTGGAGCTGGCGGGAGGCCTAACGAGGCAGACATGGGCTGTTGAGCATGGCCTGTCGAAGAGGACCTGAGCAGTGGAGCGTAGTCTGGCGAGACAGATGTGGGCTGTGGAGCAGAGGTTAATGAGACAGCATGGCAAGGCAAGGCAGCGCGGCATGCTGGACTCTCAGGGGGCGGAGCCGTTGGAGGTGGAGGCCCAGGGGGCAGAGCCACCGGAGGTTGAGGCCCAGGGGTCAAAACGGCTTGGCATGGAGGGTCAGACGCGGGTCAGATGTGGCAACTTGCCATGACTTGGACGGTGGCGAGGTCAGGACGGATGAGGGCTTGGATGTGACTTTTATTGTAGGAGTGCCGTGTTCCTCATCAGCCACTCCCACAGTGAAGTCTGAGCCAATCAGTCGAAGAGCATAGTCAATATACCCAGCCAGAGTCCATTGAATTCTTACCCCAGGCATCAAGAAATAAAGAGGCTTGTTTAATCCAATACATAACAAAAATCTTTGAGGGTGATGTCTTTGAAATCAACCATATGACAAAGCTCACAAAAGTCCTGAATATAGTCATCAATGTGACGACTCCCTTGGCGTAGACGTATGAGGGGAACTGCTGGGTTCATGTCGAACAGTCAGTTACTCTGTAACGTTAGAGGCAGGCTGAAGACAATCATGAAGTGAAGAAACCAAGTGCAGTTTATTTACAAGATGTTGAAATCCAAAATGTGAAGCAAAACAAACACTAGACTAAACTTGACTACAACGTGAATTAACTATTAATTGAAACCATGAACGAGAACGTTACACAACCACACTACCTGACCAAGGACAAGAGAACATGAGGACTATAAATACACAGACTAGTCAATAGTCAAATTCCCTTATGATTCCCATCCCTATTTATGAGTATTCCGCAAAATTTCTCCATTTGTGTTGAACGGATGAAAAAAGTAATTTGAGTTTGAAATGATTAACAGGGATATTAATTTAGAGCAGAAGTGGAGAGGATGAAAGAAAAAAAAAACATTATACAGAACTCAGCATCTTTCAGAGGTGATGCACTCACTGTGCCACTGCTGCTGGCTCATCTCACACCAGTATTTGCGCACAGACAGGATGTTCTTCAGGAGAATACTGCTGTAGTCTTCACCATACGCTGCACAGCTGAACGGATTCTGCAAGACCTCCACCACATGAGACATAACCTCTGCACACTTCAACTTTGCACCACCTGAAGAACACAGGTAAGTCTTTCTTAATGCATGTTTCTAATGCATTAATTACATTGATGTATTCAAATATACTAATTAAAGGATTTGTCTTAAATTCTGTCATTATTTACTCAACCATATGTTGTTCCAAACAATGCTTTTATTTTGTTATGCAGCTTAAATCTCAGTCTGCTCCTCACATAAAGCTGTAGTATGGCTTCAGAAGACTTGGAATATAGCGCTCGAGTCATATGGACTACGTTTGTGGTTTTTTTGTGGGGGTTCCCTGCTAGGCCTGTCACGAAAATTACGTTATCGACTTATCGTAGGATTTATGGACATGACCTCAATCATTTTTGCTGACCTCGATATTGCCCGTCATGTTTACATGCGTGTTTGTTTACATAAGAATGAATGTCACCAACATTTAAGCCAGTCGTGCTGCTGCTGTCCACTCGTCTGCTCTCAGTGTCGGAGGCAGGACTCAGGCAGCTCCTCCACACACACACACACAAACACACACATAGAGCAAACAGCAACATATGTCTAATATGTGGCTAATATGTGTTTTAATAAGCATTTTGTAACGACAACTGGATAATTCCAGCCAAAAATTTGGAAGAATAAATCCAAATGGACTTGGTTTCAAAGCCGCATTCCACAGCTCCGGTGTGGGAACATTTTGGCTTTAAGCTGAAAGAGAGAGGAGGGCCCATTAACGTGAACAAGCCAGTATGTCGACTTTATTTAAAAACACTGGCAACGAAAAGTGGCAATACAACTAAACTAAATGTGCATGCGTATTAGCAATACATGCCGGTAAAATTGCGGTTTTTACCGTAATCTGAGGTAAAGAAGTATAATTTATGATACCATTGATGTCTGATTTTACCTCTGATTTGAAATATGTTCTTTGATCATAATCTTGACCAACCATTTCATATGATTTCGGTCTTTCCACATTAAACTGGATAGGAGCAGCACTTGTATGCCACTTGATTACATAGAAAAATAGCCGCCCCGGAGCATTCCAAATATGGCCAATGAGTGAACCGACTTGCCATATAGATTTTGATCATGTCCACACTAATCTATTTTCATTTGAAAAAACAGGAATGGCAAGTTACTTACTTTCCATCACTCTGTCTGTTTGTCTGACTATCAATCTATCTTTCTTTCTGTCTTTCTATCTATCTGTCTTTCATTCATTCTTTCTGTCTGTCTGTCTGTCTATCCATCTTTCTTTCTGACTCTAACTCTATGTATGTAATCTATGTATCTAATTATCGATCTTCATATCAATTTCTATCTATCTACATATCTATCAATCAATCTATCTATCGGTCTAGTCTGGTTTCATTTTCATTTCATACAGAACACTTAACGGTCAATAAATAATCTAAATATATCTTTCTAAGGCAATTCAAGTATGTTGTTATAAATCAAATGTTTTGGGTTGGAGTCAGTGAAAATGCTGTCTGTGTAAATCAGAGAGAACAAATGTTTAATTCTCTTGCAATGTCACAAAGATTATCTTAGCAGTAGTAGCTCAGACATTACGTTGGTTGGCGCATCTGATAAAATACTTCATCAGGCTGCTGATCTCCTGCATCTTTTTTTGCCGGTTGGCATGCGTGGTGGCGGAAACGTTGGCCTTTCCTGATTGTAAAAGCTCTGTTTCTTTCTGAAGGAACCTCTGAAGAAACCTGTACAGAAAGTATCATTATGTATTATTAACCTGTAGCTGACTTGCCCTGTAGAATGTGTTGTTTACAGTGGACATGAAAGGACAGAAATGTAACTGACCGGAAAACAGCATCCCAAGTGAGCTGCTTGGAGCCCTTGGACACTTTGCATGCTGACGTACGATCAAGTTCCTCAACTGTGTCCTGAGCACGAATTAGTCTCCTGAAGCGGTCCACCTCTTTCTGAATAAAGACCAAAACAAGTTTCACTGCATTTCTACAGTTTCCAATCAACTGTGTGTCCAGAACCATTGATTTATTCAGAAAACAT
The DNA here is from genome assembly GCF_025860055.1 of Xyrauchen texanus. Classification (NCBI taxonomy): domain Eukaryota; kingdom Metazoa; phylum Chordata; class Actinopteri; order Cypriniformes; family Catostomidae; genus Xyrauchen; species Xyrauchen texanus. The sequence goes on along the minus strand of NC_068313.1, from coordinate 4,357,152 downwards.
AAAAAAAATGTCACACCTATAATGACTTGACTATAATACACTTGTTCTGTGATAGACATGTTTTACATTTCTGAACTAAAATTCATCTGGATATTTTTTCTGGGGCTTAAAGTCACAAATGCCAAGGTGGTGTAAGTCCTGATATGTCAAATGTTGTAACCCCAAGAAAACTACATTATATTCATGAATCAAAAACATACAGAATTTGTAAAAAAAATAAATAACATTTACTGTTAACTATTTTCCTTGATGTTTACACCACAATACATTACATTGAGACATTAAATACATTTTCTTTTGTTGACAATATTCTGAAACGTTACATATTTGGCACACATTATAAACTACATTATCAAAAAAAAATTATTATCTTTATTTTGGACATCCCTCTGTGTCAATGACCCATCTAGCACCCACATGATTTGAACTATAGACGAATAATAAACAGATTTTGCACAAGTGGATATCAATCAGATCATCGATGTCAACAAAATGAGCTGTCACACACCTTCCTCTCTGTGGCTTTTTCATTCTCTAGTCCCCGACAGCACACTAATAGCTCGTGCAGCACCAGACTCATTGTGTTTCAGAGGCAATCCGATCCATCAGCTGTACATTGGAAACAAGTATATATAAAACGTCTGCACAACAGCGTCTATGAACCGATTAGGATCATCCCTACTATGACTTTGAGAGCATCATCATGCAACAAAACTAATAATCGGCTAAGATAGGCACATAGAATGAACACATGTACTGCACAAAGGCATACTGAAGAATCGTTTATCACTGTTAATTGTTTGCTTACAATACTTTATTTATGATCCGCTTCATCAACTTTCGTTTCGACCCTCCCTTTTCATGCGTGTCCCACAGTACCCGCCTAATGCTCTTCTCTCACTGATGTTGCGTGAGCTGAAAGGTTCATTACTGCCATCTATTGGTGGGCGAAATAACTTCTTCTTCTTCTTCTTCTTCTTCTTCTTCTTCTTCTTCTTCTTCTTCTGGAGTTTAATGGCGGATTGGCAGACCAACATAAATGGTGCATTCCCGCCACCTACTGATCTGGAGTGTGGAGTATACTTGGCTTTGGAAGAAACGAGAGGAGAGAGAGAAAAAAAAAAAAATATTTAAATTCTATTTAATATTCCTGTTTTATTTAAATATCTAAATATTAATTCGTGAATTCTTGATTGTCTTGACCCATTTCCTAACAATACTCTTATTGAAATTGTATCAACTCCCATCCATTGTAGCTCTTGAATTAACTGTTGTCTCTCCCATTCAGTATGCAGCACATTCTAAAAGAATATGCTGCACTGTTTCTAAATCCCCACACTTATCACAGTTTCCTGTATCATGCTTCCCTATTTAATAAAGACTATAATTCAATGCAGTGTGACCAATTCTTAACCTTGTAATAATGACATCTTTTTTCCTATTTCCATATCTTTTCCTCTCATTTCCAACCTGTTCTTGAATTTGATAAAGATGTCTTCCTTTAGAGTCACTATTCCATATCTTTTGCCATCTTTTATTAATTTCAATTGCTATTAATCTCTTGATTTCTGATTTACTTAGTGATACATTCATTTCTATTTGTGCATGATTTAATGCTTTCTTTGCCAACCGGTCTACCTCCTCATTACCATCCACACCCACATGTGCAGGCACCCAGAGAAAAAATACCAGTATCCCTAACTGCCTTGCTCTAAATAAACATTGCAAAACTTCAAATATTAAATCTTGCCGAGATTCAGATTTTCCACTCATAAGACTAGTAAGAGCAGCCATTGAATCCGTACATATCACGGTTCTAGCTGGTTGAACTTCTTCAATCCACTGTAGTGCTAATATGATAGCAATTAATTCAGTAGTAAATACCGATACATGATCTGATATTCTTTTTGTAATTTTTAAATTAAATGTAGGAATGAATACTGCTGCTGCAGTTCTTCCAGACTCTGGTTCCTTTGACCCATCTGTAAATACCTGTAATACTGAATAGTACTCTCGATTTACATACTGTTTAACTACTAATTCAGTTGATATGCTAATTGGTTTATTTATTTATTTATGTATTTGTAAGTCAATTAATGGCATGGGATACATCCAAGGAGGAATTGCTGGTATTGGAACAGAGGGGGCTATTAAATAATCTTTCAATCCCAAGCTGTTTGCCTCCTTCCCTACTAACCAACCAAAGCTTGCTATTTCTTTGTATTCATACTCCCAACATTCCTTCAACAATATTTTTACTGGATGACTTTCCAGATGTCCACATACACCTGACCAGTATCTCATCCTCAATTGAAGTCTGCGTTGTTCCAACGGTAATTCTCCCAATTCAACTTGTAGTGATACTACCGGAGAAGATTTAAATGCTCCACAACAAATTCAGTAAGGCCTGATTTTGTATAACTTGTATTTTTTAAGTAAAGTTTTCTTCAGCAGAACTGTATACCATACTTCCATAGTCTATATTTGACCTGATCACTGCATAATAAATTATTTTCAGTGACTGGCAACTTGCCCCCCAATCAGCACCTGACAAGCATCTTAAAACATTTATTCCTTTTTTTACACTTTTCTATCAATTTCTGAATATGGACTCCAAAATTTAATTTAGAATCCATCCACATACCTAGAAATCTCACTACTTTAACTTGTTCCAGCTGATGACCATACATTTTAATATTTAACTTAGGAATATTTTTCTTATTAGAAAAACAAATTACTTGTGTCTTTACCACAGAAAACCGAAAACCCCATCTATTCGCCCATTTCTCCACCTCCTTCACTGCTTTTTGCATTTTATAGGGCGAAATAACTACCTCGTGAATATCATGTTATTTTATTACGTCATTGTTTTTCGACAATTTGAAAAAATCTAAATAATTAGAAAATAATTTTTGACTCTGGACATGGGTAAAATTGGTTTTGGACATTTGAAACCTACTCAACTTTTCCCAACCAACTCAACATTTAATGTCTTAAGTACAAGAACATGTACAAGGACATTAATGATAATAAAGGACAAAGGTCTTGTGTTAAATGTAACAAATGAACAACTGTAATCTATATCCGACTGAAATCACTTATCTTTCACAGGATATATTCTGTGCTCTTGACATGTGTGTCTGTATGATGCTCATTTATTTAATTTATAACAAATGTATTGTATTTATTCTATTTATGATTGTTTGTCACATGATTGTGTATTTCTTCAACCTCGAGCGATGTCTTGTCCCGGGTATTTTTATTCAAACCTATTTTATGAATTTACATACAAATAGAGAAAAACAAATAGTTCAGTCAGAATTTATTCCATGATGCTTACAAGAGAAGCGTGACAACTGTTTCACAAATCACATGCCCAACGAGTGAGTCTGAGCTCTACCCCCTCAGGCATTCAGAATATCTACAGAATCACTCAAAGGTGCAAATGAATGTTAGGTCGCTAGTGGTGTGTATTGAGAGTCTAAACAGCACTGTTTCTTTACCACAAATAGCTGACAGTGTGAACGCAGCTTTGCCACTACTCTGTTCTGAACGCTGAAGCATCCAGTCACATGACCTTCTAAGTAATATTCATGAGCTATATTTCACAACCCATTTATCCCTTCGCCCCACCTCTCTAATTTCATCATGGCGGCCGCCAGAGCATATAAACGCATGGCAGCGGTTGAACTGGGGTTTTTGCCCCTTAAGTTGTGTCTTGTCGCAACAGTTCGGATATCAAATGTCGAAAACGCGTATACAAAAAGAAAGAAAAAAAACAAAAACAAAAACGAACAAATACAGTGGTATTCAGGATGTGGAAGATTTACTGGATTATGTGCGGCTTCGAGAGAGTTACTGGGTGAGTGATTATATGTGAAATGGAATAGTTTTTATTGTTAATATTCAAAATAAACCGTAGTCATTCCGTGGATGTCTGAATTTAAATTGGATCTTTCAAAATAAAGCAAGAGTTTGTGCATGCTTGAAGAGTTGATAGTTGACTTTTGTAGAAGCCTATTTGTTAAAGCTAGACAACAAATTCTAAATTCTAAACAACAAAATCAAATACTTATTATTTTGGTCTCTTCATCAATAGGGGCTTATTATCTGAAAAACCAGATAACGACCTCTTTTTGTGGACACTGGTGAAAAGGAGAACGAGACAAAACCAGGTACGTATGAATTATTCATCTCTTTACATGGCAATTCCTGGACTAGTTCTCACATGTACACTATATGGTTTTGAGTGAAAAATCCAACTACATGTTTCTCTAGTAATGGTTTTGAATGTTGGTTTCATAAACCCATTTCAGAATTTCCACTTGATGTGGATTATATCCTACAAACTTAAGTAGCATACCATTTTATTTGTAATAACTCCAAGGTAAACAAGTCAACATAATTCAAACATACTAGCAAATATCTTCTAGTATATAAATATGTAATGTCACCATTGTTTAACCCCTTATTCCATACAATGTGATGAAATGCCCCACCATAAGGGTTCTTCAATGTATATGCTTGTTCATGAAATTAATATTCTCTGGAGTGGAAAAGTGACAACTAGCCCCAGTCACCCCTTTACTATATTTGAATGTCTTTTCTTCCACAGTACATAATGATTGTTCTTTTGTGTTATTCGAGACGACATTGAAGAAGGTCAAACATTCAAATCTGCTGCGGATCTAATAATTCAGCCCGAATCACACATTGCTGCACCGAAAGAGTGAGTGCAGTATGACCCTTCTATGTACTGTGTGTGTGTGTGTAGTGTATGTATATATAGTATGTATATATATATATATATATATATATATATATATATATATGCATATGCTTCAATGTGATGTGTAACCTACATCCTCTTAGTATGCACACATCTAATTTCTGAGTCTTCTGCCCGCTGATGATCTCATCCTTGCGCTCCCAGTATTTCTTTGGGAATGTGAAGAAATCGTAATGGGACTTGGAGGGCTGTTGTGTGAACAGCCCTCCAGGATCTGAGGGCATTAGATCAGGATTGATGTGTTGTATTGTAGAGGTTTATTTGTTGCATGTGTGTCCCAGGCCCTTTTAACACCTGGTCTGAACATCTGTGTCATGCAATCTGCTCGCAAGTGGTCAGGCAAGATGAATCAATGTGGCTTTTGGATAAAAGCATCTGCCAAATGCATAACTGTATTTCATTTTAATCACAGCAAATAAGAAAAATACAAAACTATTGATAATTTATATTTACAGTGTATTAACTCACTCAAATATTTGCAAAAGGAAAATGTAGACAATGAACACCAATTTGTCACTAGATTGTGGTGAGCGTTTATCAACAGTGCAGGTCTAAAAGCTTAATGAGTGAAGAGGGATGTTGGTTAAACTTTTAGTAAGATATTAGTAAAACACCGCACATCATCAAATCGGTCCATAAAATAATGCAGATACGGGTGCCTGGGTAGCTCCGCGAGTATTGATGCTGACTACCACCCCTGGAGTCACGAGAGCTAATCCATGGTGTGCTGAGTGACTCCACCCACTCCTAATCAACCATATTGGCCCGGTTCCTAGGGAGGGTAGGGTCAAATGGGGCAACGTCCTTGTGGTCACGAGTAGTGGTTCCTGCTCTCAATGGGGCAAGTGGTAATTGTGTGTGGATCGCAGATTATAGTATGAGCCTCCACATGCTGTGATTCTCCGCGGTGTCATGCACAAAGAGCCACGTGATAAGCGGAGGCAACTGAGACTTGATCACCACCACCCAGATTAAGGTGAGTAACCATGCCACCATGAGGACCTAGTAAGTAGTGGTAATTGGGCATGCCAAATTGGGGAGAAAAGGGGATCAAATAAATCCTGCAGATACGGGCCAGGAGCTTCAGTTAATGTTCACATCAACCATCAGAAGGGGGATAAAATGTGATATCAGTGGTTTGGAGTGGCATGATTGTTGGTGCCAGACGGGCTGGTTTGAGTATTTTCTGTAACCGTCTCTACAATTTTCTCCAAATGGTGCTTAAAAAAATAAATAAATCCAAAATGGGGTAGTTCTGCAGATTGAAATGTCTTGTTGATGAGAGTGGTCAACAGAGAATGGCCAGACTGGTTAGAACTGACAGTCTACATTAACTCCGATAACCGACCTGTACTCAAGTTATACTTGGAAAAACTGACCCAGTCCAAAACTCTGGTTGGGTAGCTCACCCCATGTTGAAATGAGGGCCAAAAATGTATCTGGAAAAGCTTAATTTTATGTGCAATAAACCCTGGAAAGTTGTTTGCTTTCTTAAAGTAAAACCTGAAATTTGAAACCTGAGACTTGGTACTGAAAAGAAAATGTAAACTTTTAAAAACTTGAGACTTGTCCTTTACATTTCCATTTTTCTGATTCAAATGGCTTATTCAGAATGCTGTAATCTCTAAATTGGCTCCATAGACATGATTCTCTCTGGTGTTTTTTTAGTGTCTTGGCATTCCAGCAACCCAATGCTAAAAAGCTGCGTCGCATGGCAGAGAAAGCAGCCAAGTTGGTGGCCATGGGTCTGTTGCCACGGAGAGAAAACTTCAACTCTGCAGGGCTGCTGTTGCGGTGCCTGTTAAAGAACATTCAGTGGCCAATAATAATTCAGAAAGGGCCTTTTATGAGCTGTGGAGTTCAAGTTGTGAGTAAAACCACCATGTTGTGGCAGGTATACTTTATATCACAATGTAGTATTTTTGTTTCTTGGAAAATCAATAAAAATAGGTTTATATATTAAATAACCATATTTTAATGTCTGAATTTGGATAATCCAGTCAGTGAATTAAATGTATACATGAGAAATTTATAATAAAATCTCTTTATTTGGAACTTGAAAAAGAAAAACACTCAACTTGGTTTTAAATCAACCTCGCAAAACTGCAACATTTTTCATTGTCACATTTAAGTCTATGTTGATGACCCAATATCATTATTTTTATAAACATCATCTCAAAGCAATGCAACAAAATATAATACACAAATCTTTATTTATTTTTGAGAGAATATGAATATCTGAAGGCAAACATGGCCGGTTTGTTTTTGTAATATCTAAAATAGGCGAAAAGGTGATTTAATGTTTAGTTTAAAACATTATATTTTGCCACGTAACAGTGTTGTAGCTGTTTTCCTTGTCAGGTGGTTTGATTGTTGGGATGTCTAGTTGTTTGATTACATCCATAGGTTTTTTTTTTAAAAATCGGGTCACGTTAATTTTGTATTTTTTTGGTCTTTCGCCGCGGGTGATCCCGTTCTACACTCTCCTGTCTCTCGCTCACTAATTTGCATGGTCCAGAGATAGAGCACACAACACTCACATGAAACATGCGCATGTCAGATTAGAAGCAAATTTTGTTCAAAAACAAAACAATATTTTTGCTATATTTCCAAGTCCTCTGAAGCCATTCCATAGCTATGTTTGAGGAACAGACAGAAAAATAAGTTAAATACAATTAATATAACAAAAGACACCCTTAAATATAGCAATTAAGTATTTAATCAAAATGAAATGGGGTAAAAGTAACTTCTGTTTTGGGTTTTCTTGAAACACTATATAGTGATGATTTAAAAAATTGTTTTTTAAAGAGTTACAGTGTAAGGGACTGAAAATTTAGTAGTTTCAATGGTTTTTGTACTCCCCAACAGAGGAAATCATGAACGTGAAAAATCTCATTTGTTCATGAACAACAGTGCAGAGTTTACCCAAAATATATGATGCCTATGATGATCAGTGCATCAAACAAAAAAAACTGCTTTTGTAAAACTAATCCAGTGAGTTTTGACTGTAATTTACATAGTTTTGTTATGTAATTGAAAGTGTTATTCTTTTATTAGGTTCCAGGCTCCTGATGTAGATGTGCAGCTGAGTGATGAGCTCGCCTGCTCTCTACACAGTCTGAAGGTTTGTATGTTTATGTATGATTGAACTGAGCTGCATTCCAGTTGTACATCTCCTATGAAGGTGCATTTTTTTGTGTTGCAGCCAGAGGGCAGCATCCTCAAAGACCGATTTGAGAGTTTACAGAAGAGAAACCTGATTGAGCCCAGAGAGAGCCAAGTAAATTGTCTGTTTTCTGTAGCTAGATAACCTTTAATGAAACCCCTCAAAAACATTGTGTAGCACTAGTGAGGCTGGTTAGCATAGGATTATAAGGTTTGTGGTAAACACTTCAATGCTTTGTCTAAAGATGCATCAGTCCATTGTGTTCATCAAACATATTCTTTCAGATTTAAGAGGATGTACAAGCTGAAGTACACCGAAAAGAGAGCCTTCAGATAGATAAAGTGACCTTCACCTTCCAATCATCCTACAATGGAACGGACTGCAAAACATGAGTCAACAAATAATATTGTGCTGTTCATAAAACAATAAAAAATAAAGCTGTCATGTCCACTTGATAAACCCTTGCCTTAATTTTGTTTAGAAAAATCCATTTGCAGGCCTTATTTGGCTGTCTCACAACAGTATGTTTTATATCCTTGACATGCGTGTTCACTAGTTTATCCCAAGACACCAGTTCAGTGTGCTTAAAAGTGAAGTGTTATTTCTGTGCCACTAGCCTCACCAAACGGAGTTGCAAAAGTAATAACCAGTTTCCCAAACACCCTTGTATTCCATTGGTCAGGCACACAGATATTCCCACCCTGAACTCGTGCCATGGGTTGAGGCAATGTTGCTGAAATGGCAACATAGTTCAAACTTTAGTGTTTTGATTTAGCCAGTGTTTGAAGTTTTTGGGAGAATCAACCAATGAATGGCTTACTTATAGTTTTATGCTTATTAAGCGAAGTATTTTAACATCCAAGAAAATGATGCTCTTCAACTGTCATACTGCCAGATTGTGTAAACCAACCGTGCAAAGCAATGTGCAGTCAGCTTTGATTCTTTAACTCAAAAGCTTCAGGTTTTGGTTTGAGCTTCAGCCATCGCCTAATCCAGATCCCCTGCCTGCCAAACTGTTGGGCTTAAATTAAGGCGATTAATGTCCAATATTTAATTGCAAGTTTAAGAACTTAATTTGTTTGTGATTTGGGAACAAATTATTTTGAAAAGGTAATAAAGCATTTTAATATGGAAGTTAAGGTTTAATTTCCAGTGTAAGGAATAAACCAGAAGTAAATGTAGCTGCAGTTTTAAACATGATTAAATGTTAAATGACTCCATATTTGATCAGACTAAACATATTTTCAAAAATTGCATGCATATACCCCGGAAAAAGATTGTTCATTGTTTCTGAGACTACGACAGTAGATATCATTTGTGGATTTAAACTCATAACGTATATGTTAATGAGGTCATGTGACAATGTTCCATAATATTTTTTTTTTTAAGTATATAAAATACTACCATACTGATGTTTAAAAGTAACAATAACATAGTTTGGTATAAATGTTTTTTTATTATTATTAATAATAAATCTTAAGTTTTATTATTGATTTACCACTGAAATGAATGCATATCAAAGCTTTGAAATAGTAAAAATATTTATATAAGAAAATGGTTGCATAGAAACGTTCTCCTTCAGCTCACACAGAGATACTGAAAGACACAAGTCATCACAGACATCACTCATTCAAACGAGAGAGATGTGCTTGGCTGAAGTAATGACTCAAACGGTAACCAAGCAGAATGTGGCATACTGTATATTATACTACAAACGTAATAAAACGCTTGTGTGACATTTATAAATTAAAAGATGTTGAACTTGATAGCGTTCTACAATTGTTTATAACCAGTCAACTGAAGTCTAATAATTTGCTAAGAATGTGTCCCTCTTACGTTTCACGGCCACCCTCGGCATATCTTGGCCCTGTTTTGCAGCCAGCCCACTGTAAAAAGTCCCGTTTCTCCCGATGGCCAGTCTGCCTCTGGGTATGATGCATTATAGGTGTCACACTGAAATATTAATATAATAATTTGGATAATTGAAATGCATTACATTGTTGTGTTAGACAAGTTAAGCTTTGATTAGACATTACAAAAAGTGGCTTTAGAAGGCAATTAATTATTTACTTCCATATCATTGAACATAAGCCTATTATTGGTCTACAGTCCACAGCAATCCATTTTGCAATTGAATTCATCAATCTGTCAGATTGGATGTGTGAGGAGGATGGTTATGAGGTGCCTCACTTTGCTTGCGTTGTGTTTTAGGACACTGTGTCAAGTTAATACTGCCTTGGCCAAAAGTATTGGCAGTGACATAAATTTTGTGTTTTGAAAAGTTTGCTGCTTAAGTATTTGTAGATCATTTTTTCACATTTAATATATGCAAAGAGTCAATATTTTCAGTGTTGACCCTTGTTCTTCATAACCTCTGCAATTCAGCTCTGGCATGCTGGATATCAGCTTCTGGGCCAAATCCTGACTGATGCTGATCCATTATTGCCTTATTAGTGCTCGGAGTTGATCACAATTTGTGGGCTTCTGCTTGTCCACTCGCCTTTTGAGGATTGACCACAGGTTCTCTATGGGATTAAGATCCGGGGAGTTGCCTGGCCACAGATACAAAATATAAATGTAAAGATCTCCAAGCCACTTCATTATCACTCTTTCTTTGTGACATGGTGCTCCATCATGCTGGAAAATGCACGGATCATCACCAAATTGCTCCTGGATCGTTGGGAGTAGTTTTGATTCTATTCTTTATTCATGGCAGTGTTTTGGGGCAGAATTATGAGAGCCCACTCCCTTGGATGAAAAGAAACCCCACACATGGATGGTCTCAGGATGCTTCACTGTTGGCATGACACAGGACTCATGGTAGCGTTCACCTTTTCTTATCCGGACTATCGATTTTCCCGATGTCCCAAACAGTCGGAAGGGGGCTTCATCAGAGAAAATAACTTTGCACTATTCTTCTGCTGTCCAATCCTTGTACTTCCTGCAGAATTTCAGTCTGTCCTTGATGTTTTTCTTGGAGAGAAGTGGCTTCTTTGCTGCCCTTCTTGACACCAGGCCATTGTCCAAAAGTCTTTGCCTCACTGTGTGTGCAAATGCACTCACACCAACCTGCTGCCAATATTGAGCAAGATCTGCACTGGTGGTGACACGATTCCACAGCTGACTCCTCCGGAGGAGACGGTCCTGGTGCTTGCTGGACACTCTTGGACATCCTGAAGCCTTCTTCACTGCAGTTGAACCTCTCTCCTTGAAGTTCTTGATTATCCAGTAAATGGTTCTTTTAGGTGCAATATTCTTTGCAGCAATTTCCTTGCATGTGAGGCCATTTTGATGCAGAGCGATGATGGCTGCACGCTCTTTCTTTAGAGGTAACCATTGCAAACAAGAACACAATGATTGAAGCACTTCTTCCCTCCTTTTATAGCAATCAGTCTACTCTTATAATCCAATCAGAATGATAGAGTGATTTCACCTGACTAGTATTAGTTCACACTTTCCCAGGTGCTGCTGATATGATTAGTGAAATTATGTTAGCTGATCATTTTGTGCCAGGACCAAAATAGAGTGAAATTTGGGTTTTTGTTATAAAGTTTAGTTTTTTTATATAATGAATCACAATTAATTATTGTGTTAAATGTGTGATAGCCCTGTATGAGAGTGTTAAGTAATATGACAGTATTATTTAAATTGTTTGTTTTTGTTGCATATTACTTGACCACGCATCCACATGTTGGACGTTGCCTTTGCTATACACTACACATAATTGAAATTCATTTAAATCAACTGAACACTGTTTGCAAGAGTCTATACTGTCATTTAAGGGTGTGACTCTGGTAATAAACTTCTTTACCTTTTTTCATTGAAACCTGTTTTGTTGGAAAGAGAAGCGTCTCTCGTTTCATTCAGTATGCTGCTTTAAATATTCATTCATTTTTCATGTGTCAGCACTCTGATAAACATGATGTTCACATGGGAAAACTGGGAACTAATTCCCTCATATGTTGAAAAAACATGTTAGTTATTTTGAATATTTGTCAACATTAATCTGTGGGTCATTTCGCTTCACTTTAATATACATTTTGTTATATACTGTATATATATATATATATTTTTTATCACTACAATACGATTCTATTCATTAACATTAGTAAATGCATTAATATAAATTCACTGTGCATTTTCACATTCAGAATCAACAAGTTTATCCAAAAGCAGCTTTCAGAGACTTTATATGGAGTTAGGATGAAAATAAGGTGCATTTCTAAATGTTTTGAGACCAGTGCAAACAGACAGCACACTGGAGGTTACATCATTCACTAAATAGGGAGCAAGGGAGCATCCTATAACTTTCTATGCAGTTAAGTGCATTCCCTCCTACAATCCGACCAAAAGTTCAGTTTCAGGCTGCAGATGATGTCTGGACCACTCAACATGTTTGGCAGACATGGGACAATGATAATCAGTACATAGATTCAGAATTGTACAGTAAAATGCTAAATGTTATTTATTTATTCAGCTTTACATAAAGTCATCTGTAATGCCTGTAAAGTCTCAAGAACATGAATAACCAACTCTCTAGGAAAAACATAATAAACTGTTTGACTTTCTGTAGCTTGGTATTATTTAAAATTTCATAACTTAATCCCGCTGTCCACATATGTGGATTTACATTTTTAGGAGAACTATTTGTTCTAGATTTATTTAAATTTTTTGGCTTGTTTATTAGGTGCTACTAGTTACAAATCAAAAGGGAAATGGAAAATGCACACAGAAGTCGTGCTCGGGTCTCAGGAGGATAGTGTTTCACAAAATAAGTAGAATTTGCAATGTGCAGTAAACCATGTGCTATTTTTGCATTTCCAGCATATCACTGTATTATAAGTGACAGGCTATGTTCTGAAATAGAGAATATTTGCTTATCCCTTCGTATGACAGGTAAGCATCAATCACTCAATTATTATGTTCTCATTCACCTTATGCTCATTTCTTTGACCTACATGTGTCAGCACTAATGGCTTCTTCCCATGTTGCACACTGAGATCAATATTCAATTATTTGTCAAAAGGGAACAGTATGAAAAGAAAGAAGAATTAGAGCAGCCCTTTCATGCATGCTATATTTAGGATCATAACTGTGTTGCTCGCTAGTATATCACTCTTAGTGCGATGCACAACATTTATAATAATTACGTCTTTATTGATTGGTCATTCTGTGATGTCATTGGTTTAAGACTACTGAGAGGCATCGAAATAGCATATTAACATACCAGTGGCATAGCCAGAAACAAGTCTTTGGGTGTGCCAAGAGAAAACTGAGTGTGCAGGTTAATATAAAATAAATTGAAATCTTAATAATTTGTGAAATAAATTATAATATTTTCCAATATATGTATGCTAAAGACACAAATATAAATGATGGTACAATTAGCAAAATACAGATAAAATTATAAAAATTCACCAGGCTTTAGTTACATTAACTGGTTTAAAAACTCTACTGTGGATAAGAAATAAATCAGTAATGTGTTGTGTTGAACAGAAGAATGTACAATTGTAAGAAGATTCAAAGTCTTTTTTTTTTTTTTTTTACATTCTTTGTATTTATGGTGTACAGGAAGGTTTGGTTCAATAACATTAAAGCATAAAAAAACCCTGCCATTTCATTTAGGTTTGCAAGTTTACAATTTGGATGGCTGATGCACACCTTGGCACACCTGTGGTCATGCCACTGTAGCATACTACTTAAATTATGTTTGCAGTGTACTGTGAATAGTATGCAAATATCCTGTATACATGGACAATCCTGGTGAATTACTACATTTGCCAAAATGCACAGTTTTCAACCAGGGATTGTTTCTGCACAATTATCTTAAGCTTTAATTAAACCCCTTGCTGGGGATATAAGGACTGTGTCCTCTTCCTTCTGGCCTGGTAGCAGAGTGCAGACAAAGCTGATTATCATGCAATCATGGGCAGGAATGTAATCTTACCTAAAGTGACGCTCTCACTGGTCATCATCTCTGATCCCTGCTGTCTGCGGAACGTCCCTCGAGTAATCATGTTCTGTTGCACATGCCAGACTCACCTCAGTAAATTCCTATTATGCTTTAAATTCTACGAGGGATGCCAATAGGCACACAATTATTATTATTGTTTAATAAGACTGTTATAACACATGCATTGATGTGTAATTAGTAAGTGAAAGTTGAAGTGTGTCATTTTTCCACCACTTGTGTCCCCAAACGGAATTTGAGAACATAACAGTGTTAATAATATTTTATTATTATTGGGTTTCCCAAACAATCCCCTCTCTTTCCATTGGTCAGTGAAACAGATAGTCCTGCCCCAAAATCATGCCATTGCTTAAGCCAGTTGTAACAAAAGGAGGAGGTGTGAACCGGATGAAGCATCAAAGGAATATTTTTAATAAACTTAAAGATAAAGACACACAAACATAAACGCATACATAGCAGCTGCCTGTAGCACTCTCTCTCTCTCTCTCTCTCTCTCTCTCTCTCTCTCAAACTGCCGCATCTCGTTGCACTTATCCCTCTCCTCGGCTGATTATCCCGATTGGGAGATGTTTCCAATATTGGAAACAAAATGCACAGTTCATCATTAAAATCTCTTTATTAAGATGAAGTATATCACTTAGGTTTTAGATATTTCTTTGCTACAGAGCTAAAATACAATTGCTTATTATAAAACATGCTTGCACTTATATGAAAGATTTTTTTGTTACGGTTTATGTTTTCTAAATCTAGGTATCTAGAACAACGTTATGTTTTTGCTTCTTATAAGTTGATTTGAATTGCAGTTGGAGTTTACCTTTCAAAACTACCTGGCTAATTATGGTACAAAGAACAAGGGCTTGGTATTAATACAGATTTCCTGAATAGATTTGATTCCAATTCACAAGCTCTTTATTTGATTTGAATGTTATTTTGATTCAGAGTAATTTCGGTATATATTTCAGCTATGTCCATTTTTGCTTACATATTTAAGAAATTATCTCGCAGGTAATGGTGTTCATTAAACAGGGGACCTTCTAACTTGGTACATTACAAAATATTAATAAAAAAAATGGTCACATTTTTCCTTTTTAAAAATTAAAAAATTCCATGTATTTCCTAATAATAATAAACAAAATTATGATGTCTTGAAATTGCAGTTGTATTCTATTTACAAGTATGTACATTGATACAGTATGTAGAACAAGTGCTAAAATGGTATTGTCTCTTTAAGAATGGTGGCAGTTCATAAAGCGTCTCAAACAGTTGAGCACACATTAATGAGAGTGGAATTGCACTGCTTCTTTACTGCAACCATTAGCATATGTGTGATTAGAATTAAATGTATCTTTTTGGTAGTTTATACAAAAAAAGTTAATTAACAACGGAACATAACAGGTTTTAAAAAAGGGTCAGTGGTTGACTGTCTAAACTGTAGATTTAGCAAGATGCTGACAGAGAGTTTTGATGACATGTGACTGTTTTTGAGTGTTCCTTTCTTTTATTAAAGTACTTTGGATTAATGCACATTGTGGCAGGGCGGAGGGCTGGGCCGGGTCGTGATCCTACACACCCGGTCCCGTATTAGGCTAATTATGCCTCTTTGAGGGTTAAAGGTCGACTGCAGGGGATCGTGCGGGAGAGAGAGATCGTTTACGGACATGTCCGTCATGTGTGTGTTTATGTTGTCTTTTAAGTTTATCATTAAACTATTATTTATATCGTCAAGCTGGTTCTCGCCTCCTCCTTTCCATTGATCCCTTTACACTGGTGCCGAAGCCTGGGAAGGAGGAGGGATACGCCGTAGTAGAGTTCTCGCCACTACCGTCCACCCCAACGGAGCAGCCGCCGACCGCGAGGGGAGAAGGGGCTCACTGGCGACCGCCTGGAATGGTCAGGGCCGCTGCCAGGGGCGCAGGAGTCGCCTACCGGCCGCTGAAACATGGCAGGGTTTAAGACCGCTGACCGCGAGCGGGGAGGGGCTCACTGCCGACCGCCTGGAGCTGGAGAACCGCTGCCAGGGGTGAGGGAGACCCCTTCTGTTCCCCGTGAACGCGGCGGGCGTTCCATCTGCCAGGGGCTGGAGGACTGCCTCTGATCCACCCGGAGAGGCGCGGCTGTCGTCCGATAGAGGGTGGAGGAGTGGCCGAGGAACAAGCTGCGGTGTATCGGAGAACTGGCGAGTTTTTTTTTCATCTCTCTCTCCTCTCTGTCTCTCACTGTCGCTCTGCGTTGGCCTTTTCCCTCTTTTAAATTTTACAGTGTTTTTGGGGGGGTACTACACTGTTACATGATGTACCCCCCCATTTTAATTATTTCTGTTTCCCTCCCCTTGTCTCTTCCCTCGTCCAGGTAGATGGGGATGACCTGCCGGCAGACTAGACGTAAAGCACGCCCTCCCCCAGGGAAAGATGGGGGGGGATGTACGTCAGGCCGGGGGCTCCCCAGCCTGAGAGAACGAGGAAGGAAAGTGGCAGGGCGGAGGGTGGGGCCGGGTCGTGATCCTACACACCCGGTCCCGTATTAGGCTAATTATGCCTCAGTGAGGGTTAAAGGTCGACTGCAGGGGATCGTGCGGGAGAGAGAGATCGTTTACGGACATGTCCGCCATGTGTGTGTTTATGTTGTCTTTTAAGTTTATCATTAAACTATTATTTATATCGTCAAGCCGGTTCTCGCCTCCTCCTTTACATTGATCCCTTTACACACATATATACCTTTTATCAAGATTTGAATAATGATCTGAAATGAAGAACCCATGTCTCTCTTCTCAAGTAGAAAAGGAGTTTATGGAGTGTTCTTGAAGTCACAAGGTTGAGGATGAGGTGTCCTCGGCTCTTCCCCTGCTCTTTGAAGAGAAGTTAACAATCAGTTATGTAGACAATGGTAAGGACAAAGCAATCTCTTCAAATTTCTCCTCATGAATCAGTCTCATCCTCCAAGGACACAAGGTGAGAATGCTGCTTCTCCTGTGCAGATGCACATGGATCTTATCAATGTGTGTCATCGGGCTAAACTGTCATTGGATTGGCCCACCCAGCCAGCATGCCTAGGGGCTGTAATAGACCTGTATGACGGGAAGATGCTGCCGTCACTCTTTGCCGGTGACAGTTTATTCTGGTCACCCTGAACTGAGTGGCTGAAATGAACAGATACTGGGACAAGCCCTCCTCATACTGTGTGCCCACCAAAGGCTCTCCGAGGTTAGACATTTAGGATATGTGGAAATTGGGATGGCCGACACCTCAGTGTTTCTGATAGTCCACCTTTAGCCAAATGTGTTACTGTACACATTACCTCTTCTGAGCCTGTTTGGGACAATGCTGCAGAGAGTGAGAGAATTCGGCCATTCGGCTATGGATGGTGGAGGCAGACAAACTACTTTACGACCAGCCCTAGCCTTTACCACTGCACAAAGATTTTCTCTCAAGTGTATGGGGAGATTTTCCATCTCTCTCCTCAGAGACTGGCTCACTAGGCATAACACCAGTTTGCCCTCCAGAGTGATTGAAATGATCCAGAATGCAAGGGCGGCCTCTGCGCACTTGTTGTATGGCCTCAAATTGATTTTTTTTTACCCTGGTGTGCAGACAGACTTGTCATCCCGAACATGCGTTTGGTGGTGGATGTCAAGTCAGGTCAAGTCAAGTGGTTTTTATTGTCGTTTCAACCATATACAGTAAGTACAGTACACAGCAAAACGAGACAACGTTCCTCCAGGACCATGGTGCTACATAAAAACAACAAAGGACCAACACAGGAACCACATGAGACAACACAACGAAATAAAATACCTATATAAAATACCTATATATACCTATATAAAGTGCACGTGCAAACATGTGCAAAGTACGGGACAGTACAACAAATTACTGACAATGAACAGGACAATAGACACAGTGCAGCGCCGACCAGTACTCAGTAGTGCAAAAAGATGACAGTTTCTAAAAACGTAAACATAACATACTATGAGATAGTGTTCTATGCACATAGCAGTTATTGAGGTAGCAGACAGTTATAAAGTGACTGTAATTAAAGTGCAACTCAGGACACGTGTGTGTGTGTGTGTGTCAAACCAGTCTCTGAGTATTGAGGAGTCTGATGGCTTGGGGGAAGAAGCTGTTACACAGTCTGGCCGTGAGGGACTGAATGCTTCGGTACCTCTTGCCAGACGGCAGGAAGGTAAAGAGTTTGTGTGAGGGGTGTGTGGGGTCATCCACAATGCTGGTTGCTTTGCGGATACAGTGTTTTTTGTAAATGTCTTTGATGGAGGGAAGAGAGACCCCAATGATCTTCTCAGCTGTCCTCACTATCCTCTGCAGGGCTTTGCGGTCCGAAATGGTGCAAGTCCCAAACCAGGCAGTGATGCAGCTGCTCAGGATGCTCTCAATAGTCCCTCTATAGAATGTAGTGAGGATGGGGGGTGGGAGATGTGCTTTCCTCAGCCTTTGAAGAAAGTAGAGACGCTGCTGGGCTTTCTTGGTGATAGAGCTGGTGTTGAGGGACCAGGTGAGGTTCTCCGGCAGGTGAACACCAAGGAATTTGGTGCTCTTGACGATCTCCACAGAGGAGCCGTCGATGTTCAGTGGAGAGTGTTCACCTTGTGCTCTCCTAAAGTCAACAACCATCTCTTTTGTTTTGTCGACATTCAGGGACAGGTTGTTGGCTCTACACCAGTTCGTCAGCCACTGCACCTCCTCTCTGTATGCTGACTCGTCGTTCTTGCTGATGAGACCCACCACGGTCATGTCATCGGCGAACTTGACGATGTGGTTCGAGCTGTGCATTGCTGCACAGTCGTGAGTCAGCAGAGTGAACAGCAATGGACTGAGCACACAGCCCTGGGGGGCCCCCAGTGCTCAGTGTGGTGGTGGTGGAGATGCTGTTCCCGATCCGGACTGACTGAGGTCTCCCAGTCAGGAAGTCCAGGATCCAGTTGCAGAGGGGAGGTGTCCAGGCCCAGCAGGTTCAGCTTTCCAATCAGGTGCTGGGGAATGATTGTGTTGAATGCTGAGCTGAAATCTATAAACAGCATTCGAACGTATGAGTCCTTATTGTCTAGGTGGGTGAGGGCCAGATGGAGGGTTGTGGCGATGGCATCGTCCGTTGAACGGTTTGGATGATATGCAAACTGTAGTGGGTCTAGTGAGGGGGGCAGCTGGGTCTTAATGTGCCTCATGACGAGCCTCTCATGACGTGCTGTTTTCTGATGGACCTTTTACATAAGGCAGAGCTTTTTCTACAGTTAAAAGCAGTTATGGCTGCTATATCGGCACTATATGCATTACGGGCCAGGACCTGCTTGTTTGTCTATTTATAAAGGGTGCTCTGCGGTTACACCTGGTATCTAGACCTGGTGGTCCTGCCATGGGATCTGTCAGTTGTCCTGAATGTACTGACTTAGCTGCCCTTCATACCACAAGGGAGTATCTCATTAAAGCTGCTTTCTTTAAAGAAAGCTTTGTTACTTGATCTCAAGACCACAAAGTGTGTTAGTGAACTGCATGCATCGGTTCATTCCTCGTGCATGTTGTTTATCCAGGAGGGCCTGAAGGTGACTCTTAGACATAACACCGCATTTGTACCTAAAGTAATTGATCTGCCAGGTTCATGTCAGTAATGGACCTTTTGGTTTTTTATCTCCGCAGATGAAGAGTATTTGCTCAGCAAACGTATATGCAAAAGACGTGGGCTCAACGGGAGTGTAGCCAGCTTTTTATATCTTGGGCTGCCTCTTTTTTCACCTCCTGCTTTGCTGCTGTTCGGACATACCTGCTTACTGCTCTGTGCTTTGCTCTCTTGCTTTTGCATTTTAATCTCATTTCATTTGAATTTTCATATCATAATTTCAGTAAAGTGCTCAAAACGAAAAAATTTGGCACCCACTCTACAACGAGAGACTTTTGGGACTTTTTCTTTTTTCATTTTTCTGTGAAAACAGTCTACCATCCTCCTACAACTGGCAGTTTACATTCCTGAAAAGGGACAATACAGCTGCCTTCACACAGACAGACGATCAAACTCTCCTTTCAGATCAAACTCCACTTGTTGCAAAAATTACCATAGACTTCTACAAAAAAAAAATTGTTCTTGAAACAAAACTACTTGCAATATTGCGAGTGTTGACGGAATACACAGGATACTGTCACCATGGTCCTCCTCAGCCTACAGCCAGTGAGTCCTTTGAATCAAATGTTCCTCGACATGCTATACTCAGCTTACAAAACCCAGCAAATTAGAAGGCAAAAGTGAGAGCAAAAACCAATGGCATAAACAGAGCTAGACCCAAAGGTACTCGACATATCAGACACATATTGCAGCACTGGCATCTTCCATTCCAGTGATGACTCAACTAACCAATACTGGTACTCTTCCACCCCCAATTCGTCTTTAAAATAGATTTGTTCCATTTATGAATGTGGAAGATCAAACGTGATCAGGCTTAGATCACAACAGCCAGCAGCTAACACTATAGCTGGCAGGCAACACTAGAGCTGACGGGCACTCAAGTTTGAGCAGGCAGCGGCATTCAGCTGAGACCACAGCCGAGCCAGTACTCTGATAGTAGTGGACTCTATCATCAGAAACATTGGTAGCAGGCCCAGCAATGGTTTCTGAGGTAAATAAGGAACTTATGAACATTCTAATGAACCATAATACTGTGAATCAAGTTATTATACATGTGGGGGAAAATTATATTCAGAAAGAGCAGTCAGTACTCCTTAAGAGGGATTTCAATTAATACATGGGAGATTGAAAGTTCAGTAGTTCATCAGTGGACCAATCCCAGCCCGAGGAACAAATATGTTTTCTCGGTTGCTAAGTCTAAACACGTGGCTGCTCAAAATCTACAATGAGAGGACTGAACTACATTGATAATTTCAATCTTATCTGGAGTCAAAGAGAACTGTTTAAATCAGTTTAAACCCAAACAAACTTCGTGCAAAAGTACTAAAGGACAATATCTAATTCTCCCGCCTTCATTCATGTGCAATGTGCACAAATGCACTCAACCTGGATGGCACACAAACACCGCCACAGTGTCTGGATGACCACATGATCACACTTCAGCACCTGGATGGACATTTGATCAACAAATCCCACAGTAACACAACGAAGACACAACAACATGGGGCTGAGCCCCCCAAACAAAGCATACTACATGCTTTGTCAGACTGTGATGACTTAAAACTGTTCCAAGATACAGGACCCAAGGACGATTTCTGGGAAAAAAAGCCAAGGGAGCCAAGATAACAACAACATACATCAGCCTCCAGAAACACCAGAGCCACAGTCTCTGTCACCACACACCTTCTCCCTCTCGTCAACATCCCCAGTCCTGAGCTTCTCTGAGAAAATGGAGAAACTAGTGTGAGCTGATAGAAAGTTCTCCCACTCGAGCCCCCAGATACAAACCAAAAAACGGCTGGCGCTTCTACCACCAAAGCCTGCAGGCCCAGCTCATACTCCCTCTGAGAGAGCTCTCTGGCCACTGCCACAATGCAAGGGTACATCTTGTCCTTCTGCTCTTGATGAACAACAAACAACTGATAACAGCTCTAATTGATGTGTATCGGGTCCCCGCTACTGTAGCAGCAACACTCACAAATGTTTACAAAACACGTGGGAACCCGCTAAGCCTGTATCTGTTATGTCTCAAGACGTATGGCCAATCTAATTTGTTGCATATTAGACAAAATACAACATTACTGTGGGGCCAAAAACAGGTACTGTCAATTAGCACTTTTAAACATCTGCTCACTAAAGAACAAGTATTTTCATCACCACAAACAACCTGGACTTTATGTTTCTAAATGAGACTTGGTTAGATAACAGCTGCAGTGCCCCTCCAAACTTTACTTTTATGAATGTCTGCAGAAATGTTAGGAGAGGTGGAGGATTAGCAGAAATATTTAAAGATGTCTTTCAATGCAAGCAAGTTTCACTTGGTGATTGCTTGACCTTTGAACATCTAAGTATTGTACTAAAAGTTGCTCAACGCATTCTATTTATAATTATTTATAGGCCTCCAAAATACTCTCCTTGTGTCATGTTTTAATGTGTTTTTGTTCATGTTTTGTGTTCATGTCTTTTATTTTGTAAGTTTTGTTCCTGTTTTATTGTCATGTGATATCCTGTTCCCTCATGAGATCCTGTCATGTGTTTCCCCTATTTATGTGTATTGCTTTCATTGGTTCATTGTTTAAGTAGCTTGTTAGCTGTCTTGTCTTTTCATTGGTTTATGTTTATTCGTCTTGTGATCTTGTTTACAGTTCTGTCTGTTGGTCAGTTGTCATGTTAACCTTGTCCATGTATTTAAGCCCTCATGTTTGCCATTGTCTCTTGTCAAGTATTGTGTGTATGTTAGTGTAATTTTGTTTGGTTGTCAAGTTCATGTTTTGGATTTCATGTTGTTTTGAGTTATCTTGTAAATGAACTGCACTTGGGTTCTTCACATCATCATCGTCTTCGTCATTGCAAGCAACGTTACATAATACTTGACCCCCAGAATGAACCCAGCAGTTCAGCTTCTTCATTTACGCCAGGAAAAACATCCCCTGGAGGATTATGTTGTGGAGTTTTGTGAACGCTTTGACCAGGTGAACTTCAATGAAGTCGCTCTTAAGTATATCTTCTGGGTGGGCTTAAATGAGCCAGTCTGCTCCATGATGCCTGGAGGCAGGATTCAATGGAATCTGGCTCAGTTCATGGACTATGTCCTGGTGCTGAGCAGTTCATCATTCACTGTGGAAGTAGCAGATGAGGAACTCAGCAATTCCACAGCACCCGCCACACCAGAACCCACTGTCATGATCACTACAACACAGCTCAAAGTCATGGCCGCCACGTCAGAGTTTACCGTCATGACCACCACGTCAGAGTCCACGATAAAGATTGCCATGCCACAATTCTCTGTCAAGCCCGCCAAGCCAGAGTTCCCTCCGGATCCTGAGTCTGCTCCATGCCATGTCACAGCCAAGCTTCAGTCTGCTCCATGCTATATCACAGCCAAGCTTCAATCTGCACCATGCCTTGTCACTGGCTTGCCTCTGGACCATGAGCCCACACCTACTACGGTCAACAAGCCAACGGCCATGCCTGTCATGGCCAATGAGCCAATGCCCAAGCCTACCGTGGCCAAAGAACCAGCATTGCAAGCCTCATCCGTCCCAGAGCCAGTTCTCACTTAGCTAGTAGACCTGGAGTTGGTTGCTGCCCTTGTGCCCACCCTGAGAATTCCTCCTCCTCCTCCTGATCAACCAGTTGTCCCAAAGTCACCGGCTTGATCAGTGCCCCCTGTGACATCCCAGACAAAGGGAACTTACGACCATCCGACTACGCCTAGACCCTCCGAGACCTGGACTCCTACTTGGCCCTCCGATCCCTCGACATCACCTCGGCTCTACGTTACCTTGGCTCCACCGTAGTCCTTCAGCCTATCGGGTACCTCATCCCTCCAGCTCCTCCTTGGTCTGTCGGTCACCTGGCTCTGCCTTGGCCAAGCCTTGGCTTCGATCCTTCGACTCGACCGGGGACCTCCATCCCTACGGCTTCACCTTGGTCCTCAGCCCCACCGGCTCTGCCTCAGTCTTCTGATCCCCCAGCTCTGCCTTGGTCATCCAAACATCCAGCTCTGCCTTGGTCCTCCAAGTCTCCAGCTCCACCCTAGCCCTTCTAGCCTTTGGCTACTCTTCGGACTCCAAGTTCTCCAGTTTTGCCCCTCGAGCCTCTCACAGCTCCACGTTCCATGGCTCCGCCCCTCGAGCCTCACACAGCTGCATCTTCCATGGTTCTGCCTACCTTGCCGCTACATCTTCCATGACTGACCCCTAACACATCAAGTCGCCTCGGCCACCCAGCCACTTCAAGTCGTTATGGCCACCCTGCCACGTCAAGTCGTCATGACCACCACCTCTGTACCCCCTGGGTCTCTGCCTCACCAGACCCACCACCGGCTCCTCCCTGGTTTCCTGAGCCACGATGGTCTCCAGCCCTGTCTGGTCCCCAATGTTTTCCAAGATTCCCCTCCACACCCAGCATGTTTTAATGTGTTTTTGTTCATGTTTTGTGTTAATATCTTTTATTTTGGAAGTTTAGTTCCTGTTTTATTGTCAAATGATTTTTTGTTCCCTCATGTGATCCTGTCATGTGTTTCCCCTATTTATGTGTCTTGTATAAAGTATAGTATAGTAAAAATAAAGTATCTTGTTAGCAGTCTTGTCTTTTCATTGGTTTAATTTTATTAGTCTTGTTTACAATTCTGTCTGTTGATTGGCTGTGATGTTACCCTTGTCTATATATTTAAGCCCTCATGTTTGCCATTGTCTCTTGTCAAGTATTGTGTGTGTTAATGTAGCATAGTATGGTAGTTAAGTCAAGTCTATTCAAGTCATGTTCATGTTTTGGTTTCACGTTTGGATTTCATGTTGTTTGGATTTATCACTCATCTTGTAAATAAACTGCACTTGGGTTCTTTACATAATCATCGTCTTCGTCTGCCTGTCATTGCAAGCAATGTTACACCTGGCTTTGTTGATGATTTTACAGAACTGTCATCAACAACTTCCTTTGAATTTGACTGTTGTTATTGCTGGGGATTTCAACATTCCTATAGATAATCCTGAACACAACACTGCCAAAGAACTCAAAACAGTTTTAAACACTTTTGATCTGACTCAACGTGTAGATGGACCCACACACAATCGCGGACACTCTTGATCTGCTTATTAGCAAGGGTTTGAACATTTCGTCCAATATTATTAAGGATGTTGCGCTTTCTGACCATTTCTGTATTTTCTTTGAAATATTGATTTCACCTGACACTGAAGTTAGATATGTCTCTGTCAAAAAGAGGTACATAAGTGAGAACACTGGTGTACAATTTATCAAGGTTATATCTTTGAAACCGAGTATATCTGCAGACTGTGCTGATGATCTCCTTGATAATTTTAACTCAAAAGTTAAAAATGTTATTGATGGCATTGCTCCTGTAAAAGTCCAGATGATCACTGGCAGGCGTAAAGAAACACAATAGCAGTTTAAAACATGAAAAGAAAATGCAAGAAAGCAAAACTAATGTGGCGGAAAACATAACTTGAAGTCCATAATAATATCTATAAAGACAGACTTCATGCTTTCAATTTGGAATTAGGCACAGCCAGGCAGACCTTCTTCTCAAACATTATTAACAGCAATATAAATAACACCCGCACTCTTTTTGCTACTGTAGAGAGATGAACAATCCCCCCAACACAGGTTGCCTGTGAAATGCTCTCTAACAGAAAATGCAATGAGTTTGCATCTTTTTTCATGAGGAAGATCAATGATCATTTAGAATGGCGATCAGCTCGTCCTCATGTTGCACTGAGGTCAGACAGCACCCACCACAAAAACTTCCGAAATTAGTCACTATATCCGATTTTGAGGAAATTGATGGCATAATCCTGGAAGAAATAATACAGCATCTAAAAACTTCAACCTGCTGTCTTGACACATTCCCCACAACATTTTTCAGAAATGTGTTTAACTGTCTGGAAAAAGATTTGTTAGAAATAGTAAATCCGTCACTCCTTTCAGGCACATTTTTGAAGTCCCTGAAAACTGCAGTTGTCAAGCCCCTTCTTAAAAAGAATAATCTAGATCATTTAAAATTTAACAACTACAGACCAATTTCAAATCTTCCTTTCATAGGCACAAATTCTTAATCTCAAATGGCTACTTGGACAATTACAGTCTGGTTTCCGACCGCATAATAGCACAGAGACTGGAGGTGTGAATCTTCACTGGCCTCATGATTTGATTACGATACAAAGGGTAACGATTCGATTATAAAATGATTCTCGATGCATCACGATGCATCTTGTCCTTCAATATCTTTCTTTTTTC
Source organism: Xyrauchen texanus (assembly GCF_025860055.1). Classification (NCBI taxonomy): domain Eukaryota; kingdom Metazoa; phylum Chordata; class Actinopteri; order Cypriniformes; family Catostomidae; genus Xyrauchen; species Xyrauchen texanus. The sequence goes on along the minus strand of NC_068313.1, from coordinate 4,331,343 downwards.
AGTTTCTTCAAAATAAATTTTTTACTGTCTAATTTTTCCCTTTCAGCTTTTTATTTAACAGCTGTTTTAAGGAAGAAACATCACCAACATCTGTTTTCCCCCGATGTGCGCAAATCAGTGCAATTATGGGCACAAGCTCATCTTTCATGTTGTTTGTTGGCTTCTTATCACAAATAAACTCTCCCATTGCTGTGCGTGGGTTTGTGAAAGGATTTCGGGATCGTAGATTCATTCGGACATGTGTTTGTTACAGCTGGTCTGCAAACAGTCGTGTTTGTGCTCTTGAATTTAGTGTATGCACTTAACTCGTGTCTTTGTTTTCACATCTGTCTTTGGCGTGCACCACTGCTCTGCCGTGATTGACACTGGATTTTGAGAATCGATTCAGAATCGTTTGAGTATGAATCGCGATGCATCACTGACACAACTTTTTCCAACAGGTCTAGACGGCGCTCATGAAGATCCTAAATGATATTCGGCTAAATACTGACTCAGGCAAATATCAGTGATGATATTATTAGATCTCAGTGCTGCTTTTGACATTGTTGACCACAAAATCCTCCTAGACAGATTGGAAAACTGGGTAGGGCTCGATGGGATGGTCCTCAGCTGGTTCAGGTCATATCTAGAAGGTAGGAATTACTATGTGAACATAGGCAACTATGAATCTGATTGGACATCCATGATGTGCTGAGTCCCACAAGGCTCAATTCTGGAACTGCTCATGTTCAACCTGTATATGCTCCCACTAGGCCAAATTATGAAATAGAAACTATTTGCATACCATAGCAGATGATACCCAGATCTATCTAGCCCTATCACCAAATGAGAGTGCATTGATGAAATTAACAGTTGGATGTACCAAAAAAAACATCCTTCAGTTAAACAATGACAAGACAGAGGTAATTGTATTTGGCAACAAAGGCAAAATTCCAAAGGTGAATACATACCTTGACTCCAAGGGCCTAAAGATAAAACCTCAAGCAAGAAATCTTGGTGTAATTTTGGAGTCAGACCTTCGTTTCAGTAGTCACATCAAAGCAATAACTAAATCAGCCCACTATCATCTAAAACAATACAGCCAGAATTAGATGTTTTGTATCCAGTCAAGAGAAACTTGTTCATGCATTCATCACCAGTAGGGTGGACTACTGCAGTGGACTCCTAACCGGCCTTCCCAAAAAGACCAAAAGACAACTGCAGATCATTCAGAATGCCGCTGCCAGGATTCTCACCCGAACCAAAAAAATCTGAGCATATTACTCCAGTCCTGAGGTCTTTACACTGGCTTCCAGTTACATTTACATTATAAAGTACTATTACTCGTTTATAAATCACTCAATAGCCTTGGACCTAAATACATTATAGATATGCTTGTTGAATATAAACAGATCATTCGGATCAAGTCAGTTGGACATAAAGAGGGTTCTCTCAAAACAAGGTGAGACTGTGTTTAGCTATTATGTCACCTGCAGCTGGAACCAGCTTCCAGAAGAGGTTAGATGTGCCCCAACAGTAGCCACATTCAAATCCAGACTGGAAACACATCTGTTTAGCTGAGCATTGTGCTGCACTTATTCATTTCACTGAATCATTTTGCTTTTGTCATTCTTTCATTTGAATTAGTTATTTGATTTTTTTATTTAATTTTTTATAGAAATATTTCTCAATGTGTATTACTTTTTATTCTTATTTCATGTTCTTAATTGGTTTAAATAGTTTTTATGTATATTGTATTTTCTTTCAAATGTATTTGTAAAGCCCTTTGAATTGCCATTGTGTATGAAATGTGCTATATAAATAAACTTGCCTTGCCTTGCCTTACCTAATAAGGGTAAACCTATCTCATGCCAGCACCTCTCAGATTGGGTGGTGGATCCGATTCTGCTACGTTACAATAGCTCTAATCTGCAACCTCCGGAGGGTTTGTGAGCAGTGGGCTTTGGCTACATATTGGGTGCTGTTCTAGGGCATTTTAGTTCAAGAGATATGTGCTGAGGCAAGCTGTTCTTCTCCGCACACATTTCTTAGGTTTTATAGACTGGATGTTACAGAGCATTCTGTATTTCACTCTGTCCTTGAGGCAGAAATACAGCATAATATACAGTAAGCACATAATATAAAAAATTTAATTGGGGGATACAGAAGTAGATTTATATCCTTCTGTTTCTGATCGCATCTCTTGGATTCCAAGTAGGATGATTTAGTATAGATTGGATATTCTGAATCTCCCTGTCTGTTGCCACTAATATGATGTTGTTGTTGTTGTTGTTTTTTTTTTTCTGAATATCAATACCATGATTAATGGTTATAAAAGTACACTTACAGTACCTCACAGATAAAATTGGAGGAGGAGATTTCAATGCTGTTCCAGACCCATGGCAGAATACATTCTTCACTTGAAAATGATTTTTCTTGATTGGTTTCTTGATTTAGTTGATATTTGGTGGGTGAAGAATCCACACAAAAACAGTTTACATGGGGGTCTTTTTCAGGGTGTATTCAGCAATCTAGATTAGAATTTTAATAAATAACCAGGAATCTTAATGCCTTTTCATATGCTTGTGACATTTCTCTGTCACCTTTAACCGACCTTAGTGCTATCTCACTCACTGTGCAGTATTAACTCTTACTGGAAATATCATTGTAATCTGTAGAAAAGTAAATCATGTTGTAATTACTTTTTTGTTAATGATTAATGATGTTAGGAAAAAATGTCAGATTAAACTCCAATGATTAATGGGAAAATGTTATATTAGAAGATTTGCTATAAGAGAAGGAAATGCTGAAAATTAAGGCAGTTATCATTTTATCATGATTAAATTCATTGGTACTAAAGGCATTCTGAATTAAAGGGAGCAGAAAGAACTTCATCTTCTTTAATCTGAGCTGGATGACTTTATACTGATAAGGCTAAAGGAACTTTTATATGATCCAGCCAGGTGGATTGAAGAAGGGGTAAAAAATCTTCATATTCTTAAATGTAGAAAAACACAAGCAAGCTTTAAAAACAATTAATAACTTAGTACATATATCCATGTAAGCAAAGGGCAAACACTCTATTCCTTCTATGCTAATCTATACAAATCAAGGTATTCTGAGAGAGACTGTGATCTAAAGAGCATTACGCTGATATTGCTGATATTGTTATTTCAGAATTACAGTCCTGATGTCTTCTATTTTTTTGCATTTTTCAAAGTAAATTGTTTTAGATCTTCAAACAAAATATAACATAAAACAAAGGCAATATGAGTAAACACAAAATACTGTTTTCAAATATATAATGTTTTATTGAAGCAAGCGAGTTATCCAACACTAATATCACCCATGTGAAAGACCAATTCCCCTTTAAACTTAATAGGTTGTGCCACATTTAGCAGCAACAACAGCAACCAAATGCTTTCGATAAGAAATCAGTCTTTCACAACACTGTGTTGAAATCTTGGCTCACTCTTCTTTGCAGAACTGCTTTAGTTCAGCCACATTGGAGGGTTTTGAAAATGAACTGCCCATTTAAGATCCTGCCAAAGCATCTCAATTGGATTCAAGTCAGGACTTTGACTAGGCCACTCCAAAACTTACATTTTCTTCTTTTAAGCCATTTAGAGGTGGACTTACTCCTATGCTTTGGATTATTGTCTTGCTGCATAATCCAGTTGCGCTTGAGCTTCAACTCACGGATTGATGACCTGACATTCTCCTTTAGGATGTTCTGGTAGAGACCAGAATTACATTTTCCCTCAATTATTGCAAGTCGCCCAGGCCCTGAAACAGCAAATCATCCACACACCATCACACTACCACCACCATGCTTGACCGAAAGTATGATGTTCTTTTTGTGGAATTCTTTGTTTGATTTACTCCAGATGTAACAGGACCCCTGTCTTCCAAACAGTTCCACTTTTGACTTATCGGTCCACAGAACTTTCTCCTAAAAGGTTTGAGGATCATCAAGGTGTTTTGGTGAAGTCCACCCTACGTGCGGACCCATGTCTCCCTTGGGCAGTCCCTGCTGCCCCCGGTCGCTGTGTTTGTAGCAACTACTCCCTCGCAGCAGGTAGGATTTACCACTGCGTCATTTCCACATGTGGCTTGAAAACCCATGTGATGCCACTCCATTCCACCACTCTTTACCTCCCCCCAGCCTGAGCAGGTGGTGGTCTCCGTGGGGTCTTTGCCCCCTGACACCTTCCCCGATGTGTGTGATAGCGTTAAGATGGCTGCCACAACCTGTTCCCATGCTTGGCATGTCACCTTGTTCCCCCCTTCGGGGTGCCAGGAACCTAAAAGGTTTATGACGATTTTATGGGTCGTTGGAGAAGGGTACATACACGGTTCAGCGCATGGCGTGATTAAATATATACCCCTAGTGTCGGTTCTTCGACACAACGTCGAAGTGAGCGACAGACGGGGAACGTCTAGGTTACTGTTGTAACCTCCGTTCCCTGATGGAGGGAACAAGACGTTGTGTCCTCCAGGCCACAATGCTGAACTGAGCCACTGTTATGGCCGAACCTCATTCTTGGCTCCTCAGGGCAAAAACCTGAATGAACAGACGTATTTCCCTCCATTTATACCCATATATTCGGGGGCAGGACATGCAAATTCTGTCTGCCAATTTCTCATTGGCCTTTTCTCAAGTTCAGAGATGCGCGAGGCTCCTAATGTCGCTTCTTCGACACAACGTCTTGTTCCCTCCATCAGGGAACGGAGGTTACAATAGGCGGCTTCACTACATTTGTCTATGGCAGGGAAGGTCAATGTTATAAAAATGTATTGTACACCCAAATTCAATTATCTACTACAGTCTCTCTCTCTAGAAGTTCGCTTTCTTATTTTAAACAATTTAAAAGAATATCTAAGTCTTTTATTTGGAATGGTAAATTACCTCGGCATGGTATGGGGCATGGGAAAGGATTTTATAAAATATTAAAACTATGTCTAGGGATGGAAGGGCACTTATTATTCAGTTTAAGATTTTGCATCGTTTCTACTTGACACCCTCTAGATTGTTTAGGCTTGGTCTAAAAGACACACCTACCTGCTGGCAATATCAGTTGGAGGATGGAGACATGGCCCATGATCTGTGGTTCTGCGCTAAGATTCAAGAATTCTGGGTTAGAGTCCAGAATTTTATTGGTGAGGTTTTAGATACTCAAATTTCATTCTTACCCAGTCTATGTATGTATATTGGGTGATCAGTCAGTTATCAAGTAGGTGACAAATATACAAAAAACTGGGTCCAAACTAGTGTAACGCATTTGAAAAGATGTCATATAAACAGCTTGGCAAAATAGACATGTACGGTAAGAAATGGGACAGGTATTTGGCCTTTCTGGAGGGCTCTCAGTGATGACAATGTGGAGAGAAACTCTTTCTTTCTTTTCTCTTTTTTTGTTGATTTTTATATGCTCTTAAATATTTTCTTTTGTTTGTTTGCTTATATGTGTACATGGTGTAATTTAGGCTCTGACCACAGGGATATTTGTTGAGGGACAGGGTGGGGTTTGGGAGAGGGATATTCTGTTAATTCCATATTTCACATAAGAATAAAAAAAATGTAATAGCAAGGAATGAAATCATGATGTGGCCTTGTATGATTACTAACCACAAAAGCATAATATTTTGTTAATTTCCTTTGATTTGGGGGTGAAATATGACATGGGTATGTTCTTGGCTTCGTGAGATTCATCTTTTTGCAGCAACTCGTGTGTATAACTACTCTGGCACACTCGAGCATGTGTATGTGAGAGAGAGAGAGAGAGAGAGAGAGAGAGAGAGAGAGAGAGAGAGAGAGAGAGAGAGAGAGAGAGAGTGTGTGTGTGTGAGTGGGAGGAAGAGAGGGATGGTGATGGGGCAAAGCTACACTCACCAAGAGTGACAGAGCGAGCGTGAGGCGAGGTGAGGAGAGAAGAGGAGGGAGCTCAGAAAACGAGAGACAGAAAGACAGCCGCTCATAGTGACAGGAGAGTCAGAGAGAGGCAGAGCAAGAAAGAGCAAGGGAGTGGAACTGAGAGTGGAACAAAATGTAGGAATGACACTAAAGCTGATGTGGTGGTGGAGAAATCAGGGCTGCAAACACTGCTGTCTGCTTGTCAAGGCTAGATAGAAACATCATGAAGCAAGAGTAAGGGAAGCAGGCAGAGAGTAAGGGTGAAAATTGTTTGATTTGTGCAGATGATGTACAAGTGGTGCTGGCTTTTATCAGTATTTAGATTGTGTTTATGTTTGTGTGAGTGACGCTGATAATCTACACTACCAGTACTGCCTGGAAAATGCGCCTGGTGGATTACGAGAGATCAAGAAGACAGTTTTGTGTGTTTATGTGTGTGTGCAGGGCAGTGTGTTTTTTTTAATGATGAACAAAATGGCTAGGTGTTGTGTGTCGGTGAGTCTGTGTGTATTTAGATGCTAAACCAATGAAAGATTTAACTTTTGTATGCCAGGGTCATCCAGGGACAAGACACAAGTAAAAATCTCCAATTATGCGCCTTTAACCTAGTTGCTCTCGCCTAGTAACTGCCACCTGAGAACTTCAGACCCAACGAAGAAAAGCACAAATACATTTAGACTAAAGCAGATGAGGAGGAACCATATGTAAGCATGTCTTCTTAAGCCATCAAAGGGACTACTTGTAGGAGCAGAGCGTATCTGTTGCTGTTGACTACCTCAAAGAGAGGTCGTGTGGACTGTTGGGTATCTTCAGAGGTCGACGTGAAGGATTCTTGGGTGTCCGGGTACAGTGACCCCTGCATGCATTCAGCACCCAACCATGGGAGAGTGGACCATTCTAGAGCGCCTCCTAGAGGCTGCTGTGCAGCAGCACTCTACAATGATCGGAAGGTAAGGAATGCAAAATCAATGTGATACTCTGGACAGTTTTCTCTGGTTTGAATAAGAATTTGGTCTTTGGTGTGATGCGTGCAATTTTTTTATGTAAGCTTCATGTTGGGGTCCTGATCACCCTTTCGGGGTTTATTTTGCGATAACAACCAGCCAACTTTAAATTATCCTGCTTATTGCACAGCTACTTACCAAATAAATATTTGCATTGAAATTATGTAATTATGTGAAAAGAAAGAAATCGCTGAACATCTGAATTCTGTTGTTTTTTTTTTCTTTATGTGAAAAAGGGCGTCTGACTGCTCAATATCCAGCTTATTATTACAAGACTTGTTGCCGAATAAATAAATAATGGACATGAAACATTGATTTCAGTTGAAATTATTTTATTAGCTTTCTTGTAGAGATTGCAGAGTGATCCGAGAAATAGGAAAGTTGACTCGCAATACCCGGATGTCCGTCTGATTTGTCTTAATCTCTAGATGTCCGGTTGTTACTCAGAAATATCAGATGCTAGATGATGCCATTGACCAATCAGAATCGAGTATTCCATAGACCCATGTAATAAGTACATGCTAGGGTGTGCATATTTTTTTTCATGTGCTGTTCTGTCAAGCACTCAGCCTTTCAAATGAAAACCACAAGCCCATACAAACATAATCGACACTAGGGGTCTCCACGGGCATTAAGTTGAAGCCTGAACACGGTCTGTACCAAGATTTTAAGGGTGCCTTCACACTTGCACTTTTGCTGCTCACCCGAGTTCGAATGACGTCGAAGTTTGGTTCATTTGGGTGGTGTGAATGCTGTTTTTCTTCAAGTCCTGGGTGGTCTTGGGTATGGTTAATGTGAACTCCTGTGCGTTTTGCTGCTAATATGAATGCAAATGTACCAAATCATTAAATCATTTTTAATGTCTAATATTCTTCACATCATTGCACATTCAATGCATCCGTGGCAGACAAACATATTTGTCCTTTTTTGCATTTAAATACAAAGAGATGAATACTATAATAACACAGCAAAGCTGATGTCTTCTTGAGTTGTTGCCTAGTTACAGTGGTAAACAGCTGCCACTTGTCCTCACATTGATGATGTAATCGGACCGCGGTTCCGACCCAAAAAATATGATGAGAACAGAGACCAGTGGGGGCAGTGGGGAGGAAACAAACTCCGGTCCGGTCCAAGCAATTGAACCAAGTGTTAAAGCACTCTAAATCAGGAGATCCATATCTAGGCTCCAGAATATCATAGAGACTTAATGGTGCACTCTTTTGACTGAACTAGCAACCACTAGAACACCAGAATAGAGTTTTTCACAGGTAAGCAAAACTCACATTTTATTCAGAAAATAAAAACATTATTATGTTAATTTTGCGGTTCCATTTGGTGCTGCTAGTGTCACAGAAATTACACAATTATCCCTGAACATATTTCTGAAACTTAGTGGCAGAAATATGTCCATGGAATCTTGTTAATAGTGCCATTCATGTTTGAGTTTAACCATAAAACAAAAGCAACAGTTTAAGTCTACTATAGGTATCTTATACTATATATATATATATATATATATATATATATATATATATATATAACGGCAAATTGAAATACAGAAAACTGCATGTATTGCGTGGATAAGGATAAGGTATTTTCATTTCCCAGTATTATAGTATGGTGTTATCTGCTCATAATGGTGGCTTATGGTGGAGAGAAAGTGACCTCGAGCTTTGAGCTTTGAGTTAATCCTGCACACAGCTTGAGCTCCTATTGGTTGATCTCAAGCTTCAGCAGTTCCAATGTTTGAACCACTGAAGCTCGTGAGACCTCAACTGACATCAAATGCTCGTGTGATGCTATTTTCTTTTCTTGTTTAGCCCTCACATTCTCCTCTCCTCTTCTAATTTGGACACAATTGTGCTTCCGGATTTAGCTCAAGCAAATATTGCATCTTTTTAAGGACATTTTTCAATGCTTGTTTGTGCTACATGGGGTTTTTATCATATATGACCTGCACATCTGACATTAGACTTTAGCTTTGCTTTGTGTGCATTGCCTTGTACTTAAAATTCGAATGCAATTTTCTGAAAAATACACTAATTTGTCTCAGCCAGTCATCTGAATTTATGTTTAAGGCAGTCACTGTCAAGCAGGGTGCATGAAGGCAGTCAGCCAGCAGACAAGGAAGGTGAAATGGTGAACAGCCCTCCACAGATGCTTAGCATCCAGGTTATTGGCAACTCACCTACTGACAGTGCATCATATATCATGTGAACATGGTGGTATGACCAAAAATAATTAAGAAATGTTGAAAAAAAGGAAAAGTCTTATAATACTTTTGTTAAATTAGATGTGACCACAAATTAGTTAATATCATATTAATGCAGCAAGTTGTGACATTGCTCTGCAACTACAAACAACTAAACTCTGATTTGCCTTTTGCCTAGCAAATACCCCTTATATGCTGCTCTGTATTTTCACACTACTCCATGTTTCTTTGTTGTTCTTACATTTAAATAACTTAAAACAGATTCAGAAAAAAATGGTCATACAGGTCTTGATAGTTTTGAGCAACATGAGGTTGAGTTTCAGTTAGGGATACACCAATGCATCAGCCCCTGATATTAATCAGTCAATTATTGACCAAATTAAAACTATCGGCATATTGGTTAAAGCATGAAAATGCATATATGAAAAATCAATAGTTTATTTATAATTCATTATCAATGCACCTTGTTAAAACTCTGTCAATTCAAATGCACAATCCAGAAATAATGATAGTCATGTAGAATGGTTGGCACTCCTAAAAACATTTTTTAATTTTTGGTTCTCACATTAATGAGGACAAACCAGCGTTACAGACGTGACATTTGACTTCTGAGACATTGGTATGGTATCCATTAAGGCTGCACGACTGATTGAGTTAAGATTAAAAATCGCAACAATTAAAATGTAGTCTGGATGTAGTCTGCATTTTGCACTTCATTCAGTGCTTTAGTCAGTGCTGTGTGAGCAGCCGGCGCCCTCTACCAGTCTAGACATTGCACCCTGATAGAATTTAAAAGGTTGGTTTTTTTGTTGATTATAAATGTTTATTTTTTTTAATATTTTTTAGCATTTTTGTGGAATTGCCTAGCATATGTAAAATATGTAATGTTCTATCATATACAATACATACTGAGCGGCTGTCTTTCTGTACTCTCGTTTTCTGTGCTCCCTCCTCTGCCTCATGCTCTCTCTGTCACTCTTGGTGAGTGTAGCTTTGCCCCATCTCCCTCTCTTCCTCCCATTCTCTCTCTCTCTCTCTAAAAATACACTTGGCTCAAAAATCCAAACTGTTCTCATAGAATCCTTTACTATACCTACATTTTTGAAAAATTATTTATTCCCTTTAATACAAGTTGCAATATCAATATTGTGAGTAAAATAGCAGATGTTCAGTTCACAATACAGAAAACTGCTAAATACTTCTTAGTCAATGTAGGTATTATTTTTTATCTAAACAAAGTCTATCTAGAAAATAATCGAAATAAAATCGAAATAAATCTCTAGATATGATAAAGTATATATAGATAAGGGGGCTCTTTAAAACCTGCAGACTTTGACCTCTAAAACAATGGTATGGTATCCATGAAGGCTGCACAATTTACTGTGTTTTATAATCTGATCATCTTCATTCACCATTCAGCACTGTGTGAGCATTTGGCGCCCTCTAGTGGTACACGCTAAGCAGTGCAGGAATATGAAAGGATTTATCATTACCGTTCACCTTGCAATGTTTGTCAAAATGATCGCTTCCACAATGTTGGCTTTGATTTTATTTTCAAACTCAACAGGTTTGCTGCAGAAGAGAAAGTTAAATATGGATCGAAGTGAACATAAAAGTGAGAGAGTGTAGTCTCAGCCCATTATACACTGGAACAAAATATCTTTTTGATTAGTCTTTTTTGGCTTGTTTTCCAAAATAATATCTAAAACTCCTTTAACGTACACATTTACTTCAGTAGCTATACTGCAGAAAAAAAAATTGTTATCGGAGAATGTTGAATGGAATATTTAATCAGGGCTCAACATTAACACTTGTCTGGGACAAGTTAATTTTTGAAGGGGCAAGTGAAACAGAATGTTACTTAAGCAGGCTGATTAAAATGTCAATAGCGCAAAAATAACTGGCTATATTTGTGATTGCCTAGGCCTGTGTCACTTCTTATAAATATCATATTCTTATTTTGCTGTTGAAAATAATCCAGAGCACATAATTTTAGAATTCACTAGTGATCTAGTAATCATTATAATAATTAAACAACCATAACAAGAAAACGAGAAAACACTCACTGCTCTTGACTGAGTAACTTTAGTATCTTTAAAAAGTATTAATGTATTATAATCATACAGTGAAGACCAGTAGTAGTTTTTATGTTGCAGTTCATTCTGAATTTTTACATGAATACTTAAAACTGCTGTTAAAAACTTTTAAAGCTGTTAAAAAGCACTGAATTTTCTTAATTGGTATTTTTTGTTCTATATTTTTAATCTTTCTATTCATTGCTTTTTTTTTCAAAGACTGTTTACTAGTCTTGAAAAATGAATTAACTTGAAACCATTCTTCCATAATTAACATATTAGTGTTATTATTTGTTGTGGTTTTGAAGATGGTATTGAGAATCATCAAATTTCACTACCGACTACTGACATTTTGGTATTGTGATAATGTATAGCCTTGGTAGATCTTGATTTAGTAACATGATGAAAAAGTAGATCTCATTCCATAGAAGTGTGAGCACCCCTGCTGTAAATGATGTCAATGAAGCCTTTCCTTTATCTGACTACCATATGTAACTGTAACAGTTAAAGGTGGGCAAGGAGGAGGCGGGAACTGGCTGAACAGTCAACATAAAGTTTAATGAGAAGCTCAACATAAATCAAACATAAACAAACACACGCACATGCAGCGCGGTCGTGTGCGTCTGTCTCTCTCTCTCTCAAACTGGCGTCTCCGGCCCCCCTTTATCTCACTCTCCCACTGATCATCTGATTCAGTGCCGGCGTGCATCCTCACGACCCGGCCACACCCTCCTACTCATCATAGTAACTTAAAATAATTGTCATATGACAATAGCAGTTTACATTTTCATTTTTAAAGTTTAATAAATGCATGATGTTTCCAAAGTCAATAAGTAATCGTGTTAAATAACCGTGATCGCAATATTGACCAAAATAATCGTGATGTTATTTTTCCCATAACAGAGCAGCCCTACTACAGATGCTGAACTATAATTAGCAATCCATCTGAATCATCGTGGTAAAAGAAGGAGCAGAGGATGTTTGATTCTCCCATTTATGACCTATCCAAATGATTTGATATAAAGCACCCACAACTATCACGCAACTAAAGCTTTGTTATGGGTATTAAAAGAAAACAAAGGAGACTGATCATCAACATGCACAGAAAGCCGAGGCCAGTTCTGGTTAAGCTGCTGTATATATGCATGATGGACGAAGCTGAGCTACAATCACACTGTACAATCGCACTGGAAATATTACTAGTGTCTTTTATATCAGTCTCCCTAATCTGATACTTTTATTTGATGTTTGATTTTGGTTCATTTGCACACGTGCAGCTGATTTGATTGGGCATCAAGCATCAAGCCTCAAGGCATCAAGACAAGTGATATGACATTTTTTCTCTTCCTTGTTCAGTCTTTGGTAGATTGACAACATATCCAACTATAGCATTAGCTAATATTTTTATGTAAATTCTTTGATAAAAAAAAAATGATGTCAAAGTGAAAATTCGAATTAATCAATAAAATTACATTTCACCTCAGAACTGCCATAAAATGTGTAAGGAGCTGCGTAATATAACCACCCAATCCTAAAACCTATGATGTAATGGATGACTGTATCTCTCTCTGCATCTCATTCAGCAAAGTGTGGCATATATTAATAGGCTGAAATGACTTATTCTGCTGAACTCGCAGTTAATTGCTGCACTAGGACCCAAGATATGCCTTGATTCCATGGCAAAAGATGCTTGAATCTTTCCTCTTTCCTTTCACGAGTCTCGGCAGGGCGACATTTGGCGTGTAATTCTGCCATTGTCAAGCCTGGCAGAGATTTGGCTGGCCATCAATAGAGCAACACTTCTGTGGAGGTGCCATCGGGCTGAAAATGAATGATTGCCGGATCATATCTCATTCATTAGTCACTACCTCAACACTCACACTTCACTGAGCGCAGACTGCTTAGCAGCCAATGGTGAATTACTCTGCATTTGACAGGATATGCCTAAGTCCCAAGGAACTGCTTTATTCATTATATTCAGCATTAGTGAGCTGTGTGGGTAGTTTATTTTCTCTAATGTGAGCTTTTATGAGGATTTTAATGAATTTGTGTCATTATCAAAGGGGGTGTAGAAGAATTTTCTTGGCATTTCACCTGAGCATTTCAAGAAAAAGCTCTGTATAATTTTTGCCTGCTGGATAACAATTACATTTAAATAGGGACTCATTCTAGAGACTATAATATCATAAACTACGTTTCCATCCAAGGATATTTTGCAGAAAAAGTATTAGCGCATCAAAATAAAGCTGATGGATATGCACATTATCGTTAAAATGTCACAAATGTCGACATAATATTTTTACGTTTAACTCAAGCACATAAAATCTTTGTCGATAGTTCAGTATAGTTTAAAGTATGTCTGTAATTGCTGGGAGGATTCACATAGTAAAAATGTATTTGTACTGTGTAACACTGTTTCTGTTACTTAACTTAGGTGGCCATCAGGCTTATATGATAAATGCTGTGAATGAGTGTGAAGATCTGAAAAGTGTTTTTCTGAGGACTTAAGGTATATAGAACTAGATAAACTGGGACATCACTCACAGTAGTGCCAATCTTTTGACATCAACATGACTAGAGCCCGAAGCCATTTGTTTTGAGAATAATGGCTGGCTGATGAAGTTATTGGCTGGCTAGCCGGCTCAGCCAAAACCTAAATGGCTGCTGCAGCCGCCAAACTTTTCATAGCTGCAAATGGCTGAAGCTGCCACTTCATGCCTACAGATGTCTATGTTATACTGATTTACTAGATCTCAATATTTCCAAGCAATGCATGACTTACACTATATTTCTACAAAATGCAATACAATGTAATAAAGAAAACACCAGATTTTACTTTCACAACGTATGTGCATATTTATTTTGTAGTCTGTATGCTACTAAACATTTTCAAATAGCCTACAATGTGTTGTGTTTAGGCTAAATGTATGTAGGCTAAGTTGTATACAATAACTTGGCATTATCATGGATGAAGCTTATCATATTACACCTTGATTAAGAACGCAAACTTTTGTTGAATTTATGAGAAATCTACAGACGCAAACAGACGAAGTGTAGTAAAATAAAGACCTAAATGTGTATTTCTGACTTTTTTCACCACAAGTCTGAAAGAAGACATGTTATTGAAGACAAATATCCAAAAATCTCAAAATTGACCAGTAAAAAAAAAACGATGTTTTTGCCTGCCGTGTCTCGCCTTAATATAAACACACACTGTTATCAGTATTATTTTGGACAAAGTTTTGCACATTTCACTTCAATGTACACTGACGCATGCGTTGTGAATTAGCAATGTGGAAACGATGGTTTGTTACTGCAGTAATATTACGTTCAGTGCTATAAATCTCTCCGTTCCAGAATATTTGGTTCATAACATCAATCTTTGATTCAGGTGTTTGTGCAACCGTGCCCTGAAGATTTAACAAATGTCTGGGTAGGCCTAAGTTAAAAAAAAAAAGGAATTAGGAAAGTAGGAATTAGGAAAGTATGTGAGAAGTGAGATCAAAATTACCTTGCATGCTTCTTTCCGCCATTTCACCTCAGTGCGAGAAAAAAATGAATCGCTTCTTCTGTACGGAAAACGAGCAATTTTAATTGGTCGTCAATTCACTGTGAGTCTGTGTATCGTAGCAACGAGCACAAGACTGTGCTGTTATGAATCCAGTGGGAAAATAGAACTCGTGTATTGTTTATATATTTCGTGTGTGTATGTCTCTATGTGTTATGTATACTTTGCCTTGTCTCACGTTTGCCCTTTGTTTGTCATTTTTGTCACTTTCGTAGTTCCGTAGTTTTCATTTTGTCCCTTTTGTAGTTCCATAGTTTTCTTGTTAGCCTCGTGTTCTCTGTTCATTGTTTGCACCTGCCCTCGTTAATTTGCCATTTGCCTTTGTTTATTCCCTTGGTATCTTGTTGGAGTTCTGTTTGTTCATTGGCCCCTTTTTCTTATGTTCATGTATTTATACCCTGGTTTTTGGTTCAGTCCTGGTCAATCGTTGTATGTAGATGAATGTTGATGAATGTTGTCAAGCCTGGTCTGTGTTCCCTGCCCGAGTTCTCAGTTTATGTTTCATCGTGTTTTGTTTATTGTTTTCCCATTGTGGCTTTTTCCTTTGTGTTTATTTGTTTGTTTATTTAATAAAAGTTAAAGCTGCATTTAGATCCGCTCTCCTCGTCTGCCTTCCAAGCCTCCCATTCGTTACAGAACGATTCACCACAAAATGGATCTAGCAGCTTATCTGGCGAATTACCGGCTCCTTTGCCTAAAGCAGGGGGACCGCCCTTTGGAGGACCACGTCCAAGATTTTCTGGAGCTGGCACAAATCTCTGATTTCCCCTTCTTCCGGGGTAGCTTGAACGGGTCTCTGAGGGAGCGGTTGCTGCCGACGAATCGTTGCTGGACACTCCTCAATTATGTGGAGGAGACCCTACGAGTCAGCGGATCGCCGCCCACTATGGACGATCTGGGGGATGACGCTACCGCTCTTCCCACAAAGGTACTCCCCCTGTCTGCCACGATTCGTCTCTGACTTACAGGCTGCCAACCTCGTCCGCTTCAGAGCCGGTGTGCCCCGCTTCCGCGATCCTCGAGCCGGCGTGCTCAACTTCGTCCGCCCAGAGGAGGAAGAGAAGACGGGCTTCCGCCTCCCGGCCCACGCCTGCCCCGGTCTGCGAGCCAGAGCCCACGCCTGCCCCGGTCTGCGAGCCAGAGCCCACGCCTGCCCCGGTCTGCGAGTCAGAGCCCACGCCTGTCACTGTGAGCGAGCCAGAGCCTGCACCCACGTCAGCCACGGTGAGCGAGCCTGCACCCACGTCAGCCACGGTGAGCGAGCCTGCGCCCACGTCAGCCACGGTGAGGGAGCCTGCGCCCACATCAGCCACGGTCTGCGAGCCTGAGCCCTCGTCAGCCCCGGTCAACCAGCCAGTGCCATTAGCCTCCGATGTCAGGGAGCCAGTGCCTGTAGCCTCTGATGTCAGGGAGCCAGCGCCTGTAGCCTCCGACAGCAGGGAGCCAGCGCCTGTAGCCTTGACCGTCCCTGAGCCAGCGCCTGTAGCCTCGACTGTCCCTGAGCCAGCGCCTGTAGCCTCGACCGTCCCTGAGCCAGCACCAGCAGCCATGACCATCCAAGAGCCAGTGCCAGTAGCCATGACCGTCCAAAAGCCAGTGCCAGCAGCCATGACCGTCCAAGAGCCAGTGCCAGCAGCCATGGCCGTCCAAAAGCCAGCGCCAGTGGTCGTGCCCGTCCAAGAGTCAGCGCCTCTCGAGCCTCCCAGGGCTCCTCCTCTTGAGCCTCCCGAGCCTCCTACGGCTCTGTCCCCAGAGACTCCAGAGCCTTCTTGGGCTCCGCCATGGCCCCGCCGTCCACAGATCATCCTTGTACAGTATCAGCCTCTCGACGCCCCTGAGCCTGCTAGGACTCCTCTTCCAGAGTTTCCCAGGACCCCTCCTCTCAAGCCTCTCGAGCCGTCCAGGACTCCGCCTCTCAAGCCTCTCGAGCCTTCCAGGGCTCCGCCTCTCAAACCCCTCGAGCCTCCCAGGACTCCACCCCTCAAGTCTCTCGAGCCTCCCAGGGCTCCGCCCCTCAAGTCCCTCGAGCCTGCCTGGGCTCCGACTCCCGAGCCTCCTACGGCTCTTCTCCCCAAGCCTCCTACGGCTCTGCCCCCGAGACTCCTATGGCTCCGCCTCCAGAGCCTCCCTCGGCTCCGCCTCCAGAGCCTTCCAGGTCTCCACCCCTAAAGCCTCCTATGGCGCCCCCTTCCTCGGCTCCCCCTCCTGAGACTTCCTCGGCTCCCCCTCCTGAGCCTTCCTCAGTTCCGTCTCCTAAGCCTCCCTCGGCTCCACCTCCAGAGCCTTCCAGGCCTCCGCCCCTAAAGCCTCCTATGGCGCTACCTCCATCGGCTCCACCTCCTGAGCCTTCCAGGCCTCCGCCTCTAGAGCCTCCTGCTGCGCCACCTCCCTCGGCTCCGCCTCCAGAGCCTCCCAGGTCTCCACCTCTAGAGTCTCCTCCCACGGCTCCGCCTCCCACGGTTAGGCCTCCAGAGCCTGTCCTTGCCCTGTGGCCAGCTCCCAGGCCGCCTGAGCATGTCCTTGCCCTGTGGCCAGCTCCCAGGCCTCCTGAACCTGTCCTTGCCCTGTGGCCAGCTCCCAGGCCGCCTGAGCCTGTCCTTGCCCTATGGCCAGCTCCCAGGCCTCCTGAGCCTGTCCTTGCCCTGTGGCCAGCTCCCAGGCCTCCTGAACCTGTCCTTGCCCTGTGGCCAGCTCCCAGGCCTCCTGAACCTATCCTTGCCCTGTGGCCAGCTCCCAGGCCCCCTGAACCGGTCCCTGTCCTGTGGCCACCTCCCAGGCCCCCTGACCCAGCCCCCTCTGTACCCCCCTTGGACTGCCGGTCTGCCCCTCATTGCCCCCTGGACTGCCTGTCTGCTCCTCGTTGCCCCCCTTGGTCTGTCTGCCCACCACAAGCTTCCCCCCCAGTCAATGGACATTTGTTTTTTGTGATGGTACTTTTGAGCGTCTGGAATCCGCTCCTTAAAGGGGGGGCTCTGTTATGTATACTTTGCCTTTTCTCACGTTTGCCCTTTGTTTGTCATTTTTGTCACTTTCGTAGTTCCGTAGTTTTCATTTTGTCCCTTTTGTAGTTCCATAGTTTTCTTGTTAGCTTCGTGTTCTTTGTTCATTGTTTGCACCTGCCCTCGTTAATTTGCCATTTGCCTCTGTTTATTCCCTTGGTATCTTGTTGGAGTTCTGTTTGTTCATTGGCCCCTTTTTCTTATGTTCATGTATTTATACCCTGGTTTTTGGTTCAGTCCTGGTCCATCGTTGTATGTAGATGAATGCTGATGAATGTTGTCAAGCCTGGTCTGTGTTCCCTGCCCGAGTTCTCAGTTTATGTTTCATCGTGTTTTGTTTATTGTTTTCCCATTGTGGCTGTTTCCTTTGTGTTTATTTGTTTGTTTATTTAATAAAAGTTAAAGCTGCATTTAGATCCGCTCTCCTCGTCTGCCTTCCAAGCCTCCCATTCGTTACACTATGTGATAGAATTATTATTTGATGCAAATAATTCTAGCCGGCTCATCCAAACTTTATCAGATGGCGGCTCAATTTGGCTTACGAAATTACTGGCTGGCGGCGGCTGAAATTCTAAATGGCGCAAATGGCAGCGCCTGGCGGCGGCTTCGGGGTCTACACATGACAATGAAAGTTCAACACAAGTGAGTCTAGACAATACAGTAATGAATATTTACACAAAGTGGCCTGTAGCAAAATGACACAATCCCTGCTTTTAATCTCTCTATAATAGTCTATTTTTGCTGCATGGCGGTATAAATTAGATTAGATTAGATTCAACTTTATTGTCATTGTGCAGAGTACAGTTACAGAGCCAATGAAATGCAGTTAGCATCAAACCAGAAGTGCAAATAGCTATATACACTCACCTAAAGGATTATTAGGAACACCTGTTCAATTTCTCATTAATGCAATTATCTAATCAACCAATCACATGGCAGTTGCTTCAATGCATTTAGGGGTGTGTTCCTGGTCAAGAGAATCTCCTGAACTCCAAACTGAATGTCAGAATGGGAAAGAAAGGTGATTTAAGCAATTTTGAGCGTGGCATGGTTGTTGGTGCCAGACGGGCCGGTCTGAGTATTTCACAATCTGCTCAGTTACTGGGATTTTCACGCACAACCATTTCTAGGGTTTACAAAGAATGGTGTGAAAAGGGAAAAACATCCAGTATGCGGCAGTCCTGTGGGCAAAAATGCCTTGTTGATGCTAGAGGTCAGAGGAGAATGGGCCAACTGATTCAAGCTGATAGAAGAGCAACTTTGTCTGAAATAACCACTCGTTACAACCGAGGTATGCAGCAAAGCATTTGTGAAGCCATAACACGCACAACCTTGAGGCGGATGGGCTACAACAGCAGAAGACCCCACCGGGTACCACTCATCTCCACTACAAATAGGAAAAAGAGGCTACAATTTGCAAGAGCTCACCAAAATTGGACAGTTGAAGACTGGAAAAATGTTGCCTGGTCTGATGAGTCTCGATTTCTGTTGAGACATTCAGATGGTAGAGTCAGAATTTGGCGTAAACAGAATGAGAACATGAATCCATCATGCCTTGTTACCACTGTGCAGGCTGGTGGTGGTGGTGTAATGGTGTGGGGGATGTTTTCTTGGCACACTTTAGGCCCCTTAGTGCCAATTGGGCATCGTTTAAATGCCACGGCCTACCTGAGCATTGTTTCTGACCATGTCCATCCCTTTATGGCCACCATGTACCATCCTCTAATGGCTACTTCCAGCAGGATAATGCACCATGTCACAAAGCTCGAATCATTTCAAATTGGTTTCTTGAACATGACAATGAGTTCACTGTACTAAAATGGCCCCCACAGTCACCAGATCTCAACCCAATAGAGCATCTTTGGGATGTGGTGGAACGGGTGCTTCGTGCCCTGGATGTGCATCCCACAAATCTCCATCAACTGCAAGATGCTATCCTATCAATATGGGCCAACATTTCTAAAGAATGCTTTCAGCACCTTGTTGAATCAATGCCACGTAGAATTAAGGCAGTTCTGAAGGCGAAAGGGGGTCAAACACAGTATTAGTATGGTGTTCCTAATAATCCTTTAGATGAGTGTATATATATATATATATATATATTTGGCAGTTTTCGCCACCCGATGGAGGGCTTCTGGTCTGAGAATGTGCAGTTGCCATACCACACTGTGATGCAGTATCTTAGGATACTTTCAATAGTGCAGCGGTAAAAGTTCAGCAGGATATTGGAGGACAGGTGTGCTTTCCTTAGCTTTGTAAGGAAGTAAAGACTCTGTTGCACATTTTTGATCAAAGTAGAGATGTTGTAGGTCCAGGAAATATCCTCAGAGATATGGACACCCAGGAACTTGAAGCTAGTCACACGCTCCACTTCGTCCCCATCAATGTAGATGAGTGTATGTGTGGCCCTTCCTAGTCCGACGGTAGTCCACAATCAGCTCCTTGGTTTTCTGGGTTTTGAGTGTGAGATTGTTGTTGGCACACCACACTGCCAGGCGCTGTACCTTTTCCCTAGATGCTGTCTCATCGCTGTCACTGATCAGGCCTACCATCGCGGTGTTATCTGCAAACTTGATTATGGTGCTGGAGCCATCCTCAGGTAAGTAGTTGTGGGTAAAGAGGGAGCAGAGGATTGGACTCAGCACACAGCCTTGTGGTGCATCAGTGTTCAAAGTGAGGGTGGAGGAGTTGTGGTTACTGATCCTAACAGACTGTGGTCTGTTAGTGAGAAAGTCCAAGGTCCAGTTACAGAGGGAGGGGCTGATGCCAAGATCAGTGAGCATGGAGATCAGCTTGGATGGGATCACAGTATTGGAGGCAGAACAAAAATCAATGAATAGTATCCTGACATATTTGTTTTTGTGTCCAAGTTAGTGAAGTGCTGAGGCAATAGCATCCTCATTTGACCTGTTGTGTTTTTAGGCAAACTGATATGGGTCCATTGTTGGGGGCAGGCATGTTTTCAGATGGGAGAGGACCAGCCTCTCAAAACACTTAGTGATGATGGGAGTAAGAGCAACGGGGCGGAAGTTGTTGAGGGCCACTGCAGCAGCATGTTTTGGTACTGGTAAAATGGTGGCTGTTTTGAAGCAGGTGCTTGAAAATGTTGGTGAAGACGTCAGTCAGCTGTTCTGCGCAAGCCCTGAGCACTCGGTCAGGGATGCCAATCATGAACTAAATCAAAACTTTTATGTTTTTGATTAATATAAGTATAAACAAGTGAATTTATTTAGCATTTATAACATGTAAGTTAAAATGCTCACTATTTTGTATTGCAAGAAAGTGGCTATTTGTATTAATGTTGTTATAACTGCATATATATGATTTATAATGTATTTGTTAATGACATATTTGTCATTGATGAACCCTGTTATAAATGCTTAACAAAGGGAACATTAATGTAGTGTTAACAAATATTTTGCAATAATTAATTTTGTAGTCTTAACTATTTTTATAGTCTAATTGTAATTCTGTAGTTCAGCTACAGCTGTGATAAAGTAGTAAGTTAACCACATGCTACTAATACAAAGTACCTACTAAAAAGTATTTTTAAATGAATCTGAAATATAACAGATGATAACATTTAGGAAATATAATAACAGGAAACAATGAGGGTTTTTGAATGAACTATTTAAAATAGGGTGACCGGATTAAACATAATAGATAATGAAATGATAGAACACATGGAATAGATTATACACCCTGTTTCTATAAACAATCCAAAAACATCAACAGAATTTAACTAAATATTCCTCTAAAAAACAAAAATGACTAAAAGATTCAGGATTCAGGTAAACAACAAAAACATGTAGTTAAATTAGAAGCATTGCTACTAGTTGTACTTCCTCCATAACACTGCTACAGATAGCTGTATACACTCACCTAAAGGATTATTAGGAACACCTGTTCAATTTCTCATTAATGCAATTATCTAATCAACCAATCACATGGCAGTTGCTTCAATGCATTTAGGGGTGTGGTCCTGGTCAAGACAATCTCCTGAACTCCAAACTGAATGTCAGAATGGGAAAGAAAGGTGATTTAAGCAATTTTGAGCATGGCATGGTTGTTGGTGCCAGACGGGCCGGTCTGAGTATTTCACAATCTGCTCAGTTACTGGGATTTTCACGCACAACCATTTCTAGGGTTTACAAAGAATGGTGTGAAAAGGGAAGAACATCCAGTATGCGGCAGTCCTGTGGGTGAAAATGCCTTGTTGATGCTAGAGTTCAGAGGAGAATGGGCCAACTGATTCAAGCTGATAGAAGAGCAACTTTGCCTGAAATAACCACTCGTTACAACCGAGGTATGCAGCAAAGTATTTGTGAAGCCACAACACGCACAACCTTGAGGCAGATGGGCTACAACAGCAGAAGACCCCACCGGGTACCACTCATCTCCACTACAAATAAGAAAAAGAGGCTACAATTTGCAAGAGCTCACCAAAATTGGACAGTTGAAGACTGGAAAAATGTTGCCTGGTCTGATGAGTCTCGATTTCTGTTGAGACATTCAGATGGTAGAGTCAGAATTTGGCATAAACAGAATGAGAACATGGATCCATCATGCCTTGTTACCACTGTGCAGGCTGGTGGTGGTGTAATGGTGTGGGGGATGTTTTCTTGGCACACTTTAGGCCCCTTAGTGCCAATTGGGCATCGTTTAAATGCCACGGCCTACCTGAGCATTGTTTCTGACCATGTCCATCCCTTTATGGCCACCATGTACCCATCCTCTGATGGCTACTTCCAGCAGGATAATGCACCATGTCACAAAGCTCGAATCATTTCAAATTGGTTTCTTGAACATGACAATGAGTTCACTGTACTAAAATGGCCCCCACAGTCACCAGATCTCAACCCAATAGAGCATCTTTGGGATGTGGTGGAACGGGAGCTTCATGCCCTGGATGTGC
The DNA here is from genome assembly GCF_025860055.1 of Xyrauchen texanus. NCBI lineage: Eukaryota > Metazoa > Chordata > Actinopteri > Cypriniformes > Catostomidae > Xyrauchen > Xyrauchen texanus. The sequence goes on along the minus strand of NC_068313.1, from coordinate 4,308,677 downwards.
ATCCCACAAATCTCCATCAACTGCAAGATGCTATCCTATCAATATGGGCCAACATTTCTAAAGAATGCTTTCAGCACCTTGTTGAATCAATGCAGAATTAAGGCAGTTCTGAAGGCGAAAGGGGGTCAAACACAGTATTAGTATGGTGTTCCTAATAATCCTTTAGGTGAGTGTATACTTTGGAGGGTATTTATAGCTGCACAGGCTTATAGTATTATGTGTGAGTCTCGATGTGTGTCTTTGTGTACTGTACCGAGTAACACCTTGATCATGGCGGATTTGATTTTCCATCCATTTGTTTGTTTTTAAGCCTGACATTTGACTGTTTAATCATTCGTTCATCAAACATCATGTCATTATATGCATTTACAGATTCATGACAGCTCACACACTTGTGCTAGACTCGCACTGTGACTTCCTGAACCACAAGCTGTTGGCTGTTGTCTGTCCCCTCTCTCTACCCTCCATCAATTTTTTTCATCCCTTCTTCCCTGTATGGAGGTCTTAGCACTTGGATTATATAGGTTCTGCATTGGATTGTGTGCAGTTTAATAACATGAAGCCTCAGCAGAGATGTGTTATGACACACATTTCCAAATCATCAATCCGTTTGACACTCAACATCAATACAGATTTCATCCAGATTACAAAGCAGAAATATATATATATATATATATATATATATATATATATATATATATATATATATATATATATATATATTGTTAACACAATAGTTTTCAATCTCCATTACAGCAAGATTATACACTGTGAGGACAGACGTTATGCCAAACAGTGGTGTATACAAATCAACAGGACAGGTGATTTGGAGTTCAAGAAAGAGATAGAGAAGCGATTGAGAGATTGTGGCTCAAAAAAATGAACACTATAGAGGCTTTATAACAACACTAACCTTTATTTCCTTTTCACACAAAACACAATGTAAAATTACAGAATATCGTTTCAGAAACACTTTTTCCCTTATTCTTACACAATGCTATCTCACAACATCTCAACACTTACTATGGTACATGACTGTGGCAGCAGGGGCGTGGTCAAGTGTCGAGAGAGAGCGTTTACAGGCAGCTGTCCGTCATATGTGTGTGTGCCTTTTGTTTTATTAAAATAGCTTTTATATTGTCAAGGTGGTTCTCGCCTCCTCCTTTCCATTAATCCCTTTACACTGGTGCCGAAACGTCCACCCAGGGGAGTGCTGCTGCCATCCGCCAGGGTACGGAGTAGCCCGACCACCCGGACGCGGAGAATGGCCGGCGTCCGTGAGGCGAGTGGGGACTGGACTCCCCGAGTGTGGCTGCCAGGGGCGGAGGAGTGTCCCCATGGGTTGCCGAGAATGCGAAGGGGTGTTCTGTCCGCTGGGGGTCAGACGGCAGTGTCAAGGACTTCCCTCCTCCTCCCGGGTTTCGGCACCAGTGTAAAGGGATTAATGGAAAGGAGGAGGCGAGAACCGGCTTGATAATATAAATAATATTTTAACGTAAAACTGAAACCAAAAGACACAAACACACACATATGACGAACAGCTGCCCATAAACGCTCTCTCTCCCCGGAAGGACACTTGACCACGACCCCGCTGCCACAATGACTTGTTGTTGATTTAGAACTCAATAGCGCATTAACCTCAATTACATCAACTGTTTGGAAGAACATTTAACTCATTTTAGTGCCACACAGTGGCCATTCCACATCAGAACTGCTTTGATACATGTAAGGAACCACATAATATAATTTTGCAAAAATGTTACCATGTAATTTTCATGAGATCAGGCTAGATGCAAGCTTTGGTGGATGGGAAGATGAACATTTTGTATGGCTTCATAATACTTGGAATATAGCACGTGTCGTATAGACCATTTCAAGAATATTCGTCAGTTTAAGGAAGTGATGTCTTTGTTCCTTTTTTCTACTAGTTGTCGAACTCATTCAAAACAACAGCGGGAGGCGCTTCTTTCATAGTGACTTTAACACGATTAATATTGATAACATTAACACGATTGTCATAAAATTCTATTACTAAAATGTGGACCATGTTGTTTGGTGGCTGGATGCTCACTGGATGCCTGGAACTAATGGAAATTGTTTAGATCTCCAAAAAAAGCAAACCACAAATGGACGCATGAACGGCAAGAGTGAAGCGAGATGGCTGGATACGTTCAATGCTAACAACTATAGCACACAACACAACTTATCTCTGGTAAGTGAACTAAATTTATGGCAACTAATTGTACGTTTGCGAAGTAGAGCTCTAAAAGTGACTACAGATCGCTCCCACTATAATGAATGAATCTTGACCGACCGTTTTGGAGATTTCCATCTTTCCCCATTTAAGTAGATAGGAGCTGCATTTTCATGACACTTGTTCACATAAAATAGCTGCGCAAACTGCACAAGAGCGTTCCAAAGATGGCCGCCAAGTGAACTGACCTACTTGAAAAAGAGACATTACTCGAAAGGATCTGGAAATATGTTTGGACCTTTCTAATTTCTTAGTTTTTGTTTACATACTTGAAATGGTCTATAAGCCCACATTTTTGTCTTTTTTCTGAGCTTGACAGCCCTTGGTCACTATAAGCTCTCACTGTATGGAAAGAGCAATTTTTCTACTTTTGTGTTCAGCTGAAATAAATAACAGAATGTGGATTTGAAACGATATTAGGGTGAGAAAATAATGACAGAATCTTTGTTTTTGATTGATCTTTTCCTTTAAAGAGCCCATATTATGCTCATTCACAGGTTCATAATTTTATTTGGGGGGTCAACAAGAATAGATTTACATGCTTTAACGTTCAAAAAACACATACTGTACATTACTGCAGAACCTCTTTTCACCCTCTGTCTGAAACACTCTGTTGTAGCTCCTGTCTCTTTAAAGTCCATCTTTCCAAAAAGCTCTTTGTGATTGGTCAACCGCTTAGTGCGTGTGTCGGAAATGAAACAGCGGGTATTATGCAAATGTGTTGCATAATGACAGCTATGTCACGGAAGTAATGGCAGGACTACAAACCAGGTGTTTCAGGAAGTTCAGGAGCAGTGTTTTCTGTGGGAGAAAGTAACTCCCTTTGGCGTGGACTTTGTGCTTAGTAACTGTGCAGACCTTTTACATGCACAAACAACTATATTACACACTAGAGGAAAGGTAAAATCCCCAAAAGCATAATCGATCCTCTTTAAAGTGGATGTAGTTTTTATGTTCGGTTTAGATTTTGAAGTGAAGTGGACAAGGGGTGTGTGGCAGTTTACTACTGAGAATTGGGAAGACATTTAACTGCATCTCTCCTGAACAAATAAAGGATTAATCTGTGTGTAACTGCTCTGAACATCATCAGAACCTCACACAGCTCGATGGAAGATGACATGAGAAGGGTCCTGTGAGAACAGGAGAGTTGCACATGATGATTGTCAGAACAAATAAATACAGAATGGGTATTCAGGGGTAATATTGTATATTTGTGATGGTGACTCCTATAATAATTTTTTTCTTCTTCTCCAAAATACATTTGCCACAATTATTGGCACCCCTAGAAATTCTTACGAGTAAAATATATCTGAAGAATATTCCCATTTATATTCAGGGGTGGAGAGAGTACTGTAAAATCATTCTCAAGTAGAAGTACAGTTACTTCCCAAAAAATGTAGTATGAGTAAAAGTAGCTATCCTAAAAACTACTCAAGTAAGAGTAAAAGAGTAGCAAGTTGCAAAGCCTATGCCCCATTATAATGAACACTGTATAATTTTAAAATACTTCACTTATCTATGATAAACATGACTTGAATCTGATTCCAAAAAATAAAAGGGAGACACAATGCATACAATGTCCATACAAGGTCCATACAATGAAAGTGAATCGGTGCTAAAATATTGAAGCTCATATAATCACATAAATCAGCATAAAAGTAGTCTATTCCATGTGCCTCCAGTGGTATAATCCATGTCTTCAGAAGAGATATGATAGATGTGGTGAGAAACGGATCACTATTTAATTCCTTTTTTACCATTAATTCTCTTCCCTGCTCAGTCAGTCTCCACTTTAACTTTCACTTTCTTCTTGTGTTTTTGGTGATTCACATTCTTCATGCATATCGACACCTACTGGGCAGAGAGAAGAATTTTTAGCAAAAATGTTCTTAAATATTGATCTGTTTCTCACTCACACCATATATCAATTATGTTGTCATGGATTAAACCACTGGAGTTGTATGTATTACTTTTAAGCTGATTTTTATGTGCTTTTTGGAGCGTCAACATTTTGGCACCTTTCACTTACATTGAATTGATCTACAGAGCTGAAATATTCTTCTAAAAATCTTAATTTTTGTTCTGAAGAAAGACATTCTTAGAAAGATGGTTTGAGGGTGAGTAAATAAGAAGATTTTAATTTTTGAGGGAACTATTTCTTTGAGTAGCACATGGCGGGGCACATTGTCCTTCTTTTGAGATAAGATTTTCAACATTGATTTAGTTCTTGTATCTTTTAAGCCAAAAAATAGTTGTGTTCTCATTCTAATGCATGATGCACCTGTCAATCAAAGGGCGCGCAACTAAAGACATCAGTTAATAAAAACTCAATCTTTTATATTTCATTTTGATCAACCAACCAGTGGTGCTCTTGCTATCAAGATTGATGTAATGAACATGAATGTTCTAGATGTAGAATATAGGCTAAATATTGAAAACTACTCAAAAGTTTGATCGAGGACATCTCTCTCTTTTATTTTCTTCAGATAAACATCTAGATCATTTTATTGCCCAGCGCTATTGATAACATTCCATTAATCTCTCACAGTAGCCCAATAATTTCAGTGATAGATAGTTAAATTGCATGCTATCTTATAGACACGCAGAATCTAGTAAGCAGAAATATGAAATTTATCTCGATATGTTTCTTCAAATTAGAAGCAGTATTAATGCTGATAAATGGCTTGAGCAAGTAAAACTCACGTGACACAGTCAAGCAATTGGCCTTTTTCACTGCAAAAAGCCCTTCCAGGTGCTGTTCAGCTGTAAACTGTGCTTGAGGCATTCTCCACAGTTGCCGCCAGATCGACAGCTGCCCCTCAAGTTTTATGTTTGATTTGATTTGACGGGAGTCACAAGACTCTCCCTAGCCAATCATGTTGATAGATGAAAATTAAATCAGGACAGGGAAGTAGCGAACACAGACAGTGGGAAAATAGCGCAGTAAAACTACAGTTACAGCACTTAAAATATACTAAAGTAAAAGTATACAATTTTTAAACATCATAATAAAGTACAATTCTTGGGGAAAAGTAATTAATTACAGTAATGTGAGTATTAGAAATGTGTTACTTTACACCCCTTTTCATATTTCAAATTTTTTAGGACACCTGGGTGACTAGGAACATGAAATTGTTCAGCCATGACTTCCTTTTTCACATGGATATAAATATGAGGTAACTCACAGACCAAATTCCCTTAGTAATCCACCACAATGGGTAAGACCAAAGAATAGAGTTTTTAGTCCTCATTTTTGGCAAAATGTTGTTGAGCTTCACAAAATGGGAAGTGGCTATAAGAAAATATCTAAAGCATTGAAAATGCCCATTTCCGCCATCAGGGCAATAATTAAGAAGTTCCAATCAACTGGAAATGTTACAAATTGGCCTAGAAGTGGACATGTGTATGTATTGTCTCTATTGTCACTATGGGTGGTTCAAGTGGCCAAAATTCTCCAAGGATCACAGCTGGAGAACTGCAGAAATTAGTTGGGTCTTGTAAACATCACATCACCACAAGTTGTTTGGAAGGGTTTCAAGAAAAAAGCCTCTGCCCTCATCCAACAACAAACTCAAGCATCTTCAGTTTGCCAGACACTACAGGAACTTCAAATGTGACTGGGTTCTATGGTCAGATAAAACTAAAATAGAGCTTTTAGGCAGTAAAGACCAGGGATGAGTTTGGAGCACAGAGAGGTAGCCATATGGAAAAGTACCCCATACCCACGGTTAAATTGGTGGGGGCTGTTTTTATGCCAGAGGTTCTGGACATCTTGTTCGGATACATGACATCATGGACTCTGTCAAATACCAACAGATAAAAATATAATCTGACAGCTTCTGCCAGAAAGCTTACAATGGTCTGTGGATGGATCTTCCAGCATGAGAATGATCCAAAACAAACATCTAAATTATCATAAAAAATTGTTCACTGACCACATAATCAAGGTTCTGCCATGGCTACCCCAGTTCTCGGAACCCCATAAAAACATTTGGGGTGAACTGAAGAGGAGATTTCACCAGTGTGGACCTCAAAATTTTAAGGATCTGGAGAGATTCTGTATGGAGGAATGGTCTCAGATCCCTTGTCATGTGGATCCCTTCTCCAACCTCATTAGGCATTATTGGAGAAGACTCAGAGCTGCTATCTTGGCAAAGGGAGGTTACACAAAGTATTGAATAAAAGTGTGTCAATAATTGTGCCACACATATATTTGACAAAAATGTTTATTTTTTTATTTTTTATAAAACTTGTGTTGTGTTTGCAATTGTTTGATGTCCATTACAAAATGGATGTAAATATTTTGAATAAAAAGGTTAAGGATAAGCAATAAAGACTGCAATGAAGAATATTTATCAAGGGTGCAAATATTTTTGACCACAACTGTATGTCTAGCTTGCCCCTAAAGACCAAACATCTGCTGTATGGAGAAAACCTGTAAATGGAACTCTACAGACAGACCACTAACAATCACACATTTTTATATCCCTATCATCATACTGTATATGTCTAAATATAGGCTACTGGATGCAATATTAAACTCAGAATTTAAAAAAATGGAAATCACATTAGTTAGTTTTCCTCAATCACAATTTAACAATTAAGTAAATATACAGATTCATTTTAAATACAGTTTAAGTCAGAAGTTTACTTACACCTCAGTCAAATACATTGAAATTCAGTATTACTCAATTCCTGACTAATCGTGGTAAACATCCCCTGTCTTAGGTCAGTTAGTATCGTTAATTTATTTTAAGAATATGAAATGTCAGAATAACAGTACAGAGAATTATATATTTCAGCTATTATTTCTTTCATCACATTCCCAGTGGGTCAGAATTTTAGATTAACCCTTTGTTAGTATTTGGTAGCACTGCCTTTAAATAGTTTAACTTTGGTCAAACTTTTTGGGTAGCCTTCCACAAGCTTCTCATAAGTTCCTGGAATTTTGGCCCATTCCTCAGACAGATCTGGTGTAACTGAGTCAGGTTTGTAGGCCTCTTTGCTCCCACACACTTTTTCAGTTCTGCCCACAAATGTTCTATTGGATTGAGGTCAGGGCTTTGTGATGGCCACTCCAATACAATGACTTTGTTGTCCTTAAGCCATTTTGCCACAACTTTGGAGGGATGCTTGGGGTCATTGTCCATTTTGAAGACCCATTTGTGACCAAGCTTTAACTTCCTGGCTGATATCTTGAGATTTTGCTTCAATATATCCACATCATTTTCCTTTCTAATGATGTCATCTATTTTATGAAGTGCACCAGTCCCTCCTGCAGCAAAGAACCCCCACAACATGATGCTGCCACCCCCATGCTTTAACGGTTGGGATGGTGTTCTTCGGCTTGCAAGCCTCACCCTTTTTCCTTCAAATATAACAATGGTCATTATGGCCAAACAGTTACATTTTTGTTTCGTTAGACCAGAGGACATTTCTCCAGAAAGTAAGATCTTTGTCCCCACTTGCACTTGCAAACTGTAGTCTGGCTTTTTATGGCAATTTTAGAGCAGTGGCTTTAGTTAGCTGAGCAGCCTATCAGGTTATGTCGATATAGGACCAGTTTTACTGTGGATATAGATTGTGTCAACCTGTTTCCTCCAGCATCTTCACAAGGTCCTTTGCTGTTGTTCTAGGATTGATTTGCACTTTTCGCACCAAACTACGTTCATCTCTAGGAGACAGAATGCATCTCCTTCCTGAGTGGTATGATGGCTGCATGTTCCCATGGCGTTTATACTTGTGTACTATTGTTTGTACAGATGCACGTGGTACCTTCAGGTGTTTGGAAATTACTCTCAAGGATGAACCAGAATTGTGGAGGTCCACAACTTTTTTGTGGTCTTGGCTGATTTCTTTTGATTTTCTCATGATGTCAAGTGAAGAGGCACGGAGTTTGAAGGTAGGCCTTAAAATACATCCACAGATAAACCTCCAAATCAGTACACATCAGAAGCTAACTGGCTAATTGTCTAAAGGCTTGAGATCATTTTTTCAAGCTGCTTAAAGGCACAGTTAACTTAGTGTATGTAAACTTCTGGCCCATTGGAATTGTGATTTAGTCAATTAAAAGTGAAACAATCTGTTTCATAAAAATCATAAATTGCCAGATTTTCATATTAGAAGTTGCATATCACCTAGCACCTAGAAATATATTATTCTGTTAATTTTAAACATTCTATTTATATTTCTAGGAAATGATACATAATAGCTGTTGTGCAACATTTGAAATGACCTCACAATGTTTAAAAAAATTCTGTAAAGTATGGAAATAGTTTTGTATGCAACTTCTTCAAAATCTGATGAACCCCCAGGGGTTCATGAACCCTAGTTTGGGAACCCCTAGAGTGAATAAAACTCAAAATGTGTTTATTGGGTCAAAGTTACTCAAAATGATGGAACAGGTCACATATTCATTTAATACATTTACAGTGTTCAAAAGGTACTGCATAACAGGAATTACTCACAAAATGAAAACAAACAAAAACACACAAACACACACACACAGCCATCATCCACCACGAGTCATTTGTAGAAGCATTCACAAACACGCACAGCTATAGAGGGAATGCCAACAGTATGTCACCATTTACTAACAGATCACTTTAGGAAGCCAAGCAGTCTTTCTGTGACAAGGCAGCTTCCTCTTGTGATACGCATTTTTTAACACATTCATATTTAAGACATTCACATATATGGCAAACGTGTAGGAGGACTGGCACGTGATGTTTTTGCATAGCAGCAATCCCAAACACCCATCATAGTGCAAATGAATTCATTTCAGACATACATTAAAAATATTCACATAAATGTGAATATCAAGAAAATGTGTTATTAAGGGGCAGCTGTGGCTCAGGTGGTAGAGCGGGTCGACCACTAATCGCAGGGCTGGGGTTTCGATTCCCGACCCACACGCTGAAGTGTCCTTGGGCAAGACACTGAACCCCAAGTTGCTCCTAATGGCAGGCTTGCGCCTTGCATGGCAGCTCTGCTGTAATTGGTGTATGAGTGTGAGTGTGTGAATGGGACACAGTGTAAAGCACTTTGGTAACCGCTAAAGTTAAAAAAGGCACTATATAAGTGCAGACCATTTAAGTTATATTTTGCATCACACATTGCCCCTTTACACACATTGCCCCTTTAAATCTTCCTTACCATAATGCATCCAGACATTTTAATTTCTTTTAAAACTTCAAACACAGTGTGGATGAGATTCATAAACATAGCAAAATCAATTCATATTTGAATGAATACTAATTAGTGTGGATGTGGCCTTAATTAAAATTAATTAACATTTTCAATATAAAACTTTATAAAATTGATAGTTCTTACTCTGTACATTCTGACTGGATGAGCTGCAATTGAACCATAGTAAATTACCATAAATGCACACACATTCTATATTAATGTGCAAAGGTTCCATTGTAGCTTGACAACAACCAGCAATTAGGATGAACTATATTACTTAGTGGAAGAATTGTTTATTCTGATAATTATCAATAATTTATTTAACCCTTTATTGAATATTGGTCTCTATTATCATAATGCTGGTGTCTAAGAACACCCCTTCCCTTTGACGAAGTCACTGTAATGTACATCCTTTCATGGCTTTATGTGAACAAATCTGTGTTGTCTTTGTTCTCATCTTTTAATATATCTGTATTTAAACACATGGTATCTGAGTTACATTTACATTTATGCATTTGGCAGATGCTTTTATCCAAAGCGACTTACAGTGCACTTATTACAGGGACAAACCCCCCCGAGCAACATGGAGTTAAGTGCCTTGCTCAAGGACACAATGGTGGTGACTGTGGGAATCGAACCAGTGACCTTCTGATTACCAGTTGGGGTTAGGGTTGTTTATGGTTCTTTAGGGCAGAGTTAGGGTTGTTTATGGTTTCTGTTTATATGTTGTGAGTTTTGGTAGTTTAGATTTAGTTATGTGGTAAACATTGTGTGGGAAAGGATCTTAACAACAGGTAGAAGGATCAGTCGGCTATTGAATAGAGTTTACCATTCGCATTGTAAACGATTGATCAAGCTTTGCATTTTATTGTCATTTGTTTCATTTAATATTTAGTCCTTTCAGATGGAAAACATTTATACATAAAAATGATGTGATCCAAAGTGTATTTGAACAGCGGCGAAACACTTTCTTATGATGTGTTACATTCATACAAGCAGACAGAGAAGTACGTTTGAAGTAAGTATTGAGCAACAGAAATAAAATTAAACTATATTGTATAAATCGTCATGTTAATATTTAGCTTTATGCTAATCAAAAATGCTGTGTCTAACCATTTTACATAACCTGTTACCAGACACTATCATATACGTTTATCAAGAAAATCCACATTAGAACATTCATTCTTTATTCTCTAGTAAGACCTTTGATATTATGGCAAAAATCTTATTCTTAATCAGAATTTTTGTATTGTTTTTTTATCAAAATATCTAAAAATCTTTAATTTTCCAATCTGTTTTAGAAGCAACACTGGATAAAATATTTAGGATTTCTTCAGAGAATGTATTTTTAACATATGATTTTTTGTCTTAATGTACAGGCAGATTTTTTTAAGTAAAACCAATCTCCACAGAATTTTTACACCACCCCCTGGATAACGTCAAAAAGCAACAGCACTATACTGTTGAACCATGTAGTTCGAAAAACGGATGAGAGGCATTGTTCCCACGATTTTTGGGAAACAGTCAGGACTAGCTAGTTAATTTCTCCAATGATGCATCATACTTTGGTGTTTAAGTAGCGAGTTATGACGTTGTAAGGAAACCTCCCCATGAAGAAAGAAAGCCACTTGAACTTGCAACTTGTGCGAACAATTTACAAATTGCTAAGGTGCGCGTGTGTGACTTTGAAAAGCACTATCTAGATAATTCCACTCAGTGACACAAAGTATCCAGGACATTAGAACTGTGGTGTAATCCTGAAGGTATGAAGTTTTGAAAATTAGAATTAAAACAATAAAAAGACAGAAGGATAAAGACAATGCAAACCTTAATGGCAGAATCCAGGTAATGCAAGGTAGTCTAAATCTAGCACCACCAAAGATGCACATTTAGACTAAAAGATCCACTTAACACACCACACAAATAAACATATATAGCAACAAAGAACCTTAAAAGCTTTATGACAGTGCTCATGTAAAGATAAAAACAACCAAAAACACTAGCACAGTGGTCACTTCCTGTTGCTGATTTGAGGTTGTGTGTCAGTTTGTTCATGTGTGTGTTAGGTTGAATTTTGGAAGTCAGTGAGGGTAAACGTGCCATCCTGGCACAGAACCGTGCATGGGGCTCTTCCTCTCCTCTTTTCCCCCACTGTCCTTCTGCTAAGAGCAGAGATAGAGGCCAGCACTCTGCTGGGTTTGTAGAAGGGAAAGGAAAACATGTGGTACTCTTATAAAATAAATCATTGTGGTGGTAGCATGATACAATGATGGTATCAAATTCAACATACTTATGTGCATTTATACACAACTTGTTCTGTCAAAGTTTATGAAAACAAAGTTATTTTCTTATATTCTTGTTCATGTTTTGCTGACCGATACAATGGAGGTCTTTGACTCTATACTGACACCTATCGGTGTGGATGCAGCATCATGCAAGCATTTGGTTACCAACATCACTGTAGAAATACCTTATTAGTTGGTATATTTATAGATGTGCGATTAATTAATTTCAGAATCAGAAGTGTCCAAAAACAGAAGTATTACCTAGACTAAATGGTAGTATTCTGCTGGTCATGTGACCTATGAGGATAGAAGAATAAAACAGCTTTTTCTGAAGGACTGATGTGGTTGTAGTTTTGTACATTGTTACATATTTTCCATAAATACTATTAATTTAAAATAGGAATAGTTCACCCAAAATGAAAAATATGTCATGATTTACTCACTCTCATGTCATTCTAAACCTGTATGATTGTCTCTCTTATGTTGAACACAATAGGAGAAGTTTTAATAAATATCTCAGTACGTCTTTTCAATGCAATTTCAGTGGATAGTGCCTCACTGTTAAAGATTAAAAAGGACCCCAAAGTATCTGAAAAGAAGTCCATGCAGCTACATAAGATGAAGTTTTGTCAAATGTTTGTTGACTTGGTTAACAAGTTAAAACCTTATAAGGGGCTAAATTGTTTGGTGTGGTGGAATTGACACAGCTGTCATTTTTGAAAATTGGATAGTAATAATTTTCACACAATACATATTGAAATGGTTTGTTTATTTTTGCTCTTTTTTTTTTATTATAATAGTTTTAAAAAATGTATTAATTTTTATTTTTATAATGGCTTTTCATAGTTTAATATTGAAAGTCTGGGTCATTATTTTAGGCTTAGATCTCTTTTATTGAACAATTTTTGGAAATTCCAAGGGATAACATTTGTCAAAAATATTTCTGGAACCAAGACTTAAAAAACAAAATGGAGCAAAATAGAATATCAGTTAGTTAAGTAATTGATTAATGCAGTAATTAATGCAAAAAAATATGCATGTATAAATACAATTCTCAGACCTCAGGTCACACTTGACAGTCCACGGCTCAGCTGAAAATGCCACAAGCTAAAACTGCAATGAAATCCAGCATGAGATTTCAGCTTTCATTGATTCACACACCACAAGATTTGTATCTGCTTTCCACCCTTTTGGGTTTTCCTCCTTATACACTAAAGCATTAGGAAGACAAACAACCATGTAAATCTGAACAGTTTATTGCCTGGAGAAAAAAATGCTTTTCAAAACAACCACTTCCCTCTTTTCTCTCAGCTCTTTTGTGTTATCTTGATCAGAGTTGTCAGCATGCCTGTGTAATTGCTGCTATCAGAGGCAGTGAAATTGTGAACTGCTAGAAAATAGAAAAATAGAGGCTGAATAACAGCGTCCCAATATAGCAGGTTCTTATCTCATAACTGAGAATAAACCCAAAAATATCTCCCTCTCTCTCTCTCCTTTCCCTTGTTCTCTCCAGTTTTCTGCCCCATTTTGTTGCCGTGGTAACTGGCAGAGGGAGGTAAAGTGATGCTACAAGGGGGTGGGGGGGGGGTCTTGAGGAGCCCATATTTTCTCTCCCTCCTGGAGTGAACATCTTCATGCCTCCATACACCTAACACACACACTTTCAGTCAGTAGCAAAGGCTAGTGTTAGACACACTTGATTGCAAGTGGCATGTCCTGTCTTCATGTAGGCTACTGATGCAACAGATATTTTTATAATGTATAATCAGAGATCGTGGTCACGGAAATAAGACTCACTGTATTATGTATTACACTGTATATGCTGATAATGTTACTGAATTTCACACATTTCATGGTATACTGCCATGGTTTGCAAGCATTTGGACAATGCCCACACGGCTGGGGCTAGCTTTTGTAGATAATTTAGATACGATAGGATCATTTAAATACGAGTGTAAGGGGGTTAAAGGGAAAGGAGGAGGTGAGAACCGGCTTAACAATATAAATAATGTTTAATTCAATAAAAAGACACACACAAACACATACAGGGCAGCTGCCTGTAATTCTCTCTCTCTCTAACTGTCGTCACCAGCCGCCTTCATCCCTCGTGTGCCCCATCAGGCTGATTTGGGACCGGACGTGTGTCGTTCCAGCCCGGTCATGCCCTTCTATGCTCTACAACGATACACATGCTTTCCTGTGTCCATGAGATCAGTCAAAAATAAAAGCTGTTTAAGCACTCAATGAAGATTGAAAGTCAGATTTGCAGTAGATAATGTGTAATTTGCCATGTTTACATTGTGCATTTTCTAATGCTAACGACAACACACTATACATGCTGTTGTCATAATATGCACCAGTTACCATCTTTTATTGTATTTTATGATGAATTTCGTGAAAAAATTTTTTTTAAGGAATCGATAGAGATGGTGGGTGTTTAAATGGGTGGCAACTCTGCACTCATGTTTCAAAAAAGAAATTAACTGGAAAAAGATGTTGGCATCAATGTAGTCAGAGCACTGGGCCACACCCACTGATTATGTAGACCAATGGCAGTAAGGTGTTTAACAGTTTGCAAAACCACCGCAATGAACTCAAAAATACCTTTTGGCCAGATTTTTATCGAAATAACGTCTCACCCGCTCTTTCTTTGATTTCTCTAGAAGTGTATTGGCCCATTAAGTGTTAAACTTTTGAGCATAACTTGTCCTGCACCACTTTTACTACGGACATGAATGAAACCTCAAATTGTTTGGTTTCTTTAGGAGAGGCGTACTAATTTTTGTACTAAAAGAGTCAGCGAGTACGTTTACATGGGCAGTTATAATTTAACTTCCGCATTGTCAAGCTACAGTCTTCATCTCTCTGTCAAAGTATACGACACTATGCACAATCATGAAGGAAGGATGGCAGCTGAGGAAGTGACATAGATGTTTTCCAGTTGACCTTTTGCCTTATAGCTGCGCGTCAAAAAAGTCAGCTACAGCAGACCCACAGAACAGTCACAACAACAACATGGACAACTTTACAGCTAAATTCTTTTCTTACATTCTTTACATGTTGATTTTGGTGCAGATCAGACGAATTCTATCTGTTGTGCTTACAGTGATTTCCGGAGGCAGAAGACGACACAATTTGCTCCTGGATTGTTCAAATTATACAAGCTCTGCTTTGCTTCACTTTCATCCTTGTAATCTCTGTGTAAAGCATAATAATAATATTTAGACTGAGGACAGTTTTCGTGAATAAATAGAAAAGTAAATATATGGTTTGTCTATATTTCCTGGTGTCTCTTGTCTGAATCTAAACCATTCTGAATCTGTAGCTGTCATTCGTTTCAGGCTGCATATTAAATATCATGCTTTCTGCCTTTCTCTATGAATGGAATCCACATGCAATCTGTAAAAGAAGCTGTTATAACCATTTGATGATAATTAAAAGATACTGCATGTGCAGTAAATAATGTGCTATTTGTAATGTTTAGCCTACATCCTGAATTCCTAGCACTAACGCTAGCATGCTACCCTTGGACATAGTATGCATATGTTACCCTATTTTATTGTATTGTATGATGCGATGTGTGAAAATAGTCCATGTAAGATCATGAGTTTTCATACTTGTTTTATTAAAGAAAGACATTTATCGCTACTACAAATATTAGTGCTGGGCGATATGAGTGTTACTCTGGAAGATAGACAGGAGAATTAGTCAATGGACAGAAAAATAGTAATTAGAGGCACATCAATGTGTCACAGTCGTGAATGGTTTACAGACTGCAGATCTGTCCGAAAAAGAACATTTCTAGAGTTCGACATGAGTCACTGTGTTACAAACTATATAAATCAGCCTCCAAAAGGGCACTTTAAAGGGAGAACAGTCATAGTAGCTATGCTGTAGGATTGCTTCAAACAGAATTTCCAATAAAAATGACTTAAAAGGTGAGTTCAGAATAAACATTATTTTTGAGCCCCACACCTTTCAGCAAAGCAAAGCTGTCACAGTGGATGGTAAAGTCTGCGAAGGGAAGAGGGCATAGGGATGATCATTTCGGAATGAAACAAACCCACTGTGTTTACACTGCGTCCCCAATTATTAGGCAAGTGAGTATTCTGATCTTATCATTATTTACAAGCACATTTTCCAACTCCAAACCATATAAACTTGAATGCTTATTGGATTCAATCATTTTCAGGTGGTATGTATTTGAGTAATGAGGAAGGGTTTGGCGAAAGTGACTAACACCTTATAACAAGGTGAGCATAATTATTAGGCAGCTTCATTACCTCAGGTAAAATGGGCCAAAAAAGAGATTTAACTGACACTGACATGTCAAATAATTTGAAAAAAATGAATTCCAATAAAATTCAAAAAATGCCTTTCAGATGGATACAACACTCTTGAAATAGCTAAACTATTGAGGCGTGACCACCGGACAATCAAACATTATATTGAGAATAGTCCACTGGGGTGCAAAAAACACATGGATGTTACGAACACGGGTGAAGGCGCCTCCTCCTCGAACCTCCGGAGATCGCATTCACCCGAGTACTGATTACTCACCCAGCTGTTGCTTATTACCTCACCCCATTTAACCGTGTCTGTTTGTTCCTCCCTTGCGAAGTCTTGTTTAGCCCCGGCGTCATTTCCAAGCAACTTTAGTAACCTCTCTAGTTTATCCGTGTTCCGACCTAGCGATTCCTCGACCCTGTTTGTTAGCTACCTGCCCAGTTACTCTAGCCTGATTTCCTACCACGATTGTTTGCTGCCTGCCCCGATCTCTAGCCTGTTCTTGTTACGCCTCAGCCTCTCTGTTTCACACTGTTTGCCTGCCCAAAACCATTGCCTGTACGACCTGAGTTTACTGCTTCAATAAAGCCGCATATGGATCCCAACCAACCTGAGTCCTCATTACAATGGAGAAGAAAAGGTGCAAATTAACTGCAAAAGACTTGAGAAGAATTAAACGTGAAGCTACCAGGAACCCATTATCCTCCAATGCTACCATATTCCAGAACTGCAACCTACCTATAAATTCTGAAAATTTATTCAGAAGCTGAAGCATCAAGATTGGGCAAAGAAATACATGAAGACAGATTTTTCAAAGGTTTTATGGACAGATGAAATGAGAGTGACTCTTGATGGACCAGATGGATGGGTCAGTGGCTGGATCACTAATGGACACAGGGCACCACTTCGGGTCAGGTGCCAGCAAGGTGGAGGAGGGGTACTGGTGTGGTCTGCTATCATTAAGGATGGACCTATGAACCTGGACTGAAACTCAACTCTCAAACCTACCGCCAGTTTCTGGAAAGTACTTTCTTCAAGCAGTGGTACAGGAAGAAGTCCTCAGCATTCAAGAAGGTCATGATCTTTATGCAGGACAATGCTCCATCACATGCATCCCAGTACTCCAATGCTGGCTAGCCAGCAAGGGCCTCAAAGATGCCCAAATAATGACTTGGCCCCCTTCCTCATCTGACTTAAATCCTACTGAGAACATGTGGGCTATTCTCAAAAGTGAGATTTACAGTGATGGTAGACAATACACCTCTTTGAACAGCATTTGGGGGGCTGTGGTTGCTGCTCAAAATTCACAAAACTCACATTCATGTTTGAGGTTTAATAACATTTCTGGATTGATGAGAGCATTGTGTTTGTTCAACTATAAAATTAATCCTGAGGAATACAATTTGCCTAATAATAGAGCATGCAGTGTATTTGTTGTTGTTGTTGCTCTTTTTCTTTGCTTTGTATTGCGTTCGACTTCCAGGTAAAATACACATTTGGCGGCACCTCTGTTTTTCAACCTCTGAGGTTGTTTATCAATGATATATGCCTCTGTTGAAGCCATTTAAGGGTTTAAAGGCAGAAATGTGAAAAAAAAAGTTGTTTAAAAAGTTGTTTAAATTGTAATTTTTACAGTCATTTTAGGGTTTGTTAACGTTAAATCTTCATGGCTCTAAGTGTACACAGAAAAGTTTAGTAAGTGATTTTATCCCAATAAAACCATGTTTGCATGCATATTATTATGTCTTGTGGCTGTACTTTTGAAAAAGTATTTGTACGTAAAAAAATTGCCAAAATTGTCACTTTCATTGTAAGTGCTCCACTGTAACCCAGAGTTTTGCTTATTTTAAAGCAAAATAAATTTTTGTGGTAATCAATATTATGCCACAAATGCTGTCGATTAAGCTTAACTTGTACTGAACCCGGAACATGCCTTAGCATGTTTGATAGCAGAATTCCTGGCAAACAACTTCATTACCCATGGTACAGCAGAGAACGGTTCACCAATCAGGTACGTCATGCCAGGGGCTCCCCAGCCTGAGAGAACGAGGGAGGAATGTGACAGGGTGGAGTACAGGGCCGGGTCGTGATTGAGAGAGAGATTGTTTACAGTCAGCTGACCGTCATGTGTGTATCAGCGCACCTCTGGATGGAACCAGTCTATAACCACATTATATAGGTCTGATAATCGGATTTGCAAAAAAAACAGACAGGTACGATTTCAGTTGGACTAACGGTTCACATGACATTTTAAAAAGACAAATTATTGGTTTAGGCCAACTTTTAAAGTGTATGTAAATGCACTCCGTAAGCATGAGCAACCACATAACCACACAGAACACATAAGCAATCACATAGCAATGTCCTGGTAACAACCCACAGGCAAGCTCCACTTACATATTCTTCTGAAATTAGAACAGCCTAGTACTTTTTTATTATTATTTTCTACCCTTTTTCTCCCCAATTTGGCATGCCCAGTTACCAATGCGCTCTAAGCCTCCATGTCTGAGACAGTCAATCCGCACATTTTATCACATGGCTTGATGAGTGCGTTACCGTGGAGACCTTGAGCGTGTGGAGGATTCACGCTATTCCTCGCGGCATCCATGCACAACTCACCACTCGCCCCATCGAGAGCGAGAACACCATTATAGCGACTACAAAGAGGTTAACCCAACATGACCCTACCCACCCTAGCAACCGGGCCAATTAGTTGCTTAGGAAGCCTTTCTGGCTTCACTCAGCACGCCCTGGATTCGAATTCGCGACTCCAGGTGTGGTAGTCAGCGTCTTTACTTGCTGAGCTACAAAGGCCCCCCACAATCTAGTACTTTTAATGTCATTTCTTCACATTTAAATAGTCCCTAAAACATGTTTTTTCTGGGCACTCTGTTTTACGTTGATGGGTAAGAGAGAAAGATGTGAAGAGGAGAAGTAAAGGAGATGGAAAGGGACAGAGAGAGAAAGTGTGAGGATAAAGGTGGTAGTGGGGGACAGATAATCTTAAGCTATTCGATGGCATTAAAGAACTCCTAATGCAAGAATCCATCTATTGACTCAAGTAGAGATTAAAGGTTGTGGGTTTTGCATGTTGAAGCTATTATATAATTCATCCTCTGATGGGTTTTTTCCACATTGGCAGTTTTTTTTTATTCACGAAAATCTTGTATCATTTGTCGCTGTTGTGTTTGTCTTTGCCTACATTTGTCATTCCCTTCACAATTTTTTCTTTCTCATTTCACAGCATTTCTTCAGTCTTTCTGCCCACGTTAACCACACAAAGACAATGAACACTTCTTCACAGCACAGTGCTTTTTAAGCATACCTCCCTCATTATGCACATTTCCAATGTCACCTGAGAGATTTCCTTTGAATCTAGAATTCATTTGAATCTTGGGTAGGCTCAAATTTCATGTCCAGGTAGAGTAAAGTTGCCAACTGTCCAGTATTAGCTGGGACGGCACATATTTTGCTGAAATCCGTATAGAGCGCCAATTGTCCCATATTTAAGTTGCAAAATGCTCGAGTCCACCCCACATCCCTACAAATTTGGCATGTTACTTGTCCTAAACCATTTGTACGGACATTGTCTGTGGTATATTGTACGTTGGTGTCAGTGATACAGACATATTTTGGTTTACTTTCAACTGTCCGCTGTCTCACAGAACATCTGATTCCATGCACGTTTTCCTCCCTGAGCTCAGTGTGAGGCTTCCTCTGTTTGGGTTCAGATTAAAGCTGTCTCTTTGACCTCACAGCTGGAGCAGGAACAGAACTCATAAATCCATTCAGATTTGAACATCAGAACTGGTGACTCCAATCACATAAAACACTTAACTGTCGTGACACCTTCACCAGAGCCTGAGAGCACCTAGAGAACACGGTTAGTCAAACACAAGGATAAAATTTTTTAAACATGCAATGAAATATACTGTAGCTTTACAGCACTTCAGGTGTTTAAAATAAATCTGAATACTACAGAGGGAGTATGCAAAATACAAATATTCAGTCTTTGTACAGAATCTGAATGTACTGTTTATCATACAATAAATTGTAAACAAAATTATCCTCAAAATCAAACAATGAACCGCATAGGACCAACAATATGTAAAATTATTAGCATCACATCAGCTGAATAGGAAAATTGTCAATTTTGGTTTCTAAATTCATTTTGGTGATTTTTTTGTGATATTCCACAATTTTGTTTGGCAAAAACCATGTTTGTCCTCGCTAGAGAAACCATTTTTTTACTATTATTTTTTGCCTAGATCATGGTTTTCAAGGATAAGGGGGTGTCAAGCAGCACAACAAGCAAAAACAAGAGTTTGGTTGTGACTGTCGCTTGCATTTGTGTGTGTGAGATGAGGTCTGAGCAGTCTAGCGTGCTCAAGTGCTGTCTTTGTTTCTGATTTAAAAATGAATGAGACTGTAAAAGCAACTACATTCCTGGGAAGGATGAAAACAGAGAACAAGAAGAGATATCTAGTACTGATAAAGAAGGGTTTCATTATATTTTAATGCTGTACATAAATAAACCGTTTTATGATGCTTGTCAGCTGTTCGGCAGAATGTGATTTATTTCAGAGTACAGAGAACTTTCGAAATCAACGTGTGATCATGTTGGTGAAATGTGGTTTCTATATGACAATCACTGTGGGGAGGATTTTAAAAATAAGAGGGCTTGGTGACATCAGCAAACCTCTACAGTGCTAGTAGATCATTTGGAAATGCAATCAAATTTCATGCTAGTCAATTAAAAACGTACTGTGTAATACATTTCCAGTTTAACACCTAGATCCTTTTACTATGTTTTGTGTTGCATTACTGCTTACTCTGATGGAAATTTACCTTATGGATTGAATGTCTGGAGTTGTCATGTATGTGGCACCATCACCTTAGTTGTGCCGTGATATTTAGTCGAGATGTGATATTTTGGTGAAACTTTTCCACTGACTTTTTTTTTACTCCATATAGCACTATAGGCTGTAACGCATCTATGCAGGGGGTTGGTGAAGCCTCTGAAAACCCCTGCATTAGAAACCTAATGTTAACCTATGAATAGTATTAGTATAAAACAGAAATAATTACGGCTATGAGACATCAAGGTTTGCCCAGGACAGTTCTGGTTCTATGATTTGTGTCCTGGAGTCCCAACAATAAAACTATAAAAAATGTATATGTAAAAATAACACTGTTAATCGATTCCAATTTTTTAACAGATTGAATATACATATATATATACACACACACACACACACACACACACACACACACAGAGTTATGTGAAAAAGTATTTGCCCCCTTCCTGATTTCTTCTATTTTTGTGTCTTTTTCATACTAAATTATTTTCGATCTTCAAAAGAGATAAAACAAAGGCAACTGGAGTAAACACAAAATACAGTTTTCAAATATATATTTTTTTACTGAAGCAAAAAAGTTTCCAACACCTACAGTATATCACCAATGTTAAAACTAACTGCCCCCTTAAACTAAACAGCTGGTTGTGCCACCTTTAGCAGCAACAACTGCAACAAAAAGCTTCTGATAACCGGAGATCAGTGTTTCACAATGCTTTTTTTGGAATGGTGGCTCACTCTTTTTTGCAGAACTGCTTTAGTTCAGCCACATTGGAGAGTCTGAACATGAACTGCCCATTTAAGTTCCTGCCACAGCATCTCAATTGGATTCAAGTCAGGACTTTGACTAGGCCACTCCAAAACTTACATTTTCTTCTTTTAAGCCATTCAGAGGTGGACTTACACCTATGCTTTGGATTATTGTCTTGCTGCATAATCCAGTTGCGCTTGAGCCTCAACTCACAGACTGATAACCGGATATTCTCCTTTGAACATATTTTCTGGTAGAGAGCAGAATTCATGTTTCCCTCAATTATTGCAAGTTGTCCTGTACCTGAAACAGCAAAGCATCCCCACACCATCACACTACCACCACCATGCTTGACCGTAAGTATGATGTTCTTTTTGTGGAATTCTGTGTTTGATTTACTCCAGATGTAACGGGACCCCTGTCTTCCAAACAGTTCCACTTTCAACTCATCAGTCCACAGAACATTCTCCCAAAAGGTTTGAGGATCATCAAGGTGTGTTTTGGAAAAGTTCAGATGAGCCTTAATGTTCTTCTCAGTTAGCAGTGGCTTTCACCCCACCACAATTCCATGGATGGCATTTTTGGCCTGTGTCTTTCTGATACTGAAGTCATGAACAGTGACCTTTATTGATGCAAGAGAGGCCTGCAGTTCCTTGGATGTTGTCCTTGTCTTTTTTGTGACTTCCTGGATGAGTCGCTGTGCTCTTTGAGGAATTTTGGAAGGTCGGCCACTTCTGGGAAGGTTCACTACTGTGACAAAGTTTTCTCCATTTGTACATGATGACACTCACTGTGGTTCTTTGGAGTCCCAGAGCCTTTGAAATAGCTTTGTAACCCTTCCCCAGACCGATGTATTTCAATAACCTTTTCCCTCATAATTTCTGGAATGTCTTTCAACCTTGGCATAGTGTGCTACTGAGTGAGACCTTTTAGCCAACTTCATGCTGCTGAAAAAATTTCCATTTAGGTGTTGATTTGATTGAACAGGGCTGATAGTAATCAGGCCTTGGTGTGTCTAGTCCAGCTGAACCCCACTATGAATGCAGTTTCATAGATTTGCGGATTAGAGCGAATACTTTTTCACACAGGCACAGATGGTATTGGATAAATGTTTTGCTTCAATAAATAACATTATAATTTAAAAACTGTATTTTGTGTTTACTCCTTTGTTTTATGTTAGATTTTGTAAAAACATTTTTTTAACAATTTAGTATGATACACAAAAACAGTAGAAATCAGGATGGGGCAAATATTTTTAACAGCACTATAAATATATATAAAATGTATTATATATTTTTTCATTTAATAACTTGAATTATGTATATATTAATTCCGATGATCAGAGGTTGAGGAGCGCTGGCTGGCCCCTGCTGACACAGCTCTTAAAAATGCAAAGATACATGTTCTTCAAGCTTGAATTGCCTCAAAGATAGGAAAATATGAACTTTTATTAAATCATTTACATACGGGTCAGGAGGCATGATAAATTGGGTTAAATAGTTTTAAAAGGTAAAACAAAAACAGTTATCGGACAGAAACACTGCACTTCTTTAAAATAATACTAAAGTACTTAGATGTTATATGTTGAATTCTATAAAAACATTTTTTAATTCAGTTAAAATGTGTAGCTGACATGAAATTTCAAACAGTGACAGCTTGTATTATTAATCTACAGGCATTAAAAGTCATCATAATTGATAAATACTTCTAAAATGTGATTAAAATAATGAAAAACTAATGGTAAAATATACACGTTCATATACTAAATAGTGTAAATTATATATATTTATATATATATATATAAATATTAATTATATGTTCACCTAAATGTTTTCTTATTAAAATATTTTGATACATAATAACTGTATGTACACTGGCAGCCAAAAGTTTGGAATAATGTACAGATTTTGCTACAAGAAGAAATTGGTACTTTTATTCACCAAAGTGGCATTCAACTGATCACAATGTATAGTCAGGACATTAATAACTGGAAAAATTACTATTAAAATTTAAATTTTTTAAACTACTTCAAAGATTTCTCATCAAAAATCCTCCATGTGCAGCAATGACAGCTTTGCAGATCCTTGACATTCTAGCTGGTAGATTGTCCAGATACTCTTTTGTAAGTCGCTTTGGATAAAAGCGTCTGCCAAATGAATAAATGTAAATGTAAATGTAAATGTACTCAGGTGACATTTCACCCCACACTTCCTGTAACACTTGTCTTGTCAGGCATTTCTCATGAACCTTACAGTCAAATCAAATCAAATCAAATCACTTTATTGTCACACAACCATATGCACAAGTGCAGCAGTGGGTGAAAGCCTTATGTGCAGTTCCCGAGCAACATAGTAGTCATAACAGTGACGAGACATGTAAAAATGTACAATTAAAAAAGATTTATCTAATGTACACATGATTGCACAACTCAATAATAATATACAATGTACAGTAAACAATACACATAATATAGAATACACATACAATAAAAAATACATAAATAAAATAAAAAAAGTATATAAAGTGTGTAACTTGTTTAGTTGTACATCTGGTCTTCCACATCTCTTTCTGTCCTTGTTAGAGCCAGTTGTTCTTTGTCTTTGAAGACTGTAGTTACACCTTTGTATGAAATCTTCAGTTTTTTTTTGGCAATTTCAAGCATTGTAAAGCCTTCATTCCTCAAAACAATTATTGTCTGATGAGTTTCTAGAGAAAGCTGTTTATTTGATCTAATATTGGCATTAATGCCTGCCAGTTTATTGCATACTGTGGCAACTCAAAAACAAACACAAAGACAATGTTAAGCTTCGTTTAACAAACCAAATATCTTTCAACTGTGTTTGATATAATGGCAGGTGATTTTCTGGTACCAAATTAGCAATTTAACATGATTACTCAAGGATAATGTGTTGGAGTGATGGCTGCTGGAAATGGGGCCTGTCTAGATTTGATCAAAAATGACTTTTTTCAAATTCTGTTTTGAGTCAAGTGATGGTGCGATTTCTTTTTAAATCAGTAATGTCATGACTTTACTTTGTTATCAGTGGAATGCCACTTTGGTGAATTAAAGTATCAATTTCCTTCCAAAAGAGAAAAATATGTACATTAATTAAAACCTTTGGCCACCAGTGTATATATAGTAAAATGTCACACAGAGACTTCAGTGAACATTTTCAAGTGATGACACAAACAATTTTTGGAATCAGAGTTATGAATTAATTCAGTGAAGTGGACAGTTTTAATTGATTCATGGCTGCTCAATGACTTGAACTTACCAAATCTTACCAAGTTTAAATCATGGATGCTATTATAATACGTCTGTCTTAATACTTTCATACTAAAACATTTGAACACTCTCAAAAGTGTTACAAAACATGTAACATCTCACGCATGGCATTAAATGAACATTTTCAATTGATGAATAGAAACGGACAGTTTGAACTGATTCACAGAAATCAAACGTACCAGCTCTACTGTTTTTACTAAAGTTTAAATCAGATAAATATTAAAACATCTTGTACTTATGAGTCTCAAGACAGGGAAGGATCATAAAACTACTCTAAAGCCCTATTTAGAAAACATAACGGCCAAAAAGGCATATTAAAGTCATTACAATACTTACTGAATATTCACTATGTTGCCCAGCACTATTAAAAGAGCCTTCATACAGAGCAACCCAGCTTAAATGCCATAAAAGTATGTAGTGTTTGTTTTCAGTTTTGTCATGCCTCACAAACATATGTAATCTCTCTCTCTCTCTCTCTCTCTCAATCTCTGTCTGTGTGTGTGTCTCTCACTCACTCATTCAATCAAACACTGGTACAGAAATAGCCCTAACAGCACACAGTAACTGAGGTGTACAATCTAAACTGTTGCTATGGGGAAAGAGATGAGAATGGGTTGACTGTGATTAGCTGCTTCCAAATTAATAAGCAGTATGTACGACACAGGTTACTGTTTCAAAGGTACAAGTTACCATGTTAACCGAGTTTAATGGCATGGAAGGAGATATAATTAGAACTTGAGAAGGCAGAATTGTCCGCTTTTAGTTTTAAATTAGAACTCTTCATTAAATGAGCAGAGCTGGTTTTGAAAGAGAAAAACACACATATGAATGGCAAATGCTAACATCTGCATTGCTAATTAGCATATAGCTTAATAAGGGACAAATTACGTCAATGAAAGAAATGGCCCTACTGAAATTAACTTAACTTAAGGTGGTTAGCTGGTCTCCCAGCCTGGTCAAGCTGAGTCAGATTTATTAGTTATGGAGGGGATTTGGGCACTTTTCAGCTGGTTAGGCTGGGAGACAAGTTGGTCAGCCAGTGAAACACTAGCTTGGCCAGACTGGAAGACCAGATAAACCTGCTAAGATAGTGGTTCTCAACAAGGGCCCCGGAAACTTCCATGGGAGTTTAAATATTAAAAAGTGGTGCAGTGGTGGCTCAGTGGTTGAGGCTCAGGGTTACTGACCAGAAGGTCGGGGGTTCAAGCCCCAGTACCACCAAAATGCCACTGTTTGGCCCTTGAGCAAGGCCCTTAACTCCAGGTTGCTCCAGGGGGATTGTCCCAGTAATAAGTGCACTGTAAGTTGCTTTGGATAAAAGCGTCTGCCAAATGCATAAATGTAAATGTAAAAAAAAATTAAAATAAGATATTAAAATAAATTAAATGATAAAAAAAATAACCCTGCTAAAAATCCAGATTGATGCTTACAACATGTAACCAGACATATTTCTTACTCAAATGCACCAAATCCACTGAGCACTTGCTCAGACAATTTCTTTTCGCTTTTGCTGTGTTATGTCAGCAGATCACCTTTGGCTGGTTTAACATAGAGAGGAAGTGTTTTTCTGCCACTGACCAGTTGTCACTTTCTCCCTTTCTTTCAGGATTCTGCTGACGGTGGTGGTGATATTCCGTATCCTAATTGTCGCCATTGTAGGTGAGACAGTGTACGAGGATGAGCAGACCATGTTTATCTGCAACACCCTCCAACCAGGATGCAACCAGGCCTGCTATGACAAGGCCTTTCCCATCTCCCACATCCGATACTGGGTCTTCCAGATCATTCTTGTTTGCACACCCAGCCTTTGCTTCATCACTTATTCAGTGCACCAGTCAGCCAAACAGCGGGACCGCCGCTACTCTTTCCTCTACCCAATAATGGAGAGGGACTACAGCCACGAGGGAGCTCGCAAACTGCGCAACATCAACGGTATCTTGGTGCAGCACCCTGACAGTGGCGGGGGAAAGGATGAACCTGATTGCTTAGAGGTGAAGGAGATCCCAAATGCACCAAGAGGCCTCCTTCATAGCAAGAGTTCCAAGGTACGCCGACAAGAAGGCATCTCTCGCTTCTACATAATCCAGGTAGTTTTCCGCAATGCACTGGAAATAGGCTTTTTGGCAGGGCAGTACTTTCTTTATGGCTTCAGTGTTCCAGGCATCTTCGAGTGTGACCGCTACCCCTGCCTGAAGGAAGTGGAGTGCTACGTATCACGACCCACTGAGAAGACCGTGTTCCTGGTGTTCATGTTTGCTGTGAGTGGCATCTGCGTTGTGCTTAACCTCGCCGAGCTCAACCACCTGGGCTGGAGGAAAATCAAGGCCGCCATTCGAGGAGTGCAAGCCCGCAGGAAGTCCATCTGTGAGATCCGCAAAAAGGACATGGCCCACCTGTCACACCCCCCAAACATGGGCAGGACCCAGTCAAGTGAGTCTGCTTATGTCTGATGTACATTTATCCAAATATGGTATGGACAAGGAGTGGAGTAGAATGGAATAGAGGGTGGAATGCTGGAATGACTTACCTGTGCAAATGCTTGTAATAACTGATGAGGAGGGGCTCCACATAGGCACATCTCTTTCCCACAGGCCACTCACTCCCTCTTTATGCAATGTTACAATGTGTAAGGATGTTTGCACAGTGTTGGGATTGCAAGAGCATGTGGAGGCGAGGCAGAGAAGAGGAATTTTTCAGTTCCGCTCTGGAAAGTCTCAAACTGGACACAAGAATCAGTGGAAGGGCGAGGAGCGGAAGGCACAACTCTGGGAGGTGATGCATGTATAATGCAGAATGTTGGGGAAAATACAACATCTGGGATTGTTTTCCTTCTGTTCTTACTCTCAGATCCTGAGAAAAGTGGATAGCATCACAAGAACCTTCAACTATTCTGAATCTTTGTTGCTGAGTGGTTGCTAGAAGAAGCATACTGTTTAGGTTTTCTCTCCTGGCAGCGAATCAGTCTAAAGCAAACAAAAGGGGGGATATAAACATTGTTACAGCAGTGGCACCTTAACTTTGACACATGATTGAACAAACTTTAGCATATTTTTTTCTAATCTCTCTCTGGTTATAGTGGACTTTGTGGTGACATGAAAGACTATTACTGTACCTCTGGAGAAAGCCTGCCCTTCCACAAAGACCCCCCACTGTTACGTGTTCCAGTCGAGCATTCCTCCCTCTTGTGGTGCATGAAAGTGTGTTTATATGTATGTATGTGACTAAATTTGAAAAAATTCAACGATTCGCATCCTTTCGCAAAGATTGGTGCCATCCATTTAAATGCATAATTTGTTTCAGATTGTTGTATATAACTTGACATGTAGTTAAAAGATTATTACAAAGTTAGATTATTTATCTTTACTGAGAAAAGGAGCCAGGATAAAGGGTTTTTCAAAGATTGAAAAGATTTTCCATGCATCAAAAGAAGTTTATTTTGTTTTGTATAAGATGACATTGAATTTTTATCAAAACAAAAGGTTGGTGTAAAGGTATTTTAAAAGGCATGTTTACAAAGCTCTACCTATCGAATGAAGGAAATGTGGTGTTCAGCGTGCGTTTACATAAAAAGGAACAATTCCCTTTTTATTAGATTTTCTTCTCGTCACATATTTATGGGCATGCCATTATAATAAAAGAAGAAGCTTCGAAAAAATAAATGTATATGTTGCAATTTGTGAGACGGGAAGTGTGGATAAGAGAAGGAACTCACTCTGGGAAGGACTTTAGTGGTTAGAAAGGGTGCCTTTTGGATTATTCCACCCTAAATCAGATCTATAACAAGTATCTATAGTGTCGTATACATATGTGTGCCGCTGTGATCCCCTGTTTGCCTTTGTTTACAAAGTGTGGGATAAAGCAGTGTGTAACTTCTCTCACAAACACACACAACACTAAGTTGTTCATTCAGACAATATCAGCACTAGCGTATTAGCTTAAACCCACTTAACAAAGTACTTGTGCCTAAACTCCCCTGATTTCACTCTGCACGTGCACATAAAACAACAGTATAGAAAGAACACAGCTCAACTAATGCGGACAGGCTCGCTGATATACCGCAGTACCTGTCAGGGAATACACAGAGTTACAGAGAGGGGTGACGTGGTAAGGAACATTTAAAAATCCAGCAACTCAATGTGTCCTGGCTACACAAAGAGTTTTGCAGGAAAGTGTTTGTTTAGGTTTAGTTTGACATGAACTGCAGTTTCTGAATCAAACCAGAAGTAAGTGTAAGGAAGGATATTGTCATTCACACCTACATTGAAACATTATGATAGATTGTAAATGAGGCCTCCCAAGCATGTTGCATTCGTTTTGTAGCAAATTAAATCAACTCCTAAAGAAACCGTAAAACCACCAGAACACCTAAATTCAAGATCCAGGATTTCCATGCCTACTACATCCAGGGTCCAAAGTTAACTCTCGGCAAGCAGCAAATGCAAGTATGAATTGGATTTGGTTAATCCAGAAACTAAGCTAATCGCCAGTTGGTGGGTAACTTTATTAGGAACTGCAAAAATACTGCAATTATCTGACCATAATCTGACCCTAGCTGATGTATGTGATGTGAGCGAGCGATAAAAGTTACACAAATCGTAAGCCACCAAAGAGAAAATATGGGGAACAAAATTATAGGTTTTTGTGAAAGATGCAGTTTCACCAAAAAATTGAGAATGTCTGATCTCATATACAGAATGATGCGGTGAAATACACAAAATGTAAGGAAAATATAGCAAAGTTATAATTTCCATTGTCATATGGATGAATACATATATATAGTGTAGTATAGAGTGCAGAGAGTAGAGATTGCATACATCACCTTTACTGTATAAATGATATGTTAGGACTATAGCCATCAAAATGTAGGGTAATAGGGACAACTCTTGGGACCAATCACATGCTGTTTTTGTCTCTCACTCTCACTGTACCTTCTCTTGTTTTTGTATTCCACTTTTTTTATGCTGGTCTATGAAAAAAAGTGATTCTACCAAAATCATAACCTCTGTAACTACGCAACATAAATGTGCATCTTTTACAGACAGATGATTTTCAAGTGCAGTTCAGAGATTATGGATATTGCTTCCCCAAGTGAGATCTTCCTCATATGGTTTAATCCACTCTTCTCCTCAGTCTACTTTTTTTTTTTTAATAAAATCTATATCAAGGTTTTAGTAGTAGAAAAAAAAGAACAATGTGGGATTTTATGCAAAGTTTTCCTTTTTATTTATTTTAGCTTGTGAATTATGTTTTTGTGTGTCAGTCTTTTTATACATTGTTGTAATATGAGGGTAACAGGGGTATTTAAGAGGAGAATTAATTTTTTATTATTATTGAAATCACTTGTGAGGCTGAAAATGTGGCTCTTCTTGCCCAAGTACTGTAATATGCAACTTCATAACAAGCTGGGTTTCAGTGATGAGCTGTTCAATTATGGTAAATGCATGTTTAATTGATATGAAAAAGCATGTTTTTTTTGTTTTGTTTTGTTTTACTTTTCATTTTTATGAAACAGAAAAGCAGTAAAACGTAAGTAAAAGGAATGGTTAATGCTTAGTTATGTAATACCGGGTAAAAGTGGGCCAAAATTTTATTGAAAAACTGTATTAGATTTTTTTAACCAGCCTACCTGACTAGGCAAACTTTTGGAAATGTATGCAACAATTTATGTGTACCACAAACATTTGATTCAAGGGAACTAGTTTAAGACTACATGTATACACACCCTTACCACTGTCAGTGAAACTGTTTCTCCTACAAAAAAGTGTGTTTCAAAAAATCAGTTTCTGTAAAATTTGGAAACAATGTGCAAGTAATCAAATCTGAGTGTTTAATTGATGGTATGACCTTCATCCACTGCCACTTTCTCAAATACGAGGATTTTCTGCTGATATTACGAAAGTTATAATGTCAATTAAACACCCAGTCTAACAGTGGACCATTGCACCTGCAAAAAGTTTCTCAGGTGATGATTTGTTTTTAGTCATTCTTTTCAAATAACATTGTTTTTAGTGTTTAAACAATTTTTATTCAATGTACAAATGGCAAAAGCCATTTTTAAAAAGTATGCCAACGTTTTCTGGACTATTACTGTATGGACACATTTTTAATTACACTATATGAGACCCATGTTTCTGGGAATTAAATAAAAAAAATTTCACAATCTAAATGTGCTACCATAAAATCAGAACATTGACAAACCTTAGTCTTGTCTTTTTTGGCAATGCCAAAAAGGATTTGACAGCAATTATGTTACCCAGGTATACTTATTAAGTAATGAATAGAACAGAGTGAAGTTCATGCCCTCTTAATTCAGGCAAAAGAATCATTCTAATCACAGTTTAATCCCTTTTGAATGATTGTCACATGTCCCAGGCTCCTCTCTGAGTGTCTGCTGGATATCACACCGCCCAGAGTCAACACAACCCATGTCCCAACCGCACCTCCCCATTGGAAACCTATAGGTTCTCCTCTAAAGCTCTGGCCCGAGACCAATCACTCGTTTTGGCACAGTTAAATCAGATGCATTTTTAATCTGCTGTCCTTTCCTTCGTGGACATGGTTAGATTCACAACCTGTCCAAATAAGCCTTGTACTGTAAAGGAATAGTTCATAAATGAAAATTCTGTCATCAGTTCTGTCAAGTTTTTCTGAACCCATGTTACCATCTTTAATTTACGGAGCCCCATAGAGGACAGGACAATTGATTTTCTGAAGTAGTTTTACATTCCATTGCAGCTTTATCTATCCCTCACTAAAATTAACCATGATATACATACTGTAACCATAGTACTATATTTGGTAGGAACTGTGGGTTTAAAAAATCTTGGTATATGTACCACAAATTAAACATGGTATATAGTAAAACTGTATTAACCATGGTTTTGGAGATTTTTTCTTTAATTTTACTACAAATATCATGGTTAACATACGGTTGCTGTAGTAAAACTTATTACATAACATACTGTATATAACTGGTCTGGGATCAGATTGACAGGTGACTCCACGTGTGTTGCCAGGGGTGTTTGACACCTGCCACACTAGCCGCACTAATCTCTCAGGAATAAGATGAGTCGCCACTCCTAATCACATCTGTTTACACGGCCGTATAAACACAGGACTAGCATTTGGCAAAGGCAAAAGGGCAGGTGAGCCATCTATTCCCCGTGCCTGCACCATCGCAAAGCAAATAACACGGCTTTAACTCAGGATCTGTGCGAAGGCATCAATCCTAAAAACCAATGTTTATACACAGAGATCAATATACGAAATCAGGACGTGTTATGCTAACTTCTGTCATGAGAAATGCAGGAAAGTTTTTGGTCTAAAACAGGGTGTAATACTTATTTAGTTAACTCTTATCCAGAGGTGGGTAAATTACTCAAAACATTTTTACACTACAAATTACTAATTACCTTTTCATTTTTTATTAGATTACTTATTAGTCCATAAAAAAGTAATCAGATTACTGATTGTAATGTACTTACATTTACTTAAAAGTAATCAATTCAATTTAATATCAGTAACAGTAATCTGTTTACAAGGATTTAAATTGTAATGTTACATCCAATACTGCACTTTTCACAGTCAACTGAAAAGAGAAAATACTCACTTAACAATGAGTCTGTCACTATTCTAAGTGGCCCATCAACATTTTTGCTGTATTTTTGGATAATTTTGGTAAAATAATAAATACACAGGACTTCCATAGACATTAAAAAAGATTTTAAAATCATGTCTGATAATATAGTGAACAGCTACTAAGGTAGAATTGGTCAGTACATTTTTAGGTGGAACTTAGCAAAGGGTCAACTCTGAGTTGTTCTTGCCTAGCCCTCAAAAATATCAACTTTTCTCATTCCATAGCTACAAAACAACAGTTTTCAAGGATCAAGAAAAACAAATGTCAATTTAAAATTCACATTTAGCCGTTAGACATTCCACGACATTCCATCTATGCTGTCACTGCCAGGTTGTGCAGGGTAACACTGCTACCTGAGGTGGGATTTTGCAGCCACGTCCTCTAGATATTATGCATATTAATCAGGGCAATCTGTTACCCTTTAATACTTCATGATATCAACGGTCTGATTAAATGTGTTAGATTAAGTGCACTAATTAGGATTTATTAATTCATCATCTTTTAAATCAGATTTCCTTTTTATTCTTCTTTTTATCACAGTATCTTATTTGTGTGTGAGGACATGATACGTAAAGGTCAACACACACATTTGTTCAACTCGATGTGCAGCGTGTAAAATGTGACACTCCTGAAATACCAAAGGGTGCAGCTAAAATGCGAAGTCATCAGTATATAAAGAGAGCTGTACAACAATTGTTAAGTCTACAAACGCCACCATTTCTTGTAGCCCTGTTATGGCCTCTTTCATAGTCTTTGCTGATTTTCCCCCAAATAATCGATTCTTACTTGTTTCTACTTTCCAAAAGGAAATATGTTGTTTGGAATGCAGATTTCTATTTTGTATCCAACTGACCTTATTTGAAGGTTTTGCTTTCTATATGTTACTGACTTGTGGATTGTGTATGATGACTGAATTAAACACCTTGAATGAATTCACGCTGACTTGTCTGTCTTTTAGTCTGTGTGTGTGTGTGTGTGTGTGTGTTAAAGGTATAAACATAAGTGTGAGGTCTAGTTCCCTTTCAAATCAGTTCACTCGACATTATATTCAAGCACTATGGGGAAGTGTCTTTTACACCATCTTGTTGAAACCCTTTAACAATATAGATTGTGTACAACCGTCTCCCATCACACACCTCAGCCATGGATCACTCGATTTATATAAGATGGAACACACTGGGAAATATTCAGAAAAGTGGTAGTCTACCTATTCACCTATTCTCCTCCGCTGCGAACGCCCACCGCCCCCTCTGGTACTCCCAAGCACTCCCCGGTGCAATTCTTTCATTCTGTCATTAGCAAAGTCCAAGAGGGCATGGAAACAGTTCTGTTAATTGTGCAGAAGTGGCCCAATCAGTTCTGGTTTCCGGAGATGATAGAAATACAAGACAGCCCTCAATGGGAAATACCGCAGAGGAGAGGCCTAATCTCTCAAGCACAAGGCTTGATTTGGCATCCCCAGTCAGAGCTGTGGAACCTACATGTATGGCCCCTGAACACTGCACATCGGACAAGCCAGAATTAGTTCAGTCGGTGATGAATTCCATTTTACAGGCTAGAGCATCATCCACGAGACACCTCTATGCACTTAAATAGTGCATGTTTTCAAACTGGTGCTCTTCATGTGGTAAAGACCCAGTGAATTGCCCCAGAGCTGAGATTTTGACATTCCTTCAAGAGCATCTGATCTTACCCCGTCAAAGTTCAAGGTTTATGTAGCTACTATCACGGAATACCACGCCCTGGAGGCTGGCTCTTCAATAGGCAAACATAATCTAGCTGTTAAGATCCTTAGGGGAGTGAGGCATTTGAACCCCCCTAACCCTGCTATGGTGCCGACTTGGGACTTGAATCTGTTGCTGAAGGCACTCACAAGGTTTCTGAATCTGTGCTTTACTTAAAGACTGCACTCTTATTGACTTTGGACTCATTTAAATGGCTGGGTAACATGCAGGCACTGTCAACCTTACAGGACATATATTTGGCAGCAGGATGGTCCTCACAAAACACATTCACAAGGTTTTATATACTGGTGCCGAAACCCAAGAAAGGAGGAAGGACAAGCTGTCTGGGAGAACTCGCCGGGAGGAGCCATTACCATCATTACAGGGGATGGAGGTGTCACTGCCGTCCGCCAGGAGCTGGAGGAACCGTTGCGTCTGCCAGGGGCTGGAGGACTCACTGCCATCTGCCGGGAGGTGGAGGAAATACCAGGGGACAGAGGAACGGCTGTCATCTGCCAGGGGGTGGAGGGGCTGCTGAGGACCAGGTGGGCGGCGTCCACGCGGGTGCCGAAGAAGAGTGTTTCTTTTCTCTCTCTCTATCGCTGTCTCTCCAGCTTGCTCTTTCTCTCTCCCCATCCCTCCCCTCATCTCTCTCAGATTCTCTGGATGCGGGGAGGACCATTGGGTGGCGGAATGGCTTGAAGGTCAGCGTCTCCCCTTTGGAATCTGAATCGTGGCCGGGCCGTGTGGATACATGCCCAGTGCTGAGTTGCCTAATCAGCAGGAGGGAGATTAGGGAAGAGCCGGGGATGTCAGAGAGAAAGAGGCTGCACTGTGTGTGTATTTATGTTGCTGTGTATCCAGTTTGATGTTCAGGGTACTGGAACATTCGGAAGAAGCATGCCGACTTCCCGTGTGATTATTTAAATAAGTTAGACATTCATAGGTTGACTCTAAAAACTAGCCCTGCAGCACTTTCAAAACATTGCTATTTGTTTGAGTGACCCTACATGTCAACTTCTGGCTCAACAAATGGTGTGAGTTTGGGACAGGGCTATCTGTTTTTCCAAACAATTGATGCGTTCTACATAAACTGCACAGTGACTTACCGTTTGGTGAGATTTGCAGGTTGCAGTCAGGGGAGGAGTTGAAAAGAGATCCGTCAAGCTGGATACTTTTGTGCTTCCTGTAGTGTGCTGAATCTTAGTCACTGCAGATCACATGATGCCTTTTTTCTTTATTGCAGACACAGTGGAATTCAGATAGACAGAGGTTAGAATTTTATATAAAATAAGTAGAAACTATTGTGTGTACAAGAAGAAAGTCCAAAAAAAGCCTGTTTTATTTTAATACCAATAAAAGTGTCAGTATTTTTAATACTGTGTTGTCATTCAGAGCTCACACAGCTGTTTTGAAGCAACTGCAATGGCTGAGCCAAGCAGCTACTCTCGAATCGTTCTAGCGGTAGGATGGCAAATGTCACGGTTATGCAGTGGTGGTGCCATCTCAAGTCGGAAAAAATGTCTTACCAGCATACACTGCTTCAAGTCCAGTGCTGATCAGACTGCACAGCACTGCATGAAGTCAAACACAGCTAATGGTTGATGGGGCGGGTTGAAATAGCTTTAGGAGTTTTGGGAAATCTTTTTGGAAACTATCGTTCCCCTTCTGTCACTCTCTCCACGTTGTGTCAGAGAAGCGACACTAGAGGTCTCACTTGAGCACCGATATTCACCTTTGATCTATGAAAAAAGGCCAATGAGAAGTTGGCAGCCAGTATTTGCATATCCCGCCCCCGGACATACGGGTATTTAAGCGGGGCAAATACGGGAGTTCATTCAGAAAATTTCTTTGGCGCCGATGGTCGTGTCTGCAATTGCTGCGTGTTACACACCGAATTACTGTCATTCCTCTGCTGCATGCTGTTGGATTCTACGGGGCACAACAGCAGCTTTCTCCAGTTTGCACGGCTGTGCATTCCTGCCCCTGGGCGCTTCGACAGTTGCAGATTATAAAAGAACTCTCACAAGTCCTTTTTCATAAAAGAGTGATTTTATTTAAATTGTTTTATTTAAAAAGATTGTCTTGGTAGCGATCACACCGAGGCTGCGTTTGTGGATGGTTCATGTTCTCACTGCGAGAACATGACCATGACAACGCTGCAGTCGCGGCTCACTTACAACCATAAGCAAGCCACTCCAGCCGCCCCCCGCGTTGCTCCTTCTTCCCACGGGATTGAGGATGATGCCCCTCGGACCACCCGCACCCGGCACGCTCGTTGACTCCCGTCCGTGCTTGAGGCAATGGTGACTCGCCTTACAGCCAGTCTGCCTACCCTCTTGTGATCAAAGCAGATGAGCTCGCCGCGGCATCGGAGGGCGCGGTATCTGATGCTGAGGACTCCCCTGGGCTGCCGCTTTCGGGCCTGCATGCCCAGGCTTTCCCGGGCAGCCAACAGCGTGGGCTTGGATTGGAACCCTCCATCCTCCCCACAGCCATCACGGCTGGACGACTGGGCGCGCTCACAGCCTCGCCCCCCGCGGCCCCGTTTTTCCCGGAGGTGCATGATGAGCTGACGTCTTCGTGGAGAGCACGCCTCTCCACCCGTCACACCACCACCTGCTCATCCGCCCTCGCCACCCTCGACGGTGGAGCATGCCACGGGTACACGGCGATTCCCCAGGTGGATAGGGCAGTTGCGCTCCATCTATGCCCCGGAAGCCCTACCACCTGTACTCCCTTCCCGGACCTGTAGAGCAACATCCTCGCTGTGCCACCGGACGTGCCGCTTCCGCCCTGCATGCCATGGCTCTCCTGCAGGTCCACCAAGCCAAAGCACTGCGAAACATGCATGGGTCACAGCGCAGGCGCTCGATGGCCACGCTGGTGGTCCAGGAACGTCAGCAATGGCTGAACATGGTCGAGATGTGTGAAGCTGACAAGACTTGCTTCCTCAACGCCCCTGTCTCCCAGTTTGGCCTCTTCAGCGACACCGTCGAGGACTTAGCCCAGCAGTTCTCCACGGTGAAGAAACAGACGGAGGCCATTTCTCACATCATGCCTCGCCACAAGCCTGCCGCCATGGCCCGTGCCCCGTCTGCTCGCCGAGGGCGTCCTCCCGCGGCCAGAAGACCTTCTGCTCCGCCTCAACCCGGGACCAGCTCTCAGCCCCAGCGTCGAGCAAACCGCGGGAAGCGCACGCCCCCCGTCTCACGGACCCCCTCGAGGACCCGGAAGAAACCATGCTCTACAGAGTATCTAACATCCTCCTCGGAACCACTGAGGTGCCTGGCATGTTGCTGAAGGAAGAACGTGGCACAACAAGGAGAACATGTGGTGTTGAAAGGAAGGACCTGCCACTCAAAGACATCAGGTGGGTCTTCTCGTCTCATGTCTCTCCAGAGAAACTGAGAAGAGGCCGGTCCTCCGGCAGGAGTCGAACCTGATGGAACATGCTCATGTTATCGCCACTGAGCCCTAATGCATACAACAGAACACAGAGGAGAGATGGGCCCAATTTCAGACCCAAAAGGAGGGCATCATTTAGATTGAGGCCACAAAATTTATAGGAACAGTTAAGCACATGATGATTCAGCCCATTATGGCTCACTAAGTGATGGTGTATGTACCACGATTCACCGTCTGCAGGGATCTCATTTGGTTTGAGCTTCTTGACTGTTCCTGTTTTTACCAGCTTGGGCATAGCTTCTTAGTAGGCTTTGGCCCATTAGAATCCTTTGTAAGATTTTTCTTAGTACTCTTCAACCTCAGTAGGACAGCCTCCTTCAATGCCTGAAACAGTGGCATATCATGTTTCCTTAACAATGTGGTTGCATATCGGATAATGACTGCCACCTCTACCTGCCTGGTCTTAGTCGCAAAAATCTCCAGTAAATCCTCCTTTTAATAAATGTCAGAATTAAACACTCTGGACACTTTTTTCCATTCCGAGAGCAAATGCAAGATAACGGGGTGTAACTTAATTTCTCAAATGAGTTTGATAGAAAGGCTTTGCAATAGCGAAATAGGGGCAAGAACTTCCTGTTCAATACAAACTAGTGAGGGGCTCTCTCAGGTGGAAGTGACCAATTAGCCAAATGTCTGAGACTGAATGCATAATAATAAAACAAAATCTTGGGTAGGCCTAGCCCACCTTTGTCAATCGGCCTATGTAACTTTTCAAGTTTCAAGTCAAGTGAGATGGCAGTGACTGGCAGTGACTATTCACCACTGACCACCTGATATTGAGGAAATGTCTAATGTTATCGGAAGAGCTGCGTACCTGAATAAACCCCACCTGATCTATATGTATAACAGATGTCATAATTTAATTAATCAATTAGCCAGAGTTTTTGACAATATTTAAATGTCTAGATGGATCTGGGAAATTGGACGGTAACCCTTAGACTCGCTTGGATAGTTGTCCTTTTTTTAAATCAGACTGATCCGGGCTTGCGTCATGGTTGTGGAGGCTTTCCATTCTTTAATGATTCTGTATAAACTTCTAGCAAAATTGAAGCCAGTTTTGTAGCATAAGATCTAAAAAAATCAGTGGCAAAGCCATCTGGACCTGTAGGCAAGGCCTAAATTACCATGCCAAGCTCCACCAAGGCTATCTCAGAATCAAGGGAATTGTTTAGCTCAGTCGTCAGTTTAGGGAGTTCTAAAGGTTCCACAAAATTTCTAATATCTTCATCAGTAGATTTAAAAGCATTATTAATATCAATGGCCAAGGTAAAAATTTAACCACCAGCAGATTTCACTGAGGGAATGGTAGAAAAAGAATATATATAGCCTCCTGAATATATATAGCCAAATGCTTCCTTGCCATCAGACGACATTTGGTGCTTCAGCTCTGCCTCAGCACTTTTAATATTCCCTTTCAACTCCAATAGTTATCGTACTTTGGATTTTTTGATGAACGAGTCAATCTGTATGATACGGCTCCTAAGAACCGACTTAAGTGCCTCCAAAACCACTCCCACGGAAGATACTGAGGACTGGTTGGTTAACATTTGTTGGAAATCAGGATTTTGCAAAAGGGATACATTAAAGTGCCAACAATATGATGTCTTTTTCTCCATATGTGGCAACACCTCTAAACACAACAGAGCATGATCTGAGACTAAGGTGTTTCCAATTCAGCAATCAACAACTGATTGACTTAGATAAAAAAAAATATTCTAGAATAAATCTTATGAATAGACTGATGAAAAGAATGTATAGTCCCTAACAGATGGGTTCAAAAATCTCCAAATATCTGTAAGACCAAGATTTTTACACATCCTGAGAAGTGTCAATGTTGCTCTAGGGGGTTCACACTTTTGCTTCACTATGATCAAGGACTGAGTCCATCAAATGATTAAAGTCTCCTCCCAATATTATATCATGAGGTGTGCCAGCGGCTTGCAACATTCCTTCAAGATCTATACAAATGCCCTGATCATCAGTGTTAGGTGCATAAATATTAGCCAAAATCAACCTTTGCCCCTGAATTTCTGCTAAAACAATAATGACTCTTCCCAATTTATCTTTACTCTGTTTGAGACATTTGAGTTGTTGATGTTTACTTATCAATGTAATAACTCCCCTGCTCGTATTTGAGCCAGCACTTATGAAAACAGGCCCACCCCATATCTTCTCAAATTCTTCAGCTTCCTGTGGGAAAGATGTGTTTCTTGAAGAAATACTATATCATATTTATTTTGTTTAAGAAAAGAAATAACCTTTCTTCTTTTTATTGAGTGCCCCAACCCATTCACATTCCACATGAAGAGAGAGACAATCTACTCATATTAACATTTGACATTGTGACATATTAGAAAAAATAGATTGTGTGTCAAAAACAGAATTATAAATACCACATTCCAACATTAGTGCAATAATCAAACCCCAAACTTCCCTGTGTTACTTTAACACATTAACCTGTGCATAACAGAGCCAACCGGCATCCATCCCTCTAAACACAAACAGTCCATGTACGCCTATGAGAGTTCCAGCGACAACTTTTCAAGTCCAGTTTTTCTATACAGATTTTGTGAGACAGTATTACATAACAGAAGAAAATCTATAAAACAAACTCCAGCCAATAGGTAGAATAAACACAAAGAATGTATATATATATATATATTCATCCGCATAACTGTCCAGAAGGTGTGTTCCTCCACAAAACAAACTCCAGCATCTAGCGGGAAAAAAAGTTTTTCACTTTCCTTGGACAGTCAAACGAATGTTCAGTGAGCCAGCTGTTAAATTAGTGCAGCAGATGACCTAATCCTTCCAATGTCCTGCAAAAAATACTCCAAAAAAACAAACTCCAGCCAAAAGGAGGCACAAGCACAAAGAATGTGCAGATTCATCCACAAAGTCCTGAAATAGTGTTACTACACAAATCAAACTCCAGCCGCTTGGCGGAACCTGCACAAAAAGGAAAAAAAAGGCGCCCAGTTTCCTCGAACAGTCAAGTGAATGTTCAGTGAGTCAGGTCCACTCGGCTGCAAAGTGAGCGCCACACAATGACTTACTTATCCCATTGACTTTATGAAGGACAACGCTTGCAGTGGGCATGTAAATACTTTGCAGCCATACTTAGCACCTATTCTCAACCTGGCCGGGAACATAAGTACAAAAGGGACCCTCTGTTGATGCAAGAGTTTCTTGAAGGAGTATTATTCCACAAAACAAACTCCATCCGCTAGGCTGAACTAGCACAAAAAGAAACAAAAAAGGCACTCAGCTTCCTCGGACAGCCAAGAGAATGTTCAGTGAGTCAGACCCACTCGACTGCAATGTAAAGAATCACACCATGACTTTATGAAGGACATTGCTTGCTTTGAGCATGTAAATAATTTGCAGCCAACCTTAGTATCTATTCACAATTTGGCCGGGAACATCAGTGCGAAAG
Organism: Xyrauchen texanus; assembly: GCF_025860055.1. Lineage (NCBI taxonomy): Eukaryota > Metazoa > Chordata > Actinopteri > Cypriniformes > Catostomidae > Xyrauchen > Xyrauchen texanus. The sequence continues at coordinate 4,267,503 of NC_068313.1, read as the reverse complement.
TGAACTTCTGTTGATGTTAGAGATTCTTGCATTCCTTGAATCGATCACGTTTCTCTCTTGTCAAATTTGCAAAGTCTGTGAACAAGAAAATGTTGTGGTTCTTCCAAGAAAGCCTCCCTTTGCTCCTCGCCTCGCGTAACATGAAATCTTTATCGGATGATCTCAGAAATGTGGCCAGAATTGTTCAGGGCCTGTCTACCTCAGCAGATCTACGAGCTGGAACCACATGAGCTCGCTCAATTTCCAGCTTATGGGCTGTTATGTCAAACAGACTTGGAAAGAGCTTATCCAGAAATCCACCATATTCTGACCCTCTGCTCACTCAGGAATTCCAACAATTCAGACATTGTTTTACAGGTTACAATTCTCAAGATCTTCCAACTTTTCCCAAATGCATTCCAAGTCCACCTTGGTCGCTAGCAGATTAGAAGCGAATTCCCTCTCTGATGATACCAGATAATCGATAGATTGCTCAACATTGACACTCTTGTAACCAACTCAGTGAATTTCATCTCCATGGCAGTGATCGATTGATGTATTACAGCAAGATCCTCCAAGTCAGCAAGGAACTTTGTCAGCTTTCCGTCATGCTTCACAGTTGACTCTGAATTTTTTTCACTGCACTGTCCAAATTGAGTTCCAGGCTCGAGGCTTCTGAAGGGGCTTCAGCTTGAGCATGGGAAATTGAGAATTTAAAAACTTGCTTGGCAAGCATCCCGAACTTCAAACAATTACATCGACTCCCCCACCATCTAGACAGAAAAAGTCACAAACATCAGAATTTGTCGCAGTTCAACCATGCACCATATAATAAGATGAATTACCGAGATGAGACCTGCCATCATTCCTAAGCCTGACCTCCCACGGCTTCTGTGGCAGCTCTGCATCACCTCTAGCTGGCATGGATAACCGCTCTCAGCGGCCATTCTCCGCAGATTCGCACTTAGATCCTAACAGGAAATGACAGTTTGGTTACATATATTCTTGTGGCAGCGGGGGCGTGGTCAAGCGTCCGCCTGGAGAGAGAAAGAGCGGTAAGGGTGCTTACACCTGAGCTAAATTATGCCTAACACCTGTTTCTGATTACAGTGAACACGGGGAGAGCGGCATAAAAGAGCGACATACCAGCAGATCGGAAGTCTGGATCAGAGAGAGAGCAAGAGTGTAGAGGGGATGGGGATACAACAGGGAAAAACACAGGGGGAGGAGAGAGAGAGAGAGGGCTCCTCCACCCTCGGGCTCGCCGCCATATGGTCCTCCGCAAGCCAGATGGCTGCCTCCAGCGACGCCGTGCAGTGGCACTGAACCCACTCCTCTGTCCTTCTTGGCAGACTTTCTACTTGGCAGATGGATTGATCGAACCAGTACCACCTGGTTCGATCAATCCCTCGACATCACGGTTCCCCTCTAGCAGTCATCTCCAGCAGGAGTCTCGGAGCCGTTGGGCGAAGGCGAATGGGCAGTCGGATTTCTCCAACTTCATGCTCCGGAAGAGTTGCTCGGTTCCCTTCCGGACTCCGACCAACCCATTGTAGAATGGCCCTTTTTAGGACTACATAAGCCAGGAGGCTCGTTGCTGGCAGTTGTTGAGCCGCAAACTGGGCTTCCCTGGACAAAAGTGAGATGAGACGAGCCGCCCATTGGTCGTGTGGCCAGCCTCAAATCTCGGCGGTGTGCTCAAATAAGTCCAGGAAGGCTTCTGGATCATCCGCCGCCCCCATCTTCTGTAACGCGGGCGGGGGCAAAGAGGAGCTGTGGTCCGGGGTCGCGGCTGTGGCCGGGGCGGCCTCCTGGCTGAGGAGGCTCTGGATTACATGCCGATCCTCTGCTTGTGCCTGCAGGATTTCGAAAAACCTGCAATTTTGGTCTTGCCGGAGCTCAAGCAGGGTCTGATGGTGGTTTTGGTGCAAACCAGCGAGGGACTGGAGGACCTCCGCCAACTGGGAGGACTCTATGGGGCGACTTCCTTCCATCACCTTGGATAATTTCCTGGATTTCGGCACCAGTGTAAGGACTCCACAGCAGACAACAGGTTTCTTTATCTCAAGTGAGTAGTCTTTTTATTTAGCTCTCACGCCAGAAGACAGCTTAAATTTTACACATATAACGTTCAATCTAATTGATCTTGTTTTCAGGATTTTTAGATATTTTTACAGGAAAACAATACAAAAATTATTATCAAGATAAAATAATTTTTTTTAACATAATTATGATCCAAGGTGAATTTCTTGATTAAAAAATATGAATATGCCTGGCAACATGTGCATGTAAAATGGTTAGAAATAGCATTTTAGCTTAGCATAAAGCTGACAAATTTCACAAGGCTTATTTCTATTTCTTCTGCACCTAACTTCAAACTTACGTCTCTAACTGCTCGTATAAATGTAACACATCATAAGAAAGTGTTTCACTGCAAATGTACTATGGATAGCATAATTTATATTAATACATTTTTCCATCTGAAAGGACTAAATATTAAATGAAATAAATGACAATAAAATGCAAAGTAATCTCTACAGTAATCAAAATACATTTTAAATGTAACTGTATTCTGATTACCAATGATTTAAATTGTAACTGTAGTGGAATTACATGTATTAAATTACTCCCCAACCCTGCTCTCATTCTTCTAAACATCACAAAACCCCAACATGTTGCAACTGTAAGTAACGTTACCTGCTTTCCTGTCCTCTCCTACCCGGTCTCGTAACAACAGATGCGAATGAGTAAACAAGGTTAAAGAATAACTGAAGAACAAAGAGCATGTCACCATGAACAACACACAGTTAATCCAGTCAGAGTGACAACATTTACTGAGTAGGATACCAACAGTTATAAAACAAAACACAAGAGCAGTACTTTAAAACACACATCTAACAGAGAACAACTGCAGATTTAAATTTTCAGTGGAATTCACTCCCCCCTTCTTCCAGACAGCAGCTGTTTTATACAATGAATGTCTGTCCAGATAAGTTACAGGAGAGTGATGATGTCAATGGAGTAAAGATGATTGACAGGATGAGTTAATTTATATATACATCAGACGAATGCTTTGGAGTGTCCAAATTTGGTTGTATCTGTTACGAATCAGACGAGAGCAGACGAGAAGTGAGGATCTACACGCAGTTTATTGAAAATTAACAAGGACAAACGACTGGTAAACACAGGAACAAACAAAACATCCATGATGGGAAACCAAAATATAAACAAGAGGAACAAAACATAAACAAGAGGAACATCCACGAAGGGTACGGGCAGGAACACGGGCAGGAACACGGGCAGGAACACGGGCAGGAACACGGGCAGGAACACGGGCAGGAACACGGGCAGGAACACGGGCAGGAACACGGGCAGGAACACGGGCAGGAACACGGGCAGGAACAGACATTACCTAACATTTAACAACCGACAAAGACTGAACAAACAACAAGGCTTAAATACACAAAGGATAATGACACACAGGTGAGAACAATGAAGTGCATTGGCAGTGATGAGGACAGGGAATTATGGGAAGTGTAGTCCAGAACAGATGACAAGGGATAAACACAGGGCAGACAACAGGGGATCGTGACAGCATCGCATCACAAACACAAGGTATGTGCACGATAACTGCTTGTAATTTTCAGATTTCCACGAATGTTTACAAATGACTATTTGTTTATTCGTCAGAAGTTGGGAATCAGGACAACAGCCACAGGATGCTGCAAGAATCTGCAAAATCCAGAGAGAGCTCTCGCAGCGTCCCTGCCTCTAGTTGAGTGGTTGAACACCTTATGGAACTCATTCTCAAATTCCTGGAATGAAGAAACACAGGCGTGATGGTTATCTCACTTGGCATTGCCCCACTCACAAGCATTTCCCGTCAAGAGAGTAATGACACATGCAATCTTGGAAGCCTCTGTAGGAAAGGAAGAGGGCTGCAGCGAGAAGAACATCAAGCATTGGAAAAGGAACGTTCGACATGAACCATCTTTACCAGAAAACTGGGGCTCGACTCATTCCTGACTGAGGGGAACCACCGGTGAATGAACAGGAGCTTCGGAAGCAGGGGATTGGAATTGGGAGTCTGGCGAAACAGTTGAACCAGAAATGTCAACTCGACCAACTGAGAAGCCATCATCTCCAGTGCTTGATTAGAGGAGGTAATCTGTTCCTGTTGGCACCCCAGCAACGTTTCCTGTTGGCCGAGGGAAGTGCGAAGACCAGCATCCTCTGCTGGGTCCATTGGGGGCCAGACTGTCCTATCATTGATCATAATGAAGGACCCATGATGAAGGGAAACAGTGAGAAGAACATCAAGCATTGGTAAAGGAACGGTCGACAAGAACCATCTTTACCAGAAAATTGCACATAAGGTCTTAACCGGGGCTCGACTCATTCCTGGCTGAGGGGAACCACCGGTGAAGGAACAGGAGCTTCGGAGGCAGAAGGCAGGGGATTGGAATTGGGAGTCTGGCGAAACTGTTGAACCAATGTCAACTCGACCAGCTGTGAAGCCATCATCTCCAGGGTCTGATTAGTGGAGGTAATCTGTTCCTGTTGGCTCCCCAGCAACGCTTCCTGTTGACCGAGGGAAGTGCGAAGACCGGCATCCTTTGCTGGGTCCATTGGTGGCCAGATTGTACTGTCACTGATCGTAATGAAGGACCCAAGATGAAGTAAAACAGTTCGCAGTTTATTAATAACAGCAGCAAAAATAATCACTGAGCAAATTGAAGAAGTCAAATGGCAAAGACTGCAGTGATGTGAAGAGCAATATCATGAGCTTGACGAGCGGAGATGGGTGGTGTGTTGAGACAGAGACTAGACCCCCTTGTGAGTAGCGCAAATTTGTGAGCAGCTAGCGCAGTGAAGAACAATGAGCAATCCAAGGACAGGCATATAATTCAACCAACCAAAACTGAAACAGCACATTGGAGAGACAAGACAGAGGCGGAGTGAGGTAAACTTAAACACTACACAACAATCTGGCAACAAACACTGGATAGTTTAAATAGAGAAAATAAAATAAACCAAAGCTGTCGCTGATCAGCCACGGGCAAAGGTTGCCATAGCTACGCTGATCATGGCTGCTCAGCAACAGCTGAGCGACACATGGGGAAATGAAAACAAATACACAGGAAAAACCAGCAAAACCATGATAAGAACATTCCCTAATGGTTATTTTTCATTATCATATATTTGATTATTTTGCATAAACATTGCAGGGAGGTTGATTGACAACAATGACTAACATTACAACAGCATTTAATTAAATGCAGAATTAAACATTACAGTGTATGGGATTTTAATTCATTATAATGAACAGATGTAAAACGCTTACAAGAATCATATTATACATGCATTCTTTGTTCCTGTACTTGCTGCGTCTGATATACAGTATGCTTGTGCATTTGATCAGCACATGCTTTGTTTGTCCACGTAAATCCTAAATGACACGGAATTTGAAAATGAAATGGTCATTGCGATGGACTGACTCATGGACAGACATGCATATGTTGATTTCCTCAATAAATAATTACTTCCTGATGTGAGATCAGATATGCATATTATTAATTTTATAAAGATTTGACTCATTAAACTGAAAAGACTACGATCTAGCATAACTGAAGTTTTTAGTTTATTGTCTACAAAAGAACAGTGCTTGAAGTGTGTGGATACTCACAATATACTTTATCTGCACTTCTCAGTGGTGAGTACAAACTGACAGTGGTCCGAGGAGGGACAAATCACAAACCGGCGAGAGGTGGTTGGGCGAACAAGGCTCATTGATGGGCGAGGGCAACGAAGGCTATCCCATCTGGTCTGAACCGACACAAGGTCTACTGTGTCACAAATCACAGAGGAATGTGTCACATCACACAGTGTATTGCACCCTGAGGTGTATGAGGCTGCGTAGCCGCAGACCAGTCATAGTGCCCATGATGACCCCTGTCCACCATCAAAAGCACCCACAATTGGCACGCTAGCATCGGAACTGGGCCATGGAGCAGTGGAAAAGGTCGCCTGGTCCGATGAGTCTTGTTTTCTTTTACATCACATGGACGGCTGTGTACATGTGCACCATTTACCCATGGAAGTGATGGCATCAAGATGCACTGTGGGAAAATGACAAAGCCGGTGGAGGGAGTGTGATGCTCTGGGAAATGTTCTTCTGGGAAACCCTGGGTCCAGCCATTCATGTGAACGTCAATTTGACACGTGCTTTCTACCTAAACATTGTTGCAGACCAGGTACACTCCTTCATGGTGTATATTTCCTGTATATCCTAATTGTATTTCCTGATGGGAGTGCCCTATTTCAGTAGGACCATGTGCCCTGCCACACTGCACACATTGTTCAGGAATGGTTTGAGGAACATGATGAAGAGTTCAAGGTGTTGCTCCATCCACGGTGGCTCCATCTCACAACTTATAGGATTTGAAGGATCTGCTGCTAATGTCTTGGTGCCACAGTCTTATAGAGTCCATGCCTCAGCGGGTCGGCGCTGTTCTGGTGGCACGTGGAGGACTAATTGCATATTAGGCAGGTAGTCATAATGTTTTGGCTTATCTGTGTATATTAGAATTTTTGTCAGCATTCACAATCCTGAACAAACTCTAATCAGTTTGTTCACCATTTCTAATTATTATTATCTGCACAAGTATCTAGCTGCTGTTTGAAAATTCCTCATATGTGCAGGACAAGGAAAGACTTATGTTCCCCTCATTGCATGGGAGAATTAATAATGAAAAATTGACTTAATGATCAATTCTTTTTTAATTTTAGGCTACATATATTTTGAGTAAAAAGATTGTTCTACATTAGAATGATATTGTTCTCTTATGTGGGTTGATGTTGTCAAAGATACATACTTTAGCAGATCTAAATCGTCTTCCTCAGTTTTCATAAACAATAAGCCTACATTGTATGTTTTTATTTTCATAGTTAACCAAAACCTATTTGTTATTTGAGTTTGTGAGGTCATGTTTATTCTACAGCCAGATCTTAAGAAGGAATTTACAGCCAGACCTTAAAAATGTTAATTATATGAACTTTGTGCTGTGCTCATCGAGGTCTGGCTTTGTAGGAGAGGGGGATCGCTGGAGTATATACCGGTAATTAATATAATTAAATACTATTTTAATGTAAATAAATGCATATTATTAACAGTTTTGTTTTTCATGTTAACATGTTAGTTACAATAAAATTGTAAGGTAAGATAAATTGGCCCGAGTTCAGTTTTCATCTGGATAATTGTTATGTATACCCTGTCTTGTTCCACTGTTGCCCTTTTGTTTACCATTTTTGTCACTTTTGTACTCCTTAGTTTTCTCTTTTGTCCCTTTTGTAGCTCCACAGTCTTGTTTTCCCTCGTGTTCACTGTTCATTGTTTTCACCTGCCCTTGTTAATTTGCCTTTGGTTTCTGTTAATCACCTTGTCATCTAGTTTGTGTTCTGTTTGTTCATTGGCTCCTTTGTCCCAGATTCTTGTATTTAAACCCTGTCTGTTTGTTCAGTCTCTGTCAGTTGTTGTTTGATTGTGGTTGGATGTTCCTCCCAAGCCTGTTTTCTAGTTTTATGTTTGTTTCCCCATCGTGGGTGTTCCTTTGTGTTTTGTTTAATAAATAAAGATAACTGCATTTGGATCCTCAACCTTCGTCTGCCTTCTCCTACTTCCACAACCGTTACAGATCGACTGACCAAACAATGGATCCAGCGGTTCAGCGAGCTAACTACCACCTGCTCTGCTTAAAGCAAGAAGACCGCCCTATAGAAGACCACATCCGCGACTTCCTGAACCTGGCAAAGATCTCAGACTTCCCGGACTCAGCCTTGGTGGTCTTCTTCAGGGGCAATTTAAACACTTCACTGAAGGAGCGGTTGCCACAGGCAACGTGCGGCTGGACTCTCCGCGACTTCCTGGAGGCAACGTTGCTGGTCTGCGGCTCACTGTTCACCGTGGGCATTGTTGAGGAGGACCATACCTCTCCACCCATGGCGGTGACTCTCCAGTCGTCCCTAGCTTCCTGTCACGCCAGCCCCTCCGGTCAGAGAGCAAACCCCCACGCCTGTTGCTGTCAACGAGCCAGCACGGCCAACTTCGTCCGCTCGAAGGAGGAGGAGAAGACAGGCGTCCGCCGGCCCACGCCTGCCCCGGTCTGCGAGCCTGAGCCCACGCCTGCCCCGGTCTGCGAGCCTGAGCCCACGCCTGCCCCGGTCTGCGAGCCTGAGCCCACGCCTGCCCCGGTCTGCGAGCCTGAGCCCACGCCTGCCCCGGTCTGCGAGCCTGAGCCCACGCCTGCCCCGGTCACCCAGCCAGCGCCTGTCGCCTCAGAGGTCAGTGAGCCGGCGCCTGTAGCCTCGACCGTCCCTGAGCCGGCGCCTGTAGCCTCGACCGTCCCTGAGCCGGCGCCTGTAGCCTCGACCGTCCCTGAGCCGGCGCCTGTAGCCTCGACCGTCCAAGAGCCTGTGCCAGCAGCCGTGACCGTCCAAGAGCCAGTGCCAGCAGCTGTGCTCGTCCAAGAGCCAGCACCAGTAGCCATGACCGTCCAAGAGCCAGCACCCCTCGAGCCTCCCAGGGCTCCTCCTTCCGAGCTTTCCAGAGCTCCACCTTCCGAGCCTTCCGAGCTTTCCAGAGCTCCGCCTTCCGAGCTTTCCAGAGCTCCGCCTTCCAGAGCTCCGCCTACCGAGTCTTCCAGGGCTCCTCTCGAGCTTCCCAGAGCTCCGCCTCCCAAGCTTTCCAGAGCTCCGCCTTCCGAGCTTTCCAGAGCTCTGCCTTCCGAGCTTTCCAGAGCTCTGCCTACCGAGTCTTCCAGGAATCCGCCTCTCAAGTCTTTCGAGCCTCCCAGAACTCCTCCTGAGCTTCCCCGGGCTCCTCCTCTCGAGCTTCCTAGTACTCTGCCTTCCGAGCCTTCCAGGGCTCCTCCTCCTGAGCCTCCTAGGGCTCCGCCTCTCAAGTCTCTCAAGTCTCCCGGGCTTTCCGGAGCTCCTCCTCTCGAGCCGCCTAGGGCTCCGCCTCTCAAGCCTCTCGGGCCTTCCAGGGCTCCGCCTCTCAAGTCTCTCGAGCCTCCCAGGGCTCCGCCTATCAAGCCTCTCGAGCTTCCCAGAGCTCCACCTCTCAAGTCTCTCGAGCCTGCCGGGGCTCCGCCCCTCAAGTCTCTCGAGCCTTCCAGAGCTCCGCCCCTCGAGCCTCCCGAGCCTCCTACGGCTCCGCCTCTCGGGCCAACCGAGCCTCCTATGGCTCCGCCCTCAGAGCCTCCCGAGCCTCCTACGGCTCCGCCTCTCGGGCCAACCGAGCCTCCGACGGCTCCGCCCTCAGAGCCTCCCGGGCCTCCTACGGCTCTGCCTCCTACGGCTCCGCCTCCCGAGCCTCCTACGACTCTGCCCCCAGAGACTACAGAACCTTCCAGGTCCTCGCCCCTAAAGCCTCCTACGGCACCACCACCCTCAGCTCCGTCTCCTGAGCCTGCTTCGGCTCCGCATCCGGAGCCTTCCAGGCCTCCGCCTCTAGAGCCTCCCACGGCGCCACCTCCATTGGCTCCACCTCCTGAGCCTTCCGGGCCTCCTCCTCTAGAGCCTCCTACGGCACCACCTTCCTCGGATCCGCCTCGTGGGCCTCCCTCGGCTCTGCCTCCTAAGCCCCCATGGTCCTGCCTACGCCTCCTTCGGCGCCGCCTCCCAAGTCTTCTACGGCTCTGCCTCCGAAGTCCTCCTTGGCTCTGCCTCACGTGGCTCCACCGGTCCCTATCCTGCGGCCACCACCCAGGTCCCCCAAGCCTACCCACATCCCGTGGTCAACTCCCAGGCCTCCTGAACCTGTCCCTGCCCTGTGGCCAGCTCCCAGGCCTCCTGAACCTATCCTTGCCCTGTGGCCAGCTCCCAGGCCACCTGAGCCGGTCCTTGCCCTGAGGTCAGCTCCCAGACCTCCTGAACCTGTCCCTGCCCTGTGGCCAGCTCCCAGGCCTCCTGAACCTATCCTTGCCTTATGGCCAGCCCCCGGGCCATCTAAACCTGTCCCTTTGTGCCCCCGTGGACTGCCTAATTGCCCATTGTGCCCCCATGGACTGTCTCATCTCCCTTTGTGCCCTCGTGAACTGTCTCATTTCCCCTCGTGGCCCCCCCTTGGACTTCCTGCCTGCCCTCTGTGCCCCTTGGACTGCCTCCTTGCTCTTGTGCCCCCCCTGGTCTGCCTGTCTGCCCCCGGTGCCATCATTTTGTTCTTTGTGAGTTTTTTGTCTTTTGTCTTTGTTTTTTAGGATCGTCTGGAAGCCAATCCTTTTGAGGGGGGGGCTCTGTTATGTATACCCTGTCTTGTTCAACTGTTGCCCTTTTGTTTACCATTTTTGTCACTTTTGTACTCCTCAGTCTTGTTTTCCCTCGTGTTCACTGTTCATTGTTTTCACCTGCCCTTGTTAATTTGCCTTTGGTTTCTGTTAATCACCTTGTCATCTAGTTTGTGTTCTGTTTGTTCATTGGCCCCTTTGTCCCAGATTCTTGTATTTAAACCCTGTCTGTTTGTTCAGTCTCTGTCAGTCGTTGTTTGAATGTGGTTGGATGTTCCTCCCAAGCCTGTGTTCCCATGTTTCTAGTTCCTGTGTTTTCTAGTTTTATGTTTGTTTCCCCATCGTGGGTGTTCCTTTGTGTTTTGTTTAATAAAGATAACTGCATTTGGATCCTCAACCTTCGTCTGCCTTCTCATACTTCCACAACCATTACAATAATCTGGCCCCCGCAAGAAGGTAGTTGAAGAACCCTTCCGTATAGTATAAAACCCTGCGTTTATTTATCTATTTTTAAATAAACATATTGTGGCAGTGGGGGCATGGGCAATCGTTTGTTCAGATAGCGAGAAAATGGTAAGGGTGCACACCTGAGCACTTTCCCGGCTCCACACCTTCCCCGGCCCCTGTTACCAAGCCTTCCATGGCCCCTGTCACCAAGGTAACTCCTCTCCTTACGTTTCCCCCTTACACTGTGAATTATGGCAGGAACCCCAGGCCACAACAGGTGCCCATGTCTGCCGCGGTTAATGAAACAGTGCCCATGCCTGCCAAGGTTTATGAGCCAGCATCAATGCCTGTAGCCTTGAAAGTCCCAGAGCCAATGCCTGTAGCCTCAACCGTCCCAGAGATAATGCCTTTAACCTCAACCATCCGTAAACATGCTCCCTGCTGGCTGGAAGAGGAGTAAAAGGAAAAGTAATAAGACACCTTCTCTCCAGTCTCTGCCAGTGCTCACGACCACGGAGGTCGTTCCCAAGTCTCTGTCCATGTTCACGACCATGGAGATCATTCCCCAGTCTCTGCCAGTGCTCACGACCACGGAGGTTGTTCCCTAGTCTTTGTCCATGTTCACGACCATGGAGATCATTCCCCAGTCTCTGCCAGTGCTCACGACCACGGAGGTTGTTCCCTAGTCTCTGCCCATGTTCACGACCATGGAGGTCGTTGCACCGTCTCTGCCCATGCTCACGATCACGAAGGTTGTTCCCCAGGCTCTGGCCATGCTCGATGGCTTTGCCCCTCGAGCCTCCCATGGCTCTGCCATCCATGGCTTCACCCCTTGAGCACCTCATGGCTCCGCCTTCCATGGCTTCGCCCCTCGAGTCTTCAATGGCTCCGCCTTCAATGGCTCCACCCTCTGAGTCTTCCATGGCTCTGCCATCTTAGTCTTCCATGGCTCCACCCTCTAAGTCTTCCACTGCTCTGCATGCCTTCGTCAAACCTCTCCAGGCTCCGCCTGTCCTTGTTGAGCCTCTCTTGGCTCAACCTGCCTTCATTGAGCCTCTTTTGGCTCAACCTGCCTTCTTTGACCCTTCCTTGGCTCCACCCTCTGTGTCTCCTACAGCTCAGCTCTGTCCCTGTCCTGTGGCCAACTCCCAGGCCTCCTGACCCAGTACCTGTCCTGTGGCCACCTCCCAGGCCTCCTGATCATCTTCCTTGGATCCTTCCTCACCCTCTGCGTCATCCTACCCTCCTCATCTGTCTTTGAGCACCAGGAGTCACCCTTTATCCCTTACCAGCCAGAGCATTCAAATTTGGGAACAATTGTTCCCATAGTTCCTGTCTCAATATCTTCGCCATCCAATCACCGATTTTATTTCTGAAAACTGTCAGATACTCAAGATAAAGGCACATACTGTATGATTGGTTAAGGAGTTACTGGGCATGAATAATAAATGTATCATCATCATCGAAATCCTCCATTTGCCTGGGTGGAGCCAGAGAGGATATCCCAGGAGATTCCCTCCACTGTTGGACTTACTGCTTCAAATTGAAAACTGTGAGGTAAGACAAGTTATTTAACATTTGTTGTCAATATTGTCTATTGAAAATAAAGTTTTATTTCGAAGCATTTATTTGTTGGAGTAATGCTAGTTATTTCTGAAAAAATGACATGATAATCGGTGTTCATTGGACTGGCAGCAAGCCTCTAATTTTAAGCAAATTTCTGTGAAACTTGCTACATAAACATTAGCTAGCAATATTATGAACATTTTTAGCTTAATATCAATAACTTTTTTGGCCAATTTTGTCACTTGTGAAAAATCCACCTGAACTAATGTGAGGCAGAGAGCAGACTCTGTTCAGCCTTTTTCTTTTTTGACACTGTTCAGACATGCCTAGAAACTGGCCTGCTAGTAAGATAAATTATATAGCTTGTTAATTTTCCCATGTAATAAAAAATGGTAGATATATTTCTATAATTTAGCAGATAGCCTTACCCATCCATCACACAGACATGATTTTAAATTGTGTGAAGCTTTCTGTTCACAAGGAAAGTATGAGAGGGCTGTCTGCAGTTGGACATACTGGTTAGACTATTCAGTGTACGGATTTGTGAAGAACACACTGCTGGCTACCAATTGTTGTACTTTTTTTCTGTTGTAGAGATGGATAGAGACTATGGCACCCTGCTCAGCACCCTCAAGAGGAGAAGGCAGCTTTATAGCAGAGGAGGACATGGCTCATTAGGGCATGAGCACACAGGAGAAAGATCTTCTGGACCAGGAACTACTGTAGGAAGATGCTGACCAGGAAGAGATGGAGGATGAGATGGAACCTGATTCCCAGCCAAGACCATCAACTGAGTATGTGTGAATGTGTATGTATTGTTTGTTACACTAACACTGTTACTCTTATTATTTTGGGTATGGCTAGCCATTCTCGCACAGGTCCCAAGTCAGCTAGAAAGCGTGGATGCTTCTCTGACACTTTTTCTTATCCCTCGTACTCTGACATCGATTCACAGGCGAAACCTCTCCCATTTAAGCCTAGCCATCCATTCGGTATTGACTTGGGTAACATGTGTCACGCTGTGTTGTCAACCTCCAATATGATGTTGCGAGAAATTGACTTTTCATGCTCAATAACCCAACGTTACAAATATAATCATTCAGTACTATGGTATTACCCTGGTAATGCACAGTGTCTTTTTGTTATAGGGCTCTAATGTATTTTTTTTGTCTCATCAATCTTTACACTTTTCTCATCTCTGCTCCCTCACTTTATCATTTAATCTCTGCTGCTTCCACTCTGACCTTGGTTTTGGATGGTTATCATGGTAGCCTACATGTCCAAAAATGGTAATACCATGATAGTGATTAGTCTATTAGTGTCACGTTCCTCTGTTGTCTACCCTGTGTTCTGTGTCTCACTATTCACGTTCATGTCATGTTTCCTTGTCTGCTCCGTGTTTTCCATTTCACCCATCACCGCTGACGCTCCATGTCACGTTTTCCTTGTTGTCCACCCCGTGTTTTGTCTAAAACTACATTTCCCACAATTCTCGGCCTCCCTCACTGCCTGCACTCATCATTGTTTTCACCTGTGTCTCATTCAGTCTCCACTTTGTCTGTGTATTTAAACCCTGGTTCTTTGTTTAGTCTCTGTCAATCGTTGTTCGTTTCTTGAATGTTGTCAAGCCTGGTCTGTGTTCCTTACCCGAGTTCTTAGTTTTGTTTCACTGTGTTAAATCTGTTTCATTGTGTTTTAGTTTCCTGTTTTCCCATCGTGGACTTTCATTTGTGTTTACCTTTTATTTCTTATGTGTTAATCCCAATAAAACCGCGTTTGGATCCGCACCTCTTGTCCGTCTTGTCCTGCTTCCACACCCTTCATAACAATTAGTTTGAACAAAAACCAAACTGGCTTTGACTGAATTAGACAGCTCCTTCAGTTGATGGCAGTATTCGTTCTGTGAGTACACAGCCAAAATGCTAACTATATGATTCATAAATAAACAAAAGCAATGTAATGTCTGGATTCAAAAGTATTTGTTAAATTATTGTAGCATCCAAAATTGGTTCAAAGTAGGCCATGTGAACTTGTTAAAATTTTATTACATATTTATTATTCAGTTTGCCTGCATTGTAGGCAGAAAATAAATGAGGAACATACTGTATGCCTACTCTTGAGTTTGTTTAAATAATAATATAAATTATATGTTTTGAAATACTTTTTGACGTTCTGTGCAGATAAAGAAATCGTCAAATTAATTAATAACTACTCGCCTGAATAACACAAAATGGGTGTTGTTTCAAAGACAACCAACTTTTACCAGATGCTCTTTAATTTGCTTACACGTTAGAAGTGTTACGTTTACATAACTAATGAAATAAGATTATTTGCTGTACACATACTGTCAAATATACTTTCAGAAATCAGAAAGTTCATGAGTAGAATACACAACATATTATTTTACTCACATATCACATTAATATCAATGGCCTGGAGAAAAAAGCTTTTAGAGTTTATAAGCTATAAACGTATATCTTTTGTCACCTTTCACCTTTCATAACTTCATGAAACACAAACAGAATAAAAAAACAGCAGATGCTTCCATGAGGCCATGTTACTTCGATGTTATGGATCAAATTCAAAACGGCATATTTGCTCCCTTAAAGGGCACTGCTACGGGAGGGGTTGCCACTTGAAAGCTCATTCCAAATGACAGTGGGCCCTTCCACAAGATGAAGGGCACATTCATATAGTAATGCCATGTTCCCTTCAGAGTACTCAATTCAAGGGCTCTGCACCTCGGAGTGAGTTGGGCATAGGGAGAATCTTCTTTCATTTCTTTAATTTACAGTTATTGTGAGATTATTATGAGATTTTAATTTGGTTTTATTGAACTATTTTAATTAAATGATTACAATTTCTCCCATTTTCTGGATGACCAGAAGGGCACCTTTAGATATGTGAATGAAAGAGGCTCATGCCCCTGCTGCCCCCGTTCTGTGCATGTCACTGCTTACTGTAGCTTCAAGGTTAATTGAATGTTTGTCTGATTTCAATGTCTATCGATACATTTCTGATTTCAAAAAAACTTGACTGTGCTGAAGTCATTGTTTGTTTGGAATAACTTACACTTACAATATCTGCATATTAATGTCTGTTAATGTCTGAGGTAAAGTCTTAGGTTTGTCTAAAGGCTCAGGTTTGTTCTGGGAACCAACTTAGCTTTCCCAGAACGTTTGGGGAATCAAATTGTTTGTTGAGAATAGTCACAGGACATAAACATTATACATGTGATGAGGGACAAGTAATCAACAAAATCAACAAAAGCTGTCAATTGTTAACTTGTACTGAACCTGGAACATTCCTTTAATAAATACACTAAATAATGTCTTAATGCAATAGAAAATATCTTGAACACATCATTATCTCAGTATAAAAACAATGAAAGTCAATGGAATGTTCACAACATGATGTGTGTGTGTGTGGGCAGGTTTAAGTGGTTTACAAGGACATTTTTTAGGTTACAAACTGGTAGTTACAAGGGTATTATGCTATAAATGTGGTTTATGAGGACATATCTATTGTCCCCATAATTCAAATCACCTAAAAAACATACTAAACGACATTTTATTGAAAATGTAAAAATGCAGAAAGTTTTTTGTGAGGGTTAGGTTTAGGGGTAGGGTTCGTTTTAGGGTTAGGGGATAGAATCTATAGTTCGTACAGTATAAAAATCATTGTCTATGGAGAGTCCTCATAATGATAGCTGCACCAACCTGTGTGTGTGTGTGTGTGTGTGCACGCGTGTGCCCACACCCTTCACTGCCCCCAGTCTCATGGTTGCAGTACAGAGTTGGGATTGAGGGCCTGTTGCCACGGTGATAAACCAAGCAGTAATATCACTAAACACTACAGGGATTATTGTGTGGACAGATGGGTGAGAGAGCGTCACTTCCTAAGAGTGGAGCAGAGATCACGACAAGCCCCTCCCACACGCCATGTCATAATGGTTAGCCTCACCACCTGCAGCCGCATACATCATCTGAATTCCCACTGTCGCATTAAAGGTCACCATAATCACCTTTGATTAGTATCGTTATTAATTCATGCAATTGTACATCTGGAATACAGAGAAAGTAGCACGCCTCTGAGATGCGTACATTTGCCGCTGAGAAATCACTTTAGATTATCATTTCAATAACCAACATTAGCATTGAGGTGCTTTTTAAAGCTTGCACCTTTCAAGCGTTCAATAGCACATCAAGGCAATCAATAAAAACTGCACGTGTAGCAGTGAAATTATTGTGAGTTCAGTAATGACACATGCACTGTGCCTTCAGATACTAATGACCTCTACTTGACAAACCCATGAGAGAGAAACAGCCCCTGTATGCAGAACGGCTGGGGTCGAGGATGCATGCTCTGCCAGCTCATGTCTTCAAGAGTAACAAATGAAGAGGAGATGGGTTGTACACCCTACAGAGAGAGAGAGAGAGAGAGAGAGAGAGAGAGAGAGAGAGAGAGAGAGAGAGAGAAAATGAAAACTAATTATTTACTGTCATTATTTACTTATCGTCATGTCATTCCAAACCTGTAAGCTGTTATATTTTATTTCTTGGAACTCAAATAGGGAATAAAAAAAATAAAAAATTCCATGCCATGCCATTACTTGGTGTCCAATGACAAAATAGCTCCTTTAAAGTATATTAAAAAACCCTGGTTAGTAGTTAACTAAAAGTAGCAACGCTACTAACTTAACTGTATTTTTCAGTAGCGTGCATGACAGTAACATAGCTATTTTCACAGTAGTGTAGCTTTTCAACATTTTTAATGAGTAGCACTGTAGCTACACTACATTTGTCACATTGTATAGGGAACGCAGCATTGAAGCCGGGGAAATAATCAAACACATTCACCTACTGTAAACTGTTCTCTATAGCTCTGTGCTGGGAAAATCAAACCATTTTGATAATCGCTTCTTTCAGACAGTTCATGTGAATAAACAGGTTAAAATAAGCGGTTTTCTTATAATTAGCATGGGGATTTCAGATTCGTTTTTTTCTCAATGTTTCATGTAAATGAAATGATTCACTTGAGCCCTGCACAGCCTTAAAGGGACTTTGCCTTCTTTTTTGAAGCTAAATATTTACTGTAGTTTTGCTGTTATCACTATATTTCAATTCAGGTATATAAAGAGTGTTTTTTTAGTTTATTAGAGTATATTAATTAAAAATGTATTTTCAATTTATTGGTGTCACCATTTGTTTAACCTTTATGAAAATGACCATACTATTGTACCATACTATAGTTTTACTTTAATAATATTGTAGTAACCAAGTAACCAATTTTTTTTGATACAATTTACCATTGTCTTAGTACAGTAATACTGTAATATCCACATAGTAACCATGGTTTTATAACATTCTTATTGTTATAATTTTTCATTGTGTGGTTACTATGGTTTTACTACAAATACCAGGATAAAACTTTGATTACAAAAACCATGATTGATTTGAACTGATTGTAGAAATAAATTATATCATCTGATTGTTACTGCATATATCTACAAATCTATTCTTCTTTAAATAGCTTCAAAGTAGTTAGCTTCTTGCTCTGCTTTATAGCCCCTGGTCGCTATATGCTTTCTTTGTGTGGGAAAGAGCAGTTTGGAGATTGTTCATTACTTCTCCTTTGTTTCCATTGTAAGAAAAGAAAACCATATGGGTTTGGAATTCTTTTAACTTTGACTTTGACTTATTAGAACAGAGAAACGTGTTTATTTTGTACACAAATATTTTATTTGATGTTTAACGTGTTGTCCATGCAATGTTTCTGGAAAACGACAATGAAATAATATCTTTGTGTGTAACGTTCGTGCAGTGAGGGTGTACAAGGACAAAGAGAGAGAAAAAGAATGTATACATAATAATCCAAAGACAAAAAGGGAGTATGCTACAAGAAGACATACTTAAAAATAGGTGGCAGGTGTAAATAAAACAGTGATGGAACAATGAGAGAGAGAGAGAGAGAGAGAGAGAGAGAGAGAGAGAGAGAGAGAGAGAGAGAGAGAGAGAGAGAAATGGATTAGGAAAGAGGCAATTGCATAGTTAAAGACAGATGGGGGAATTCACTAAGAATGAATTGCTCCCACTGATAGCATCATGCATTTGCACATGCTGTCTGCATCGTCATAATACGTTGCACTAGATAAATTATGCAAATTGGATAACAGTTGCAAAACGCCCACAAATTTGTGTATTCAATTCACTGTTTGCAATGTGTTAACAGTGTTGGGTAGTAATGGATTACATGTAATCTGCATCATGTAAACAGATTACAAAACAAGATATTTATTAATTAGAATGCATTACCTTTTAAAATGTGAAAGGTGTATTTATTGGTACTTAATAAATTAGAAATGAATGAATAGAATCCACAAGTATTCAGATTAGATCACCAAAAATGTGTGATCTAAAAGATTATATTATGTACTAATTACAGTTTGAGTCATGTTTTTTGTAATCAGTATCAGATACATTTCAGAAGTAATTTACCCAACACTTTGTTAAAGAATACCGCAGACTACCGTCGATCTGGTACACTTTACTGAGATTGTACAGCTTCATTCTACCACTGCAATCCAGGCACCTAAATTCTCTCTTTTAAAAGCCAAAAGTACGCTCAACTCCATGGTGTCTGGATATTTACCTGATCATAACACTCTTCTTCAACATTAGATCATCATGTGATGAATTACCGCTGCCTTAATCTATAGAAATGTGCATAAACATCTCTTTTAAATAAAATTCTGTTTACTGCCTTTTTACCAGGATGACTAGCAAAACTGAAAGCGCCAGACAAAAAGCACTCTCTTTATCCTTAATAAGCCTGTTTGTTGTGCTGTAAAAACATAACAAAGAACTAAATGCGATTTAAATGATTAAAATACACATGGTGCAGTGCAATCCCAGCAAAGAGAGCACATGATTAAACTGAGTTCTTGGTAGTTAGTGAAAAAGATTAAGGTTTTTGCGCTGAATGCAAATTCGCCCCAGAGAAATGGTGTGGCAACAGCTGTGGAAAGGCATCAAATAAGTGAGGTGTGTGTTAATAGCTGCAGCAGACTGGAATGGCACGCACCAATCAAACACCAGTCTAGCATGCCCCTCGCACACACACACACTTCCCCCAGCTTGGCAGCCACACTGTCACACGACACTGCACTGCGGCCATATTTGGCCTGCAACTCTGCCCACACAGACACGCAGAGCGGAACCGCAGTGTGCACTGGGCATGCCAAGACCCCGGTCACTGCCACGTCACCATCTCCAAAGCCCTGAGCCCACAATAGAGTCAAAGTGACAGCAGAGGAAACACAGGCTCTCCTGACGAGAGTATCCCTTCCAGCCTAACACACACACACACACACACACACAGTTATGTAATCCCTCCACATGCAGCCTGCACTTTTTAAGCCGGTCTTGACTCCTGCCTTGGTTCAGTATTCTGTGTTCCTCTGACAGTATTTACTTACATTGTCTAACAAAGGAACAGTTTATCCTTGGGAGGGAGAATTATGTGGACAACAACAGTTCAATAAGCTAAATAGAGCAAAGAGAAGTTGTGAATCACTATACAATACAAATGGTCAAATGTTTTGAAACACTTGACTGAAATGTTTCTCATGATCTTAAAAATATTTTGATATGAAGACATTTGCTTAAATATTTGAAATTAGTTTTGTAGACAAAAATATAATTGTGACAACATATTAATTTATTGCATTATAAAACTAAAATTTAATAATAATTTTTTTTTTTAAATTGATGACTTAATAATAAAGAAAAGCATCCAATAAGTGCCCAACATAGATGGAAACTCCTTACCTCAAGAAGTTGCTTGAGAAAATGTCAAGAGTACATTTCTGCAAATTCTAGGCAACGGGTGACTACTTTGAAGATCCTAAAATATAACACAGTTTTGATTTATTTTTGATTTTGTTTAGTCACAACAAAATTCCCATAGTTCAATTTATGTTATTCCATAGTTTTAATGACTTTATTATTATTCTAAAATCTAAAAAACAAAAAATAGTGAGTAAGTGTTTCAAAACGTTTGACCGGTAGTGTAGGAAATGTTTAGGATGTATAGTTACTGTAGGGAAGAGTAGTAATTTTTTTCAAGCCTGTTTTACTTTCTTTCTTCTATGGAATGTAAAAGGATACGTTTTTAAGAAGTACTGGTCAATATTTTATATGCAATAACAATTAATGGGGACTAGAGCTTTCAAGTCTAAATAAAAGTTAAATTATCATAAAAGTGGTCCATACGATTCATGCGCTATATTCCAAGTCCTCTGAAATCATATGATTGTTTTTTGTGAGAAACAGACAAAGATGAAGTCTTTACTTAATGAAAATAGTAGTGTTTCCATTGAAGTTATGAGATTAATTTTTGCAAAAACATATGCTTTTGCATTTCAGAATAGCCAGAATAACATTTGAGATGCTATGCGATGATTGATGATATTCTCTGAGGAAATTATGCATTCACATATCTTGTTGAGGCAAAGCCACATTACATGTTTTATATAAATTCATTGTTGTTTATGTACGTCTTCATATTGAATAAAAAATTCAGACTGATCTCAAAGTGAAATCGGAAACAGTAGATTTAATTTCTTTATCATAAAATGGTCTGTGCTTACCGAAATGTGAAACACTTCCCCCAGTGGCCAAAGCGGTATATGTTGTTGGGTGTATGAGCACATGTGAGCTCTTGTTTCCGGATGTAATGTCCACAGAGGGGCGCCAAAAGAGAGTTGTGAAGCTATTTGTTTTCTGCTGTACAGGCTCTGATACAGTGAAGAGGATTGCATTTACAGAGTAAATGATGAGAGAATTTTCTTTTTTGGGTGAACTATCACTTTAATATCTATAGTGTTATTACACATTTGTGATGATTAAGCAAAGTATAATAGCTTCAAAGGTCTGTTGGTGAATCTCATTGTATACACTGCGTAACTATTAATGTGAAGTCACTACATCTAGGTGTGCGTCATTTAAGCACTCAATCAATTCTACAACTTAAATTAAACCTTTAAAAACTTTTACTAGGATTATGGTACAGAGATGTTATCAGAAGTTATAGTAACACCATTATAATTTAATTGAGCAATACCACATGAGCAAGAGTGCCATTGTTCCCTATATTAGTATGGATGTGTGATATTTATTTTAAACAACAATTCAACAAACAAGTAAATAATGTTAAATAACTTACATTTCAGACAAATATTTCACTTGTGAAAATAGCATCAAAAGAAGACAAAAAATCAAGCAAATCTCTACTGAAAAGAGAACGTCTAGGTTACTGTTGTAACCTCCATTCCCTGATGAAGCGAATGAAGCGGCACTAGGGGTCCCAATTCAATCATGCCGTGTATGTGCGCAGCTGACGCCGTGTATGTGCGCAGCTGATGCAGGTGCGGGCAGGCAGTTGCGTGCCAAGGCGACAGGCTGCGTCAGACTGCACGTACCCTTCCCATACGGCCCTTAAAAATCATCATAAAAATGCAACGTGCCAAGCATGGGAGCAGGCCATGCCAGTCGTGCCTTTTCTCTTTCTAAGTTTCCCGCATAGAGTTAGTCGCTGGGGCCATCTTAACTCTATCACACGCTTCTGGGAAGATGTTCTTTTCCAACTCCTATTCTTTCAGGGGAAAAGACCCTGCGGAGACCACCACCTGCCCAAGCTGGGGGGAGGTAAAGAGTGGCGGAATACGTCACATGGGTTTTCAGGCCACATGTGGGAATGGTGGGGTGGTAAATCCTACCTGCTGTGAGGGAGGGGTTGCTACAAAGTACTGGCTCGGACCTGACAAAACACGGGACGAGACTAACTCAACCCTGAGATTGTAGAATCTTGCAAAGGTGTTGGGTGTTGCCCTGCCCGCTGCTCTGCTGATGTCTGCTAGGGAGGTGCTGTTGGCCAGTGCCCACGAGGATGCCACAAGAGGGCAGGCACGGCCTGGGTTTGGTAGGCCAGGGAGATAGCGTCAACGACCCAGTGAGGTAATCTCTGTTTGGATATGGCATTCCCTTTCCGCCGTCTGCCGAAGCAGTCAAAGAGCTGCTCAGAACATCTAAAGCTCTGCGTGTGGTCCAAATAGATACGCAAAGCATGTACCGGACACAGCAACAAAAAGGCTGGTTCTGTCTCCTCCCAGGGCAGCGCTTGCAGGCTCACAACCTGGTCCCTGAAGGGGGTAGTAGGAACCTTTGGCATGTAGCCTGGTCGTGGTCGTAGGATGACGTGAGTATCTGCCGGACAAAACTCAAGTGTTGCTGACAGAGAACCCTCCCCACCCCTCTTGATGGAAGCTAGCGCTATCAGGAGGGCCATCTTCAAGGAGAGGGCCTTGAGCTCAACTGAGTCAAGCGGCTCGAAGGGGGGTCTCTGAAGACCCGATAGTAGGGGAACAGGCTTGGCTGGGGTGGATTCAGCCTCCGAGCGCCTCTAAGGAACCTGATAATCAAGTCATGCTTACCCGAAGACTTGCCGTCCACTGCGTCGTGGTGGGCCACGATGGCTACATACACCTTCAAGGTGGAGGGGTACAGCTTCCCCTCCAACCTCTATCATAGGGATGAAAGCACTGACAGAACTGCGCATCTCTGTAGGTCTTCAGACCGGGAAGAACACCAATTTGTGAACAATCACCACTTTAGGGCGTAAAGCTGCCTGGTAGATGGAGCTCTGGCATGGTTGATCGTGTCTATGACCTCAGGTGGTAGGTCACACAGATCTTCCATGTCCCATCCAAAGGCCGGACATGGAGGTTCCAGAGGTCTGGCCGCGGATGCCAGAGTGTGCCTCGTCCCTGAGAAAGCAGATCCTTCCTCAGGGGAATTTGCCAGGGAGGTGCTGCCACGAGGAGCGTGAGATCCAAGAACCAAATCCGAGTGGGCCAGTAAGGAGCCACTAAGGTGACTTGTTCCCCATCCTCCCTTACCTTGCACAGCACCAGTGCAAGAAGGCTCACTGGGGGAAATGCATACTTGCGCAGCCCCCGGGGCCAGCTGTGTGCCAGTGTGTCAGAGTGGGAAGTGGGAGTTATCTTGGGAAGCACAGAGATCTACCTGTGCCATACCGCACCGGTCGCAAATCAGCTGGGCTGCCTGGGGGTCCACTCTCGACTGAGCGAGACCTGTCATGACAGTGCATCTATAACCTTAGCACCGACTGTGTGCACTCGTTCGTGAGGCACACTGTCATTGAGACTGAGTCTAACTCCATGCCGAGAAAAGAGATGCTCTTAACCGAGGAGAGCTTGCTCTTTTCCCAGTTGATCTGAAGCCCTAAATGGCTGAGGTGCCTGAGCACCTGGTCCCTGTGAGCGCATGGTAACTCTCGAGAATGAGCTGCGGATGCCCACTTCCTGTAGCGGGGCAAGGGCTGCCTCTGCGACATTGGTGAAGATGCAAGGGGACAGGGACAGACCGAAGGGGAGGACCTTGTACTGAAATGCCTGGCCATTGAATGCGAACCGTAGGAAGGATCGATGTCGAGGCAGAATGAAGACATGGATGTACGCATCCTTCAGGTCTACCGCTGCGAACCAATCTTGATGCCGGACACAAGTTAGAATGTGTCTGTGCGTGAGCATTTACAACGAGAGTTTGTGTAAGGTCCGATTGAAAACTCACAAATTCAAGATCGGTCGTAAGCCGCCGCCTTTCTTGGGTACGATGAAGTAATGGCTGTAGAAACCCTTCTTCATCCTCTGCTGGAGGGACAGGCTCTATCGCGTCTTTGTTTGTAAAAGGGTTCGGGATCTCCCCACGCAGGTTCTTGCCGTCTTCGCCATGCACCAAGGTAAAATGGATGCCGGCGAAAGGGGTCGGATGGTCCTGGCCAGCCAGCGCGACGGATTGTGAAGTGAGAGCCACGCGTCCAAGATCTGTGCGAGGGGCACTAAGGGGACGATCGTTTTTGACGTTCCTGGCAAGGCCTCACAGCAGGGCGGAGCAGGTAGTGACGCATTGGGAGGCAAAAAGCATAGAGACTGAGTCAGGAGGTCTGGGAGGTGGCCTTAGCGCCAGGACAGGGTCAGGAGGACCAGAGAGGGCAGAGACGCTGTAAGAGGAGTCACTGGGATGGCAGCCGAAACCGCTGGAAGAGGAGTCTCTGGGGGAGCGGGCAGACACGCTGGCAGTGGATTCTCTGGGGGAGCGGTCCGAGCCATGGAAGACTCTGAGGGCGGAGCCAGGAGAGGCTTTACGAAGGCAGGTGGAGCCTGGAGAGGGGTGGAGCCATGGAAGGTGGAGCCGTGGGAGGCTCGAATGGCGGAGCCATGGAAGGCAGCGGCTTGGAGCAAGAAACCATGGATGCAGGTTTTGGCCCAGGGTTCCTTTAGTGCACTATTCAGATGCTAGATCAGTTGGGTCAGTTATTCTGTAACGAATGGTTGCTGAAATGAGACAGGAGGTGTAGGATCTATGTGCAGGCTTTAATAAAAATTATGAGTCATATTTATATATACACTCACCTAAAGGATTATTAGGAACACCATACTAATACTGTGTTTGACCCCCTTTCACCTTCAGAACTGCCTTAATTATACGTGGCATTGATTCAACAAGGTGCTGAAAGCATTCTTTAGAAATGTTGGCCCATATTGATAGGATAGCATCTTGCAGTTGATGGAGATTTGTGGGATGCACATCCAGGGCACAAAGCTCCCGTTCCACCACATCCCAAAGATGCTCTATTGGGTTGAGATCTGGTGACTGGGGGGGCCATTTTAGTACAGTGAACTCATTGTCGTGTTCAAGAAACCTTTTTGAATTACTAAAAAAGGCTTGGATGCATAATTTGTTTTGAACCAGCAACGGCAGATTCTGATTCGTCACGTAAGAATGTAGTTCAGTGCACAAATGCATTTTTATGACCGTACTCGGTTTATCCTAATTTTTTAAAATGTACTTGTTCATTGAACTGTTGTATATAAGCAATATCACACTCGCAGTCATGCTATATGGCCCTACATCAGCACTGCTGTAATGATATTGCTTAAATATACACTCACCTAAAGGATTATTAGGAACACCTGTTCAATTTCTCATTAATGCAATTATCTAATCAACCAATCACATGGCAGTTGCTTCAATGCATTTAGGGGTGTGGTCCTGGTCAAGACAATCTCCTGAACTCCAAACTGAATGTCAGAATGGGAAAGAAAGGTGATTTAAGCAATTTTGAGCGTGGCATGGTTGTTGGTGCCAGACGGGCCGGTCTGAGTATTTCACAATCTGCTCAGTTACTGGGATTTTCACGCACAACCATTTCTAGGGTTTACAAAGAATGGTGTGAAAAGGGAAAAACATCCAGTATGCTGCAGTCCTGTGGGCGAAAATGCCTTGTTGATGCTAGAGGTCAGAGGAGAAGGGGCCGACTGATTCAAGCTGATAGAAGAGCAACTTTGCCTGAAATTACCACTCGTTACAACCGAGGTATGCAGCAAAGTATTTGTGAAGCCACAACACGCACAACCTTGAGGCGGATGGGCTACAACAGCAGAAGACCCCACCGTGTACCACTCATCTCCACTGCAAATAGGAAAAGACTGGAAAAATGTTGCCTGGTCTGATGAGTCTCAATTTCTGTTGAGACATTCAGATGGTATAGTCAGAATTTGGCATAAACAGAATGAGAACATGGATCCATCATGCCTTTTTACCACTGTGCAGGCTGGTGGTGGTGGTGTAATGGTGTGGGGGATGTTTTCTTGGCACACTTTAGGCCCCTTAGTGCCAACTGGGCATCGTTTAAATGCCACGGCCTACCTGAGCATTGTTTCTGACCATGTCCATCCCTTTATGGCCACCATGTACCCATCCTCTGATGGCTACTTCCAGCACGATAATGCACCATGTCACAAAGCTCGAATCATTTCAAATTGGTTTCTTGAACATGACAATGAGTTCACTGTACTAAAATGGCCCCCACAGTCACCAGATCTCAACCCAATAGAGCATCTTTGAGATGTGGTGGAACGGGAGCTTTGTGCCCTGGATGTGCAACCCACAACTCTCCATCAACTGCAAGATGCTATCCTATCAATATGGGCCAACATTTCTAAAGAATGCTTTCAGCACCTTGTTGAATCAATGCCACGTATAATTAAGGCAGTTCTGAAGGCGAAAGGGGGTCAAACACAGTATTAGTATGGTGTTCCTAATAATCCTTTAGGTGAGTGTATATATAAATATGACTCATAATAATAGAGCAAATTCAGTATTTTAAAAGCATTGAATACAAATTTAATTTAAAAATAATAATGGGATGTTTTTTTCACTAAATGAACAATGGAGAATTACGTTTTTATTTTTCATGATATTTACTTTTATATTTACATTTATATTCCATATTCAATGCTACATAGTAGTTTAACAAAAATCATTATTTTTCTTAATATATTGTTTACAAAAAAAAGTTTTGTGAATGAACAGTGTGTGCAAAAACTAACTCATGAATATCGCATAATAATAAATTACTACTGTGGGACCCAGTCAAGTTTATTATTATAATATAATACTGAATTATCATTGTTATTTTAAGGATTAGATTTTTTTTAAATACACAATATTTCTGTAAAATATTTAGTAATATATATCTGTCCTATTTACTTCACCTTCACCTGGAGCTTTTATTTTGACACTGAAGTGCAGTGTGTAGTTTACAAAGAACGAGGGAGGAATGTGACAGGGCGGAGGGCAGGGCTGGGTCGTGATGCTACACACCGGTCCCTAATCAGGCTAATTAATCCTCAGAGAGGGATAAAGGCTGACTGGAGACTGCAATGGGACAGAAAGAGAGATTTACGGACAGCTGTCAGACACCTTTGAGTGTTTGTCTTTTTGTTTAAGTTTCTTATAAAATATTATTTAAATTGTCAAGCCAGTTCTCGCCTCCTCCTTTTGATTAATCTCTTTACACTGGTGCCGAAATCCGGGAAGGAGGAGGGAGGTAGAGTCCTCGCCACTACCATCCACCCCAACAGAGCAGCCGTGGCCATCCGCCGGAGGACGGAGGAGCCCGGCCGCTTGGAAGTGGAGGAACTGCCGCCCAACATGAGGGGAGGAGGGGCTTCCAATCAACCGCCTGGTGCCGTTACCGCTGCCAGGGGTGGGGGAGACCCCTACCGTCCACCAAAAACGTGCCAGGGTGCCAGGAGCCGGAGGTCTGCCTCCGATCCGTCCGCGGAGGTGCGGCTGTCATCCATTAGAGAGTGGAGGAGTGGCCGAGGACCAAGCGTATCGGAGAACCGTCGAGTGTTTTTATTTCCTCTCTACCTCTCTCTCTCTCTCTCCCACTGCCACTCCGTTTTGGTCTTTCCCTCTCTTTTTTTAAATGTTTTTGTTAATTTGGCACGATCGCCGTTACAGCGTGTAGATGCCACATTTATTTTGTTTCCCTCCCCTTATCCCCTCCCTCATCCAAGTAGACAGGGATGACCTGCCGGCAGACGGGGCGTTAGGCAGAGAAGGGGGGGTACGTCATGCCGGGGGGCTCCCCGGCCTGAGAGAACGAGGGAGGAATGTGACAGGGCGGAGGGCAGGGCCGGGTCATGATGCTACACACCTGGCCTCTAATCTGACTAATCAAGCCTCAGAGAGGGATAAAGGCCGACTGGAGACTGCAATGGGACAGAGAGAGAGATTTACGGGCAGCTGTCCGACACCTTTCTGTGTTTGTCTTTTTTTTACTTCTTCATTATACTAAGCCGGTTCTCACCTCCTCCTTTCCATTACTCCCTTTACAATCCTCTAATTCAGTTCCATCCTTGTCAGTTCTTGTTCATTGTTAGTTGTTACATTGTTTATGTTAACCCAAATGACTGTAGTTTTGTATCCTTTAGTCATCCTCTTCTGTGTATCATCGCTTTCTTGTCATTGTCAATTAAGGGATTATAATATCTATCCCACTCTCTCGCCTCATCCATACAACATGTGACCCAATCAGAGTTATTTCAAGGCTTTGAGTTAGGTTTATCAAGGTATTCAGGTATTGGTTGTTATTGAGGTGATGGTAACATTATTTGTAAGTTATAGTTAATACAGTACATTGGTATCTTTATCGGATTGTTCTTTAAATGTCAGGGAAATTTGTGATTTGTTAAAGATAAAAGCAATTTATTTTATTTCAAATGTGATTTTTTTTAAATTATTATTATTCAAGAAATACATGTATCTTTGTCAAATTATCATTGTTGGATAATTCAATGGGGGGATGATGTCTGGATGTCAAATTGGAATAATCGATCAGCAGGTGTTACAATCTTAAAAGGTAAATAATCCAAACTAATATGCACCACTCAATGTTGTGATAATGATAATAGAAAAAAACAATGAAATCTTTATTTTAGGTAATATGTACACGACTAACTTGACCACAAAAAAGAAAGCCTTGTTCCTTAATTTTGAAGACCAGATTCAAAAAATATTGGATAAGTTTAGCAATGCTATAATTGGAGGGGATTTTAACACAATATGGGATTCTGAAAAGGATTGTTTTCTTCCTCGTACAAGTGTTAGGTCTGTTCTTCCAGAAATTTATAATTTATGTTCAACGTTTGATCTGATGGATATTTGGAGACCCAACAAAATTAAATTTACATGGTTTAAAAAGACCTTATTCATCAGTCATGTATAGAGTACTGGTTCATTTTAAGGAATTTAGCAAATGATGTTAAAGATGTCTCTATAATCTTCTGTACTTACAGACTACAAAGTCATCTTTCTTTCACTGAATACAACTTAAAACAGTGATGTGAAATCAGTTACTTTTCGGAAAATAAATCAGACCATATTGACAGATGATCAGTTCAGAGAAGGTGCTAAAAATATTATTATAGAATGTTGGAATAATGCAAACTTAACAAATGATTTTAGTACAAATTGGGATCTAATGAAATACAAAATGAGAGGTTTGGCCATAAAGAGGGCAAGAGATATTGCAAAACATTGAAGAGCAAATGAGGAAAAAATTATTAGTGAAATCATAAGCCTCTCTGGAAATGATAGCTTAGATCAAAAGAATAAATTATTAAAATTGCAGTTAGATTTGGATAGAATTTATAAATATAAAGCAAAGGGTGCCTTCATTAGGTCAAGGAATAAATTGTTAGAGGAAAGTGTTCCATGTTTTAACATGGAAAAAAGAAGTATTGAGGGACAGTTAACAGAGCACCCTATTGAAATATCTAGGTATGTGACCAAATTTTCTGAGAAATTGTATTCTATAGATGACAGATTGTGTTATACACAATAATGTTTTGATTCTATTCAAGATGATAAAGTTAAGTGAGTCCTCTATGAAAATGTGTGACCAAGAGATATTATTAAATGAAGTACTTCCTTGTGTTAACAATAAAGGATAATAAGTTACATGGAAATGATGACATTTCCAGATGAATTATCACTTTTCTTGTTAGCTGCATTCAGAGAGTCTATTCGATGTGGTTATTTGCCCAATTCTTTGATGCAAGGTTTGATATTTTTACCGAAGCAAAGGATTTTATTTTTAGAAAATTATTAAATTTTTTTATTATTTAAATCATTTGAACATTAATTAATAATAATGCTGAAGTTTTTGCACGGATATTTGCTGAAAGACTAAAGATGTGTCATGATCCCGTTATTGATGACTGTCAATCAGAATTTATGAGGGATCAACACATTTGTAACAATATAATGCTTGTTTTGGATTTAATTTATTACAATGAGTTTATTAAAGATAATAGTTTTATTTTGATTATTTATTTATATGAAAAAGCATTTGAAACTGTTGATCATAATTTTATGTTGGAGACATTAGAATTCTTTTGTTTTGGAGAATTTATTTAATGAGCTGTTCAAACTTAATACAACGAATGTAAAAGCTCAATTAAATTGCCATTTGGAACAACAGATAGGTCTGCCCAATCTCATCTTTTCTGTTTTTATTAGTCACACAGACTATGGCCATACATATATATATATATAAAAAAAAGATAGATTTGAAAGTATTCAGCTTTTAGACAAAAATGTAAATGTTCCCAATTAGCAGACGATACGGCTCTTTTCTTAAAACAAAACCGAAATCAAGAAAGCAATTGATTGTCTTAAATTCTTAAACATTAAAAAAATGTGTTTTGTTTCCTTTGACAACATGTACCATGGATAATATACATGGGATACTGGTGAAGGAGGTTGCTCATTATTTAGGAATCAAGATTTGTAAAGACAAAAACGAGAGGAATAATTTGAACTTTGCTCCGACTATAGGAAGAATTAAGCTAAAATGTAATGCATGGTGAATGAGAAATCTATCATTGAAGGGTAGAGTATTGCTGTCCAAACAGAAGGGTTATCATGCTTGGTGTATACAGCACTTGCATTAGATATTCCAAAATCCACTATAAAAGAAGTAGATACACTATTGTTTAACTATTTAATTGGAAGAATAGACCTCACTATATTAAAAAGTGCAATCCAATAGAAGGAGGTGGTTTAAACGTACTCAATTTAATACATCGAATTGTGTGTTTAAAAATAAATGGATAAAAAATAATTTTCTTTGGAAAGACAAAATATGGAATATCATCGCCAATTTGAACTTTGGTAAGATGGGTGGTTTGGAGTTTTACTTCAAATGTAATTTTGATGTAAACAAGGTTCCTGTGAAGTTTACATCAAAGAGTAATGGACAACTTTTTAATTACAATGAATTCCTTAATTATTATCAGATTTCTGTATCTGCAAAGGAATTTGAAATTATAATTGATGCCAGTCCGGGTAGCCTTAATCAACTAATATCAGGTGTCATGTCTTCTGGAAGTATGAATCTTTGAATGTATGATACACAAATTAAGTGAATGGAGTCAACTTTTTAGTTATCAGAACAATCTGCAGAAACACCATATTCACAAACAGAAATGAGCAAATATTAAACCTAACATCCACCAATATAAAACTGAGTTATTGCAGTATAGTGAGACTCTAAAATAATTTAAAACAAAAAGCAAAACGATTGTATAGAATATTTTAAGCCTTTTTTCTAAATAATTATTTTTTTGTAACTTTTATTCATCTGACATTGTATTTATATGTATTTTTTTTTTTATTCATATTTTATTTAGCTGTTTTACTTTGGTACTGTTGTAACAGTGAGTGCACATTGCAATCCTCTTTGTTTGTATACGTAAATGTTTTTGTTCTGCTATCTTTTTTTTTTTGTTTGTTTGTTTCCCTGTTGGAATTCCGACTTTTCCATTGCACTTTTCCTAGAATGGAACGCAGCATGAATCCTTGAAAAAGGCTTATTGCCGAAACGTTGGTAAGATAAATAAATTAGCCAATATTTGTACGTGTAAAGTGCCATGTTATTTCACCTCCTGTACAGCATATTTGCCTAAGGTGTACTTAAACTTCTGATATCAACCGTATGTGCTCGTCGCAGCCATTTGTCATTCTGTAATGTGTTTGCGCCTCCTGCTGCCTGCAACGATGAATAACAACACCCGTGTATTTGTAAAGTACTATCGCGAAATAGTTTTCTTTTCTAACCCATGTATAACAACTTACCAAAAATTAGCATAAATAAATGTTTTGTATATATGTGTGTGTGTGTGTGTGTGTGTGTGTGTGTGTGTGTATATAAATAACATATTTTTAATTAGGTGTAGTTGATTGAAAATTACGAATCCGCAACTTGAATTATATTTTTTTTTTCTGTAGTCGTGCGGAATAACTGTATGAAATAAATAGAATCGTGTTTAGACCAAGAGGTACTCTTTATTTTTTTTTATTTTGCAGTAGGCCTACTAACCATATTGCGTTGTGCCTGCTGTTCTGAAGAATAGCTAATACAAAACAATAGCGATGGGTTTATTCTTTTTGAAACCTGAATTTCTACCACTTTCTCTAATTCTCATTCAGACAATTCTCATTTAAAAGTATTTTGATGACAAAAACAACAACTCCCTCACCACCCCCAGTAACAGTGCGGTTTGTCACTCCACAGCCGCCGTAGAAAAATGGCAGCCTCCTTGTTGGTGAGTTTAATAAACCTGCTTAATCATATATCCAGATTAGTAATGGGTTTGTGACTCTGACTGTTTTTATAATAAATGCGTGAAAAACATTCATAATTACATATTTCATAACCGGGCTTTATTTTTTAGTCGCACAAAAGTCCAATGTGGGGTAATAATGTAGTACCACAAAATACCATAGTAGTACTGTTATTTTGGGCGTGCACAATGGTAATTTAATGCGTTTTGGACATGTACCATTGAGTATTATGTAAAAGCCAACGTTTAGCGCTATTCAGAATTGAAGAGCGGTACATGTACCCAAGATGAAACTGTATGTGTACTGGAGACAGAGGTTAAAGCAGCAGTACCTGCTCGTCTATTATAATTTGCAATGTCTTTAATGTTTGTTCTTTAATTGATGCTAAAGGGTTAATTTCTTGCCCTCTTTCCTTCCTTCTCTGTATGTTCTATTTCTATTAGCTTCATTTGATTTTTACGTATTGTCCTTGATTTGTTACGTTGTTTTTTTTAGTCTGTATATCCTTGCATTCAATAATATACAGATATATATATATATATATATATATATATATATATATATATATATATATATATATATATATATAAGTACCTGTTCGTCTCAAGCACACTTCTCCACAAGAGTACAACTAGAGCTGCAACCTCAGTCCTGTCAAATTCCTGGACAACCTACCAAAACCTAAAAATAAATAAAAAAATAATGCTGGCCATCAAACAAGCAATAATCCATATTTTATTTGTACTTAATTATATCCAAAAAAGGATAACATTTATTCAAACAATACATACATTTTATTTTGTAGAAGGTTAACATATTTGCTTATTCTGTCAATGAATGATTTTTTGTTGAAGTTACCTATTAAAAAGTTGTTAGCAGTATGTGCAACGCTTTAATCTATTTCGTTTCATTAGATTTAATTCAAACCAATATCAACTTAAATGCAAATATAAAATAACAATATTTCTCTAATTGGTTCAATTTAAGCCCTCACAGTATCAATTGATTTTAGTTTTTGAGTGAATCATTGTAAAAACGGTTGCTTAAATAATGCTAAATGATACACATTATAATATGAATTAAAAGGAACACATTTGTGGTTTGGTGTGGATAGAGGGGTACTTGAGCATTGCTGATTAGGCAGAGGTGCTTCATGAGACAAAAACATTTAAGGACACAGATTATCATTATTGCTCATTTGTTTTTAAATGTCTCTTTCATAAGTCCCAGGCCATCAGGAGGAGTTCAGAACGCACCTGTGCTGTTGCTCTCAGGAGGAGTTGGAGTTCAGGAGGTACTGCTCCATCTGTCTTCAACAGGTTCCTCCTGAAACTCAATCATTACTTCTATGATGTGGAGAATGTTGTGGGCTGGAGCAGCTGGTTAAGGACACGAGTAGTTGGACGCAAGAATAAGTAAGTGCCCGTGTTTCATTAGATGAAATCAGATGTAATTGTTTGGAGGAGGTTTAAACATACAAACAAACAAAAAAAGTCATAGACTTATATTAATGGAGTGTCCTGAGACATATCTAGGGACCAGAGTAAAATAGAGAGTTAGGAGTGGGCTCTTTTGAATTGGGTCAGTAAGTAACCACCTGAGAACCATCTCGAGAACCCTAGCAACCATATTGCAATATGTCCTGGCAACCATGCACAACACACTGGCATAGTGGCTATTTGTTATGCACGGGCAAGCACCGCTCACATTTCTTTCAGAAAATGTCAATGTTTATTACTAATTTGAGACTTGACTATGATGGGACTAACCATTAACCCATATGTTTTAGTCATTCAAAGAAGGCAGTTTATTAAATATATACATGTACTTTAAGGTCTTTTGTTTTCATCTCTCTACAGGTTTTTTGGTTACACACAGCAAAGGTTTGGTGATAATGTTGCTGCGGCTTATTATATTCTGACTCTAAGAGGGAGCTTCAGGTAACTGTTGCCATTATAAACACATCCAGAGTCCTACTTACTATCTCTACTACTCTAAGTAGATATCCATGATTGTGTCTCCATCATCTCTATAGATTTGCAGGCCAGTCTGAATGGTTTCGTCCAGACTCAAGAGGAAGATTCAGCTATGAGTTCGTCAGCACACCTGACACACACATTGAGGAAGTGGATCTGAGTGGCACCCTAATTAACCATGAAGGATTTGACAACCTTGGTAATCAACTTGTGTTTTAAACACACATACACACACACTTGTTGCACAAAGTATCACATTCCTTTTATTGTTTTTGGCATGCAGCGGAGCAACCCCTTTAGCCATTACAATATTCACAAAGGAGCGCACCAGTCTGGTTCTGGAAATAAAAAGCCCATTCATTTTTTCAGTAGGGGAATAAATTTTTAACTCTAACTTTTAAACCATTATAGAAAGACCCACCGTGAGCTCAGAGATTGTAAATCGATGGAATATGCTTCTATTGAAGCTTGCATTATTTCATCTTCATTTTTAAAATATCGTGTTTAATAGCAGATTTCCTTGATTGAGAACATCACTATCCATGATCCTGAGTGGTAAAACCCTCCATTCAAAGAGTTGCGCAAAGTAGCCCAGCAGAGACCAGCTGCTTTCATGATGCAATCGATAAACTCTCAAACTGCTTATATGTTTGTACATATCTGAATACTTTGTAATAAACTTTAAATATATTAATTATGTACTTATAATAAAAACTTTAAATCTATCGTTTTATATTTTCCCTTCTTTTTAAATATGATTAAATCATTCACAGTACTTAACTGGATTGTAGTTCATTTCCTCATTAAAGACATTATGTATACAGTCTTTCACCATCATATTTTTGTGTGATATTCAAATACATTTTTGCTTCAAATCAGAGTTTGTAATGTTCTTTGTGACTCTGAGGTGGTTGGTTTGGTTCATGGCTTAAAACTCACTTTTGGAAGGATTTTATGAAATCCCTTTGGAAAAAAATGAAAGGGAAGGTCCAGGGGCTGGATTCACAAAAATGTTCTTAAGAAAAAAAATGAAGGATGTTCTTAGGATAAATTATAAGAGGCTTGTAAGAGTGTTCCGAAGGTGGAACCTTCTTAAGAAGTATATTCATCATTTTCATAATTTTCTTATTACAAATTAAGAAGAAAATGGTAGGTAAGAAGAGATTTCTTAAGAAAGTTTCGTGACTCCAGCCCAAGGTACACTATTTGATGAATGAACAGGTGTGACATTGTTTAGAATTAAATCTGGCACAACAAAGTTTTTATTTTAGTTAGATTCGGTGGTTCGAAACAGCTAGCCTCAGCGAACTTTCAGTAAAACTTTGTACTGTCTACTAAACACATTTTTCTGCCATTGGTTCAAGACATTGGCAGGCATGACCTGGAGCTCCAACTATTTTGAGGCAGATAGGTTTTTCAATCAGTTAAGATCAGTCAACATGAGCACACCTGCGTGCGTTATTAAGTTATTAGCGAGCTAGTGCAAACTTCCGACATCTGTATGATTGTTCACGTAGAGACATTTTTCAGGAATATGTCGTGCTATTTTTTGTGTGTGTGTTTTATTAGTCTACAAAAAGAATGAAATCTACTCAAATACTCCCAAGTGCCCATTCACTCTATTGTTTGATATGCTGATTCTCTCATGTGCCTTCTGCAGCCGAAAGCCATTCACACATCTGCTCAAAGTGAAATATGCCTATTGTAAGAAAAATAAAACACACACAAAAAGGAAAGGACGTCGATCTTGAGATGAAATGTCAGACTGAACCACGAGCATTCTAAAACCTTACCTTTTAATTCATTTGTAAAATAACATGCTGCCCATCATGTAAATGAAGCAGTGCTCTTCATGTAATTAAAGAATTACATTCTCATGGTCTGGTTGACCAATGTTGTTCCAGGTGTGAGCACCCAAATGGTGTGGTGATACCAGTTGTTTAGACAAATATCCGACCGAATGATAACGAAGGTCACATTAACATTAAACATTAAAAGTTACACATTATCCTACTGCACATTTATTACTCAAAATTGTCATAGAGTTGTTAAAACAGCCTCATTTACTGATCTCTTGTGAATTCTACTCTTAGAATGAGGCCTGAATCATTGACAACACATTTTAATGTCACATTAGTTGATGTTTTACATGTATTCTTGTGCCTCCTTATATTTCAGTGCTCCTCTGAACGGCTCCCACTGCAGTGTAGCAGGTGTCTGAATGTTAGCAAACAATAACACTGCCTGGCCAAAAAAATAAAAATAAATATTGCTGTTTGGATTTAAGCTAGTGTTATGATCTGGGGTTGTTTCAATTGGTCAGGTCTAGGCTCAGCAATGGTATACGGCAATAAAAGTCAGCTGACAGCCTGAATTTACTGAATGACCAAGTTATCCCATCATTGGATTTTGTCTTCCCTGACTGCACGGCATATTCCAAGACAACAATTAATCGTGCTCAAATTGTGAAAGAGTGTTTCAGTGAGCATGAGGAATCATTTACACATGATTTGGCCACCACAGATTCCTGACCTTATCCCCATTGAAAGTCTTTGGGACGTGCTGTAGAAGACTTTATGGAGTGGTTCGACTCTCCCATAATCAATACAAGATCTTGGCCAAAAATGTGTGCAACTCTGGATGGAAATGTTGTGACGTTGCATAAGGTTGTCGAAGCAATGCCACGACGAATGTGCACCGTTATCAAAGCTAAAGGCGGTCCAACTAAATATTAGATCTTGCAACTTTTTTTGCGGCCAGACAGTGTATATTGTGTATTATAGCACAGCTGGAATGCTGTTTATAGGCCAGTCAGTATCCAAAACCGAACTGTCTGTTTTAGAGCATGTTTTATTGTATTGAAGAACAATACACTGTACAAATAGCATACAGAAAAGAGCGCTGTCACACCCTGAAACTAAGAAAAGTTTTGGCCCATATGACAAACAAGTGTTTGTGTAGCTTTATCCACTGAAACATATTGTCTCTCCTCAGTGAGTCAGAATAAACTTCACACTCTCTCTCTACGAGAATGTCCTGAAGTGGATGACTGGTTCCTCGCCCGTCTGCATGTGTTTGGCGAGAGTTTGGTGGAGTTAAACATCTCTCACTGTTCTCGAATTACGGTGGGAGGACTGGCTGCATTACAGAACCTCAGGTAACTCAAATTGACCTAGTCTATATGCTTTTATCAGATGTACAGTGGCCCCCAAGTAGTATTTGCACACTTAAAGGAATATTGCGGTTTCACTACAAGTTTTGCTCAATCGTCAGCCTTTGTGGCAAAATGTTGATTAAAGCAAAAATTTATTTCAACTCGTCCCTCCTTTTCTTTAAAAAGAGTACAAATCTGGGTTACAGTGAGGCACTTACAATGGAAGGGAATGTGGTCAATGTGTAAACATTAAAATACTCACGGTTTCAATAGTATAGTCACAAAGACGTTAATAATATGTGTTATAACATGATTTTAGTGTTATTAAATCACATACTAACCATTTCTGTCAAGAGTTATATTCAGTTTATAGTTATGTTGCCATGACAAAGTAATGCTGTAGACTTTATATGACAATTTAAACAACTTTAAAGCTCAAATAATACACAAGTTTTAACATGTAAGCACTTATATAAAATTATAAGCTTCACGTTTCTCTCTTTAAACCCTCCAAAAGTTGGCCCCATTCACTTTCTTTGTAAGTGACTCAATGTAACCTCGAACGGAGAGACGAGTCTAAATAGTTCACATTATGACACGAATGCTGTCAACTGAGCTTGACTTGTTTTAAACGTGGAACATTCCTTGTTTGTTTTTAATTCCCTTCCTTCTCTTTAACCCCAGAAAATTAGAGCGACTTGACATTTCCGGACTCTCTCAGCTACATAGTCCAGGCCTGGTGCGGATTCTCCTGGAGGAAATGCTGCCACACTGCCGAGTCACTGGAGCTGAATACGAGCAGGGCCTGATCCAGCCAGACAGCCAACAGCCAATGAAGGACCACAATGAAGCTTCCACACATGCAAACACTGGATATATATAAACTACAGGACTGCTTTCAGTGCCCAAAAAGCTGCTGTACATTTCAGTGTACTTAAATATTGTACGTAATTATTGTCTTGACATAGACGCAATGAATATTTATGTTTAAAAATTGCATTAAATATGAATTGATTAAATATAAGTCTTTCCTTCAATGCTTACCATGGTACAGAGATGGCTTTAGATGGTATACTATGGTCTTTTGATAGCTATATACCAATGAATACCATAAACCTAACATAGTATTTACACAGTACTACAAAGTATATCATAATAGCAATTCCATGGCAACATATCCAAAGTAACAGGTGTGAATCTGATTAGTATGGTGAAGTAATCCTGTAATCCTCACAGTGGAGGTGTGAGGATATTTAGATCTGTGTTTGAAAGACTGAGGCAGGCAAAGGTGGATGACAAAGTCTGTCAAGCAAAGGTAATATTTTTTTATGTTAATCTTTAAACAATTTAATTTATATCAGTCCAGCTTAATATTAAAAACAATTTAAGTCTTGAAAGCTGTCTCTTCAGGTCAGTGTTTTTTTTTATTTATTTTTTAATAAAATAGGATCCGGGGACTCCAGAAGAGAGAGTGTAAAAAAAAACTTTGACTTCATTCTGTTTTATAAAGACTGATTGGATATCATGCGAGTATTTGTTATTTAATTGTATTGACAGTTATAGTTTTTTAACTGTATAATAAACAAATATAATTTGTTATATATGTTTCTATGCAAGGATAGGTTGTACTCTTGCTCACTGGGGGTTGCAAGCGAATATTTCTTTGTAAAACTGCTTTGAAACAATATTCTGAAAAGCATTTTTTGAGAGTTGAAAATGTTTCTCTTTGGGTTTATACATTAAACAGTACTCTAATATTTGTTAGAACAAAGAAACACTGTCAAAGCAAAATAACTATATTCCAAATAATATTTTGTTTTTTCTCTTGGCTTTAGTACAATAACAATATAATAAACAATTACTTAATTTTTATTTAAAAGTATTTTTACTTAATAATTAATTAACAACCATCTTGACTTAATAAAGAATCATATATTTCATTAAACATGAGAAAAAGAAAAAAAGCTGCCTTTATATTTTAGGAAGGGGGTCACTCGCAAGGGGACCATCATACTTCGGAGTCATTGGCATCAAACAATATTCAAACCCCTGCTACAGGTAACCAAAACATATTGCCAAAAACTCATTAAAAATAAATAAAAGTGCAGATTTATAATAAAAGGGGACTTAGATATTGATCTGTTTATCACCCACGCCTATCAAATCCCTTCTGAAGACATGGAATGAACCACTGGAGTGTAAGGATTACATTTATTCTGTCTTTATGTGCATTCTGGAGCTTCAAAGTTCTGCTCACCATTCACTTGCATTGTTTGGACCAACAGCACAAAAAATTCCCATGCTTTCGTCCAGGCTGAGATCCGTGGGAAACAGAATGTATGACATGTAAAGCTGGCACTTATGTGTCAGTTGCTAATTAAGGTGCAAGTGATTTAGGAGCACACATTAGCTCTGCAAAGCATAAAGTGTCAGCAAAAGGTGAAAGTTCATCAGGTAAATTCGGACTAATTTGTGACCAGGTAAAATTGTTATCACATTGCTTCATTTTCCATGGCCATTCAAAATAATAGTAATAGAAAATGAAGGTACACTCAAGGCATCGAATATTAGATTTTCGTGCATGGACATTCAAAAGAATGTTGGAAATGTATTCATATATGTTATGCTAATAGAGTGTCTTTTTCACTGTATTTTCTGTCATGCTGACAGAAATGCGTGACTCTGAAAAGCAGCCCTCCTTGACACCCAGGTGTCATCTGAAAGCCTTTTTGGAAACACTGTAGAAGTTTTTGCTAAATGCTTAATTGCGGCTCAAAAACAGTGGCAAGTGATGAAACACCTCCTTTCAAAGAGAAGCAGCGCTTCCTCCAAAAAAGAATGATGAGCCTGATGTAAAAACACAGGCCGTGCATACATTCTCAGTAAAAGAGCTATTTCCTCTTCACGTTTCACACACCCCTCACATTGCAGCCAACTGCTTCCCTACAGTCAGGGACGGATTACTGACTGGGCCAATGGGGCCAGTGCCCAGGGGCCCTTGACTACCAGGGGGCCTTGACTGCCCGGGGATGTCCTGGGATTTAAGGCTGCGCAATCTAATTTGGTGATCCCCCCGCTTGAAAACCATTTTGGGCATGAACAACAAACCCCCCACTTTTGGGTGGAGGGGGGCCCTTGGAGATAATTGGCCCCAGGGCCTTTGCAATTTATAATCCGTCCCTGCCTACAGTATGGTGAGCAGTGCCCTATCTCCTTTAACGAGCTAATCAATAAGACTGCTGTCCCGTTATGCAGATGCATGGCGAGGCCTTACGGGCGTGCCCAACTGAGTGTTAAAAATGATTAAACATGGCTATCCGATTCAGTTCGCACGGCGGCCATTTAAACAGCGTTTTGCCGTCCTCGGTTTTGTTACAGAAACTGCCGATATTACGCAAAGAAATGTACAATGTCCTCGCAAAGAACGCGATAGAGATTGTTCAGAAATGCAGCGCCCACAGCCGGTTTTACAGACTTTTGTAAAGGGATTAATGAAAAGGAGCAGGCGAGAACCGGGTTGAAGATATGAATGATAGTTTAATAAGCAACTTAAACAAAGACAGACATGTCGGACAGCTGCCTGTAAATCTCTTTCTCTGTTTCACCACTGCTGTCAGCCTTTATCCCTCTCTGAGGCTTAATTAGCCTGATTAGGGGTGGGGTGTGTAGCATCACGACTCGGCCCCACCCTCCACCCAGTCACATTCCTCCCTCAGGTCTGGTTCGCATCAATAAACCTGAAGGACGCATACTTTCATGTAACAATTGTGATAACAACATCACAGGTGGTTTTTGACGTTCACAAAAGTTTATGAATTGAATATGATGATAACAATTGGCTGTTACTGGCCCAATCAGAGGCTCAATTGAGTGAACACACATACCTGCTTCTTTGCCATCTAAAATGTCAAAGTCTAAATGTCAACTGGGCTATAAGCACACTTTCTCCCAGCCAACAAAGTGAGCATGCCGGCATACCTCACGAGAGTGCGTGTTCAAACCATTCTTCGGTGTCTGTCTCAGTTCAAGGGCGCATACGCATTGGCATAACTCACAGCTGTCTAGCTGCTCTTGCACCATGGATAGCTCCAACCTTTTACCAACAGGGTGTTATGATGGGTCAGATTTTCAGGTGAAAAGTAGTGACCACAGATTAGGGTGTGCGGAGGTGGACCTTCGGCACCTAGATATGTGTGAAGAAAGCATGTCACATCAACTGTCTAGAACTGCTTGCTGACTTTCTAACCTTGAATGCTTTTCATTCGGGTATAGTGAATCACCACATTCTGATTCGTTCGGACAACATGACAGAAGTGACGTACATAAATCACCAGTGCGGATCTCGTGATTCTCAAGTTAATGAGAATGATGAGCCTGATGCAGTGCCTCCTCCAATCGAGTGGGCTCTATCTTCTGTCAATATGTGCTACATATATCCCAGGTCACATGAATTGCAGGACAGATCTGCTGTCGCACCAGTGTCGCATCTGCTGTCGCACCAATGCTGCTCTTTTGCTCGGTTTTGGTCTCAAAATTATTTTTGAAGGGCGGATTTTGGAATGAGGGGGAGTGGCTAATTCAACAGCTCAGTCATGGAAACGCACGCTTCAGAATGCAAAAATCACTTACAGCACCTTTAAGGGACTTCTTTTCATCTTTTCTTCTTTTACATCCATTGACCGTTGGGCTTTCCAATTTCTCCCATTAATTTTAATAGAAATAACCCATATTTGCTAAATAGTCTCTGCGTTCACACAGTTTATTGTGTTTATTTGTAGTTTCCCCTGAATCTAACCCTAACTTTAGTAACCACACTAGCGAGACTCTCGCGAGGCTTTGATAGCCAAATGGTTGGTTACCTCCTGTATGTCTCCACCTGGAAGACTTTTTTTTTTTATTGCATTTTATATTGGTAACAATATAAAAAAATACCAAACAATAAATACATCAATAAATAAATAAATTAAAACAATACAAATATGCAGTAGAAAATATTTACACATCAAATTATAACAACATTTGTATAAATATACAAAGTAAATATTGCCCAGAGGACATTTGATTGACAGAAAAATATTACGTAGATGAGGGATAAAAATCGGTGGGAATTAGCGGCCCGGAAGTTGTCTCGGTCAGGTAGGGTGGAGTTAAATATTATTTATATTTTTTACTCTTGCGTAAGTTTCAGTTCAATGTCTGTTAATGTTTCTCATTATTATTATTCAGATGGATATTATTCTCCAGACCGGTGCTGAAGTAGTTCATAGACAGCGTGATAGCCTGGTACATGTTACTTTTCTCATCGCAGCTCAGGGTGGTCCAATCACAGTTTTTTTAAATGACTGAAATACTAGATTGTGAAAAATGTACTTTAGTATCTCAATTTCAAATCCTTTGAATTACTATATTTAAATGATTACACGCTTTAGCATACGCACGTGTCCAATAAAAAAATACAATAATAATAAATAAAATGGAATGTGGCTCAATGAAAGATTTGGCATCCTGAGCCATCATACGCCCCCTTCAGGAAGAATATTTCTGTCCCATACGAACCATTTACTAACTAGCAACATTATCCAGCCAATGAAATACTGGCGACGGACACAAGTACTTGTCCCTTTAATAAATACATTGTTGTCATTTAAGTTTGTGTTTTGAAAATTGAAGTGCTTTTATAGTAAGCGGGTAGATGTCTGAAGGTAATGTTTGCAATGAGTGTGTATTTGTGAAAATTA
This sequence comes from Xyrauchen texanus, assembly GCF_025860055.1. NCBI lineage: Eukaryota > Metazoa > Chordata > Actinopteri > Cypriniformes > Catostomidae > Xyrauchen > Xyrauchen texanus. The sequence continues at coordinate 4,224,297 of NC_068313.1, read as the reverse complement.
TGTTGTTATCTGGCGCAGCTAGCCTTCAGCTAAAGCGCAGGCTAGCAATCAAGTGTATTAAGAGTTTTCATTGTTTATCTGCTCTATTTCAGATTTATGACATTCATATGAGTTAGATATTATATAAGTGTAATGATCTTTTATTGTGTCTTGTAGAAGTATCTAAAAGAACAGAAGAGGAGACTGACACACCAGTTCTAGAGGTAAATAAAGACCCGTGAGTTGATCTTTATACTGTAATAACAGACATATGTGTATTAAATATATGCTTAACATATATGTAAATGATTGCACCTTGGTAAAAAAAAATTTTTTTTGTGCTTTTACCATGACAGTACCATGTCTTTTGACTTTATACCAATAACCTTAAAATTACCAAATGTTAGGATTCTACTTCTAGATCTGCTACAATATATTTATATCTATCTATCTATCTATCTATCTATCTATCTATATATATATATATATATATATATATATATATATATATATATATATATATATATACACACACACACTGGCGGACAAAAGTTTGGAATAATGTACAGATTTTGCTCTTATGGAAACAAATTGGTACTTTTATTCACCAAAGTGCCATTCAACTGATCACAATGTGTAGTCAGGACAATTATAATGTGTAAAATGTAAAAAAACTTAAATGTCCCCTTGCAGCAATGACAGCTTTGCGGATCCTTGGCATTCTAGCTGTCAGTTTGTCCAGATACTCAGGTGACATTTTACCCCACACTTCCTGTAGCGCTTGCCATAGATGTGACTGTCTTGTCGGGCACTGCTCACCCAGATACAGTCCAGCTGATCCCACAAAAATTCAATGGGATTAAGATCCACTCTTTTTAAATTATCTGTTGACCAATGTCTGTTTCTTTGCCCACTCAAACCTTTTCTTTTGATTTTCTGTTTAAAAAGTGACTTTTTCTTTGCAATTCTTCCCATAACTTTACTGTTGTACATGAAACTGGTGTTGAGTGGGTAGAATTCAAAGAAGCTGTCAGCTGAGGACATGTGAGGTGCCTATTTCTCAAACTAGAGACTCTGATGTACTTATCCTCTTGTTTAGTTGTACATCTGGTCTTCCACATCTCTTTCTATCCTTGTTAGAGTCAGTTGTCCTTTATCTTTGAAGACTGTAGTGTACACATTTGTATGAAATCTTCAGTTTTTTGGCTCTTTCAAGCATTGTGTAGCCTTCATTCCTTAAAACAATGATTGACTGGCGAGTTTCTAGAGAAACCTGTTTCTTTTTTTGGCATTTTTGACCTAATATTGACCTTAAGACACACCAGTCTATTGCATACTGTGACAACTCAAAAACAAACATAAAGACAATGATAAGCTTCATTTAACGAAACAAATAGCTTTCAACTGTGTTTAATATAATGGCAAGTGATTTTCTGGTACCAAATGATCAATTTAGCATGATTACTCATGTTTGAGGTGTTGGAGTGATGGCTGCTGGAAATGGGGCCTGTCTAGATTTTTCAAATAGTGATGGTGCTCTTTTTTACATCAGTAATATCCGGACTATACTTTGTGATCAGTTAAATGCCACTTTGGTGAATTAAAGTACCAATTTCCTTCCGAAACAGCAAAATCTGTACATTATTCCAAACTTTTGGCTACGTGTGTGTGTGTGTGTGTGTGTGTGTGTGTGTATCTATATATATATATATATATATATATATATATATATATATATATATATATATATATATATATATATATATATATATATAATGAAAACTGTTCATCTGTGTCATAAATTACAGTATGAATGAATATTTGTATTCTTCATTTCTTTGCAGGGTCAGTCTGATGACAGTAGTGGTGAGGAAGAAGCTTCAGGAGACACTGAGAGTATGTATCAATGCATCTATGTCCAGGGCTGGGACGGTTACTTTTGAATTCCAGTACAGATTACAGAATACATGCTGTAAAATATCATTTGTAATGCATTACTCAAGGTCAGTAACACATTCTAAATACTTTGTATTACTTCTTCAGCACTGGTAGGTTTTTTCAATGGTTTTGACTATAAAAACTCTGCCAGTACAGTAAGACAAAATACATGTTAAAAATACATTCTCTTAAAAACCCAAATATCTTATGCAGTGTTGTTTCTAAAACACGATAAATGTAAATGTTTTTTTTTTTTTTTTCTTCATCTTGTTTTAAGGATTTTTAGATATTTTTACATGAAAACAATAAAAAAAATTATCAAGAATATGATTTTTGCCTTGATATCAAAGGTCTTACTAAAAAAAAAAAAATTAATGATAAAATTATTTTAAAATTAAATTAAAATTATCTTAAATTATGATCTAACATGAATTTTCTTGATAAAAAAATACGATCGTGTCTGGTAATGTGCATGTAAAATGGCTAGAAATAGCATTTTATCTTAGCGTAAAGCTGACAATTTACACAAGTTTTATTTCTATTTCTTGTACTTTTCTGTCTGCTCGTATGAATATAACACATCATAAGAAAGCGTTTCACCGCTGTTCAAATGCACTTTGGATCACATTTATAAGTATAAATGTTTTCCATCTGAAAGGACTGAATATTAAATTAAACAAATGACAATGAAATGCAAAGTAATCTCTTCAGTAATCAAAATACATTTTCAATGTAACTGTATTGTAATTACCAATGATTTAGTGGAATACAGTTACTTATATTTTGTATTTTAAATACATAATCCCGTTACATGTATTTAGTTACTCCCCAACCCTGTCTATGGCCCATAAACACTTAAACTAAACATGTAGCCTCAGCTAAAATCAGATATGCTCTTCTTTCAGTGGATTTCCTGCGCAATCTCTTCTCACGGACTCTTGGCTTGAGTCCAGGGGAGAAAGAGCTGGATGAGTTGACCCTGGATGGGGTCGCCCGCTACATCCTGAGCGGCAAATGTGAGTAGGCTTTTCAGACTTTAAATGGTGTATTTTTGGATTTTTGAACTCCAGCTAATCGTTTTCACATTACATTAGTGTGCCTTCTGTATGTTAGATGGATTTATCTGTGTCAACAGGCAAGAACATAATCTGTATGGTTGGAGCTGGAATATCAACATGTAAGTAAAGGTACTTTCATATTGACATCTGTAAAATTTCAATCAAATACAGTTTTCTCAAAGGTGTATTAAGTAATGTTGTGCTGGCTATGAGTTTGTACTTTATACCAACTTATTCGCCAAAGCACTTTAGAGTTACAAACCAATCAAATATTTAGGCATTGTCCAATTACACTTATCAACCTAGGCCTGTATCTTCTAAGCGCAAAATCCAAACTGAATTAATCTTGGTAAACTTCGACACAAAAGCATTTTTAGGTTGCTTATCAAATTTCATCCACTTTTGCCCACAGGGATGCTGTAACTAAAAACAAATTGTTTCATCAAGGAATTGGAATTTGACATGCATCTTCTTTGATTCAAGTGCCGGGTTGGGACAAATCTACAAAAATAGCCAATCAAATTTCAGCAGCTAAAAGTTGCGATGTGAAAGGTCAAGCGTTATGAAATTTGGCATCCACTTAGATGTTGCCAACATTAGGCTTTACACTTAATTGGTGTATAGGTTGCACTATATTAAGCTAATTAAGGTTTTGCTTATAATTTCAGACCTGTTAGGGTTACAATAACCAATACTGTTTCCTCTGAATCCTTCAGTGCTCCCATTTCCTCAGGAAAACTTTTTCTGCTTTTTCTTTAATAAACTTACTTTTTCAAACTCATCCCAGGCCATTTGTCTGATTTGCATGAAATTTGTTATGTATTATCTAGAGATGCTCCTAATCAAAATGTATAAAAAGAAATGTGATTAATTTTGTCATTCAAAAGATATAGTATGGACTAATATGTTTTTAGTGTGTCCCTTATTGACTATTTGGCTGGTATTTAGAGAGCGCAGAATGCAAACAAAAAAAAATGAGTACGCATGGCCAACAGAATATTATGGGGGTACATGCCAAATTTAATCTAACTGTGATGCTATAACTTAAGAAAATCGTAATTGTGCAACTCTGATCAAAGCAGTTGAAATTCAATATGAAAACAACTGTCCACAGAATCCACAGGATCTATTCTGTCCAATTTTGCTATCTTGGTCATGTTCTGTTCTTGGACCTCGATAATTGCAGCTTATGGCTATATTATAAACATGTAATGCTCTTGCCAGTCATCTTTTAGGCATCTTTTGGTATTTAATCATTTGTCTCAGCATTAACAGTGAATCTCTTCTTCATTCAGCGGCTGGAATCCCAGATTTCCGATCGCCTGGCACTGGTCTTTATGCCAACTTACAAAAGTTCAACCTGCCCTACCCAGAGGCCATCTTTCAGATCGACTATTTCAAGGTGTGCATGGGCATCTGGAGAAAAACGGCACTTTATTTTTTATCAGACACAAGGCACAAACCTGATTGAAAATTATTTGTCGTTCCTTCTTTCTCCAGAAACATCCTGAGCCCTTCTTTGCTCTGGCCAGAGAGCTCTACCCAGGACAATTTAAGGTAGATTTTTATGAGACTTCTCTAAAATATATATACTGTACTGTGATACACACATGCTTGCCTTCTGTATGTCCCATGAACACTTTGGCTAATGTATGCTCTTTGGTTTCTCCAGCCCACAGTTTGTCACTATTTCATAAAAATGCTGAAGGACAAAGGCTTACTGAGACGCTGTTACTCTCAGGTGAGAGTGTGATTGTGTGTGTCTTTTTTAGGTGCTAATAAAATTTAAATGAATCATAGAAATGGAGAACAACAGATAAGTGTCAAGGCTGCAACTTGCAAGGAAAAGTTGTGATACATACACTTCTATGGAATTTAAAAAGCTTGATGCATAAGTACAATCACTGACTGAGGCTAGATCTTCAGTCACTATCTATAAAATCAAATGCCTTGGCAGGCATACTACTACTTCTACTACTACTACTAGCCTACTATTAATGATATTATTATATAATTATATTTAATAGCCTAATAACTTTTAGAATACATTTGAGAAGTTCATTGACAGTGAAAATGTTTTTTTTTTTCACAATGTTTTTTATTATTTGCAGAGACTTTTAAAAATTTGAATTTAAGCAGTTTAATCTTTTTTTATTAATTTAGATATGAAGACAGACAATTATCTGGGACCCACTTTATATTAGGTGGCCTTAACTACTATGTATTTAACCATTTGATACAATGTACCTATTATGTACATGCATGTTGTTGCATTGTAATTACATTTAAAGTACTTGCATTTAATTACATTTGTAGTTACACTGTTAACTTTAACCCTAATTCATCCCTTACACCAAAACTCCCTAACCTCTAATCCTAATTCTAAACCTAACTCTAAACCTACCCTTACTACTAAACTTTCCTGTACCTCAACCTCAGTAGCAGGAAATGTGGAAATTTGAAAGAACAACATGTCGTTAGTTACATAGTAAAAACATAAACTATGTATTTAATGTTTGTACATAGTAGTTAAGGCCAACTACTACTATAATGTGTGACCATTATCTGTTATATTCTGGAACTTTACTAACCATAATTACGCAACTGAATGAGCTTTTGTTTTGCTTAACAAACCTTTGAACATATGATAATGCAGACGATCTTTAAGTAACTACACATTACTTTACAGAGAGCGTACAACCAATATAGTTGAGTGTTGGGTTAAGAGCAAACAGATGGTGCAACCAAATTAAGTCACAAATTAGTTACAAACTTATTATTTAGCCCCTAATGTGAGCTTTACTTTCAGACTTGAGTAAGAACTCAAGAACATAATAGCTGGTAATACCTTATGTTGCTTGTTCAGTCATGTCTTCTTTTCTTTGTCTTTATTTTAGAATATCGATACATTAGAGAGAGTTGCAGGTCTGGAGGGAGAGGATCTCATTGAAGCCCATGGCACATTTCACACATCTCACTGTGTGAGCTTCCTCTGTCGGAAGGAGTACTCTATGGACTGGATGAAAAGTACTAAACACTTCTGTTCTGAATGGGATGTTGACTATCTGGCTATGTCCGTGTTCATATTCCATGTTTTCCACCCACAGATAAGATATTCTCTGAAGATATTCCCAAGTGTGATTCTTGTGGAAACCTGGTCAAACCAGGTGAGATCAGAATTATTCATTTTCTTCTGCTATGTCTTTTCTTTAGCTATAGATTTATATTACTTTTTGTTATCTTATCTAAAACCTCATGTTCTGTTTCTATGAAAAAGTACTACTGGTAGTTAATATTTATAATGTATTAGTCCCATAAAGTACCTCAGTAAGGGTCAAGAAGTAAAAACCCCATTCATTTTCTCAATAGAGAACTTAAAGTGATAACTTAAAAAACCTTTCAACATAGCTGTGAATGATATCTGAGGTATATTTATATGATATTGGTCTTGTCACACTCGATCTGCTTCTAGACTTGCTACTGCTAAAAAATACACAGACTTACTTAGTTAAGCATTTGGACATGCTGCTGCTGCATAATTTGACAAAACGACATGATGCATTGAGCATATAGAACATGCTGCAGAACAAATAGACATACAAACAATCCCTCAACAAAGCAGGGAAGCTGCACAAAATGCATAACTCACAAACACAAAACACAACCCCCCAACCAAGCAGATCTACCGCCAATACTTGTGTACTGCTGCTGCTCCGAAGAGCCACTGGCCAAATGGCGAAATGCTAATGAACTAAATTTCTATGTAGGCCTGGGCCTGCTTGAATTGCTTTAAATGTTTAGTGAAGTGACACCTAATGCGTACCTGGACCAGGAAAGCCCAGAGCTTATTTAACTAGAGACTTAGCCTAGCTATGTTTGGCTTTATTTAAACTCATGACCTAAGATAGCAATTTGTACCAGCTCAGATTTGGCAAAGGCTTACCTTGTTAAATGCGTCATGGCCAAAAGCAGACCTTACCTTGCAAGCTGAAAGAAGGAAAATACCCAGCAACCATCTGAGCAAAAATCCTTTTTGGAGCAAAATTCTTGCTGCGTGCTGTAGTGAAATTGATGTATCTGCAAAACTGAGCAATTTAAATGTTAGACAAAGAGAGCGTATGCAACCTGTTTGGCTACGAGATGACATGTAAAATGTTTGATTGGCTTAACATGTCACATGTGATCAAGCCAATTGTCTAACAGATAACAAATTGAAGAACCAATCAGCTTGCATTACATAGTTTCATGGCTAAACTTTGGTCATATTATCAAGTGATCTAAATTGAAGTGATAGAAAAATATGACTATATGGAAATGTGCCTCATCAGCAGTAAGCACATACATTGTCTCTCCAACTTCATATCTTAAAAATACAAATAAACAGGTACACAGTTTTCTGTTAAAACCTGCTGGGAGTGTTGCCTGCTGCACCTCTGCCAGTGCCAGGACATTATACAGTATATGTAAATACAGTAAATATATATGAGCTATATGGGACTTCATTTGGTAAATACATAAATATAGAGCATTGTAACGCAGCCACATTTCCGTCATTGCAAAATAATATTCCCCATTGTGTTTCGTGTTTGTTTATAGTCAAAAGTTCCGTCTTATGCACCAAATCTTAATTTTTCTGATTATTATTGGGATTTTGGTTGACTAATAAACTGCATCTTCGATTTCTTTATTTTGAGCTCTTGTAGCCTCTAGGCCTGTACCCATCACAGTATAGAAAGACTAAGATTTTGTTTTTAAAACTATTGGACGATTAATGTTATTGGCCTTTTCCACCAGTTTAGTTATCGTATCGGCAAAATCCAGTATTGGTCGACCTCTTTTACGAATGATGTAATAGGCCTATATCACAGTCTCCGTGTCCTCACATCTGGCTGTAGTGGTGTAATGAAACTTTGGATGGACTTTGGGATTGAAATGTTCCTTTTATTTGAACATTTTATTAAATAGATTGTACTGTATAACATACATGGAGATTATACTGGAAACTAAGGACATGAAAAGCAATGCAATCATTATCATTGCTTGCGCTCTGTAGAATCTTTACGACAAATATATACGTTTCTTTGTGATTATACCCCTGTCTTGTTCTCATATTAATACACTTTAATGTGCTGTATATTCTTTAATTTCTCTTATATAAAAGTAGTTATGCCTAAGAAGTACTGCCTACCCACATACGTACTCTCCTTTAAAATCATCTACAGCATTTAATTTAAATAGCTCACTTTCTTTGTTTTATCATAGCTGAGTATTGATTGAAAGGTGAATTGGACTATTATGAATTGTACATAAATAGATCATAATAATACTGTGCTTATTGAGTCAATGACACAATGGAGAAAATGAATGGGAAAGAAACTTTCAGAACCCAGGCTACTGAAAAGATGGACATTCAGTGTTGTGCTCTTTAAGAACAGACATGTTTAAGACCTTTAAACCTAACTTTTGGATCTACTTTATTATCTTTATCCTAGATATTGTGTTTTTTGGGGAGAATCTACCTTCTCGATTCTTCACCTCCATGAAAATGGTGAGAAACTCCATTTCATTTTTGACACTCAGTCACAATGTTCGGCTTCTTTTTACAGTCAAATTTTATCGTCATTTGTGCTACTTAAACTGTTTGACTCTCTACCCCGCTGTTTTCCACAGGACTTTCCTCGCTGTGACCTTCTTATAATCATGGGCACATCCCTCCAAGTGCAGCCATTTGCATCTCTAGTCAGTAGGTGAGAAAATCATGTCTCCAGCAGAGAGCATCACTGTTCTGTTTTCAAATTTTGTGAAATTATTTTGTGGGAAATTATGCAGGATTCTGTGTAATGGGTTTAAATATGGGAAAATGTGTTTAACAAAGCTGAGAGTACTACACTCCTAGTGATAACTGAAAGTAGGGCTGGAGGATATGACGAAAAATTACAGTATATCAATATTTTTTCACCCTTCTATATATGTGTGTGTGTGTGTGTGTACATATATAAACACTGATCAGCCACAACATTAAAACCACCTGAACCACCTGTTTGTCCCCCTCGTTCCACCAAAACAGAAGCCAAACAGCATGATATTCTTCTCACCACAAATGTACAGAGCGGTTATCTGAATTACTTTGTCAATTTGAAACAGTCTGGCCATTCTCTGTTGACCACAGAGATATATATACACATTGATATTAATGTACTTGGTCTGAAACAGCTTGAAAACATAAGTCTGAAACATTCAGTGTTTATCTACAGAGTATCAAACAGCTGTCCAAGACTGCTCATCAATATGGAAAAAACTGGACAGGTAGAGTCTATAACTGCATTAATATGTGTAAATATGATAAACATTTGACTGAAATGCATTTTAAACATACATTTTGTATGTTTTACAATCAAAACTTTGCATAACTATATGTTTTTCCAACAGTCAGAATTTGGCATGGGATTGTTAGGTTTTGGAGGAATGGATTTTGACTCCGATAAAGCCTACAGGTGAGATTTCTTGCATTGTTATGTTGAACAGTCCAGCTTTTTAATATCTATTCACACCAAGAGAGATGCGACAAAGCAACGAGAATGACTGGTGAAGATTTTTGGCAAAATTATGAAAAATATATGCTTTTATGTAGGTATAGTATATTGGTCATTCTCAGGAAATGGTGCGATTTGTGGGTGACGTGTGTCTCCATAACTAATACTAAAATAATTAATAGGATTCTGAACTTAGTCCCATAATTTGATAGATTTAACACTAGTTCAAAGATATTTGCTAGTTAAAGCTATAATCAGCCACTTTTGTACTAACCTTCATCCTGAAGCATTTTGAATGTACCAGGGTTGGCACAAAATATGTTCTAAAAGAGAAATGCCACATTCATATTTTTCTTTAATGTTAGTTTTTTAGTGTTAATGTGCAATATATTACAAGGAACTGAGTGATACTGCAAGAATTTACCCAGCTATGTATTTCAAGTATATGATTTTCTAAACTTTGAAATATTAAAATTGGGGTTAAAATAATGTTGCTCTTAGTGTTAGTGACCATAAATAACTGTTGGTACTTTGCAATGCTGTAAGTTATGGAGGTCCTTTTCCGCCACATCAAATTGATTTTTTTTTGTTTTAGGTTGCATGACATTATTTTGATATGCTAATCATTTTGAGATATTATCTCATTATTTTAGTATCTCCTTATTTTGAATTAGTATCATTATTTTAGTATCTCATTAATTTGAGTTAGGATCTCATTATTTTGAGATATCTCATTATTTTAGTATCTCATTTTAAGGTATTATAATTTTTTAGATTATCTAATTTTAAGTATAATATCATTTTGAGATCTCATTATTTTGATTTATTATCTAATTTCTTTGATTAATATCGCATTATTTTAAGTATGTCATTATTATGAAATTATCTAATTGAGTTAGTATCTCATTATTCTGTGTTATCTAGTTATCAAGGTATTTGGCCCTATTTTAAGAGAGATAGTGCTAAGCACATAACTCAGTGGGTGTGACCAAGAAGTTTTGGTATTTTTGTGCAAGTATGCGTTAAGTGTAGGTGCATGTGGGTTTGGTGAAATTGTGCATGCAATATATATATAAGCTTTCAAAAATGAACATACACAACTAAATAAAACTTAAAAATCCCTCTCCACTGCCCCTCCACGAGAACCCTCCAAAAAAGCCAAATATCCACCCCACTTCCTATTAAACAAATCCCATTTTCCCAACCTTCTGAAAAGTTCCTCATATGCTGCCACCCGGCCCATCTCCCCACACCCCTCCTGAAACAAGGGTGCCCCAGCCGTCTTCCACCCCCTAAGAATATTTCGTCTGTCAAACATAACTCCGGTTAGGACCCAACTTTTTAAGTGGCTGTCTCCAAAATTAATGAGCACAGAATGTAAGATGCAGAGTCTGGGTCAAAATGAAAATGTTATGTCCAATACGTCACACATAAGTCTCTGAACCCTCAACCAAAATTCTTGTATCTTAACACATCCCCAAAAAACATGGGTTGTGTCCCCGTCTTCTGAATTGCACCGCCAGCAGGTGAGTGTGTCTTTTAAGACCAAATCTATACAATCTAGAGGATGTCCAATATAATAGATGCAAAATCTTAAATTGCATCAGACGCACCCTTGAATCTTTAGATGTAGACTTGATATTTTTTAGAAGTATAAATCTCTCTCCCATAAGTTCTGTCCCCCAGACTCTGAATGATCAGGGAGTAATACACCAATGCCTCATGACCTTTTCCAAAAGCAGTAATCACCACTTGTAGAGTATATGCCGCTTTACGGAACTGAACTGAGATCTGGGAATCCTGAAATGTTGGACCATATTTTCAAACAATCTCAACACTCCACTCTCATATAGGTTACAAGCATATTAACCTCCCTCACAATCTACTCTGACCAGCAGAAAAGAGACTTATTAATCCATAATTTTGGGTTCAGCCATATGCTCGAGGCAACATTTAAATAAATGTCTGAATTAAACATTCTGGACACTTTTGTCAATACCACTTGCAAATCACATAAAACAGGGTTTAACCTCATAATCGAGATCCCCTACTCGTCGTGTGACCTCAAAGGGTCCTTGCCACTTGGCGAGTAATTTTGAGCTCGATGTTGGGAGTAATACAAGCACTTTACCTCCCGGTGCAAATTCCCGTAGCTGAGCACCCCTGTCATACAGCCGGCTTTGGCGTTCTTGAGCCTGGAGCAAATTCTCCTGTGATAATTGCCCCAGTGTGTGGAGCTTTGCTCGAAGATCAAGAACGTATTGAATTTCATTTTTACTATTAGAAGGTCCCTCCTCCCAAGCTTCACGGATGACGTCGAGGACCCCGCGTGGGCGTCGCCCGTACAGCAGCTCGAAAGGGGAAAACCCTGTGGAGGCTTGCGGGACCTCTCGTACTGCGAATAACAGGGGGTCCAGCCACTTATCCCAATTCCTAGCGTCTTCATGTACGAATTTACGAATCATATTTTTGAGCGTTTTATTAAATCGTTCCACCAGTCCATCTGTTTGAGGATGGTACACGCTAGTGCGAATCGACTTAATGCCCAAGAGCTCGTAAAGTTCGCGAAGTGTTCGTGACATAAAAGTAGTGCCTTGGTCGGTGAGGATTTCTTTCGGAACCCCCACCCGGGAGATTATCTTGAAGAGTGCCCCGGCAACACTACGTGCTGAGATGTTGCTCAAAGGCACTGCTTCCGGATATCACGTTGTGTAATCCACCAGGACTAACACAAAGCGGTGTCCGCGTGCCGTCCGTTCTAATGGCCCGACGAGGTCCATTCCAATTCTCTCGAAGGGAACCTCGATCAATGGAAGGGGGTGCAAAGGCGCTTTTGGGGTGGCCGGTGGGTTTACCAGCTGACATTCGTGGCACGCCGCACACCACCTGCGGACGTCGCCGCCAATGCCCGGCCAATAGAAACGAGCTATTAGACGGAGAATTGTCTTCCTTTCCCCTAGGTGACCGGCCATAGGATTATAGTGAGCCGCCTGGAAAATCATTTCCCAGCGGCTCCGTGGAATCAACAATTGTGTCACCTCCTCCTGTGTTTGAGTGTCCTGCGTCACTCTGAAAAATATGGATATGAAACAGCGACGCCCGGCCGGAGTTGTTGACCATCGATTACTCTCACTTGATCAAAAGCGTGCTTAAGGGTTTCATCCCGCGACTGCTCCAAGGGGAAGTCCCCCTCTGGGAATTCCCTGAGAGGAGGGGCGACAACTTCGCCCCTTCCCTCATCATTCAGAGCAGCCGAGGACGGCCCCGGCTCCGCCTCCCCCGCCAAAGCATCGTACATCACACATCTCTTCACTTTCATGCAGGACCCATCCGCAAAAACTCCCTGCAATACATTTCTAAAATTCGGCCAATCAGTACCCAAGATTAGTGGATGGGTGAGGCGGGAACTAACCGCTGCCTCCACACTATGTATTTCTCCCTGGAATTTGATCGCCAAAGTCACCATGGGATACTTGTGAACATCCCCATGCACACACCTCACCCTCACCCGTTTAGCTGAGCCCAAAGCCCCGGGTTGAACCAAGCGTTGGTGGTGGTGGTCTGGTTACAGCCGGTATCCAACAATGCTTGGTATGTACCCCCCTGGATCCTTACCGGAATACGGTACGCTCCAGCCCGATCGGGGGCAGCCTGCGGGACATCGGAGACCCGCACCACCGTCCCCACCTCCATCAGCGGACACTGATCCCGGAAGTGGTCCATGTCTCCGCACCTCCAGCAGGCCGGCCCAGGCGCCACGGCCGCACCCGTGCTGGCGGGCGCCCCCACCTGAGGGGGAGGGCGGCTGAAGGTTGGGGAAGGGGAATCTGTTGCTTCCCAAGGCCGGGAAGCTGGTCTCGCGAATCCTCCACGCCTACGGGGGTGGAACGGGCCCTGGGGAGAGAGCAGAGCGAGAAGGCAGAGGGGAAGGGGAGGGAACAGGGGAAGAAACAGGGGAAGGGGGAAGAGAGGGCTCCTCCGCCCTCGGGATCGCCGCCATGTGGTCCTCCGCGAGCCGGACAGCAGCCTCCAGCGACGCCGGGCGGTGGCACTGGACCCACTCCGCCGTTCTCCTGGGCAGCCGTTGGATGAACTGTTCCAGCACCACCTGGTCGATGATTCCCTCGACGTCGCGATCCCCCACTAGCAGCCACCTCCGGCAGGCGTTTCGGAGCCGTTGGGCAAAAGCGAATGGGCGGTCGGCCTTCTCCAGCTTCATGGCCCGGAAGAGTTGACGGCTCTCTTCCGGGCTCCGACCAACCCGTTGCAGGATGGCTCTCTTGAGGTCAGCATAGGCCAGGAGACTCGTTGCCGGAAATTGTTGAGCCGCGAGTTGGGCTTCCCCGGACAACAGAGGAACAAGGCGAGCTGCCCACTGGTCGTGCGGCCAGACCCAAATCTCAGCGGTGCGCTCAAAGAGGTCGAGGAACGCTTCTGGATTGTCCGCCGGCCCCATCTTCTGTAACGCGGGCGGGGGCAACGAGGCACGGGGGTCCGGGGTCGCGGCCTCCTGGCCGAGAAGGCTCCGGATCGCAAGCCGATCCTCTGCTTGAGCCCGCATGATTTCAAAGAAGCAACGATCCTGGTCCTGCCGGAGCTCAAGCAGGGACTGTTGGTGGCTCTGATGCATCGCAGCGAGGGACTGGAGGACCTCCGCCAGCTGGGAGGACTCTACGGGGCGGTTACCTTCCATGACTGGACAACGTATTCCCGGGTTTCGGCACCAGTGTGACAGTATTCGTCCCAAGGATGACACGTGAGGCCAGGCTCAAGGTGAGGCTTTTTAATATATATTTTGAGTTGACACTATAAACAGATATGCCACTGAAGCACACAGCACGCTTCTAGCGCCAGACTTTCTCTTCCCCTCTCTGGAGGCCCTCTGGCTGCCTTTTATGCCGCTCTCCCCGTGCTCACTGAAATTAGACACAGGTGTTAGACATAATTTAGCTCAGGTGTAGGCACCCTTACCGCTTTTCTCTTCCGGACGGGCGCTTGACCACGCCCCCGCTGCCACAAGCACATTTCATACACAATGGTAATTCAAAGTGCTTTACATAGAAGAGATTAAAATAAGAATAAAAAAATTAAGAATAATTGAAACAGTTTAGAATATAAAATAAAATACAGTACAAACAGTCGGATACACAGTGGCACAGTGCTCATTCAGTAAATGCACAGCTAAACAGATGTGTTTTAAGTCTAGATTTGAATGTGACTATTGTAGGAGCACATCTGATCTCTTCTGGAAGCTGGTTCCAGCTGCGGCTGGCATAATAGCTAAAAGCAGACTCTCCTTGCTTGGTATTTCTGCTGAACCCTTGGTATTTCTAGCTGATGTGATCCTAATGATCTGAGTGATCTGTTGGGTTTATATTCAGTGAGCATATCTGCAATATATTGAGGTCCTAGCCCATTGAGTGATTTATATACCAGTAATAATACTTTAAAATCAATCCTAAATATAACTGGGAGCCAGTGTAAAGACCTGAGGACTGGTGTGATATGTTCATATTTTCTGGTTCTGCTCAGAATCCTGGCAGCAGCGTTCTGTATGAGCTGCAACTGTCTTATGGTCTTTTTGGGAAGGCCAGTGAGGAGTCCATTACAATGATCCACCCTGCTGGTGATGAAAGCATGCACAAGTTTCTCTAGGTCTTGACTGGAAACAAAGCATCTAATTCTTGCTATATTTTTCAGATGATAGTATGCTGATTTAGTTATTGCTTTGACATGACTACTGAAACTGAGGTCTGACTCTAGAGACACACCAAGATTCCTGACTTGATTTTTAGTTGTTTGACCCCTAGCATCAAGGTATGCATTCACCTTGAGAACGTCATCTTTGTTTCCAAAGACAATGACTTCTGTTTTGTCTTTGTTTAACTGAAGAAAGTTTTGGCACATCCAACTGTTTACTTCATCAATGCATTGGCACAAGGAGTCAATGGGGCTGTAATCGTTAGGTGATAGGGCTAAGTAGATCTGTGTGTCGTCTGCATAGCTGTGGTAAGCAATTTGGTTCTTTCTCATTATTTGGCTCATTGGGAGCATATACAGGTTGAACAGGAGTGGCGCAAGAACTGAGCCTTGAGGGACTCCGCATGTCATGGACGTCCACTCAGACTTATGGTCTCCTATACTCGCATAATAACCTCTCTCTTCTAAGTATGACTTGAACCATTTTAGGACCATCCCAGAAAGCCCCACCCAGTTTTCCAGCCTGTCAAGAAGTATGTTGTGCACAACAGTGTCAAATGCAGCACTGAGGTCGAGTAGTACCAGTACTGATAATTTGCCTGTATCAGTATTTAAGCGAATATCGTTTATTATCTTTATGAGTTCAAGAATTTGTTCAGCTGATTGAAGACAACTTTTTCAATGATCTTGCCTATGAAAGGAAGATTTGAGATCGGTCTATAGTTGCTTAATATGGTCTTATCCAGATTGCTCTTTTTCAAGAGGGGCTTGACAACTGCAGTTTTCAGGGAGTTTGGAAAACTCCCAGAGAGAAGTGAGGAGTTTATCACTTCTAGGAGATCTGCTTCTAAACAGTTGAACACACTTTTGAAAAAAGATGTGGGAAGTGCATCAAGGGCACAGGTTGATGTTTTAAAGTGCTGTACGGTTTCTTCCAAAATTTTCCCATCAATTTCTTTGAAATCAGACATAGTAACTACTTTCTCAGGTTGTGGTTTGATTTGTCTGAACCCAGCACAACTCAAGGATGTGCTGATCACCTTTCTGATATTACTGATTTTTTCAGAGAAGAAAGAAGAAAACTCACTGCACTTGCTGTCTGAGAGCATTTCACTGGGAATCTGGCTTGGGGGGTTTGTCAGTCTCTCTACAGTCTCAAAAAGAGTTTTGTTGTTGTGTGTTGTTTAAGTTGCTGTTTATAATATTCGAGAAGAAAGTCTGTCTAGCTTTGCCTAGTTCCATATTAAAAGCATGGATGCTGTCTTTGTAGATGTTATAATGGACTACAAGTTTTGTCTTCCACCACATGCGCTCTGCTTTTCTGCATTGTCTTTTCATATTTTGCACTGCTGTTGAGTTTCTCCAAGGTGCTTTTTGTCTGCCACTCTTCTTCCTGACTTTCACAGGAGCAATATCATCAATTACACTTTTAACTTTTGAGTTAAAAGAATCAAGAAGAAAATCAACAGAGTCAGCGGATATACTTGGCGTTAAAGATATAGCCTTCATAAATAGTATACTAGTGTTCTCATTTAAGCATCTCTTCTTGACAGACACAGCTCTAGCTTCAATGGCAGGAGAGATCAATATATCAAAGAAAATACAGAAATGATCAGACAGTGCTACATCCTTAATAACAATCGATTAAATGTTTAGACCCTTACTGATAAGTAAATCTACAGTGTGTCCATGATTGTGTGTGGGTCCATGTACATGCTGAGTCAGATCAAAATTTTTTAAACAGTTATGATTTCTTTTGTCATATTGTTTTCTGCATTATCTATGTGAATCCCGCCATCACCCCTTTCTAGTTTAATAGAAAGGCTTTGCAATGGCAAAATAGGGGCAAGAACCTCCTGTTCAATACCAAACCAGGGATGGGCTCTCTTGGGTGGAAGCAACCAATGAGCCAAATGTCTGCGACCAAATGCATTATAATAAAACAAAATCTCGGGTAGGTCTAGCCCAGCTTTGTCAACCGGCCTATGTAACTTATTGAAATGTAATCTGGGACGCTTACCATTCCAAATGAAGGACTTCACTATGCTATCAAATTGCTTGAAATAGGAGAGGGGGACATCTACAGGGAGAAATTGGAGCAGGTAATTGAATAACATTAACCTTCCCAATCATAGATAGAACTGTCCACGTCGCGCAATTTTTTTTTTTTTATTAAGGGATCAAAACTAAATCACACAAATTTGCTGGGAATAAAATGTCCAAATATTTTATGCCCTGTTTGAGCCCTGTTTGGGCCACTGGAAAGCGTCCTGCTGAAAAGCCGTTACTGGGCAATATGCTGTCAGAGCCAAAGCATCGGATTTAGACCAATTGACTCTGTATCCTGAGAACTTAGGAAAGGAATTAATAATTCTGTGGAGGCAAGGCATAGATCTTGTGTGGTCTGAGACAAATAAAAAAATATCTGCCTAAAGGAAAAGTTTATGTACCATGCCTCCCGCCATCACCCCTGGAAAATAATCTTCCGCAGCTGCTTACAGTTCCAGGGCAAAACAGAACAATAATGGGGAAAGAGAGCAACCTGTTGGGTTCCCCTGTCCAGAATAAAATAATCTGAAATTAATCAATTTGTTTGTACCGCCGCTACCGGGTGTATATAAAGTAAAAGAATCCATCCAATAAAAGTCTTCCCGAAAAAGATAATCCCATTCTACCATATCAAAAGCCTTTTCAATGTCAAGTGAGATGGCAGCGATCAGAGTCTGCTCATTCACCACTGACCGCATGATGTTAATTAGATGCCTGATGTTATCAGAAGAGCTGTGGCCCAGAATAAACCCCACCTTATCTATATGTATATTTGATGTCATAACTTAATCAGTTAGCCAATAATTTTGACAAAATTTTAACATCTAGCTGGATCAGGGAAATTGGATGGTAACTCTTACTGTAAAGCAGTCTGGGAAAGGAGGAGGCGAGAACCTGCTTGTCAATATAAATAATAGTTTAATTGGTAAACTTAAAACAAGGGCACAAACACACACGACGGACATGTCCGTAAACGATCTCTCTCTCCCACACAATCCTCAACAGTCGACCATTATCCATCTCGGAGGCTTGATTAGCCTAATACAGGACCGGGTGTGTAGGATCACGACCCGACCCCGCCCTCCGCCCTGCCAAATTCCTCCCTCGTTCTCTCAGGCTGGGGAGCCCCCAGCATGATGTACACCCCCCCCCTTTCCCTGGGGGAGGGCGTGCCCTAAGCCCCGTCTGCCGGCAGGTCAACTCCGTCTACCTGGACGCGGGAGGGGACAAGGGGAGGGAAACCGAAATAATTAAACTGGGGGGGTACTTCCTGTAACTGTGTAGTACCCCCCCAAAAAACACTGTAAAATTTAAAAGAGAAGGAAAAGGCCAACGCAGAGCGGCAGTGAGAGAGAGAGAGAGGAGAGATGAAAAAAAAAAAAAAAACTCTTACTCGCCAATTCTCCGATACGCCGCAGCTTGTTCCTCGGCCACTCCTCCACCCTTTATCGGACGACAGCCGTGCCTCTCCGGGCGGATCAGAGGCAGACCTCCAGCCCCGCCACATTCTCGGGGAACAGAAGGGGTCTCCCCCGCCCCTGGCAGCGGTTCTCCTGCTCCAGGCAGTCGGCAGCGAGCCCCTCCCCGCTCGCGGTCGGTGGTCTCAAACTCCGCCGCGTTTCAGCGGCCGGTAGGCGACTCCTGTGCCCCTGGCAGCGGCCCTGGAAAGCGGTTAGGTGCCCCTTCTCCCCTCACGGTCGGCGGCCATCGTCCTCTTCCAGGCGGCTGGGCTCCTCGTCCCCCGGCAGATGGCCGCGGCTGCTCCGTTGGGGTGCTCGGTAATGGCGAGACCTCTACAACGGCGTATCCCTCCTCCTTCCCGGATTTCGGCACCAGTGTAAAGCAGTCAATGGAAAGGAGGAGGCAAGAACCGGCTTGTCAACATAAATAATAGTTTAATTGGTAAACTTAAAACAAGGACACAAGGACACACACACACATGACGGACATGTCCGTAAACGATCTCTCTCTCCCGCACGATCCTCTGCAGTCGACCTTTATCCCTCTCAGAGGCTTGATTAGCCTAATACGGGACCGGGTGTGTAGGATCACGACCCGGCCCCGCCCTCCGCCTTGCCACACTTACATTCGCTTGGATCTTTGTCCTTTTTAAGAATCAGACTGATCCGGGCTTGTGTCATGGTTGGCAGAAGCTTTCCATTCATTAATGATTTTGCATAATCTTCTAACAAAAGTGGAGCCAGTTCTGTAGCATAAGATCTAAAAAAACTCAGCGGCAAAGCCATCTGGCCCCGGAGCCTTGCCTGTAGCAAGGCCTTGATTACCTCATCAAGCTCCTCCATCTCAGAATCAAGGGATTTTTTTGCTCAGTTGTCAGTTTAGGGAGTTCTAATGGTTCCACAAAGTTTCTAAAATCTTCATCGGTGGATGAAGATATGGAACTATAAAGATCAAGATAGAATTCTTTAAAAGCATAATTAATATCAATGGCTGAGGTAAGTATTTCACCACCAGCAGATTTCACTGAGGGAATAGTATTCTCTATTTTATATAAACTCTCTGTTTTATACAGTCAGGTCCATAAATATTGGGACATCGACACAATTCTAATCTTTTTGGCTCTATACACCACCACAATGGATTTGAAATGAAACGAACAAGATGTGCTTTAACTGCAGACTTTCAGCTTTAATTTGAGGGTATTTACATCCAAATCAGGTGAACGGTGTAGGAATTACAACAGTTTGTATATGTGCCACCCACTTTTTAAGGGACCAAAAGTAATGGGACAGATTAACAATCATAAATCAAACTTTCACTTTTTAATACTTGGTTGAAAATCCTTTGCAGTCAATTACAGCCTGAAGTCTGGAACGCATAGACATCACCAGACGCTGGGTTTCATCCCTGGTGATGCTCTGCCAGGCCTCTACTGCAACTGTCTTCAGTTCCTGCTTATTCTTGGGGCATTTTCCCATCAGTTTTGTCTTCAGCAAGTGAAATGCATGCTCAATGCATGCTCTTTTTATCAGAAAAATATATTGTGTGTTAAACATAAAATTATAAAGACCACATTCCAACATTATTGCAACAGTCAAACCCTGAACTTCCCCAGAACCAAACAAACAGAAAAAAGAAAAAACTGCGCATGAACACAGCGGCAAACGGCACCCATCCCTCTAAACTCAAAAAGTCCATGTACGCCTACGAGAGTCCCCACGAAAAATGTGCCGTCGGATCGCTCAAGTCTGGTGTTTCTATACAAATTCTGCGAGACAGACTTACATAACAGAAAATAATCTGTAAAACAAACTCCAGCCAATAGGCAGAATAAACACAGAGAATGTGTAGATTAATTCACAAAACTGTATTGAAGGTGTGTTCCTCCACAAAACAAACTCCAGCCGCTAGCGGAACCAGCTCAAAACAAAACAAAAACAATTCCGTTCACTTTCCTCAGGCAGTTCAGTGAGCTAGCTGTTCATGAATGCAGCAGATGATGTAATGCTTCCAATGTCCTGAAAAAAATACTCCACAAAACAAACTCCAACCATTAAGAAGCACAAGCACAAAGAATGTGCAGATTCATCCACAACTGTCGCAAAGGAGTGTT
This sequence comes from Xyrauchen texanus, assembly GCF_025860055.1. Classification (NCBI taxonomy): domain Eukaryota; kingdom Metazoa; phylum Chordata; class Actinopteri; order Cypriniformes; family Catostomidae; genus Xyrauchen; species Xyrauchen texanus. The sequence continues at coordinate 4,203,466 of NC_068313.1, read as the reverse complement.
ACTCCACAAAGCAAACTCCAGCCACTAGGCGGAACCTGCACAAAAAGAAAAAAAACAGGCGCCCAGTTTCCTCGGACAGTCAAGTGTATGTTCAGCGAGACAAGCTCACTTGGGGGCAACACGAGAAACACACCATGACTTCCTCAGTCCATCGATTTTTTTTAAAAACATCGCTTGTTGTGGGCATGTAAATATTTTGTAGCCATTCTTAGTATCTATGCTCAATTTGACCAGAAACATCAGTGCAAATGCGATCCTCCATCGATGCAAGAGTTTCTTGAAGGAGTGTTATTCCACGAAACAAACTCGAGCTGCCAGGCGGTACCAACACAAATAGAAACAAAATGGCGCCCGCTTCAGACAGTCAAGTGTATGCTCGGCGAGACAGGCTCACTCGGGGGCCACATGAGAAACGTCAAATGGTTTACTCACCCCCATTGTCTCTATGAAAGACTGCTTGCTGTGTGCATTTATATATTTTGCGGCCATCCTTAGTATCTATTCTCAGTTTGGCCTGAAACATCAGAGCAAAAGCAATCTTCCGTTGATGTAAGTGTTTCTTGCAATCCTTTAATCAATCACGTTTCTCTCTTGTCGAATTTGCAATGTCTGGGAACAAGAAAATGCTATGATTAATTTAAGAAAGCTTTCCTTTGCTCCTCGCCTTGCACAAATTAAACAAAAATATAATCAAAATAATAAGCGCTGAAAAAAGGCATGGTCTGAAATGTCTTAGCTCAATTAGCTATTTCTCAGTAAAATAACAGTTTGCCTATTGTGGTAAATGGTTTGCACTTCTATAGTGCCTTTTTTAACCTTAGAGGTTACCAAAGCGCTTTACACTGTGTCTCATTCACCCATTCGCACACACATTCACACACCAATGGGCTGAGCTGCCATGCAAGGTGCTAGCCTGCCATTGGGAGCAACTTGGGGTTCAGTGTCTTGCCCAAGGACACTTCGGCATGTAGAGTCATATGGGACAGGAATCGAATCACCAACCCTGCGATTAGTGGCCGACCTGCTCTACCACCTGAGCCACAGCCGCCCCAATTCTGGCACTTCATTAACATATAATACACCACAGTTTTTGGTCATACACCCACAGAGAGTGCAAACACTCCCTTCCATTTGCACTTTGTGCTGGCACAAAAATTGCGTCCTTATAAGTCCTTATAAGATGCTTTCTCATTAGTTTTAGTTAGTATCTTCTATTAATACTAACTTATTAATTTGAGATATTAAGTCATTGTTTGAAATGGTATCTCAAATTAATCAAATAGTATTTCATAATAATAAGATCAAATGTATTTTTTTTGTAATGGATTTTTTTTTTGTTTTTTGTTTGGAACAATCAATTTAGAATTGGATGAATATTGAAAATTGGAGAGGTTACATCCCACTATGATGGCCCCCCCAATGTCTTTTTGTATTGTTTCGATTAAAAGTTTGTTGCTGTGAAATTTTGTTCTTGGATCGAATGGATGTTTAGACACATAAGTTGGGGTTGAGAATGTTGAGTTTATTCATTTAAGTCATTCACAGAGATGTGGCGCACCTGAGCACGTGTGATGATGGCTGCATGGCCCTTGCCGAACATCTGGGATGGAAAGTAAATACATGCATACTCTTACACAGACAGATTTGATATTTTTCATCCTGTTTTGATCTATGTTCATTATGTTACTCTCTTGTTTCAGGCAGAGTTAGAGGAGTTGGTGAAGCATGAACATGCTTTAATCGATAGCAAAGATGCCAAAAAGAAAGACAAGGAAGTTAATCGGAGCTCCAAAGACACTGGGGCGGAGGCTGGGAAGAGTGACAAAACAGAATAACAATACAGAGCATGCAAAGGCTATTCTTTTAGATCTACTGTATGTTATTCATTTGTTTATGGGCTTCTTAAGTGTACTGTCACTGTACTGAGCTGCTGTGTCTTTCATCTGACCTTAACAGTCTGAGGAGGTAGCAATAGATACTATATAAATAGTACTGCAATGAACTCAGACAGGAACAGTGAGACAGATAGAAAGAACAGACACTTGCAGAAGCAATACCGGAGTTTTCTGCATGGGTTTATCAAACCAATTTATGAAAAGCTGAATGCTTTAAATTAGGAACAGTTCATTAAAAAATTTAATTCATTATTTACTTAACTTCATGTAATTCCTAACGCATATGACCTTTCTTCTATGGAACACAAAAGTACTGATTTTAATTTAATTAAAAGGACAGTTTTGTCATTGAAAAATTCATTGATTTAATGCAAGTTGGCTCACTGGGGTAAAACACACTCTTGCATAGCCTCAGGGGCCAGTTGTACACCAGAGTCATTGAAAAAATCTGATTCGAAAGAACAAATCACTTACAAATCAAATGCTACTTTTCTCATGATCACACGATATTCATGGATGCTTGAAAGCTCCATGAAAAGGATGGACCAGTACATTCCTTAAAATTTCTTCTTTTACGTTCACAGGAAAAAGTCAAACTGGCTTGCAGAAATGTTATAATGACAGAATTTTCATTTTGGGGTAAAAAAAAAAAAAACCTACATAAATATGTCTGAAACATAAACAACAAGGGTCTGGCTTGGGTCTAATGTGCCAATGCACAAACACTGACATTGTTGTGTTTGTTGGTATGAGCATTGTTATTGCTAATGATGGTATACTGTCTTATGTCTGAACTGCTCAATCTTTATTTCCCTCTTTGTGCAATCATTTGTTGATTTTGGTATTATGTTCTCTTTTTAAAAAGATTAATACATTTTCCTTTTGAATTATTTTATTTATCATCTTTGCATAATATTAACTAATATAATACATTATTTACTGTTTATTTTGTATCTAATGCATATCTTTGGTTTGAATGCTGTGTAAAAGGAAGTTGACAGCGGGTTTTGCAACATTACTGTGATATCTGATTGAGCCCATTGCAACCTGAGATGAGGAAACAAAAATAAAACATTTGTGTCCTATATATTTTTGTAGTGTAATGTTGACAAAATGCATTAAATATAGTTAGGAATGTTTTTGCTTGTTGTCTAAGCATCTACAATAAGAATATAGAACTATCTGTGGTGCAAAGTACAATTACAAACCCTTGTAGCCATCAGCATTCTAGCTTTTATTTTAGACAGCATGTCTTTCTGAGGTTTAATGTTGTTTTGAGACAGTGGTTGCCGATATTATAAACTTTTGGTTTGCTTTACTTGGAGTCCTGCTTACTCAGCTGGGTTACTCCTGTTATGCGATACGTTTTGAGCTCTGTAACATAAAAAAAATTATAATAATCTACCTGTGTTGTAATTTAAGGAAGTTTTCTGTAAGAGAGTTCCAGGCTTTCAGAACTATACTCTGGTATGCTCAGGCACTTAGTGCTTTATAATTGATAGAACAGGAAGGAAATAAAAAGTTAAAGGTGCTCATTATTTTTTTTCTCATTAAAAATGTTTTTACTCCTAAAGAAATTAATAGCAAATTTGAAACATCTATAAAACCATGACCACTAACATGAGACGAAGACTCCACTCATTAGTAACCTTATGAAAACTGTTTTATTCTACATTGAGAGAGTCCGTTCATGGGGGCTGCTATGTAAAGAATCACATGACCAGTTGAATACTACTCTCTTAATCTCTAATCGCTCTGTTATTGGTCATTTTCACTTATGGAATAAATTAGCTATTCATAGCTGACAGTGAATAGTAACTACAATGACATCAGTAACTGAAACTACTGCATTTGAATAATGCTTCATCCATGCTCATAGGTGTCCAAGATGACATGTACAAAATGTTACTGACTGCAGCATTATAGTTAGCCATTGTTCAGTGAGGAATTGAGAGTTAACTTGCATAATTGTTTAACATTTTTAACCTTTTTCTTAAAAAATGTGATGAACACGGATGCAGCATTATTCAAATGCAGTAGTTTTTAGTTACTGATGTCATTGTAGAAATTCACCATTCATAGTCAGACAGGATCAATTTAATCTTTAACTAAAAATATAAAAAAAACAGAGTGGTGTTTGGCTGGTCATGTGATCCTAACAAGGCAGCACTCATGAGGACCCCTCTCTGTGTATAAAACCACTTTTATTAGGTTTCTGAAACAAGGGGAGTCTTAATCTTATGAGAGTGGTCATAATTTTAAGAATATGTTTCATAATAATTCATTTCTTTAGAAATAACACTTTTAAAAGGATAAAAAAAATAACTGAGTATGCTTTTAAGCAACTGTCTTTAATTAAAGGGATATTTCTAAAGATAACAGGATGGGAAGTGACTAAATAAAAACTCAAAATTGATTACCAAATAAATCAATATTCTTAGAAAAAATTTTTTTGTTTAAAACATTCTGACTATAAAATAAAAATGAAGGAACACCTCGAAGATTTCTTAATCAATTGCTAGTTGTAAACGTTAGAAGTTAGGGCTTAACAACAGCATCACGGGCAAAACACTGAATGATTTTCATCTAGCCCTGAATGTTTTGTGTTCTGCCCAGATGTTGAATGGGACTGAAACGGGAGTTATTAAATCAATGGTGGTTATTACTATTCAGTAAGACAATATTTCATAAAGATGGGTTGTTGACAGGCTACAATATTAAGTACTTTCTGTCGCCTGTTAATAATTAGAATGAGTGATGCCCGATTTGTGAATTAATCATATTTTTTAAGTTTTCTTTTTTTCAATAAATTTTTCAACCCTTCATGCTAAATGGTCTGAATCAATCCGTGATTCACTCAGAATCATTCAGATGTTTCCCACATGGAAAGTAGTGGTTTGTCACTCAACAAAACGTCACAATCGTGAACTGTATATTTACATTCAATTAATTGAGTCAGCAGTAAGTTCAACACCTGCATGTGCAGCTTGTGACCAACTTTCTACTGCTGGTAAAAAATATTTTACAGTTCACAAATGCATAAAGTACTAAAAAGTACCATATTAATATGTTTTTTTTGTGTGTGTGTGTGTGTGTTGTGTGTTTGTACTTTAGAGTATCATGTAAATATCATAGTTTACAGTATATCAAACATGGCATATGGCAAAAATGACAGCATTTGCTCAGTATATTAATTTCATTGAGATATCGTGATAAACGAAAACCAATTGATATCAGTTCCATTTTTCTCCCCAATTTGGCATGCCCAATTCCTAATGCAAACTGGGTGCTCATGGTGGCATAGCAACTCGCCTCAACACCTCATATTCTAAGCCATAAACGAAAGTGCTAACTTTTGTTTTTTGACAAGCAATCTACTGGCTTGAATAAAACAATCTATGGTTATGAACGTACCACAGATTCAACTATAATCTTTCCGCTGTAAGTGGCGGCCTACTTCCATCACTGTTCACTTGAGTGTGTTTGTCACCTTAAGCTGATACCCTAAACTTTAGCATGACAGAAATTGTCTCGGTTACATACATAACCTCAGTTCACTGAGATAAAACATTGTGTTTCCTAACGCATATGGGGAGTGTTCTTCCACACAACCGAGTTGAAACCTCTCTACAATAACGGCAATATTCTAATATTGGCTGTGGTTTGAGTCCCGCCCTTTTAGGTGCGAAGATGTTCGCTATAAAAGCAGTCGGACGGGGCCTGGGTATCTCACCAAATAAAGACACTGACTACCACCACTGGAGTTGTGAGTTCGAATCCAGGGCATGCTGAGTGACTCCAGCCAGGTCTCCTAAGCAACCAAATTGGCCCAGTTGCTAAGGAGGGTAGAATCACATGGGGTAATCTCCTTGTAGTCGCTATAATGTAATTCTCGCTTTCAGTGGGGCGCGTGGTGAGTTGTTCGTGGATGCCACTGAGAATAGCATGAAGTCTCCACACGCACAATGTCTCTGCGGTAATGCACTCAACAAGCCACGTGATAAGATGCATGGAATGATGGTCTCAGATGCAGAGGCAACTGAGAATCCGCCACCCGGATTGAGGCGAGGCACTACGCCACCACGAGGACCTAGAGCGCTTTGGGAATTTGGCATTCCAAATTGGGAAGAAAAGTGGAGAAAATAAAAAAAATTCCACACTATTAAACACTATTCCTCAGAATTTTCTGACTGAGGGACAAGGAGAACATCACTCGCACCTCAAAAGAACTGAAAAGAAAAAGAAGGGAGGGGCATAAGTATATGTTTGGCAAATGAAATAGAGCTCTAAACAGAGAGGGCTTGTGAAGAGAGAGCCGTTACGTCTAGGTTGTAAAACTTTGCAAATGTGTAAAATACAGAATGTGTACAAATACTCAATGCCCTGTTTGGGCCACTGGAAGGTGCCCAGCTGAAAAGCCATTACTGGGCAGTACACTGTCAGAGCCAAAGCTTCAGATTTAAACCAATTGACTGTAACCTGAGAACTTAGAGAAGGAACTAATAATCCTGTGGAGACAAGGTATAGATCTAATGGGATCAGAGGCGAATGATAAAATATAATTTTATACATATAAATATATATATATATATATATATATATATATATGTGGTTCCAGGGCAAGACAATAATGGGGAGAGAGGGCAACCCTGCCAGGTGCCCCTTTCCAGAGTAAAATAATCGTCTAGGTTACGTATGTAACCTCCGTTCCCTGATTGGAGGGAACGAGACGTTGTTTCTGAGAAGCGACACTAGGGGTCTCTCTTGAGCGCTGAAATATGTCTCTGACTTATGAAAAAAGGCCAATGAGAAGTTGGCAGACAGTATTTGCATACCCCACCCCTGGACATACGGGTATTTAAGCAGGCAAATACGGGAGTTCATTAAGGATTTTTCTGAGGAGCCGGAAATGGTCCGGCCACAACAGTGGCTCGGCTCAGCAACGTGGCGGGGAGGACACAGTGTCTCGTTCCCTCCATCGGGGAACGGAGGTTACATACATAACCTAGATGTTCCCCTTCTGTCGCTCTCTTAAGCGACAGAAGGGGAACTTAAATCATGCATTGCGCTGAGCCATGTACGTGAACTGCTGATACAGAAGCGGGATGGTATTCTTATGTGCAAACGTGACCAGCTGTATCAGGCTGCACGTACCCTTCCCCATGCCCCAAAAAGTCATCAGAATCCTTCTGGTTACCCTGATGAGGGGAACAAGGTGATGCTTGCCAACCTGGGAACGGGTCAAGCCTGGCTGGGCTTCTTTTCTCTCTATGTTTCTCGCATAGAGTAATCACGGCCGGGGCCCTTACATGCATCAAGGGAAGGGGGTCTTACCCAGTTTCCTATTCTTTCAGGGGGAAAAGACCCTGCGGAGACCACACCTACCCTGCAGAGGAGGTAAAGGTGGCGAATACATCACATGGCCGCTTAGGTCCTATGTGGAAAAAATTACGCGGTGGTAGATCCAGCCTCAAAGAGGGGGGAGTTGCTACAGAACGGCGACTGAGGCAGCTGGGACTGCCTAAGGGAGACATGGGAGTCCACTCACAAGGGGACAGCACCGCGGAAAATACACACAGGAGGAGTCTGCATAGGAGTCCTTGACCTGTGGAGCACCTATTCCAGTACAGGGTAGATTAAGTACCCATAGTGGATTGGGTCGGCAAGTTCCTCCGCTGAACTGCGGACCCATGAGGGCTAGGGAGGAATCATCCAGGGATCCGAGAGATGGGATCTCCTGGGAGAATTAGGCGCATGGTTTTACCTCGGCTGAGGGAAAGGGCGCTAGGCGCAAGCGATTCACCTGGCCAGTTCGTCAGCGTGTTACTGAGTTCTATGGGCTCAGACCTGAGAGAACACAGGACGATACCGACTCAACCCGGAGATTGTAAAATCTTGCGAAGGTATTAGGTGTTGCCCACCCTGCTGCTCTACAAATGTCTGCCAGGGAGGTGCCCCTGGCCAGTGCCCACAAGGACGTAACACTTGTGGTTGAGTGCGCTCGAACCCGTAAGGGTGGGGGGGTCACGGCCTGGGTGTGATAAGCCAATGAAATGGCATTGACAACCCAGTGGGCGAGCCTCTGTTTGGAGACAGGCTCACTACCTGATCTCTGAAGGGCGTGGTAGGAACCTTGGGCACGTAGCCCGGTCGCGGTCTTAGGATCACATATCCAGGCAAGTGTCGCTGAACTCCAGGCAAGTGTCGCTGACAGAGAATGCTTGCAGGTCCCCGACCCTCTTGATGGAGGCGAGTGCGATCAGCAGGGCTGTCTTGAGTGAGAGGGCCCTGAGTCCATCTGAATCTGGCGGCTCGAAGGGGGGTCTCTGGAGGCCCGTGAGGACCACTGAGAGATCCCAGGGGGGGAACAGGCTTGGCCGGGAGGGGAACAGGCTTGGCCGGGAGGGATTTAACTTCCGGGTGCCTCTTAGGAACCTGATAATTAAGTCGTGCTTACCCAGAGACTTGCCATCTACTGCGTCGTGGTGAGCCGCGATGGCGGCGACATACACCTTAAGGGTGGAAGGGGACAGCCTCCCCTCCAACCACTCCTGCAGAAATAAAAGCACTGACCTAACTGCGCACCTCTGTGGATCTTCAGCCCGGGAAGAACACCAATTTGCCAACAGGTGCCACTTTAGGGCATAAAGATGCCTGGTAGAAGGGACTCTGGCTTGGTTGATCGTGTCTACGACAGTAGGTGGTAGACCAGCTAGATCTTCCACGTCCCGTCCAAGGGCCAGACGTGGAGGTTCCGGAGGTCTGGGTGTGGATGCCAGAGCATGCCCCGTTCCTGAGAAAGTAGGTCCTTCCTCAGGGGAATTCGCCAGGGAGGGGCTTTGGCGAGAAGCGTAAGGTCCGAGAACAAAGTCAGAGTGGGCCAGTACGGGGCCACTATGGTGACTTGCTCCTTGTCCTCCCTGACCTTGCACAGCACCTGTGCAAGAAGGCTCACTGGGGGGAATGTGTACTTGTGCAGCCCCGTGGGCCAGCTGTGTGCCAGTGCTTCTGCCCTGAGGGGAGCCTCTGTTTGGGCAAACCAGAGCGGGCAGTGGGAGGTTTCTCGGAAGGCATACAGGTCTACCTGGGCCTTGCCGAACCGTTCCCAGATCAGCTGGACCGACTGAGGGTGAAGCCTCCACTCTCCACTGGGCAAGCGTTGTCGTGACAGGGTGTCTGCTATCACATTGAGGTTGCCGGGGATGTGAGTGGCACACAGCGACCTGACCCGATCTGGAGGCGTCGGTCGTGACCAGGACGCGTCGGGACTCCTGCTGCAAGGGTACACCTGCCCGTAAAAAGCAGAGGTCTGTCCAGGGTTTGAATGTCTGGCGGCAGGCGGTGGTGATCATCACACAGTGCGTGCCGCGGCGCCATGCTCGTCTCGGGACTGGAGTCTGAAGCCAGTGCTGAAGTGGTCTTATATGCATCAACCCCAGTGGCGTGACCGCCGCGGAGGATGCCATATACCCCAGGAGCCTTTGGAAAAGTTTTAAAGGGACCATTGCGCCTGGCTTGAAGGAAGCGAGGCATTTCAGCACCGACTGCGCACGCTCGTTGGTGAGGCGTGCGGTCAATGAGACTGAGTCTAACTCCATGCTGAGAAAAGAGATGCTCTGAACCGGGGTAAGCTTGCTCTTTTCCCAGCTGACCTGAAGCCCCAAACGGCTGAGGTGCCTGAGCACCTGGTCTCTGTAGTCTCATAGTAACTCTCGCAAGGGGGCCAGGATGAGCCAGTTGTCGAGATAGTTGAGTATGCAGATGCCGGCTTCTCGGAGCGGGGCAAGGGCTGCCTCTGCGACTTTCGTGAAGACACGAGGGGACAGAGACAGGCCGAAGGGGAGGACTTTGTACTGATACGCCCGGCTGTCAAACGCGAGCCGTAGGATGGGTCGATGTCAATGCAGAATCGAGACGTGAAAGTACACGTCCTTCAGGTCTACCATTGTGAACCAATCTAGATGCCAGATGCAAGTCAGGATATGTTTTTGCATGAGCATTTTGAACGGAAGTTTGAGCAGAACCTGGTTGAAAACTCGCAAGTTCTTGGGTACAACGAAGTAAGGGCTATAGAAATCCTTCTTCATTTCAGTTGAAGGGACAGGCTCTATCGCATCTTTGAGTAAAAGAGTAGCAATTTCCATGCGCAGGGAATTGACATGTTCGCCATGTACTGCGGAAAAACGAACGCCCACGAAGGGGGGCGGGGGCCTGGCAAACTGAATCGCGTAACCGAGTAGAATGGTCCGGCCCAGCCAGCGTGAAGGGTTGGGCATTGAAAGCCACGCATCCAAACTCCGCTCTAGGGACACCAAGGGGACGAGTATTTTGGATGTACCCGGCGGCCTTTGCAGCGGGCGGAGCAGGTGATGCGGCATCAGGAGGCAAGGGTGCGTCCGGAGGCTTTAGTGCTGAGGAAAACTGAAAGCACTTACCTTGCTCCGCGCGCCCGATAGGGGTGGGTTCGTGACTGTGGAGGAGGTCCGATGTTGGCGTCCTCTGGACTCGTCTGAACCGGCCGGCCGGGAACAGTCGTGGGGCTGAGGGAAGCCGGGACTGTTGAGATCTGGAAGCAAAGTGCCGTGAGAACGGCATTTGCGGCCAGGTGACCCAGAGACAAAGGAAATAGCTCTATTTTTTTAATGTGGGTACCGCAGCCCCGCTAGGTGTTTCTTAGCCGCAGGGGACGCCCTCGGTGAGCAGACGGGGCATGACCCGTGGCGGCAGGTTTGCGCCGGGCATGATGTGAGAGATGGCCTCTGTCTGCTTCTTCACCACGGAGAACTGCTGGGTGAAGTCCTCGATGGTGTCGCCGAAAAGGCCGAACTGGGAGACAGGGGCGTTCAGGAAGTGAGTCTTGTCAGTTTCACGCATCTCGACCAAGTTCAACCAAAGATGACGTTCCTGGACCATGAGCGTGGCCATCGCCTGCCCGAGTGACTGCTCTGTGACCTTCGTAGCTCTAAGGGCGAGGTCGGTCGATGAGCGCAGTTCCTGCAGCACATCGGGATCAGGGCCACCCGTGCATGTTTCTGAGCGCCTTGGCCTGGTAGACTTGCAGGAGGGCCATGGCGTGCAGGGCGGAAGCGGTGCGTCCAGCGGTGCTGTAGGCCTTCACGGTGAGCAAGGATGTTGTCCTACAGGGCGACCCCGCCAGGTGGTAGGGTTTCCGGGGCATAGGTGGAGTGCAACCGCCCTATCCACCTGGGGAATCGCCGTGTATCTGTGGCGCGCCCGCCGTCGAGGGTAGCGAGAGTGGATGAGCGAGTGGCGCTGTGACGAGTGGAGAGGGATGCTCTCCACGATGGAGTCAGCTCAACGTGCACTTCCGGGAAAAACGGGACCGGGGGTCGAGGCTGTGAGCGGCGCCGGACCCCAGGAACCAGTCATCCAGCCGTGATGGCTGTGGGGAGGATGGAGGGTTCCAGCATGTCGGTCATCTGCGCGTCGGCCTCAGCCTGGGCATGCTGGCCCGAAAGCGGCAGCCCAGGGGAGTCCTGTGCGTCAGAAGCCGCGCTCTCCGATTCAGTGGCGAGCTCATCCACTTCGAGCTCGTGGAGGATAGGCAGACTGGCTGTGAGGCGAGCCGCTGTTACCTCGAGCAGGGACGGGAGTCAACGAGCGTGCCGGGGGACGGGTGGTCCGAGGGGGCGTACTCGGCAGAGCTGCACCCACTGCCATCCCCAGATCGCCAGCCGCATCGTCCTCAATCCCGTGGGAAGAAGGAGCAATGCGGGGGGCGGCTGGAGTGGCTTGCTTTCTTTTGAAAGCGAGCCGCGACCGCAACGGTGCCATGGTCATGCTCACGCAGTGAGAGCATGAACCATCCACAAATGCAGCCTCGGTGTGATCGCTGCCCAGACACACGAGACAATGCCTGTGGCCGTCTGAAGCGGAGAGCACTCTACTGCATCCAGGAACAACACAGGGGTGGAAAGGTATCTTTATAAAGACGCGTCCTGACGCTGTGTTTTGCTCTTTTAGAGGAAATTACTCTTTTAAATAAAATCACTCTTTTAGGATAACTCTTTGGAGTTGTCTGCGCTGTCAAAGCGCCCAGGGGCAAAATGCACAGCCGTGCAAGAAGGAGAAAGCCGCTGTTATGCTCCGTCAATCCAACAGCATGCAGATCGTCAGAGGAATAAGTAGGAACTGGTGTGTGTGACTACCATCGGCTCCGAAGGAATTTTCTGAACGAACTCCCGTATTTGCCTGCTTAAATACCCATATGGCTGGGGGCGGGGTATGCAAATACTGTCAACTTCTCATTGGCCTTTTTTCATAAGTCAGAGGCATATTTCAAGCGTCAAGTTTATGACATTTTTAATTGAATTAATTACATGGTGTCCCGATTAATTATTTGCGATTAATATACAATGATATGATATACAAATATTTGCTGAGAAAGCCCCTCATACAACATTAATTCAATATATAATGATTAAATAATTATACATAGTTATCTTTAAATATTAAAAATTATATATATATATATATATATATATATATATATATATATATATATATATATATATATATAAAATTAAAAATATTCAGATAATTAAAATGCATTACATTCTTGTGGCAGAAGAGTTAAAGGGCACATATTATGGCATTTAAAATGTTCCTAATATTGTTTTGGGAGTCCCCAACAACAGTTTTACATGCATGCAATGACAAAAAACACTTTTGTTGTCTTATAATATGCATTTATGTTTACCTGATTTGCTCACCGACTCCCAAATGATTCGTTCAACGACTCATTTTTCCAAACCCCTCCTTTGCGTGACGCTAATCTGCAGTGATTGGTCAGATGACCCAGTCAGTTGTGATTGGTATACTCTGTGCAGAGGTTGTCGGAAACGGAACGCCCATCACCGCTTTGTAGTAAAAAAATCTAAATCAGAGAAGGAATTTGAGTTGATTTATGTTAGCGATCATAGCCCAAATTTCGGTGGTAAACACCCAATCAGTTATTGTTTACGTTAGCCCAACGCATGAACATATTGGTAAAGCACTGCATTACTACAAGTTATTGCTCTATTCTTTATGACAACTCCAATAACATCGACAAACATTTCACATATTTCAAAAAAATTGACATTGGAGACCTAGAAGCTGCGCTGAGCGTAACTTACACAACACACACAAATACTTATTAAGCATGCTAAAAAACACATAAAAGCAACAATTATTAATAATACTTACAGGTTGTGATTCGGAGGAGGAAGCTGATCCAAATAAACTTGGTACTGAACCTTCCTTCAGTATCAACCGGCTCGCAAATCCACAATTGAAAGCATTCATGTTCGTAAAGCAATCGTCAGGAGGATGCCAATACCCCAGGAGCCTTTGGAAAAGTTTTAAAGGGACCATTTCGCCTGGCTTGAAGGAAGCGAGGCATTTCAGCACCGACTGCGCACGCTCGTTGGTGAGGCGTGCGGTCAATGAGACTGAGTCTAACTCCATGCTGAGAAAAGAGATGCTCTGAACCGGGGTAAGCTTGCTCTTTTCCCAGCTGACCTGAAGCCCCAAACGGCTGAGGTGCCTGAGCACCTGGTCTCTGTAGTCTCATAGTAACTCTCGCAAGGGGGCCAGGATGAGCCAGTTGTCGAGATAGTTGAGTATGCAGATGCCGGCTTCTCGGAGCGGGGCAAGGGCTGCCTCTGCGACTTTCGTGAAGACACGAGGGGACAGAGACAGGCCGAAGGGGAGGACTTTGTACTGATACGCCCGGCTGTCGAACGCGAGCCGTAGGATGGGTCGATGTCAATGCAGAATCGAGACATGAAAGTACACGTCCTTCAGGTCTACCATTGTGAACCAATCTAGATGCCAGATGCAAGTCAGGATATGTTTTTGCATGAGCATTTTGAACGGAAGTTTGAGCAGAACCCGGTTGAAAACTCGCAAGTTCTTGGGTACAACGAAGTAAGGGCTATAGAAATCCTTCTTCATTTCAGTTGAAGGGACAGGCTCTATCGCGTCTTTGAGTAAAAGAGTAGCAATTTCCATGCGCAGGGAATTGACATGTTCGCCATGTACTGCGGAAAAACGAACGCCCACGAAGGGGGGCGGGGGCCTGGCAAACTGAATCGCGTAACCGAGTAGAATGGTCCGGCCCAGCCAGCGTGAAGGGTTGGGCATTGAAAGCCACGCATCCAAACTCCGCTCTAGGGACACCAAGGGGACGAGTATTTTGGATGTACCCGGCGGGCCTTTGCAGCGGGGCGGAGCAGGTGATGCGGCATCAGGAGGCAAGGGTGCGTCCGGAGGCTTTAGTGCTGAGGAAAAACTGAAAGCACTTACCTTGCTCCGCGCGCCCGATAGGGGGTGGGTTCGTGACTGTGGAGGAGGTCCGATGTTGGCGTCCTCTGGACTCGTCTGAACCGGCCGGCCGGGAACAGTCGTGGGGCTGAGGGAAGCCGGGACTGTTGAGATCTGGAAGCAAAGTGCCGTGAGAACGGCATTTGCGGGCCAGGTGACCCAGAGACAAAGGAAATAGCTCTATTTTTTTTAATGTGGGTACCGCAGCCCCGCTAGGTGTTTCTTAGCCGCAGGGGACGCCCTCGGTGAGCAGACGGGGCATGACCCGTGGCGGCAGGTTTGCGCCGGGGCATGATGTGAGAGATGGCCTCTGTCTGCTTCTTCACCACGGAGAACTGCTGGGTGAAGTCCTCGATGGTGTCGCCGAAAAGGCCGAACTGGGAGACAGGGGCGTTCAGGAAGTGAGTCTTGTCAGTTTCACGCATCTCGACCAAGTTCAACCAAAGATGACGTTCCTGGACCGTGAGCGTGGCCATCGCCTGCCCGAGTGACTGCTCTGTGACCTTCGTAGCTCTAAGGGCGAGGTCGGTCGATGAGCGCAGTTCCTGCAGCACATCGGGATCAGGGCCACCCCGTGCATGTTTCTGAGCGCCTTGGCCTGGTAGACTTGCAGGAGGGCCATGGCGTGCAGGGCGGAAGCGGTGCGTCCAGCGGTGCTGTAGGCCTTCACGGTGAGCAAGGATGTTGTCCTACAGGGCGACCCCGCCAGGTGGTAGGGTTTCCGGGGCATAGGTGGAGTGCAACCACCCTATCCACCTGGGGAATCGCCGTGTATCTGTGGCGCGCTCCGCCGTCGAGGGTAGCGAGAGTGGATGAGCGAGTGGCGCTGTGACGAGTGGAGAGGGATGCTCTCCACGATGGAGTCAGCTCAACGTGCACTTCCGGGAAAAACGGGACCGGGGGGGTCGAGGCTGTGAGCGGCGCCCGGACCCCAGGAACCAGTCATCCAGCCGTGATGGCTGTGGGGAGGATGGAGGGTTCCAGCATGTCGGTCATCTGCGCGTCGGCCTCAGCCTGGGCATGCTGGCCCGAAAGCGGCAGCCCAGGGGAGTCCTGTGCGTCAGAAGCCGCGCTCTCCGATTCAGTGGCGAGCTCATCCACTTCGAGCTCGTGAGGATAGGCAGACTGGCTGTGAGGCGAGCCGCTGTTACCTCGAGCAGGGACGGGAGTCAACGAGCGTGCCGGGGGACGGGTGGTCCGAGGGGGCGTACTCGGCAGAGCTGCACCCACTGCCATCCCCAGATCGCCAGCCGCATCGTCCTCAATCCCGTGGGAAGAAGGAGCAATGCGGGGGGCGGCTGGAGTGGCTTGCTTTCTTTTGAAAGCGAGCCGCGACCGCAACGGTGCCATGGTCATGCTCACGCAGTGAGAGCATGAACCATCCACAAATGCAGCCTCGGTGTGATCGCTGCCCAGACACACGAGACAATGCCTGTGGCCGTCTGAAGCGGAGAGCACTCTACTGCATCCAGGAACAACACAGGGGTGGAAAGGTATCTTTATAAAGACGCGTCCTGACGCTGTGTTTTGCTCTTTTAGAGGAAATTACTCTTTTAAATAAAATCACTCTTTTAGGATAACTCTTTGGAGTTGTCTGCGCTGTCAAAGCGCCCAGGGGCAAAATGCACAGCCGTGCAAGAAGGAGAAAGCCGCTGTTATGCTCCGTCAATCCAACAGCATGCAGATCGTCAGAGGAATAAGTAGGAACTGGTGTGTGTGACTACCATCGGCTCCGAAGGAATTTTCTGAACGAACTCCCGTATTTGCCTGCTTAAATACCCATATGGCTGGGGGCGGGGTATGCAAATACTGTCAACTTCTCATTGGCCTTTTTTCATAAGTCAGAGGCATATTTCGGCGTCAAGTTTATGACATTTTTAATTGAATTAATTACATGGTGTCCCGATTAATTATTTGCGATTAATATACAATGATATGATATACAAATATTTGCTGAGAAAGCCCCTCATACAACATTAATTCAATATATAATGATTAAATAATTATACATAGTTATCTTTAAATATTAAAATATATATATATATATATATATATATATATATATATATATATATATATATAAAATTAAAAATATTCAGATAATTAAAATGCATTACATTCTTGTGGCAGAAGAGTTAAAGGGCACATATTATGGCATTTAAAATGTTCCTAATATTGTTTTGGGAGTCCCCAACAACAGTTTTACATGCATGCAATGACAAAAAACACTTTTGTTGTCTTATAATATGCATTTATGTTTACCTGATTTGCTCACCGACTCCCAAATGATTCGTTCAACGACTCATTTTTCCAAACCCCTCCTTTGCGTGACGCTAATCTGCA
Organism: Xyrauchen texanus; assembly: GCF_025860055.1. Classification (NCBI taxonomy): domain Eukaryota; kingdom Metazoa; phylum Chordata; class Actinopteri; order Cypriniformes; family Catostomidae; genus Xyrauchen; species Xyrauchen texanus. The sequence continues at coordinate 4,186,901 of NC_068313.1, read as the reverse complement.
GTGATTGGTCAGATGACCCAGTCAGTTGTGATTGGTATACTCTGTGCAGAGGTTGTCGGAAACGGAACGCCCATCACCGCTTTGTAGTAAAAAAATCTAAATCAGAGAAGGAATTTGAGTTGATTTATGTTAGCGATCATAGCCCAAATTTCGGTGGTAAACACCCAATCAGTTATTGTTTGCGTTAGCCCAACGCATGAACATATTGGTAAAGCACTGCATTACTACAAGTTATTGCTCTATTCTTTATGACAACTCCAATAACATCGACAAACATTTCACATATTTCAAAAAAATTGACATTGGAGACCTAGAAGCTGCGCTGAGCGTAACGTACACAACACACACAAATACTTATTAAGCATGCTAAAAAACACATAAAAGCAACAATTATTAATAATACTTACAGGTTGTGATTCGGAGGAGGAAGCTGATCCAAATAAACTTGGTACTGAACCTTCCTTCAGTATCAACCGGCTCGCAAATCCACAATTGAAAGCATTCATGTTCGTAAAGCAATCGCTCATTAAAATGTCGCGAACACAGCACAAGGTTCGGGCTATACTTGTGTGGTATAGTTGTAAATATAAACTCTAGGTACTGATTCTTCACATGCTCGACCCTGGGCAGTGAAAAAAAGGTCGCTTTTGATATGCACTTCAGAATACAGCGTCTTGTTGTCGACATGATGTTTTCAAGTTTTCCCTGGCGTCTGCGCGCGCAATGAGCGGGCGCGGACAATTTGATAATTTTTCGTCTTGACGTCACAACGAAAAGGAAAATGACTCGTTGGAAAAACGATTCATTACATTGACTCAGAGTCGACTCCTACTTTTGAGAGACAATAACTTTTTTTACGGTGAACTTTCATATATAAAACTTTGCAGGATGTTTTTGTTCACTTACACACTACATGAAAGGTAATTTTCAAAATTCCATAATAGGCGCCCTTTAATAATTGATAAGACCATTCAAAAAGCGGCTTTACAATACAATGTATTGTTTACTACCTTATTATAGATCATAAGTCAATCATTGGCATACAGTTCACAACAATCCATTTCACAACTGAATTTGTCAATCATTTGACATTGACGAGATTTATTATGAGGGCTTGTTTAAGGACCTGTCCATTTTTTTTTAGAAACAAGCCAGGGGTATACATAGTACACAATATTACAGATATGTTTTACAATAATTCCAAGACATCATATTCATTACATAGTGCAATAGTTTTCAATGGTTTGGAGTTGTTGGAGGTACAAAGAGTATTTAAATAATATTTTAAGTCTTTACAAAAAAGGAAAATAGAGGCTTTATAGACATAAATTTGGTAGTAATATGTAATAATATGGTAGTAAACAATACATTGTATTCTAAAGCCGCTTGGTCTTATCAATGATTAACTCTTCTGCCACAAGAATGTAATGCATTTTTATTATCTGAATATTTTTTATTTTATATATTTATATATATATATATATATATATATATATATATATATATATATATATATATAATTTTTTTAATATTTTAAGATAACTATGTATAATTATTTCATCATTATTTATTGAATTATTGTTAAATGAGGGGCTTTCTCAGCAAATATTTGTATATGCGTTTAATTGCAATTAATTAATCAGGACACCGTGTAATTAATTTGATTAAAAAAGTAAGACAGTTCAGCACTGGCTGGGCATGCTCGTTGGTGAGGCGCGGTGTCATTGAGACCGAGTCTAACTCCATACTGAGAAAGAGATGTTCTGAACAGGGGAGAGCTTGCTGATTTCCTAGTTCACCCGAAGCCCCAGCCGGCTGAGTTGCCATAGCACCAGGTCCCTGTGTACACACAACGTGTCCCGCGAGTGAGCTAGAAGCAGCCAGTCATCGAGATAGTTGAGAATGCGGATGCCCACTTCCCTTAACGGGGCAAGGGCTGCCTCTGCGAATTTGTGAAGGCCTGAGGTGACAGGGACAGACCGAGGGGGAGGACCTCATACTGGTATGGAAGAACGCGTCATTCATGTCTACCGCCACAAAACAACCTTGATGCCAGAAGCTCGCTAAGATGCGTTTCTGCGCCAGCATCTTGGACGGGAGTCTGTGCAAAGCCCGATTCAGACTCACAGGTCCAAGATTGGCCGCAACCCGCCACCTTTTTTGGGTACAATGAAGAAGGTTTTTTCCATTTCAAAATGCACTCTGTCCACACTATTGTTTTCAAGAGTTTTCCAAAAGTTGCTCATCCACACTGAAGCGTATGAAAACGCTTAAATCATTTTACTGCACCTGTGGAAAATCCCCTTTGCATGCATGGTCTGAAAAGCAATTGTCCTCGTGTTCTGTCACCAGACACTATTTCCGAATAAACTTCCCTTCACATTTGAAGGAATGTAATGTGATGGTTGTACAAAGTAACATTTATTTTTAACAATGCTATCAAAGTGAGTTTCAAGTACAACAGGGCAAGAGGGACACAACATCTCCTTCCCTCCATCAAGGAACGGAGGTTACGACAGTAACATAGACATTTCCCTTCTGTCACTCACTCAACGTTGTGTCGATGTAGTGACACTAGGGGTCCCTATTTAAAAACGCCTCAATACTGAACCGTGGACTGCTGATGCAGGTGCAAGCAAGCTGCTGCGTGCAAAAATAGCTGGTGCAAAGGGACCGGGTGTGTATAATCACGACCCGGCCCTGCCCTCCACCCTGCCACATTCCTCCCTCGTTCTGAAAGACTGCTGAAAGAACGAGGGAGGCATGACGTACAACCCCCCCCCCCTTCCCTGGGGAGGGGCGTGCCTTTTGCCCCGTCTGCCGGCAGGTCATCCTCGTCTACCTGGATGAAGGAGGGGACAAGGGGAGGGAAACAGAAACAATTAAATGGGGGGTACTTCCTGTAACAGTATAATACCCCCCAAAAACACTGTAAAATTTAAATGAGAGGGCAAAGGCCAACGCAGAGCAGCAGTGAGAGAGAGAGAGGAGAGAGAGATTGAAAAAAAAACATTGGGGGTGCGGCATTCAAAGAAAAGGAAACAAAAGATTCTCCACCCAGCCCTCCACCAGGGGATGGAGTGGTCTGGATACCAGCTCCATAGCAGACGTCGCACTCACTGGGTTGTCCATCTCCAGAGTGCTTGGGAGCCTTCTGGGTCTGGGAGGTGATTCGTGAACAGGGGTCGTCCGCTTCCTGTAGGGAGCTCTATGCTGGGGCTCTACACTGGGGCTGAGAGCTAGTCCCGGGCTGGGGCAGAGCTGCCTGGGGTTTCACTGCTGCAGGGGGACGCCCTCGGCGAGCAGACGGAATGCGAAATCTTGAGCCATGGCGGGGCAATATGTTTTGTATTCCCTCCGTCTGTTTCTTCAAGCCGAGAACTGCTGGGCAAAGTCCTCAATGGTGTCACCGAATAGGCCGATCTGGGAGATGGGCATTAAGAAAGCGAGCCTTGTCGAAGTCCAGAATCTCAAACAAATTCAGCCACAGGTGGCTTTTCTGGAACACGAGTGTGGGCAATGCCTGTCTGAGTGCACGTGCTGTGACCTCCATGGCCCTGAGGGTGAGGCCGATCACCGAGTGCATTTCCTGCAGCACATCAGGATCAGGACTACCCAGGTGCAGTTCTTTTGATGCCTTGGCCTGGTGGACTTGCAGGAGGGCCATGGCATGCAGGGCGGAGGCTGAGGTGGCCTGTCCAGCGGCGTTGTAGGCCTTGGTCGCCAGAGACGACATCAACCTACAGGCCTTGGAGGGGAGTGACAGTTGATCCTGCCAGGTGGTGCTGTTTTGTGGGCACAGGTGCAGTGCAACTGACTTATCCACCTGGGGGAGTTCCGTAAACCCGTGGACCACCCCGCCATCATTTGTAGTGTGAGCAGACGAGCGAGGAGGCGAGCCGGTCTCATCTCGGAACCCAACGGGTTCAAAAGAGCGTGCTGGGGAACAGGAGGTCCGCAGGGATTTAGCTGGCAAAACTGTGCCCGCTAAATTCCCAAAATCGCCTCCAGAGAGGCGGAGCGGTAACGACCGCATCCAGGAATGACACAAAGACGGAGGGGCATCTTAAAAAAGACGCGTCTTTAAAAAGAGGTTCAACGTCAATGTGTTTACTCTTTTAGAGAAATATATGTTCTTTTAGGGGCTGTCGAAGAGCTCAGGGGCGTAGTCTGCACTGGCGTGCAGAAGAAGATTAAATCCGCTGAAATGTGGCATATTTCCAACAGTGTATGCTCTTTAGAGGTGAGTGGAACAGCAGTGGGTTTTACTCAGCTCGCTGAAACACAACAGCTCGGCTCCGAAGAAAATATTTGCCCCCTTGGAACAGACGCACGCTTCCCTCCTTTTATAACCGTATGTCCGGGGGAGGGTCATGCAAATTCTGTTTGTCAATTCTCATTGGCAGCTCGCCCCTGGTCGCTTCAACAGCGCACTTAAAAGAGTTATTTCTCTAAAAGAGTCCACTCTTTGATCAAAACAAAACATTGAGACTAACAAAATGCATAAAATACACAGACAACCGTTTAACAAGTGATGAAAAACTGCCATTTTTGCATGATAGCAGCACAACATGTGTCTGTCTGCCACAGAATGAGAGACAGTGAGTGAACTGACTTGACTCTGTGTTTCTATAATATTTTGCTATGGCTCTTTCTTAAAGTTTTTTTTTTTTTTTTGTAACATTTTCTTTTTCCTTTATGTGCAACTTCATTTATATTATTTAACAGTATACCGTAAATGTCAAGTTTACATTGTATATCTTTTTATATATTATGTACGTTGTTTTGTCCTGACTTGTTTTGCTCTGTTTGATTTGTATGCAGATCAGCTGTACACACTTTGGCAATACAGATGTACAAATATTTGTCATTGCCAAGAAAGCACCTTGAGAGAGAGAAAGAGAACAGAGCCAAGATTTCTGTTAATTAACATTTAAGTATCTACCAATACAAAATTGAATTGATAATAGAATAGAACCAAGAATGTTTTTACTTACTTGCAGTTGTATATGTCTATTTCATTATGGACTGAGCACAACAGTTAGCAGTGACTGACTGCATTTAAGTCAAAGAGGTGAAATTCAAAATTGAAATTGAAATTGATTGAAATTTCTGATTTGTCATATAAACAATTAATGACAATTAAAATGTAATTAAAATGAAAAATAGCATATTAACTGTTAAAAAACAGTATATTACTGTATGGACCACCAATAAATGGAGGTTTATGTAACAGTTTTAAAGACCCTTTTGAGGTAGATTTCATATTCAATTACATATGAAGTGCATCCGATACCTGCTGATGAAGTTAAAAGCTGTTTATTGTTAGTAATGCCCATTTAAAGCAAGATTTACATTAAACGGACATCTCAACCACATGGTAGAGTTCTGTAATGCAAATATTCAAATGAATTTGCACATGCCATGCACTATGGCAAAGGTGTTTTGATGTAATTAGAAAGCATTTTGTGAGGAAAAGGGCAAAACATTATTTTGACTTGTCCCCCCTTTTCTTTAAAAAATGGGGTCAAATTGTAAACTATAAAATACTCTGTTTCAAAAGTATAGTCACATGACATAAACAATATGTGTGTTAACATTTAGTGTGCTAAAATCACTTACTAAACTTTTCTGTGTAAAGATATAGCCAATTTTACAATTTAGTTGCACATTGATGATTTAAAGAACTTATAGCTTAAATAGTACATGTAAAGTCTTTTATAAAATTATAAGCTAAAAATTTCTGCCCATTAACTTCAGTTGTGTCTGACTATAACTTTGAATATTATTATTTTTTTTTTTAATAAATGGCTGATGAGTAAAAATTTATATTTTGTGGTAATCAACACTATGCCACAAATGCCATAGATTGAGCTTAACTTGTATTGAACCCGGAATAGACCTTTAAGCATTTATTTATACCAGGAAACATCTTGGTTACTGTCATAACCTCCATTCCCTGATAGAGGGAACTAGACATTGTGTTGATGTAGTGACAGTAGGGGTCGCTCTTTGAGAAAAGGCCAATGAGGATTGGCGAGTGAAATTTACATGTCAATCCCCCGGACATACTGGTATAAAATCGTAACCACTCATTCAAGTTTTGTGCTTAGGATCCGAGACAGGGTCCTGAACATTTCAGAGGGTAGTATAGCATTGTGGTAAGAGGGAAACAACGGCGGTTATGACAGTAACCGAGACGTTCCCCTTCTGTCACTCACTCGATGTTGTGTTGATGTAGTGACACTAGGGGTTCCAATACGAAACGCCACAACTGCTGAACTGTGTAATGTGGACTGCCGATGCAGCTGCAAGCAAGCAGTAGCATGCATAATAGCAGTTGCACCGGTTTTCACGTAGCCTCCCCCAATGCCCCAAAAGGCGTAATTCCCCACATCCCTGGATGGGGGGTGAATAGACGTAACTAGCATGAGAGCAGGCCGCGCCAGCCGCTACCTTTTCTCTCTATGTTTTTTCTCTCCACAGTGTATTAGATTTGGCTTGGGCCAACTAATGCTATTATTCGCACAGGGGAAAGTGTTCTATTCTTTTCCTATTCTTTCAGGGGGAAAAGACACCACGGAGACCACATCCTGCCTGAAGGGGAGGTTAACATGTGGCAAGCACATCATGTGGGCTCATCAGCTGCACATGGAAGAGGCACGGTGGTAGGTCCAGTTCTACAAACGCAGCAACTGGGGCCAGAGAGGGCTCTGCCCAAGGGACAAGCGGCCTACCGATAGGGGGACAGTACCATGGAAAATCACATAGGGGGCTAGCAGAGGTAACCGGTACTCGCATCCACTGTGGCGTTGCGACGTGAGCATAAGCCACCTTGGCGGTTTATATATATGCTACCGTCACTGTGCTGTCCATTCGGACCAACGCATGCTTGCCCTGGATCAAAAGTGAAAGCTTCCGCAGGGCAAGCAGTACTGCCAAAAACTCGAGGTAGTTGATATCCCAACACAGTCGCGGTCCCATCCAGTAACAGGAGGCTGTGTGCCCATTGCACACGGCGCCCCAGCCTAGCTTGGAGACATCTGTCCTAATGAAGCACTTACCTCCCTCCATGTACCTGGCGTCGGGGGATGTCAAGTCACAGATGTTTGGTGTCCGGTTGCCGTGATAATGGCGGTCGTAAACACCAGCTGTGTGACCCAAGGATTGAGGAAACCACACTTTTTTTTTAAATGTGGGTGAACATGAAACAAAAGGGAACACAAAATGTATTTCCGGCCCTCCACCAGGGGATGGAGTGGTCCGGACACCAGCTTCAGGGTTCCGGCAGACATCTCCCTCCCTGGGTAGTCCATCTCAAGGGCGCTTGGGAGCTGTCTTCGGTGTCCTGGTGCCAGGCTGTGAGGTGCCGGGCGACCGCTTCCTGCAGGGGGCTATGTGCTAGAGGCCGATGACTGGGCGCGGGCTGTAGTGGAGCCACATGGGCTTTTGCTGCCGCAGGGGGATGCCCTCGGCGAGCAGACGGGGTACGGGATCTTGAGCCGCGCTGGGGCAAGATATGCTTTTTAACCTCTGTCTGCTTCTTCACCACCGAGAATTGCTTTGCAAAGTCCTCGATTGTGTTGCCGAATAGGCCGATCTGGGAGATAGCTGCATTGAGATAGCGAACTTTGTCAGAGTCCCTCATCTTGATCAGATTCAGACATAGGTGGAGCTCCTGGACCACCAAGGTGAGCATTGCCTGCCCGAGTGCTTGCACCGTGACCTGAGGGCGAGGTCGATCACAGAGCGCAGCTCCTGAATCACATCAGGATCAGGACTACCCATGTGCAGCTCTATCAAATGCCTTGGCCTGGTGGACTTGGCGGCCTGTCCGGAAGAAGGAAAAACATGAACCATCCACGAACGCTGCTTCAGTGTGATCACAGCCCAGGCATGTGAGGCAGCACTGTCAAAGCACCCAGGGGTATACTTTGCACTGATCGTGCAGAAGGAGAGCAAGCCGCTGAAATGCACCGTATATCCAACAGCATACGCTTCTTATTTATAGGTGAATGGCTCCGCAGTTGTGGTGTTTCATATAGGAACCCCTAGTGTCGCTACATCAACACAACATCGAGTGAGTGACAGAAGGGGAACGTCTCGTTTATTGTCGTTGTTTCCCTCTTGCCACAATGCTGTACTACCCTCTGAAATATCCGGGACCCTGTCTCGGATCCTCAGCACAAAACCTGAATGAGTGGTTGCGAGCTAGCTAATTTTATGCCCGTATTTAAGGGGGAGTGCCATTCAAATTCCACTCGCCAATTCTCATTGGCCTTATCTCAAAGATCAGAGGTGTTTGAAGCTCCCAAGAGCAACTCCTAGTGTCACTACATAGACACAACTTCGAGTGAGTGTCAGAAGGGGAAATGATGCAATGAGTACAATTAGACCTGTCGCAATTATTAAATAATCATCTAATCACGGTTATTTGAGACAACCGTGATTATTATTATGCCCAAATAAGGGAATTTTAAGCGAATATAGTGTATAAATGCCATGAATGCAATGTTTATGTGTCATTCAGTTGAACTCTGAGTCCGAGCATCACTGTGCTGCACCGCCGACTTCAACCAGCTCCTGTACGGAAAAGCGTGTGAAGCGCTCTGATGCACTCTGATGCACGTGCTGTCAGCAGACTTCCGCAAATATATAAACAAACAAGTATAAACTGTGAAAGTGAACGCAAAGTGCTCCAGTTTCACTTTAAACAATCGTGTATTGGCAAATGTTCCTGGTTAATTTACGCCGTCTTAAAGGAGCAATATGCAACATTGACATCAAGTGTTTATAAATGGGTACTGCACTCCAAATTCAAATATTGGAGAGAGTTGTCTCCCCCACCCCACTCCCTAGACCCAAAGCTCACATAAGTTACCAGGTTGAGGACATGCAACAGGAATGAGCAAACTGACAATGGCAAGCAACGAGCCTTACACTGTAAGTTGATCAGCTAATGTATACGTTTGCAATGTTTTTATTGTTTGCAAATTATAAACCAGCTCATGTGGATTTTTTATAACTCTGTCAATGTTAGCTACTGTAGATGTATTGCTGGCTTCCATGGCTGCAGAGCACTGTGTTTGTCTGCTAACTTGTTTCAGATCTAGCAATCCGGGGTGTCAAAATACTATTGGGAAATGGGCAGTGGGCGGGATCACACAGGCCAAAACACAAACAGAAATTCCAGCCCAGAGCGGACATTTCAAAGTAGAATAAATTGGCTGTAGCATTGTTTTCAGAGAAGCCAGTATTTCAACTTAGCATGTTTCCTAAATCTCTGATAACACATTATGATAATTTTATACTTTGTGTACACATGCAAAGAAAGCACACCTTAAGAAATATGACAATTATATGACAATTAATCGTCATAATCACAGTTATTTGTTTGACAATTAATCGTCAGCCAAATTTAATAATCGTGACAGCCCTACGTACAACAAGCCATATAACCCACATTTTGCAAAAATGTATTTATAGTAACTTGATTCTATGAGACCAGGTTGGATTTGTAATAAATAGATACATTTACTATCAATAGTTGTCAGAATAGCAATTCTTCCGCCAAGTGATATACATCATTATCCCAACATAATCCTGACTTAACTTTCTCTTTCTGTCATACTAACAAATGGCCCGCAAAGCTGCACATCATGGCATGTTTGAAAAAATTATCTTTCAAAGATTTCACCACTGATTAATACACTCAACGTTAACAAAAGTCAAAGAAATACAGCAAAATAATGTGGGCTTGGAGAGTGCATTTCTTAATTTCCTTTCATTCTTCATTTCCACACACTGACAGGGTTATGACAGCATAGCTAGAATGGAGAATAGAATGCCTGTGTGACTGTCCAATCAGATTTCCTGAACAGGTCAGGGGCCTTTCTGTGGACCAATCAAGATGAGAGAATCAAAAGATGAGTCGCAAACCAGTGGCATCAGGTGAGAGAAAACGTGGATACAAACTCATGTAGAATGATTATAAATCATCGATGTTCAATTATAAAAACATGAATAAAAAGGTCAACTTTTGTGCAATACTTCCCAAATAGTTTTCACTTGCATGTTGTTATTGCTTAATATATACACTTATTCATACATTTATTAAATATATTTCAAAAGCATAAACCTAAACATCATAAAAAAACAAAATGCCCTATTTCAGGATTTGTCACCAATGCAACAGAAATACATTATTATAGTGAAATACAAAGGAGTGATTTTGTCATTTTGCTACAGTCCGCATTGTGTTTACATTCCTTACTGTAATGTCTGGACATTGTGTTGTCACTTTCCTTGTCATGTTGATGCCAACAGAATGGTGCTACTCAGAGATGGGTCCTAACTTACCCATTCCTATTTACCTAAAGTCCTCTGCAAGAACATTTCAGGATTTCATGCTCATCTGCAACATATTTCATATAATAAAGGCTGATGACGATTAAACTATACTGAACATTATGTTCAAAGGTTTTCTAACCCCTTAATGAATTCATCATATGTGTCCACTTTACATTAAGGTAAAAAACAATTAAGCATTTATAGCATGTGCAGTACAATGGCTCAACTATTTGGCTGGTGTTGCATGAAAGTCTTTCTATTTTATGTGTTTTGTTATTACCGCATAAACATTTGTAGATGAATTATTAGTCATTTGAACCACTGTTTACCCTTTACAAAGAGAACATTCATGTAACTATAATGTGTTTCCCAAATTTTAGGGATGTCCTTATATTGGTATCGGAATCGGGTCCGATGCTATGCTCACATACTTGTGCTCTTACACGTAAAAATGACCGATAAAGAAAAATGATGCCGTCTGATGTAAGAATGTCACTGCATACACATTCATCACACAAAAATTACAATCGCATTATGTCCTAGTGTGATTATTAAACCGCAAAGTCTGCCATTTAATGAAATAATAAATAGTGTGCAGTGCTGTGTGCTTCATGATAAATGTATTTATTTGTAAAGGGACGGACAGTACAAAAACACAATTTCAGCTCAAATGCATTGTACATAGAGATAATAGCAGATCCTAATTTGCATCTCAGGTCCCTAGATAGGCTTTTCCCTAAAAAAAGTATTAGATTACAAAATAATAAGTTTTCTCCCAACCCTGGTAACATATAATAAAAAAGGATTAGAACAAAATTAGAGCACAGGTCTGTTCTCTGGTTAATATAAATGAGTACAAATCTGGTTTCTTTAAAGCTAGTGCTTCACCATTATTGTAAAATACTTTATAATTTGTATTTATTTTATTTTATTTGGTAACACATTCCGAAGTTGAGAACCCTTCTCAGAAAAAGCCCTTTGCCCCTGTGTATTATACAATAGTCAATCCTACAGTTATCCTACACTCACTGTGCTCCTGGTTGTTCTGATACAGTCCTGTCTATTTATACATTTAGATAACACCTGTGTGTGAAGCCGTCTGCTCATATACTGTAAACACCACATAATGAGCATCGCAAGCACTCTATGTGTGTAGTAGATGATAGAGAGCAGAGTGTGCATTCACTTTGAAGCATGCAGAACACGCAGACTACATATTTATTGAATTAAATCAAAGCCTTTTGCATTTTAATAATCACATTGGGTCATGTAGCAACATGTCTAGAGGTTTTAAAAAAAATTAAAAACTTGAAAGGCTTCACTAAGTTTTCCACCAAAATAAAAAGTTCATTTAAATGGGAAAAGACACTTTATCTTACATCTGTGATGCTTTTTGTGCAGCACTTTATTTGACAAAAATAACTCCCATATCTCAATGTTATGATAACATTTAATTAAACTGCTGATTATGGAATTCAGAAAAAATGTAACAGAAAACACACACACACACACACACACACACACACACACACACACAAAAAAGCATTTCATAGGGCCCTAAATGCTAACATGCAGAGATGCTTTAGTTCATGAAAAAGAACCGCCCCTTACAATGGCAAAAGGCGCCTTATTAATAGACAGAATTTACTTATTTGTAGAATGTGAAAATGTGAATTTTTATTTTTGACCATTTTTAACGATGTGACAGCTAAACATTTGTTTTTAGTGATTCATTAATAAAATAAGTATTCTGTGAAATCTGTAAAAAAAATTATCATTTTGTCACTTTATATTTGAACTGCAACATAACAGAAAAAATAAAACAAAAACAGGTATCATTATATTACTGAGTTCCAACATTTATAAAGTAATGTTTTTTTGACACTCCAAAACATTATATCAGTATAACCCCCCAAAATATATCAGATTCTGTGCTATTTTTAGGTTGCTAATTAAAATAATCATATTTGAGACAATTTCAGATTTTCATGTCTCCATTGAAGCACACAAAATGCTCTTTGGAACAAATAATGCTCAAATAATGCTGGATTATCTAACATGGTAACATCTAATAAATAACATGGACCATCGGATTTTGCACAAATTTGAGGAGTCCATGCCAGTGCATGCTTTCATTAAAGCAAAAGGGTGAATACAATTCAAATACTTATGAAAGTCTTAAATTCATGTTATTTTTCAGTCAAATTGTTATGCTGATAAAATAGTTTGTAATTAAATAATATCTTTGAAAAAATGGATTTTCACATGCGGTGTAACAGTAATTGTTTTTAAATAAAAACTTAACCAAACTGTATTTTAGCAGTACTGTTTAAGACATCCCTAGAACAAACTGTAAATGTAACTTCTTAACTATGTTGCAAAAAAAAACTGCTGTTGTGTCACAGACAATTGCAGAAGTATAGTTAGATGAGGGAAGAGTGCAAGAAAGATGACTGTAAGTGTGATTAAGTGGTTTTTCTTTTTGTTTTTTTTAAGGGCCATGCTAATTTAGGGTAAGAACGATTCTACAGTTTGTGAAAGTGTAGATTCTGCTGCCCTGAGGGAATGCAAATATTTTGATTATTTATTTTAATGAATAATTACGATTATAAAGCATTATGGAATCATCTTTGTTCAGTGCTTTTTCTGGTATTTGCTGTATCCTTTTCAACATTTCTAAAAAATGTATGATAAAAAGTCATATAAATAATTATTACAATTATTTTTACATTATTTTCCCCCAGTTTATCAGATATAACATCAATCTTGATCAATATATCCCATGTTTTACTGAAGAGTCAGCAACCATAGAATGTTACAGCAAATATTTGAAAATTATTTTTGTACATTTCACATTAGGGAAAAGCAATTAAAAAAACAGGGTGAGATGCCATGCGTATTGTTTTAGCATCTCCTTCAAGTCACAACTGGTTGTATAACACAAAAATAAATGCTGATGTAATGAATTTCTAAAAATATTACAATGACATATCATCTATGATATAAAAAAAAATGCCTACACATTTTTCACAGATCACATTTTTACACATTACTGCAAACTGATGAAAATGTGCCTTTACGCAGATCTTCTTGGTGGTCCAGGGGTCTCCTTCTCAAGACTAGCTGCTGTGCATGTCTGTTGAGTGAGATGGTGAGCCAGTCAAAGACTTCCCCATCTTTGTCACTGGAGCAGGTACTGAAAAGCCATTTCATCATGATGCTAGCCCGTTTGGAAAAAGTCACAAATGAGATCTCTTTATATCCCACTTGTTTCTTCTAGACACCAACGAGATGAAATGGAGAGCTTTTCTTATTATTAAATTAGAATTTTTTGTTTCAGTTTTCTGCTTCTCTGAGTTTCTCATGAGAAAAAGACCCCAGTAAACTCACATGTGATTGGTAACCAATAATATTTATTTTTTTTTAAATACCAGAAGCGAATGATGTTCATGACTTTCTGTTCCATTGAAGATTTTTCCACCAATGCAGACAGAACACTGTACTAAAATCCATCGTTTTCAGCACTACCATTCAGGCTAAACACTGTAAAATAACTACTACATTTGTAGTGAACAACATAAGGCTTGGCCAGAGTAGTCAAATTCCTGAAAAAAATACTCTTATGAGTTGATTCTTTTGATTCTACACTGCCAAATATACAGCTTGGCCAGATTAGTCGGTTCTTTTTGAATTTACAGCGCAAAACATATAGCGCTACCAATGTAGTCCTATTCCCGAACGAATGACTCTTACGAGTCAGATATTTCATTCTACAATGCAAAACATACAGTGTGACCTGTATAGTCTGATTCCCGAACAAATGACTCAAATGACTTATGGTTTAGTTCTTTAGATTCTACACAGCAAAACATGCAGCCCGACCAGTGCAGTCTGATTTTTTAATCTGCAGCCCAAAAATCATACAGAGTGGCCAAAGTAGTCAGATTAGCAAAAAAAAAAAAAAAGGCTTATGAGTCAGTTCTTTTTTAATCTACAGTGTGAAATATACAGCGCGACCAATGTAGCATGATTCCCAAATGATTGACTCTTATGAATCAGAGTCAAAACATACAATGCTAGAGATGGAAACTCAAGTCTGCAAAAACAATTATTTGCGACTCGACTCAGACTTGTAAACAAATTACTTGAGACTTCACTTGGACTCGAGATCATGTTTAAATGCATTTTCATATCTCTTGAACAGGAAAAATCACCGGGATAGAGAGAAGAGCTGCCGCTCACTCTGTAAGAGCTGTCTAACTCATTCCTGCAGATCTGTTCTTTCTTTAGTAGGTATGGCTGATTCAAAAGAACCAACACATTTGAATGACTCATTCATTAATTGAAATCTTCTCTTCGACACGAGTAATAATTAAGAATGCTGTATGTAAAACATGTGGGATGAACACTAGCACAACTACATTGAACTTCATGAGACATTTGAAAACTCAGAAAAGATGAGTCAGGTTTTCATGCTGTGAAAACAAATGTTTTTCTGTCTATGTGATCATAAACACAATGACCTGTCAAACATCATAATGACCTCTTTTGCTTGATTTGAATCCTGCTGTGCTTTTTTCTACACTGTTTACAGGGTATGCACAAGGCTCTTTAAGTGCTCGAAATTAGCTTTTAGAAATTTTAGAACTGGAATACCTGAAAAATCTTCTTGTTTTGTTGAATACTTTGAGTTTGAAGTGCTTGAAATTAAAACGGACCGTTTCTTCCGTGTAATGTGTATCCATCAAAGATGACATTCACTCACTCCACTATCACAGAATAATGTCTTTTAATATCATATCTCTTATGAAGAAGAAACATTAATTTTAATCACACATAGCACATACAGACGCAATAAAAAAAAAAAGAGATTCTTCTCTCTCATTAATAAACGAACCGGAACACCAGCATGAGTTGCGAGATGTACGCTAAACTCTTAAAGTTCTATTTTAGCACTTTGTACATAAATGAATGTAAACTTAATGTTATTTCTTGTAAATTATACACATTTATTTCAAACAGTGACACCTCATATCAAGTAATATATTTTTTTTTTTAATTAAATGTGATAATAAAAATAATGACAAACATATGATTAAAAACATTTATTATACATTATTACTTGTTCTGCAACTGATCCGCCTGAATATAGCCCTTTATTTTTAAGGCTTTTTTGTTAATCTTTTCTTATAGAGAAAGGTATGTGAGAAACTCTGATCTTTGATCATTTATATTGTTTTAAAAAACTATGTGATTATATTGTATCGAGATTATATTGAATCATGAACATCCTATAGTATATTGAACTGAATCGTGAGATAACAATATAGTCCAGTCCCCATTTATAAAGTGTATGCAGTTGTGGTGCATATGGATTTTTCATAGATGTTATCCCAATGATGGTTTAAGTCTTGTTTTAAATGTTAAAAATTAAAAGTCTATAATGCAGTCATTTTAGTCTTTTCCCCCCAAAAAATAATTTGTCATATGGACTACTGTCATTATAATTCTATAGTGCTTTTTGTTCTTTTTGGTGCTTGATAGATTTGGTCACTATGAAATGTCATTGCATGGCAGGAGTTGCCAAATGATTCTTCAAAAATTCCTCTCCACAATGTCAATAAACTGCGCACAAAGGTTTGTACTATATTTGTGCATGCATTTAAGTGCACACCATGAACACTGCAGTCTTCTTCCTGTTTCCTTATTACATGTGTGTGTTTTTCACACAGTAGTTCCTGACCAGTCTGTTCAGTTTCTCTTATGAGTCTGACTCACTAGTTGTCGTGTATTCTTTCCTTCACAGCTGTTCAGCTTAAAGCATCTCACCTGGCATCCTCGGATCTCTTTCAGCTGCTGCATTTCTACACTCTAAGCAGGTGGGCATGAGTTATTTTTATTTAGCAGCTATTTCCAACAGTAGATAATAATTGATAGTCGAGAAGGAGAAAAGAGTTGGCCTATTTAAATTTAATTGTTTTCCTTTCAAAACAGTTACATTACAGTACAGTGATGGCATTAGATACTTTGATTTATTACACAGTTCTCTGTAATATTTGATTCTGAATGCAGAATCGCATTCAGCTGTCAAATATTTTTGTATGATGACTGTATAATTGACCATTGTCCCACACAAATGATTTCCTACATAACTTTACTGCTTTCATATCTCTCATGTTGTTTCAATCTACGGTCTCTAATCAATATTTTGTGACTATTCATTTATTTGGTGAGAAGCCATGTACTAAGTGGGATAATGTACAGTCATTATCACAAAATAAACCCCTTCAGGGTGACACAAGACTGCATCAAGGGGTTTATTTTGCAGTAATTACCGAATGGAAGCACATTAACCCTTTACATGTACAGTGGTACTGAATGATTGCCATATTCATATGCCATAGAGTTTACATACAGTTTTAACCCTGTTCAATTAAACTTATTTGAATATTGCTTTTCACAATGCATGTTTTTACAAAGCAGATTTATAAAGAATAGTACCTTACAAACCTCCATTGAGCAAGCCAAAGTCAACAGTGGTAGATGAGGAAGAGGTACTTTTTGTGCTACTCCAAAGTACTATTGTGTGTTGTGGTACTTTTTTGTTTGTGTTGTTTCACTGTGTTACCCAAAATGTTGGGTTTCAGTTTAATGTTTTTCAATTGTTATTTATCTGACTCTACCCATCTTTCTCTCAGGGATGTGTTACTGGTTGCTTCTTGGGTTTACAACCATAAAAGTTTAGTTTTCAGGTCAGTTCACATGGTCCAAGTCAGTACCTGGCCTGTCATTCACTATTCATATAATTAATCAAACTGTCATTCTCAAGAGTTTGTGTGTGTCTTTCAGAAGCTTGCCTGTGTTCTTCTTCAGATCCACACATCAGCAGTATGACTGCGGGAACACCAGGCACAGTAGAAATGGCAAAAACGGTCATGTGTACTATACAGGTGATATTGACCTTTTGATGTCTGTTTTTTGCTGCTTTAACTGACTTATACTTTAAAACATTTTTAATTATACATTTTAATTTTAATAATGAAATGTATTTTCTGCATGAATTTTGTGTGCAGTCTGTGGACATTTCACAGAGAAAACTGAAACTCACATATGTTCATATGTCCAACAACACTTTTAGCTTTGGCCACTGAGGGGCAGTGATTGAAATTTTGATTCAGCATCATAAATCAGCAGCAGAACTTTCAACCTACTGTCTCTGAATTCTTTTGCGCAACCTTGTTATGCATGTCACAGATTTAAACACTCGACGTTGTGTCGATGAAGTGACACTAGGGGTCGCCCTTGGGAGCCCCAGACACCTCTGATCTTTGAGAAAAGGCGTGAAATTTGCCACTACCCCGGACATACGGGTATAAAAAGAGCTGGAATGCAACCACTCATTCAGAATTTTTCTTCCGAGCCGAGCGGTTGTGTTTCAGCGAGCTAAATTCCTCTGCTGCATTACAGCGGCTTCTCCCCCTCTTGCACCGGTTGAGTGCAGAGAATGCCCCTGGTAGACACGATCACTCAGGCCAGGGCCCCCTCTGCTAAGCGCCTGTATGACCTGAAGTGGCGTCTGTTCGCTAAGTGGTGTTCTTCCCGTCGCAAAGACCTCCAGAGATGCTTAGTCGGATCAGTGCTTTCCTTTCTGCAGGAGAGGTGGCTGTCCCCCTCACCCTTAAAGGTGTCTGTAGCCACTATATCGGCACTTCACGATGCAGTAGACAGAAAGTATTTAGGGAAGCATGACTTGATCGTCAGGTTCCTGAGAGGTTAAACCCCCCCAGACTGCACCTCGTTCCCTCGTGGGACCTCTCCATGGTCCTTCGGGGCCTACGGAGAGCTCCAATTGAGACCATAGAGTCAGTTGAGCGCTCCATCAAGAGTGTAGGGGACCTGCAGGCATTCTCTGTCAGCGAACCGTGCCTGGAGTTCGGTCTGGGATACTATCACATGATCCTGAGACCCTGACCGGGCTATGTACCCTAGGTTCCCACAACTCCATTCAGGGATCAGTTGATGAACTTTGCCTCCTCCTTCCCCAGGAGGAGGCAAACCCAGCCTTGGCGTTGCTGTGTCCAGTGCGTGCTTTGCGCATCTATTTGGATTGCACACAGAGCTTTAGAAGCTCCAAGCAGCTCTTTTTCTGCTTTGGTGGATAGCGGAAAGGATCCGCCCACTGGGTCATTGATGCCATCGCTATGTCATATCACGCCCAGGACGTGTTGCCCCCTGTGGCGCAATGTGCCCATTTTACCAGGGGTGTAGTGGCCTCCTGGGCTCTGACCAACGGCGCCTCTCTAGCAGACAATTGTAGAGCAGCGGGCTGGGCAACACCTGGTTCTACATCCTCCGGGTTGAGCCGGTTTCATCCCTTGTGATGTCAGGTTCAAACAGGCAAGACTTGGGACAGCTGGCCGGGTGTACCGCTTGCGCATAGTGCCTTTACCCTCCCTTGAGGCGAAGACATGTGCTCCTTCTCCCAGTCGCATTCACAAAAGTGTGGACCCTGGATGTCCTTCCTCCTTAGCCCTGTGTCTGGTGAGTTTTTGGAGAAACTCACCACCGGCCAAGTACGTGTGTCAATTAGGCCCTGTACTGTGGTAGGTTCTTCAAATGCATTGGTTGTCCCATTGGTAACCCAGTGTGATGTATTTTCTGCAAAGGCGTTTCACTGTTGGTAAACCACATAATACTTTGGCAGAGGCCTCTCTGTTCCCGGTCACCATGTTTGTAGTAAATCCTCCCCCTTCGGGTAGGACCTACCACGGGACCCTTCCACATGACTTGCTTCCGACCGGACTCGGGAAGACCATGTGATGTATTCCCACTCTAAAGCCCCCTCCGCTGTGTCGTCCTCTTTGGAGGGACACCACCCGACGTGGACCTTATATGGCCCCCAGCTGAACGATTTTGTTCCTTATGGGTCAGCCAGTCATTATTTTTTGTGCAGCTGACTTTTCCCCATGGTGCATGGGACCGTTTGACACCTACGAGTGCGATGGAGGAGGTTACGCGATGGCCTGGTGCGCTGGTTACGAGGCACACAGAGCTCTGCCCGTCTCACCACTAGTCCATGTAACACAGTTCAGTAGTTGTGCCGTTGTGTGTCCCTCCTGCCACAACACTGAACTACCTGCTGAAATTGCCAGGACCTTGTCTCGGCTCCTCAGCACAAAGCCTTAATGAGTGGTTGCATTTCAGCTCCTTTTATACCCGTATGTCTGGGGAAGTGGCATGCAAATTCCACTCGCCAATTCTCATTGGCCTTTTCTCAAAAATCAGAGGTGTCTGGGGCTCCCAAGGGCGACCCCTAGTGTCACTTCATCGACACAACATCTCATTCCCTCCATAAGGGAATGGAGGTTACGACAGTAACTAAGACATTTTATAGCTTATCCATGTCTGTTAGCTTTGAGGACATCTGTATGCTAGTCTACTTCTAAAAGTTGACAAAATAAAGTTTTAGCAGATATACACATTTAATATCTTTCTCTTCTGGGAAAATAAACAAAACATTTTGATGACTTAACTTATAATCCCCTCACTTGTCCAATAAAATACTGTCTACAATGGAAATACCACTAATGCTACAAGCAAAATTGGAAGCTATCAATTTGACAGCCTCCATTTGAACACATTAATGTTCTTGATGATGATAGAGTGCTTCTTCATCAGAACAGCCTTGGATCTTGTCTAGATTATGACCTACCTCAAAAATCAAATGCAGGTTCATTTACTCTCTGATTCTTACAGGTCTGCAGGTGTAGGTGAAGGTGGTGCCTTGGTGGCAAAGATTTTTCATGAAATGTATTTCCATGACACAAGCTATCAAGTGTGGTTTTGCCACACTGTGTACACTAAAGGCTATTGGCTTTTATAAAAACAGGGCAAGCCTTTCGAGATGTCCCATATCAACTTCCTATTTGAATAAGAAATTTGTAAACACAGGAATGAAGATTGTGTTCATCAGTTCATTACTTGGAGTTTTTAGCTATTAAAAGCATCTCTTGTCTTATTATTCCAAGAAATGATGCTGCATGATTAATGGACCTATATCTTTTGAACACAAAGTCCAAACTTTATGAAGTTGGAACACATCAGAATATTCAGAGGATGCTTTCACACAAGGGGTGCTACAAATAAAAACTTTGCAACCACAAGATTGAGGAAGTTGAGATTTTGCAAGCATTCTCTTAGGCGCAAGTGCTAACATATTATTAATAGGACAAAGAAAGTAGCCAGTACTTTCTCAATATTCAGTAGCCAGTATCTTCACTTGGTATATATGTGTAGGGTGTCAACAATATTTTTTGACCAATTGACCAATAGAAAATTGTAAAGTAATAATGCATACTTTTACATTTATGTTTATATCTTAGGAACCTTTTGAGCTAGAAGCTAAATTCCTCTTTCCACTGAATTCTGAGAGTCCCAATATAGGAAGCATTTAGAAATGTGTAAAACGTTTGGTTACGTATGTAACCTCCGTTCCCCGAGGGAGGGAACGACACATTGTGTCGGAGAAGCGACACTAGGGGTCTCTCTTGAGCGCCGATATTCACCTCTGATCTTATTGAAAAGGGCCAATGGGAGTTGGCAGTCGGTATTTGCAGGGCTTGTGTGGAAAGTATGGTGCGGTGGTAGATCCAGCCTCGAAAGGGGGAGTTGCTACAGCACGGCGACCGAGGCAGCTGTAACTGCCTAAGGGAGACACGGGGGTCCGCTCGTAAGGGGACAGAACCGTGGAATTACACACAGGGGGAGTCCGAACAGGAGGCCTTCTTATTTTACCTGTGGAGCCCCTATACCAGTACGGGGTGGCCATCAGGGTACCCGCAGTGGCTTGGGTCGGTGAGTTCCTCCGCTGAACCGCGGACCCGGAGGGCTGGGGAGGAATTGACCAGGGGCCCGACTCGGAGTGGGGCGCCCTGGGAAGAAGGCGCACTACTTTACCTTGACGTCAGGAAAAGGGCGCTGGGCGCAAGTGATCCACCCGGCCGGTCGGTCTACGTGTTACCGAGTTCTACGGGCTCGGACCTGAGAAAACACGAGACGCAACCGACTCAACGCGGAGGTTGTAAAACCTCGCGAAGGTGTTGGGTGTTGCCCAACCCGCGGCTCTACAGATGTCTGCTAGGGAGGTGCCCTTGGCCAGTGCCCACGAGGACGCAACACCCCTTGTTGAGTGAGCTCGGACCCGTAAGTGTAGGGGCACGGCCTGGGTGTGATAAACCAGTGTGATGGCATCGAAAACCCAGTGTGCGAGCCTCTGTTTGGAGACGGCATTCCCTTTCTGCCGTCCCCCAAAGCAGACAAAGAGCTGCTCAGAGCGTCTGGTGCTCTGTGTGCGGTCCAGGTAAATGCGCAGGGCGCGCACTGGACACAGCAATGAAAGGGCTGGGTCTGCCTCCTCCCGGGGCAGCGCTTGCAGGTTCACTACCTGATCTCGGAATGGTGTGGTAGGAACCTTGGGCACATAGCCCGGTCGCGGTCTTAGGATCACAGACGTATCTGCCGGACCGAACTCCAGGCAAGTGTCGCTGACAGAGAACGCTTGCAGGTCCCCGACCCTCTTAATGGAGGCGAGCGCGATCAGCAGGGCCATCTTAAGAGAGAGGGCCCTGAGTCCAACTGATTCGAGCGGCTCGAAGGGAGGTCTCTGGAGTCCTGCCAAGACTACCGAGAGATCCCAGGAGGGAACTAGGCCTGGCCGGGAGGGATTCAACCTCCGAGCGCTCTCAGGAACCTGAGGATCAGGTCGTGCTTACCCAAAGACTTGCCGTCTACAGGATCGTGGTGGGCGGCGATAGCGGCAACATACACCTTGAGGGTGGACGGGGACAGCCTCCTGTCCAGCCTCTCCTGTAGGAACAGAAGCACTGACCTAATCGCGCATCTCTGCGGGTCTTCGGCTCGGGAAGAACACCAATCTGCGAACAAGCGCCATTTTAGGGCGTAAAGGTGCCTGGTAGAGGGGGCTCTGGCTTGGTTGATGGTATTCACAACGGTCGCCGGTAAGCCGGCTAGCTCTTCCGCGTCCCGTCCAGGGACCAGACGTGGAGGTTCCAGAGGTCTGGGCGCGGGTGCCAGAGCGTGCCCCGTCCCTGAGAGAGGAGGTTCTTTCTCAGGGGAATTCGCCAGGGAGGAGCTGTCGCGAGGAGCCTGAGTTCCGAGAACCAAGTCCGAGTGGGCCAGTAGGGGGCCACCAACGTGACTTGCTCCTCGTCCTCCCTGACCTTGCACAGCACCGGTGCAAGAAGGCTCACTGGGGAAATGCGTACTTGCGCAGCCCCGAGGGCCAGCTGTGTGCCAGCCGCCTGTCCCGAGGGGAGCCTCTGTTAGGGCGTACCAGAGCGGGCAGTGGGAGGTTTCCTGGGCGGCGAACAGGTCTACCTGGGCCTTGCCAAACCGTTCCCAAATCAGCTGGACCGACAGGGGTGAAGCCTCCACTCCCGCCGGGCAGGCGTTGTCGTGATAGCGCGTCCGCTACGACGTTGAGCTTGCCGGGGATGTGAGTGGCACGCAGCGACTTGAGTCGCTGCTGGCTCCATAGGAGGAGACGGCGGGCGAGTTGTGACATGTGGCGGGAGCGTACGCCGCCTTGGCGATTTATGTACGCCACCACCGTGGTGCTGTCCGATCTCACGAGGACATGTTTGTCCCGAACTAACGGGAGGAACTTCCTGAGAGCAAGAAGGACGGTCAGCAACTCCAGGCAATTGATGTGCCAACGCAGCGGGGCCCCTTTCCAACGGCCCGCTGCTGCATGCCCGCTGCACACGGCACACCACCCGGACCGGGAGGCGTCGGTTGTGACCAGGACGCGTCGGGACACCTGCTGCAGGGGTACTCCTGCCCGTAAAAAGCAGAGGTCTGTCCAGGGTCGGAGTGTTTTGAGGCAGGCGGGGGTGATCCTTACCCGATGCGTGCCACGGTGCCATGCTTGTCTCGGGACTCGAGTCTGGAGCCAGTGCTGTAGTGGTCTCATATGCATCAACCCCAGCGGCGCGACTGCCGCGGAGGACGCCATATGCCCCAGGAGCCTCTGGAAAAGTTTTAGAGGGACCACTGTGCCTGGCTTGAAGGAAGCGAGGCAGTCCATCACCGACTGAGCACGCTCGCTCGTGAGACGTGCTGTCATTGAGACTGAGTCTAACTCCAACCCGAGAAAAGAGATGCTCTGAACCGGAGTGAGCTTGCTCTTTTCCCAGTTGACCTGAAGCCCCAAGCGGCTGAGGTGCCGGAGCACCTGGTCTCTGTGTGTGCATAGTAACTCTCGAGAGTGTGCTAGGAGGAGCCAGTCGTCGAGGTAGTTTAGAATGCGGATGCCGGCTACTCGTAGCGGGGCAAGGGCCGCCTCTGCGACTTTCGTGAAGACGCGAGGGGACAGAGACAGGCCGAAGGGGAGGACTTTGTACTGAAACGCCTGGCCATCGAACGCGAACCGTAGGAAGGGTCGGTGTCATGGCAGAATTGAGACGTGGAAGTACGCGTCCTTCAGGTCCACCGCTGCGAACCAATCTAGATGCTGAACGCCAGCCAGAATATTTCTCTGCGTAAGCATTTTGAACGGGAGTTTTAACAAGGCCCGATTGAAAACTCGCAAGTCCAGGATTGGTCGTAAGCCGCCGCCTTTCTTGGGTACAATGAAGTAAGGGCTGAAGAAACCCTTCCTCATTTCGGTTGGAGGGCCGTGTACTGTGGAAAAGCGGACGCCCCTGAAGGGGGGCGGGAGCCGGGCAAACTGAATTGCGTAACCGAGTCGAATGGTCCGGTGCAGCCAGCGTGATGCATTGGGAAGCGAAAGCCACGCTTCCCAGCTCTGCGCTAGGGGCACCAAAGGGACGAGTATTTTGGACATACCCGGCGGGGCCTCGCAGTGGGGCGGAACAGGTAATGCAGCGTCGGGCGGCTTCGTTGCGGCCTGAGGCTGAGGTGCTGAGAATAGACTCAAAGCACTTACCTTGCTCCGCGCGCCCGGCAGGGGCGGGTTCTTGACTGAGGAGGAGGTCTGATGTTGGCGTCCTCTGGACTCTTCTGAACCGGCCGGCCGGGGGACAGTCGTGGGCAGGCGGAAGGCGGGATCGCCGCGTCCGGTGTACCGGGACTGTTGTGATCTGAAAGCACATTGCCGTGAAAACGGCATTTGTGAGCCAGGTGACCCAGAGGCAAAGGAAATAGCTCTTTTATTGAGAATGTGGGTACCACAGCCCCGTCAGGGGTGTGGCAAATGAAAAAACAAAGGATTCTCCTCCCGGCCCTCCACCGGGGGACGGAGCGGTCTTACCACCTCCGGAGCTAACGTCTTCGGCTCTGGGTCGGCTGTCTCAGGAACGCTTGGGAGCCTTCCGGGTCCTGGAGGGGGTTCGTGAGACAGGGGGCATGCGCCGCCTGCGGAGTGCTCGACGCTGGGGCTGAGAGCTGGGCCCGGGTTGAGGCGGAGCAGGAGCTGGTATCCTCGCAGGGGGACGCCCGTAGCGGCAGGTCTGCGGCGGGGCATGATGTGCGAAATGGCCTCCGTCTGCTTCTTCACCGCGGAGAACTGTTGGGCAAAGTCCTCGACAGTGTCACCGAAAAGGCCAATCTGGGAGACAGGTGCGTCCAGGAAGCGGTTTTTGTCAGCCTCACGCATCTCGACCAGGTTGAGCCAAAGATGGCGTTCCTGGACCACTAGGGTGGCCATCGTCTGTCCGAGTGCCTGAGCTGTGGCCTTCGTCGCTCTCAGGGTGAGGTCGGTCGCTGAGCGCAGTTCCTGCAGCACATCAGGATCAGGTCCACCCCCGTGCATGTTTCTGAGAGCTTTGGCCTGGTGGACTTGCAGGAGGGCCATCGCATGCAGGGCGGAGGCAGCGCGTCCAGCCGTAGTGTAGGCCTTCGCGTTAGCGAGGATGTTGTCCTACAGGGCTTGGATGGGAGTACGGGCGACCCCGCCAGGAGGTAGGGCTACCGGGGCATAGATGGTGCGCAACTGCCCTATCAACCTGGGGAATCGCGTCGTACTCGTGGCGCTCTCCGCCGTCGAGGGTGGAGAGAGTGGAGCGGGTGGCACCTAGACGAGCGGAGAGCGGGGCTCTCCACGTAGACGTCAGCTCATCATGCACCTCCGGGAAGAAAGGGACCAGGGGATCGCGAGGCCGCGAACGGCGCGCTGCCCCCAGGAACCAATCATCCAACCGAGAAGGCTGTGGGGAGGATGGAGGGTTCCAGTCCAACCCCACACTCAAGGCGGCCCGGGAAAGCATGTCGGACATCTGAGCGTCGGCCTCAGCCTGGGCCTGCTGGCCCGAAGGCGGCAGTCCAGGGGAGTCCTCGGCATCAGACACCGCACTCTCCGATGCAGCGGCGAGCTCATCTGCTTCGGACTCGGGAGGATAGACAGCCGGGCCGTGAGGCGAGCCGCTATCACCGCGAGCGTGGACGGAGACCAGCGAGCGTGTCGGGGAACGGGAGGTTCGCGGGGGCTACCCGGCGAAACTGCACCCGCTGCCACCCCAAATCGCCTCCAGCGCCAACCGCACCATCCTTAATCCCGTGGGAAGAAGGAGCAATGCGGGTGCAGCTGGGGTGGCTTGCTTTCTGTTGAAAGCGAGCCGCGACCGCTAACGTGGTCATGGTCATGTTCTCGCAGTGAGAACATGAACCATCCACAACGCCGCCTAGGTGTGATCGCGGCCCAAACACACGAGACAGCGCCTGTGGCCGTCTGAAGCAGAGAGCACTCTACCGCATCCAGGAACGACACAGGGGCGGAAAGGCATCTTGAAAAAGACGCGTCCTTAAAAGGACGTTCAACGCCGCTGTGTTTGCTCTTTTAGAGAAAATTACTCTTTTAGTAAAAAACTCTTTTAATACACAGTGTGTGTGTGTATGCGTGTCTGCGCTGTCGAGCGCTCAGGGGCAACAATGCACGCCGTGCACTGAGAAGGAGAAAGCCGCTGTTGTGCGCTGTCAAGATCCAACAGCATGCAGATCGTCAGAGGAAAACAGGAACGTTTAAGTGGCGTGTAACTCGCAGCAAACTGCAGACAGACCATCGGCTCCGAAGAAATTTTCTGAATGAACTCCCGTATTTGCCCCGCTTAAATACCCGTATGTCCGGGGGCGGGGTATGCAAATACCGACTGCCAACTCCCATTGGCCCTTTTCAATAAGATCAGAGGTGAATATCGGCGCTCAAGAGACCCCTAGTGTCGCTTCTCCGACACAACGTGGAGAGAGCGACAGAAGGGGAACCTATGTTTTTGGAGGCACACCTGACAAAATGTTATCAAATACATTTTGATTCCTCTTTATAAGGAGTTTGGGTGTGGCCCATAATGATGTATTGACCTAAATATTGGGAGTGCAATGTCTAACCACCAATTTACAGTGCTAGGGGCACTATAAGTTAAGAAAATCACCAAACCTGAGCAACTGTGGTCAAGGAAGTTTAAATTTCCAATAAAACAACTGTATCCATAGGATGTGTTCTTCAGATTTGGATATTGTGTTAATTTTCTGCACTTTTATATTTGTTAGGTCACCAATAATTGCCACGTGTGGTTATATTCCGTATTGTTGGAGTCACCTATGGAAAATATTATCTGTTTGTTTCTGTTTGTTGGTAGCTTACAGGGGCCAGTGGTGCACTGTGTTTCATCAATCCTTTGTACCTCCATGAGCATGGTGATGATTGGCTGACTCATTCTTCAACCAACCCACATCTTGCCAATCGTCCAGTCAGCTTGAGACGAGAGAGGCAATTAAGCAACACAAGAGCATGGGATGGGAGGGGACTAAAACAGAGGCCAACTTCCCTAGGTGAGGAGAACTCTGCAGTTTTGACTGTGACAGAGATAGTGGTCACCAGTTTTTTGTTTGCTTTGGCTATGTGTGATTTAAAGGATCCAACAATTATGTTTAAAATACTGTAAATATTTGTGATTCTACAAATAAAGTTGAGACAATTGTAATTATAAAAGTATGTGGACACCCCCTTCTAATGAATGTATTTGGCTATTTCAGCTAGAACCATTACTAACAGATGCATAAGATAAAGTAAATGCAATCTCCTTAGACAAATGTTTTTGTAATATGGTTTACTTAGTCTGGTGTGAAAAAAAAAACTTGATTGGATTACAAAAAGCACCATTGAACACCTTGGGGATGAATTGGAATGCCAACTGCGAGCTATGCCCTATCACCCACTTTTGTGCCTGACCTCACTGATGCTCTTGAATCTGAATGGGAGCAAATCCCTGCATCCAATTCCAACATCTAGTGGAAAGCCTACCCAGATGAGTGGAAGCTGTTATGGCAGCAATGGGAGGACCACCTACCTATTAATGCCAATGGCTTTGAAATAAAATGTTTGTAGAGTTTGGGTGTCCATCTACTTATGGCCATGTAATTTAAGTCTATCTCTTTGTTTCTTCTCAAAGGGTCATTTGAGAAGTGTTCAGTGTCTCTAGCTTCCCCAGGTGGAGTTGTGCTTCGCAGCGGAAGTGGTTCCAACCAGCAAGACCCTCTCAAAAGGGCAAGTGCAGACTCCATCCACAGTCCTCGTCCACAGTCGCCACATCGTGTGTCATGGATAGAGGACAAGATATGGCTGAATGCATCACCTCCTTCCTCTCAGCTTCACCCACCCGGCTTAGAGCTGGACTCCCTGTCAGTTAGTAGTATAGAGGAGGAGCCTGAACCAGCCATAAGCCCTTCCCCATACCAACACTCGCCCCGCCTCCCTTTAGCAGAAAAGGTCAAGAACCGCCTCTCGGCAGTGGGTCAGGCTCTGGGCAGATTTGTGTCACCACAGCGACGACTGAGTAAACGAATTCAGGAGATGGCGGAACAAAAGAGTGGGGTATTTGCAGAGGCCATCAGGGGATTTATAGAGCAAACTCATGCAGGTGGGACAACTCCTGGGGTGACCTGCACTGAGATGCTACAGGAAGTGCGTTCATCTCTAACTGCTCTAAGAGAAACCCTGTTCGATTACCCAGAGATCCAAAGCATCACTGACAGCCTTGGAGACACACCTGATTTAGAACTGGGTATGACCTGGAGATACACAATTTTGGGAGAAGTACAATATGCATGTTATTTACAAAATGCATGTTATTTACTTAGATTACAGTTTTTTGGAAGTGTCAAGTGGTGCTTGCCTTACACCAGTGCTGTGTCTGAAATCGAGGACTGTCAGAGTGTGCACTGCATTTCATGAAGAATGAACATCTCTGCCATACATTTTTTTAAAGTATGCAGATGAGAAGTATGAAAACATTCCTAGAAATCCTTCATTGTCTTGTGACCCAAATATATAACGTAGTAACAACCGCAAAAATATTTAACTTTGGTTTTGTTAAACAAGCTCAATTTAACCACAAAGAACAACTTTTCTTCGTATATATAGAACTTACAGTTGAAATGAGATGAGTTTTCTCAGCTATGGTGAACACTTACAGTCGAACGCGAGCCTGTCAAAGTATACTCCATTTGACGGCACGCGCATACACAGGTGGTTGGCGCATGCATGAAACGAGTGTTATAAGACAACGGACTATTTCTTTTCTGGAGTTTAGACCCATAAAGATGTCTTTATATTCCTTCAGACCCAAGTTATACAAATGTAGGCATCTCCTGACCTCCTAAAACATAAGGCTCTTGACAAGAAAATCAACTGTAGTTGTTTTTACCTCTGTCTCCTGATATTTACCTGCGATTAAATCTTCTTCTAATTCATGAGAGCAACGGTTCCAATGTGAATATTGCCACCTTGTGGGCCCAGCAATTCATGCAAATATTTCCAGGCGCATGCCCAGTCTGCACATTCAAAGATGTGAGGTTAAAAAAATCGTTCTGTACTCATGCAGTGCTCAAGTATTCTGCTGATGACCAGATTTGATGATGTTCAGCATTCGCGTCAGACGCGAGGTATACTTTGGGCTTAAAGGGTTAGTTCACCCAAAACATTTAAATTCTCTTATCATTTACTCAACCTCTTGCCATCCCAGATGAGTATGACTTTCTTTCTTCAGCAGAACATAAAACATTTTTAGAAGATTATCTCAGCTCTGTAGGTCCATACAATGCAAGTGAATGGGTGCCAAAATTTTGAAGCTCCAAAATCCACATAAGGGAAACATGTAAATTACTCCAGCAACTCTGGTGGTTAAATCCATATCTCCTGAAGCGATATGATAGGTGTGGGTGAGAAACAGATCAATATTTAATCCCATTTTCCATCACTTTCTCCTTCTTGTGTTTTTGCTGATTCACATTCTTTGTGCTTATCGCCCCCTAATGGGCAGGGAGGAGAATTTATTATAGAAAATGTCTTAAATATTAATCTGTTTCTCACCTATCCTCTTAATTCTCACCTCAACTATCCTTTTAAGAGTTTTTCTAATCTGTCCTTCTTTGCAATACATGCATACAGTTTCAGAATACTTTTACTTTGCATCTTTCTTAATTATTTAATATTTATAATTATTAAGATTTTCAAACAACATGTTGTCTTTACAATATCACATAGTAAAGGGTATTAATATACTGTATGTACTGTAAATATATAGCTGTCATTATATTTTTGAAATGGTGCCCTTCGCATGGGGATAATGATTTTTGGGGGTCCATTGCTTTAAAAAGAAAGTAGTGGGTAATGCTTTCTTTAAGAATTGTTTTTTTAAACAAGTGTTTCTTTATCAAATAAATGCATTATTTTGTATTCTATATTTTTACAAAACAAATACAATTACTATATTAAATACAGTTATTTTATTACAACTGAAAATTAAAAAAAACCCATAACATTGTCACGTGGGCCTACACAATCCACCTGAGCTTTATTAGGTCAAATGTGGCAAAGGTCTTTTAAGCAACCCATAACACGACACAAGTACTTATAAGAACTATACAGCGGATGTTTAGCTCTCTTCTTTTATTTTAGGTCATCTTGTGTAATGGTAGAGCAACAATTTGAAGAGAATCTTACTAAACAAGTTAGAAAAGTTAGTTAAACTGTCAACACGTTTATTCACATCTGGTTTAATGGCACAGGCATTTGAATGTAATTCAAATTGTCCCTTGAGGACTAAGGGTTCTTAATGCCACATAGGGTTGCCACCCTTCCTGTATAGTATGGGATCATCCCATATTAAAATATGAAATGCTGTGTCCCTTTAAGATTCATATGGGACGCGTTGTTTCCTGCATTTTTGTACACATTGTTTAACACATACACTAGATCTTTACAGTAGACAAAATTACATAATCGTGAATAAAACCAAACCATTTCTGAGTACGTTTCTGGAATTAAAAAAAAGAAAAACACCTTTTGACCAAAGCACTACTGTTCTGGAAAGAGAGAGCCTTGGCCAACAATGCTCAAAAGATAAACAGTGAGATAAGAGATAAAAAAAAAAGTGAATGTTTATAAGAAGTATAGAAAAAGTCTCAACGAAACATATTTAGAGAAGTTACTTTTTAGAAGCAGTGCAATAACCCATTACTTAAAAGTATTGTTCCTCAACAATGGAAATTCTAGTAAAAACAGGGAATCTCATACAGTAACATCTCTCTACTATGAGATCTCTTTCATAGATTCTCTCGCTAACAAAACCTCCTTTATTCACAGATTTCTTATCTCCCTATCCTCAGATGTTATGTTGGAGGTCGCCTTACATAAAGTAGCTCTGAAGCCAGTTTACGCTCATCTGTACATGTGTCTGAAGACAGCACACAGGGATGATGGCACTCTGCAGCGTTTAGAGGCCAACATGAGCATGCTGGAGAAGCGCAGCCTGGAGGAACTAGAAGGTGCAGCTGGTGCTGGGGTACCTGATGCTGTCATGATGGAGAAGATCCAGCAACACTGGACCATGATGCATAAGACCTATTCACCTAGTAAAAAAGTTTACATCCTGCTCAAAGTCTGCAAGAATGTCTACCATAGCATGAAGGCTAATTCTAAACCTGGTGAGTGAAGTACAGACATGATTCTCTCACTGCTGATGTGTGTGCAGTACTATTTTTAACATAAAAACAACGTTGTGTTTTGAGTTCCCCTTTATTGTTTCACTATCATCATGTTTATTAAAGCCAAGTTATGACATTAACAGGGTTAATGCATAACTTGGGCCACAGCTTCAATGAACTAAATGAAAACGTGCTAACATTTAATATACCAATCATGTAATGAATTATAATGTATGAGTAGGTGTTAATATTATTTCCGCTCATTTGCATTCAAGGCATTTAAAACATGTTTAGCTTTAACTACATTTTAATTTGCACATGTGTCATCATTTATGTGCTTACCAGAAATCCGATTTGGTTCTTATGACTGAAATATCAGGTGTTTCATTTAAATAATGTGCGAGTCAGAAAGCAGATTTGACTCTGTTGATTGCTTTTTGTCAGGTGTAGTTTTTGGGGCAGATGACTTCCTACCATGCCTTACATGGGTGTTGCTGCGTAGTGATGTGGCTATACTGCAGATTGATACTGACTACATGATGGAGCTGCTGGACCCCACACAACTACAAGGAGAGGGTAGGGAATACAGACACACACATACAAAACTTCTTTCTTGCATAAATGGAAATCACTAGGACCATTTATTTTGGGGGCACTAGTGGATTTAGATTAAAAAAGGGGTTTGATTCTAGCCCATACGGTTCTAGAGTTATTAGGGATTTGGGGCCATACTACCAAATTTTAGATCTGTACAATTTACGGTTTCTGACACCCAGAATAATTTGAATTCAGTACAAAAACAATATCACCTTTGGTGTTTGGATACCTAATGATGCAGCTTAGGTATTACGCTAACTAAAGAGCCACTTGTGTCACTTATTCTTAATAGTAGTGTATTTTTGGACTCTAGAAAATCGAGATTTTTACATTATTGTTTTTTATTTGAATAAATAAAGGTCCATTTCTAATTTCAATATTATTTGTACTTCAGCCCTAAGCTAAATCTTCTTGGAGGCCCCCATCGCACAATAAATTACTTGTAGGTGTGCTTCATGATGTTGAAAGCACACCTACACGTTTAGCTACAATTCTCTCCTTGCAGTTACTTTCCTTTCCCTCTTGGGCCACAAGGGGAACCCCTATAACTGTCCGATTGAACCATAACAGAGACATCACCTTAAACGTGACACAAACTGACCAAAACAATAACATTAGCTGTTAGCTACTAGCTCATTGTGCTGCATAAAGCAGTTGTTGCATGGTGATTTTACACAAGTGTAACAGTTAAATTGGCCTGGTTGTTTTCTAAGCAAGCTTCCAGAAGCTGGTCAACTAAATAAAGTGAA
This sequence comes from Xyrauchen texanus, assembly GCF_025860055.1. Classification (NCBI taxonomy): domain Eukaryota; kingdom Metazoa; phylum Chordata; class Actinopteri; order Cypriniformes; family Catostomidae; genus Xyrauchen; species Xyrauchen texanus. The sequence goes on along the minus strand of NC_068313.1, from coordinate 4,154,247 downwards.
GCTTTTGAGCAGGGTATACAGTAGCGTTAATGTAACAAAATGTACATTTCGTTTCCATTTGGTCAAACAACTTCCACTTTTCCTTGATGGTTCTATAGTCACTTTTAAGTGTTTTTAACTTTTCCCTACACTGTTGGTAGGTCCGGTAGTAGCCATGTGCGGCCAACAGCTGAGACACTTCCTGAGAGACTTTTTTGTTTCGCTCATCGCTAACCAGTGGACCGTCTGCACCTCGTTTATTGACCACAGCGTGGTTTTGTGCACAGCCATTTCTTTTTACACAATTCGAAAGTGACGCTGCTAGTGACGATTATCCCTGACCAATCAGTGATCTGCTGGATTTTGACATCACATTTAGTATTGGCTCGGCTCCTCGACCGAGGTCATACTAAAAAAGTATAAGGTACTAGGTACTATCCACAGTTGAAAACCCCCAAAAAGCGAGCAGAGTCGAGTTGAGTCGAGTTGTACCACGCAGTTGAAAAGCCCCATAAGCTTTTAGTAGGGGAAGTGACCCAATTAAGCCCACCCAAACCTTTTTCCATGTTTTCTTAAAGAAATGTTGACAGCCTTCCAATAAAGTGAGCTTTAAATCAAAGATTAATCTCTCATCTAAACACTCATGTTATGTTTTGTGATAAACTGACAAAATTAAGTTATTTGATTTAACTGGAAACGTGTAAAGTCTGGAGTGGTCTTATAAGCCCAGATGTGTTCTGAATAAAGCCAGTATGCTTTTAAAATTGTAAATCCTTCATATTTGACTAAATAAACACCTCCGTTTTGATTTAGATATTTAGATTTAGATCTTAAACATCATAGACAGTAAATGAAATATTTCATTTCTGAATCTGAAAGTCCTTGTAAACCTTGTTTATTTTGTATTTATTTATTTATTTTGCCAATTCATTTTCTCCCTGCAATGAAATTAGATTCTGTATGTATAGTTCACAATGAATTCAGTTATATTTCTGGTTTACAATTACAGACAGAGCACTAAATCTTGTTTGAGCTCAAGAAGCTTCTTAAATCTTTTCATTTAATGTGATTATCAGCATTTTTTTAGTCATTTCTTTTTTTATTGCATCTATCTTTGTGAGCATCACTCAGGCAGTGTCCTGCATGGGCTCCAGATCCTTTCAGATACAAATATCAAGTATTATTTGATTGATTGACTGATTAATCTCTTAATTAAATTCTTCAGATAAAAAACCTCGGCCGGTTCATTCATCTGACTGTGGAAAAATTACCTTTTTTAAGGTCAACTAAAAGTTTTGGAGCAACTTCTGAAATGGCTACCGAAGTGTTCCCAAATAACTCTTATTACATTTGATTGGCTCCTCATAAAAAGTGTGTTTATTTCCTCAGCAACAGTATTTTCTTTTTCTTTCTGTTTTTTTTTTTTATATTTCAAAATAAAACAGTAAGTGGGCTTATATGGTACTGGGGCTTAATTGGGTTACTTCCCCTATATTTAAAAAAATATTAATAAAACAACCTTGCTTTGTGGGGCCCCCTGGTGATTTGGGGACCCTTAGCGCTTTTAGCTAGAAATGGCCCTGTTGGACAAGAAAAATTAGGTTCATACTGTACCATGTGATCCACATTTGGTTTTTGACCACTGAAAATTTGTAAAATGTAACAATTTACGCACTGAGCAACAGTGAGAGCCCCAAATATCTGTGATTTAACCAAATAGGGTCTTACACTTTTTAATCTAATAGGATTTTAGATACTTTGAATGCTTCTGAAGTTATAGGAAAAAAAAACAACACAAGCATTTTTGAACTGCATTGACATATAATGCAGCAAGGGGTGCTGAAATCAATTGATATTAGTTATAGAGCTACTTATCTCAGTATAAATATAACATAATGGTGCTATCACATTAATTTGATTAGCTGTAGTTTTGCTCCAAAATCATTTGAGAATTTCATTTGAACCCCCCATTGAAAAAACTATGGATTACTCAATATATATTCATTCATGACATTTAATAATTTGGCTAATTTGACATGAAATAATCCATGTGGCATGTTCTTTAAAGAAAAGAAACAAAAAAGAATTATTTAGTTATTGCACAGCTGTAAACCAAATTTTGCTACAGTACTTACTAGTCGGTGGCATTAGGGGGAGGGACATTCTCATTTTATAGCATTTGACTGGAGTCATCAATATTTTTGGTTTGCTTTTCTGGAAGAGAGGCCAATTTTAAATGCTTAAATCTGCTAAATGTGAATTTTAGGAGTACACTTGCATAAAAAGTATCAACGCTAACACACATGGCCACATAACTCATTTTTATTTCATGGCGTCTCTCTCTCTCTCTCTCTCTCTCTCTCTCTCTCTCTCTCTCTCTCTCACACACACACACAGGTGGGTACTACCTTACAACTCTCTACGCTGCCCTTTTTTACATCAGCAGTTTCAGGCCTCGTTTAGCGAAGCGGCAACTCAGTGCAGAAGCACAGAGGTCTCTCAGCCAGTGGCATCGCAGACGTACTCTCCACTGCAACCAATCAAGGCACACCAAACATCGCAAAACCATACGGAGGCGTGGGCCAGCAGAGGCAGACTGTGCCGATCCACCGGAAGGGAATTCTTTGCATGAGAGCGCAGATTCCAGCACACCGGTCACCTCTAGTGTGCAGGAAAAACTGCTGGGTTTGGAGGAAGAGTTAGAGATTGTAAAGAAGGAAAAAGAGGGCAGCTCAGAGTTCTCAGGGGAACAAATACAGTTACTAGAAACGCTCTACCTTGCCGCACATAAAACAGAGGATGATGGGAAAGGTGCTGGAGTGAGCTGGAAAATTATGTAAATGTGATATACAGAGAGAATTAACAAATTCTTACTACTTAAAAAAGAACTTACCTCTGGACTTACTTATTAAGTTTTGCATGGGCAAGCATCACTCATATATTCTTAATGTAAAAATCTAGTCTTGCATACTAACATTAATGTTTTAAAACTGATATTAAATCATACATACATAGGCGCATTACTCTGCCATTATTAGTGTTTACTGTACTGTACAGCCTCTGTCATTTTCATTGACCACTAGGGGGTACTGTTGTACACGTTTCTTTCCATTTATTAATTACCAAGAACGTCATACCAAAAGTGTTCTAATACTGTTGTTGTAGTTTTGTTTTGGGAAGACAATATATATATATATGTATGTATATGTGTGTATATATGCATACACTACCTGTCAGAAGTTTTGGAACACTTATTCTTTATTATAATTGTTTATTTTTTGGAATAATAGTAAAGTCATCAAAACTATGGAATAACATAAATTGAATTATTGGAATTATGTTGTAACAAAACAAAATCCAAAATAAATCAAAACTGTTATATTTAAGCATCTTCATACAGGGGCGAAAATTTCATCAAAATGTTGGGGGGGACAATAAACATAACAATTCTCAAGAGCAAGTTTTGAAGGGGACACCAAGGTTTTTTTTGTTGTTGCCCCGTTTGCATTTGTATTATTTTATTTCTTAAACAATTATTTTAAGGATGTATCATTATATTATTTACAATACACATATTTTAATGATATTTTAGGGGGGGGCAACCCTCAGATGGGGGGGTCCTGACCCCCCTGCGATTTCCGCCTATGTCTTCATAGTATTCCCCCTTTTGTCTAGAATTTGCAGAAATGAACTCTTGACATTTTCTTAAGCAATTTCTTGAGGTATCACGCTGGGATGCTTTTAAACAGTATTGAAGGAGTTTCCATCTATGTTGGGCACTTATCGGCTGCTTTATTATTTGGTCCAAGTCATCCATTTCAAAAACTTTGAATATTTCAATTTTTGCACAAAATGTCCATAACATTTTTATAACAAATATTTCCCTTCCAAAGCACAGTTTCATTATATTCCATTTTTCTTTTTTCATCTTTATTATTCATCTGGTGAAAAAAAAAATATATATTTTGGAACTGAACTTTGGAGGGTGAATATTTATTATTGAATTTTTTATGATAAATATTTTGTGCTAAATGTTTCAATTGAAATATTCAAAGCTTAAAGAGTTATTTCACCCAAAAAAAATGAAAATGATCTTATTATTCATTTTTATCAAATATCTCAGCTCTGTAGGTCAGTTTAATTATTTATTTGTTTTGGGACAACTGTCCCTTTAAATATATAACCATGAAATTGCATACCCCAAAAATACATGCACTGTTTATGCAAGTGTTTATTTTTTCAATAAATGCAATACAGTGTGCTTTTTTGTTTCAAAGACATTTGTCATTAATACACTTCCAATGATTTCTTGCTTCACCTCTCATCTGTTTATTGAACAGATAGCACTAGCTTGCACTTTCTGTACACATTAATCAGCTTGAACTTGATATATGAACTTCATTCTTTACACTGCCTCTGAACATTTTTACTTAAATTGTTATGCTGATCATTTTAAATTAGGATTTTTATAATAATAATAATAATTAAATTATAAAAACGCAAAATAGAAGCATTTTTACTAGTGGTGTCAGACTTTTGGACTCCACTGTACTGAATGTATGAAACAATGGTATGCGCTTTGAGGTGAAACATGCATGATCATGTTCTTTTTCTTCATGCAGTGACATAATGCATACAGCACAGGGCATACATTAGATATCTGGCCTTTGCTTTGAGTGTTTGAATACACAGATGGCTGAAGCCTGAGGCGTGTAGATGCAAGGGACAGTCTCCAACACACAGACACACATTGGATCACATCTGATTTGTGATGCTTTGATTAGCAGCTCTGTTAAGATTAAGCTCTAATGAAGTTGCTGTTAATGGAGATAAATAGAAGCGCCAGTGGCTAAACGCGCCCCAACACTTTCAACAAAATTATTCTCTACATAAATCTAATGGATAGATCATTAACAATCTGCCTGGATTTCTCCCTCTCTTTCTCTGTCACACACACTTTCACACTTCAGTCTCAGATCCAGATGTACCACTCAATTTTTGTCCCCTGTTTTGGATTTGTATAATTTCAGAAGCTCATACATAAAAATGTTTCATGACAGTTGTAAATTGTAATTGGAACAGTGAGCTAGCAACTTGAATGTGTAGCAAAATATCAAGGTATATACTATCATTCAGTACCATGGTAAAGTAGTGGTCGACCAATCAGGGTTTGGTGGTTGATGGCTGACAATGCCAGTGTTGGGAAGTAACTAACTAAAGTAGCAACGCAACAAATTTAACTACATTGTTCAGTAGCGTTACAATAGCTCAGCTATTTTCCATAACGAGCTACATTTTTCAATGAGTAGCACTGTAGTGTCCCAAAGTGCTACATTTGTCACATTGTATTTGCGAACGAGCATTGGAGTCAAACGTTCTCACCGAATCCGTCTTCTCACTCATGTTGTGCTAGTTATTTAAGTGAATAATTATTTACAGCTAATGTAAATTAATCATTTAAAATATACGATTCACTTAAATTTAGTGAGAGGGAACTCCAATTCATTTTTCCGAGTCAGTTCGTTTGGGCAGTTCATGTAAATGAACTAGTTCCCTTAATTGAGTGACTAATTGACTTTGGCCCCTGCACAGCCTCAAAGGGACATTGTTGAAGCAATAGCTTAGTTAACGTATCTCAAAATGGCCAAATATTACAAGATTTATTTTTGGCCTGGACAACATAACAGGCTATCACTAGTTCATGAACTCCATTAGTTGCTACAGTGTAATACCAGCTATAATATATAGTATCAGCTAAAGCTGATCATTGGCAATGGCCAACACTAATGCAATATTCACCACATTATACAATTTAATTGAAGCATATTTTTAGCCCATTACCCCAATTTCGCATTGCGTGTAAACACCTTTACAACCGTTCTTACCAGCATATCCAAAGTGCACATAGTATGCATGACTGTTCAAGTTTTTACTTAAAATGAAGAGAATAATCTGATCTCATGTAAAAAAAAACAAAATCGGTAACACTTTAAAACAAGGTTACATTTGTTAACATTAGCTGACGACATTATTAGCATGAACTAACAATGAACAGTCAATCCAAAAGTGCACATATGTCAGAATGAATGTCTCTCTGTGCCCCTCCTCTCCTTCCTTTTCTGCATTCTGACAGGTGTGTAATTGGATGATTAATGTCTGCAAGCAGCCCGCCCACTGCCCCCACACACAAAGCTACAAGCACACACATTTACAGTACAGTATATGCATATAGACACACACGTTGAAACTCCTAAACTAAACACAAACACCAGCATTTGTTATAAACAGCACTCTGCTGAGACAAACACAGGCAAATGATAATGTACTGTACGTATTTGGCATGTTATGTTTGGCTATGGAATGCTAGCTTTCTTCTTACAGAATACTGCACAGTGTACACTGCAACCTATTTAAAAAACAAAAACTAAAATCAGTATACTTCAGGAAACGATCAATGGTACATCATAATGCTGCATGTGAGTGGTGTCCGGTTATAATCTTGGAACTAAACAGTAATTTTGCACTTTTACTATTATTATTACTATTTTAAGTAAAAGTAATTTTAGCGGTCTGATCACACAATGAGATTCAAAAAGTATTTTTTAAGCAAAAAAAGATTTAATGTATCTTACTATGGATACAGAATTCCATGCAATGTGCTCTGTTGTATACTACACATTCAGATAAATGCAAAAGATCATTTGGGTTTTCAGTGCATACGGAAAATGTGCATTCTTTGCACAGAATACATACTATTTACTACAGCAATAATAATAATAATAGTATGTCATTGTGCTATTACAAACATAGCCTTTGTCTTCCGTAACAGTGATATCCCTCCACCGCTATAATTTCTTTGGTGATAAACGCTGTTCGTAGGCTTGCGTTTACAAACTACTGTTTTCCACATTTGATTAAGATGTTAAAAGGATATTAGCCCTTTTACACAGATGTCACACTTTATATCAGATATGGAGACAGACAATGTGTCCAGGCAAGCTAAAATGCAAACTTTAGAGATCAAAAAGTAGAAAATACTATCTAAAAAAGGGAAATGAAAATCTAATGGATGGTGAACAAGTACAGGAAAAGAAATGAAAACCGAAGGACTCGTGTGACCTTAACGGGTCAGAAAGATCTGCCTTTTCCTGTTAACCCTCCAATGAACTCTGACCTCTGCTGCAGGCTGCATTTATCACATGCACTCTCCTGGCATGGGTGGGGGTGCAAATGGAGCCACAAAGCCAGTGATGCATGTAAGACGCTTTGGCAGAGATCTGTGATGATGACATGAAAAGTTAAAACCCTATATGTACAAAGTAGCTTTTTTTTTTTTTTTTTTTTTTACTTTTAAATGTTTTGTAAATGTTAGGATTAAAAAAAAATACTGTTCTCTCATGACTTTGTTGGAGTGTTTGACATGCTGCTTGCTGTTGTCAAATGTCCTTAAAGGGATAGTTCACCCAAAAGTTCTCTCATTTCCCTCATTTCCTCACCCTCATGCCATCCTTGATGTGTTTGACATTCTTTCTTCTGCTGAACACAAATGAAAATTTGTAAAAATATATATACACACTGTTACAATATGTTATATATTGTCAGAAGGATGTGACAGACCATGTATGGTTGAACTGTGAGTCCTGTGTATGTGACATCATTGAGATGCGCAAGCACGTGAAGTAAAGTGTAAGCACTGAGAAGCATGCGGTTGTGAGACTCTTTATTTTTGTAGAAATAGACAGAAACAAGCATATAACACACACACACACACACATAACTGTCTGTGACTTAAAACATATATTTACTTATATTTTATCATAGTAAACTCCACACATAGTTCAGTCCAAAAGGATTGTTTAGTGTAAAACAAGTTGAATATTAGTGAACAGCCAGTCGATTTATTAAGTGAATCGCTGTTTCCTCACAAAAGCAGTTTATTCTGCATACTGATGTATCCTCTCCAGTAATAATCCATTCAAAAAGTATGGCCTCTGCTCTCCTCGCCAGAGTACAGTTCCCTTACAAAAAATGTTGTCTGACAAACTTTGCTGCAAACTAGCCCCAGATCGTCCTCTCACTATTTTCACAAGCTTGTGATTCGCAGCTAATTTTTGCCAGAAGTTTGCAGCTCTTCAATGGTAGTGGTGAACCTGCAGCAAACCTTTAGCGACAATGAAGAATTTGCCGCAAAGCTTGTTTGCATGTAAAATTGAGTGTTGAATTTGCAGCAAGTTTGCCAGAACTCTCACATTTTTAAGTATCGTGTTATGCTTTGTTTTGCTAATCTTGAAGACTCCTTATAATCTCACCCAACCCGATCTCATGAATATTCATACTTAATTTACAAGTTGGCTCACACGATGTTGTTCGCATAAAGTCGTAAGACTTCATCACATGCAAATTCCCGGATGTCTAATGCGGAAGTATATGAGGTGTTAAGGACATACTTATTAATATTAAGCCCTAACCCAAACCCCTTATCTACTTAACCAATCAGTAGAGTGTCTAAACATTTAGGAAGTTGTTGTGTGTGACAGAAACCAGTAATTGTAAACCACTGATCATTTATTTTTTCATTGTATGTATGTAGAGGCTTTATGGCTTGACATTCATGAGTGGATTTTCCCAAAGGTTCCTCTTCTTTCAGATTTCTCTCAGAAGGACATTGTCTTTGGACTTGTTATGAACAGTTACAAAGATGATTTTCTGGTTAATGACATTATTATTTTTGGAAAATTTTATATACACAAATCGAAATATTTGAAAGTAAAACCCAGGTTTTCTGCATTTCACAATGCTTTTCTTTCTTACACAAAGGCCCTGCAAATAATGAAAAGTAAATATGCACAAAAACTTTTTGAAATAATTGAAGAATATGATTTAAAAAACAAACCCTAGCTTTTTATTTAAATGTTTTTTTTTTTTTAATTTTTTTTTTTTTTTTTTTTTTTTTCTGTAATGCAATTTTGCACCTGATTTCATTGTTATATTGCAATGATATATGATTGTTGCCAGGCTGTTTGTATATGCTATAGTTCAATAAAAAAAAAAAAAAAAAAAAAAGAAACCAGTAATTGTCACGTATTAGATGGAAATGATGTCCAGCAACGTCATTGGCTGTAATGAAAGTCACAGGAATTGAAACGAGTGCAGTTGCACGATATAATACGAATTAGCCAAAATTAGAAAAGTCGTACGAATCATGACGATTTCGCCGTGAGAGTGTGTTGTCTCACCAGTTAATTTGTGTGTGTGTGAGTGTGTGAGTGTGTGTATATGTTTTGCATGTTTTTAAAGACCTTTAAATTCTGTGTGTTTTTTGCATAGTGGCTAATTTATTGATTGTGCTATGGTCTTTCCCATTCATTTTCAATGGTTGATCAATTTTGACCGCAAAGACCAAAGGTGTCGCTTTTTTTTTATGACCACTTAGACTTACAAAATCATGCCCATATTTTTTTTTTATGTTCAGATGGCAAGTGGAGGAAAAGTCACCAAGTCTTGTACTGCTCAGATAAAGAAACCCATTTTTATTAAATCAGCAAAAGTGATTCCAGTTAAAAATTACCTAAGACCATGTGATGAAGAGCCTGCGAGTCAGTCTCCATTATGGGAAATTACTGTGTTCAAAGGACTTTTTTATATCTTACTCAACTTTTCAATATTTATTGGGGTTTTATTGTGCAATTGTTTTTATCCATCCTATTTATTGTATTAATTGGTTTTGTTTTTAACTGTCACATCTCATTTGTCCTTATGTATTTATTCCATAACATTATATTTAAGAATGGGGAAGAGAGGGTTAATTTTATTTAGAAAACAGTAATCTCTAATTTGCAGAGAGAGGAAAATTTCCTTATTTAGGCCTGCTGCCATGAGAGGCACTAGTCAAGATGGACGATGTGTGTTTGAAGCACATGGAAAACCATGCTAGCGCTGCTTGAGCGCAATTTACTCCAGCCTCCATTGTTGAGGGAGGGGAATTGGTATTGCTTCAGTACCTAAAACAGGGCTAGTTTTTAGACTGTTTTTAATGTAACCTTGTTTTCATGAGTGCTTTTAAACACTATTTATTTGCACATTTTGCACCTCTAATGGATTAAACATCTTTTTGTAACGCCATTCCTTCTCACTGGTGTGATTCTCCTTGTGACTGCTCCAGTCCCTATCCCAGACCATAGCAGGGTTACATTTGTTTTTAGATAGTTCCTTGGACAAAACATAAAATATCTTACCAAGAACATTCAGAAGACAAAAAAACAACATGTTGTGGAAAATTAGATGTGATCTAGGAGCTATATACAGCTTTGTACAGTGCATGCCATTGAAGAGATGATAAGTCTATCCCTCACAGACTCATTTTCATTCCTGTTAAAAACCAAAGATGGCGCTACTGAGAATAAGGTCTATTCTGTCGTGTCAGTGGACACAAACTTGAAGTGCTTTTCTAAACTGTCACCAAATCAAGTTCTTGAAGGAGCGAACAGCATTCAGGTCAACATAACACGAGTATTTCGTGTTATATTTGAAGTCCAAATTGCATTTATAGCAGATTTCCATAGCATTTGTTTCATCTTTATCAAAGTATCCTAAGGAATGTTCGGATCGTTATCAGTGTTGATAAAATGCTTTGCGCATGTGCAATACAGACATGGAGAACGCGTAAGATTGTTGTTGATACGTTGCATTGTTGAGCAAAGCGCCACAGAAAACAAAGACCAATTCTGTGATGCATTCTGTGTGTGCGTCTTTTAAATTTAGTCTAATTTGAGTTATTTCAGCTAGAGCCTTTTCAGTGCAGAGCCACCGAGCTTTACACCCGCAGCATTTTCTACAGACACATTTTATAAATCACGTGGTGAGCAACTAGTCGACTTCAGGCTGACGGTATCGACTGTTATTTGTAGTCGACTGTTGCAATCCTATCCCCCCCCAAAATTAAAGCGTTTGGTGCTAGTAGTGCAAAAATTACACACTTCAACTTCAATCTAAATTAAAGGTTGATATTTGTGGCACCCAAGAGACAATGTCTCAACACAAGTAAAAAAAAATAAAAAAAAAAAATATGTAGTATTATGATTGTGTCAGCATTATCATATCATTATCATAAGCACATGATCAACAATCGTGTTGTACATTGTTGACGCAGAAAGAAGAATGAGAGAAAAGAGCTCAAGGTTTCAAGTCCATTACTTTCCAACAAATCTCAAGAAAGCGTAGTAAGAAATGTCACAAGATATTCAGGCTGGCATTCTTTCTTACATTGATACTGTGTGAGGATTGATGGTAATGTGAGGCAGGTCCTTTAGAGCAAAGCATAAACGTGACTCTTGGGACCACTGCAGATAAACATTCTTATAAACTTAAAAGAACTGAAGAACATATTCGCTTCTATATCAAACTGAGTGATCACAAAAAGTGGCACTTGGATTATTTTAACTTTAATATTTTGGAGTAACCGAGTCTCTGACACAGATAAATACAAAAATAGATTTAACATAAAATTTAAATTAAATAATGCGTAACGCTGAGTGAGACTGATTTATGATCAGAAGAACTGAATGAAACTTGCATTACCCTCAGTTAGAAGACAAAGACGTCTGGTAAAGACGCTCTACAGTATGCCACAAATCAACTTTCAAAATGTTATTGACCATGTTCAAAAGTTTTGCAGTGAATCTCATGAAAACATGTCTGGGTCACATTTCGCCTCAAAACCTAAAGAAAAACTGTTACATTTGTGTACAGAAAATGTAGCCTATTTGTGAGATCATTTAAGATTTTCTGCATTGTGACATTATTTTTAATAACCATTAAGCCTCCCTAAATTCTCATTACATAATGTGTCTACATTTTATATATAATTTTGTTTTATATTATTTGTTTTATTACTTAAATTAGTACAAATCAAAGGCAGAACAACAAATACCCCCATGAAAAATGAATACTTTTCCATTTAAATGTCACAGTAGAATAATATTTTTTGCACTACTGTAAAGAGAATCTGAAGGAAAAATTTACTTAATTGGCGTTAAAATAACGTCACAATAATTTTGGGGTGAAATATGACCCGGACATGTTCTTGAATGGTTTCCTGATATTCACCCAGTTAAGTTATGAGGATTTGGTGTAATCTTTCATCTCAGAAGACTTTTCAGGACTTCCTGAGAGAGTCCTGACCAAGGAGGTATACGCTGTCTTCAGTTTATGCTCCTCAGGAGGGTTTTCTGAGTCAAGGCAAGAAAGGCTATGATGAAGGCCTTAACGTTAGAGTCGGGGAGATGTCTGCTCACCCCTAAGGCCATAGGAACACTTGTATATATTCAGTTGAGCCCTGCAATGTTGCAGCTAAGACTAGAAGATCAATGTCTTCAGTACAGTGCATCTGGGAGAATCTCACTAAAACTGACAAGATATGGTGAAAAAAATAAGAAATTATATTTTGCATGAAGAAAATGAAGCCTTCTTTAAGACCACTGTGACATTAAGCCCATTTCAAACTCTAATGCAAAGAAAAAAAAATTTGTGAATTGTGAAGAAAAAGTACCAAACATTGTTTTCATTACAGTATAACACAATGCAAAAATTCATACAGGTCCCAAAAATAGCCTTCATTTTGTTGCAAAATATAATTTCTCATATTTTTCTGTTGATTTTGGACTGAAAAATGACCTGGACAATTTCTTCTTGAGATTCATCCATTTAAATCATTGTGAGGAAGTGTTAAGTAGCAATAAATGCCGATAAATGGCTAAGGAATGTAACAAGTCTTTCAGGCTTTGCATACAGTCACGTTGCACAGAACTGAGTGCATAAAAAGGACATTTTCATACACGTCATTGCATTTAAGACATTCTCAGAGTCATTGTGTCCACCGGGCTGGCACCCTGAAAGTTTGCTGATGGTGACAGGCTCTGCAGGTACTGCAAAGTCAATTTGTAGTATACTGCTTTGGCCCTCTTTCAGCACCTTCTCTGCCCTGCTCTGGTCTCAGTGGGCATGTATGTCGAGGCCTTGTGCTATGAGGGGTTCAGCAGGGTGGGCATGGGGTGGCGGGTGGAGCAGCATGGTAGTGTGGGGGCCAGGGTAAGGGTGCAGGGACGGCCCTGGGTGGGAATACCCTGGCTGAGCCAGAAGGGCTCCGGGGTAATCTGTGGGCAGAGACAGCATTCCCTGAAGACCTGACAACAGAGAACAAGAGAGAGAGTGAATGAGAGACAACAAATAGAGACAGTCCAGTCTTGCAAACGGAATGTTCGCACATCACCAAACTGTTGCTATGGATACGTTTTAAACAGCAGAAGTCAATTAGTCCAAAAAACTACTAGTGAGGTCAGATATACACATTCAGCCATTGTGTTGCATCTCTTACCATGAGCATTGCGTTTCTAGGACGGCAAGTTAAAAAAACCCAGTTAAAAATACTCTAACTTTAAAAAACACTTAAAGAAACGTTATGTAACTATGGTAGTCATTCAAGGTAACAAGTGACATTAAGTCTGTAATGTAACCATATGATAATTAACAATCAACTGAAATACTTGTAATCTCTCATGTAAAAAAAAAAAAAAAAGACTTGGTTCTGAAAGTTCAAATTCCATTAATTTTCTCCCTAGGCAAATTTATTTTTGATGACAACTTATTAAAATTCACTTAAATAATTAAATTGTGTTTAATAGCAGAATTCTTGGTGAAGAACTACACAAAAAAATAGGAAAATAGGTGTGCACATCCAAAACCCAGTTGTGCTCAAGTGCAGGACAAACAAATACAAATGTTTTTGTCTTTGATGTTTTTATATATAAAAAAAATGTATATAAAAAATCTAAAAATATATACATTTTGTACACATATGCCTATTGTTGTATAAGGGTAGGTGTGGATTTTAGACATGCGCCCTTACAGTTTTTACTAACTTATCACACATCTTAAAAGATACATGTATAGTTTGTAAAGTTTATAGTTTAGAATATGTGTCTAAAGTGATATGCCTTTACACATGTTTTGTGTGGATTGAAGATGTTAAGATAATTGTTCAAATGCATAGATTTTTTAAAATGTTTTTTACTTGTCACATGATCTCCTGTGGGCAGCTAATCAGTCGATATTGTCATCACCTGTGTCTATAAAAGCTGTGCTTCATTCAATGTGGGGATTGTGCCTGATGAAGACCTAACTGGTTGGAAAAGTTGCTTTATTGTAATAAAAGTTTTGAGCAGACGCCTACCTTCTTTTTTAAGCAACTACACAACCATAATTAGAGAATCTTGGTGAACAAACTGCACCAAAAGAGCTTTGCGTTGACCAACCGCTCGAGAATTGTGTCTCTGCCCACAAAATGGGCATTTTCCAATGAGTGGGCATTTTCACGATTTGCTTACTACATTGAAATCCCCTACTGGATATTCCCTATTGGATAGTTGAAAAACGCCCATCCCGCTTTAAAAAAGCCCACAGATTGAGAAACGACTATTACTGTTCCGTAGAGACCTATACTTCAACCGCTTCCATGATGCACAACGACTGACACACTCGAGTCTCCCTATGCTCTCAAACTTCTGATATATATGCATATATATGAATATTTGGCAATAAGCTTGAAATACTGTATATTGTGTCTATTCTTACAATCAACAACTTACATCAGTAGTTTTTTTCCATTTCCATTTTTTTTTCAAAACATTTTTCCATTGTTTTTAATTTGATGATGTCATTCAAAATGTTTTATGGGATTATAGTTAATATATAATTTATACTTCCTCATAGGAGTGTGTTTGGTTTATTAAGTAGTAGTGTATAGTAATGGTTCCCACCTGATGTCCTAAGACCTAAATGAGACTGAGCATCTAAGCCATAACCTCCAAGAGCCGCCCCTTCTGGACTGTACGGAGCACCCTGGCCTGAGAAAACATAAGCACACACGTTATTTACTATATAGAGCCCTGGATTTTCATATAATAAAAAATAAAAATGCAAAACAAGTCACAGATAAACAGACACACATATTTCACCTGAGTGATTTGTTTGGTCGATCATTGGCTGAACTATTCTGCGTCTGGCGTTTATAAACCTTAGTGAAGAAAGCAGGAGAAAGCATACAATGAGGGAAAACAGGGACAAATAATTTTTACCAAAAACCCTTAAGAAATAAAAAAATCTAAAAATGATTATTAATGACAATAAAATAAGAATATTTAAATGATACAGGGTTAGACTTAATAAACCGTGAACTTAATAAAGTGTGATTTTTTTTTTCACTATATATTTTAAGTTAAAGACAGTAAATTGACACAGTTTAAGAGTTCAGAATCCTTTAAATACATTTTTCCAAAAATGACTAATTATTGCTATAAACAACATAACTATTAAAATTTTACAACATAAATCCTTATTTTGAGAAAATATATTGATCTAATAATTAATTATTAACTCATGTTGCTGATATTTGATTAGGTAAATGTAGCCGTGTAGTGTATTGAAACTGGCAAATTTTTCTTATAGACTGAAGACTAACCAGTTGTTGACCTGCAGTATGGTGAGACCTGTGTCTTGGGAAAGCTGTTTTTTCTGTTCTTCAGAGGGGTATGGATGCTGAGAGAAGACAAATAAGGATTTAATGCAAAGGTATGCTAGTAATCTGATTCTATACTAAATGGTAACATTTTATACAATTACACAATTAACATGTTTACTACTTTCTGTAAATAATGTTATAAAAATGTTTTGTGAGGTAACCTAAAAAACAAGTTCATATTGAGCCCCTTAGAGGACCGGGATAGGCATTTTTCTGAAATAGTTTTTCTTTCCCACACAATAGCTTTGCATTCATTCACAATATGTTTTGCATTCCCTCAAACTATTGAGAGGGAACACAAAACTATTGCAAGGGAATGCAAAACGTATTTAGAGGGAACGCAAAACTATCGCTAGGGAAAGCAAATTAATATAGTGAGGGAATGCAAAACTATTGCAAGGGAATACAAAACTATCGCTAGAGAATGCAAAACTATCGCTAGGGAACGCAAAAGTAATATAGTGAGGGAATGCAAAACTTATTTAGAGGGAACGCAAAAGTAATATATTGAGAGAACACAAAATTAATTTCAAGGGAACGCAAACTATTGTGAGGGAACGCAAAAGGTATTGCGAGGAAAAGCAAAACTATTGAGAGGGAACGCAAAACTATGGCGAGGGAACGCAAAACGAATTACTAGGGAATGCAGACTATTGCTAGGGAACTCAAAACATATTTCCATGGAGTGCAAAACTATTGAGAGGAAATGCTAAACTATTCCAAGGGAACACAAAACTATTGTGATGGAACGCAAAACTTATTTAGAGGGAATACAAAAGTAATATATTGAGAGAACGCAAAATGAATTTAAAGGGAACGCAAACTATTGTGAGGGAACGCAAAACTATTGCAAGGAAATGCAAAACTATGGCGAGGGAACGCAAAACTTATTTCAAGTGAACGCAAAACTATTGTGAGGGAACGCAAAATTATTGAGAGGGAACGCAAAACTATGGCGAGGAAATGCAAAACTAATTACAAGGGAATGCAAACTATTGCTAGGGAACGCAAAATGTATATCCATGGAACGCAAAACTATTGAGAGGAAATGCAAAACTATTCCAAGGGAACATAAACTATTGTGATGGAACGCAAAACTTATTTCAACTGAATGCAAAACTATTGAGAGGGAACGCAAAATTAATTTCAAGGAAACGCAAAACTATTGTGAGGGAACTCAAAACATTGAGAGGAAATGCAAAACTATTCCAAGGGAACACAAACTATTGTGATGGAACGCAAAACTTACTGCAACGGAACACAAAACTACTGAGAGGGAACGCAAAACTATTGCGAGGAAATGCAAAACTACTGTGAGGGAACGCAAAACCTATTGCAAGGGAACACAAAACTATTGCGAGGGAAAGCAAAACTATTGTGAGGAAACGCAAAACTATTGAGAGGGAACACAAAACTATTGCGAGGCAATGCAAAACTACTGTGAGGGAACGCAAAACCTATTGCAAGGGAACACAAAACTATTGCGAGGGAAAGCAAAACTATTGTGAGGAAACACAAAACCATTGAGAGGGAACACAAAACTATTGTGAGGAAACACAAAACTATTGAGAGGGAACACAAAACTATTGCAAGGAAATGCAAAACTATGACGAGGGAACGCAAAGCTATTGTGAGGAAACACAAAACCATTGAGAGGGAACACAAAACTATTGTGAGGAAACGCAAAACTATTGAGAGGGAACACAAAACTATTGCAAGGAAATGCAAAACTATGACGAGGGAACACAAAGCTATTGTGAGGAAACACAAAACCATTGAGAGGGAACGCAAAACTATTGTGAGGAAATGCAAAACTATGGCGAGGGAACGCAAAACTATTGAGAGGGAACACAAAACTATTGCAAGGAAATGCAAAACTATGGCGAGGCAACGCAAAACTTATTTCAAGTGAACACAAAACTATTGCGAAGGAACGCAAAATGATTGAGAGGGAATGCAAAACTATGGCAAGAAAATGCAAAACTAATTACAAGGGAATGCAAACTATTGCTAGGGAATGAAAAATGTATATCCATGGAACTCAAAACTATTGAGAGTAAATGCAAAACTTATTTCAAGTGAATGCAAAACTATTGAGAGGGAACGCAAAATTATTGAGAGGGAACGCAAAACTATTGCGAGGAAAAGCTAAACTTATTTCCAGGGAACGTAAAACTATTGAGAGGGAATGCAAAACTATTCCCTCCCAATAAGTACAAAACTTATTGTGAGGGATGCAAATTATTGCTAGGGAACGCAAAGCATGTATACACAATACATTGTATTAATTCAGGAAAGGCTTCTTCCCCCAAGCCATCAGACTCCTCAATACTCAGAGACTGGACTGACACACACACACACACACACACACACACACACACGTGTCCTGAGTTGCACTTTAATTATTGTCACTTTATACCTGGCTGCTACCTCAATAACTGCTATGTCCATAGAACACTATCTCATAGTATGTTATGTTTACATTTGGCATTTTTAGAAACAGTCATCTTTTTGCACTACTGTATACTGGTCAGCGCTGACTGTCTCTCACTGTGTCTATTGTCCTGTTCATTTTTAGTAATTTTATTGTACTGTCCCGTACTTTTTGCACACGTTTGCACGTGCATTTTATATAGGTATGTCATTTAGTCTGTGTAGTCTCATGTGGTTCTGTGTTTGCCCTATGTTGTTTAATGTAGCAGCATGGTCCTGGAGGAACGTTGTCTCATTTCACTGTGTACTGTACTAACTGTATATAGTTTAACGACAATAAAAACCACTTGACTTGACTTGAAAAGGACAGGGGTATTGCCGTTGCATACAAACTATGATGGGGCGAAACACAAACTTCAACAGCAAAAAAAAAACTAGATAACACTCCCCAACACTTGTTATAGGTCACACTTTGCATGTCTCAGGTGGTCTGAGGATCTACTTTCTAGTTTAGTACACTAACTACTAGAGGATAGTCTCGAATCATTATGAAATATAGTTTCTACAGAACCACATGATACATCTATATATATATTATATGATAAGATTCTTTTTTCCCTCCAGTCTCCTCATTAACCGCACAGCTGTGGTCATCTTTATTTTTAGTGACTTCTGGATATTCTTTCATTTGTAATTACAGCAGTGTCATTAGTGTGTAATTACCATATGCTCATTACTGTATCTGCACAGGCTTTGCTCAGCTATGTAAATTAACAAGCCAAGAGTTCATAAATTCACATTGCACAGACTCTAACTTGAGATGGTCAATAAAGTCTTTAATTTTCTCTCAAAATATATTCCTTCCAAACTCTTTCCTTTCCTGTCTTTCTCCTGTTGTCCATTATCTTTCTTCAAACTCAGTTTCCTATAATTAATTCTTTCTGCTGCCCATTTTAAGTGCCAAAAGCCTACTGTTTCTCTCAACCTGAACACACTATCAAGTAAAATGTATCCCTTGGTCTTTCTCTCTCACCGATAGGTGCTGGAAGAGCCAAGCTCTCATAATGTTTGTTGCAACTTTGGGAAAAATCCCTCTTTTCTTGTTGTTTCGTCTATCTCTATCCATTTCGTCATCTTCTCCTGTGCTGGGAGATGCCACACTTCCGTCCAATCCATCACCTGGCACAGCAAAACACACAAGCATGATAAAATATCTTATCTTACTTCCACGTGAGGTTGAGATTCAATGGAAGTCACTCTGGATTTTTGTTATGAGTTCTATTCGGAATAACATACTACCAACTACCATCCTACTCATACATTTCTAGTAAGTGTGATTGATTTTTAACATCATCTTGACTCATTATTTGATCAAACTGCACATAAGATTTACTATGCAATACGCTAACATTCCGAACACAGCCATTGTGTTTTAAAAGTCATTACCTGCATCGCTGCAGTTCTCTGTGCTGTGTGACGTGAGACCGCAGGATGCACTGGGGGTGCCTGATGGGGTCGACACACAGTCATCCGGATCTCGCAACCAAGACGAATTCTAGATAAGAAGAGAGACCCACAGTCAGACACATGCACTCTATGAGTTAAAGACAATTCCTTTGGCACCCTGATGTGCATGTTAAATTTCAACCGACTCACTTGTTCTGACAGATTTGTGCAAGAACCAGTGAAATCCTCCATGTTCAATTTGGATCCGCCCTCTTTGTCGTCCAGCACTAAATCAGTGGGCATCTTGCCCTTCAGGCACGTGATGTAGCGGTGACAGAAATTATCACAGAGGTCATGAACCTATTACAGAAGAGAAGAGAGATGTCAGGCTCACTGAGGTACATAACTGCACCATGGTATCACCACAATGTAAAAACCTGTATAATGTAATAAATGAGACAAAAACCTTTTCTAGCTCTAATAGATGAAACCGTAGTACTTGAATGGCTTGGATCATCTGTATAAAGAGACAGTATGGTTACACATGGATACAACACATCGTTCATTCTGTAAACAATGACGAGACCCTTGAAAAATGACATGCAATTATTTATCCAACAGCGTATTTATGTCTCACCAGATTATCCAGTTCTGGATTTGATGAAAAGATGGGTTTCTCAGATCGAATCTAAACGCATGAACAGAAAAATCATTAAGTAAAGACTTAAGTAAAGCATTGAGTAATGGTCTGCAATCTGCCGGTACTTCTCTAATGTGAAAATGTGATTGCTTCGAGTTACTCACTTGTTTGGCGAAGACTGCGATGTCATCGTTGAATGATTCAGAGGAGCAGACATCGCTGTGATTGGTCATGCTGGTAAGGTGGGAAAGGTTTGACATGGAGGTGGAGTCTCGTGGTGAGCAGGTGGCAAGTTCACATTTCTCAAACACCAGAGCCAGGAGTGGAAACAGAGGATGACTGCATATAAACACACATGCACAGTAAGACAACAATGCAAGTACATGGATGCTGCCTTTAAATAACAGGTCGACTGATATATCGGTTTTGCATATTTCATTCAGTTTGGACTCTTTGTAGTCTCTGTGTCTATGTGCATCACAGTAAGACTAAGAAAACGCATTCAATAAATCGATTTTAAAAACGATCAACTGAGGGTTATTAGCTTTTTCCACCACCTTAGTTATCGGTAATGCCAAAATCTATTTCAAGTCATCAGATTTCATGATTGTAAATAGTGATAAACCGATATATTGGCCAGGCCGATATTTCGCTATTTTGCGATTATCGGCATCTTCTGACAACAGACAAACTGATTAACAGTTTTAAGTTGTTTCTCTTTAGAAACAAATCAGTACATCTGATTTGCTGTTGTTCAATTTTATTATGTTTATCTGCATTTATATCGGCCATCAGTCATCCTGCTCTCTATATATATCGGCATTGGCCATTGAAAAACCCATATCGATCAACCTCTTATCGTAATTACAAGATGAACGTACATAAACAGCATCACAATGTCATAATTGCCAGTGGGAAACCAGTGGGATTTTTGTGTTTTTTAGGGGGCATGTCAATTAAAGAATCGAGGCAGGGGCAAGTTGCAATTAGTAATAATAAAAAGAATAGTTACATTTACACATTTGGCAGACGCTTTTATCCAAAGTGACTTACAGAGCCCTTATTAAAGGGACAATCCCCCCCGGAGCAACCTGGAGTTAAGTGCCTTACTCAAGGACACAATGGTGGTGCCTGTGGGGCTTGAACCAGCATCCTTCTGATTATCAGATTACCAGTTATGTGCTTAGACCACTACACCACCACTTATGGTGCAAATTAATGGCTTATAAGTCATTTACAAAAGCATTATACATCATCGGTATGCAGTTATAATAACATGAACAAAAAGGGCAACATTTATGCAATACTTGCTAAATAGTGAGCATTTGAATGACATGTTATATAACTTATTAAATACACTTATTCAAACTTCTAATTATCGAAAACATAAAATCCCCTAATTCATGATTTATGCCACAATGCAGCAAAAATAGACTATTATTGTGAGATTAAAGGAGGAAGTATGTCATTTTGCTACAGATCGCTTTGTGTTTATTCATCACTGTAACGTCTCGACTCACTTGTGTTGTCACTTTCATTGTCACGTTGATGTCAAAAGAATGGTGCTACTCCGAGTGTTGTCCCAACTTAACCCTAAAGTCCTCAGCAACACTTTTCAGCTCTCTGTGCTCATTCACAGCATATACATAAATCCATACTGCACTTTAAGTCCACAGATTTCTAATGTTTGCATTTCATTAATAAATTCCTTATTTGTGTCTACTTTACATTAAGGTACATTTGCAAAGGTTGGTAATCTTGAATAAGTGTTATGAAGCATTAATATCATGTAAGGTCAAATAGTCACTATGTATTGAATGAAAGTAACCCATTTTCTTTATGTGGTTATTACAGCATATCAGTTTTTTATAATGCATTTGTAAATTAGCTATTTTTCATTAATAAACCCTTAACAAAGAGATCGTTTATGTAAAGTGTTACCCAATATTTCACTCATTTAGCCAGTTTAGGATGTGATTGTCTTGTGTGACAAAATTACATTTCACATCATTGTCTGTGGCAGCATGAGAATAGTAAAATACATCGATGAAGCATCAAATATCCCTGCCGGTCACTTGCCTTGGTTTTTACCCAATGTGTCTATTTTATTCAGATCAAAATCAATTACATATAAGCCAGAACTCCTCAGGAGAATCTCAATGCAGCGTATATTGCACACACGCATACACCTACAGTTCATTTACATGTTTTGTGGCATTAACAGATGGTTATTGTGACTGGAATCTCACCCGTAGATCAGATCCCTGTGGTGTTTGAGCGAGTCAGGCACAGTGTGGCCATAGTGTGGCGGAGGAAGTGACCTCATGACATCCCCGTAACCTCCCACAGGCATGATGTCAGAGCCTGGGTACTGCACCAACTGCTCATACTGAAATACAGAAAGAAAGAGAGAGGATCTTGAGCTCTAAAAGTCAACATGAAATCAAAAATTACCCAATTTACTTTCTTTATCTGCACGCTTCTGCTTTTATCACACACAATTAATCAGTACATATTATATTTAAAAAAAAATGTCTTTGTAATCTTTAATTAAAATGTAATAACTTGCTCTATCCATTTCAGCTGACATCACCAAGCCATTATTTTTCATCCCCTCCACCCAACTGTCATATAAAGATCACTTTCCACGATCCAATCAATTGCCGATGGATAAAATCATGTCCCGCCCTACTTTATGTTTTCAATATCCTAATATTTCATCTAACCCTTAAAATTAGTTTTGTTTCAAGTTGATTCAGTGATGTTAAAGGAATGTTCCGGGTTCAATACAAGTTAAACTCAATCGACAGCATTTGTGGCATAAAATTAATTTACACAAAAATTACTTTTGACTTGCCCCTCCTTTTCTTTAAAAAAGTACAAATCTGGTTTACAGTGAGGCACTTACAATGGACGTGAATGGGGCCAATCTGTAAACATTAAAATATACTCTGTTTCAAAAGTATAGAGACATGATGTAAACAATATGTGTGTTAACATGTTTTTAATGCGATAAAATCACTTACTAACCACATCTGTGTTAAGTTATATCCAATTTTACAACTTAAAACCATGATGATGTAATGTCCACAAACCCTTAAAAAAGTAAACTACAATTTGAACAACTTTACAGCTCAAATAATGCATAATTTTGCCCCCATTCACTTTAAAGTGTTTCACTGTAACCTCGTTTTTTTCTTTTCTTTTTTTTTTTTTTTTTTTAAGAAAAGGAGGGACGAGCCTTTAATACATTTTTGTGGTGAACAATATTATGCCACAAATGCTGTAGATTGAGCTTAACATGTATTGAACCTGGAATATTCCTTTAAAATTAGTTTTGTTGATGTAACCTAATGTATTCAATTTAATTAATGTTTTTTTTTTATTTAATTTAGATGTTATCACTTGAAGCTAATTTTTTAGGTTAGCATTTTATTATATTTTTCTGTGTACTGTGTGGTCCTTAAAATAAAACACATTGAAAATATGTGATTCAAAATATAAATTAAACTTGTAAATACAAAATAGTTTTAGGATTTGTAAAGATTAAGGACAAAGAAATGTTATGTCATAAATAAGAAATGTTTAGGATTCTGCACTATTTCTAGCTCACAAATCAAATATAAGTAAACTTTTATATAAGTAAATAAAAATAAAAAAATATTAAACCGACCATGTTAACTCCTTTGGGGGTGGGGGGGGTGGGGGGTATTATTACAAGTGTATATGGGATTGACAGCATGTTGCATATTTGAACTAACATGTTAAGTACGAGAGAGAGAGAGAGAGAGAGATAGAGAGAGAGAGGGGGGCAGAAAAGATGTTTGAATTTGCTGCTAATTGTCTCTCCTCCTCAATAAACTTCGGTTGCGGGGATCCTTTGATGTGCAATTTTTCAGAGTGCCAACAACATTTACCCAGGGACATAAACTCCAAAGAACAAATGTTCTATCTCCAGCGTCGGATTTATAACTTACAGCCCCAGCACACAAATACATAATGTAATCCCGCCTTCATTTATCCAAATTAGATGGTCTCACAGTCAACGTTCTGATTAATCACACGCCGATCTTGAAATGCTCACTTTGCTGTAGTCAGAGATATAATCAGCAATACGACTTAGTCATAAAAGAGAAAGAAAAACCCAATAGGTCAATATTGTGTATACTTTCAGAGAAACGTCTTTTTTATGTCCATAAACTTTCTTTGAGCTATTTCCAATAATTGCTGACCTATTATTGTGATGGAAGTGCTGTGGAATTCTTAATAAACAATTTCTATGAGCCACCTCTGCACAGTACATTTCTAATAAGAGAGAAAAAGAGGCCGCATGTACGTATCAGCAAATAATCAGGCTTTTCTGTAGCTTTCACTTTTTTTTTTTAGCTTTCTCTATATGACAAAATGTGGCTTTTTCGGGGCATAAGCTCAACACCAGATTTATTTTCATATGGCTTCATTTTGAGGTTACAAAATGAAAAAGTATCTCAAGTTTGATGTGCTAGTACTCCTTAAAATAGGTTAAATGAAAGTAGTGTTATGAAAAACATATCATTTGTCAAATAAACTATTACAAAATTATAAAATGAATTACTCATAAGAGGCTTGGGCAAAACATATGGGCAAAGATGTCATTTAAAGTCTAATAAAGTCACAGTAATTATCATTACGGCAGTAAATGGGATCCACATTTTGAACAAACATGCAAAGCACTGATGTCCCTGAATTTGATGTACTGTTTGTTAATGTAGTGCTGGTAATCAGTACTTGAATAGTTGATAACAAACATTAGATAAATCTTTACAGATCAGAGTGGTTC
Organism: Xyrauchen texanus; assembly: GCF_025860055.1. Classification (NCBI taxonomy): domain Eukaryota; kingdom Metazoa; phylum Chordata; class Actinopteri; order Cypriniformes; family Catostomidae; genus Xyrauchen; species Xyrauchen texanus. The sequence goes on along the minus strand of NC_068313.1, from coordinate 4,129,356 downwards.
ATGAGCTTTCTATAATAAATCTGTGACCATATATGAATCATAGTTTCATGATATTTCTGAATATAATGATTGAAAATATTATAAACGGAAGGTAATCCAACTATATAGGTACTGTTTACTGGCAAAACATCAGCAGCTTTATGCACATATATGCTGCACCACAGCATATGATATATAATGGTAACACTTTACAATTAGGTTCCATTTGTCACTAACAATGAACATTACTTTTACAGCACTTATTAATGTTGGGTAATGTTAATTTCAATAAACAATAGTGTATTTAGAAATGAAACTTAACCAATATTAATAATTGCTGTAATAATCGTAGTTCATTATAAGTACATGATACCGGTAACACTTTACAATAAGGTTCCATTTGTTTAGAATTAACAATGAACAATATATTTTTACAGCATGTATAAATCTTTGTTAATGTTATTTTACAAAAATACAATTGTTCATTGTTAGTTCATAGTTTGTAGTGCGTTATCTAATGTTGTCATATACAACTTTTGATTTAAAAAATGTATTATTTATATATGTTGAAATTAACATTCAATAAGATTAACAAAAGCTGTTAAAAATGTGTTCATTGTTAGTTAACTAATATGTTATCAAATGGAACCTCATTGTAAAGTGTTACCATGACACCTAATATATATACATATATATATATATATATATATATATATATATATATATATATATATATATATATATATATATATACTGATCAGCCATAACATTAAAACCACCTGTCTAATATTCTGTAGGTCCCCCTTGTGCCACCAAAACAGTTCTGACCCGTTGAGGTATGGACTCCACAAGACCTCTGAAGGTGTCCTGTGGTATCTGGCACCAAGATGTTAGCAGCAGATCCTATAAGTTCTGTTAGTTGTGAGGTGGAGCCTCCATGGATTGGACTTGTTTGTCCAGCACATCCCATAGATGCTAAATCAGATTGAGGTCTGGGGAATTTGGAGGCCATGTAAACACCTTGAACTCTTTGTTATGTTCCTCAAACCATTCCTGAACATTTTTTGCAGTGTGGCAGGGTGCATTATCCTGCTGAAAGAGGCCACTGCCATCAGGGAATACCATTGCCATGAAAGGGTGTACATCTGCAACAATCTTTAGGTAGATGGTATGTGTCAAAGTAACATCACATGAATGCCAGGACCAAAGGTTTCCCAGCAGAACATTGCCCAGAGCATCACACTGCCTCTGCTGGCCTGCCTTCTTCCCATAGTGCATCCTTCTGCCATCTCTTCCCCAGGTAAATGACACAAATGCCGTCATCGTGATCAAAAATTAAACGTTATTCATCAGACCATGCCACCTTCTTCCAGTGATCCATGATCCAATTCTTGCACTCACGTGCCGATTGTAGAAGCTTTTGACGGTGGACAGGGGTCATCACGGCCACTCTGACCGGTCTGCGGCTACGCAGCCCCATACGCAGCAATGTGTGTGTTGTGAAACCTTTCTATCATGGACAGCATTACGTTTTTCAGCTATTTGTAATGCAGAAGCTCTTCAGTGAGATCAGACCAGATGGCTAGCCTTCACTCCCCAAGGACATAAATGACCTTTGGGTGCCCATGATCCTGTCGCCGGTTCACCGGTTGTTCTTCCTTGAACCACTTTTGGTAGGTACTAAACTGCAAACCGTGAACACCCCACAAGACCTGCTGTTTTGGATATGATCTGATGACCCAGTCATCTAGCCGTCATAATTTGGCCCTTGTTGAAGTCGGTCAGATCCTTACACTTGCCCATTTGTCCTTCTTCCAACACATAAAATTCAAGAACTGACTGTTCACTTGCTGCCTAATATATCCCAGCCCTTGATAGGTGCCATTGTAATGAGATAATAAATGTTATTCACTTCACCTGTCAGTGGTTTTAATGTCGTGGCTGATCAGTGTTTTTATATATGTGTGTGTGTGTGTGTGTGTGTGTGTGTGTGTGTGTGTGTGTGTGTGTGTGTGTGTGTGTGTGTGTGTGTGTGTGTAATAATTAAAAACAATAAAAAAAAATACACAACACATTTTTAGCTATTTTGTGGGTTTTACCAACTTAGATTATTAATCAATATGGTCAGTTTTTCTTTTGGGGGAAAAAAAGGATCATAACAACCCAATAAAAGTGTGATTTTAACAGGGTTACATTGGCAACAAAAACAGCAATCAGTGTCAGTGTATTTCTTTGATCCTTTCACTCATAATGAGGACACATATTGCAGGGAGAGATATAAAAGATGATTTGAGACAGAACAGATTTTTGATAAAACTATCCTCTGTTTGAAGACACTTCATTTGCCTGCTCATTGTAGCACAAAAGTTGACCTACTTACTGACTTCATCAAGATTTTCAGGGCCTGTATGCTACTTTCCTACACCATAATGTTTGCCCTTGATTGCGTTTAAATATGTAATTGATTTTAATATTGATAAAAGACATTTTCCTTATAGGAGTGTGCATTCAGGGCATTATTTCTGTAAGCGCAGTTATAAATGCTTTGCAAAATACAGTATACGGAAAACCTTATTATTATTGTTTATGATAAAAATGTAGACATAGCCAGATAGAAATAAATGTTACCACTTTATAATCACTTGAATCGATACGTCATTAATATAAATGTTTAATTTTATAGCATATTCAAATATGAATGTAGCTATATGAAAATAGGCTACATGAATCAAATGTTAATGATATTTCAAACTGATGATCTATTAAGCGTTCTCTAATGTTAGCAATGACTTAGTAATGGAAGTTATTAAAAAGTATTGCAGAAAAAACGAGCAATTGCACAAAAAAAAAATTGAACTTTCCAGATTGTAGACTGCTACATAAGCTCCATATAGTTATGTTTGGTTATATTTATCCACGCTACAGCATCCTTTGCATTAAAATATCATGAAATTGACCTGGAAAAGAACGGAAGACAGGACCGACCTACCCTCTTCTCCATGCGATACGGAAGCCGAGTTCACACTCTCACTTACGGAAGACAACACACACCGCACCGGCTGATGAGACACTCTCCACAACTAAAACATAAAACAGCATTTTACAACCTCAGCGGTGAAATATGAGCATGTCCTGTAAGCATTTTCATGTATATTCTGGCCCAAAATAATGTAGTCTTCGAGGTTTTGGGACATCATAAATACAAGCATTCACATATGAGAGAAGTAGCCTACAATCAATTGCTTTTTACTTTAAAAGTAGCCCTCAAAATAACAGTATAACTCTGTGCTACTCTTCCAGAGTGCATTCCTGGCTGAGAAAAGCATAGCCAATACTACATTATTATATCCATGGAAATCTGGGTTATATGTGGGATACACTAGCATATGATGAGAATGTGTAAAGATACCCCACCTTAGTAAGAGTGTAGCAGCAGGAGCGTGGACCGGGCCGAGTATCCAATGTTAGCGGTGCGTCCGGGATGATGTCGCGTCCTATCCGCTGTCCATGAAGCGACGCGTCGGGCACAAATGCGTCTCTCCACAATCAGCGATGGAGCTTTAAACCAGAGAGAGAGAGAGACGGAGACTGGGAGTTGTTTAGGGGGTCAAAACACGACGGGGTCTCTCACTCCCCTCCTTTTTATCACACACACACTCTCGCGCATAAGAAACGCGAAGCCTTTCGTTTTAGGCTATCTGAGCGGCGCGAGAGCGCGCGAACGCGCGCGCGCACACACACACACAAACAGGCAGGCATTGCTCACACATTTCTTTTTCTTATCGCCGCTGTTAGCTGCAATAGCTATCACTGAGTATCACTGAATTATAGGACTAATGCCCAGTGATGTCTGGGTTGCAGACACATATGCATATTATCCTACTGAATCATATCAAAGTTGCATCATATACCACAAAACCACCAGATTAGCTACTGTACAGTATAGTGGCTCCAAAGATATTTGGACACTTAAACCACACTTAAAATGGATGGATGGCATTGCATTCGATTACAAATTAAGCCATGTGGCATCTGCACTTTGCTTTCTCAGAGCTTCTCTTTTCTGACATTTGCAACTACTCTTTCTGATTTGAATCGATGTATAAAGTCAGTTCCCCCCAATTTCACACAGATGTCCAAACTACAGGTAAAGTTCATCACATCACATGTATGGACATGTTCTATTATCTTTGACAACCACAAATTTAAAAATAGCCTACTTTTTTTTTTCTTTTTTTTTTTTACAGAATGCCTATGTCTATTGTTTTAGCATTTAAGCCTCCTATTGTCTTAAGAAGTTGCTTTTGTCCTTCGGTCATTTTTAACTTATATTGAAAACCATTCAAACTGCATACATTCTTCATTAGTGTACAAAGAAAAAGACCACCTTAACAAACATCGGTTTTGTTGTGTATGATGAAGGAGGAATTGCTGAATATTCATGGAGTAACGTTTTTCACGTATTAAATAAATTTAAAAAATTGGCAAAATTGTCAAATGATGTCTATTTTCAGTTATTTCAATAACTTTGGGCATTTTATGTTATCTCTGCTATATTATAACCATTTCTGATTTATTCCGCTTTAAGAAAATCAACAGTGTACAATTACAATTTGAGCACATGCCTCTTTCACAAATTAAGCTATATTGACTTTTCAAAATGGGCCGAATATGCACGTCCACTGCAACAAATCCATCCAGGCCTAACAAAATATACTTAGTTAGTATTCTAATAACATTATATAATAAATAATAGCCCTATTATCGTGCAAATGTTTTAATTGCAGGGCAAATTACAGCAATGTGTTTGTCTTATTTATGACTGTCTTTGAACCAGTTACAGGGTAGACTGGGGCTAGTTGTCACACTGGGAAGATGTCACAAGTGTTAAACTGTAGTCTAGCTGTTGGTTCAGAAATATTCCTCTAATGTCTCTAATTAGGATTTTTTTTGGTGAATTCTATCTTCAAAACTAAAATTCTAATGTCATCATATTTTTATATTAGCTCTTTATTAAGCATATACAATTTATTAAATGCAATAGCTGTTCTGTTGGTAATGTTCAAATGTACGTTTTGCCTTTTCATAAATTGTTTTGTATGTTATGATTGTTTACCTGTGTAAATAGCTGAAATAAAAAAATATATATAGCTATTAAATAGACTATCAAACAGATGGGAAAAAACAATGGGCTTTAAATATGTACCAAACAGCATAACAATCATTCAGAGGAACCTGCTTCCAAACGTGGTCTTGTGTTGTAAATGACCCTTAAATAACATAATAATTATTCCACACGTCCCCCGAACTGTTCTCCCGCTGGGCAAGCCCTCAACAGGCGGTCAAGACTTCAATCACCGCGATGCTCTCCAGCGCACTGCGGCCGAACTGACGCGCTCGGTGGGCGGCGGGCGGCATGACATAAGCGAGTCTTAGGATCAGGCGATCTGCGGCCTTTCAACACCATGGGAGGCTACTGACCAACAGTGATGATCATAGCTAAATAAATGCATTAATAGCGGAACAACAGAGAACGTAAAAGCGGTCAGTGGAGTAACGCCCTTTGAATGCGCTCTTTATTTCCACTTGTAATGTGTTGTCATGTCTTTCAAAGCATTTTTACAAGTTACAGTACGATCAGTTATAATGCCTCACATACAAAAGTAGGCTACTGTGGCGGTACCATGATACAGTGATGGTAACTAATGGTAAGACTTTGATATTTACCATGGAATGATAACCATATAGCCTGCCATTATTTTAAATAGGCCTACTTTAAAAAAATACCTCGAAATTACCACGATGCCCAAAAACATGGCATTACCATGGTACAAAAACCATACTAATATTAAAAATACATGGTAATACGTGTTTTTTGGTTGTTTATTTATTTGTTTTGTTAATGTCTGCTACTTCAAATTGTTATATATTGTAATGAAGCAACTCATTTTTAACTATTGATGCCGATATTGGCCAGAGCAAATAATTGGATTTGGCCATCAGGATGGGTGATACCACTAGGCCTATATATACCAGTTCTTATATTAAAGTGATTTTTATTTTATTTTATAATGTTTGCTCATCAACTCTTTTTGTATTAAAGTGTATTACATCATATTTTAAAAGCATTATGCAGTACCTGCCATTGGTCACCCTGCTCCCCTGATCTCTAGATATTGGCATCATTACTGGCAATTGGAAAGCACAAATCAATCTGCAACTGCTGTCAGTGTTTTGTAAAGTTATCAGTGTTTGTGGGAGTGAAAGTGAGGTGAAGCTCATTAGTGTTGTGGTGTGAAGCAGGTTAGTGTGATGGGGTGTGTTTTATTTGTTTTAAGTGACTATTTGTCACTTCCTCACAAAATGTGAATGTTTATTCTGGAGCATTTGTCAATTTATCTCTGTGTGTGCGTGTGTGCGTGCGTGCGTGCGTGCGTGTGTGTGTGTGATTTGAGAGAGAGTCATTGTCAAAGTGCCAGAATGGGTGGTGCTAGTCAAGGCAACAGGGGACAAAAAGACTCCATGAAGTGACAGCCGTAATTCAGACACACAAATAAAACTCACATCATATACACAGCTTCTACAGATTTTATATAATTATAGTTTTATATAATCATAATTTCAGACAAGTATATTTGATAACCACATTAAATTCATATGTATTTAAAAATGTTTACTCTGTGTTAGTTAGGTTATAACAATAGCATTCTTTGTACTTGACATTTATTTACATAGTGTAGGGTAATTTTCTCTCATTAAAAATGTTAAACTCCTAAAGACATGAATTGTCTTTGCAATATTTGTAGGAAATCATGCCAACTCACATTAAAATGAAGACTCCAGTCATATCAGAAACCTTTAAAAGCTGTTTTATTCTACATGGAGAAGGTTCACTCATGGGGCGTGCCATGTTAGAATCACATGACCAGCTGAATATTAAATCTCAGTAATGACTGGTTATTGGACACCTTCACTGATTGATTAAATGGTTAGTTCACCCAGAAATGAAAACGCTCATGATTTACTTACCTTTAAGCCATCCCAGATGTGAATGAATTTCCTTCGACAGTAGAACATTTTTATAAGCAGATTTCAGCTCAGCTTGTTCATACAATGCATGTAAATGGGTACCATCAGGCTGCTGGCTGTTTGACGGTCCAAAAGGCATATTTTGGCTGCATTTAAGTAATCCACATGACTCCAGTCGATCAATTAATGTCTTCTGAAGCATTTCGATATGTTGGTGTAAGAAACAAATTGATAATCAACTTAAACCATTGTAATTTCTTGATCAAGTACCTTGAAGTAACATGTAAATACAATAGTATAAATGAAGTAATCATTCAAAGTACTAATATTTCTATGTAATGCCATGGGATTACAATGTTTTTGGGCAAGTAGAATGGTAATTCTATGCTAATCTAAGTATATGCTAACTATATGCTTAGTACCGTCATGGTACTGTATATGACTATGGTAATCATACAGCGCCGCAATACTTCTTTTATAAGGGAAAACTCATTAGACATAAGAGGCTGTACAGGCAAGCATTTAGGCATGGTATTTGAATAGTGAAAAGTTGTTTGCTGGTGTACATGTGCAGAAAATTTGCTCTTGTTGGCCACCCAGGCTAGTCGACGCTGCTGACATGACCGTTACCTCTAAAGGCCACCATAACCCAAGCATGCAACAGTGCAGTATGGGGCATCAAAGAGAAGCAAGTCCACCTATAGCAGAGGGGCTGCAGAGAGAGAGTGAGAGTGCTTGAAGGGGTAAAAGAGAGAGAGAGATTTTTTTATGAGTGTGCACCTCTCCCATACTGTGTCATCTGAGCAGACACCCATAAATATTATTTTACCTCTTTCAGTCTTTCCCATCAGGGCTCTTATCTGCTTCATATATGAGTTCACCCTTTCACTGAACTGTGTGTTTCTTTACATGTTTCACAGTTTCCGAAGTACAATAAACCTGTAATTAATATTTTGTAATTAGAAAATAACACTTTTACTTGTTTTCATTCTATAAGTGATTAATATTAGTGTTTTTTTCCATAGGCAAGCATAACTATTACTATTTCTCATTCTTTTGGGTTAGAAGCTGTGCTGTTGTGCTACGAACATCAGGTGGTTTTCACCTGGCAGACAATAAACATTTGAAAAGGTCTCATAGACTTCATTGAAGGAGGGAGTCCTTCAAGCCATATCTAGAGACCAGAAAATCAAAGAGACTTGACATGGATCTGTAAGCAACTGCCTAGCAACCACACATAATCTAGTTCATACCTAACAATGTGCTAGAAACATTCAGAACACCACAGCAAACACATTTTCTGGGGAGTGGGAGAAAGAAATGGCTCCCGCAAAATATAAAAATAAACTAAAAGTTACTTAAATATATTTTATGTTTTTAAGGTACAGAATGTTATTTGTGTTATCCGTCTCCTGTGCAAAAAAGATTTACAGGCACAGGGTTGGTGGCTAATTCATACAAATTCTTCCTCATGCTTCATGCACCGGAAAGTACCACTCTGAGGCTAAGTGTCTGAGCAACGACACGAAAATGTAAAAAAAAAATTATGATCTCACAGTGAAATCGGAAAGAGGAGGTCAAATTTTCTTTAGCAAAAATCGGTATATGTTGTTTGTTTCATACCAAAATATAAAACACTGCCCCCAGTGGGCAAAGCGTTGTAGGGCATATAGGCACGTGTAAACTCCGTCAGCATGCCAATTTCCTTTGTGATCGTGTAAAAATAGCCTGTGACACTGGAACAGGCAGGAGCAGGACAGAATGTTATGGGAGAGGTACTGAAAAATCCCCGTTGACCTCTACCTGCGGGCTATTGCGGGTGGGAGTGGGGAAAAAACGTGATATTTACAGATGGGGGTGAGACAAAATATGACACATTTTTTGTAGGAGCAGGCCTGAAAAATCCATCCTGTGTAGACCTCTACTGGTAACCATCCAGAACATCTTGACAATGACCTAGCAATGCCATAGCAACCACCCAGAACACCACCTAGCTATGTGCTAAAAACAACTTTGAACACTTCAGTAACATCATAGCAATGTTCTGGCAGCCACCCAGAACAGCCTGGCAACCACCTAGAAATGCCATAGCAACCACCTAGCAATGTGCTAAAAAACATTCAGAACACCCTAAAAACTACCAAGCAATGGCATAGCAACCACCCAGAACACCAATTAGCAAGGTGCTAGAAACAACTCAGACCTCTGTAACCACATAGCAATGTTCTGTCAACCACCAAGAACAACCTGACAACAACCTAGTGTAAAAGTAGCCAGCTGGTACGTAATGGCTGTACAGTGTGTAAACTTCACACTCCTGGCCTTAAGAGACACACTAGCGACCGATGCTAGAGGACATTACTTTCTAGCCTCTTGCTAGCATGTCCTCCTATCATGTCCTGGCATTGCCGGTTTGAATCCCACTCAGGGAGGGTCGAGTAGCACCGGTGACACTAGCAATGACAAAGCAACCACCTAGCATTGGGCTAAAAAACATTCAGAACACCCCTAACAACATTATAGCCACATGATAAAAACACCCCGTGCGCCCTAGCATTGTGGAGGCAACTTGTGCAGAGGCAAGCACCACTCACATTTTCTTCACAAAATGTACAAATGCAGTTTTTAAAAAGCTAGAAAGACTTTGTTTACTTGTTTTCAAGGGTCAACTGTTTCCCCTTTATTGTAATTTCTTCTTCTAATTTTGATTCCGTGGTTCTTTCCTTTCTGTATTTTTTCTTTCTTTCTTTCTTTACAGAATTGAGGATTCGAGAAAACAAGGCTCAGTCTTTTTCTTCCTCAATTCCCTCAATCTCTCCCCCTCTCTGTTTCTTTCTCTACCTCTTACCGATGGTCTTCTTACAGATGGAGATTAACTCAGAGCCCGAGCACCATCCGTTTCCCTGACTGTTTGTTATTAAAGAGATGGATGGTGGCTTGCAGTACCAGCCAGACGCAACCACAATTACAGCAGGACCCATGATAGATAGAGGGAGGGAGAGAGAGGAGATAGAGAGAGGCATCTATCACACCCCTTAATCTACCTGTCACTTTGGGGGGAGAAGCAGGAGAGCAAAGTGGATGGAGAGAGAAAAGAAAAGAGAAATAAAGAGAGAAGATTTTGGCCTGGCTGAATCCTTCACTGGTGATATAAAGATGCAAACGTGGCTGCTTTGCATTCTCTCTAATTGCAGAAAACGTGCAAAAGTAATTCAGAAAGTGAGGCATTTACACATTCATTCATGTTACAGCAACAAATTTTGAGTCAGAATCGGAAGGCTAAGGTAAACGATTGTGACATGTGCCTTGTGTGACTTACAGTGTGTACTGTATCTCAGACTTCTGTTGAAATTATTATGGCAGTGGATCTCAACTGGTGGGTCATGACCCAAAAATCAGGGTTGTGAAAAGCATGGAATAAAACAATACTAAATGCAATTAACAAAATGCAACATATACTGCACATACTCATATATTTTTTGTAGATGTCAAAGGCTGTATGTTCAGTATGCCCAATCAAACTGTATATATATATATATATATATATATATATATATATATACCGACCAGCCACAACATTAAAACCACCTGCCTAATATTGTGTAGGTACCCCTCGTGCTGCCAAAACTGCTCCAACCCACCTCTCAGAATAGCATTGAGATTATATACTTCTCCCCAAAATTGTACTGAGCAGCTATCTGAGTTAGGCTACAGTAGACTTTGTCAGTTCAAACCAGTCTGGCCATTCTCTGTTGACCTCTCTCATCAACAAGGAATTTCCATCCACAGAACTGCTCCTCACTGAATGCTTTTTGTTTTTGGCACCATTCTGAGTAAATTCTCACTAGAGACTGTTGTGTGTGAAAATCCCAGGAGATCAGCAGTTACAGAAATACTCAAACCAGCCCATCTGGCATCAACAGATCAACAGAGAAAGTCTATGGTAACTCAGATAACCACTCTGTACGATTGTGGTGAGAAGAATAGCATCTCAGAATGCTATTTTCAGATGCAGGTTAGCGCTGTTTTGGTGGCATGAGGGAAACCTACACAATATTAGGTAGAAGGTTTTAATATTGTGGCTGATCAGTGTGTGTGTGTGTGTGTGTGTGTGTGTGTGTGTGTGTGTGTGTGTGTGTATATATATATATATATATATATATATATATATATATATATATATATATATATATATACCCACGTATATACTAGCATGTTAAGTGCATTGGATGCATATGGAATATTTCTGTGGATTATCTACATCTAAGTGGAATGTTGAATTTAATTTATATTTATTCTTTGAACTCTTTTTAAAATAAAGACATTAATACTCTACTCAACAACACTGGCATGGAACTTTATTGGAAACACATCAGAAACCACACTGTCAACAACCCCTATGTGACTCAACGATTGCCGCCTGGTCGCTACACAACCGTTTTGGAGACTTCAGTTTTTCCCCATTCAAGCAGATAGGAGCTGTACATGTATGCTGCTTTTGTCAATAGAAAATAGCTGCCCAGGAGCATTTCCAAGATGGCTGCTGAGTGAACTAACTTGCCTTTAAAGGGACTTTGGTAAAATCTTGGTGTAGAACCAACCAGTTGAGAACCACTGTATGACGGTATGCAATCGATATAAAATCAGCTGTTAGTCATACTGGAGTCAGGCTGTTTTCTTGCATCACTGGTACTACTCGTTCAATAAAACAAAGTTACTCAACCCTCCATTGTCACATTGCCGGGGTTTGTGCAGAAAGTGGATTGAAGAACACTTATTATCTGCATAAAGTCTGGTCCACTTCGCAAATTTTTATCGCCAAGAGCCGCCAACTTAGTCATTAACAGTTTGTTTTGTTTCTATGCAAATCTGGTTGGGCAAATTTGAAATCAGATATACAGTAACTCTGAGAACAAAGTTGTGTTCAAGGATATTTCTTGGTCCTTGTCCCAAATGCCACACTCAGTCCTCTTCTAAGTCCACACTTCATTCATTGCTGCTGTCGGGTAGAAGTCTGCAGTACAGGTTTCTGGAATGGGTGCATAGTGGGAGCCTGTGAGCACCCCTCGGATTCTTCAGTTGACAAATGGGACCACCTTCTATCATCACAGACCTAACGGACACTTGCGAGCAAAGGCCATTAGATTGCAAGTCCACATCAAGTGTGCCATTTGGGAGTGAGGCGTTAACTTGCTCAAAGAAGATTCTATGGCATGAACTTGTCAAACTGGCAAATCCAGTGACTAATGCAACATGATCAAATAGGAATACTGACTGTTCCAGTACCTTGACACCAACCCCATTCTACTGACATGCACCATCTCCCATTACACATTTTTGCATTCATTCAGATGAGTTTACCTTTTCCTGTGGCGTTACTGATAGCACGTTGAGTCAGCAGCCTCAGAGACACGGGTATGTATCAGGCGTGGGAACCAGAACCAAAAAATTAGCTACTTTTCCTCCATCGTGCTGAGTGGTACTGAGCATGGTATGGAACGGTTACTATGGAATGATATTCCGGACATTATTCAAAAGGAATTGCAAATTGTATTTGCAATTGCGTTTTCAATTTGTGGACGCATAAAATGTGACAATCCAAACGCAATTGCAAATCGCGCATTACGGTTTGCATTTTCGTTTAAGCGAACGCACAGTGACTGCCAGATTTCAAATGGAAAAACAAAGTCCGTTTGCAACTGTGTTTCCCATATCTTACGAGTTTTGGCCCTGTCATATTTAAATAGCAATTTCAATTACCACGTCTGCTTTTTCACTTTCTCAGCGTCGCGTATGTAGCCAGCCAAAACTCAAATGGAATACTAATTCCCTTAGTATTTCCATTGATGCCTTACACGGAAACCTGTCAATCAGGGTCAAGGGTGGGATTATGGTATGGGGCGTGTTTGTCTTGGGAAGTGACATCACTCACAGTCTATCAGGATCAGTAATTAGCACTGCACTTTATTCATCTATAATCTCACACTGGACTGTCAACATATTCTCCTCAATGTACTACTTCATATATATATATATATATATATATATATATATATATATATATATATATATATATATATATATATATATTTCATATACTCCTACTTATTGTATTGTATATTGTGTGTATTGTTTACTGTACATTGTATATAATTATTGTGTTGTGTAAGTATGTGTACATTTGATTTGTAAATTGTGTTGTGTAAATATGTTGTTTACTGTAATTGGTATATGTCTCGTCACTGTCATGACTGCTATGTTGCTCGGAACTGCACACAAGAATTTCACCTACTGTTGCACTTGTGTACATGGTAGTGTGACAATAAAGAGATTTGATTTGATTTGATTTGATTTGATAAACCGGCATCTGTTCAGGGCATCACCTCTTGACCGTCGACTGTGAGTGACGTCACTTCCCAAGACAAACACGCCCCATAGCATAATCCCACCCTTGACCCTGATTGACAGGTTTCTGTGTAAGGCATCGGAAATGGAAATACTAAGGGAATTAGTATTCCATTTGAGTATTAGAAAATCAGTTATTTTGAATTCTTATAATAAAGGTGGCTTAAATTTCATTGATTTTGATTCTCTTAACAATACCTTAAAAATTAATTGGCTTAAACGTTTCCTTCACAATCAATCTTCTATTTGGAGTATAATCCCAAGATATATTTTTTCTCAATTAGGAGGTATACATTTTCTTTTAATGTGCAATTATTCAATTAGTAAACTTCCTGTCAAACTTTCCAATTATCATCAGCAGATGCTTATGGCTTAGAAACTTATTTACAAGCATAATTTCTCGCCACACAATTTTTTAATTTGGAACAACTGTATTATTCTTCATAAGAGGAAATCTTTATTTCTTGAAAACTGGTTCAATAATGGGGTGATATTAGTAAACCAGCTATTTGATAGTGAAGGTAATTTATTTAATTATTTCCGATTTTGTTTCAGGATACCAATTCCCAGTATCTAGTAAAGAATTTAATATCGTTTTCAAGGCCATCTCTTTGGAAATCTGTATGCTGTTTAGAAACAATAATAGTGCTACAGTGACTTCTGTTTCTCCCCCTAGCCCTGAATCTACTGTGGTTGGTTCTATTTGTTTTTCAATACATAAATCCAATTATAAAATTAGGTCCTTATTTTTGGACCCTGTTACTTCAATTCCTTCCTCCATTTCTTATTGGAATAACCTTTTTGATGATATTAAATGGTCATATGTTTGGTCACTTCCTCAGAAATTCTTTCTAACTAATAAAGTTAAAGAAATATCCTATAAAATTATTCATAGATTTTATCCAGTTAAATACTTTTTAAAGAAATTTAGAAATGATATTGATACTTCCTGCTCTTTTTGTGAAGCCTCCTCTGAAACTGTTGATCATTTGTTTTGGGAATGTCTTTTTACTCGGTCTTTCTGGAACAATATTGATGCTCTGATTGTCCAAAAGGTTTTATGTAACTTTTCTTTATCATATAGACACATTCTTTTTGGATTTTATGTTAAAGACAAGAATCTAATTAATGCATGTTTTAGTATAAACCTTCTTTTATATATTGGAAAGTTTCATATCCATAAATGTAAATATATGAAAAGTAAACCCCACTTTAGCTTTTTCAAAGAAGAACTGAAGATGTATTTAAATACAATTTCAACTTCTGTTAACAAGAAAGCAATGAAAACATCCAGAATTAGTGCCATGTTTAATATTCTCTCTTAATGTTTTTTTCTTTTGTGCCCTCTTCTTCTTCTTTTTTTTTTCTTTCTTCTCTTACTCTCTTTTCTTTTTAGACTATTGTTGAATATATTTAAATTTCTTTCACATTTCCTCTCTTAATGTATTCTGAACCATAATTTCTCTTTTGTTTTGAAAGATTGTTTATATTTCTTGTATGTATCGTCTTGTTCTGTTTGTTAATATTGCAATAAAAAAAAAGAAATAGTATTCCATTTGAGTTTTGGCTGGCTACATACGCGACGCTGAGAAAGTGAAAAAGCAGACATGGTAATTGAAATTGCTATTTAAATATGACAGGGCCAAAACTCGTAAGATATGGGAAACACAGTTGCAAATGGACTTTGCTTTTCCATTTGAAATTTGGCAGTCACTGTGCGTTCGCTTAAACGAAAATGCAAACCGTAATGCGCGATTTGCAATTGCGTTTGGATTATGTCACATTTTATGCGTCCACAAATTGAAAACGCAATTGCAAATACAATTTGCAATTCCTTTTGAATAATGTCCGGAATATCATTCCATAGGTTACAGTAGCATTTCCACTTGAGCATGGTTTGGCACGGCACAAATATAAAGAGTTCTAGTCACTGAATTCTTGGCACAGTTAGCTAACCATACTCAACCATGCTGGTGGGATGGCTTTAGTACGTGGCAACTCATTTAGTGTATCTTCATGATTTTATTATGATGGTTTAACTAGTATCGTATCCTACATTATTTTTCTAAATGCCTTTTTCGTCAAGGAAGCAGATTACTAGATCATTAAAACTAAAAATATATCAATATATTCTCATATTTGCTTTTTGCTGATTTGTTTTCCTTTTTGCATCATGGGGTATGTCTTTTCTGTTTATTAGTAGAGCAAAACCCGGAAATAAAGCAGTCCAAAAAATAGGAACATGTGAGCATCCTCCGTCGTGCACTTGCTCCAATGTTTACCTCTCACACCATTGCCACAATTCGGAGGTTGCATTTTATCTCAAAGATTATTTTTTACTCCAATGATGGGCAGGTTTAGGGTTGGGATTTGGTGGTAGAGTTGATTAAATATGAATTACTCATAACTGTATAACAATTTATAACTTTTTGCACACCTCTGTTGACATTTCACTTTTTTACTGGAGTGAAACTGGAGCGATTCAAATTTTGTTAAGCAAAGACCAATTTCAACTGAAGAACTTTCAACATACAATCAACAAATTAACAGTGAGATCAGTCAGACTAATTCTTCTTGGAATTCTTGGAAACTCTCTTTGTAACAACTGTGCCCGTCCCCCTTAAATAGTGTAAAAACCAGTCAATATGGTTGGAACTGGCAATTTCATTTGTGGGTATGATGTCTAAGGTTGAGAAGAAAAAAAACACAAAGGGCCTTATTCATGAAATACAAACATGATGAAATGAAATAATGAATGTCTGTTTAAATCGTTTTTAAATACATTCAATTGCCACATTCAATTCAATAGGAAAACATTTTAACAAATTATTTTATACAGAAGATTGTTTACATTCTACATTCATGGTGCTAATGCTAACGCTAGCACACTGTATGTGGCCATGATGCACTGGTTCCCCTTCTGTCACTCACTCGACATTGTGTCATTGAGCATGATCTCTAACTCTGCAATAAATTAAATGGCATCTACGCTTACATCTTTTTATTTGTTTCCCTGTCTCAACCTCGGGACTCCTATCCTGAGGTCACCAGAACCGGCTGGATCCAGCACCATTCCTGCTTCACGTTGGACTCCACTGCTACATGTCGCAGAATGATGATGACTAAATGCAGCCGGTGCCAGCCAAACATCACTTCAATCTATTATGACGGACTTCAGAGGATGAAATGATGCCAACTCCAACCTGCATCACCTTGGTCTATTTATGGACTACGATCTTGAAATGAAATGCTTAGACTAACTATTGTCAACAAAAGCCTTCATCAGCCAATTAACAAGGACAATTGCATCTATGTGAACTTCTGCAATTAATCAAGAAGGACTTCAAAGACTTTGGTCATTAATCTTACAGTTCAAACACAATCAATGTTTAATCACTGACCCTTAACACCGTTTAATAATTTTAAACCATGATTTTACCTATACATAATTAATATTTAATGTGAGTCTGGTTTCTTCCAAGGTTATTTTTCTCCATTAATCTACATCTTATGGAGTTTTGTGTTCCTTGCCACAGTCACCTACAGCTTGCTCACTGGGGTTATTAATACAATTATCATTTAATTATTTTTAAACACTATTAAAAATCATATTTTATCTAAATTACACAATGATGATTAATCGACTTTATAGACATTACAGTTTTATCGTCTGTTAATGCTGATATTCTGTAAAGCTGCTTTTAAACGATGTGTGTTGTGAAAGGCGCTATACAAATAAAATTGACTTGACTTGACAAGGGGTCTTCCTGGGATGCCAAACGTACCTCTGAACCTGAGAAAAGGACAATGTCAAGTTGGCTGACAGAATTTGCATTCCCTGCCCCGGACATACGGGTATAAAGGGAAGTGGGGCAGCGAGTGCCAGTCAGAATTGTGATTCAGAAACAGATTCTTACCTAAGTTCGACAGCTAGATTGGTTCGCGGCGGTAGGCCTGAAGGATGCGTACTTCCACGTCTCCATTCTGCCTCGACAATGACCCTTCTTATGGTTCGCGTTCGATGGCCAGGCATATCAGTACATGGTCCTTCCCTTCAGCCTGTCCCGGTCCCCTCCCATCTTCACGAAGATCGCAGAAGCAGCTATTTCCCCACTAAGGGAAGTGGGCATCTGCATACTCAACTACCTCGATGACTTGCTCATCCTGGCTCACTTTACAGTTACTGTGCGCTCACAGGTACCAGGTGCTCAGGCACCTCAGCCGTCTAGGGTTTCAGGTCAACTGGGAAAAGAGCAAGCTTGTCCCGGTTCAGAGCATCTCTTTTCTCTGCATTGAATTAGACTCAGTCTCAATGACAGCGCGTCTCACCAACGAGTGTGCTCAGTCAGTGCTCAGGTGCCTCGCTCTCTTCGAGTCTGGCACAGCGGTTCCTCTAAAACAATTCCAGAGGCTCCTGGGGCATATGGCATCCTCAGCCGCGGCCACGCTGCTCAGGTTGATGCATATGAGACTGCTTCAGCACTGGCTACAGACTCGAGTCCCAAGATGGAGTCAGACTTTCAACCCTTGGACAGACCTCTGCTTTCTGCAGACCGGAGTCCCCTTGCAGCAGGTGTCCAGACGTGTTGTGGTGACCATAGACGCCTCTCGACAGGGTTGGGGTGCCGTGTGCAACGGGAACGCTGCCACTGGCCTCTGGACAGGTACCTGGCAGCGTTGGCACATCAACTGCCTAGAGTTGTTGGCTGTATCTCTTGCCTTACGGAGGTTTCTCACACTAATCCGGGGCAAGCATGTCTTGATCCGTTCAGACAGCACCGCAACGGTAGCGTACATAAATCGTCAAGGTGGCGTGCACTCTCGTCATATGTCACAACTCGCCCGCCATCTCTTCCTTTGGAGTCAGCCGCGACTCAGGTCGCTGTGTACCACTCACATCCCTGGCAACCGCAACAAGACGGCGGACGCGCTGTCACGTCAGGTTTCGGCATGCAAATTCTGTCTGCCAACTTGACATTGGCCTTTTCTCAGGTTCAGAGGTACGTTTGGCGTCCCAGGAAGACCCCTTGTGTCACTTCATTAATTTCGTTCCTTCCCTCGGAGAATGGAGGTTACAACAGTAACCATGACGTAACAATCTATTTTTGTATTTTATACTTTTATAGACTTAATAAAAAAAAAATCCCATGACAGGGTCTTGGAAAATGTCTATTTGGATGATTGTAATGATTGCTCATGTTGACTGATCTCGACTGAATTAAGACATCACCTGGAAAAAGACGTTTGTGTCAAAGTAGCGGAAGCACCAGGTCACATCCACAGATGATGTGTACCAATGACATTCAGAAGATGCGTAATGGCCAGTACGAATTTTTCCTGAAAGTTTGTGCTGGCAAACTGTTTTGCACCACTATGAAAAAAACAAAAACACTTTGGCCAGAGTTTGTTCAAAATGATGCCACTCAACAGAATCTTTCTTCTATTTTGCTAGAAGTATATTGGGGCCTTAAGGATTCATATGTCAAAGCACATGTGCCCACCACTAAACCACATCCCCAATGGACTTGTTTGGAATGCAATATAGTCTTAACAGTCTTTTCTAGAATGTTTCACAGATGAAAGGTTCTAGTGTAGCAAGACACAAGTTAAATTACTCAGTTTGTCAAAATGTCACGACAAGCCCTCAGACTTTCTAACAAACATGTCCACCTGCCCATATGGACATCAAGCCACTCAGAGTAGCCTGTAAAACGTGTGCATACATTTTGTGTAGCGTGATACGCTTTTTCTCTTCCAATGTTACAAAAATGGTTTGAAAAATCCAAGGTTCTCCCATTTCCTGCCCCCCTCTCATCTGTCCAGTGGAGTGAGGGATGGGATAGAGGGATTAATACTCTTCCGTAGGCCACAGAGATGATGAATGGACAGATGTGGAGAAGGACAAAGAGAGAGAGGAGAGAAGGCTAAGGGAGGAACGCAAAGCCAAGTGCTCGATAAATCTAATGGAAGGTCTGCTTTGCATCAGGCACTGACAGATTGTTGCAGAGGTGTTATGATGAACGGCTTTCCCGAATGTTGATTGGACCGCATTTTGATACAGCTGTTCATAATTTAAAAATGTATATTTTCATCAGGGCCCTTTGGCAAGAAATCATTAAAGTTCAAAAAAACCTTATAATTGTAAGGCCATTGTCAATATGGGTTTTATTAACTTAAGGCATTTCATCCACCCATTTTTCAATCTATCTGCCTATCTATCTTATCTAACCTTAAAACCCCAAGGCTTTTTAAACATAAATGTATTTATTTTTTTACATAATTACACTCTCAGACCAAGGCTTTGTTACGCCAACATTCAAAGGTTGGCTTAACAAACTTTCCTTGTTAACAGATGTATTTGTAATAACACACAAGCAAAATGTTGCATGAGGAATTATATATAGCTGTAATGGAATGTGAAATTGTGTACAGGTTTCTACTTTACATGGGACACGTCTGTCTGCAAACATATTTGTACTGAATAGCATAGCATCCCTGTTTACACAAGAGTGTGTGCTTTCATTTCAGAGCACGTGTGTGTGTGTGTGTGTGTGTGTGTGTGTGTGTGTTTTCAATCAGCATCTGTAGTCATCTGTATGTGTTGTAGTGCTGTGACCTGGCTAAGATCAGATAAAGTATTCTTCCACCCCTCCCCTCCGCCTGCATCCTGCTCTATTTGTTATGGAGTAGCTGTCGGGGCACTGTGATTGGTTGTTGTGGGAGACAGATAGCCGATAGGCCCTGATTAATAGTTGTGGCTCTGGCACTTGCTCATTGATCAAGGGAACAGGCTACAGGGAGAGAGAGTACTTCTATGTCAGGCTCTTAGATTCTGCTTATCTGGTTGCAGTAATGTGATAAAGTTTTGTTTGTTGGCTGCTTTTAATAAAATGGAATGCATACTGGTATAGTGCGGCCTAAAACATCTTTTGCATATATTTTGCCGCAAGGTCTAAAAGCAAAATGTGTGTGATGTGTGTATAGTCATGGACAGCATGTGTACAAATGTTAGCCTCGGAAAACAAAAATGAACAAAAATAACCTGTTTATCAGATTTAATTAATGTAAACACAGTAAGTGATGCTAATGTTATTCCACTGCAAAAACAAAAAAATGTGTCTAAACCTCTTTAAATCCAGAATGACACAATAATAAGTCTTGTTTTCTGAGAAACTTGGGTTTATGCTTAAAACAATGGGATAAGAAATTATAAAACAATTTCTTCTATTGGATATTGACATATTGAAGTTGGATTTTTGTTAGGTATGTTTGTTGTTAGTACAAACATATGTATTTATTCAAATATATTATATAGATTTATTTACATAAATTAAAAATCATATAATTGGAGTGGTGGTGTAGTGGATTAAAGCACATAACTGGTAATCAGAAGGTAGCTGGTTCGATCCCCACAGCCACCACCATTGTGTCCTTGAGCAAGACACTTAATCCAGGTTGCTCCGGGGGGATTGTCCCTGTTATAAGTGCACTGTAAGTCGCTTTGGATAAAAGCGTCTGCCAAATGCATAAATGTAAATATACTTGTTTTATGGGGTAATTTATATTTTAGACGCGTGAGCAGGTCACCACTTCTTTTAAGAATCTATACACACCTTTTTGCTGTTCACTTACAATAAATAGTTCTGTAATGTGACAAATGCATTTAAAAAATGACAAATATTTCACATTGCGTCTCAATTAATACGAGGTCATAAAAACTGCTTTTAACCCTTATGTTGTGTTTTCTTACGATTTTTATTTATTTATTTATTTATTTTACTTTACCCAATTGGAATAAAATTCCTTGACTTTGTTTTCACTTTGTTACACTTGTGATCTTGGTCAAAAATGACTGGCCATTGGAAATAAATGGATTACACTACAAAATATCGAAATACTAAGTGTTCAGAAGTATCCCAATCCTTTAGATGAGCACATATATGGATGCGTTTTTGCACACACAAAGTCCTCGGACATGTGCACAGACACAAAATATATACAAAACATGGCTATCGCATCGTTTTTATGGTTGGATGGATATTCAACTGTGCATATCACTGAGACAACAAATTTGCAAATGGTGAGAACGAAACAGTTCTGATTTGTCGGCAAATTAAAAAGCATTTATTAAAGAGCTGGTAGGATCCGCTACAATATATGCATTGTAAAGCCCAGATTCTAAGCTAGTAAATGACACCTACTTTGTTCAGATCAAGTAAGTTGTTATTAATTTATTATGTAATTATTGTTTATTTTTATTTATGTATTTATTTCCGCAGGGAGTGCCTCCCATTGGCCTGGTATGAGCTCAGTTCAATTCAATTCCTTCTATCAATAACAATATGTATAAAAAAGGAGTACATAATTACTAAAAGTTGTTAAAAAGATCTAACACAATATCTTTTGATAATATATGCAATATTACAGATTTATACACAATCTTAGTGGGCCGGTCATTTTTGACCGGGGGCACAAAATGTGTTAGCACAAAACGAACACAACACAAGGATTAATCTTCTTTTTTTTTAACTGGGGTGAAAAAAAACTGTTTAAAATAGGATTAGATGGAGAAGAGCATGTCACACCACAGGACACTATTGTTACATGTCACATCAACTTTCCCATAAGTATGTCAGGGTGAATTCCCACATGTACATGTACAGTATATTGGCAAGAGTATATGGAATTATATGTCTGTTTGAAAGCGAAAGGGGGAAAACAGCCTAGTTGAGTGAACAGTGTGTGTGTGTGTACGTGTGTGTGTGTGTGTGTGTGTGTGTGTGTGTGTGTGAAGGCAGGGGCGCTGAATGAGCTCTCTCGGTAGGGGGGTCAGTGGTGGGAGGTCGTGACCTGGTCGACCCCAGGGGAGTGGAGATCATCAATCAACGAGAGGCAGGACCAAACAGCAGGAGTCGAACACACCCCCTGTCCTCTGAACCACCCCCTCACACACACACACACACACACACACAAACCGCCGTCAAGCAGATGGCTCATCTTACACACACTCATTCGTTCATAGATTGCGCATGATTGATTTTCTGTTTCTGCTGTTGTTCAGATAGTATTTCATATGACCCTATTTGTAAATGATTTGCATAGAAACGACTGAAAAATCCCACAAACTACAACTCGTTCCTTGGTGATTTATTTCTGGTGCAATGGGACTGTATGGGAATATCAAAATAATCCTGTTCTTAATAACGTGCTATTCCTTAATGCTGAAATCATAGTAATAATTGTACATTGCAAAATTTTACAATGATCTTTTCACACATAAAATGGACATTAAATTACATTTGAAGTAATTGAACTGAACTGCTGAAACCACAACTTATGCAATACACAGTGGCCCCGAAAAGTATTTGGACTCTTAAGCAACACAATGGTTTTCTGTCAAAAAGTTCCTAACACCATCCTATCTGTGTCTGTTCTGGCACTATCCAACAGAGAGAAGCGAAATATTAAATAACACCTTTGATAAACATGCAATTATATCTTATATAGTAGCAAAAAGGTTTCTAGTTTTTTAACTGTATTTACGGCTAAACGGAGGCTCCACATATTGATTATTAAAGGAATATTCCGGGTTCAATACAAGTTAAGCTCAATCAACAGCATTTATGGCATAATGTTGATTACCACAACAATTTATTCTGACTTGTCCCTCCTTTTCTTTAAAAAAAAGCAAAAATCTGGGTTACAGTAAGGCACTTACAATAGAAGTGAATGGGGGCCAGTTTTTGAATGTTAAAATTCTCACCATTTCAAAATGATAGCCAAAAGACATAAACAATATGTGTGTTAACATGATTTTAGTGTGATCACTTAGTAATCTTAAATTAAAGCTAATTTTACAACTTTGTTACATGATGATATAATGTCAACAAACCCTAAAACGACTGTAAAAATCACAATTTAAACAATAGCTCAAATAATGAGTTTCAACAGAAGATTTCATGCAAGTGCTTTTATAAAATTATAAGCATCACATTTCTGCTTAAACCCTTCAAAAAAACGACCCCATTGACTTCCATTGTCCGTTTCTCACTGTAACCTCAATGTTTGCTTTTTAAAGAAAAGGAGGGGCAAGACAGAATACATTTTTGTGGTAATCAATATTACCCGAAACATTCCTTTAATTACAGTGATGTGCTGACCCACGGATTTCTTCTCCATAGATCCATCATGTATGGGTATACTTATGGTTATCATAGGGATATTGGTTGGTTTGCTGGTCTGTTAGATCAGATTGCAGTCTCACCACAAGCAAACCGCTCCATAGCTCATTTGGATTCAGACCGAGACTACCTCGTCAAAGTTGTATCAGACGATTGTTTCAGTGCGGAAACGAGTGTGGTTGCAGTGTTAATACATTATAAGCCAAACAAACAGAAGGGGAAAAAATAATCAGGTTCCTAAACAAATACTCCAAATGAATCAGGTGTGAAAACGCCCTAAAGTGTTTTCAGAGGGCAGTATTTGCAAATACATTCTAACAGCACCTCCTATTGTATAAAACAGGCTGGTGACTCTTCATAAACACAAACACACACACACACACACACATAGGCCCGATCTCAGGCACACAAACACCAGTTCCTGTATAAAGGCCAGGTCCTGCAGCACAGCACGAGCTATAGCTATCTGGGTATCGACATCAGCCTCGGGACGCTTCGGTCTGGCTGTTAAAACTCTGAGTGAAAAGGCACGGAGGGCTTTCTATGCCATAAAATCACGATGCGGACACTTAAAATTACCCATTAAAACCTGGATCAAATTATATAATTCAATAATAAAACCAATTATTTTATATGGATGTGAAATTTGGGGACCAGTACTAAATTTTAAAAATTGGGATAAAACACCAGTAGAAAAATTACAATTGAAATTGCCAAAAATATTTTAGGGGTCCACAGAAACACGCCCACCGCCGCCTGCAGGGCCGAGCTAGGCCTGTACCCGCTGAACATTGAGATCCAGAAGAGATGTGTTCAGTTCTGGCATCACCTCCATCAGTCTGATCCAGAGTCAGTCACAGAGTCAGTGCAATATAAAGCCCTCCTCGCCAATGAATCCTCAGCAGAACCTCATCCTCTGAACACACTCGCTCTTCAACTCGTCCATCAGACTATACTCCCTATTGACCACAGCTACAGCCCCAAAATTATTATTAAAGAAATCCACACAAATCTAAAAGACACTCATGATAAATCATTAAAAGCACATTTTGACCTCCAGAATAAACTCCAATGTTACTCGACCCTCAATAGAACCACTAAATTGGCCAGTTATCTATTTATTAAACATTTTAAAGAAAGACAAATCCTCTCCAAATACAGATTAAGTGACCATGACCTAGAGATAGAGAGAGGAAGACGTAGACAAACATGGACAGAGAGAGAGCAGAGGATCTGTAGACACTGTGATCTACAGCACATAGAGGATGAGGAACACTTTCTGCTCTTTTGCTCGAAATATAGCAATATAAGAGAAACGTTTCTGCCCAAATTTGAAGCCTTGATCCCATCATTCTATGAACTGAGTGACACTGAAAAAATGTCCTTCTTACTCGGAGAATAGAGAGAGAGAGAGAGAGAGAGAGAGAGAGAGAGAGAGAGAGAGAGAGAGAGAGAGAGAGAGAGAGAGAGAGATTTAGGTAAAGGCAGGCTTTTGGAAATCAGAATTTGGAACAACATGATCATTTCTACCCAAGAAAAACAACCAATAATACTCACCAAAGCATCAGTTTTACCTCCTCTATGGATGAATCTCACAAAAATGTGTCCAGGCCACATTTTAACCACAAAAAAGTAGATATAGTGACATTATTTTTATGACAAGTTTTGCTAGATTCTGTGCCAAGACCATAATATCATACAAATTCAGCATCGCCAACTAATTCTATTTACAAATTTTATTTACCACTTTAATTCAAACCCTTACTTAGAAACTGTGCTAAATTGCATACTGAGACTAAGTCAATGCATAATCCTCCAAAGGTTTACATTAGACAATTCAAAAGTAATCTAAAGTGTCTGACATAGGGGGATTGTATCTATTGAGCTGGTTATGTGACCTCAACATGACAACACTCTGTGAGTCACTGATGTTACTGAAGTCTTCATCACATGTGAGTACATTTGAGTACTTTTTCTATTTTTAAATGTGCTAGGTTCATTTATTTAGATGTAAGCATGTTTTATGATAAGAAAATACTAAATGAATGTTCAAAAATATCTAAAAACTATAAAGATATAAAAATGTCGGACATACATTATCAAGCACATATTTCTTTTTCAAATAAAAAGACAGAAAAAGAAATCCATGGCACTCATTTGTGCTGTGAAAGTCGTGGAGAGCAGTAAAGGGAAGCATCATGTGAGGTTTAAATGTCTGGCACTGGTCATGTTTTCAAAGGGGTAGCTGATCAAATCATAAGATGCCATGCTGCACGTTTGAGCCACATGGCCACACGTCTTTCAATCTCCTGTGAGGAGAACAACATTCAAATGAGTGAGAGAGACACACACATGACAGCTTCCTTATCCAAGATATCCCATGTAATCCATATTTGTTACACACTCCATCACATTTTCCTTCTCGGTTCTCGTGGCCTTACCTTTCTGGCATGGAGCAGTGCAGGTCTGTCCCAAGCTTTATCTGAGTTCATGTCTGCACAATGGGCAGTGCCGTCGATGAGAATGACCCTTTCATTGTCCACCATAGTGTCATTCCAGACTACACTTAGCTCTGCCCAAGGGTCGATGTTGCCTGCATCAGGAAGACAAGTCTTTACATTTAAATAATGCTTCATCACCGTAGCGTAGTCTAAGTGGGAAACGGTATTCTCAGCATATAATCAGTTCAATAACAGTCTAACATAGGCATTTTCAAACTTTCAGATGCCAAGGAACACATAAATGTAATGCTGCCCTTCCAAGGGACACCCTTATTAAAATGATAAGGCATTTTAATGAATGAAGATCCATTTAAGGATATTCTGGGTTCAATACAAGTTAAGCTCAATCAATAGCATTTGTGGCATAGGGTTGATTACCGAAAAAAATAAATAATATTTTGACCTGTCCCTCTTTTATATATATATATATATATATATATATATATATAAAACAAAAATTATTAAAAAACCTGTGTAACAGCGAGGCATTTACAATGGAAGTGAATGGAGCCAGTCTGTAAACGTTAAAATACGTTATAAGATATAACCTTTACAGGTGTTAACATGTTTTTAGCTTGATACAATTGCTTACTAATCTAGTCTGTGTAAAGTTATATCCAATATTACAACTTTGTTGCCATGACGACATGGATTGTATCCTGCAATCCCGGAATTAAATGTAACTTTACACAGAAAATGTTTGTATGCAGTTTTATCATGCTAAAATCATGTTAACACATATAATGTTTACGTGATGTGGCTAAACATTTGAACAGTGTGTATTTTAGTGTTTATGGATTGGTCCCATTCACTTCCATTGTAACTAACGTCTAGGTTACGTATGTAACCTCCGTTCCCCAATGGAGGGAACGAGATGTTGTGTCGGAGAAGCGACACTAGGGGTCTCTCTTGAGCGCCGATATACACCTCTGATCTATAAAAAAAGGCCAATGAGAAGTTGGCAGACGGTATTTGCATATCCCGCCCCTGGACATACGGGCATTTAAGCGGGGTGAATACGGAAGTTCATTCAGGATTTTTCTGAGGATCCGGAAATGGTCCGGCCACAACAGTGGCTCGGCTCAGCGACGTGGCAGGGAAGACACAACGTCTCGTTCCCTCCATCGGGGAACAGAGGTTACATATGTAACCTAGACTTTCCCCTTCTGTTGCTCTCTCTCCACGTTGTGTCGGAGAAGCGACACTAGGGGTCCCACTTCAATCATGCCATGCGCTGAGCCGTGTACGTGAACTGCTGATACAGGAGCGGGCAGGTATTCTTACGTGCAAAGGCAACCAGCTGTCTCAGGCTGTACGTACCCTTCCCCAATGCCCCATTAAAGTCATCAGAATCCTTCTGGTTACCCTAGTGAGGGGAACAAGGTGATGCTTGCCAACCTGGGAATGGGCCAAGCCTGGCTGGGCCTCTTTTCTCTCTATGTTTCTCGCATAGAGCAACTACAGCCGGGGCCCTTACATGCATTAAGGGAAGGGGGTCTTACCCTGTTTCCAATTCTTTCAGGGGGAGAAGACCCTGCGGAGACCACACCTACCCTGCAGGGGAGGCAAAGAGTGGCGAATACATCACATGGCCGCTTGGGTCCTATGTGGGAAAGTTGGCGCGGTGGTAGATCCAGCCTCGTGGAGGGGGAAGCTACAGTACGGCGACTGAGGCAGCTGGAACTGCCTAAGGGAGACACGGGGGTCCGCTCGTGAGGGGACAGTACCGCGGAATTACACACAGGGGGAGTCCGAACAGGAGGCCTTAACCTGTGGAGCACCTATTCCAGTACAGGGTAGATTGAGTACCCGTAGTGGCTTGGGTCGGCGAGTTCCTCTGCTGAACTGCAGACCCAAAAGGGCTAGGGAGGAATCAACCAGGGATCCGAAGATGGGGTCTCCTGGGAACAAAGGCGCACTATTTTACCTCGGCTGAGGGAAAGGGTGCTAGGAACAAGCGATTCACCTGGCCAGATCGTTAGTGTGTTACCGAGTTCTACGTGCTCAGTCCTGAGAGAACACGGGAGATTGTAGAATCTCGCGAAAGTATTAGGTGTTGCCCACCCTGCTGCTCTGCAGATGTCTGCTAGGGAGGTGCCCCTGGCCAGTGCCCATGAGGACGCAACACTCCTGGTTGAGTGAGCTCAGACCCGCAAGGGGGGGGGGGCACGGCCTGGGTGTGATAAGCCAGTGAAATGGCGTCAACAACCCAGTGGGCGAGCCTCTGTTTGGAGACAGTGTTCCCTTTCTGCTGTCCCCCGAAAAAGACAAAGAGCTGCTCAGAACGTCTAGAGCTCTGCGTGCGGTCCAGATAGATACGCAAAGCACATACCGGACACAGCAACGAAAGGGCTGGGTCTGCCTCCTCCCGGGGCAGCGCTTGCAGGTTCACTACCTGATCTCTGAAGGGTGTGGTAGGAACCTTGGGCACGTAGCCCGGTCGCGGTCTTAGGATCACGTATGTGTCTGCCGGACCGAACTCCAGGCAAGTGTCGCTGACAGAGAACGCTTGCAGGTCCCCGACCCTCTTGATGGAGGCGAGCGTGATCAGGAGGGCCGTTTTGAGAGAAAGGGCCCTGAGTCCAGCTGAATCTAGCGGCTTGAAGGGGGATCTCTGGAGGCCCGTGAGGACGACCGAGAGATCCCAGGAGGGGAACAGGCTTGGCCGGGGAGTTAGCCTCCGGGCGCCTTTTAGGAACCTGATAATTAAGGAGATCTGATGTTGGCGTCCTCTGGACTCGTCTGAACCGGCCGGCCGGGGAACAGTCGTGGGGCTGAGGGCGGGGGTACCGTGTTCAGGAAGCCGGGACTGTTGAGATCTGGAAGCAAAGTGCCGTGATAACGGCATTTGCGGGCCAGGTGACCCAGAGACAAATCCCGTAGGAAGGAGGCGAGGCGTGGGGGGCGGCTGAAGTGGCTTTCTCTCACTACAAGAAAAAGCCACGACTGCAATGCTGTCATGGCTATGTTCTCGTACTGAAAACATAGACCATTCATAACAACGCTGCCTGCGTGTGATCGCAACCCAGGTACGCGAGGCAGTTTTTATGACCGTCAGAGGTGGGGAGAAATCAACCGCATCCAGAAACTACACAGGGGCGGAAAAATCATCTTTAAAAAGACGCGTCCTGAGAAGGACGTTTAACGCCACTGTGTTTTGCTCTTTTTAGAGCGAAATTACTCTTTTAGAATATCTCTTTTGATTTGTCTGCGCTGTCGAAGCGCCCAGGGGCAACAAATGCACAGCCGTGCAAGGAAGGAGAAAGCCGCTGTTATGCGCCGTCAGATCCAACAGAGGATTAAACAGGAACTGGTGTGTGACTCGCAGCAGACTGCATGCACGACCATCGGCTCCGAAGAAATTTTCTGAATGAACTCCCGTATTCGCCCCGCTTAAATGCCCGTATGTCCGGGGGCGAGATATGCAAATACTGTCTGCCAACTTCTCATTGGCCTTTTTTCATAGAACAGAGGTATATATATCGGCGCTCAAGAGAGACCCCTAGTGTCGCTTCTCCGACACAACGTGGAGAGAGCGACAGAAAGGGAACTGTGATTTGTGCTTTGTTTTTATTTATATTTAGTATTTTGTGTGGTAACAATCAACATTATGCAATAGAATTAAATGATCATGATTAATGTCATGATTTCTGACCAGTCTTTAGAAAGCAGATTTTGTTTTTTAAATGTTTACTTTTAAAAAAATTGTTCATACTGATTTCCCTAGTTTTCTGTTGAAACTTAATATTAAATATTTCATAATATTACATTTAATATTAAGAATACTTTAAAACTTTCAATAATATTTAAATAAAAACCCTTTATTTTTTTCTAGCTTTAACAACATTTTTATAATTAAATAAATTAATATAACTGAAAGTATCTAAATCCGAAAGGTGCTAATAGCAAAAATAAAAAAGGAACAAGGTATTATCGTTTTTTTGTTTATTTACTTTTTAATTTATTTATATACTTATTTTTGCATGGCTCCATGGTATTTTGCCATATATTAATACCATGGTACATAAATATGGTAATCATACAGTTCCATATATATCAAAGTACCACGTTATTATCTTCCGATACTATCACTTTACCAAGGAGCCACCACAATACTTTTTGTAAAAACCACCTTGGTTTGCAATATTTGTTAAAACGGTAGCATTTTCCAATAAAGCTCCATTTATTAAAATTAGATAACGCATTAGGTCTCATGAACAAACAATGAACAATATATATATATATATTTCTTTTTTGTATTTGTTAATAAAAATACAATTTTTCATTGTTAATTCATGTAAGTTAATAGTGCATTAACATAAACAACTTTTCATTAAAAATTAATTAGTATATGTTGAAATTAACATTAACCAAGATTAATAAATGCTGTAAATGTATTGTTCATTTTTAGTTCATGTTAACTAATGTTGTTAACTAATGCTATCAAATGGAACCTTATTAAAAAGTGTTACTGTCAACAGATCTTTCAAACACCATTAGAGTTTTCTCACATTATGCTTAACCTTAGTGTAATGTCTTTTTAACCTCAAGTTAAGGTCACTTTTAACCCAGGGTTAAGCAATATTTCATACTTGTAATTATTAAAGAGGGTTAGTTTTGAAGCCCTGTTCTGAAGTAAAGCATAGCCATTTTTATACATGGTAAAGTAACATTCTGCCTGACATCTCTGTGTTGACGGAAGAAAGACTTGATTCAGTTAGAGATTTCTGTAAACCAGGTTTCTGTAAACCGGTTAAAAAATGACCCAGAGTTATGCATTTTGAGTGGGATAGCCTACGTAAAAGCTTAAGGTGCTTCAGCCGCATGCTCACCGTTGACATAGAGCACACGTTGTGTTTGAGGACGGTTTCCTCCATAGTACTGGTTGGTAAAGTCAACATTGAAGGGCAGTCTGGACTGAGAGATGTTAAAGAGACGAGAGCAGAGCTCAGCCTGAGACTGAAGGGTTATCAGATGTGAGAAGAGACAGCTATCATCCTCACAGGTCTGATCTGCTCCATAAACCAACACACAGATACAAAGCTGGCTTATAACTTATAACTTTTACTTAAGACTCTTGATAAAAACATGATTATTGCACCTCTATTCTCATGCTTTTCACATCTGTTCATTATAATACATTATAATACACAAGTACAGTATACACCATGATCTTTATTTCTACTTTTAATTAAATACTGTAATTTACAAATGTCAGTCTACCAATCTCTCCACAACGTTTATGAAAAATAATCAAATATATGATGCAAAATATATGATAGGTAAACCATGAGATGAAACCATGATGTATGGTGTAAAGACAATGTTCTGGGAACTTTAGTTTCATGGTTATAAAAACCTAAAGAGAGCATTCCAAGAACATTAGGAATTGATTCCCTGAAAAATAACTAAATGGGAAGCTCCAAAAATCCCACAAGTCAGCATAAAAGTAATCCTTATTACTCCAGTGTTTAATTCAATGTCTCCAGAAGAGATTTGATAGGTGTGGGTGAGAAACAGATCAATATTTAAGTAAATTTTTACTATAAATTATCCACCCTGCTCAGTCAATCTCCACTTTAACTTTCACTTTCACATTTTTCTTGTATTTTTGATGATACGCATTCATGCATGTATACGCCCCCTACTGGGCAGGAACAAAAATGTACTTAAATATTGATCTATTTCTCAACCCACACCTTTCAAATCACTTCAGAAGGTATGAATTTAACCGCTGGAGTATGCTGCCTTTATGTGAATTTTGGAGCGTAAAGTTCTGGTCACCATTCACTTGCATTGCTTGGACCTACAGAGCTGAAATATTCTTCTAAAAATCTTAATTTTAGTTCAGCAGAATTTTCATTTTTGGGTGAACTATTTCTTCAAGGGAAATATTCTGTGTTTTCTGGGTACATATACCGAAAAATGTAATTCTCTTATCATTTACTTACCCTCATGCCATCCCAGGTGTGTATGACTTTCTTTCATCTGCTGAACTCAAATTAAGATTTTTTGAAGAATATTTCAGCTCTGTAGGTCCTTACAATGCAAGTGAATGGTGACCAGAACTCAGAAGGTCCAAAAAGGACATAAAGGCAGCATAAAAGTAATCCATGTGACTCCAGTTGTTAAATCTATATATTCTGAAGGGATATAAGCGTGGGTGAGAAATAGATCAATCTTTAAGTCAGTTTTTCCACTTTCAATTTCACTTGGCGATTCACATTCTTCGTGCATATCACCACCAACTGGGCAGGGAGGAGAATTTATAGTAAAAAAGTACTTAAATATCGATCTGTTTCTCACCCAGACCTATCATATCGCTTCAGAAGAAATGGTTTAACCACTGGAGTCATAGTGATGACTTTTATATTGGCTTAATATGCATTTTGGAGCTTCAAAATGTTGGCACCCATTCGCTTGCATTTTATGGACCTATAGAGCTGAAATATTCTTCTAAAAATCTTCATTTGTGTTCTGCAGGAGAAAGAAAGTCAAACACATCTGGGTTGGCATGAGGGTGAGTAAATGATAAGAGAATTTAAATTTTTGGTTGGACTATCCCTTTAATCCACACTTGGAAAATGTATCAATGTCGAAACAAGTGACATTTAATTTGAAAGATTTTAATTTAATTGGCATTTAATTTTAATGACACGGCAGCACACTTTTCAAAAAAAGTTTGATTAGTTTTAAATTGCACATTCAATACGGGACAATAGGCATCTAAATTTCAGCCAAAATACAGATCGTCCCGGCTTATACGGGACCGTTGTCAAGCCTAATTAAAAATTACCAGTTGGTTAAGAAAAGTGAAGTTATGAAAAAAGGTCTAGGATGATTTGTGTGCAGATCATTTGCATCTTGCTTTAATATTTTGCTATCTAATGTTGCAATATTCCTTCTTTTTAAGTGTGACTTAAGTGTCTATATACTACTGTATAAGTTAATGTGTATGTTGTTGTTGTTTTTTTAACTATGTTCAAGAGGGAATTTAAAAGGCAAACCAGAGAGAGTTCAGACATAAAGACAGTCTTAATACTCACAGAAGCCAAACTCAGTGCAGGTCTGGTACAGCCACTGTCTATAGCTGGATCTACCTGCAGTAGTGTTACTGAGTTCAAAAACAAGCTGCTCATGAGACACATCCAGACATGGCGCATTCTCTCTGGCACGGTACATCTGAACACATGGCACAAAGTTTATGACAGTCCTACACTTATAAAGATACTGTCTGTAACAACTACGCCTGTCAGAAATTAGTTTTCAAACACACTGCAAATTCCTGTGGATATATAGCTTAATATGAACCTTTTAATACTATTTTAAGTCTTAAAATCATAATGTGTTTTATTATGTACGGAATGGTAAAGTGTGGGGGGTTGAGGCAGAATCAGGCACTCCCAATGAACTTGTACTTGTAAAGCCAATGATGCCCTCTGCTGGTTAGGTATGATATTGTGTTTCATATTACACATTTATGACACTTCACATTTGTTCCCTTTGTTAACGGAT
The DNA here is from genome assembly GCF_025860055.1 of Xyrauchen texanus. NCBI lineage: Eukaryota > Metazoa > Chordata > Actinopteri > Cypriniformes > Catostomidae > Xyrauchen > Xyrauchen texanus. The sequence continues at coordinate 4,095,746 of NC_068313.1, read as the reverse complement.
TATAAAGGGGTTCATTAATGACTAATAAGTGATTTACAAATGCAATATAAATCATTAATATTTTGACACCCATTCAGTTCAACAGATGAAAGAAAGTCATACACATCTGGGATGGGATGAGGGAGAGTAAATGATGAGAGAATTGTATTTTTTTGATGAACTATTCCTTTAAGCTTAAACTTGACATAGTACTTGTTTATGTATGTTTATTAACCATATATAAACCTGTTATAACCTTACAACATGACAATTTAGATACCAATACCAAAAAATGTTGCTCTGTACCGCCACTAGTTGGACCAGACGGTCATATGGCTCCTCCTGTTTATGAGCCTCGCTCTTATTGGTCATCATGTCGCAAAGCTCCGCGATGCTGAACACAACCCCTTGCTCATTGTATTGGACGCTTCCCATGAAAACATCAGCCAAGCTCTGCATCAGTTCAGTCTTGTCATCTGGTTTTACAGGTGTTTCACAGCTCCTGAAATCTTTGCCCACCTCTATCTCATTCCCCATGAGCAGACTGGCCTCCACTGCAGCAAACGCTTGCTTCACTTTTGCTACACACTGACGACACACACCATTATGCAGTATCATTAGAAAATTTTTATTTTTGAAAAGTGAAGATGCTTGTGTTAACTAAGGAAGTATTTGTATCTATACCAGGTCTTAAAGGAGTCATGAAATGAGGAATTATATTTCGGAGTGTTTATTTGCAGCCCGTGTAAATAGCATCTGCCACACTGTGCAGCTATTTGCACCCCAATAGTCTGTTGAAACCAGAGAAATATGTGACAAACTGAACAGTAGATGTCGCTGCAGTGGTGTACGGTGTAAACACAGTTTGTTAATTTGTACAGTTGTCTTAGCGACCGCGGTTCTAATCCGTGTTTTGTCCCACTCTTTTTCCCTTCTGATTTGCTGTTTCTGGGGTCTTGTTCACGAGTGAGGGGAAAATGGAGCGGGAGGTTGGCCGGAGAATCGGTGTAGCGGGGGCGGTATTGCACTCGCTCTATCACACCATTTTCACGAAAAGAGAGCTGAAGGCAAAGCTCTCGATCTACCGGTCAGTTTTTGTTCCTACCCTCACCTATGGTCATGAAGGCTGGGTCATGACCGAAAGAACTAGGTTGCGAGTACAAGCGGCTGAAATGGGCTTCCTCAGAAGGGTTGCGGGCTTCTCTCTTAGAGATAGGGTGAGGAGCTCAGTCATCCGTGAGGAGCTCGGAGTAGAGCCGCTGCTCCTTTGCGTCGAAAGGAGTCAGTTGAGGTGGTTTGGGCATCTGATAAGGATGCCCCCTGGCCGCCTCCCTAGCGAGGTGTTTCAGGCACGTCCAGCTGGGAGGAGGCCTCGGGGAAGACCCAGGATTAGGTGGAGAGATCACATCTCCACACTGGCCTGGGAATGCCTCGGGGTCCCCCAGTCAGAGCTGGTTAATGTGGCTCAGGATAGGGACGTTTGGGGCCCCCTGCTGGAGCGGCTGCCCCCTCGACCCGACTTTGGATAAGCGGTTGAAGATGGATGGATGGTTGGATGGATGGATTTCCTGTTTCCATTCTTAATATTTCCGTTAACACTACTTAAAATAATAGATAAAAATGAATATAAATGTTGATTTCATCACAGTGATTTGGTCACGGTGAATGTCAAATAGTGCAGAGAATGGTTTGATCCGGAGGTGGGGTCTGTTGATCGCACTTGTTCCCACGGCTCGGCAGGCCTGGCTCCAGCTCTAAAATGTAAGTTGGGCCATAGGACCCGCCGGGTGGGCCGAACAGTTGGAGGGTGAGTGTAGGCGCAGTTCTCAAGATGGGCCAAGTTCATGATTGGGTGGTCCAGGCCCACCCAGGCCCCCCTGTGGAGCAGGGGGCATTTACTGTTAAGTCTTAAAGGAGAAGCAGCAGGAAAACCGAGCTTTTCTGACAGAGGGTCAGAATAAGGGTGGAAAATGATCATGTTTTACATATATATTTTTATATATGACTGTTTTTGTGCAAAAAAAACTTTACTAATATTACAAGTGAACCTCAAGGAACATATTAAAATAATTATATATAAAGCATGTGATGATGACCCTTTTAAGAAATTTGCTATTGTGAAACTCAGAACATGTAAAACACACACAAACGCAAACCCTCTTACCTTTTTAGAGCCACCCACCACCTCATTCATAAGACTACGACCAACCACCTGTAAAATAAAGTTATACAGTTTATAAAATAAAAACAACTATATACAATAATAACTGTAAATGTTGCAATCTAGTTTATAAGATTAACAAGATTAAATTATCTCCACAGGTGTTTTTGCAAAAGAGAATACAAAACCCACTTACTCTGTTATATGAGCTGAAGTCCAGTTGGGCAAGAACAGGGGCGGAGGATGCCACTGCTCCATAGATAAGATGAGGAAACTAGAAGAGGAAGAAATATTCTCAACAAAACTGCACAAAGTTCAAACCAAAATGTATTTTTAAAGGAATAGTTCACCCACAAATGACAGAAAAAAGGATTTTCTTTTTAATGTTGGGGACTATTCCTGTAAGGTGTACATAATAGACCTAGGTGGAGGTTTGGTCTACCAAAAATGTATTATTTAAATAAGTTATAATGCACAGTCAGCTGGTTGTTATCGCACAATAAACCCTGACATGGTGATCAGGACCCCAAAGTGAAGCAGAGAACGGTTGTATCACCATGAAGGGGTTTATATTGCAATAACAACCGGCTGACTGTACATTATAGCACTTATTACATGGCTACTAACCAATTAAATAAATACATGGACATACTGTTTTATATTGATTGGCGTTGAAATTATAATATGAAGTAATATGAAAAGAAAGAAATCACTAAACAACTGAAATCAATCTCTGGTTTGCATCAGAGTTCTGTTGGTGTTTATTTGATAAAAATGACTCTTCAATATTAAAGACTCTTCAATACTTGCCAAATATACAAATAAATGGACATGAAACATTGATTTGAGTTGAAATTATTTTATTAGCTTACTTGTAGATATCACAAAGGGTGAGCAGTCTGATATGTGGTAGTGCGGTTGTAACTGAGCAATATTGGACCGCTAGATGGCGCCATGGATCAATCAGAATTGAGTATTCAAGAGTCCCGTGTAATACAGAGTTTTATCATAAATTTTATTTATCCCATGAGGTCCACTTAAACATTTAGCTAAGGTTTTTTGTACTAAAAACAGTCCTATTTATCTCCATTTTTCATTTACCTCTCTTTGACCGTTGAATTAAAAGCCTTTTAGATGTCTATTGAAATACCTCACGGGTCAGCTAGTACTCGTCTTGTTGGTCAAAAACTACCTGGAATAATTGCATCTTCTTGGTGTTTATGAAATAATAAGATGAATCTACAGTATCTTACTTCCTCCTTATTATGTCAGCATGACTGGATGTGCCAAATTGCTGAACACTGAAAAGGCGTCATTATCATGTGTTAATATAAGCATCCCTGGGCCATCTGAAAAGTTTCAGAAGTTTCACTCCATTTTCTTTTTGGAATGGGTTGGAAATGTTAAGTTCTTAAGTAACAGTCTGTGTTCAAGTATTTCACTTTAAAATCATGGCAAATTTTTCATATGATACCTTTAAACTATAAACATATAATATAATTTTTTTTTAAAAACGTACTTCTAACCTCAAGCTCCGTGGACCCACTGTTTACGTTTCAAATGTAAAAGTCACTAGATACATAAATATTAATATGTGGTACCATTTGAAAGCTCACAATCTAAACTTCACTAGATTTCACTAAACTTCACTAAATCTTCACTAGATTTATTTTTGCATTTCTGTTGCATAAAATATCAAGATTAAACCCAAAATAGCCACAAAATAGCCTTGTCCTGTGATAAATATTGACGTTTTTCATATTGTGATAGAAGATGTATTTTTCCTACTACTTACAGCCATCTAATGGAATGAACCAGCACTTTTAGCAGAGAAATAGAGCAAAAAGAGCCTGAATCACAGACTTTCAGAAACAGCATAACAAAAAAATGTATGTTCATCACAAGATTTTAAACATGTACAAAATTATTTATGAAATATTGGAATATTTTTTATGTTTTTTTTTCCCTAAACAATAAGACCAATATTTTGCAATTAGTTGAGCTTTTTAATTTGGGAGTGAAAATATTTAGCAGAGAGTTAATGCTCTGCAAACAGAAAATGCAGTAACTACACATTTTGTGAAAACTGAGTTGGGACTGTTATTGGGGTTTCTTAGACTATGATCTGTCCTGTGATGGATTTGTTTGGCTCAGCTATGCTCTGACTCATATAAAATTTATAGTGAGTCTATATTATAATCCCAATTTGGCTGGACAATACAAATTGAAACTACTTTTCCAACTTTCAGGGTTGCTGTAGTTGCTGTGTTTTGGCTTTGTATGGCAGTTTAGTACATTCTTTAGTCAACTGAACTAAACAGACTTAAAAATAAAAGAAAAAAGAGAACAAACCTTTCCTCTCAGCCAAGCCGAGAGAGCTCCAGCATAGGAACCCCCGAAGCTGATCCAAGTGTTCTTATGGGAGAGACTGAAACATTGGCTGATATAATGATGGAACGCAGCTAGGTCAGCCAGACTGAAATAGGAAGAAGATGAGATATAAGACATATCACATACAGTATTTCATCCAGATTTGTGAAGCCGATGTCTGCCAAAAGCACTTACGCTTGCTGACTGGAGAGATCTCTCAGCTTCTCACTCTCTAGACCATCAGGGTTGATGCTTTCCCCATAGAAACGATGTTCCAGTGCCACCAGCAGTGCCCCATGGCTCTCTGCCATGTCCACGTGGTGACCTGAGAGACAGAGAGGGTCAGGACCAAGATATTTCAAATCACAAAAAAATATGGTAAAATGTATGAAAGCCACCAATGAAAAACTGGCACTTCCCACAATTACAATTTGGTGTCCAATTACTTTTTTAAACACAGATACCATTTTTGGGGTGGTTAGGGTTGGTTGAGAATATGTTGGATAAACTATTATCTAACATACTTAGCACGAAATGTGGCAAGTTTTAAACACATCAAATTCTGTTCTCCCTCGACAATGTCATAATCTGTTAAATTGATATGCGTTAATTAGTTAATTAATTATGGTAAACAACAGTAATAATTAAATAAGAATATGGATAGACAGCAATGCACTTTCAATGGAAGTCTATGGGGGAAGGCATTCCCCATGGATAAATGTGAAAATATATTCAAAATATACACATACTTAAACATTATGGGACTTATTTTAACTTGTTTTAATTTTAATAGTGTTTTTACAATTCATTTGTACTGAAACCTGAAACATTCCTGTGTTAGAGTGCTGAGTATGCCGTATCATATGATACATTGTGCTTTCATTATTTAGCAGTTGTGATGCTCAGAAGCAAGAAAAAATGGTTGCTGACCAAACAAGACACTGAATTTAGAGAGGGGTCCCTCTCCTCCTATGTAGAGGAAGACTGGTCCATCAGAGTGCTGCCAATAAACCTCATTTAAAAAGAATCTCTGTGCAGAACAAATATTAATTAAAATGAAGAATATACTGATAATAAAAAAAAATTATATATTGACAGGCAGAATAATTTAACAGAAAATAACATAATACAATTTTTTGTCACCATGTTAAAGACCCCATGAAATGGCTTGACATTGACACATTGATATTTTCTTTTTTGTATTGACTATTGAAAGTAATCCATCTGACTCCAGTGGTCTTATTCATATCTTCTGAAGCAATATGATAGGTGTGGGTGAAAATATGATCAATATTTAAGTTCTTTTCATTGTAAATCTTCACTTTTCACTTTTCACCTCTTTTCACATTCTGGTGTGGAAGTGACACATTCAGCCACCTACTGTTTAGATCTGGTCAAAGGTGGATTGATAGTAAAAAATGACTGAAATATTGATCTGTTTCTCACCTCCACATATCATATCACATCTTAAGACATGGATTAAACCACTTGATTCATATGTATTACTTTTATGCTACCTTTAGCATTACAAGTGTATGTGGTATTTATGTTGTTTAATTTAAACAGATTACAATTTTGATAGGCTTGTTAAAAGTAATTAAGACTTTTTATAATGTTACACACTTCTGTGGGCTTAAAAGATACATTTTAAATCATTTAAATTATTTTCTGTTACACTGTGTCATTTTCTCTTGTCAAAAAATGCACGTCAAACAAAAAAATATATTTTCCCCCACATACAGTTAAGAGTTTAGTGTTACATTCTCTCACTAACGTGTATTTTTGTGTGGTAAATGTGTCATTTTAACACTGATAGTGAATAGTGGACACCCATTCTGCAAAATTGCTTTGAGATAATTGAAGTTTATAACTTTATAACTATTATTTTATCTATGTTTTCCTTTATTTTGTGGTGTTAGTCATATGTCGTCAAGCATAACATGTCCACCTTGTAATGAGAAGATATATGGAAAATTTATATAATTTAACATTTCAATATACAGTATTCATGTTAACAGAAATAAACGCATAAATATTAGTTTACAAATATGTTTCCTAGATATCAATCACAGACCATGTAGTGGTTCATTTTTTGTATTTAGTTAATAATTAGTATCAATTACTGGTTTAATATTGGTTTTTAACTTGATTAACAATGGACCTCAATAATTACATTAATTCGACACAAAAATTTGGCGTTTTTTAAGTGTAAATTATGGCTAAGATAGCCTTACTGGTCAGTTACTCTCAGTCATCCTTAATTAGTGCATTTTTATGGATCCTTAAAATAAAGTGTTACCCAAATACCGTAGTTCAGCTATGGTTATTTTAGTAAAAGCCACAGATCATTTTTGTTATGGATGGATAAAGGTATGCATTTTGTGAGGAAAAGCAAACTATTGCTAGGGAACCCCAAACTTATTGTGAGGGAATGCAAAACTATTTCATGACTATTTTCCCTTCCCCTGAGGTGTTCCGTAAGTGATGATGTCATCATCTTTTTTTGGTCAATTTTCTGTAAATTGTAAATGGGTATCTCAGTCCATTTCATGGGGTCGTTAACAATGTTTTGTTTTGATTAAGTTTTTTTGTGATGACCTGATGGATGAAATTATATTGAAAGCAGGGTGTGGATGCATACAAAATCACATTTGTACCTGAGGGAAGGTTTTATTGTTTTTCCTGTCAAAATGGTTCAGAGGTTGGTGAATCCTGCCTTCTTTGGGAATGACTGTGGAAGTGTGCATCATCATGTGCTGTTTTACTCTGTCTTGATGAATGTCACGTACACGTTCTTTCATTTTCCATAGAATTCGACCTAGAAGATGCATGATATATAATATCATGAGGGTGTGAGTGTTAGGTCATAAAATTATGCAAAGGTAAACTTAAAAAAATAGCCCATGCTACAGCTATCTAGACAGATCCAAACAGATTCCTTTTTGCTTTTTGTTGACCAGATTTGTTTTCTTCTCTCCACATGATTCACTATATGAAATACCAACTATACTGCACATAAGATTAATCATACTGACATATTAATCTAAAGTTTAGTCATTACACTTTAATAAGTCATTAAACAATTTTATACAATGGCCAGGAAATGAACAGTTCATTAAAATGTGAAAATATATGAATCAAAATTTCATGATATATTTGAATATACATTATGCATTACAAAAAGAATGATTAGTAATTATTCACAGCATTGGGTGTAATCTGATGACAAAGTAATTAATTTCAGTGAACAAATTACTTTTTACTTGAAAAAAGTAGTGGAACTCATTACATTTTAAATTATTCTAATTGTAATCAGTCTACAGTTACTGACTTTCATTGAAAGTATTTACTTGTATGTACAATATTTGGGATGCACATATGTAACGTTTAAAATATTAATTGATATTTTGATATGTACATCTGTTTTGTGACAGCTGAAGGTTGACAATAAAAAAGGAGAAAAATAGACATTATTTTAAATTTGTTGAATGGAAAAACAAATTTTTTTTGGAAAGTTTTTAGAAAGTAACTTAAAAGTAATTAGCCATTTGCTTACTTTTCGATGACGTAATGGGTACAGAAATCAAATTATATTTTTGAGAAGTAATTAGTCATTTTTAGTGAATAATTAGTTTTTGAGTAAATTACCCAACATACTCTGATTATTTATTAGATATGACTTGTTACGACTTCACAAATGGATCAATATTGATTCCTCATCTGTGCACAGAATTGCTAATGTCTTTTAAGTAATATTGTAAACTGGATGAACTTGAGGAAAATTTCACCAAAAAATCCCTTGAAATTTCACTTGAAATTAGTTTCAAGAAAGCTCTAGTATTATTTGTTTGCCAATGCCATTTGGTTTGATATTTTGTTATCTGATGCAATGACATTCAGATATTTCTAAGCATGGCTTAATTGTCAATATACTTCTTGGGGACCCATGATATTGAGATTAGGCAGCACACAACTAATAAACAGTCTATTAAAAATGAAAGAGCTGAATAAATCCATTGCTTATTATAACTGCATTAGAACAGGAATTTATTAACAAGATGAGGAAGACAAAAAACATATTTTTCTTGTATTCACTCACTGAAATGTGTATGGTTAAGTTTCTCAGCCTATTGAGTTCAAAGTTACTCCTTTTAAAGTAATGATAGTGCTATGAAAACATTGTAATGCAGAATCAGTCTTACCTGAGCAAACCAAGTCAGTAAGTAGGACTACCATTACCCATCTCATCATGAACATCGTTATAGACAGCTGATTATCATATCAGTCATCGGTCTATATTAACTACCTGGTTTGGTGGTGGATGTGGGCTGTAATGTAGTATTTATATCCAACTGATTGGGCAATCAGCCAATATGATGTCCATAGTTCTGTGTTTGTTTTTACAAACTTGTCTAAAAGTGTATGATAATGATAACCTGAAACCTTGACGCTAAAATAAGTACATGATATCCATGCTATGACACTCTATCATATTACAAGCCTAAATGACTCTCTTCACAAATACTCCATATGTAAAATTAAAGTATGACCTACGAACAAGAATTAATAATGGCCTGGGCCAATGGGGAAACATATGGAAACAAGCTACTGCTTGTAGATACATGAACAAGACATAAATGTGTGCAGGTGACTGTTGGCACACTGCTAAGATAGCTACTTTGAAACTGTAGCTTCCAAAGCTTCAAGTTACTTATATCTTAAAGTAGTTAAACTACAGTGAAGCTACTCTTTTAAATAAAGTAGTTCCCTTTTAAGTCGGTGATGCTATGGGAACTCCTCGCAGAAGCGACAATCACTAAACCCTTTTAGAAATGTGGCATTTACATTGGTAGATGGCACGTATTTGTAGATGGCATATAAACCGGAAAACAGCATCATTTCCTCAGAATGTTTCTCTTGAGTGTCGCAATGAAGTCTCTCATCTCTGAACCAGACTCATTTCTTCATAATTTGGATTAGCACCCTTCAACAGCGAGTGGATTATATTTCTTCTCCTTGACGTGCTCCCATGAACAGCTTATCTTTTGAACACTTTCATGTTTGATTGTGCTGCTTAAAGATGGCGTTTTGCAAATGTTTCCCCAAAGCACATGAAAATGAGCTATATAATCCTGTGTCTGATGGGTATGAGCACTGTTTTATAAGGGGTGCCTAGCGAGACTGATTGTGTTCATTGTGAACGCATGAATCTCAAGATGTTTTGCTCTCAGCTCGTTTTAGTTCTGAATGCCGAAACCACTCCGACATCTTCCTGCTATACTCCTTCAACAGCTCCCAAGAAATGCGCAAGCACGCGATAAAGTGCGTCGGATTAAGGGGAATTTGTCGCTGGCCTTAGCCTTGTGTGCCTCCTCTTCTCCATATCGAGCGGCTTCACCAGTTCAGTACTAGTGATGTTTACCTGTCAAAGCACTGACTGAGATTTATTGCGTGTACTGTGAGCACTTGAAACTAGAGATGCTTTTTTATGACGCTGCTCTCCCCTCTTCCCGGTACACTCCTGCTGCTCTCGAGGGACCTCAAGAGGGAGGTGCACGAGGATGAGATATAGGGCATGGACAGTTTGAGGGTATCGCTGGCTTGAGCCTTGCATCTCTACTCTTCTCCATTTCTAGCAGCATTGCCTGTTCAATATGGCAGAGGTTATGCTGAGGGGGATCACTTTCAATTATCCCTGTCAGGCACAAGCACTATTTATTGCCTAGACTTAGACCATGCAGACACAATACTCGCTGAGATGTAATGTGTTCATTGTTGTGTTGTGTTTACAGAGCACAGAGTATGCGGATGATTTTGCAGGCTTGAGCATTATGCCTCTCCTCTTCTCCATCTCTAGAAGCTTGTTGTTGTTTCAGCTTGCCTGTTCAGAATACACCCGTGGCGATTTGCAGCTTACTCCAGTGCGCTGCTATCATTTATGTTAGGTGGTGGTGATGATTTCAGGGATACTTTGTCACTGGGCTTTAACTACTGAAAAATGTACATGCTCAGGTGTGGCGCTAACTGTAATTTACCCCGGCGGGCAGGAAAATGGGACAAAGTGGACTCTGACACTTGAGTTGCTTGGAGTTTCTTGCTTGAGCCTCAAAAAAAAATGTAAAAAAAAGATGAATGGTGTTCACGATGTTGACTTGCCAGCCTAGGAAATTGTCAGGTCTATAGGTGGCCCAGTGTCTGTAGAGTGAATTCGCTTCTCGCTTTCACCGCAATTGGGAGTCAGGAATGAGATCATGACATCTCCTCAATACTATTGTTGATGGCATGCCAGAAGACTGCTATGTCACAACAAGGATATTTAAGGTGCCTCCATGTCGTCTAGCAGACCTCTAATTTTATCTGCTGTTGTGAGTCGGGAATGAGTTTGTGATGCTGGTCACTTCATTGCCTGTCATGCTGTTTTTAGCGACGTGCCAGAAGACAATGTCACAACACAAACACTTAAGATGGATGCAGTGTTTCAAAAAGAAACACCTCTGTATCCACAATTCAGGCTTCTTGCTTTATCTTCAGATGCAAGCAAGAAACGAGTTTCAGTGTCTGTTTTACTTTGGGTGGCCACATGTCGCAACATGTGGATTTATGGCATATACGGTGCTTTCTTCTGACCTCAAGAAGAACCTAAACGCCTAAAACTGTGATTCCATGGGTGGCCATCTCACTTCCCCGCCATTGACGAGCCCCAAACAAGTTGTAGCTTATCGTAGGTCACTTTGTGTCGTTTTTAACTATGGTTGGTCACACCATAACCTTGCTGCGTATGCGCAAGACATCCATGCTGTATAAAACCTGTGGAGCTGGTTCTTATATGTTCTCAGGACAGAGCTCTCACTTTCCCTATCAATGTATGCCAGGAATGAGAATACGATTCCAGTCTTGTTACAATGGTATTGCTTTTGACAGCATGTCAGAAGCCTGCAGCGCAAATGACAGACCTCATTGCAGCTACATGAGTCTCACCAGCTGTAATTGAGTCATGCAGGGCTTAGTACCCAATGTACCCTGTACCCAATGCCAGGGAGTTCAATCTGGGTACTGAGCACAGTCGGCCACCTCGCTTCAATGGCATTCTGCCCTACACTGTATGGTGCAGGACGTGCAGATTTTTACACTCAGAGGTACAGTGTCTCCTCGCCTCACTGGCATGCAATGCATTGAAAAGCTTCTAAAGCAATTATCTTCAGGTCAACAAGACGGACGTTGGGCTGTGGTGGAGGAAACGAGGGAATGCCAAGAGTAGCAAGCAGTGGAGGGAACGAGATGCTGCGTAATCGCTCACCACACTTCTGATTTCTCGCTTTGAAGAGAGATGCGCTCTCCTCCCTTGAGTCTAAAAATTCTGAGGAAAAGGCTCTGTGCTCTGGTTTTTATGACCACTATAACGAGCGTATAGGGGGCATAGCGCCAAGCATCATCTGCCAAAGAAATTGTCGAGATTCTAAGAGTTTGCACAAAGTCAGACATAATATTATACTTCGTTCGTTTTGACTCAGTAATTAACATAACAGCAGTATAATTTTTTTTTATCATGAACCAAACTTCCCTGTACTATTCAGAAAATGTTTTGAATCTTCTTAAAGTTATGCATTCTTCTCTTCTCTTCAATTCAATGCATTATGTATTTATCCTAATTCTTATCCACAATTAAGTTTATGAGCCAGTGAATGTAACCTAAACCCATTTAAGTATCAGACTGATCCGGACTTGTGTTATGGTTGGCAGAAGCTTTCAATTCTTTAATGATTCCATATAACTTCTAGCAAAATGGAGCCAATTCAGAAGCATAAGATCTAAAACATTCATAAATGTGACCGCGAGGGGAGAAGGGGCTCTTAACCGTCCGCCTGGAGCGGTCAGGGCCGCTGCCAGGGCCGCTGCCAGGGGAGGAGTCCCCTACCAGCCGCTGAAACGCGGTGGGGTCTGAGACCGCCGACTCGCAACTGGCTAGTAAGTGTTTTTTTTTTTTTCATCTCTCTCTCCTCTCACTGCTGCTCTGCGTTGGCATTTTCCCTCTCGTTTAAATTTTACAGTGTTTTTTGGGGGGTACTACACTGTTACAGGAAGTACCCCCCCCCCATTTTTATTATTTCTGTTTCCCTCCCCTTGTCCCGTCCCTCATCCAGGTAGATGGGGATGACCTGAAAAAAAAGGCACGGCCCTCCCCAGGGAAAGGGGGGGGGGGGGTGTACTTCATGCCGGGGGCTCCCCTGCCTGAGAGAATGAGGGAGTGATGTGACAGGGCGGAGGGCGGGGCCGGGTCGTGATTCTACACACCCGGTCCCTTATCAGGCTAATCAAGCCTCCGAGAGGGATAAAGGCCAATTGCGGAGGATGGTGCGGGAGAGAGAGATCGTTTTCGGACATGTCCATCATGTGTGTGTGGGTTTGTCTTTGGTTTAAGTTAATCATTAAAATATTATTTATTTCGTCAAGCCTGTTCTCGCCTCCTCCTTTTCATTGAACTGCTTTACACCATGCTTTTGGGGGGGGGGGGGGGGTGTTATGTGGTTCTGACCAGCATTATAGTTGGCAGGCAAATTATTTTAATCGGATGGAAGTCGGATAGAGCGCCCTCATTTCCAGAGTGTTGTGCGGAGATGGGGAGGGTAGCTGCTTTTGAGATGTCAAGCAGAAGGCTGGGGTTCAGAATTAGTTTGACAGGAAGTTGGGCAATTACTTGTTGTTTTTGGGGGACTCTTGGGGAGGGGCTGTGGAAAAAGATGTTTAGGTTTAATTATATATGATTATGTTCTTTTTTCTTTTTGTTGCTTTCTTTTTTGGATGTGTATATCTTTGTGACCACAGGGGTGTTCGTTGGGGGTTAGGGTGGGGTTGGTGATTGGGGAGGGGTATATTTAAATGTTAAATGTTGATTCAGTGTATATACATGTTATGATGTGGCTCGCTGACCGGGGCAGGCGTGGGCTCTGGCTCGCAGACCGGGGCAGGCGTGGGGTCTGGCTCGCAGACCGGGGCAGGCGTGGACCGGGAGGCGGAAGCCCGTCTTCTCTTCCTCCTCCGGGCAGACGAAGTGGACCGTGCAGGCTCAAGGGAATCGAATGGTGTGGGGGTTTGTTCGCTGACTGGTGGGGCAGGCGTGATGGGAAGAGCCATGGGTGCGTGGAAGGTTGCCACCGCGGGGGGTGAGGTAGGGTCCTCCTCCTCTGCCACGCCCACAGTGAGTGGCGAGCCGCTGACCAACAGAGTCTCTTCCACAATCTCCTGCAACGTCCAGCCGTGCGTCGCCGGTGGCAACCGCTCCCTCAACGACGTTTCCAAATTGCCCCTGAAGAAAACCACCAGGACTGACTCCGGGAAGTCCGAAATGTGAGCCAGCTCCAGGAAGTCCCGGATGTGGTCTTCAACTGGTCGATCCCCTTGCTTTAAACCTAGCAGCTGGTAGTTGGCCTGCTGGACCGCTGGATCCATTGTTTTGGTCGTGCGTTCTGTTATGATGTGGTGTGGAAACAGGAGAACGCAGATGGAGGTGTGGATCCAAGTGCGGCTTTATTAATAACAACACAAAAGAAACAAAACACTGGAACAAATCAAAATCCACGATGGGAAAAAAGGTAAACCAAATACCGAAGAATACGGAGGGCGGAGAACAACAGGGTAACCTCGGAACGGACAGACGGATAACAGGGTAACCACGAGCGGGTAGACAGACTGGCAGGGAACACGAACAGGAGCAACAAGCATAGGCTTAGTGCGAACACGGAACATCAACGCACGACAAAGGGAAGGGAGAACAGCGGGGTTTAAATAAAGAGACACGTAATGAGGAATGACAGACAGGTGCGACAATAACACCGACAGGGCGGAAACAACGGAAGAAGGAAGTGCAGTTTCACGAGACAGTGAAACGGGCGGACAACAAGGAAGACATGACAAGGAACGTGAACGGTAAAACAGAAAACACGGGGCGGACAACAAGGGAGCGTGACGTGAAAAGTGACTAGTGACGGGTGAAACAGAAAACACGGTGCAGACGACACGAAACACGGTGCAGGTGAGCGAGACCGTGACAATAAACTACCGGTCAACAGTTTTGAAACACTTGACTAAATTTTTCTCATGATCTTAAAACTCTTTTGATCTGAAGGCGTATGCTTAAATGTTTGAAATTAGTTTTGTAGACAAAAATATTATTAAAATTATTATTTTTTTAAACCATATTAATTTATTTCATTATAAAACGTAGTTTTTGAAATGGATGACTTGGACCAAATAATAAAGAAAAACAGCCAATAAGTGCCCAACATAGATGAGAACTACTTCAATACTGATTAAAAAGCATCCCAGGGTGATACCTCAAGAAGTTGCTTGAGAAACTGTCAAGAGTACATACATTCTAGGCTACGGGTGACTATTTTGAAGATGATAAAATATAACAGTTTTGATTTATTTTTTATTTTGTTTTGTCACAACATAATTCTATTTATCATAGTTCCATTTATGTTTTTCCATAGTTTTGACTTTATGGCTTTACTATTCCTCTAAAATCTGAAAAAAAGAAATTATAAATAAGAATGAGTGTTTCAAAATTTTTGACCGGTAGTGTATGTTGTTTTTTATTTTGTTATATGTTTATGAATCAATGAAGACATTTATTGGAAAAATTGTGTTGAAAAGAATAGGGTTGGCACAGTTTTGGCAGCACAAGGTGGACCTTTACAATATTAGGCAGGTGGTTTTAATATTGTGGCTGATTATCCCACCATTTATATTTTCGTCTTTAGCATATTTTGGGAAATAATGAATATACATAAATGAATATGTGTAGTGAGTGTACTGGAGCACTGTACAAAATAATTAAATCAAAAGTTTATGGCTAATAATTAAGCATAAATCATAACAGGGATAAAAAAACAAATTAGATTATATAGCAAAAAATAAATTGAGGTCAAGCACGCGCACCCACCCAGTCTGACTGAGATTGTATTACAACCCCAAACGTTATAAATTATAAACATCTCAAAGACATCTGTTGAATATCTTATTGGTGTATTGCAGATGAGCAACCTAACAAATACGTCTTCCATAAAACACACATCAAATAGACGTCTATCAGGGACACTGTTGTGAAAATAGCTGAGCTTCTGTTACGCTACTGAAAAAGTTACTTAAGTTAGTAGCATCGTTACTTTTAGTTTGTTTCAACCCAACACTGCTGTGAAATAAACAAAAAAAATCTTTTCCTGGGGCATCTTGCCTACAAACATTCAGTCTTCCTTTTTATTTAAGTCCCAAAATATTGTAACAGTTCATACAAGATCTGACGTCAAATGTCATTTAATGCAGAACACAAATCACCATCATAAAATCATATGATTGCAAATGTATTACGCACTGTAATAGTAGGCAATCCCAGAAAAATAGAATAATTCGCTTTCACTGAAGTTTAAGACATAATTCATTTTAATTGTAAAAAATCATGTCGACAAAGATATGCAGATCAAATCTAAATCATTAGCCGATCTTCCTGTACTTTTGAAGCTGGTTTGAGTATGCATGCATTCTCCTGTAGAGTCTTAGAGCTTAGAGAAAGTAATTTCTTTAGGGCTTTTCTTCTCCATGGCAGCCTGAGCTGATTTCATCAGATCATGGGTTTGAAGCATGCTCATATTCCAGGTGGCCTGCAGACATGAACAGGAAGTAAAGGAAGAGTTGTTTTTTTTAAACGATGGGCTACAAATGTAGACGGCTTCAAAGGGCACCAATATACTTTTAGAGGAATCGAAGATAGAACAGGCGTCACAGCATTTTGAACAAAATATGGCCAAAAAGACATCGTTTTTCAGTTTGATGCCTTGGTTCGAGGTGGGGGCAGGGTTAGGGCATCTGCTGCCAGCCAGGAACAATTCCTGGCAGCTTTGTACAAAGGGCGTTTTTCAAAGAGGTCTTCCTGAATAGGGTGTTTGACAGCTTAGAAAGTCGAATTCTGATTTAAAAATGTAAATCTGCTCTTGAGATCTCCATAAAAAGATTTTAAAAGCAATCAAGAGACATTGGAGTCAATATATATGTATTTAAAATTTACAGTCTTTCTCTTCATAACAGATAAAAAATCTTGATTACTCATCATGTTTTATAGAGATTTTTGACCAATAAAATGCTGTATAGAACGAGAACATCAGATCTCACCATGTAATTCAGGCCCTCTGGAACACTGTGATCTCTGGAGTAAATGAGATTGACTTTGGTTCCCTGTACCGCTACAGGACTCCTACTTGCGATCTCTCCTGCCATCTCCATAGCTCCGGCCATCATCGTCTCTTTATCTGGAAACACACAGCTGCGCGAGAGAAGAGAAATCCACACAAATAACTATGTCTACTACAGTTCTCAAACAAACAAAATAATTTTTATCCATATTTATTATCACGCATACTCCCAATTCATCACACCATTTATTTCAATTAATCTACAGAAATCGGTCATTTCAAAAATCATTATGGTTGTGATCAGTTGGAGTGGCACATTTCAGCACATGTTTTGTGAATCTGTTACAATGTTACAGGTATGCAGTCTTTCTAAAGTGGCTGTAATTGAAGGATTGGACACATCAGCAAACCCGTGACCCATTGGCAAGCACTCTACCTATTTCTACAAAATAAAAGGTTTCTAAATCATAAAAAGGTCATTTAAATATAAAAGATTTCAAGGTAAAGTAGCAAAATCATGGCTGGTTTTTTATCTACTGAGCGTAGAACTGTAGTGAATGACACATTCAGAACAATCAACACAATCACAGCCAATCAGAAAGATAAACTGTATGATGTGTCATGTACAGAGGGGAGAGATTTTGGACATATGAGAGTTATCTGTGGGTGGGACCAACCAGGACATCACCACAGAAATACAAACCAAGTGATTAATGAAATGTTCTCACTCATTGTGACCAAAAATAATGACATCTTTGAGGCAATTTTATCACTTTTAGCTTTTCTGCTTTACAAAACGTGTAGGATTCGTCCCATTTAAATTCAGATTCACATATCTCACCTGACCAATCCACAACTCTTGGCTTCATCGGCGTACATCTTCCTCGCAGTCAAAGCCAGCTCATTTACCAGACTGAAAGAGAACGTAAGAAAATGTCACTTCTGAATTACAAAAGGATCTATAATAGTTTTATATTTAGGCTGTCCCCTTAAACTATGCTGCATACTTCGGCTGCCGCATGCAATTTTTCACATCCCAAATTAAAAGCTCACCTCAAGACACTGGACTAATTGCAAAATATTGCTTAATCTAGGTGTCATTTATCAATACTCATATTTTGATAGAACATACTGTATTTTGGTTATTTGTTTATCAAGCTTTTTCTGCCGCACTGCATATTGTTCTGGACATCTAAGACATACCATTAGATTTTTTACCCAACGCAAGCTCACAGACAAGTATAATATGGCACATTTTGAAGAAACAAACCTAAGGTAAGAGCTGATGTGGAGTATAAGGATGTAGATATATCATTTAAATGCACTGTTGAGAATAAGAGCTTTCAGTTGATCCATGACTATTTTAGTGCTATCTGAAAAATATATATATTTATATTCATATTTATACATCATTACCCTAGGATGGCACTCATTTGTAGATGCAGAGGAATCAGGTCTTAACTCATTATTTTATGTAACATAAATGCAAAAAGTAATGGGGTTCTGTGAAAAGTTCAGATTTAGTTTTAAGTACCACATGTGACTAATTATCTATCCCATTGGCCAGAGTTTCAGGGGCTAAACCTCATACCTACGACATCCAATCACTTTGGGGAGGCGTTGCAAAGTCCCAACATCAGCTGCCAGGCCAATGTCAACTTCCTCAAGAGAAAACAGCAAACAATTTACAATCATATTTGAATCTACATGTATCTAAAATGTATTGTATGCATAGGAGTACAGAGTTTTATTTTGGGACTACATTCTTTACAAACTTTGCCTTAGGGCTGTCAATTTAACACTTTTAATTAATTAATGAATTATAACAACAAAAATTATTACACAAATATACCAAATAATAACATAACACAAAACACAAAAGTGAAAAAAAATGTAATCATGCCCTGACCTGTATGTAATTATTTTGAATAAATGTATTAATCAATTGACAGACAAACCCTAAAAATTACATATGATGATTAATAAACATTAAAAGAATATTCCGGGTTCAATACAAGTTAAGCTTAATCAACAGCATTTGTAGCATAATGTTAATTACCACAAACATTTATTTCAACTTGTCCCAACTTTTCTTGAAAAAATGTGGGTTACGGTGGGGCACTAGAGTACAATGGCAGTGAATGGGGCCAATCCATAAACATTCAAATACACACTTCACACTTTTTCAAAATATATAGCCACACGACATAAACAATATGCATGTAAACATGATTTTAGTGTAATAAAATTGCTTACTAATCTTTCTAAGGAAAGTTATTTCAAATTGTACATCTTCGTTGTCATGACTACATAACAATGTGAACACTAAAACGACCATTAAAACTACGATTTAAACAACTTTTCATTAAGCAATAATAAGTGTTTTATAAAATTATAAGCTTCACATTTCTGCCTTTTAACTCTCCAAAAGTTGGCCACATTAATTGCATTGCAAGTGGCTCACTTTAACCTGATTTATATATATATATAGTCGGACGAGTCTAAATACATTTTTGTGGTGAGCAACATTATGCCACAAATGCTGTCGATTGAGCTTAACATTTTTTGAACCCAGAACATCCCTTTAAATCACAACTAGAATCTAATAAGAGCATCCAAACCTTGACTTGAAACCAGGCATCCTGTGTACAGAGCCGTATATCACATGCCGTGATCAGATCCACTCCTTTAACACCAGACACAAATCATAACAAATCATACACGACTGCTTGCAACAATATGTTTTACTGTCTGCTGAAGTACTTAACATATCAGTACCAACAATTAGAAAGTGTAACGTATAAAGAGTGATGGACATGTAGAAACTAACCCCCTCCTATACATGCTCCATGAATGGCCACTATCACTGGTTTTGGACACTGTGTAAAGAAAAAGACACGATGAGACTTGATGAAACATGATGAAACAGACTGTGTATGAGATACGTATGGGATAATGCAGTCAGCCAGTCATGATCACAAAATAAACACCAACAGGGTCATCAGGACCCCATCACGAAGTAACCTACTTCTCTAGTATACTATTTTTTTTATCTTGTCTTATAGCTCTTAAATATGCAAACAAAGTTCTGAGACAGATCTGATCAGGCGGGAGTAAATCAATAAATAAAGAGATTCACAACTTAAATTTTGGTCTGTTCCTCACACAAAGCTATGACATGACTTCAGAAGACATGGAGAACTTTTGTATGGAAAACACACTTTTGTATGGAAAAAGAGCAGAATTTAAATTTGTGGGTGAAGAGTTCTTTCTTTTACTTCTCATACTATCTGTTCTTAGCGCTTTAAAACCTTTAATATTTTATAATGCTCTCACAGTGACATGAATGACAATGTAAAACAGAAACCTTTTCCATAACAGAGAAGGTCTCCTGGTATTTGCTTATGGTCCGGCGCACGTTCCATGAGATCCTGGCTGTGTCGTCTCCCTCAGGCTGTACAATATCACTGGCCATGCTCATGAGGTCAATACCTGTGTGCAGAGAATTATTATTCAGTCTTTACTAGGGCCATGAAACAAAATGTGACATTTTCTGCTATATATTACCAAAATCGTACAAAGCCCCGTAGATGACGGGAATAGTTTTGTGTTCCCTGACAATACATTTACTTCAGTTACCATATTTAAACCATGATATTCATAGTAAAACCATATTAATAATACAGGGAAATTAAAACTATGGTAATAAAAATCATAATTAAAAGGGTATGCACAATACGTTTTGGCTTCAGCCTTGTCTTGCCCAAGGACACTTCGCCATGTGGAGTCGTGTGGGTCGGGAATCGAACCACCAACCCTGTGATTGGCAGCCGACCCGCTTTACCACCTGTGCCACAGCCGCCCCAATAATACAACTGTAAAGCCATGATATTTGTAGTAAAACCATAATAACCTCATAATTATGGTTTTATTACCATAGTTTTCCTGTATTATCTATGAATCATGGTTAACATATGGTTACTGTAGTAAAACCATGGTAAACATATTGCGAGGGAATGCAAACTAGACGAGGGTACGCAAAACTATTTAAAAAAAAATTATTCCCACCTTGTCCTCTATATGGGCTCCATATAATCAAGATATCAGTGATCACCAGATTTTTAAATCGACGTTGTCCACAAGAGAGCGCAACAAATACATATAAACTAAACAGCACTGTGTTATATTATAGCAAACATAAATGCTTACCATTTTAAACTAACGTGCAATGGCATGTATCGCAGCGTTCCTGCATTAAAAAGCCAGACGTCAACTGTTAGTCAACTGTCTAGAGACATGCATTTAAAAGTTATTTTTGCCTAACATGGCATCTAAAAGCATGCCATTCCTGCATGAGACACTCAAAAAACAGCTGGATGTGGTGCAAAAATGGTGATTACAATGACCCATTGTGCTGCGAGACACTAATCATCGTCAGTGCTTGGCACACATCTAAAATTTAAATGCATTTTTATCTTACATTCATCAAATATTCGAATTTAAGATTTTTTTTTTTACATTTTAATTTGACAGCCTTAAGGCCCGGGTATATTTCCTTTTACCACGTTCCGGATCGGATCGCCCTGTCGACCACGTTGGTTTTCAAATTATACTCTTCTGACAGTGAGTGAATATGAATGTGTTCGACGTATGGCACAGTTGCTTTGTGGTCACCTTTTAGTGCAGTCAATGCGCACAGACGAGGACCGCGTCCACATGTCGTGAAAATCTGGGCTGCGTGTGGACTGTATGCATAGTGTCTTTAGTGCTGCAGACTGAATGTTTCTCTTAAAGGTACAATTGTAGTTGTTAAAGGGAGAGCACGTATAACCAGATTTTTACAATTATTATATATTGTTTTTTTTACATTTTATAGACAAGTGCATGGTGCCTGGCTTGCCCATGGAAAAGTAGTTGCCACAATACTAAGGTGTTGTGGTTGGTTGCCAAGGTGTTGCTATGTGGATACTGAAGGCCCGGGTATAATTAGTTTTTACGTGTTCCGGATCAGATTGCGCACAGCCGACCTTGTTGCCTTTCAAAGTATACTTTTCTGACCGTGAGCGAATATGAATGCATTTGACGCATGCGCACTACAACTGCATTGTGAAACCGTGGGTCAAGAAAATCTGGGCCGCACAGACTACTGATGACAAAATTTGCATCACACATACTGGGCGTGGAGCGATCAGCAACAGGCCTTGAGTGTTCTGGGTGATTGATAGGACGTTGCGGGGTGGTTGCTTCCTGGTACAAGTCAGAAGAGCCCCAAGTCTCTATGATATTTTGGTCCATTGATATACGACTATGACAGAAAATGGTTAGGAGTTTGTTCAAATCCCTAAACCCAGGAATGAATGATAACAATAGTGTCTGTCCTAACAAAACCCATTAATTAGCATTGTTATCTGCTAAATTAGATCACCACTCTCAGTTAATGTTGTCGTAATGAAGAATGTTGTTCACCCCACAGACAAACCTGCAATTAAAGGGAAAGAGACTGACAACTAGCCATATTCATCAAGTGGGGCAAGATAGTATTTGACATTTTTACCAGCTGTGAAGAGCTTCCCAGCACCTGAGAAAACCACAACACGACACTCTGAGTCTTCAGCGATCTGATTGAAGCAGTCAACCATTTCACTGCAAACAGAACAAAAATACCCAGAAGACAATTCAACATTATTACATGTACTGTATATTGTGGTCACTGAAATCTATTTGTCGTTCACATTAAGTTAAGGTTGGGTGAAGTGGATGCACTGAACAATACTGAATTGAGCAGTGTTTGATATGGTAATAGATGTCACAAATCACCTCCAGAATGCTTTGTTCATTGCGTTACGTTTCTCTGGTCGACAGAACTCAACGTGAGTGATGGTGTCAGCCGGGCAGGTGATTGACAGGGTGGTATAGGGGGGGGTGGGACCTCCTGAAGTAGACATTCCTCTAACAGCATTCAGGACAGGCATCAACAGACCCTGTTCTGATCAGACAACACACGTCAACTCTGACAGAAACAGAACACACCAGTTTAAAAAATGTTATCAAAGTAAAGATAAACTAAAAAATATGATTTTTAGTGGATATATGAAGTTCAGTAACCACAGATGTTGTTCATCACAAGGTATAATTCACAAAAAATAAATTCAGTCATTATTTGTTTACCAGTCATTAATCATTTACTTGTTATTCTAAACCCATATTTTAGGTACACAAAGGCAGAAATAATTTAAAAAAAAGATCACTGATCTCATACAATAGCAGTGGATGGTGACCACCTCTTCAAGCTTCAAAAGATCGCAAAAGCATAATTCAGAAGTCTTATAAATTAGTCCATCTGACTCGTGCCTTGTTCTGAGCAACCTGCCATTGCTCTCCTGTGCACGTTCATGAGAGCGCACGAGAGCAGCAGTTCACACAGCCCCTGCATAGAAATGCATCTCCTCTTTGACTTCCAAATCTTTAGATGTGTTTTCTAAGTTCAATTTTCTGGTTTGTGTGCAGATGTAGTGTGCTCTGTTGCAAATATCTCAGTGGTGGTCTGGTTGTAGCAAAATCACAGCGAGTTCTCACTTGAACGGCCCATCTCTCAAGCGGGCTGTGTGAACTTCTGCTCTCATGCATTCTAATTAACGTACCCAGGAGAGCAATGGTCAGTGAAGATTTTCACTAAATAATACAATTGATTTTGATTTGTTTCTCACTAAACCTTATCGTATGCCTTCAGAACAAGACTAGAGCCGCATAGGATTATTTATTACACTTCTGAATTATACATATGTGTCCTTTAAAAAATGTGAAGATGTGGTGACCATTCACTGCCATTGTATGACATTAGCGAGCGTAAACACTGTTTCAAAATTTCTCCCTTTGTATACCAAAAAAGAAAGACATGTGGGTTTAGAAAAACACAAGGGTGAGTGAATGACTGCATTTTCATTTTTGGGTGAATTATCCCTTTAAATATGGACATGTTCCACTAAAATGTGACAACTAGAAAGTGTACAAATACTTTTAATTTTGAACAGTATATCTATTGTTTTATCATTTGAAACCTAAAAAACTTGGCTAGAAAAGTGTTATTGTGCTTGAAATGTTGTTATCCAATGCAGGGGGTTTTCAAACTGGGGCCCCGAGGATTTCCAAGGGGCATCAAGAGGGTGCTAGAGGGTCCACTTCAAATTTTAGTAGTGTATTTTTCTTTTACTAAAAAGTTATTTAGTTGACATTTAGCAAATTTGACATTATTAGTGCTGCTTGATAATAATAATAATAATACTAATACATAAGTCTTATATAGCGCTTTCCAAGGAACTCAAAGACGCTTTACAAATGAAACAATCAATGGTGAGAGTGGAATTATAGATTGTAGGCAAGGTGAAACAGATGGGTTTTGAGCAGTTTTTTGTAGGTGGTTAGTGAGTCCGATGTTTCTGATATGGATGGGGAGTGAGTTCCAAAGGGTGGGGGCAGCGATGGCGAATGCTCGGTCCCCCAAAGTTCGGTGTATTGATTTGGTGATGGGTTTGAGAAGGCCTAAGTCGGCAGAGCGGAGGCGTCGGTAGGGGCGGTGATGCTGTAAGAGGTCTGTGAGATATGGAGGTGCCAAGTTATTGAGGGCTTTGTAAGTGATGAGCAGAACTTTGTAATGGATGCGCTGTTGTACAGGGAGCCAGTGAAGCTGTTGAAGGACAGGGGTGATGTGGTCTCTGGAGCGGGTGTGGGTGAGGAGGCGAGCAGCGGAGTTTTGAACGTATTGCAGTTTTTTTATATCAGAGGATGGGAGACCATATAGGAGACTATTGCAGTAGTCGAGTCTTGATGTAATGATTGCATGAATGAGAGTTTTCGCAGCAAATGTGGAGAGGGTAGGGCGTAGACGAGCAATATTACGTAGGTGGAAAAAGGCAGTTTTGGTGATATGACGGATATGGGGCTTAAATGTGAGTGTGGGGTCAAAAATGAAACCAAGATTTCGGATCTGGGTAGAGGTGGTAACTGTATGGCCATCAACGGAGAGAGTGAAGTCTTGGGAGGAGGGGAGGAGTGATTTGGGACCAATGACGATATATTCCTTATGCTCCCTAAAGACTAATCATGAGTGTTTCCCTTTTATATTGCCATAATATTTTAGGAATTGGGTCCCATCATATTTAGGGGTCCTGATCTAATGCAATAACATTCATCTATTTTTAATTGTCCAAAATATTTTTTCACTGTAGGTCACTGTATAGGTTTATGATAATAATAATAACAAAGATAAATGTTTGTACCATTTATACATTTGTATATTATATAGGTATGCAAATATAATTTACATACTCTTTCCTTTTATTGCACTTCTTTCTCTATAACTTTAACTCTTCAATTTTAATGATGATTTTATTTTAGTATGCAGAACTGCCAACTCATTGCCAGCAATTTCTGCTACATGCGGTTTAGTGTAATTTACTAATCAACTTTTTGATTTGATTAATCCTTGATTTGGTTTAATTCTACCATATCGATTTAATTGTATTATTTTGTTAATTTAATTGGCAAGTAGTGACAGGACAAATTAATATAAATAAACGAACAGAGAACACCTATTTTAACTGAGTGAGTGACCTTTCACCCAGTTAACTTTCCTCAACTTGTTTATTGGTATATATTCACCAACATGCACCGACTTTTACAGCAACAGAAAAGCAATATTTTCTCATTACAATGTAAAAGAAACTGATATTGGGTCATTTTGGCTAAATAAAAGAGTCTATCTGACGATGCACTTTTGTTTTCTTAAAAAGTATGTTCAGTGTCATAAAATATTTCATGGTTCATGATCTATTAGTTTTCACAGCGACATAAACACAAATATAATTCATATTTAAATATCCAAACTGCGAATCTATTTAAAACTGTGAATATAATAAATTAGACACATGATCAAACAGGATGACTTACTTATTAGTGCAGATCTGAGTATATATGTCATTGACGCCCTTTGACCAATATATTCTGACAGAGCTGGAGATCTTTTCACCCACAAAACTCACTTCAATAATGTCGTTTTATCTACTGAAGCGGTGTGAGACAAGTAAGATTTCACAAAAACTGAAAGCAAGTATTAGAAGGGATTTTTATTTATGTTTGGCAGTTCACCACATATGTTTATTTCTACTATGAAGTAGGCTACGGTGGCTCGTTGAGGTCAATCAAACAAGCTGCTCGTGTTTCCAGTCTTTTCACCAGCAGACGTCCTCAGCGTGCAATGTGTCGACTGTTGTCGAGTAACGCTGAGGACAAGTTTCACAGCCAAAGAGACTTTTCATTTTTGCAGAACAATTCGATTTCAGTAAATTTTTCATTATTTCATTATTTTATGATAATGCATTCATTAAAACAAAACATAAAACATACGTAAAAAAAACTATAAACATGTTCTCCTTTGAATTCATAACGTATTCAGCAAAAGATACACAACTTTAATATTAAGAAAATGTATTTTTCTTCATAATGTTCCATAATGAAGGTCTTTTATTCTTATGTTTTCTTGAAGTTTCTCAAGCCTCTTTTCTGTTAGGCTATAGAAAATATGCCTTAAAGGTGCACTCTGTGTAGGAAGTCATGACCACACACAATAAAACGAAGACTCTGGTAATATCAGTAACCTAATAAAAGCTGTTTTAATCTACAGGGAGAGGAGTGAGGGAGAGGGTCCGCACATGGGGGCTGCCATGTCAGAATCACATGACCAGGTTAAAACTAGTCACTTAATCTCAGTAACTCTCCTGTTATTTGACACTTTCAATGACTGATTAAAGTACTTATGGTTTACGACATTATTATAATGCAGCCCAATTAAGGCCTTTAGTCTGCTGGATTTGCCCAACATATTCAGCCAGATGGAAGGACAGCACAATGTTAGGAGTTACAATAGCAGCTTTAATTGCAGATAATAAATGAAAGAATAGGTTGCTTGATGGAACAAATCCATGGATTGACATATTCATACATATTTGGCAGGAGACCGTGGTTTAGAAGATGCATCTAGAATTTTAAGATGGTGTGCATTTCACACAGATTTAGTCCCAAATAGAACAGATGAAAGATTTCGAAATTGGTTTAGAAAATTTATTTCAAATTATTTTACATTTTTCTATAAAGGATTATTTCAAAGCTTTGAATATTTAAAGGAAAATTATGCACTCAGTCAAATTGATTTCTATAGATACCTCCAAGGAAGACATTATTTCAGTCAGAATATTAGGTCAGTATTAGAAACAGCTGAGACAGGAATACTGAAGGTGTTTTTATCAGCATGTAAATCTCACTCATGTTATAAGGTCATTTCTAAACTACATAATGGATTTCTTCAAACCAATCCTGGTGATACATTGTATGTTAAAAAAAAATTAGGAGAAGTATGATTATCTCTGATGAGGATTGGGGGAAAATCTGTAAATCAATGGAAATGGAAATCCACAAGTCAGGAGTTATGTACAAGCTGGAGATTATGTGGAGGAAAGGAAGCCAACCATTATCATATTTTTTGGGAATGCCTAGTACTTGTTCCTTATAGGCAAGAGATTAAAAATAATTTGGAAGCTCTGAATGTGAAACAATATACTTGGGTAACATCACATTTGATGGGTGAGACAGCAATGATAAGAAATTGATACATCATTAATTGGCCAGAGCCAACTGATGATGATTGGTAGATATAATAAACACTATATATGTGATGGAAAAACTTTCATTTTCTATAAATATTTGGACTGAAGTATTTTCTGATATGGACCACTAAACACATACTTTGCTTTTTACTGCATTTCTTTGAGTTCAAATTGGCCTAAACAAAAGGTTTTATGTGGGAGCCCGTGCTCTCCGTGGATATTTTTCA
Source organism: Xyrauchen texanus (assembly GCF_025860055.1). Classification (NCBI taxonomy): domain Eukaryota; kingdom Metazoa; phylum Chordata; class Actinopteri; order Cypriniformes; family Catostomidae; genus Xyrauchen; species Xyrauchen texanus. The sequence goes on along the minus strand of NC_068313.1, from coordinate 4,068,166 downwards.
TGTTTATATTTTGTTTTCCCCTCGTGGATGTTTTGTTTGTTCCCTGTGTTGTTTTATTTTTAGTTATCCTGTTCACCTTTTGCACCTTCATTAAAGAGCTGCATTTAGATCCTCACTCCTCGTCTGCCCTCGTCTGATTCATAACAGAACGACCGAAGACGAAATGGATCTAGCAGTTCACCAGGCAAACTACAGGCTTCTCTGCCTCAAGCAGGAGGACAACCACATTCGTGAGTTTCTGGAGCTGGCAAATGTGGCGGATTTCCCCGAGTATTCCTTGGTGGCGTTCCCAGAGCCAGCGCCTGTAGCCTCGACCGTCCCAGAGCCAGCGCCTGTAACCTCGACCCTCCCAGGGCTCCGCCTCCTGAGCCTTCCAGGGCTCCGCCTCCCACGGCTCCGCCTCCTGAGCCTTCCACGGCTCCGCCTCCCAAGGCTCCGCCTCCTGAGCCTATCACGGCTCCGCCTCCCACAGCTCCGCCTCCTGAGCCTTCCACGGCTCTGCCTCCCACAGCTCCGCCTCCTGAGCCTTCCACGGCTCCGCCTCCTGAGCCTTCCACGGCTCTGCCTTCCACGGCTCCACCTCCTGAGCCTTCCATGACTCCGCCTTCCATGACTCCGCCTTCCACGGCTCTGCACACAGATTTCTCCATGACTCCGCCTACCACGGCCCTGTCTCCGGAACCTTCTACGCCTCTGCCACCTGAGTCTTCCACGGCTGCGCCCTTCATGGCTCTGCCACCTGAATCCTCCATGGCTCCGCCTTCCACAGCTCCGCCCTCTGAGTTCTCCATGGCTGTGGCCCTGTGGCCACCTCCCGGGCCTCCTGACCCAGTCCCTGTCCTGTGGCCACCTCCCGGGCCTCCTGACCCAGTCCCTGTCCTGTGGCCACCTCCCAGGCCTCCTGACCCAGTCCCTGTCCTGTGGCCACCTCCCAGGCCTCCTGACTCAGTCCCTGTCCTGTGGCCGCCTCCCAGGCCTCCTGACCCAGTCCCCGTCTTGTGGCCCCCTTGGACTGCCTGTCTGCCCCTTGTGCCCCCTGTGGACTGTCTGTTTGCCCCTTGTGCCCCCCCTTGGACTGTCTGTTTGCCCCTTGTGCCCCCCCTTGGACTGTCTGTTTGCCCCTTGTGCCCCCCTTGGACTGTCTGTTTTCAGACGCTCCTAAAATGTTTTTTAAAAACCCACAAAAACAAAAACAAAATCATCCATGGAGTGAAGGGGACATCATCCATGGAGTGAAGGGGACTGCCCCCCCCCCCCTCCCCCTTTTGGATGATTTTGTTTTTGTGGGTTTTTAAAAAACATTTTAGGAGCGTCTGAAATCCGCTCCTTTGAGGGGGGGGGTTATGTCACGATCCCCTGTTGTCTGCCCTGTGTTTCTCACTTGTCATCCCTGCCCTCATCACTGCCAGTGTCATTGTTCTCACCTGAGTTTAATTTAATCATCATCCTTCTGTATTTAAACCCTGTTGTTTGTTCATTCGTGGTCGGTCGTCAAATGAATGTTATGGTTGTCCTCGATGTTTCTCCTGCCCATGCTCTTCGTGGATGTTTTTCATGTTTATATTTTGTTTTCCCCCAGTGGATGTTTTGTTTGTTCCCTGTGTTGTTTTATTTTTAGTTATCCTGTTCACCTTTTGCACCTTCATTAAAGAGCTGTATTTAGATCCTTAATCCTCGTCTGCCCTCGTCTGATTCATAACAGGTTCATTACCATTTACCCTCTTCCCAGCATGCACTGGGGCATGAATAATATGGCCTTTGGCATTTTGTTTTATTACATATACATTGTTTATTTTGTTGTCATGGTAACTCATTGTTTTGTGATATCAGGATGAGTTTGACTCTGTAATAAAATGATCAATTTGTTGATTGTTAACCTTGTCGTGTTTTATGTACCAAGTGTCGAGGTCTGTGCTTGACCATTTAAAATACTTTATAGGATATTTTTCTCATAAGTGGTCATGTGATGAGTGAACATGTGATATTATTTGTGTAAGACAGCAAAAACATCGCTCTTCATGAAATATATGCTTGTAGAAATGTGCATGTATAATGGAATTAGTCGAGTTCGACAACCATTGTAAATTAGATAAATTACAAATAACTAGATTATTTGTCTTAATAGATTCTTCACCATTTAAATCCTAATACAACGTCTATTTGTATCCACTCACAATTTCTACTGTAAGGAATTAGCTTTAATATGTGAATTATGATTAATTCAGTTATTGGAGTGATATTATTCTCATGGCTTATTGAAAATAATATCACATGTATTTAGGTACAGCTTTGAAGCGAAATCTTTCAGAAACAGGGATGAGATTATTTATCAAAATATACCACAGTCAATCATCTCTGAACACAGACAAACTTTATTACTATTCTAAACATAAATCTAATCTAACACATATATACACAAAACAGGCTGGTGAAAAGAGTGACAGAATGTGAAATAAATTATCAATACAGTGAAGATGAACTTTATGGAGTCTGTTGACAATACCTTAAGAACCACTTATCCTTATTTGAGTCTACATCGATTTGCTATCGGATTACCTAAAGTATTTAACAAATACACCAGCACTTTGAGCACAATATTGGAGATGTACTTGCGTGTTGTGGTGTTTCCTTGCGTTCTTTGTGTTGCTTGGTTCTTGGCTCTTGGTCGAAAGTTTGTTCCGTCTATGTTTTGGACCTCTGTAAGATTGGAGTTATTGTCTGTATAAATTATGATGTTTTACTTTGAAGCGAGGCCTTCTCATGCACCATAGAGAGTGAGAGGCTTCTTCGGAACTTTGAGTCCCGAGCTTCCTTGGACCTCACATGGCATGGATCTGTTTTTGTAGATTCATAGAAGACTACGAGGGAAGTGTCAGAGCGAAGTCTGAGCAGTCAGCAGAGCAGGAGAGACCAGACGAGAGAAGATGACCGAAGAGCGAAGAGGAAGAGAGTGTGTTCTTCCTCTTTGGAAACATTTGAACTGAAATTGGCCGCATCCCCCAAAAGGTGTCCTACGCCAATCAAAAGTGACTTGGTTCACATGGTCAACTGGGCTGTCTTTTTTGTTTTGGATTCTTACAAATCTTTTGTGTTTTTCTTTGTCAAATATGAATAATATTAAAACTATAGATGTGACTTGCAGTGCACTTTGCACAGGCTATATGTCTTAGACTCTTTGTATTGAAATGCCTTTGTATACCAAAAATGTAGTGATGTCTCTACAAAAGGATGTAATCGTTAGTGCTGTGCTATCATTGTAGCACAGAGTTCAGCGGACAGTAATGTCTTCCCTCCTGCCTAGCGGTGTGAGTTTTTGCCAGGTTCAGAAGAAGACCTATTCCCTGGGTGCCTAGCAAAGTATTTATTTGCAAGTATAATTGTTTTGTGTGTGTTTTTACCCACAGCAAAAAACTACAAAATATACGTCCTTTTAAGGATGGAATATCGCAAGTTTATCCCATGCAGTAGACAAAACATCCAACCGCAGGATGGGCATGATCGCTGTCATTTATGCCTAGACAGCACCCACGTTGAAGCAGTGTTCATGGATGCCCTATGCATTCACTGCGAGCGCATGAGCATCAAAATACTACATTCACGGGTGGCGTTCTTTCCGCCACCTCATCTGCAGCCTCTCGTAACACCCCCACTGTGGTTCTGGGCGTAACTCAGTAGGGTGTGCACGAGGCGGAGTTGAAGAGAGTCTCCCGCCAGCACAAGCTTTGCGGGCTTCCTACTCTCCATTTACAGCATTATCGCCCATGGAGAATGCCGGTGAAAATTTGGTGCCTCTGTCAACAATGACGGTTACATTTTGTTTGGAATATTTCCAGAATATGATGCTGTGTCTATTGTGGCATCTAAAGGTAAAGTATGGTACCGTTTGGCTGATGATCTGTCTGACTATCCCACGAGCAAAAGGGTTGGCAGATTAGAAGCCGAACTGGTGCACATTCTCTCCAGAGCAGTCGTGGAGCTCGAATGGTCTCCTTCATTTGAACCTGAGCACTCACAACAAGGCGAATGGTATCTGAACACGGGCCGGCATCAATCCACTCCCCAGCGTAAAGTGCCATTCTTCCCAGAGGTGCATTCTAAGCCCTGCAAAACATGGCTTGCACCCTACTCAGCTCACATGCACGTTTCAGGAGTCACTGCCATTACAATCAATAGTTATTGGGAAACGAGGCCCAGAACTCTATTAATGTGCATGTCATTTAGAAGCGCTTTCAATGCACTCATGAACAGCAGAGCTCAATGCGCACACATATCAAATCAGATGGCTTTTCTTTCGTCTGTTCTTCAAAATATAATAATGTTTCATCAAACATGCATCTCTGTGTCTAATTTCTTGTAATATATCAATCCAAGAAGTCTTACAGATCACCCTCCACAGTGGCTGGTACATCAGCAAAATACTCTGCATGAAAAATCTGCATTTGGCGGGTGTTCATTTCAAAACTTTGTTCACAATGAGTAGGCTGTACGACAAATTTGGGAGAAAGGAAATCAAAACTGTGTCATTGACTTCAAGCATTGCAATCGCACCCACACTTTCTGCAAGAAAATTATCTCTAGAAAGTTTTAAATTATCATGTGTTGGTGAATGGTGAGACACCCGATGAGCCACTTGATTTTTAACAAAGAGCCACTTGTGGCTCGTGAGCCATAGGTTCCCGACCCAAGCTTTAAATGGTCTACACACCATTGTATCACTATGATCAAGGACTGGATCGATTTTTCGTGAGTGGTGCACGGAGTTGTTTGGAAGAAAGGATTTAAAATTCATATAATTTGATTCCGTATTTCCTCTCTGTTTATTTAATCTATCACTGGAATCAATAAAAATTGTTAATAACAAAAATGGATTGGGGCAATTAAAAGATTGAAGTCTCCACCCTCAACCATATCATGAAGGATCCCAGCTGCTGTCACGAACCCCGCTCCCTCGCTCCGCCCCCTCGAGCTCGCACGCTCGTTTTGCTCCCTCGAGCTCGCACGCTCGTTTTGCTCCCTCGAGCTCGCACGCTCGTTTTGCTCCCGCGAGCTTCCATGCTCGTTCTGCTCCCTCGAGCTCGCACGCTCGTTTTGCTCCCTCGAGCTTGCACGCTCGTTTTGCTCCCTCGAGCTCTCATGCTCGTTAGCAGGTCTCCCTCCTCGGGCTCGCAAGCCCGCTCTCAGTCACCACATTAGTTTCACCTGTACTCGTCTGATCACCCATCATTGTTTACACCTGCACTCGCCCCTATATATATCACAACCCTTTCGTCTCACTCCTGTTGGTTATTGTGTTTAGTTCCCCGTGTCTTTGCCCCCCACTAGTCCCGTCTAGTTCCGAACTCCCCTGTGAATAGTTACCCCTTAGCTTGCCAGCTCGAGTGTTCCCCTAGTTCCCCTGTCTTTGATCCCACTAGTCCCGTCTAGTTCTGCGCCCTAGTTGTTAACTGTTTTCCCGGCTTCGACCTCCCGCTCTCGTTGACCACTCTCTCCCGGATTTGCCCCTTTGTTCCATTCTGATTCCCCGGCTTCGACCTCCCGCTCTCGTTGACCACTCTCATTGGATTTACCCTTGTTTGTACTTTTGCCTGCTATGCTGTAAATAAAAGCAGTTTCCCACCGACATTGTGACTGTCTCGTCTTGTGTGTGTGTGTGCGGGTTACAGCTGCTTGTAACTTTCCCTCAAGATCTATAAAAAAGTTCTGATCATCAGCATTGGGCGCATAAATATTAGCCAAAATAAGATTTTGCCCCTTTATTTAAGTCAAAACACTAATGACTCTTCCTAAATTATCTTTGAACTGTTTGAGACATTTAAATTGTAAATGCTTACTTATCAGTGTGATGACTCCCCTGCTCTTACTTGAACCAGCACTGCAAAACACATGCCCGTCCTGTCATGTTTTTCAGCTTCCTGTGGAGAAAGGTGTGTTTCTTGAAGGAACACTAAATCAAATGTTTTACTCTTAAGAAAACATACCACCTTTCTTCTTTTTATAGGGTGCCCCAGCCCATTAACATTCCATGTGGAGAGATATATTTTACCTATAATAAAGTGTGACATATTGACATGCAAAGAAAAATGGTGTACCCAAGGCTAAATTATATAAACCACTATCCAACATTGAAGTAACCATAAATTCCTTAATAACCCACAGAACAGAAAAAAATGTGCTTCAAACTCACGCATAACAGTCCCAAATGGTAACCATTGCTCGGTAATCCGACGGTCCATGCAAGCTCACAAGATTTTCTGCGACACTGTTGCTACCAGATTGCTCAAGTCCATTGATTTTTACATATATACAGTATAGTGTATATGCAGTGTATATACTTTATATGAAATGTTTTTTTTTCCTTTTCTTATTTTCCCTTTCTTTCCCTTAACATTAACTGTCTTCAATAAAATATGAAATAATAAGTGACCAAATGAGCTCAACGGCAAGTTGATCCAGCGTTACCGTGTCTGTCTATTTAAACCCTGTTGTTTTCCCTTTCCTTTGTCGTTCGTTGGCGTTTCATATCGATTCCTATGTTCTCTCGTGGTTCTCTCTCTGTTCCACTTGTTCGTTCGAGGTTACCCCCCTGCCTTTCGTGGATGTTCGTTGTCTATGCCCCTAATTCCTTCCCTTCGTTTATGTTCTTCCTGCCATGTGTTCTTTTGTGTTTCAGTTTAGTTTTTCCCAGCGTGGACTTTTCTTTGTGTTTATTTGTTTATGATTTATAAATAAAGCCGCGTTTGGATCCAAATCACTCGTCTGCCTTCTCCTGCTTCCCACAGCCGTAACAGAACGAACGACCACAAAGATGGATCCAGCGGTGTTCTTCGTGGAACTAACACGGATGGACCTAAACATTCGTGAGTTCTCACACTTTTTCTCCTGCGTGGCCGGCAGCACCGGTTGGGATGACAACCTCCTGAAGGTCGTTTATAGGATCGGGGTACCTAAACACCGATGTTACGATCTGCCGGAGATCGGAGACTATACCTGGCAGGAGTACATGGAGCTCATTGTGGAGACAGAGTCAGAGGAACCACCCCTTTTGATTCCGGCTTTCGAGCCAGAGCCCACGCCTGCCACGGTCAGCGAGCCAGAGCCCACGCCTGCCACGGTCAGCGAGCCAGAGCCCGCGCCTGCCACGGTCAGCGAGCCTGAGCTCACGCCAGCCACGGTCAGCGATCCAGCGTTGCCAGCCTCGTCCGGCCGGAGGAGGAAAGGAAAGGCCTCTGCCCTCCAGCTTCTGCCTACCTCTGCCAAGCAGCCAGCACCAGTAGCCTCGACTGTCCCAGAGCCAGCGCCTGTAGCCTCGACCGTCCCAGAGCCAGCGCCAGCAGCCATGACCGTCCAAAGTCAGCGCCTCCCGAGCCTTCCAGGGCTCCGCCTCCCAAGTCTCTCGAGTCTTCCAGGGCTCCTCCTCCCGAGCCTCCCAGGGCTCCGCCTCTCAAGTCTCTCGAGCCTCCCAGGGCTCCTCCTCTCGAGCCTCTCGAGCCTTCCAGGGCTCCGCCTCTCAAGTCTCTCGAGCCTCCCAGGGCTCCTCCTCCCGAGCCTTCCAGGGCTCCGTCTCCCAAGTCTAGAGTCTTCCAGGGCTCCTCCTCCCGAGCCTTCCAGGGCTCCGCCTCCCAAGTCTCTCGAGTCTTCCAGGGCTCCTCCTCCTGAGCCTCCCAGGGCTCCACCTCTCAAGTCTCTCGAGCCTCCCAGGGCTCCTCCTCTTGAGCCTTCCAGGGCTCCGCCTCTCAAGTCTCTCGAGCCTTCCAGGGCTTCGCCTCTCGAGTCTCCCAGGGCTCCGCCTCCCAAGTCTCTCGAGTCTTCCAGGGCTCCTCCTTCCGAGCCTCCCAGGGCTCCGCCTCTCAAGTCTCTCGATTCTTCCAGGGCTCCTCCTCCCGAGCCTCCCAGGGCTCCACCTCTCAAGTCTCTCGAGCCTCCCAGGGCTCCTCCTCTCGAGCCTTCCAGGGCTCCGCCTCTCAAGCCTCTCGAGCCTTCCTGGGCTCCGCCTCTCGAGCCTCTCGAGCCTTCCTGGGCTCCGCCTCACAAGTCACTCGAGTCTTCCAGGGCTCCGCCTCTCAAGCCTCTCGAGCCTTACAGGGCTCCGCCTCTCAAGCCTCTCGAGCCATCCACAGCTCTGCTCCCAGAGCCTCCCGAGCTTTCCATGGCTCTGCTCCCAGAGACTCCAGGGCCTCCTACGGCTCCGCCTCCCGAGCCTCCTACGGCTCTGCTCCTAGAGCCACCCGAGCCTCCTACGGCTCTGCTCCTAGAGCCACCCGAGCCTCCTATGGCTCCGCCTCCCGGGCCTCCTACGGCTCCGCCTCCCGAGCCTTCCTTGGCTCTGCCTCCCGAGCCTGCCTCGGCCCGGCCTCCAGGGCCTCCCTCGGCTCCGTCTCCTGAGCCTCCCTCGGCTCCACCTCCTGAGCCTCCCTCGACTCCGCCTCCTGAGCCCCCAGAGCTTTCCATGGTTCCGCCTCCCTTGGCTCCACCTCCTGGGTCTCTCTCGGCTCCACCTCCTGGGCCTCCCAAGCCATCCTCGGCTCCGCCTTACTCAGCTCCACCTCCTGAGCCTCCAGAGCCTCCCTCAGCTCTGCCTCCAGAGCTTCCAGAGCCTCCCTCAGCTTCGTCTCCAGAGCCCCTCTCAGCTCCGCCTCCGGGACCTGTCCTTGTCTTGTGGCCGCCTCCCAGGCCTTCTAGACCTGTCCCTGTCTTGTGGCCGCCTCCCAGGCCTCCTGAACCTGTCCTGTGGCCGCCTCCCAGGCCTCCTAGACCTGTCCCTGTCTTGTGGCCGCCTCCCAGGCCTCCTGAACCTGTGCTGTGGCCGACTCCCAGGCCTCCTGGACCTGTCCCTGCCCCTTGGACTGCCGTCTTGCCCTCTGTGCCCCCCGGACTTCCTGTCTGCCCTGTATGCTCCCCTTGGACTGCCTCCTTGCCCTTGTGCCTCCTTGGTTTGTCTCCGTGTCCCTTGTGCCTCCTTAGTCTGTCTTTGTGTACCGTGTGGCCCCTTTGGTCTGTCTGTTCTCCCCCTCGTCTAGCCCCCCTCTCCTTGAACTTTTGTTTGTTTTTTCTATTTTTTTTGTTGTTGTTTAGGACCGTCTGGAATCCGGTCCTTTTGAGGGGGGATTATGTCACGTTCCTGTGTTGTCTGCCCCGTGTTTTCTGTTTCACATGCCACTTTCCATGTTCCATGTCACATTTTCCTTGTTGTCCGTTCCGTGTATAAAACATCATTTCCCATGTTTCCCGGCCCTCATCACTGCCTGCACTGTGTTATTGTCCGCACCTGTTCGTGATTTTGTTATTACCGTGTCTGTCTATTTAAACTCTGTTGTTTTCGTTTTCCTTTGTCGTTCGTTGGCGTTTCATGTCGATTCCTATGTTCTCTCGTGGTTCTCTCTCTGTTCCCTTTGTTCGTTCGAGGTTACCCCCCTGCCTTTCGTGGATGTTCGTTGTCTATGCCCCTAATTCCTTCCCTTCGTTTATGTTCTTCCTGCCGTGTGTTCTTTTGTGTTTTAGTTTATTTTTTCCCAGCGTGGACTTTTCTTTGTGTTTATTTGTTTATGATTTATAAATAAAGCCACGTTTGGATCCAAATCACTCGTCTGCCTTCTCCTGCTTCCCACAGCCGTAACAGCAAGTCAACTAGGGAAGAAAAAGAAAAGAAAAAAAAGAGAGTCAGTCAGGAGCCAGTGGGCAGACAACAGAACAACAAAACCTCTCAGGCTGTATCAGTAAAATGCACGATGTGTAGTCTGTATTGTTGATCGAGTGCAGGCAAACTTACACACTCAGACCACTGATTTAATGAAGGCCATGGGTATGTAAGAGTCTTGCATCCATCCTTGCCGTCAATTCTCAGCTTAACAGGATAAAGCAGTGCAAAGCTTACCTTCTGTTGGTGTAAGTTTTTTTACTCTATTTGAATCCGTCCCGCTTCGCTTGAGCAACTCTAGCAAAGTCCGGAAAAACCATGATGTTGTGGTCCACCCAGCAAAACTTGCCTATATTCCTTGCCACTCCTAGTACAAAGTCTCTCTTAGCCGACTGCAAGAATCTTGCCAGGATAGATTGGGTTTGTCACCCACCCCAGGAAGCTGACCAAGAGCTCTATGCGCGTGCTCTATCTCAAGCCGGTGGCCTGCTGTGTCGAGTAAATTCGGAATAAGCCCCTCCAAAAACTGCACCATATCTTGACCTTCCTTTCCCTCTGGGATTCAAACAAAACAAACATTGATATGTCTGCTCCAATTTTCCATATCCTCTAGTTTTTCTAACACCTGCTCCACATCAGCCTTGGAAGCAGGCGGGTTGGCCTGCAGAACTCTATCGCCCAAAAATATTCTGAACAGAACCGGTGACAAGGGGAAACCCTGGTGGAGTCCAACATTCACTGAGAACAAGTTTGACTTACTGCTGGCAATGCAAAACAAACTCTTGCTCTGGACATAAAGGGACCGAGTGACTCATAGCAGCAAGCCTGATACCCAGTACTCCTGAAGCACTCTACACAGAATTCGTACACGGTCGTATGCCTTTTCCAAGTCCACAACAATTTTTTTTTTATCTCGGTGTCTCAGCTTTATGCTTGCATATTTTTACATATTAAAAAATATGCTTTTTTAAACATATTTTTGATGTATTGCTTTTTCACAGATCTTTGCATTTGAGAATTGTATTGAATCTTTGCCATCTACTGTCTTCTAAAATCGTTTGAGGTTTGATGATGCATGGTTGCTCTTTTTTTTTTAATATGCTATGTGCCTGAATGTATTGTTCAGATATGAACATTTAATCATTGAAAAATTGGCTTGACCTGGATGACCAGTTTGAGTAAACTTTTTCCCCATTAAAAATTATTAGCAGTATAACAATTTGAGTGATTTGAATTATAAAATAAACATGAATTTCAGATGTATCTTGAGAATTATTTGAGAATATTCCAAAAAGACTTTTGTATGCTTCAATGTTAGCAATGGAATCTGACATTAAATACAAAGGAGTAAACATCACATTTTCTTATTTGATTAGTGACCTAGCAATACTGTTAAATATTGCTAATATATTTTACACCATGTTTCTTAACTTTGTCTCTTTTTTAAATATAAAAACGATGTTTCCTGTTTTAAATTAGGTTTTGATTCCAGATTTTCAATGTCGACTTTTGTACTCAAATATGTTGATTTTGAATAGTGCATTGTGTCGTGTTGCCAGGAAACAAAACGTACAGAATATTTGAACATTGTAACGATCTCTAATAGCACAATAAACTTAAAATAATGTTACTGCGCTATAACAGTATTTTTGTCAGCCCTGCTAAAAAAAAATCACCGCAATAAATTCAGATTTTCAAGCATTAAAGTATCGAGAAATGTGTTAAGATCTTTCAATAAGGTGATAAAAATTATAAAGGTGTGATTGCGAGTTCGTAAACTCACATCACTTGACAAAGGCGGAGGGGCGTCGTTTAAAGTGAATAATTTATTGCCCAATCACGGACCTCAAACGTGGTGTTATGCGCTTTTTATTTGCTTACAGCGACGATTGACAACTCCTCTTCACCAGAAAGACTCACCGGTCTTGTTTTGGGGGCGTGACCTCGCATGTCCAAATTTCTGTAGTTTTCGTCCATTTTGATGCGCGTGAATTGTAACGGGACAACATGGCGACGCAGACTGCTCGCTACTACAGCGAAGGCGGCAGAGCGACAAAACGCCAAAAAACCGATAGCGACGGGTCAATGGCCACCGTAAGACGAGTCTTTACAAACACATTGACAGATGTTTTTATAATGGACTTTATTTGACACAGCTAGCTGGCTGAACTTGCATTAGTTAGCCAACCAGCTAACCAAACAATTGAGCCACAGTAAACTGCTGCAAGTTTTTTTACACAATACGACAGTTGCTGAAATATATAAATAACTTAAGATGTAGATAATATTTTATTCATACGTGTAAAATGGATTTGTACGTCACGCTCCACAGATTCGAACGTGCTGCTGAATGAATGGATTGTACTGCATGTAATAATATAGTTGTCTGTATGCATACATGATTATCAACATGAAGATGAATAAGCATCTAAAAATTAATTTAACCCACTTGCTAATGTAAATGTCACTAAACGTCGTGAAAATGTGCCAGTTACACGTGTAATACCTGTTTGCTTACCTGCTTGGCCAATGTAATAAGTGCATATATTGCAGGAAGGATATGATGACCCTCATAAGACGCAACCCTCCCTTGTGGTGCATGTCAGAGGGTTAGTGGATGGGGTTTTGGAGGCAGACATTGTTGAAGCCCTTCAAGAGTTTGGAACCATCAGGTAACTTGTATGCTACAACTATATAAGGTTTTGCTCCACTTTGATTATGTATGTATTGCAATGTGTTGTGGACCGTTCAATCTCTTTGCAGTTATGTCGTACTTATGCCTAAGAAACGTCAAGCACTGGTTGAATATGAGGATATGAGTGGGTCTTGCAATGCTGTTACTTATACCAACGATAACCAGATCTACATTGCCGGACATCCTGCATTCGTAAACTACTCTACCAGTCAGAAAATTTCCAGGCCGGGCGACCCCGATGACTCCCGCAGTGTTAACAATGTTTTGCTATTAACAATCATGAACCCCATTTATCCTGTTACCACGGTAAAGTACCAACACCGCAATCATATTGCTACATTTCATTTAAAGATTTGTTTATTCGGAGCTAACATTTTTGTGATCATTGTACAGGATGTTCTTTATACTATTTGCAACAACTGTGGTCCTGTTCAAAGAATTGTCATCTTCAGGAAGAATGGTGTGCAGGCCATGGTGGAATATCCTTTACTGTGTCAGACTGCGGATCAAAAATATTTGTTTGTTCCCAGCTGTTGTCTTCAACTCTGAAAAGCTTTAATTCATGTTTGAGTCTTTATGCACCTGTTAGTGTCATCTGTTTGCATTCATAATTATGTTTTGTGATGTCTGGGCTAGGAGTGTTTTATAGTACAAGCATTGTGGAGAAGTTAACAAACATTTGCTCATGTAATTGCAATGTATGTTGCAGTCCCAAGATTGCACTCAAGATGATCTGCATATTTCTTTAATTCCTCACACATTTGACTCCGTTCAGAGTGCCCAAAGGGCCAAGGCTTCGCTCAATGGTGCCGATATATACTCTGGCTGCTGCACTCTAAAGATAGAGTATGCTAAGGTGAGATTCTTGATTTTCAAACTATTCAAACCTTAAAGGAATAGTTCACCCAAAAGTCAAATTCTCTCTTAATTTGCTCAAAGTGACTTGTGATTTGTCACAAAATGTGCGAGACCCTGTGTCAGTTGGCATAATTTGTCAAACCTTGTGAAGTGCATCAATTCAAGTAACATTAAATGTTACCCAAAGTGTAAGTGGTAGGTTTACTAATTGAAAGAGCTAGTCCCCATAGGTAGCATTAAGGCTGCTCAATTTATCGAAAAAAAATTATTGAATACAATTACAGCTCTTGCAATGATTTAATAGTGAAAATTACAGCATTTCATTTAGGTGTATTCCCAATGAACCACCATTTTCTATTTACAGCATATTTTTTGGACCATTGTGTGCATGAATGCAGAGGCAAATCTAACATGTTTAAATGAGTCTAAAGGCATATCAGTAATGCTCATTATATCAATTATACTGTGTATAATTTATTCAAAATGTGAACACATTTAGATTTACATGCAATTAGAATATTCAAGCAATTCAAGAACATGGTTCTGATTACATGGCCTACATAAAGAATATTGCATTCAACTGTTCACACAAGTATTTTAATGTAAATTCAATCAATCAAAATGAATAAGCGCGATTACAATATCAAAGAAAATAATCAGCAATTGAGATTTTCGGCATAATCATGCAGCCCTAAGTTGTGTGTTCATTGAAATGGGCATTAATCCTCTTAAACCCTCATCCTCCTCAATATTAATCGGCTTGTACCTACTTTTCTACAGCAATCATGAAGCCGCATTCATTTAATTCGTGTCTGGGCGTCAAAGCACCTCTTAACACCAATGTCTAGCACCGCATCAAAGCTTGATCTCCACATGAAAAGCGCTGCATAGAATGGCTGAGTTCATACTACTCAAAGTTCTCTTACTGCTTTTGTCATATATCTAATATGGAAAAAAACAACCAAAAGAAAAGTGTGATCTTATTATGCAATTCCAGTTTTTTAGCACTGGCACTGCCTACATGATTAAATTACAAAATTGTTAGAACTTTAAGCGGCCCGTAGGCAGACCATACCCAACGTTTTGTAAGAAGTTCTTTCTCCATCACTTCAAGATTGTTGGCAAACACGCACAAATTTGCTGTTGTGTGTACGTCACTGTAATGTCCCGGACACATTTCAAATGTTCCGTCCTGTTCCAACCAAAGTTTAGAATTCGCACCAAGCTAAATAACATTTCTGAGTATTATGTCAGATTAGTAAATGCATAAATTGCATTAAACATTTTAAACTAATCAGAAATTTTAATCTGTTAATTTTGACAGCTCTAATTATTTATCTGCTTTTCCTTCCAGCCAACACGCCTCAATGTGTTCAAGAATGACCAGGATACATGGGACTACACCAATCCAAACCTGGGCAGCCAAGGTAAGATTAACCCTACACCTGCTCTGACATTGCTCAGCGCCCTTACTGCCACTGTGGGGAAATAAGTGGGTGGGACTGGGGCATCTTGGAACTGCAGCGGTGAATCCACTTTTTCACCTCCCCTGCACTGAGCGTTAAGCAAACCAGTGTCTACTCTATATGTTTTCATGGCTTTGAGGGGGAGGTAAATCCATATTCCTGCGATCTTATCGCTAAAGCATCCTCCGAACATGATTCTCTGGATATCTCCCAATCTTCCATTTCAAGCAATGCCCATCATATGTCCATGGTGTGAGGGACAAGTGTCTTGCTGGGTAAGCACCATATAGGCATACTAACAGTCCATGGTCCAGTATGACAGCTAAACATTATACAACGTTCACAACCTGTTTTCCATAATTTGATGTATGTCTTATTGATGCCACATATGCCTGGTAGGACTAGATTTAATACATGGCTCCATTTTTTTATATTGATTACTGAGAAATGTAAATGTTGACACTTTTTTTAATTTTATTTGTATTTACTATGTACAGTAAACCAAATAGACAGAAAAATGTACAAAGACAATATCAACAATTCTTGACAATTTGACAATCCTTGACTGTTCAGTTCTTGAAAGATAATTTCGGAGTTGCTGTCAGTCATTTTGAATTTTATTCAGGGTTCGTACAAGATGCTTGAAGTACTTGAATTTGGTTTTTTCAAATTTAAGTCCTGGAAAACTCTTGAAAATAGCAATTTTTAAGGTGCTTAAAAAAAATCTTGAATTATAGAAAATGGTAAAATACGTTGCTGAAATCATTTAATAAATGAAATGTATTTATTTTTTTGGAAAAATACGATGACAAACCACTAGACCACTGCTGAAGCAGGTAGTGCATAGGCGGCGTTGTCACTTGACACCTGTTACTTTTGGCAGCGCTTTTCAGATTGGGCCAATCACAATCAAGTGTTACGGAAGGATTTAAAAAATATATATTCTATAGATGCTGCTGTTGTGGATTTAGCAAGTATGAATCCTTGCAACTATCAGTTTTAATTACAATTGAAAATAGTATGATATGTAAAACGTTTTGAATGGTTTGAATGCAGAACCGGTGGAGGATTCAGTTTTTTTTTTTCACAAAATTGGTTTTCTTTTTAGTCATGAAAAAACTTTCAAATAGTAAGAGAGAGAAAAAAAATATATAACCAAACCTTTAATGATATGAAAAAGCTTGACTCTTGGCTTGATTGTTTTAAAATATATTTGAAATTGTTAATTGCCTGTAAAACAAATGTATTTATTTTGTACTTAATTTTAATAAAAGCATTGGTGCGAGGCTGAACAAATGTGCAAAAAGTAAAACAAAATTATATGAATAATTTAAAATAATGTTGAGCCCTTTTTTTTTTTTTTAAATGTGTAGAAAATAATTAAGGTTTAAGTTCAGAGGCTGCTTAAATAAGCATATTGTCATTTTTCCCAGTATGTTAAAGTTATTCACATTTTAACTACTATTTTAACCCCCAAAAAATTGTTGTACACCATTGAACCCTCAATGTGGTGGTGTTACCCATTTAACCCTTGTTCGTGTTAACGTGCTTAATTTGTGAAACAAAATTAAATAATAAACGAAAGAACAGCCAAGTTGTCATTTATTAATTACAAATTTATGTCAACATGTTACAAAATGTTTACCCTCAGCATTAATAGGCAAAAACTTAACTAAATGGAACATTTTTATATTTTGTAAGTTGGTAAGTCAAAAATGTTGTGAATGACCCATTTGAAATTTGGGTCAGTTCCTCACATAAATCTGTTGTGACTTTAGAAAACATTGAACAAAGCACGAGTCATATGGACTACTGTTTACAGACCCAGTTATTCACTTTTGTTGGAAAGGGAAGTGCGTTTTAAGGGAGCACACTACAACTGCACATCAAACACGTCATGAATGAATCAAGAATTGTTACTGTGAGAATGTGTAGGTAAAGATGCTCATTATTGTTCTTGTAATAAGTGGTGTTTTATAAAAATAAATTAACTGAATGCTTAAAATATGTTTATTTAAAATTAACAAAAAATGTTTTGTTTTAATGACATCTCGAGCATAGTCCTTGAAGCATCTGTACGAACCCTGTTTATTGTAGCCTTACATGTCATTTTTTGCACCTGGATTCTAATCTACATCTTGATGTAATCCTTATGATCATGCAGTGTTTTTATCAGCTGAATGGGAGGCTTAACGCTATTAAAGTGTGACTAGATTCGCTCTACGCGTGCAAGCCATTTGCGCAACATAAGCCTATCAACTATTTTGCCTTTTTCGGTGAATCACACCTGCAAAATCCTAAAAATTTATTTCCAGGGTTAATTCCAGGCTCTGTGGGTTTGTTTCCTCTTTTAATGTAATTTTGAGATTGACAATGGTTTAAGGAGGGTGTACCTGTATGCTGGGTTGAAAACCTCAAGGATTAATAGTGGTGTTTTCCTTATTACATCACGTGCTGTTCTGAAAGCAAAAAGCAACAAATGAAACGTGGAATGTAGGCTGTCATCCACACAACCTGACCAGAGCAAAGCGGGTGCGTTTATTCGCGCGATTAACCGTAAGTTAAGTACTGCCGGCTTGTAATGCATGAATGGCTTGCACGAGTCTGTTGGGTATACTGCAGTCTCGTCACATTTGAACTTTTTGTTTCGCCACCGATTCAGCTCATGAAAACATGCTGTGTGATTATGAGGAAGGATTACATCAAGATGTAGATTGGAATGTAGGTGCGGAATTTATGTAAGTGAAATGGTCTACTTCTCTCTCACCATTGCTTGCGTGCCAGTGATTACCCCTCGGCGTGCCAATGCTGGCACAGCTGCCATAGGTTGCCGACTCCTGGATTAGATTAACACTCTTGAAGGGTTTCGCTTGTTTTCTGTCTCTAGTTATTATTGCTGTGTTTTTAGGATGCTGTGCCAAGTTAAACGTAGTTTAAAACTGAGAAATGCATCTCGATCGCTACACTGTTTTGCTCTGTCCAGCTGTCTTTGAGTGTAGCAGCTTGTTGTCTGTGGAAGGCCCTGCAATACACATTTCTTTAGTGTATAGTATTAAAATAAATAGATCACAATAATTAATTTATAGAGTATATGACATCATCAATTTGCTATGTCTTGTCACCAACCAATCGCTGCATTGCAGATCGTGGTTTTGAGAATTGATTCTTGCATCATTTTGATGCAAGATGAAATCTTTTTTTCTTTAGAATAATTTTCACTTGTTCACAAATTGACCAGGAATGGGTATTAATAAAGTAAATTGGGTCAGTTTTGAGTTCATGTTGAATTTTAAGACATTTCTTGATTTTAGCTGAGGGTATTTGTGGATTTTTCATGTAAATATTTGTTTGGTCATTGACGGTGTGTCCAGAAAAGTTCTGGTCACAAACAAATTACAGTTAAACAAACCTTTTGAAGACTTCTGAATGAAGTTTTCTTTGGTGCTTGCTCATGGCCATTTGCTCATTGCATTCATGCGATACATTTAGGGTGCTTTCACACTTGCACATTTGGAGTGCACGATGGTTCGTTTTGTAAATTTTTTTTCGATTGGTTAATGTGAACTCTGGTGCGCACTCACAAACCGCACCAAAGTTTGCTTGAAAAAGTGATCTGAGGTACGCTTCATAGGAATATAAGCAAACAATTCACATCTGATATGAATGCAATCATCCTAAATTGCAGAAGTGAATCACGGTTGATGATAATCATATCTTGCGATAATATACCTAAAGTATCACTATACTAAGTAGTATCACGATACCACATTCTTAACACAGTTTGTCATAGCAAAGGTGGTCCTCAGAAACTAGCCATTCCAATTGTTGCTCTGGAAGTGGTGGAAAATAACTGATGGATGAACTGGGAGAAGACTCAAATGATCATCAAAGAAAAATCTTCAATCAGCACTTCAATCAGCCAATACCTTTTTAAACATTTATTCTATTATTTGAATGCTGGTAACTTAAAAATAAATATATTGTAACATTGAAAAGACTGTTTTGAGCAGCTGTTTTTTTGAGGAGTGTTAATGCAGATCTCACACACCGGTTTGATCACACCTCAGGGACTTGATCAAACCAATCATAAGTGTGAAGTTACCGCCACCATGTATTTATTAAACGAATTCAACGTTCGGTTTTTCAGAGAAACGTTAAATCTTTAAATGTTAAGATAAAGCATTTAGGTTAAATGAAGTGGCATTAACCTGTGTGTATTCTGCAGAAGCAGTGGGATGTGTCCAAAAGTGTTAAATAAAGTTGCTGGTGTTTCCCCCTTTGGCTTGAAATCCCTTCAACATTGACGGCAGATGGGTTTACCGGTCTCATCAGGCAATGCCCAAAA
Organism: Xyrauchen texanus; assembly: GCF_025860055.1. Classification (NCBI taxonomy): domain Eukaryota; kingdom Metazoa; phylum Chordata; class Actinopteri; order Cypriniformes; family Catostomidae; genus Xyrauchen; species Xyrauchen texanus. The sequence goes on along the minus strand of NC_068313.1, from coordinate 4,049,168 downwards.
TAATTACAAATCTCGCTACTTGAATTGCGTTGAGTAAAATGCTTCTCACTCTCCAAAATTGTCCTTGAATCTATATCCATTATAAGACATTATCACCAAATTAACATGCTGGTATTCAGACATGTGTGTGTTTGAAGCATGGGAAAACCACACATTGAAAAATGAACAATACTATGTAAGGGGCAAATTCTAAACATCATTTTGCGCTCTTCAAGTTCAGGAGTGGGACGCCACTCAAAGACTATATTTTTAATGTTATTGCCGACATATTTCTCATTCAAATGAAGGTTTTAGTGAAAATTATATTTACTACCACACATACAACATATTTTACCGTACAACAGTATAAAAAAAATAATGTGGCACCGGCAGTATTTTGAAACGTAATTATCGTGATCCTGCCGAAGCATCGGCCTACCGCGCAACCCTAATTTCCATCTTGCAATTAGAATGGTATACTGTATTTCTCTTACCTGCTTGTCTCCAAATGAATTGCTCACATTCTTCTCATCCGTTGCAAAGCTGTTCTGTGCATTAAAATGTTTGGTAATCATTCTCGTCAAGTCGTTGCCTAGTTTGTGTTAAACAGCTGCTGCTTGTACTCATGGTGGTGCTCACGTTGATGATGCAAATGCACCACATTTCCGACCCACATTATATGATGTGAACCAAAACCAGCTGGGGTAGGTAGCATAATCGAACTCTTGATTCGAACAAAGTGTGAAAGCACCCTTAGAAAACCAAAATGAGAGCACAGAAACTTTCCAGAATCTCAACCACAACAACAGAACACTCAATACATCTGGACACTGGGAATATATTTCCTATATTTAATTGAAGACACAAGTTCTTCAGACTCCCCAACACTACCAGTCAACAAACCACAACCGCTTCCTATACCAGTGACAACATTTCTCATGGACAAACACCCATTTCACTCTTGTGAAACTGCAGGACATCCTGACAAACACATGATCACGCAACATTTAGCACTCACCACCCTCCTACAGAACCAACACAATGAAGAAATTCTATCCGTTGTACGTCACAACACATTGAAGGATTTGGGGTTGCAAGTAGTTATGGCTCCTACACCCTTTCAGCTTTTTTCCCGTTGTTTTTACGGGTCAAGAACAAGACACACTCCATCGTGATACACCATCTTAACTGCACTGCAAACAAGGGATCTCTTTGACACTCATCCTCAAGTGACATCACAACACAATGCTTCATTCACGCCAATGATGTCCACAGACAAACAGCCTTCTCTGAACCTGTCTGTCTCTCTCTGGGTTCCGTCTTCTCACTCTCTCGTTTGCTGATCCACACAACACAAATACCCACATGCCACCTACAAATCGACATGCCTGACAGCTGATGACACTAAACCACTTGAGACACAGAAGACACTGCAGACAAGGTACTGACATGCAAACAGACAACATGCCAACTTCCTGAAATTCTGCCTTGGAGGCTGGTGTTTCAGATACCCCCTCTGTTCCCAACAAGTGTCCTCCTCTAGTCCTTTCCTTTCTCAGTCTCCTAAACGATTCCTTCTCTCTCTCAATATGTGACGTTTTACCCCAATTTTCAGTCGTATGACTACTGTTAACACCTTCCGTATGATGCAGGTTGGCTTTGTGTCCCTAGTGGAATCGCCAGTCAATCTGAATTCGGCATAAATTACTCCAGCTTTTCAACCTCTGTGGGAAGAACGGCTTTGAAATGAGAATATGGATCATTCACCGGCCTCAGTGGAGCTATGAATGTGATCTGAAATGAAGATGATTGCTTTGGAAGTGGAATGGACTGGTGGGGGGAAGAAATGGAAAGTTTTTGGATGTGATGTGGAGAAGAACCCTGTGAAGACGCTCGTCGGTGGTTAAATTTCGGCATGTTCTACCTGCCCCAACCTTCGACCCCCAACCCTTGATTTTGTGCTGTAAGTAACCCCAAGCTTCTGTTGTCTTGGAGTGATGCACACATAGTCTTGTTTCATGGGGATGTGTGATCAAATGTTTGACTAACTTGCCTTTTTTCTCCCTGTTTTTTATTTCTTTTTCCAACCTTTGGGTCAAACTTGATGATATTCAGCAAGTCGCATTTAAATGCATTGCTGTGTTGGGATGTGCAATGTTATTCTTAGAGATGTTTTGAAAATTAGATGCTTAAGGGAATAGTCCCATTTGTGTCCTTAGTAAAACAAATAAAAATAAGTACAATTAAATTACAATAAAGACCTGCATGGCTTACACCATTAAAAGGTGCCCTACATTTTAACTTCCTGCATAGAGTATGAAACCTGTTATGTGAATGTTTAGAAATGTCTGTGAGATTCATGTTTGCACTGTGTGTACCTGAACAGGTGCAGATGCTGATGGCAATGGGGGCAATCAAGGTGTGTGTCTGCAGTAGACATTTTGTCCCACTGACTCCCTCCCATTAAAGGAGCGTTCTGGGTCCAATACAAGTAAAAGATCTATATGCTGTTGATAAGCACAAAATAATTTCGGCATGTTCCTCAGTTTGTAAAAATAAGCAAATTTGCATGTAAATTAATGAACTTAAAATGGAAGTCATAGGAAATGTGCCAATATACCTCGAGAGCGAAGAACAAACAGGTGTGATGCCATTTTTAACTCAATCTAAGCAAAGAGAAGGTGGTTGAGTTTGTTTCGTTTGTTCGAAACAGCTGGCCAACTTTTGTACTGGCTTATAAACACCTTACTACACTTGGTCCATGTCCTCTGTGGGTGTGACCTGGTGCTCCACCTACTTTGACGCTGACATTTTCTCTAGGTTAATTTCCCCAGTCAGTCAAGATCAGTCAGTGTGAACATAATGGTGTGCAGAGGTAATGAGCTAGTGCAAACTTGCCTACATCTATATGATCTACAAAAGGAACCAAATCTACTCAAATACACTTTAGTGCCAATTCACTGTTGTTTGATATGCTGTTTCATTCATTTGCCATCTGAAACTGAAAGCCATTCACATCTGCCCAATGTGAGAGAGCCTTTCATCATTCTTGTGTCTGTAATTTTGCCCATTGGCATCCTTTTAAACAACAATTTTTGCAGTAGTATCAGTCATCATAAAATGCAGTTTTGTGCATCTCATATTTAAATGCTCTTATAAACTCCTCCCTCAGTGGTGTGGCCAGTGTCTGAATGTTCGCAAACAGTATATCATTGCTCGACAATTTTGAAAAAAATAAAAAAATCTACAGATGTTCTCCACAGAGCTTCACTTGTATTTAACCCACAGCGTTCCTTTAACTCCAGCGATCTCCTTGAGATCGGCCAATGAGTTTTTCATTCTATTGCCGTTTTCTGATAATGTGTTGGTAAATCTCATATACAACTTTGATTGGAACTGGTACACCTCATAAGAAAGCCCAAATGTGAGTGTGGTAACAGGCTTTTAAGCTGTGAATAGGTCACTTTTTACATAATCCCCTATTTTGACTTGTGTTTGCCTCTCTCTCTGCTGATCTTAAAGGTCATGTTAGTCACATCAACGACCACAAAGTCAGTGTCCTTTCGACTCGCCTCTCAGCGAATTCATCTTTCGCTTTTTCTCTCTCTCCCTCTTTATTTGCCCCTCCCCCTATCCTTTCTTGGCCTTCTTTCCTCTCTCGCCTCTCAGATATGAACGCCAACCCCAACAAGCGCCAGAGGCAGCCGGCTCTGCTGGGAGACCACCCTCCAGAGTATGGTAAGGCTCGCCATGGCACACGCGTAAACACATTTGCCTCAATTGATCGCAAACAGGAGTGAATGTTAAAACGACAAAAAATCGGGGTGCATTTATCACAGTGGCAGCAAGATGGTGCTGTGTTGACATTTAACCTAAATTAAAGTGCAGGGTGTGCTTAATGTTTGTTTTTCCCCTAAGCTGCCTACAACCCAAATTACATGTATTCTGTTTGACGTCTTCGGATTCTCAGGTGGTTTTCACGGATACCAAGATGAGAGCTACGGTGGACCCTATGAAGGGCGGCGAATGGGGCCACCAATGGGTGCTCCGAGGCGTGGTGGAACCAGTCAGCGATATGGAGGACAGTACGGCCCGCCGCCTCCACCTCCGGGTGAATACGGTGCACATGCAGACTCGCCGGTGGTCATGGTCTACGGCCTGGATCCCTTGAAAATAAATGCAGACCGGGTCTTCAACATCGTCTGCCTGTATGGCAATGTGGAACGGGTGTGTGAAATGTCAAAAGATGATTCTGACGATGTCAAAATGCTTAGACAGCTTCATTTAAAAAGTCCCTTTTCCCTCCAAATGTAGGTGAAATTTATGAAGAGCAAGCCTGGAGCTGCCATGGTGGAGATGGGAGACTGCTATGCTGTCGATAGGGCCATCTCACATCTCAACAATAACTTCCTGTTCAATCAGAAGCTTAATGTGTGGTATGTTCTGACTGCAGTTCTGTCTCTTAAGGCCAAAGTATACTTCGGTTTTCCATGTTGCTGATTGGAAAGCACACAGTATCTGTGACGCAAATTTCGTAATCAGCACTGTGGCCCAAATTTTACAGATACTTCTCATAGCACATTTTCATCACATTCGCTTGACGTTGGCTGTACTAAAAAGATTATCACAACGCAGTCGTAGTACGCATGCGTCATGCAATGTTGAATTTGCTAGTGTTCAAAAGAGTATTCTTAATAGGCTGAGCACTCGATTGTGTGCTGAGACGAACTGGAATGCAGAAAAACTAAATATACCTAAATATATCTTTCAGGGTGAATCTCAACAAAAGTATAATTGGTCACAATTTACCCAAAAACCAAATGATGAAAATTATATTTTAGGCCAAAAATAAAGTTAAGCCTATTTTTAGTGTTGTGAGTATAGCAATATTATCACAAGTAATCCACCTGTTATGTTTGGGTTAAAAACATCATATTTATGCAATTTCAGTGTGTTTTTGAGTGGTTCGTTGGCAGTATTATCGGTAACTAAAACGAAATTAAACCATTTTTGTTAACTGAAAAGTAAAAAACTGACATGATTGTAAAATACTGAAACCAAAAAACATTTTCGTAGCTCTAAAATTAACTAAAATAAAGTTTCTCAATGTATTTTTTGGTACACCGTATATCAATCTACCTTAATTAAATATGAAAATGTCACTAAAGGTGTCACAAGACTGCCCTTAGAAATGTAATGCTGTTACACATATTAAAGTGATGATAAACACTTGAGCCTTTGCAGCCATACATTTCTAAAACTCTGAAACAGAAGAACACTGAGAAAACAAAAACGATACTAAAACGAACAAAGTGTGAACCTTAGTGCTATGAAAAAGTATTTGACCCATCCTGATTTCTTCTGTTGTCTCATTTAGTATGAATTCAAACAAAATCTTATATAAAACTAAGGCAATCTGAGTAAACACAAAGTTACAGTTTTTAAATGATAATGTTATTTAAGCAAAAAAGTTCATCCAATACATCTGGGCCTGTGTGAAAAAGTATTTTCCCCGTAGTTATTAAATCCCCAAATCTATAAAACTGCATTCATAGTGGGGTTCAGCTGGACTAGAAAACCAAGGCCTGATTATTGCCAGCCCTGTTCAATCAAATAAATGCCTAAATGGACATTTTTCACCAGCATGAAGCTGGCTAAAAGGTATCACCCAGTAGCACACTATGCCAAGGTCGAACTAAATTCCAGGAATTATGAGGAAAAAGGTGATTTGAAGTCTGGGAAGGGTTAAAAAAAGCTATTTCAAAAGCTCTGGAACTCCAAGTACCACAGTGAAAGCCATTATCTCCAAATGGAGAAAACTTGACATGGTAGTGCACCTTTCCAGAGGTGGCCGACCTTCCAAAATTCCTCCGAACATAGCGACAACTAATCCAGGAAGTCACAAATCAAAGACAACATCCATGGAACTGCAGGCCTTTCTTGTATCAATAAAGGTCACCGTCACTGAAGAGTGGCAAGTCGAAAATTACTGCTAACACAGAAGAACATTAAGGCTCATCTGAATTTTGCCAAAACACATCTTGATTATCCTCAAACCTTTTGGGAGAATGTTCTGTGTACTGATGAGTCAAAAGTGGAACTGTTTGGAAGACAGTGGTCCCGTTACATCTGGAGTAAATCAAACACAGAATTCCACAAAAAGAACATCATACTTCCGGTGAAGCATGGTGGTGGTAGTGTGATTTGTGTGGGGATGCTTTGCTGTTTCAGGGCCAGACTTGCAATAATTGAGGGAAACAAATTCTGCTCTCTACCAGAAAATCCTAAAGGAGAATGTCAGGTCATCAATCCGTGAGTTGAAGCTCAAGCGCTACAGGATTATGCATCAAGACAGTGATCAAAATAATAGAAGTCAGTCCACATCTGAATGGCTTAAAAGAAGAAAATGTAAGTTTTGGAGTGGCCTAGTCAAAGTCCTGACTTGAATCCAATTGAGATGGTGTGATAGGACCTTAAATGGGCAGTTCATGTTCAGACTCTCCAATGTGGCTGAACTAAAGCAGTTCTGCAAAGAAGAGTGAGCCACAATTCCAAAAAAAGCATTGTGAAAGACTGATCTGTTATCGGAAGCGTTTGGTTGCTGTTGTTGCTGCTAAATGTGGCACGACTAGCTATAAAGTTTAAGGGGGCAGTTCGTTTTTCACATGGGTGATATAGGTGTTGGATAACTTGCTTGCTTCAATGCAAATATATATGACAACTGTATTTTGTGTTTGCTCAGGTTGCCTTTGTTTTATCTCATTTGAAGATCTAAAAAAATTTAGTATGAAAAATACACAGAAATATAAGATATCAGGAAGGGGTCAAATACTATTTCACAGCACTAACAAAAACAAACTGGAATGACAAATTAAATTTAAAATGGAATAAGAACTAATCAAAACATCTAAAACCATAATAACACTGTTCCTTGGGTGTTGCTAAATTGTGTCTTACTGGCTCAAGTCAGAAGAGGTCTCATGACATCTTGATCCTTAGATGTGTGTCTGGACCTTTTCATATTGGTCTATGGGATTTTTTTTGCAAATTTATTTAATTCACCAGGCAGACATTTATATTCTGAAAAACATATTTTAGAGTATAAACCTTAATTCTGTATTTGTTTCAAACCGATACAATGTGTAAATATTCTAATTATCAGCTTTTTTCACTCAAAATGAAGGGTATAGATTATAGTATATCTGCTGTAAATGACAACCACTGACATGTTGGTGGCTCCCTTTCCCATTAAAATGCTACTTTAAATGCTTGCGATCAAGTTAATGTTTATAATAAGTTTTGCTGTGCTGTAAATCTACTGTAAATACAAACTAACTGATACAATTGATGGCAAAATTTTATCCAGTTTTATTACCATTCGATTTTACCAACAAATCATCTATGATAAAAGTGAAAAATATGGAACCATTTAATCACTGAAGAGTTTTTCTTTCATGTCAGTGTTTCTAAGCAGCAGGCAATAATGCCAGGCCAGTCCTACGAGTTGGACGATGGGACCAGCAGCTTCAAAGACTTCCACGGCAGCAGGAATAACCGCTTTACTTCTCCAGAGCAGGCAGCAAAGAACCGCATTCAGCACCCCAGCAACGTCCTCCACTTTTTCAACGCAGCACCTGAGGCTTCACCAGACGTCTTCACCAGGGTCTGTTCACATCACAGTGTGTCAATGATTTATTTCCTTTTTTTTTGTTAAAAGATCACCTTTTCTGATGTTAATTTAGCATTTTCTTGTCCTTTCAGATATGTGAAGAGCTTGGCGTGAAAAGCCCTTCCAATGTCAAACTTTTTGCAGCAAAAGGTATGTGATGTTAAAATGTGTTGACTTTTTTTCTTTTAAGTCTTCACTTGATAGTGATCTGATGATTTGACTACAAGTCTTTTGTCCACAATTTGAGTTGTTTGGAACAATTCATAATTATTTAATTATGTTTGCGCATTTTTCTACTTTATGTAGAAATATAATTTAGTCTGTGTAGTCATGTGGTCCTGTGTTTGTCCTATGTTGTTTTATATAGCACCTGGAGGAACGTTCTTCTCATTTCGCTATGTACTGTACTAACTGTATATGGTTGAACGACAATAAAAACCACTTGACTTGGCATACATATAGGATACATAAAATGTCATGTACAGGAAGATAAGCCGAACGTTGGATTAACAACTCTCAATTAATGTTTTTTAATTCCTCATGATATATAAACAGTAATATAGTAACAGAACATTGTATTTGTGTATGAAAATAACAATTAACTAACTTTCTAAAATGGGACACATAAATATGAATAATGTTCAATAAACTCAGCAACACTTAAATTCATTTCCTTTATCAAATGCACCCATAATAATGTTATGTAATCTTTCATGCTTCAAAGCACACCGACCCCATTTATAGTACATGCACATAAGAATGCGGCTTGTTCCACATGAGCAGCGTTTTCCTTTCATGGTATACCCAGCAACCAATGTTGGGTTGTTTGTGATGTCTTCTATACACTTCCTTTTTTGTAATGTCAACAATGCCCCTTAAATTGTTAGGTTCCTCGTCAGAGAGGAGTTCGTCGGGCCTTATGGAATGGGAGTCTGTTAATGATGCAATGGAAGCCCTCGCCATGATGAACCATTACCAGATGAAGAACCCCAGTAAGTGGCCTCCTCCCCATCATTTACATTCAGAGGCAGGTCAGTGACGTATTCAAAAATGCAATTCGCACAAAACAGTTACATAAATACACTATACTACTATGATTAATATTTTTCAGTTACTCAGATCAGTCATTTTTATATTTTTCTGGAGTTTAAAGTGTTTGTGTGAGTTCATGTGTTGTAAACCATCCGGAGAATGTAAAAAAAAAGCCTAATTAAAAGCTGAAATTCTTGAAAAAATAAATGTTAGCTTAAATAGTGCAGAATAGTCTTATTATTTTTTTAAATGAGCAGTGAATGAATTATATGGATAATTTACATAAAATAAAAAACATATTCTGTTTAGGGCAATGACATGCCATATTCTCATATTCAGCATTGTGGAGTGTCAATGTGGTCTTTGGCAAACTTCAGGTGCACAGCAATGTGTTTGTTGGAAAGCCACAGCTTCCTTCGTGGTGCCCTGCCATGGCCTGTTTAATGTTTTCTCTATAGTATACTCGTGAACAGAGATGTTAACCAGTTCCAATGATTCCTTGGAAGTCTTCAGCTGTCACTTCTAGTGTTCTTTTTTACCTCATTGAGCATTGTGCACTCATTGTCCTCTCTGCTGGACAGACACTTCTAGGGAGAGTAGCCACTAGGGGCACTAGGTTCGGTTTGCCACCCACGGTTTGGTAAGCATTGGCACCGCGGTTCACCAAGTTTAATGACTCATTTTGTGCACAAGTTTTGTGAAGAAAACAAAGCATCAAATAGACAATCTCCACTAATGAAACTGTATGGGTCTGTAGATGGAGACGCTCTGTCTGTGTTTCACATAGGTCAAGTTGATGACATCACATCGAGTTCTTCCTGTTTCCTCACGCAGCTGTAATTTATTGCGCACGTAAGCGTCAATTATGTGCTTTGATTAATTGCATTAAAATTATCGATCACCCAGGGAAATATATCGCACGAGCCGCAGGTGAGCCGAAACTGCACGCACTCCCTTCCGTTTTTAAGCATTTTTAATGTGGACCGACATGAAACAATAACTAAAGCACTTGGGGTGTACATGTGGGATTTCCACGTATGATTAAAATACTCTAGCAGCATTATCACAACATCCCTTGTCATATCCATTTAATAGTGAGGTTATTCCTTCAATAGTGAAGCACAGCTTCGAATTGTGAATGTATATGTTGAGTTTGAAATGCACTTTATTTTGATGCTTGCAGCGTGATAGTGCTGGTATTAAGTTAAAATGTTAATGATTTGGTCGTTTCAGGACCTTGACAAAAATTAACCATTGTTTTACTATAGTAATATTGCAGTAACCATGAGTGCTGTCATCATGGTTTTCTTAGCAGAAATCATGGTTTTGATACAATCAACCATGGTGTTATAACTGTAATATTGTAGTTTCCATATAGTAATCATGGTTTTACTATATATTGTAACCATTACAGTAACCATGTTGATTTTGTGGTTGCTATGATTTTACCTCAAATGATTTTTATTATGGCAAACCTGTTGGAAGTGTTTACCAAATAGTTTTCTTTTTGATCGTATAACTTCTGAGGCATGGTCCACGTCAGCAGATGTTTCTTGTAAATGGCAAACTACACATTTTTAAGTGCTTTTAATAAGTCACAGTACCTATAACCCACACCTCCAATCTAGTTTCATTAATTGGATACGATGGTTGCTAACTTCTGACTCTAGCTTTTGTTGACGTCATTAGCCTAGGCTAGGGGTTCACATACTTTTCCCAACCTACACTGATTGTTTGCTACACATCCTAAAAAGCTGAGAACTGCATTAATGTGACATAAAACATGCAACTCACTATTTCCACAGAAAACACAATTGGGTAATGCATCATTCACATATTTTTACAGAAATGATCTGTCCTGTGTGTTTATTGCATATTTTAGTGAATTCGATTAAACCTTTAGCAGCCGTTTAGACTAGTATTCTCAACTCAGTTAAACCATGTTTAAATCAAATGCAGAAAATTGTTATGTTACTCTGCAACCATAAACAATTACCCTTAACACAAACTTGTTGGGGACACGCCCTGCTCTATATTTTCACATTTATCCATGTGTCTTTCTTGGTCTGATGTGTAAATAAATACAGCTCAAATATATCTACTGTGGTAAGTCACTTGACGCATTTTTACCGCCACCCAACCCTGATGTTAATGAATCCTTATCTTCCTTTTCTCTGTGCATCTCTCTCTCTCTCTCTCTCTCTCTCTCTCTCTCTCTGCAGATGGCCCATATCCGTACACACTAAAGCTGTGCTTCTCTACTGCACAGCATGCAAACTGAGCAGCATCTTTCATCATGTCCCAGTATCATCGTTGACCCTTCACTTTCCTGCTGTGTTTATTGTCCTTAATGGCTCATTTGTTTGAACACAAACTGAGAGTGTAAATGACTTAACTGTCATCATATTGTTTTTAATGGATGAGAAGAGTTAAAAGGCTTTTGTACCAGTATTTTTGTTACCCTTTTTCTTTTTTTTTATTGCTTCCCATTATTGACTATTAGCTCTGTGCTCAGCACCTCACTTTTAGAAAACGTTAACCAGTAAAGTTTTTTGTCAAATAAAATTAGTGACATTGGGTCTTTGTTGTGATTGCTTGTGCAATAGAACAATTGTGACTCGGTTCACAATTCGACTCTAATTGTTTTACAGGGCTTTTTTCAAAAGCTAATAGATGTTACTGCTCAGCATATATTTACAATCTGGAAAATAAAATGTAATCATTTTAATAAAGGAATAATGTGCTTACTCAAAAAAATGGCTCACCACCACATGCTTATAATTGCAGATCAATGTTGCAGTAGCATATGATGTGAGGAATAGACCTAATGGAACAGACTCACTCGTTGGAGATAAATGTACATTTCCTTTGACGAAAGAGTGTTAAATTCAGAAATAACTTGATTACATTGATTTTAATATTTTGAGAATTGAAAATCACTGTACTATGTAAATGTACTCAACTCCATCCCCAGTCCAAAAAGACTATTTAATATGGGTGATTCTCACAAAATCGGTCAAGAAAATATCTTTGTCCTATTTTATTCAAATCAAAAGAAGCAAATAATACTATGCAGATAAACAATGAAGCAAATTTTAGGGCCATTAAAGGAATCTTCCGGGTTCAATAATACAAGTTTAGCTCTATTAACAGTGTTTGTGGCATAATATTGATTACCACAAAAATTTATTTCGACCACTCCTTTTCTGAGGCACTTAAAATGGAAGTAAATGGGGACCAAGGACCATTTTGGAGGGTTTAAAGGCAGAAATGTGAAGCTTATATGGTGCATTAAGAAAGTATTCAGAATTAATTGATTTTCACATTTTGTTATGTTGCAGCCTTATGTTAAAATACATTAAATATTTGTTTCCCATCAATCTACACTCCATACCCCATAATGACAAAGCAAAAACCAGATTTTTGATAACTTTGCAAATGTATTAAAAAGAAAAACTGATATCACATGGACAAAGGTATCCAGACCCTTTGCTATGACACTTGAAATTTAGCTCAGGTGCATTACATTTCTCTGGATTATCTTTGAGCTGTTTCTACACTTTGAAGTCCACCTGTGGAAAATTCTATTGATTGGACATGATTTATAAAGGCTCACCCCTGTCTATATAAGGTCTCAGTTGAAAATGAAAATCAGAGCAAAAACCATGACATGAGGTTAAAGGAACTGCCTGCAGAGCTCAGAGGCAGGATTGTGTTGATGCACAGATCTGGGGAAGGCATCAAAATTCCCAAGAGCACAGTGGGCACTATAATTCTTAAATGGAAGAAGTTTGAAACAACCAGTACTCTTCCTATATCTGGCCACCCAGCCAATCGGGGGAGAAGGGCCTTGGTAAGTGAGGTGACCAAGAACCTGATGGTCACTCTGGTTGAGCTCCAGAGATCGTGTGGAGAAACTAGTAGAAGGACAACCATCACTGCAACACTTGATCCACCGATCTGGGCTTTATGGCAGAGTGGCCAGACGGAAGCCTTTTCCTTGGTGCAAAACACCGGTAAGAATTAAGATTCTCTTGTCTGATGAAAAGAAATTTGAACTGATTGGCCTCAATTCCGAGTGTCATATCTGGGAAAACCAGGCACTGCTCATCACCTGCGCAATACCACCCCAACGGTGAAGCATGGTAATGGTAGCATCATTCTGTGGGGGGGGGGGGGTCTGAATAAATTCTGAATGCACTGTAATTTATCCTAAAAGCACTTACATTAATTCTTCTGTTAAAACTTGTGTATTATTTGTGATATACAGTTGTTCTAAATGGTCATTTTCAGGTTTGTTGACTCACATCATGGCAATTGGCTATAACTTTACACAGAAAAAGTTAGTAAGTGATTTTAGCAAACTAAAATCATGTTCACATCACTTAACGTTAGTTAAGTAAAGTTAAAGTATTTTAACTTTCAACAATTGGTATTCACTTCCATTGTAAGTGCCTCGCTATAACCCAGATTTTTACTTTTTTGGGGCAAGTCAAAATAAATTTGTAGGAATCGACATAATGCCACAAATGCTGTTGAATGAGCTTAACTTGGATTGTATCCAGAATATTCCTTTTAAATATTACAACCATGTGACATACAATGGAAAATTGTGCCTTGAAGGGAGTAGGACCCCCTTGATAATAATATTAAAATTTCAATATAATATGCTTAAAAATACATAATTATATCCATATATCATTCTAACTATTGTATAAAACAAAAAAGTAGAGAGCATTTGCACTAAAACTTGGTTTTGCCAACAGAAATTTACAGCAACGTTCATACAAATGAAATACAAAAAGATCAAGTAGTACACCTTATTTTTAAGGCATCAGTATACTGACCGATCTAATATAAAAATAAGCAGCTGGAGTTTAAAATGTGCATTTATGAATCAATTATTTGATTTAAAGTATCAGATTATACAAAAGTTTCAATTTTCCAATAACCTTCATTGCAGCACACCGTTACCGCATGAGCGGAAGTAGAGCACTATGATTTAACACACTAGAAAGTTCCCGGGCTCTAATTACAAAGACCCCACTTAATAAATGTCCAGGCCCTGATGGTTTGTCGTTTGAATTCTATCAGTCATTTTGGAATTATATAAAACATTTGATTGTAGATGTTTTTAAGTAATGTTTAGACAGCGGGGAACTATCTGAATTGATGAAGCACGGCCTAATTACATTAATTCCAAAAGCAAACAAAGATAAACATTTCTTAGATAATTGGCACCCAATAACTTTGCTTAACTCTGATTATAAACCATTAGCTGCAGAATTGTAGCTGTAGAACATGCTTTTATGTATGCTACTTAGAGATTTGGCACAAAATTTGAGAAAACAGACCTTGTAAACAGTTAGATATCTTGGTATTGTAATTAGTAAGTGTCTATCTGAAAGAGTTTACATTTATTTCTCTAAGAGTCTGCACAAAGCATAGAATGTTTTTAATTGCTGGTCTCAGATGAACCTGACTATCCATGGGTGTGTACTGCTTTCCAAAGCTGAAGGCATATCAAAGCTGGTATACAGTGCATCCGGAAAGTATTCACAGCACTTCACTTTTTTCACATTTTGTTATGTTACAGCCTTGTTCCAAAATGGATTAAGTTAAGTATTTTCCTCAAAGTTCTACAAACAATACCCCATAATGACAACATGAAAGAAGTTTGTTTGAAATCTTTGCAAATTTATTAAAAATAAAAAATGATTAAAAAAAAATCAAATGCACATAAGTATTCATCCTGTTTCCACTGATCATCCTTGAGATGTTTCTACAACTTGATTGGAGTCCACCTGTGGTAAATTCAGTTGATTGGACATTATTTGGAAAGGCACACACCTGTCTATGTAAGGTCCCACAGTTAACAGTGCATGTCAGAGCACAAACCAAGCCATGAAGTCCAAGGAATTGTCTGTAGACCTCCGAGACAGGATTGTGTCAAGGCACAGATCTGGGGAAGGGCACAGAAAAATGTCTGCAGCATTGAAGGTCCCAATGAGCACAGTGGCCTCCATCATCCGTAAATGGAAGATTGGAACCACCAGGACTCTTCCTAGAGCTGGCCGCCCGGCCAAACTGAGCGATCGGGGGAGAAGGGCCTTAGTCAGGGAGGTGACTGAGAACCCGATGGTCACTCTGACAGAGCTCCAGCATTTCTCTGTAGAAAGAGGAGAACCTTCCAGAAGAACAACCATCTCCGCAGCACTCCACCAATCAGGCCTGTATGGTAGAGTGGCCAGACGGAAGCCACTCCTCCGTAAAAGGCACATGACAGCCCACTTGGAGTTTGCCAAAAGGCACATGAAGGACTCTGACCATGAGAAACAAAATTATCTGGTCTGTTGAAACCGTTGAAGATTGAACACTCTGGCATGAATGGCAAGTGTCATGTC
This sequence comes from Xyrauchen texanus, assembly GCF_025860055.1. Lineage (NCBI taxonomy): Eukaryota > Metazoa > Chordata > Actinopteri > Cypriniformes > Catostomidae > Xyrauchen > Xyrauchen texanus. The sequence continues at coordinate 4,034,084 of NC_068313.1, read as the reverse complement.
TGGAGGAAACCAGGCACCGCTCATCACCTGGCCAATACCAGCACCTCCCATTCTTATGCACATGTGCTCTCTAACTCAATGTCATCTACAGTTGTATGTGTGTGCAGATGACTAACATCTGGCAGATGAGACGGATGGGGAAGGCGATGTGGGCCCCAGAGGCCATGGAGGAGGTTGTGGCAGTGTTTGATGTTCCTTATGTCCAGCTTGTATAGACTGGGGCTGTCAAGTTTTCCCCAAATCAACCTCGAACTAATGCAAAGTACTTGAATCCGTTCAAACTATTTCAAACTTTTATGTAATCAGAAATTATCACATTTTGACATTCTTTACCTTTTGAAATGTTTTTGCAGGTGGGAAAACCGCAAAGACACCATCTCCTTATTTAATCATTTGTATCACCTTGGAACACTGAGGACTGACTGAATGTGTAGAATGATTTGGACACACCAATTGGATAGCACATACTGAAAATCCAGAGGCAAATTTGTGCTGACTACTGAGTGACTGAGGCTGTCTATGGGACACGCAAAATGGGAGATCCACGAACAGATAAGCATCAAATTTGTAAGCTCCCTGCACCCTTGATTTCCCCATGTTTTCCCCTTCTGCCATAGCTTTTCATTGTTAACCATTTAAATAATTCTGTACGATATGCCACATTTTGCAATTGTGACTGGTCTTTGTCGGAGTACATTGAGTTGGCTGTTTAAAAGCTATGTATGTTAACATTACTCTATTATAACCACATCAACTGTATTATTTACTTCTACTATGCTATGGGTATTTCGTTGTATAAATTGGGATAGGACCAGCATGCACCGGAGGAGGGCCCATGGTTTTTTTACCAGAGCATGAGAGCCAGCAGGTGCCAGGTTTCTTTGTTTTGTTTTGCTTGCATTGGATAAATAAACCAGCAAACACACCGATTGTGTTTGGACAATGGACTTATTTTGCCATTGTGTACATTACATGCCTGCGGTGCATCAGTGGCTATTTGACTGAGTTTCAATTTGATTTTTGATAAATAGCCATTACAGACTCATTGGCTATGTTATGATATATTATGCTGTAGGCCCAGTCCACAAAAATGCAGCCATTTAAATCTGACCATTTCAAACACATTAGGAGATGGACAAATATTTTGTGATTGTGAGATGCTGAAAATATGTTGCTGTATGCTGACAACATACTGTCTTTTCTTTTTGCCATAAGTTTTTATTATTTTTTCTTTTCAATTAGTCATTCTACATACATGCATATGATTCATGATTGTCTTATGTTATCAGTATCATCCATCATTGCTCCTCTCACAAACTTTTGATGCACTGAGCCCTTAATGTACGGAACAAATGAACCCAGACTTGTTCTAGATATCAAGTAGTCAAAGAAAGCTGATTCAGTCATAAATTTAACCCATTCAATGATCTGTTTTTGTGTTCTTCCCATAGTTTTGCATAAAACAGTCCTACTGTAGTAGTGAAGCCTGTCAGTGTTAATCCGAAATGTGCTTTGCTGACACCCTGTGGTAGAAGTGTTTTATCACCAAGAAGACATAACTGAGGGGAGTTTGGTAAAGGTTGATATATTTGTTAAATCCATTCTTCAAGTTTTGCCAGCACTTCCTTCCAAAAGAGAAGAACCATGGAGCATTCCTATATTGCATGCAAATAGGTCATACTGTGTCTTTTCAACATCTTGAGCACAACTAGAACTGGTTGTGCTCTATGGCCCAATGCTTTCAAATGTGTTGTTTCAGACCAGTTACAGCATTTGATGATAGTTTGTTACTACTTCCAACCAATAGCTGGTAGTCCCTATGCTACAATATCTTCATATACATTTTTTTTTTTTAACTGGATTACAGTGAGCACACAAATAGTTGGATGTGTCAAATAGTGTGTAAGAAAATCCCCTTCAATGTGCCTATACACTCACAATGTCCCAAGTTAGTTTCTGGATGAAACGTTTTGAGGCTGATGTTTATCAACTTTACTGCCACCCCCTGAATGCTTCTAAAATGTGTAGTAGTTCAGTAGTTGAGGAAATAAACAGTCCGAAAATATCAACCGGTTTCCATGAAAGAAAAGGATTCGATTCTCGATTTCCATAAAAAATCTAAACCTGCCAGCCTCTGCCAGAAAGCTTACAATGGGCCCTGGTTGGATCTTCCAGCAGGACAATGATCCAAAACAAACATCAAAATCAACACAAAAATGGTTTACTGACCACAAAATCAAGGTTCTGCCATGGTCATCCCAGTCCCCTACCTGAACCCTATAGAACATTTGTGGGGTGAACTGAAGGGGAGAGTCCACCAACATGGACTTCTTAATTTGAAGGATGTGTATAGATTCTGTATGGAGGAATGTTCTTAGATCCCTTGCCAGGTGTTCTCCAACCTCATTAGGCATTATAAGGTAAGACTCAGAGCTAGAGCTGTTATCTTGACAAAGGGAGGCCGCAAAAAGTATTGAATAAAAGTGTGCCAATAATTATGACCTCAGTTGTTGGTTTCAATTATTTTACTTCAATTAAAGGTTAGATTTTTGTAAAAAAAAAAAAATTGTTTATGCAATATCAAAAGGATACACAATGCAAAAAAAAAAAATAACATTTCACAGCCTTCTTTGCTCATATTTACCATGGGTGCCAATATTTTTGGCCACTACTGTATATATACACTGGTGGCCAAAAGTTTTTAATAATTTACAGATTTTGCTGTTTGCTGATTTTTTTTTAATTAATTAATTTTTTTTTTTTACTTCAATTCACCAAAGTTGCATTCATACATTTCTGATGTAAAAAACAGCACCATCACTATTTGAAAAATTATTATATATATAATTTTTTTTTGATATACCAGATAAAAAAAGAAATATACAATAGAGCAAAAAATTGGTTTGAATATTTTATATATGGATATAAGTAGGAATGGATTGTTTGAATATTTCACATGGTTGTACAGAAAAAAGGAAACTATTTGGTGGCAGTTTTAACTGTTTATGAGGTAGATGGCCTGAAGGAAAATACTGTTCCTGTGCCTGGCTGTTCTGGTGCTCAGTGCTCTGTAGAGTTGGCCAAATGGCAACAGTTCAGAAAGGAAGTGTGCTGGGTGAATGGGGTCAAGAGTGATTTTACCAGCACTTTTTGTGACTCTGGATGTGTACAGTTCTAGCAGGGTGGGTAGGGGAGTGCCAATAATCCTCTCAGCAGTCCAAACTATCATTTGAAGTCTTCTGATGTCTGACTTGGTAGCTAAACCTATACAGAAAGTTATAGAAGTGCAGAGGACAGACTCAATGACTGCTGAGTAGAACTGTATCAGCAGCACCTGTGGCAGGTTGAACTTCCTCAGCTGGTGAAGGAAGTATAACCTCTGCTGGGCCTTTTAAAAAATGTAGTCAATGTGGGTCTCCAATTTCATGTCCTCTGGTGGTGCCAAGGAACCTAAATGCTGCCAGTGCTGTTCAGAATGGTGAGCGGGGTTAATGTTTGTGTGTTTCTCCTAAAGTCCACTATCATCTCCACTGTTTTGAGCGTGTTGAGCTCTTGGTTGTTTTGACTGCACCAGACGGCCAGCTGTTCATCTTCCCTTCCGTATGCAGACTCATCATCTTGGCTTTGGCAGATGACTGTAGTGTCATCTGTTAATTTCAGGAGCTTAAAAGAGGGGTCCTTGATGGTGCAGTAATTTGTGTACAGGAAGAAGAGTAATGGGGAGAGCATACATCCCTCAGGGACACCAGTGCTCAATGACTGCTTCTCACATGTGCTGGAGGTGAATTTCCCCATTCTCACTAGCTGCTGCCTGCCCATCAGAAAGTTGGTGATCCACTGACAGATTGAGGCAGGAACAGAGAGCTGGGTTAATTTAGTTCATAGGAGAGCAGTGTTGATGGTGTTAAAAGCTGAACTGAAGTCAACAAATAGTATCCTTGCATAATTCCCTGGTCTACTAGATGTTGAAATATATAATGCAGTCCCATATTGTTTACATCATTCACAGACCTGTTTGCTTGCAAACTGCAGGGGATCTAGTATTCAGTGATGTCCTTCAGGTGGGTCAACACCATTCTCTCAAATTCATGACCACAGACATCAGAGCAACAGTTCCTGTGAAGTCCTGTTATTTTCGATTTCTTTGGGATGGGGATGATTGTGGAGCATTTGAAGCAGCAGGAAACTTTACACTACTCCAGTGATCTGCTTAAGATCTGTATAAAGATGGGGGCCAGCTGGGCAGACTTTAAACAAGTTGGTGAAACACCATCCGGGCCCTGTGCTTTTCTTGTCTTCTGTTTACAGAAGACCCGGCACACATCCTTTTCACAGATCTTAAGTGCAGGTTGAGTAGCAGGAGAGGGGGGGGGGGGTTGAATGCAGGAGTTCTAAATGTTTGTGTGCTGTGAAGGTCGGAGTTGGTGTGGGGTGTGAGACTGGGCTTTTCAAATCTACAATAAAACACATTCAGGTCGTTAGCCAGTTGTTGATTCCCTATAGTGTTGGGGATGCTTTCATGTCTCTCAACACTGATGCAGGGTCATTTGCTGAAAACTAATTTTTCAGCTTTTCAGAATAGCTTCTTTTAGCCACTCTAATCTCATTTGTCAGTCTGTTTTGGCCTGATTGTAAAAAAATGTGATCCCCATTTCTATAAGCATCTTCTTTGGCCTGACAAAGCTGCCTGAGTTTTGCTGTAAACCATGGTTTGTTGTTGTATGTTAAATAAATCCTAGTAGGGATGCACATATCCTCACAGAAACTGATATATGATGTAACAGTATCTGTAGAGCTAGTCCATGTCTGTGGCTGCAGCCTCAGAAACACTGCAATCAGTGCAGTCAAAGCAAGCGTGTAGTTCCAGCTCAGCTTCATTGGTCCATCTTTTTACAGTCCTTATTACAGGTTTAGCTGATTTGTGAAGTATGTATGTATGTAAAGTATGACTATTATCTTATGAAAGATAAATTGCTGTTTCTCTGTTAATTAATAATGTGAAAACCTTATTCCTAATTAAACAAACAAGATTATTTGCAAGACATCTGATACACAGGTTATGCAATCTAAAGAACATTAGAAAATCATAAACTGATAGTATACAATAATGCCAAGGTCTCTGGAAAGAGGTTTAGTAGTGATAGACACCTCCCGACGCAGGGGGCGGGTTAGTGACTGAGGAGGAGGTCCTGTAGTGGCATCCTCTGGGCTCGTCAGAACCGGCCGGCCTGGGAACAGTCATGGGGCTGAGGGCGGAGGGTCCGCGTTCAGCATGCCAGGACTGTTGAGATGTGGCGGCAGAGTGCCGTGAGAATGGCATTTGCGGGCCAGGTGACCCAGAGACAAAGGAAATAGCTCTTCTATTGAGAATGTGGGTACTGTGGGCAAATTAAATAAATCCAACAAAAGATTCTCCTCCCGGGCCTCCACCCTCGGCGAGCAGACGGGGCATGGCCCATGGTGGCAGGCTTGCAGCGGGGCAGGATATGCGAAATGGCCTCCGTCAGTTTCTTCACCGTGGAGAACTGCTGGTTAAAGTCCTCGACGGTGTCGCCAAAGAGGCTGAACTGGGAGACAGGGGCGTTGAGGAAGCGCACTTTGTCGGTCTCACGCATCTCAACCAAGTTCAGCCACAGGTGACGTTCCTGGACCACGAGTGTGGCTATCGCCTGCCCGAGTGATTACGCTGTGACCTTCGTGGCTCTGAGGCTGAGCGCAGTTCCTGCAGCCATCCGTATCAGGGATACCCCGTGCAGATCTTTGAGTGCCTTGGCCTGGTGGACTTGAAGGAGGGCCATGGCATGCAGGGCGGTAGCGGCATGTCCAGCGGCGTTGTAGGCTTTGACCGTCAGTGACGATGTTGTCCTACAGGCCTTGGAGGGGAGTACAGGGTGACCCCGCCAGGTGGTAGGGTTTTCAGGACATAGGTGGAGCGCAAAAGCCCTATCCACATGAGGAATCACCGTGTATCCGTGGCCCGCTCCTCCGTCGAGGGTAGCGAGAGCAGATGAGCGAATGGCTTTGTGACGTGTGGAGAGGGGTGCCCTCCATGCAGATGTCAGCTCATCATGCACTTCCGGAAAGAACGGGACCGGGAGTGGGGGGCCCGGCTGTGAGCGGCGCAGAGCCCCCAGGAACCAGTCATCCAACCGCAATGTCTGTGGGGAGGACGGAGGTTCCAGTCCAACCCCACACTGGCGGCGGCCACGGCAAGCATATCGGACATCTGCGCATCAGCCTCAGCCTGGGCGTGCAGGCCCGAAGGCGGCAGCTCAGGGGAGTCATCCACGTCAGACACCACGCTATACGATGCAGCGGCGAGCTCATCCACCTCGAGCTCTAGAGGATAGGCAGGCTGGATGTAAGGTGAGCCGCTGTTGCCTCGAGCACGGATGGGAGTCAATGAGCGTGCCGGGGGGGTCCGAGGGGGCGTACCCGGCGGAGCTGAACCCGTTTCTGTCCCCAGATGGCCTCCATCGCCAGCTGCACCATCCTCAATCCCGTGGGAAGGAGCAACGCGGGGGGCGGCTGAAGTGGCGTGCTTTCTGTTGAAAGCGAGCCGCGACCGCAACGTTGCCATGGTCATGTTCTCGCAGTGAGAACATAAACCATCCACAAACGCTGCCTCGGTGTGATCGCAACCCAGACAACGCCTGTGGCTGTCTGAAGCGTAGAGCACTCTACCACATCCAGGAACCACGCAGGGGCGAAGGGCATCTTTACAAAGACGCTGAAAAGGACGTTCAACGCCAGCAGCGTATTGCTCTTTTAGAGAAAATAACTCTTTCAGAGAAATTTGCTCTTTTATAAACTCTTAAGTTTTTTTGCACTGTTGAAGCGCCCAGGGGCAAACTGCACTGCCGTGCAGAGAATGGAGAAACCCACTGAATTGCGCCGTCGAATCCAACAGCAGGCGTGTGAACAGGTGTGAACAAGAACAGGTGTGTGACTTGCAGCTGACTGCAACACGACCATCGGCTCCGAAGAAAATTTCTGAATGAACTCGACGTATTTGCCCGCTTTTATACCCGTATGTCCGGTGGCGGGGTATGCAAATACTGTCTGCCTAATTCCCATTGGCCTTTTTTCATAGATCAGAGGCATATTCGGTGCTCAAGAGAGACGCCTAGTTTCGCTTCTTCAACACAACGTCTAAGTGAGCGACAGACGGGGAACTAAAATTGTTGAATGTAAATGTTCATTTTAATATTATGATAATATTAAATTCAGTTTTTTTTAATGTTTACTTTCCTCTCAATATAGTCTAACGGTAAGAGCAGAGGAAACACAATAAGTAGTCATACAGAAACATTTGTATCATGTTAATGTTCTTAGAAAATAATTTGATGTTAATGTGCAATGTAAAGACTGATCAAGGATTTGATCCTTCTTTTTTTTTCCAGCCTTCAGTCATTTTACTAGGATTGATCCTACTGAGCCTTGTGACACATTAGAAGAGATCAAAGTGACCATAAGCAAATCAGAATCAATATTTATTGACAGCATGCTCTCTACTTATGTACCTAATTATATGTACATTAGCATAACATAGCAGGGAATTATTTATTTTTTTCATTAATTTTGGAGGCATTTTCTGAATCTTTCTGTGCTGAATGATTTTAAAGTGCAGCTGCAGACCTTTAGTGAATGTATAACTCTAGCATCAAATCAAAACAGGCATTTTGAAGTAATGCACTTTAAATTTTTATTTAAAGCTTGTAAATACAAATACCCCACTACAAAAAAAGAGCTTTTGGGACACTTCTAATTCTCCACATTTAACGAGTAAAGTGGGGAACATAAGACGAAAGCTTTTTTGCCATATTTTTAGATATGTCGACAAAGCTAAAATGGTAATTACCGACTTTGGTGCCATGCTCACCGCTTGCAGTGACTTTCTCCACTTCTTCAGAATGCATTGAACGGCACTCTTTGAATGTGCAGAAGTTTTGTTCTGAATATGCAGCTAAATACATATTTAATCAAATATACATTAAACTACTTCAATCAGATTGAATTTATTCAGATTGGAAAACATTAGTTCACGTTAACACTCTCAGTGTCATTTTTTTAACACTGATTTCAGCTAGCAAGTATATCAGTGCTGTTAAACTTAGGATAGATATTATGTACATAAAACATGCATAAAAATTACACTTATAGCTTTCAAGTAAAGTAAAATGATCTTCATCAGTGCACAAATCAAACAGTTAAATTTAAAGCAGTGATTCCCAACAGCGGCTACGTGTACCCCAAGGGGTTAATGCTCAACCAAAACACATCAGTGACACTTACTGAACTATTGCCATTCTTAAAGAGACTTGTAAACAATCAACTGGTAACAATATATGTAACATAATATATGCAATTTTAAGACATAGAATACATGGAATTTTTTAAAATAAGCTAAAATGGGACCAAAATTATGAAAAAAGTCAAATGTGTGATACAATCCATCCAAATGAGCCGTAGAACACAATGGGCCATTTTTGAAAAAATGTGGTCACAAACTTGATTTTTGTCTGTTTTGGGTTTTTGATAAAACAAAGTCTCAAGCTTTTAAATGATGTCATTGTTGTGAAATGTAAACGATTTTTTTTTCTACTGCTGTCAATTTAAATGGAAGCACTTTAGCGTCTCTCTCTTCCGATCAGGGCTCCTTATTTACCTCAGGAAAGTGATCTGATGTCCATAGTTGTTAGCTTGAAAAACTTACTCTAGAGAAGAAAATATAGCTTGTCATGGCCAAACAAATGCTTATATGTGCTTACATATGTGGGCCCAAATCCTATTCAAGGTCCCATCAATAAGGCCCTGTGACTGTGAGGGGCCTCAGCCCTCTTATAGGACATTTTGCCATGCATTTCTTGAGCCACTCTTTAACCCATAATGCTTTGTGGATCATATTTGATACTTGACTTTCTAAAGCCTCTACATCAACAACATGATAAATCTTTGCTGAAAAACCTGTTGTATGTGGTTTATTACATGTCTACTGCCTCCTGGTGAAGTTTCTGTGCTCTTATGGAAGTAGAAGACCTTGTCATTTCATCTCCAAAATGGCTGCTTTCATATTGCGATGCTTTTGTCTTTTTAATGTGAAATCTTTGCTGATTTTGATGGAGTAAAAGTAACATTAACATTTATATTGTTAGTGACGTTTCGAAATGAGTATTTACTGAATTGAAGGAACGCGTGCTTTACCTAAATGTTTGTACATTATTTTATTTAAAATCGTGTTGAAAAAGTGTTTCATATATAATAAAACAGGCTCTTGAGTTGTACTGTATCTCCCAATCATTATTACATTATTCATACCAACCACAATAATATCTTTATATATATATATAAACAGAGCTTTGAAAATGATGATACATGATATTTATATTTAAAGTGTGAACTTCTGTTTATTTTACATATTATTCAGCATATCTTATATTATATCTCATGGTTTTGTACTATTATAATAACATCTTTCTATAACCTCCTAAGACCCAGCAATAAATAAAACATGATAATATATATATTTTTATATATATATTTATATTGTATTTGATGTGCTGAATTGTAAAGTCATACATTTCTATTGAGCAAGGAGAGTAAGTTGGCATGGCCAGCCTAGGGTGTTTTCTATACCCCAATGTTTACTAATGTAGCAAGTATGGGCTAAAAGAAACTTAAATAACAAATGTCCTATACAAAAAGGAATTGCTGTCTCTGAAGGATAATGATCTTTATAGCCTGATGTGTTAAATATGATATTTAAATCACATTTTCAAACAAACATAAAAAAAAACCATTATTTTAATTTTGTCTGTAGACCGTTCCAAAACAGCTTTTTTAAAAAAAAAAAAAAAAAAAACATTTATACTGTTTCAGACTATTATTTCTTATGTTAGGCTTTAAAGGGTTCAGATTTATTCTTTAGGTGCTGTTGAGCAAAAAAGTTTATTATGATATGAATTGCTATAACTGCGTGTTTGCCCTACATTACAAACAAACATATAATAATAATAAAGTAGCTTGGCTTAGGTGGTTGGGAAAAATAAGATTTTATTTTCTTTAAAAATAAATGTGTAAAAGTATTCATTAAACTAGATACATAAAGTTTGTCTCGACAAACTAATGTTGGTTTGACAAAACTTTGTCGGAAAGTTTCAAATAGTTTTAAACGGTTGAAGTTTTTCCAGATCTTTAAAAAAAATCAACATTTTTCCAAACACAAACTCTCAGCTCATTTGAGCATTCTGTCAATGTAATGTAGTCTAGAGGACTTTTGGCCACTTTGAAAGCCTTTGCAAGCACGGCCGGTCAACCCATTTGGCAACATAGGCAAGTGCCTAGGGCAGCATCGCTTTGGGGGCGCCAATCTACTGATGTGTGTCCAATCTGTGCCGAACAATATGCACCCTGTGTGTTCCAATATAATGTTGTGGCGCCTCCATGGAAGAAATAGATTGCGTACTGGAGGGTCTCGCCAAATGAGGTAGGACCGGCACTGTTCGCAAGGCACTTGGATGGGAGAATAATAATGGTAGCTGTAGGGTTGTTCCAAACAGAAATTCCAATCAAATAAAATGAAACTTTTTTCACGCCATATAGCTCAAAGATCTGACAGTGGAGGGTAAAGTCTTTGAAGGGAATATGGTATAGGGATGATCACTTCTGAGTAAAATGCATTCAAATGATTTAGAAAAGATATAGCACAGCGTTTCTCAACGGGGGCGGTACCGCCCCCTAGGGGGCGTTTGGACAGTGTTGGGGGGCGGTGTGAACGAGGCAGCAGAGAGGGGGGCGCTCAGGCACAAATGGGGGCGTTACTCAGAGGTACTCAACAGGCGGCCTGCGCAAAAATCTTTTCAGCTCTTCTCCTTAGCCTATGTCTTCGTCTTGCTCGGATTACTGCTGCCACTTCACCAGGAGGATATGCCAGGAGAGCCGCTTCCTAAGTTACACATGCTTTTAATAGGCGGAGAATTTTCAGCGCAAAATAGAGGCGCGCTTTCACCGGCTTTTTCTGTACATAACGCGGAATACATAATTAGGCGCAGTTTACGCTTCCCCTCCCATCTATTTATGTGACACTCCCACTTTCCCCTTGTCCATCCCATGAATGCATATGCATGACACGAAAAGCGCATTTTGCCATTTTAAATTGCGACAGGCAATCTGCGCTTTCATCTCGGTGCGTCACGTTCGTACATACCTCGCCATGGTTGTATGCGCACTTTGCGAAACAAATACGCCTGAAGTGGGCGCAAAAGCGTTAGTACATCTGGCCCTGAGAATTTTAATTGTAATGTGATGATCAGGTGCGGATATCTAATCGGAGAAAATCATTGGTAATGGTGAGTTTGTTTTTAACAGCTGATTCGGGTGACGTTAGAGCTGATCCGCGCATCTCTACTCTGCAATGTGTAATTGGCCGATGGGAATAATAAAGTCATAATAATATAAATATTGATTTTATATTATTTGTCTTTTGCAGTTATTCACCTAGTATATTAATATTAACTTAAGTTCTCTCCCTCGTGTCCCGCAAAATCAGGTCTGCTGACCTGCAACAGAGCAATAGCCAGGTGGTCACCCTACGTTACTCACTGTTATTCATCACAACGTTTAAGCCTCTGACAACTCATACAATGTTCATTTGAATGTAAAATAAAATTATGTCTGTGCAAATTAATGAATTCATATTTAAATGTTGCTAATAACCCACTCGGCTAGTTACCGGCAAATGATCTCCATAGCAACGCCTAAAAACAAATGCCGCAGCTGTCAGAGTGGTAGAAATGACCGTTTGTAGGCTATTCAAATTTGAAGCCTAGTATATATTGCCTAATTGAGTGCGCGAACGACCGCTGCTTTTTCATTGGCCATTTAGGTTAGTTACGTTATTGTTCACGTGATTGGTTCATCTTAAAAAAAATTTGTGTGAGCCTGAATTTGTTTGAATTTCTAAATACATTTGAAATACCTTTCAAACAATCCATGTGTTTTTGCATTTTTTCCAAACACAATATTACTCAACTTGAGGCTTTTACATGTAGTTTAAATACAATAAGAAACTTCTGTTTCTGTTTCAGTTTTTTTTTTTTTTTTTACCAAAAACTCAGGCTTCAGGTATCAGTGTTGCAATTGTTTGGCTGTAATAGTATTTCTGAAGTGTTTTTTTTTTTTTAGGGGGCGTTAAGAGGATCATGAAGAGGTCAGGGGGGCGTTTGTTCAAAAAAGGTTGAGAACCACTGATATAGCAGAACAAACAAGAACTGCCTGATCTCTTCGCAGAGTTTGTTGGATGTAGCTTGAAAAAGTGTAAGTTAGTATTATACAGTTGGTTGGACTGTATGTACACAATATGTACAAGACCCACCATCAAATAGCCTTTAAAAATAAGCACTTAAAAAAGTGTAGATATTTGAAGGAATTTGGTTGGTACACAATTGTATTATCAGATTGTAGTGGTTATGACAGGTACATCATTTTTTTTTTTAATTAGAATTAGTCGATGCTGCTGGGAAACTCGCAGTCAAATATTTTAAATGTGTACACTGCTTTGCAACCCTCTACAGACATATTGGAGATCATTTTTTAAATTCTACTTTCTAGCAATTAATATGATGTCATGTAATTGCATATAGCGTATAATAATGATACAAGATATAATGATCACTGTTTAATATTTCATGCCAGCAGCTACTGATTTTCAATGTAAAATATCTACAAGATTGGAACCTAAAAATTAAAATAGAATTCCACATCCAACATTTAACTTGTGTTACATTGTGTCTTACATGTCCAAAGGTGAACTGTAGATTTACCTGTGGTTGTCAGGAAATATTTATTACCATTTTAGTCTATTTAATTCTTACTAGGTTAACATTAGGGTTATGGAGCAGGGCTCATAGATGCTGTAGAAGCCTTGTTAAATGTTAGATTTTTAGTGTTTGATGAAGTTAAAATATTTCATAAGATATTGCCTGTTAAAATCTATGCACGTTTACACATTTATTACACGTCTCTAGCTATTTTATGAAGGAGGAAGTGGGAACCGGGGAAACAATCCAGCGTGAGTTTTTATTTTCACACTTTTCAGCATTAACAACTTGTTTTGCAGCACAGTGTAAAATACTTCCGGAACCCAGACGTCTGAAAAAGTGGGCGGGCTCTTGAAGGTGGTTCCGAACCCGACTGCAGCCTGATTGGCTGCTTTGGCATTTCTTTACTTTGTATAGGAATCATGTGAAACACAATGGGACGAGATGTTTAAGAAGTTATATCGTTTGTCTAACCTCATCTACTTAACTGCATAGGGCATCCGTTCATACTTATAAGCCTTACATTTAACTATTCAAAGTCTGTTAGGAGGATGCGTGCTTCATGAGATATCAGCTGCTTTCTTATACGCCAAACCGGAAAGTTGGAAAAGTGTGATCGAAAAGTGTGATCAGAGTTTGAGGACAGAAGTCATGGCGATAGCACATGCCGCTACGGAGTATGTGTTCGCCGATTTCGTGCTGAAGGAGCCCGCGTCAGAGAATCGGTATAAGGGCATTCGGTTAGATCTGGCGCTGGATAAGATGGTCACCTGTATTGCGGTCGGTCTGCCGCTTCTTCTAATTTCGCTTGCCTTCGCCCAGGAAGTGTCTGTCGGTATGTTGTTATTCACGCACACTCTTGAGATCAAGCATACGAGTCATATTGTTGTCTTCTGTTTACTAGTACTAAGTGCTTTCAGTGTGACTGAACAGCGCTAGATAGCAGAAGCGCGCAGTCGGGACAAACCCTTCACATGACCACCTGCTCATCACGAGCCTCTTAAAGCGCAACACACACCAGGTTCGGCAGCACTGAAGTACAGGGTCGAGTGAGCAAACACGTCTGCTTTGTGTTGGTCACGCTGTGCGGTTGAGCAGATGAAAGCCTGCTTTCAGAACAATAGCGTACTTGTCTGGTGTAAATAAATATTTACCACTGAGATTATCAAGCTGGCATACACGGTCCTTAACGTTCCACACGTAAGACGGCGACTCTCAAAACAACATAATTCAAGTTGCACTCAGTCATTGTTTTCCTCATTACAATTTTTTACTCAATTAAATCAACAGTAGTTTTAAAATATATGTATAAAATCGATCACTCGCATGAGATGAAGACTCCCCTGAAAACTTCTAAAACTTGTTTTATTCTGCATGGACAGAGTCTATCTGTCCATTTATCTCCTTTTTCTTTCTTTTTGGAGGAGTATTGGAACATGGATTTGCTGGGGAATTTAAAAAGGTCACTTCATGTCAAAAGTGTTGCAGACCCCTGCTGTACATTTCTGCTGAAATGACCAGCTAAAACCAGCTTAAGCTGGTTGGCTGGTTTTAGCTGGTCACCCAGCCATGCCAGGCTGGTCAGTTAGCAGGTTTCAGATGGGGTTTAGAAGGTCAGACTGAGAGACCAGCTAAGATCAGCATGACCAGGCTCCATCTCTCTAACCCACCAAGGGGTCCTTGGCCTGAAAATGGTTGAAGACCCTGTATTAAAGGAATGTTCCAGGTTCAATGCAAGTTAAGACAGCACTTGGGGCATTAATAATAAACATTGTTGATTATCACAAAAATCAATTCCAACTTGATCCTCCTTTTCTTTATAAAAAGCAAAAATCTGGGTTACAGAGTGGTACTTACAATGGAAGTGAATGGGGCCAATCCTAAAACCTTAAAATACCTCAGACGTAAACAATATGGGATATAATGTGATTTTAGTGTGTTAAAATCACTTAATCTTTTCTGTGTTAAGTTGTATCCAATTGAACAACTTTGTTGTCATGACAACATCACCCTGTAACCCCTAAAATGGATGTAATATATATTATAATTTTTTAGAGCTCTATGGTAATAACGATGATTTAAATAATTTTGTAGCTCAAATAATATAACAATTTATTCTGCAGAAAAAGGTTATTTTGCACTTCTAAAACTTTTTTTTCACTTCTTTTTTTGCCTTTCTAAACAATAGAACTCACATTTTACATAAAGAACATTACATTATTAGGGAAGAAGCTGTCATGAAGTTGGCTGGTGCGGGCCCTGATGCTGCGATACCGCCAGCCTGATGGTAGCAGTGAGAGCAGCTTGGGTGGCTGGAGTCTCTGATGTACCTCTGAACTTGTTTCACACTCCGTCTGGTATATATGTCCTGGAGGGAGGGAAGCTCACCTCCGATGTTTGCACCACCCTTTGCAGGGCTTTGAGGTTGAGGGCAGTTGCCATACCAGGCAGTGATGCAGCCAGTCAGGATGCTCTCTACGGTTCATTCCAAACTTCCTCAGCTGTCTCAGGAAGAAGAGGCGCTGGTGAACCTTCTTCACAACAGCCTCAGTGTGGACTGATCATGTGAGTTCTTCAGAGATGTGGACACAAAGGGACTTAAAGCTGCTGACTCTCTCCACCAGTGCTCCATTAATGGTGATGGGGCTGTGTTCTCTGTCTTTCCTCCTGAAGTCCACCACAAGCTCCTTGGTCTTACTGACGTTGAGGGAGAGGTTGTGCTCCTGACACCAGCGTGTCAGAGTGTGCACCTCCTCTCTGTAGGCTGTTTCATCATTGTCAGTGATCTGACCTACCACTGTCGTATCATCATCAAACTTAATGGAGCCATGTACAGGGTGTGTACAGGGAATACAGGAGTGGGCTCAGAACACTGCCGTCTGGATCCGTGGCTTTACAGGTATTCACCCGTCGGAAGGATCGGATTACATCCACTACAGAGACAGAGAGTGAACTAAAACGTCATCTACACACTTCCTGATGAAACACGTTACGGTATCAACGTAGACCTCGATGTCATCGTCAGTGGCAGACCGGAACATCTCCCAGTCTGAGTGATCAAAACAGTCTTGTAGCATAGAATCTGATTGGTCCAACAAGCTCTGGATCTTTCTGAAGGTGGGTGCTTCCTGTTTCAGTTTCTGCCTGTATGCGGGCAGAAGCAAAATGGAAGAGTGGTCCGATTTGCCAAATGGTGGGTGGGGGAGGGATTTGTAGCCATCCCGGAAGTGAGAGTACCAATGGTCCTAAACCCTGTCCCGTCGTGTGTTGAAGCTGATGTGTTGGTAGTATTTCGGTGCTATTGAAGGTTGGCTTTGTTAAAGTCTCCGGTCACAATGAACGCAGCCTTTGTGCATGGTTCAGGGTGCACGGTATCCTGCTCACTTATGGCACTTTTCCACTGCACGTTATGGTTCGACTCTGCTCACTTTAGTTTTCTGAGCTTGCTTTTCCACTGCAGTTTAGTGCCGCCTCAATGTGGGTGGGATTATATGCTGAACGTCATAGTTGCGCCGCCTTTACTGCCGTGACACCATTAGTTTATAATGCCAGTTTTGGTTTTCTGAGTAAAATAAGGCCTGTGTTAAACATGAATTGAAATTACTGACGTTGAATGACGTTTTGTTCTACAACATAAATTACATGTTTTCTTACCTCAAAAATGAATTTTGAAGTACTTTAAAATCTAAACATTTAAATGTATTTGAACGGCTCTTGTTTATTTTATACTGTGTAAAAATGTATAATTTATAAATGTATAACTGTTTCAGAATCGCGATGTTAACCTGACCTAAAACACTGAAACAGACCTTCTGCTTCTTCCTCTAAAATTAGATTTAAAAAGATGAAACTGCACTTTCATTTAAGTCCTCTAATCCTATTAAGACAAAAAGGAAAGAATGGACATGAATAATTTAAGGGATAGCAGGCAAATGGTAACAGTAGCTTGTCAAAAAGAAACAAGGATGAAACAAACTGCAAAAACACCACACAAACACACACACACTACTCTCCATCTAAAAAATCTTATTTTAATTTCTTCAGGTACACAGATTAGCTGTTTCTCCCCCACAAAGTTCTCGTGGCGTCAGGCTGGTTATGTGGATTCGTACTGCTGGGCGGCATTACAAACACAGGACACAGGAGGCCTGCCATTGTGGCTGCATAAGGTAAACACATACACAAACATGTTCACACACAGTTTAACTTGCGCTTTAACTAGGTTGTCTAGGGCCCTATGAAATCCATTTAATTTTTTTCCCCCATATTTAAATAAAACTTTTTCATAAAATTTAAATTAAAATGTAGTTAAATTTATTAATATATCTTAAATCAAATAAAAACAGAACAATTACATTTCAACACACCATTGGATTATTTTAATCAAATGAGGTGCTTGCAGATCCTCACAGCACAGTCCAAAACACAACACCGGAGTTACTTTAAAAAACAATATATAGTCTGCAATTGCTGTGCACTTCACAGTGAATAAGTGCTCTGCTCCTTGTCATCCACACACACACACACACACACACACAGAGAGAGAGAGAGAGAGAGAGAGAGAGAGGCATGAATGATGATTCTAATGAGGTTTTATCATTGTATGAGCACAAAAAGTTTTGTATGAAAACAAACCTTTTGAAGTGCCCTACCACTTGCAGACTGTATTTGTATTTATTTACATCTCAGCCATTTGTGGTTTAATTACTAGGGCATATAGGGTTTTTTAGGGCATTTTACCTTGATTAATTGTGCATTCATACATTAATTTGATCCCAAGTACACTGCTTGGCCAAAAAACATCAAAAACTCTGATATTTTGTTGGACCGCCTTTTAGCTTTGATTATGGCACGCATTCGTTGTGGCATTTAGATGTCACAACATTTATTTCCATTCAGGAAATTTCTGATTACGGGAGAGTCAAACCACTCCGTAAAGTCATCTCCAAGTCACATCTCAAAGACTTTCAATAGGGTTAAGGTCAGGACTCTGTGGTGGCCAATTCATGTATGAAAATGATTCCTCATGCTCCCTGAACCACTCTTTCACAATTTGAGCCTGATGAATCTTGGCGTTGTCGTCCTGGAATATGCCCATGCTGTCAGGGAAGAAAAAAATCAATTGATGGGATAACCTGTACTGGGATAACCAGTACATTCAGGTAGTCAGCTGACTTCATTTTATTGCTGCATAACGTTGCTGAGCCTAGACCTGACCAACCCCAGATCATAACACTGCCTTTAGAGGCTTGTACAGTGGGCACTGTGCATGATGGGTGCATCGCTTCATGTGCTTCCCTTCTTACCCTGACTCGTCCATCGTGAGTAAATTTGGACTCATCCAACCACATGACCTTTTTCAATTGCTCCAATGTCCAATCTTTATGCTCCCTAGCAAATTGATTTGATTCTGATTAGCCTCACTGACATGTGACTTTCTTGTGGCCACACAGTTGTTTAGTCTCAATCCTGTAAGTTCTCATCACATTACTTGTTGAAATGCTCTTACTTACACTATTAAACATATCTGTGAGTTCTTCTGTCGATTTTTTACAATGTGACTTCAAGTGTTTTAGTGATATTCTATAACGATCATTCAAGATTTTTTTTCTGAACACATTTCATCCAGGAAGCTGATGGTTCACCACTATTCTTCCTGGTTTTAATAATGCGTTGGACAGTTCTTTACCCAATTCCAGTGATTTCAGGAATCTTCTTAGTTGTTTTCTTTGCTTGATGGAGGCCAATAATTTGCCCCTTCTGAAACATAGTAACCTCTTTTCCTTGACCACGGGATACGTCTTCCGACTAGGGTTGCAATGGTATGAGATTTTCACAATATGATAACTGTCTCAGAAAATATCATGGTATACAGTATTTTACAATTACTATTATAGAAAAAATAAGAACGCTAACAGAATTATAATAAACAGAATTATAAACACGCTAAAAAATAGCATGTAACTATAACATGTAATATAACTAAAGCATGTTAGTTTACATGTTAAATGAACTACTAAATGAAAAATAACATCAGCTGTGTGAGCTTTTAAAGTAATGTCCTCTGATTATTAACTGTTAACATATACTGTAGAACGCTCCTGTCTGTAACTTTAACTCAGTGCTTCTCAACTGGTTTTGCTTCAGGACAGATTTTACATTGGACATCAAGTGTCGACCTGCCATAGATTAAACATAACCTGTATTTAATGTATCCTGGGTTGCATTTCCTTTTATGTTGTAAAGTTTTTTTCATGGTTTTCCAGTACAAGGACATGCATCATGTACATTATTTTTGTTGATCATGTCAAAATCTACAGGAAGTTGTCTCTCCCCTTTTTAAAAATTGAAGAGCATATTTACTTATATGAGCCCATTATTTTCCCATTTGTTACCTAATATTACATATTTATACACATATTACACAGAAGGAAAGGCTCCTCATTACCATGGTTAGGTCAGTGTGCTAGTCTTAAATAATTTATTAAATAATAATAAATTAATGTATTTATGAAAAATAAATTCTAGCTGAAACACATCTTGAAACTTTAACTAAAACTGCCACTAATATAAAATGAGCTCTAATAGATTCTACCTTTAGATTATTTCATATGAAACTATAACATTTTGTCAAAATATAACAGTTACTTGTACTCATGTAAAATCGTGAAGCAAATTTGTAAAGGTGATGGTGTGTACTTATTAATATTTTTAACTATTTTAGCAAAGGGGCCTCATCAGGCTTTAAGTAGTGCATGGGGGGCCACATTGTATTACTTTTGAGATACAATGTTCTGCATTGAGTTGGTTCTTGTATCTTTTAAGCCCAGAAATAGTAGTGTACTCAATTTTCTGAAGTGTATCTGTGACTAGTGAGACTATTCTGCAATTGCATGAAGTATTATATTGCTCTGCAAAGATAGATATCTTTCTATCAGGCATTATATAACTGAATAAAGGCTGAGCTTATACATTTATTTTACCATCTCTACTTCCCTGTTAATTTATGATTCAATTAAAACTCTCTACATCAGGGGTCTGTTTTAATAAAAAAAAAAAGCAGGCGATATTACTTGTTTTTTTTTCTCGAAAACTTTACCCGTTTACATGCTAAAAGGGTCATGATGCGGGTCTCCTCGATGGTGTGACTTTCATCACACAACTGAATAACACCGGCTGCATGACTATGATAAATGTTTACTGCAAGACTTAGATTAACCCTCTGGGGTCTGAGGGTGTTTTGGGCCCTGGGGAAGTTTTGAAACGCCTTGACATTTGTGCTTTTTTCAGTTGCTTAAAAACATATTAATGGCAAAAGTCTGATAACACTGTATTCAGCACAAACTGGGCTACAATAATATGTGAGCAACGTGTGTACAGGTTTGTATTTTGAGAAAATAACGTTTATGCAGGGTTTTTGAAAAAAAAAAATTATATATTTTTTATTTTATTTGATATATTATGAAAGTCATTGAAATAAGGCCATTTAACACATACTAAATATTTGCCCACAAGCCTTTTGAGAACTGGATCTTGTAGCCTAGAGTTTTTGCTACAAAATGTTGTGTAAACCATCCTGATCACTCATACAATACAATATAGTAATTTAACTTTTGCAAGACAATTTTAGTGTTAGAAAGGTGATATGTGAGGAGGCATGAATGTTCATGAATATTGAGGTAATTCACACCTGTGGAGACAAAAGACCCCTCCCCTGGGCCTATCAATGAGGGATAGAGAATGAATGTGAGGAGACTTAATGATCAAAATCAAGTTTTAAGTTAAAAGATGTAATCTGACTATACATTTTCTTTACACAAAGACTTTACTTAATTTTAGACCTACACTACCATTAAAAAGAAGTCTCTTTTGCTCACCAAGACTGCATTAATTTGATCCAAAATACAGTAAAAACAATTGTACAATTTAAAAGAGCAGTTTTCTATTTGAATATATTGTAAAATGCAATTTGTGATCAAAGCTGAATTTTCAGCATCATTACTGCAGTCTTCAGTGTCACGTGATCCTTCAGAAATCATTATAACATGCTGATTTTCTAATATGGGCATATTTAAAGTGCATTTTACTCATTTAACTTGAAAACATATTTGCAAGCACAAGCTTTGTTGATGATAATGAGGCAGCATAAACACTAGAAAAAATATATTATAAACATTCATATAATTTTATATCATATTTATATCATACAGCATACAATTTAAATGCCTGTTTTAGCCGAAACAGCATTTCAGTGTAACTAAAACTTGCTTATTAGGAGTCATATTTCAAATTTCAATACCCTGAATCCTGGCTGGCAAGTCTGGAAATAGTCCCACTAGTAAAATATGTACATGTTTATATAAAATAGCAAAACTAAATGACTTACTCCTCCGAAATTGTATCCTCGGCTGGATCAAGTCTCTCTTCAAAATACAAACGTTCATCGGAGTCCCTCTCTTCTTCTGAGGAAAATGTCAACTCTACAACACTATCCAGGAGTTTCCTCACCTGTGTATCATTACAAACGTGCAGAAACGTGAATGACTTTGTTTTTAAGGCACAGTTGGGGGCGTTTACCATTTGCCTTGATCGTCTCATCACATTAGCGTATGAATGGCGCGCTCTGCTGGTGGGTGTGATCACATTAGAGATAATTAGATAAACCAGTAAAAACCGTACATCACTTTGTTTCATACAGATTACATTGCAGGAGAATATTTGTTTTAAATTTGAATCATTTTATTTAAAAGTAGACATTTTAAGCTTTCTTTAGACATATGTTTCATGTTTGTGTGATAAGTATTCGCGGAGTTTGTTAATTTTTGTGACGTGTTTCAGAAATATGCTTGTGAACCCATAGACTGCTGAAAGCTCACCCTTTTTATTATCTTTATTTTACAAAAGCACAAGGTTTTGTTGTTATTGTGAGTGTACACAAATAAAAGTACACCCTTTATAGTCTCTAATGATGTCTTACACTTATCTGTATGCCCAAAAATGATGTAGTATTTTAAGTTGTTTCTGCTGTAATGACGAAAATATCCAGCAGGACGTGGCGGTTGAAATATCAAATGAAAAAAAACAAAAGCAAAAAAAAAAACGCTTTTACGATAAATGAGCCGCTGGCCACATTAAACCATGTGGAGGGCCTGATCCAGTCCGCGGACCGTAAATTGCCCAAATCTAGCTGTTTACGAGATTATCATTAAATCTGCCTCGGCAGTCCTAAATAGGCTATCACTTGGGTGGCCGCCGAAATATCTTCAATGGCAGAGTTGAGAAACACTGCTTTAACTCTCTCACACACACACACGCACATACACACACGCACAAACACATCAGACCCCCTCGCCTCGCTTCTCTCTGACATTTTGTCCGCTGCGTGTGTGTGTCGCAAGTTGACGAGTCTGACAGGCAGACAAGGAGGAAAGGAGATGCGCATGTGAGATTTTCCGTCCGGTTGCATTTTTTTCCTCAATACCGTAGATAAGCAAATGTACATGGTATGATAACCGTCAATTTTCAAACCGTGGTATTCCGTGAAACCGGTATACCGCTGCAACCTTATTTCCGACATGGTGGAATAAGAAATGAGAAGCTACACACTGGATCAGTTAGGGTTAAAAGAATTGTTGCCAGCTGAAACAATGATATACTGAAACACTGCAATAATGATCCAATCATAGGCTCTTAACTCTCTGCTTATTTAAATCCAAACGGCAACTCTTTTTTTTTTTTTTTTTTGGCCACACACTGTCAATTTTTACATTTTATAGTTAATTCTGTTTTTATAACTGGATTCTACAATTTAGCCTGTGTTTTCCACATCGGCTGAAATTATAAGGCCCTAGTTGTCTGTTTCATGTGTTATGGCACCTTTTACTTCACAACTTAATTAAAACAGTGAGTGCAAGTTTTGGGCAATCCATTTGAAATAGAAAAACGCTGAAGACCGGTATAAACGGTGTCCAAAATATCAATTTTTCCACTTCAATATAAGGTGGTCGAAACTTATGTTATTAATAAATCCGTTATTAAAAGCATCAATGTATATATATCAAGCATCTTTTAATAAATAAATTATGAAATATGTTTACATTTCTGTAAATGCCAATAAATACATCAATGTCCAATTGAATAATTTTATTTCTCACATTCCATGATTTATGTATTGACACATTTCATGATGGATCTCAGTGTCCAAAATGCAAGTTCTATGTATCAGTGACCAATTAAAGAATCAAATTGACATGTTTTTTTTATATATATTGACACATTTTAAGATGGAACTCATTGAAACTTTGAAATCAACTAAACTGCCTACAATAGTTCACCCCAAAATATAAATTATGTCATCATTTACTTAACCTCAAGACATTTCAAACCCTTTATTTCAATACATCAATTTAAAAAACCTCTACGGCTCAAATAATACACACATTTTGACAGAAGAATTAATCAGAATCAGAATCAGCTTTATTGCCAAGTATGCTTACACATATACAAGGAATTTGTCTAGGTGACAGGAGCTTCCAGTCAACAACAATACAAACAATACCAAAAACAGCAGCAAGACATAGGTAATTAAAAACAGAAAAGAACACAAAATGAATAATTATACATATACGTACATACACTCACCTTCATACATACCCACATATACACACGTAGTGCAGATCTAATACAATCTGTATATAAAGAACAAAAACCTGTGTATTATGTACAGAGCAATATAAGTAATGGCAGAAGTGGATATGTTGGATAATATAAATTAAAATTAAACTGTGTATTGCACATAATTATTGCTCAATGGGGCAATTTAATTGTTCATTAGATGGATGGCCTGAGGGAAAAAACTGTTCTTGTGTCTGACGGTTCTGGTGTTCAGAGCTCTGAAGCGCCGGCCAGAAGGCAACAGTTCAAAAAGGTAGTGGGCTGGGTGAGTGGGAAGTGTATAGTTCTTGAAGGGGGGGCAGGGGGCAACCAATAGTCCTCTCAGCAGACCGAACTGTCCTTTGTAGTCTTCTGATGTCTGATTTTGTAGCTGCACAAAACCAGACAGTTATTGAAGTGCAGAGGACAGACTCAATGTCTGCTGAGTAGAACTGTTTCAGCAGCACTGGTGGCAGGTTGAACTTCCTCAGCTGGCGAAGGAAGTACAACCTCTGCTGGGCCTTTTTCACAATGGAATCGATGTGTATCTCCCACTTCAGGTCCTGTGAGATGGTAGTGCCCAGGAACCTGAATGACACCACTGCTGCCACAGTGCTGTTTAGAATGGTGAGGGGGGACAATGTTGGGGTGTTCCTCCTAAAGTCCACAATCATCTCCACTGTTTTGAGCGTGTTCAGCTCCAGGTTGTTTTGACTGCACCAGAAAGCCAGCCGTTCAACCTACTTTCTATATGCAGACTCATCATCATCTTGGATGAGGCCGATGACAGTGGTGTCGTCTGCAAACTTCAGGAGCCTGACAGAGGGGTCCTTGGTGGTGCAGTCATTGGTGTACAGGGAGAAGAGTAGTGGGGAGAGCACACATCCCTGGGGGGCACCAGTGCTGATGGTACAGGTGGTGGAAGTGAATTTTCCCTGCCTCACAAGCTGCTGCCTGTCCGTCAGAAAGCTGGTAATCCACTGACAGGTAGAGGTGGGAACAGGGAGTTGGTTTAACTTAGTCCGGAGTATATCTGGTATGATTGTGTTGAAAGCCGAGCTGAAGTCCACAAAAAGGATCCTTACGTATGTCCCCGGTCTGTCCAGATGTTGCAGGATATGATGCAAACCCATGTTGACTGCATCATCCACAGACCTGTTTGCTCGATAAGCAAATTGAAGGGGGTCCAGAAAGAGTCCAGTGATGTCCTTCAGGTGGGCCAACACCAGTCTCTCAAATGACTTCATGACCACAGATGTCAGGGCGACAGGTCTGTAGTCATTAAGTCCTGTGATTTTAGGTTTCTTAGGGACGGGGATAATAACTGAGTGTTTGAAGCAGCATGGGACTTCACACTGCTCCAGTGATCTATTGAAGATCTGAGTGAAGATGGGGCCAGTTGGTTAGCAGCGGAACGAAGGCAAGCTGGTGAGATGCCATCTGGTCCTGGAGCCTTCCTTGTCCTTTGCTTCCGAAAGACACGGCACACATCGTCCTCACAGATCTTGAGTGCAGGTAGTGTAGCAGGAGGAGGGGGGTTGCAGGAGGTGTTAATGGTTGTGTGAAATGAAGGTCCGAGTGCATGTGGGGTGTGAAATTGGGCCTTTCAAATCTGCAGTAAAACACATTCAGGTCGTCAGCCAGTCGTTGGTCCGCCACAGGGTTGGGGGTAGGAGTCCTGTAATTAGTAAGTTGTTTCAGGCCACTCCACACTGATGCAGGGTCGTTAGCTGAAAACTTGCTTTTCAGCTTCTCAGAGTAGCTTCTTTTAGCCACTCTGATTTCCTTATTCGGTGTGTTCCTGGCCTGATTATACAAGACTCTATCCCCACCCCTGTAAGCCTCCTCTTTGGGATGACGAAGCTGTCTGAGTTTTCCTGTGAACCATGGTTTATCATTGTTGAATGACAAAAATGTCCTAGTAGGGATGCACATATCCTCACAGAAACTGATGTATGATGTAACAGTATCTGTGAGCTCGTCCAGGTCTGTAGCTGCAGCTTCAAAAACACTCCAATCAGTGCAGTCAAAGCAGGCTTGTAGTTCCAGCTCTGCTTCAATAGTCCATCTCCTTATAGTCCTTACAACTGGCTTTGTTGATTTTAATTTCTGCCTGTAGGTCGGGAGAAGATGGACCAGACAGTGATCAGAGAGTCCCAAAGCTGCACGTGGGACAGAGCGATATGCATCCTTTAATGTAGTATAGCAGTGATCCAATATATTCCTGTCTCTGGTGGGGTAATGTAATGTGCTGTCTGTATTTGGGCAGTTCGCGAGTGAGATTTGTTTTGTTAAAGTCCCCAAGAATAATAATGACTGAGTCCGGGTATTGTTGTTCTGTGTCTGAGATTTGATCATCCAGCTGTTGCAGCGCTAAGTTCCCAGACGCGTTTGGAGGAATGTAAACACTCACCAGAATAAACGAAGAAAACTCCCGCGGCGAGTAGAACGGCTTACAGTTAATAATGAGCGCTTCCAGATTAGGACAGCTCATCCTCTTTAGTGTTGTTACATCTGTACACCAACTTTCGTTGATGTAAAAGCATGTTCCACCGCCTCTCGTTTTCCCCGTTAACTCCACGATGCGATCCGCTCTGAACAGCTGGATGCCCGGAAGATGTCCGGAATGGCCGGAATGGCTTCACTCAGCCAGGTTTCAGTGAAGCACAGTGCAGCAGAGTTTGAAAAGTCCTTATTAGTATGTGTGAGGAGATGTAGTTCGTCCGTTTTGTTGGGAAGAGAGCGGAGATTTGCGAGATGAATGCTCGGCAGTGCTGTTCGAACGCCGCGCTGACGGAGTTTAACCAGCGCGCCAGCTCGTCTCCCTCGCCTGCGTCTCGTAGCGCATCTAAACAACACAGCAGCGCCTCCAACTAAAATGTCCAGCAAAACGTCCGAATATTGAAAAACCGGGAAAAGATTATCTGGTATGTGCTGCCGAATGTTCAGCAGTTCGTCCCTGGTAAAACTGATTGGTAAAAGATTGTTAAACACAGGACAAACTAACAAAAACAACAAAAGAATTGAAGAGCTCCACACCGAGGCGGCCATCTGCGGCGTAATGTAAGTACTTTTATAAATTCACATTTCTGCCTTTTAAACCCTCTAAAAATTTGCCCCATTCTCTTTCATTATAAGTGCCTCGATTTATGAAGAAAAGGAGGGACAACTCACAATTATATTTTTGTGGTAATCAACATTGACTTCTATTGAATATTCCTTTAATATTGTTGTGGGGGCCTGGGTATTTTTTCAAATATTCCTTTAAAGAAAATGCAAATGTGGAAACAGATGGCAAGATGCCATTATTACTTACAATTACATTAATTATTATAATATTACATTAATATGACCAAATAGCTACCAATATGTATAATAAAATCATATTTTATGAAGAAATTAATGGCATTTTTGTTTTATGTGCTTGTACAAGCAACACGTAATGCAATGTTTACAGAAGCAGTATCAGAGCTGAATCAGCATTATCGCATCTCCACTGGTTCGTTTTTCACTACCTCTTTTGTGAATGAAAAGCGCTAGTATACATGCGAAGTAGTAAGATCGCTATTAAAGCTTGCAGCCCAACCCTTGCTCTTACAAGACACAATCATCTAAATTTTTTTTTGGGGGGGCAAAAATACCTTGCAATCCTTCTAACCATGCACAATTATATGGTTAGTTAATTTTATTGTTTTCATTTAGTGAAAAATCTAATTTACCTTGATATTTTGACATATAAGAGGTAATATAAAAACATACTGTAAATTTCAAAAACTCAACTTCCTCCCAGCTTTCTGAAATGTCTAGTTTTTAAAAACTGTGCATTAATGACATCACGAGACATTGCTCAGTTGCATTTACATGTCCCACAACATGTGTCATCAGACCCTTGGCCCCGCCCACTAGTGCTCAGTTTCTGTAGTAAACAGAGGGAGAGAGACAAACTTGGTGTTACCAACTATTCTTGAACACCAAAGGGGACCCTTCTGGACTATTTTGAATATTTTTATTATTTTGCATATAACATGCATTACACAGACAACTTTGACCATTGTCATGTATATCGTGCCACTTTTAAAAGATACAGAAATGTAGATGCCATTCACTTTAATTTAGCTGCTCTGCATCTTGCGCCCATTTGCTCTGATTTTAATCGTTGGTTTATGTAAACAAGCACTAGCTGGATTTCTTTGAGCGTTTGGATACGTTTCTGGCATTCTGCGCCTCAGTGCACCAATGTGTGTGCATCTTGTTCATCGTGCTATGGACCGTGTATGTGCGAATATCAGCATGGGCTGCTTGTGAACCAGTCATAATACAATTCAAGGTTCACAAAGGAACTGTTATTGAAGAATGGGGCAGTTGAAAACTCTTAGACTTGACCGCATAAGAGTGAGTAAACAGTTTCATTCATGAATTTTTCAAATATCGTGACTCATGACTATTTGATAGTTGTGGTGCTGATTAGGGTTGTGCCGATGGACGATGATATCGTCCATCGTGATGGCTGATCAATATCACGATGTAGAGCCACCATCGTGATGCCACGCCCCCTTTTGCGAGTCTTGCTAGTGTGACTCACTAATCCTAGTCTCTTCTATAGTTAACCTAAAAACTTTGCAGGGATTGCTCTGTAAATTAAATTGAGAATATAACTAATGCATATATGCTATTTTAAATACTGTAGTATATGCCAGAGACGTGACATGTTAGTCTGTGAAAATACCGTGTCAGGCAGGCTACACAAATATTGATCTTGACATTGTTAGCTTCTTTTTTTTACATGTCTTACACTGTACATTTAGATTAAAATATTTTATGTTGTAGGCTACAAGAAAATAGCCTTTATTAATTAATTATTAGTAGTTGTAGTGTCTCAGAAAATCCTGCTCATTGTCACATAGCTCTTGTATACACTGAAGCGGCAGTTTAAGATAAACCCAGACCAGCGAACGTCAAATAACTTTTGTCTGGTTAATACTTTTAAAGAAAAATTTCCTTGGCCATAAATCCATAATGTCAAATCAAATGAAAGAAACAAGGTGAATATGAATAACACACATTTATTAAAACATAGAAGAACAACAAATAAAGAACAAGAAAACGGAACAACACTCAGACCGAAACTCGGCATTAACATTTCACTTATAATTAGCAGCACAATTAACTTCAGCACAGGCTACAAAATAAATTATGTTATTGAAATATTGTAAAGTGGTCATATGAACTACACAAATGAACGTTTAAAAAATAAAATGCAAAATCGAATAGCTCCAGAACGGATGGCTGAAAAATGCGTAAAGAAGTCTAATATCTTTCACCATAGACCATGTTTAAATTTCGATGTTTCTGGCCAGAAATACCAACATATTCACTTTATCTGGTTTTAATAAGCTGCGGATTGGAGTAACTACACTACCCGCTGTGCTGAAGACCCGCTCTGATGGAGTACTGGTAGCACATATGCACAGATATTTCCGTGCTAATCTTGCCATGAACGGAAACCTTTTGTCGTTCGTTTTCCACCAAGTCAGCGGGTCCTCTTCCCCATCAATGGCCATTTCCTGCAGGTACGTGGTCATTTCTGCCTCAACCTTTTGTTCATCAGTGAGTAAAATAACGAAATTATAATTTTTCATATAATTTTTCCAAACTGTGCTTTTAAACACAATACATGTGGATGGGGACTTCAAAAGCACAAAGAAGTAACTCATAAATAGATAGATTGATTTGCTCACATTTTGCGGGGACAAACTTTATAAATTGGCATACTACACAATTTCTGACTGTAATTGCAGTGCGTGCGGGTGAAGTCAGATTGCTAGGGTGGGGATTAAATATGCAAATAAGTACTGCACACCTGTGTGTCAGAATCAAGTTCTGTCAGAAATACATCAGGTGTTCCAGCTGGCCAGTCCACTCCTGCTTGTGCCAATCCATGTTTGCGAACATATGTTTGTGTGTCGGTGGGTGGGTGTATGTGTGGCAACTTCAACTTTCATCTCAAACTGAGTACTGGACATTTTAGTGTGATAACTGAGCACCCTTAAGCCAGACTCATTCATTCAGGACAATTGTTCTTCCATTTGTAAACTCTCAAGTCCTTCTGTCTGCTAAATGGCAAGTGACATATTTAGTTTCAGTAGGGGGCAGTACAGATACATGGTTGATACAAGGGTGAACAAAATAATGGAAACGTTTTAATAAGGGGTTAACTTTAAAGCAGTCACAATTATGACACAAAGGCATGCCATAAAGTTAATTGATAATTAGCAGAAAGTGTCAGCAATTAAAAGAGGTTTTTTTTAGCCACTTAATGAAGTCCCAAATGTGCCACATATTTACTGTACCATACCAAATAGATAGCACACCTAAGGCTGAAATACAAAACAATATCGAAATTGTCTGTACTTTAATTGCTTTGGGCTGAATTAATTGCAGAACGTTAATATTTAGGGTTTTTAAAAAAATCCCTAACCATATTGTTTGAGGAATATAAATTCAGCGCTGGATTGCTAGCAGTGTTACTACTGCATATGCCAACATTGTGTCAGCAAAGAGTGATATTGGTCTCAAATCATACTATAAGTTTGGTGACAAGGATAGATGGTAAACTTTCGAGAGTTGTTGCTAAATGGTCTAAAATGTTGTACACACAGTTCAGGACTTCGGGAGGGACTGAAATGTGTTTAACTCTCCCTTAATAAGAGGTTCTGGCTCTTGTTCTTAAAAATTAAAGTTAATTAATAACTACATTTTCATTCCAGTTGGCTGGTTTCCTCAATAGATTTGGAGTCTAGCCCTGCCTCATTAGAACTAAAGTTTGTTAGTGCTTCAATTTCTAGACTAAGAGTAAATTTCAGGAAATGTGGAATCCACATTTTTCTTTTCTGAAGTTCAAGGATATGCAAAAGGCAAGACAAGAACACAGTATCATTTCAACCTTTTATTTTATTTTTTACATGTTACTTGAAGGTGATGTGTCATTTTTTTCAATGGCAAAGGAATAGTTCATCCCCAATATTAAATTTCTTTCATTTTTTGACATACCCTTATACCGTCTCAAACTCCTATGACTTTCTTTCTTCTGCTGAACACAAAGGTATTTTGATGGTGATATGAGGTGAATATATCCATACAATGCAAGTCATTACTTTCTTCTATCCCAGCTTAATATGCAGAGACAACTATAAGTAAGCAATTCATAGGTTGATTCCCCCAAAAATATAAATATCTGTGATACTATCAAAACATTGCTCTGTTTATTTAATCATCCATACCAGCAGACATAGTAGATAGTGAGCAGGACTTGAACGCAATCATTATTTTTGCAAAAGAGTTGTGTATGACTTTCTTAATTTCTTCATCTTCATTTGTGTTGAGCAGAAGAAAGTAAGTCATGCATATCTGGGATGGCATGAGGGTGAATAAATGATGAGAATTTTTATTTTTGGGTGAATGATCCCTTTAACATAATTCATGTTTTAAATGTATTCTACATATTTATTTTTTATTTTGTAATCAAAGTAATTAAAAGTAATTCACTTAAATGAAATCAGTAACTGTAATTACATGAATTAGAAATGTAAAGCTCTACATAATTTTTGTACTAAAGTAATTTGACTGTAATTTACACCCAACACTAATCCATTATTTTGCTTGTTTTTTGTTTAACATAATGGCTTAAAAATTACATTGTGGAATGATCGTAATGGTCTGCGTAATTTTGACCAAAAAAAGAACATGAAAGTCGTCATTTTAACCACAAACCTCAATTTACTTAAAATCGAAAACTGTCATAATAACCCATTGGAAACTTCCAAGGCAATTCATGGCTTGAAAACTCAAATTGTTTCCTTGGTTTTTGGACTACAGCCTGAGAAGCTCTATTCTGTTTGGTTGCGCTAGTGGGGCTGAAATTATAAACGTCACCTTTAAAGTAGCTCTACTGATCTTTGGGCTCTCTAGCCACATCTGGGATTGAAACTCAATTTATTGCGCAACCTTAATTCATTCCACACTGTACCAATGTCTCAGAAGTCAAAGTTTGCTGGTTTGAAAGTGTTTTGGATGGTTTTACCTCATCATGTATAGGTAAGTGTCGCTTTCACAACTGTCACTTCTGTAACAACAGTTTTTACTTCATTTGAGAACAAAAATGATTTAAATGTTTTTTGGAAAGTATCAAGCTGATTCGCAGAAACTGGTTGAGATAGACGGAGTACACATTGAAAATGTTCAGGAAATAAAATTTTTAGGTGTAACGATAGACAACAAGCTAAGTTGGAATGCCCACATCAGACATATTACAACTAAAGTCTCCAAAAGCCTTGCCATAATAAGTAGAGTTAAGCATATTCTTGATTATAATGCACTCCATACCCTGTATTGTGCTTTAATACAGCCATATTTAACCTACTGTGTAGAGGTATGGGGCAATAATTACAAAAATGTAATACAGTCACTTTTTTTGCTACAGAAAACAGCTATACGAATTATACACTAGGCGGCCTATTTCGAACACACAAATCCACTCTTTCTTAAATCAAAGCTATTAAAAATGCAGGATCTTGTAAAACTATATAATGCACAGTTCATGTTCAAAGCGTATCACTATTTATTACCTGTGAACATTCAAAATATTTTTTCTCATAAGGAGCATTCGTACAGTTTGAGAGGATTAGGAAACTTTGTGGTCCCAATGGCGGGTTCCACCAGGAGGAGTTTTTCTATGTCTGTTTGTGGGGTTACTTTGTGGAATAATCTGGGGCTTGAATTAAAGCAGTGTCAAGGCATTCACAATTTCAAACGTCTTTACAAACGAAAGGTCTGGTTCCATTACAATGACATTGTGGTTTGATTGTATTCATGTTGTGTGGATTGTTGGATTAGTTATTATTTAGTTACCCTTGTGGTATTCCGTCTACCATTGTTGGTAGTTGAAAATCATTGTTATGTACTCTTGTGGTATTCCATCTACCATTGTTGGTATTTGAAAATCATTGTTATGTACCCTTGTGGTATTTCGTCTACCATTGTTGGTATTTGATTATCATTGTTACCTGTGGAAATATCTGTATATTATGAATATGTATGGTATGAATGTGTGGTTTTGACTTGTGCAACCACTGTTTCTAAATGAGGTATTATTATTACTATTATTATTATTCTTTTTTTATTTTTTTTATTATTATTATTTTCTCTTTGAGATTATTGATGATGGAAGCAGCTATTGTTTGTTTGTATAAATTCTTTGATACACTGGGGTGGGGTTTAATAAGTTTGACTTCTTCCCACTCCATTTTCAAGCATAAGTGTATAAGTTATTATTATTGTGTATCTTTTCTGTTGTCACACTATTTTTGCTGGAAAATAAATAAATAAATAAATGTAAATATGACATGTTCTTCGGAATGCCAACCCTTCTGCATTATCTGGCTATCATTATTTCTGGATTGTGCATTTCAATTCACAGAGTAATTAGTACAAAGTGTGTTGATAATTAATTATAAATGAAATGTTGTGGGGGCCTGGGTATTTTTTCAAACAAATGAAAGCCCAGAGTCCATAAAATAATTTGTTTACTTGAGAAAACAAAGACGGAAAAATTATAATAATGCATGGCCACCATCAGCTTATATATTTTTATAGCATTTGTCATTATTTTTGCAATATATGGTCATTTAGTGATGCTGGTGGTGCAGAAGTTATGCACATAAAATAATATATTAAAGAATAAACAAAGAAAAAATTAAGCAAAGTATGAATGCTTTTCAGGATACCTCACATTTATTCTAAAATGAGCCCCTCTCTTTCTGCAGTTTTTCCCTTATATCCTGCTGCTGGTGGCAGTATCGGTGTACATGCCAGGATTGTTTTGGCGGTTCACGGGAGCCCCTGTGCTTTCTTCTGATCTGACTTTTATAATGGAAGATCTGGACCGTTCCTACAACAGAGCAATCAAACTGGCCAAACACCTTCACACTTCAGGAGCACTGGACTCCCAGTCGGCCCGGGTGGACTCGCACAGGTGGGCAGCGCACACAGAGCAGAGCAAATGCCTAACAGTGATACTTGAGTTTAGTTTGCACAGATACTCGCCACATACGCACATGAAATACACACAGAGCTGTCTGTTGGTTAAGTGCAGCTGCACTTCTTAGAAGCTATTGACGCACACAAAATAACCTGCCACCATACAATACATATCTCTTTTACCATAATTCTCTCAGCCATATATTGGTTCATTAGAGCTAATCCAGATGAACTGAATCAATCGGACCATTCAGTAAACTGAAAATCTTCAATACATTTAAAATGTATCTACTGTACAGCGTTTCTCAATCGATTTGACGTGTTTCTCCAAACTCTGGTCAATACTCTCAAAGAGATTAACACAGCCATATGAAAACTTTTATAAATGTTGTAAACAGATAAAATATGAAAATTTTGTGGAAACAAGAAATGAAAAGATGAAAAACAAGATGAAGAAGAGGTTCAAACTGAGAAGAGGTAGAGTGGGTAAAGGAAGAGGAAATAGGAGGAAGAAGTGATAAGGAAAGGGGAAGGTTTTCCCAGCTCTTTCAGGAGTGAGGATTGAAAGGCTTGAGGAAAGCCCAAATGGAGTGAATGATGGTGAGCAGAGAGATGACAGCAGGGTGGAAAAGTAGATTAAAGAAGAGGCTCAAACTATCTGTATTATATCATTAATCATGATCTCTGAGACACTAAGAGTTTGGCCCAATGTGAGCAGATCTACAGTGCTTCAATCTCAACAAAAAGAATAAGAGGGAACGATGGCATTGGTCTGCATGTCACAATCAATCTCCATAATTAAAGTCTGTGCTTTATTGTGCTGTCTTAGGTTTATAAAATAGTGAGACTGCTATTTTTTAACAGTAAACCTCCTCATTCTCTTTCAAGAGGAAGAGCAGGAACAACTAGATATTTAGAGTAATTTTATGAAAATGCATAAATAAATGGTCTTTCTTGTGGATATTTATGATAAATGTGTTATTTCAATAATAGAGTTTTGTGCCTATAGCCGAATATAATATGTGAGGGTGGGCAATATGACCAACATCTTCTAACACGATATGAGTAATTTTATATCACCAAAGCGATATATATCACGATATAGTAACTATTTAGAAAAAAACAAAATACAAAATGGTTGTAATATCTATTTTTTGGGGGTAATTATGTCAGTGAATTAAATACTTTTTAAAACATTCCCTCTTAAATAATTTTCTCTTTGTTTAGAGCTTGGCAATAGGCCTTTTCTGTATATCAAGGCACCATTTTGCGGCCCT
This sequence comes from Xyrauchen texanus, assembly GCF_025860055.1. Taxonomy (NCBI): domain Eukaryota; kingdom Metazoa; phylum Chordata; class Actinopteri; order Cypriniformes; family Catostomidae; genus Xyrauchen; species Xyrauchen texanus. The sequence continues at coordinate 3,999,301 of NC_068313.1, read as the reverse complement.
CTTCAGCCAGTCGCGGCACGTTCGACATAATGCGTCAGCCCATTTCAGCGTATTGCCACCCGTTCGACTCCGTTTCACAGGGAAAAGTCCCGGTTCTCTCTATATCCAGTCTGCCCCTGACCCACAAATATTTTCTTCAATCCTGTCTGTCTCACGTGAAGCCCTGCCCACTGAGAGATGATAACACTGCGTACATTAGTATTTATGTCACGATATACTCTATATCAAGTCAAGTCAAGTGGTTTTTATTGTCGTTTCAACCATATACAGTTAGTACAGTATACAGCGAAACGAGACAACGTTCCTCCAGGACCATGGTTCTACATAAAAACAACATAGGACAAACACAGGACCACATGAGACTACACAGCTAAAAAAAGACCTATATAAAATACCTATATACAGGTGAAACTCGAAAAATTTGAATATCGTGCAAAAGTTCATTAATTTCAGTAATCCAACTTAAAAGGTGAAACTAATATATTATATAGACTCATTACAAGCAAAGTAAGATATTTCAAGCCTTTTTTTTTATATAATTTTGATGATTATGGCTTACAGCTTATGAAAACCCCAAATTCAGAATCTCAGAAAATTTGAATATGTGCTTTCCTCAGCCTTCGAAGAAAGTAGAGACGCTGCTGGGCTTTCTTGGTGATAGAGCTGGTGTTGAGGGACCAGGTGAGGTTCTCCGCCAGGTCTTGATGATCTCCACAGAGGAGCCGTCGATGTTCAGCGGAGAGTGTTCACCCTGTGCTCTCCTAAAGTCAATAACCATCTCTTTTGTTTTGTCCACATTCAGGGACAGGTTGTTGCTCTACACCAGACCGTTAGCCGCTGCACCTCTTCTCTGTATGCTGACTCGTCATTGTTGCTGATGAGACCCACCACGGTCGTGTCATAGGCGAACTTGACGATGTGGTTCGAGCTGTGCATTGCTGCACAGTCGTGAGTCAGCAGAGTGAACAGCAGTGGACTGAGCACACAGGCCTGAGGGGCCCCCGTGCTCAGTGTGGTGGTGGTGGAGATGCTGTTCCCGATCCGTACTGACTGAGGTCTCCCAGTCAGGAAGTCCAGGATCCAGTTGCAGAGGGAGGTGTCCAGGCCCAACAGGTTCAGCATTCCAATCAGGTGCTGAGGAATGATTGTGTTGAATGCTGAGCTTAAGTCTATGAACAGCATTCGAACGTATGAGTCCTTTTTGTCTAGGTGGGTGAGGGCCAGATGGAGGGTTGTGGCGATGGTGTCGTCCGTTGAACGGTTTGGACGGTAAGCAAACTGCAGTGGGTCTAGTGAGGGGGGCAGCTGGGTCTTAATGTGCCTCATGACGAGCCTCTGGAAGCACTTCATGATGATTGGTGTGAGTGCGACGGGACGGTAGTCGTTGAGGCAGGACACTGAAGACTTCTTTGGCATGGGGATGATGGTGGTGGCCTTGAAGCACGTTGGAACGACGGCGCTGCTCAGAGAGATGTTGAAGATATCAGTAAGAACATCTGCTAGCTGGTCTGCACATCCTCTGAGCACTCTGCCAGGAATGTTGTCTGGTCCAGCAGCCTTCCGTGGGTTGACTCTACGTAGAGTTTTTCTCACATCCGCCGTGGTAAGACAGAGCACCTGGTCGTTGGGAGGAGGGGTGGTCTTCCTCGCCACCACGTCATTCTGCACTTCAAACCGAGCGTAGAAGTCGTTCAGCGCATCTGGAAGGGAGGCATCTTTGTCACAGGCAACTGATGTTGTCCTGTAGTTGCTGATGGCCTGGATGCCCTGCCACATGCGCCGCGTGTCACCGCTGTCCTGGAAGTGACTGTGGATTCTCTGGGCGTGTGCACGCTTTGCCTCTCTGATGGACCGAGACAGTTTGGCCCTAGCTGTTCTTAGGGCTGCCTTATCGCCTGCTCTGAAGGCGGAGTCTCGGGTCCTCAGCAGCGTGTGCACCTTCGCAGTCATCCATGGCTTCTGGTTGGAGTGTGTGGTGATGGTCTTGGAGAAAGTGACATCATCAATGCACTTGCTGATGTAGCTGGTCACTGATGCTGTGTATTCCTCCAAGTTGGTAGAATCGCCATATGTTGCAGCCTCCCTGAACATGTGCCAGTCAGTACACTCAAAACAGTCCTGAAGAGCAGAGATGGCTCCTGCTGGGCAGGTTTTCACCTGCTTCTGAAGTGGTTTTGTGCGTCTGACGAGCGGTCTGTATGCTAGATTTAACATAACAGAGATGTGGTCTGAGTAGCCGAGGTGGGGGCGGGGCTCCTGGAATGTTTGTGTAAACAAGATCAAGCGTGTTCGCCCCTCTTGTTGCAAAGTCCACATATTGATGGAATTTAGGGAGCACTGTCTTGAGATTCGCATGGTTGAAATCTCCAGCGACAATAAAATGTCCATCGGGGTGAGTGTTCTGCAGTTCGCTCATCGCCCCATACAGTTCACAGAGCGCTTCCTTAGCGTTAGCGCTGGGAGGAATGTAAGCTCCGGTTATGCAAACAGTGGTGAATTCCCGTGGTAAATAAAAAGGTCTGCATCTAACAGTCACAAGCTCCAACAGCGATGAACGGTAACTAGAGACTAGCATAGAGTTCTTGCACATTCCGTGTTGATGTAAACAAACAAGCCACCACCGCGAGTCTTACCGCATAGAGCTGTATTTCTGGCGGCACGAAATGAGGCGAGCCCATCTAGCTGAATGGCGGCGTCCGGAACTCTGTCGCTGAGCCACGTCTCCGTGAAAACAAAGACGCAGCAGTCTCTAAACTCACACTGCGTAGCCTGCTGGAGTCGGATATAGTCCAGTTTATTGTCCAGGGAGAAAACATTTGAGAGCAGGATAGACAGGAGTGCCGGCTGGCTAGGGTTTATTTTTAGCCTAGCATGGACCCCCGCCCTCTTGCCGCACTTCCGCTTCCTCGCACACCGCTTACGACGTCCTCTCCCCCGGCCACCGGCATCAGGCGACGCCGAGGACTGCAGGCCTGGTCTCCGCATCAAGCCGAGTATGCGTAGCGCCTCCTGCAGGTCATCATGCAGCTTGGTTTTTGCATGAGTCTTATACTTCAGTAGTGTCTGGAGATGGTAGACACGAACACCGGTTGCTCCGATGTCCATGTGTCGCAAAAGTCAGGCTTTTTAACAAAAATAGCACCATTTTGGATCCGGAGTGGCCGCTGCGTGCTACCGCGCCGCCATCTTGGACAATTATAGCAAAATCTGTATCGATTGACACTTTATATCATCGCCATGATATATATCGTCATATCGCCTAGCACTAATATTATGAATTCAGTAGAGAACACATCTATGGTTTTGATATTAGTATTTAGTTTTAATAAATGCATTATCAGAAAAGAATACAGTGTTTCATTATGTAATTAAAATGCGAATTGTTTTGCGAGCATTGACTTTGTTTGGAGTAATGTATTAAATCAATTGAAATAAACTGTAATAACTCAACTTTTAAACCGAATTGATGGTATAAAGGAACACATTTGGTGTAATGCACTAATGTTTTGGGTTATCCTATTAATGCATGTTGTAGCTCATTAAATGAAATTAAATTGACTCCCATCCTATATAAATGTTGTTAAAGGTTCAGTACAAGTTAATCTTAATCGACAGCATTTTTGGCATAATATTGATTACACAAAAATAAAACCTTAACTAAAAAAAGCTAATTATCTCTAATGTGATCACACCCACGGGCAGAGGGCGCTATTCATATGGTAATGTGCTGAGACGATCAATGTAAATGGTAAACGCCCCCGACTGTGCCTTAAAAACATCTAGTTCAGTCACTTTTCTGCGCATTTGGAAGATTGCACGATACACAAGTGAGAAAGCTCCTGGATTGTGACGAAGTGTTAACATTTTCCTTTTTCTTTTTTAAGTGGGACTGTTTCCAGACTTGCCAGCCAGGATTCAGAGTATTGAAATATGACTCCTAATAAGCAAGTTTTAGTTGCATTTAAATGCTGTTTCGGCTAAAGCAGGCATTTAAATTGGATGCTGTATGATATAAATATGATATGTAATATGATATAAAAATAATATGAATGTTTAGATCATATTTTAACTAGTGTTTATGCTGCCTCATTATCATCAACAAAGCTTGTGCTTGCAAAAATGTGTTCGGCTGTAAATGTGTCAAATGTGATATAAATATGTCCATATTAGAAAATCAGCATGTTATAATGATTTCTGAAGGATCATGTGACACTGAAGACTGCAGTAATGATGCTGAAAATTCAGCTTTGATCACAAGTTGCATTTTACAATATATTCAAATAGAAAACTGTTCTTTTAAATTGTAAATAGTTCACAATATCACTGTTTTTACTATATTTTGGATCAAATTAATGCAGTCTTGGTGAGCAGAAGAGACTTCTTTTAACGGCAATGTAGGTCTAAAATTAAGTAAAGTCTTTGTGTAAAGAAAATGTATAGTCAGATTACTTCTTTTAACTTGACTTGATTTTGAACATTAAGTCTCCTCACATTTATTCTCTTTCTTTCACATTCCTCATTGATAGGCCCAGGGGAGGGGTCTTTGTCTCCTCAGGTGTGAATTATAATCAATATTCATGGTAATTCACACCTCCTTGCATATGACCTTTCTAAAAGTGTCTTACAAAAGTTAAATTACTGAATGAGTGATCAGGATGGTTTTCACACCATTTTGTAGCAACAACCCAGTTTGTGCTGAATACAGTGTTATCAGACATTAGCCATTAATATGTTTTTAAGCAACTGAAAAAAGCACAAATGTCAAGGCATGTCAAAACTTCTCCAGGGCCCAAAACACCCTCAGACCCCAGAGGGTTAACTTGTATTGAACCCTAAATATTCCTTTAAATTGGTGATTTTTTTTAATAATATGAATACGATTACTCTGTCTCTGTTTTTATTGCATGTATTGAGTGTTTCTTGCATGATAACATTTAATACCATTATGCTAATATGTTTTGTTCTTTAGCTCTGTGCTGGACCTTACCGAAAGCTGTTTCAGATATCCTCTGGTCGAACAGTACTTGAAGACCAAACGCTTCTCTCGTGGACTACTGGTCCAATATCTCATGTGCCGCGGAGTCACCTTCTTGGCCCTCCTATTAGCATGCGTCTACCTTTGCTATTACATCCGCCTCTCCATCACAGATGAGTTTCAATGTGACATCCGGTCTGGAGTGGTTATCAATGACTCCTCAGTACCCCCGGCCATGCAGTGCAAGTTAGTTGCTGTTGGCATCTTCCAGCTACTGAGCTACATCAACCTGTTTGTGTATTTGCTGCTGTTGCCATTTTGCTTGTATGCCATGTTGGTTCCATTCAGAAGGACCACAGGATTCTTGAAGCCCTACGAGATACTGCCCACGATAGGGGTAATGCAGTTTGGGAGGCTGGCCTGGGATGATCTTGCTTTATATTTGCTGTTTCTGGAGGAGAACCTGAGTGAGCTGAAGAGTTACAAATGCCTAAAGGTGCGTTGATCAGGTTGCTTTATTTGTTGGGGGCATTTGGGGAAAGATTCCAGATACATTGTGGTGACTACACAATCGCAAAATACACGAAATGCACAATCGAAGGAATAATGTCTCAAAACGGCAAAAGGTTTCTGTAAAGGGTAGGATTAGGGTATATTCCCCACTTTATATGTGTTACTGGGTTGAACGTGCAACAGCAATCGCTTGAGTAAGAATGTTCCAGGATCCAAGATACTCGTGCAGAAAAAATAAAAAAACACTCTGTGACTACATCTGTGATTAACATAGCTTTTTTGTTAATTTCATGGCATTGTCTTGTTTGTCTGTTTATGTAGGTGTTAGAGCTGTTGAAGGAGGATGGAGAAGTGTCATTCGACATCATGCTGTTGTTGCGTAATCTTGGACAGGTAAAAACAGACATGGTGGATAGCAGATTGCCTAAAGACGGGAAAACCTCAAACATCAATGGCACAGAGATGAAAGGTGTGTGTCTTCTGATTTAAAAAAAAATTTAATGGAAAAAAAAAAGAAATATATATATTTTTTTTTTTTACATTTATAAATTCACAGGTTAAGATTATACATCACAGTTGCAGCCTGAGAGGTTGGTTCAGTTCTCATTCTCTGAAGGTGCCTGCGTTAACTAGATCCCTCTGTGTCATGACATTAAATGACCCATCACTAGATCCCTCTTTGTCATGACATTAAATGACCCATCAAACATCAAAATCGCTGAATGATTTTTGAATAAAACAAAAAAATATATATTTTTCCTACACTGTTTACAGGGTTCGCACAAGGTCCTTATGGTGCTTGAATTTCAATTTTAGACATTTAAGTACTGGAAAACCTGGTACCAGTTGCATAAAACTGTTTATTAGTAGTCTTACAAGTTCGTTTTGGTACGCATTTACAAGGTAATTTTGGTCTTAACCTTTTCAGTCAGTTGCATAACTAATTTAAGATCATAATGTAAGACAGCACACACATGGAATAACTTTGGTTACCCTTCTGTCACTCAGTTGAAATTGTGTCGATTGTAGTGACACAAGGGGTCTCTTCTGAGAGCCTCATGTACCTCTGAACTTGAGAAAAGGCCAATGTCAAATTGGCAGACAGAATTTGCATGTCCCGCCTCCGGACATACTAGTATAAAGGTGAGCGGGCGGGCGTCTGTCAGACAGATTTTTTCTTCGGAGCCGAGCGGTTGTGTGATCAGTGAGTTCTGTGTCATGACTGCTTCACCCACCTCTGCAAGAGAGCTTTCTGTTGGATCTGACGGCGCATTCCGGCGGCTTTCTCTTCTCTGCACGCTGTGCAGACTCTGCCCCTGGGCGATTCCACAGCGCTTCTCTCGTCTAAAAGAGTTTGTTTCTGGTAAAAGAGCAACATACACAAGCGAGCATTGAACGTCCTTTTCAGAACGCGTCTTTTAAAAATTCCCTTCCACCGCTGTTTAATTCCTGGATGTGGTCGGTATGAACAACATTTCTTGCTTTTTTTATTATTTGGGTTCAAATCACAAAATATGTTCATTAAAATAGATTTTGAAGCATTTTATTTGTCTAATATGCTAATATTTTCACCGAAGGAAAACGTGATGAGCAACAGTTGTCTGACAAGTCGTTCTGTCTTTTCCCACAATGCAATGTGAATTAGTCTTACTAAAGACAACTGTGAGCTTGTTTTATGCAACAGGCTTTCTCTGGCATCTTTAGGTAGACGACGTCGAAGTTAATGGCTATGCAAACGGCCCCTGGAAAATTGCCTCGTTTTGTTGAGAAGTGCTTGAGATTAAAACAGATTCCGTGTAATGTGTTTCCTTCAAAGATGAGATCGACACACTCCACTTTAATTGATACACATGTCTTTTAATATCCTTTCTGTTTTTTTACAGTCAGTTTCTAAAAAAGTTTCTTTAAAAAGATTAAAAACATTTTTATCACACATCATGGATGCAGTAAAGAAACTGAGAGACTCCTGTCTCATTAATGTTCACTGAACCGGAACCCTGCGAGAGGCTTTTTGAACTCTTAAAGAGATTGTACCATGTGAGTGCTTTTTATTCAAAAGGAATGTAAAATGTATGTATATATTATTTCAAACAGTGAAAGCTCATTTCAATATTATACATACAATTTCATGTTATAATATCAATTGATAGAATGTTTAATTACATTTTTTTAGAAGTTAAAAAGTGATTATAATAATGATGACAAACAATTGATAATTTATATTTTATTAAAAATTATATATTATATTACCAAATCATCATCAACAAAATGTAAATTGTAGGGATGGAACAATACCTTTTTTTCTCTTCCAATACCTTAACTGTCGGTATCGGCCGATACCAGTGTTGTTGTTTTTTCTTAATGAGATTAGAACATCTATAATTCACTGTGTGGAACTGATTGGGAGTACTCCTTTGTGTAAAGAAACAAAAACCTCTGTGCTATACTTTTTCATTATGAAATAGGAAAACAAAGAGGTTTCAGATCTCTCTCTGTCTCTCTCTCGCTCTCTCTCTCTCTCACACTCATTTATTTTAGTTTTATTAGTGTATCAATCCACTTTTCAATCACACAGTAATTTCTGGAACCCAATTTGTTTTATTGTAGTTTCTAATGATAATAATAATTTTGCTATACATTGGTGATGCATTTCAGTTGTAATTTCTTATGGCTTTTATTTTGAAAGTCTGGCGCCGAGTGCTCCAGGAAGTCTGTGTTTGAGTGTTTGTAGGCTAATTCATAGTAGTGTATTATGCTTCTCATTCAACATCTAGTAAAATGCTTATCCGGTGCCGTTCTCATTTCATGTTATATAGGCGGACCGAACTATTGATCATCTACATCTGAGATGAAGTATGTGTACATATTCTGCTGAGCAACTTATGACGAGCCTCTGCGCATGCTTATGTGTGTCAGCAGAGCGGCACTACTTCTGTAAAGTGTGGTGCCAGAGACTACTTAGCTGTGCGTGCTGACTGTATATTTATTATTAAACACAGCCTTTTGCAATCTTTTGGATGACTGTAAAAGCCTGAATAAAATGCAGTTATATGGTGATTTGAAGAATATTATTAGAGCTGGACAGTAATGTCAATGACCAACATGCTGTATCGGATTTGGATCGGACTCATCAGACCGATACCCGATCTGGGTAAAAACGGCAGTATCAGACCCTATACCGATCCAGGTATTGGATCGGTGCCATCCCAAGTAAATTGATACATGCTCATATTGGAGGTAGACCGCTATATCGGTTTTGCCGATTAATCGGTGCAAATATTTGTTTTTTTGTAACTATCGTTATCTGCAAATATCTATGCCGATAGTTGCCGTTTGTTTTCTTCTTTTTTCTCTGTGTTACTCTGTAGGTGGCACTGGCGGATTCTACAGTTAAAACGTCTTGATTCTTCAGTATAACAGAGGCCTCTAGAGGTGAAATAAAAACAATCATGTAGGGGTTTGTTGTGTCTTTGTTGTATTATTGACAAATTTCATCCATATTTTTATCCTCACTTCAATGCATATATTGATATTTTGACAAGACAATCAAGCATTTTAAATTAAAGCGAGGGTATGCAAAGAAAAAAATGCATCTATTGTGTCTCCAACTTCATATATTAATAATAATAAGCTAAATATTTTATAAATATTTATCTATATATCTTTATTGGGATTGTATTCATTTTGGATTCTTGTAGCCTCAATGTCTGTGCCTGTCACAGTAAGAAAAGACTAAGAAAATAATTTAACATTCTGTAAATCTATTTAAAATATATCTGCAAATTAATCAGTTATCTGCCATTTCCACTACTTTAGTTATCGGTATCGGTTGACCTCTACCTCTTATACTTAAAAACCATGAACAAAATTATGCAGGATAAATGAAAATGCCACCCAGGCTACATTAAATACAGGTTATGCTTTTTACTGTGTTGTGTCGCCTCTTGATGTCCAATGTAATATCTGGGTTGTAGACCACTGTTCTATGGCCCGGGGTGGATTGGCCATTTGGAGAACCAGGACTTTTCCCAGTGGGCCTTTTGTGAAACGTGGCCGAACGGGCGGCGATATGCAGAAAATGGCCAGCGACCACCCAAACTTTTGGGTTGTTTTCATGGCTAATTTCTCCTCCCAGTCCACCCCTGTCTATGGCAGTGAGAAGCGGGACATTTAGTTAAATGAACCGCTTGATGATGTAAACAAGTGTAATGTGTTTCAGAGAATTAAATTGTTTGTTCTCTATTTAATTCCATTTGTTTGTTTGTTTTTGTATTGTATCTGATTGTTTGTGTCCATGTGTTTTTCCAGAGGTTTCTCCGCTTCTGCAGAAGAACAGCTTGAGAAAGTGTGAAGATGAGAAAGTTATGCGCCAGAGGGTGATCTGAAACGCTGTTTCTATGGTTACCACACTGCCAGCATTCTGCTGAGGCTCCCAACATCTGGAAAATATAGAGGAATATATTTTCCCTGCAATAAATGCGTAATGTTTTTTTCTCAGGACACATCCTATACTATATACTACTAAAGAATGCATGCACAGCTGAGCTCCCAGAACTCGGCTTTAAGTGCTTTTTGCAAGAAAAATAAATATATAATTTGAAATATTGATGTTGTTAAGCTTAAACTCACATGTACCGATAAAAATCAAGGTTAGGAATTTTTATAGAAGATGGTGATACAAAATTATGATGCATTCAAATTCTGTTGTGCGGTTTAATATTACTTCAATGCTTTTTTTGTAGCTGAGTTTTATTTTTAAACTCCGTTTTATTGTACCTTTTAATAATAACTTTGCACAGAAGAAAATGTCTGGCTTTAACAGGGATTTTGTTATCACCATACTAAGTAAAACAGCATAATGACTGTGGGCAAGCACCTAAAGAATGCCACATTGATTTGGATTTTTAAAACTGAATGTCATGTGTATGGAAATAAACTGGAAGCGATTCCCTGATGCAGTTTTATATGCTTCTAATAGACAGAAATCAATAGTAGGACTGTGTCAATGTTGTCCTATCTACTGATGTTGAGACAATGTTGCAATTGTATATATAAACTTTTTTTCCTATTTTCATGTGTTTGTACATTATTTTGAATGTTTATTTTGAGTAGATTCAGAGGCTCGAAACTAATTACACAAGAGAAACGTTGCAGTTACTGTAACGGGGAAATGGAAAAGGAGGCGGCGTGAACTGGACGAACCATCAAAGTAATAAAAATGTATAAAAAACATTGTGATCATAACAAACATAAAGCAGCTGTATGTGGCTCTTTCCCTTTCCCAAACTGCTGCATCCGTCTGCCTTTATCCCTCTCCTCGGCTGATTAGCCCGCACACCTGGCCCTCCTCGTCACATTCCCCCCTCCTTTGCCTCAGGCCGGGGAACCCCCGGCATGACACCCCCCCTCCGGCTTTCTCCTTTGATTGCACCTACTGGCAGGCTTTTCCCCGCCTCTCTAGAGCGAGAGAGAGGAAATACCTGGTTCGCCGGCACCCAGATACGCTGTCGACACTCAGCCACTCCCCGACCTCTGTCAGACGACTTTACAAAACCTTCCATGTACTTCTCCATCTGTGCTTGAATGTGGATTCACGGGGCTAAGGTTCACTAGTGTCAGTTTGTGATTTACCTACATTTCATATTTGCATTTGGCAGACGCTTTTATCCAAAGCGACTTACAGTGCAATTATTACAGGGACAATCCCCCTGGAGCAACCTGGAGTTAAGTGCCTTACTCAAGGACACAATGGTGGTGGCTGTGGGATTGAAGCAGTGACCTTCTGATAAACAATTATGTGCTTTAGCCCACTATGCCACCACCACTGTATATATAGTGTATAAACACTGCTGTATACAACAAAATGGGAACCGCATTAGAATATTGAGGTCATGTAAAACATTGACAAAAATTTTGGAAAATGGTACATTGCTGTCTCATGTAGTGCACAGATTGATTTTGTAATTTAGTTAGCATTCAAGTTTTTTTTGCATATTTTTTCCAGAGATACCAAAGATTCTTGTGCTTTGTTTCACTCTCTTTGTTTATCTCCGAAAATAAAGTGATTGATATTGCACTTTGGGAGATCTGGAATGTTTTCCTGGTTGTGTGTATGTGTGCGTGTGCTTAGATGTTTTTGAGCTGAAGGAAAATTCTGAGTTCAATACAAAATAATTTCCTTCTGGAATCTACATAGTTCAGCTCTTTTAGTAAGCACATAAATAAAACAAATGCACATACAGTACCACTATAACACCAACAGCTTTAAATTATGGCTGTCAATTTAATGTGTTAATTCAGATTGATTAATTATATAAAAAATGAATGCTATTACTCAGATCCCAGACGGAACAAGGAATATTCCTACCATAAGTGCAATTCAAGTTTGACGTACCATCTGTTTTCTCCAGAGAGTTGTAAGTAAAACTCCAACTGTATGGGCAGCATGTATCTTATACAGAGAACAAACCACACTTATCTACAGCAGACAGCACAAGATGAGGACGCAATCTTGCATTCAAACACGGCTAGATAGAAAACAACGTCTTGAGATCCCTTCGTTTGGCTTTGAGCTCTAAGTTTCAGTCTACATTTAACTTCACACAGTGACCTTAAAACAGTATATTTACATTGATGCATCCTTAGACAAGCCCTTATAATAAATCTGACAGATTGATGAATTCAATTGCAAAATGTATTACTTGAGCTGTTGGCCAATGATTGGCTTATATTCAATAAAATGGAAATAAAACAATATATTGGATTCTAAAGTGAATTTTTGTATTGTCTTATCAATGCTTTACTTGTCTGCCTCAATAATGTAATGAATTTTAATTATCTGAATTTTAATTAGTATAAAAACATGTATAAATATTTAAATATAACTATTCATAATTATTTAATCATATATATTGAATTATTATAATTTGATTAATCACCATACTATGTTTTTCTTTTTGAAAAATGTCATCGATTGACAGCCCTACTTTAAATCTTTCTATTCTCACATGTACTACTGATATTATTCAAACATTCTGATTAGGGTTTGTTCTATAGGCTACATTAATTATTAAACTTATGCAATTAATTCAACCTAAAACACTACACACCAATTCTTTGTTGATATTTTCAGTTTAAGATGTGCTTTCTATTTTTGTATTTTGCAAACTTTATAAACAGTTTGTTTAGCCTTCAAAATTGTATAAACAGTGATGGCATGATTGTAATATTTGCATTGATTGGTGCACTCTACAAGGGCTATAGAGTCTGGCTTTTCCTCACAGAGGAATGCTGAGTATAAGAATAACATGTGTTTAGTAACATGATAGTATCCCTTAGCGTAAGCCCCATCCTACAGTTCGGTGATAGGATTCTTGCTCAATGTCAGATCCTGCTAGAATGCGATGATGGCTGGAGAAAGGAGCTTTACCCCTTACAGCAGGACGGGACCTAAACTGGTGGTGATGGGGTGGTGGGGGATAAATGCTGTGGTGGCATAACGAAGCGGTGAAGGACAGCTGTGTGGATCTTCTAAGCTGGCCCAGATGGAATCTGTGCACTTTTTTTTTTGCATATTCTGAACTGATTTTTACGGAAAACCTGCTGAACTCTGCAGAAGGGATTTTAAATAGCAAAATGTATTAAATGGACCTGAGGGTACTACAGTCTTATTGGTTGCTAAAAGAATCATGAAATTAGCCAAAATATTTCAGAAACAAACATGCACGCGATGGTGAATGTGTAGAAGTTTTATGAATGACAGATGTCACAGTTCTGCGGAAATATGTGGAGTTTTCTGCAGAGTTCTGTGTGTGCATCTGGGCCTGCTTATAAGGCATAGGCTGGATCATGATTGGATGAGATGCCTGATTTTAATGAATGAATGATGTACTCAAGTACTTCCACTTCTCAATGCTAAGGCTGGCATTCTCGTTAAGACCAGCCTTGCCTAACTACAGGTGAAGTTCGAAGTTTACATACACCTTAGCCAAATACATTTACACTCAGTTTTTCACAATTCCAGTCATTTAATTTTAGAAAACATTCCCTGTCTTCCCTGTCAGTTAGGATCATTATTTTAAGAATATGAAATGTCAGAATAATAGTAGAGAGAATTATTTATTTCAGCTTTTTTTCTTTCATCACATTGCCAGGGGATCAGAAGTTAACATACACTTGTTAGTATTTGGAAGCATTACCTTTAAATTGTTTAACTTGGGTCAAAGATTTTGGGTAGACTTCCACAAGCTTCTCACAATAAGTTGCTGGAATTTTGGCCGTTCTTCCAGACAGAACTGGCGTAAGTGAGTCAGGATTATGGGCCTCCTTGATCGCACACAAATTTTCTATCGGATTGAGGTCAGAGCTTTGAGATGGCCACTCCAATACCATGACTTTGTTGTCCTTAAGCCATTTTGCCACACATTTGGAGGTATACTTGGGGTCATTCTCCATTTGTAAGACCCATTTGTGACCAAGCTTAACTTCCTGGCTGATGTCTTGAGATGCTGCTTCAATATAATCTACATACTTTTCCTTCTTTATGATGCCATCTATTTTGTGAAGTGCAGCAGTCCCTCAAGCAGCAAAGCAAACCCATAACATGATGCTGACAACCCCATGCTTCACGGTGGGGATGGTGTTCTTGCAAGCCTCACCCTTTATCCTCAAAGCATAAGGATGGTCATTATGGCCAAACTGTCCAATTGTTTTTCATCAGACCAGAGGACATTTTTCCAAAAAGTAAAATCTTTCTCTCCATGTGCACTTGCAAACTGTAGTCTGGCTTTTTTTATGGTTGTTTTGGAGCAGTGGCTTCTTCCTTGCTGAGCAGCCTTTCAGGTTATGTCGATATACAGGCACAGATTAATGCACAGTCTTACATAGGCTGCAGTCTAGGGGCCCCACATGTGGTGCCCCGGATTGGCCAGACAATTTTTTTAATCTTAAATTTACTTCAGCTAGAACAAAAAAAGACCCTTATTGGCAATAAGAAACATAAAAAAAAATAAGCAGGTGATTGGATAGATGTGACTTGGGTCACAATCATTTTCATTTACGTCACTGTTATTGCTAGACGGCATAGCGGCAAACTGTCCGAAAGAAAGTACGATAGTGGAGCACAAAAACGGAAAATAAAAAGGTTAAAGGAACAACGTGACCAAGATATACTGAAAGAAAATCCCTAAATTGACTGTATACTTCAAGATCTTCGCACAGGAGCAGCTAATCTGCAGAAGAAATATGCAGGTGATCTAGAGGAGGATTTTGTGGATAAAATTGGACAGTTCAGACAATTTTTCAAAGAAAACGAGGACACCTCAGCAAGATCACTGCTGCAACTTATAACTTCAATCAGTGTTTCCAAATGTTGATATAGCACTCCGGCTATTTATGACATTGCCTGTAACCAACGCCAGCGGGGAGCGCTCTTTTTCAAAACTGGGACTCATTAAAAGTAGACTGAGATCCACGATGATGGGCCAAAACCACCTGTCTCTGATGCCATGGAAAATGACGTTCTGCGCAAATTGGATTTTACCAGCCTCATTAAGGACTTCTCTGCCAAAAAATAAATAAAGAAAAAATTCTAAAGGTAGGAATATGCAACAATATGTACAGATGTATTATTGTGCTGCTGTTTCATTATTGCTGTTATAATAACAGTATTATTATGTGCTGCTGCTGTGCTGTTGTTTTTATTATGGCTTTGTTTCATACACAGTTTAGTGTATTGCACAGCGGTTTGTGTCTCAGTAATGATGTTGTGATTTTGCCTCAGTAAAACAGGGTGTTCTGCACTGATGCAGATGCTGTAGCCTACATGTTGGTTTATAAAGCTAAAAGCGGTTACCAGCTTGCAGTTGAACTGTGAATGCAGGGAATTCTGTTGCTTTGCTGTTTATAGTTACATATTTAATTTGTAATTGTTTTATGGCTGTGGTGGCAGAGGGTAATATCTGGTATTCTTTACACTTACATCTTTGTTGATGTTTGTCTTGATCATAATTAAAGGGCTGCTTCTAAGCACTGGAACTTGTGCTTGTTTATATTTTTTTTGTATGTAATGTTCAATTGCTCATTTTACTTATGTGGTGTGGTGGTAATTTTCTTACTGTGGTGGTCCACCACTTTAAGGAATGTAGAGGAAACATTGTAGTATTGGCTCTCTCAATGTGTGCGTGTAGTTCACCTTACTATTTGTTCACTTTACATTTTCCAGTAAACCATAATGATTGGGGGGGGGGGGCCTCACACAAAGATCAGCCACCTTAATCCGCCTCTGTCGATATAGGACCCGTTTTACTGTGGATATAGATACTTGTCTATATTTTTCCTCCAGCAACTTCACAAGGTCCTTATCTGTTGTTATGGGATTTATTTGCACTTTTCGCACCAAACTACATCTCTGGGAGACAAAATGTTTCGCCTTCCTGAGCGGTGTGATGGCTGTATGGTCCCATGGCGTTTATACTTGTGTACTGTTGTTTGAATAGATGAACGTGGTACCTTCGTTCGGCATTAGGAAATTGCTCCCAAGGATGAACCAGACTTGTGGAGGTCCACAATTTTTCTGAGGTCATTATTTTGATATTCCCATGATGTCAAGCAAAGAGGCAATGCGTTTGAAGGTAGGGCTTAACATACATCCACAGGTACACCTCCAATTCAGTACACCTCCTATCAGAAGCTAATTGGCTAATTGTCTAAAGGTTGACACAATTTAAAGCTGCATAAAGGCACAGTTAACTTAGTGTATGTAAATTTCTGATGGCTGATATTAGTTCAATGGAAAACTTTATTATTTGATATTATATTGTACAGCCTCTAGCTGTCTTTTCACTGCATCTGACAAATGGCAGCAGATAGACCGGAAGTCATTTATTTCCAATGGAGAGGACTACAGGGGCTTCATGAGTTCCGACAATCTCCAGATGCGACATTTTCGGTTTCTATTTGAGCTTCCGATTTGAACTCGTGTGACTAGACCGAATGCGACCTCCTGACCCAAAATAATATTGCAAAACTATCAGCGTAAAGTATAGTGGATTTTGACCTAAAATGTATACTAAATGCCAGCAACTTCTGTATTTTGGACAATTATGAACATAGAACAAAGAAGTAAGAAATGATTTTTTACATTCCAAAAATGTCATAAAACGCTTTTATATTACTGTAAACATGTTATTAAATGTGTACATATGGCATTTATTTCTGCACACACAAAGCCTACACATTTCAAATCATATCTATGCATTTCTGCTTCCTATTTACACATTTGGCAGATGCTTTTATCCAAAGCGACTTACAGTGCAATTTTTACAGGGACAATTCCCCGGAGCAACCTGGAGTTAAGTGACTTACTCAAGGACACAATGGTGGTGACTGTGGGGATCGAACCAGCGATCTTCTGATTACCAGTTATGTGCTTTAGCCCACTACGCCACCACCACTTATGATTGTTGTTGCAGTTGATTATCAAAATATTAACTGTTAAAACATCAATAATGATAAATAATACTATTAGTAATAAATACTGAGTGAATAATCATCATTAATTGTATTAAATTAATTAATCTGCTCAATAAAATCGTCTTATTGTGCTCCTTGAAACAACCACACCGTCTTTTTCCAGAGCAGCCTGTATTTCTCCTGAGGTTACCTGTGGGTTTTTCTTTGTATCTCAAACAATTCTTCTAGCAGTTGTGGCTGAAATATTTCTTGGTCTACCTGGCCTTTGCTTGGTATCAAGAGATCCCTGAATTTTCCACTTCTTGATAAGTGATTGAACAGTACTGACTGGCATTTTCAAGGCTTTGGATATCTTTTTAGATAATTTTCCATCTTTTTAAAGTTCCATTACCTTGTTATGCAGGTCTTTTTACAGTTCTTTTCTACTCCACATGGCTCAGTATCTAGCCTGCTCAGTGCATCCACGTGAGAGCTAACAAACTCATTGACTATTTATACACTGACACTAATTGCAATTTTAAAAGCCACAGGTGTGAGAAATGAACCTTTAATTGCCATTTAAACCTGTGTGCGTCATGGCCTTCCTGATTTTGCCAAGTGTATCTGTTGTCCTGAGACCAACATTTTGTATGATAACCCTGGGAAAACAACTACCTAACCAACATTTGCGATGTCATCACCCAGAGCCCTGCTCCCCTGCCGATCCCTAAAAAATGTGTGTCTGTAACAAGACCAAACATTCAAGGGTATTTTTGTTATCATTATGATTTTAAAAGGAGACAAACAACTATGTGATAATAAATGGCTTCATATGATCACTATCCTTAATTAAAAGACAGGTTTTTTTTTGCATGATTAGTCATTTTCAATTTCACAATTTCTGGCAGGGTATGCAAACTTTTGAGCACAACTATACATTTCATGGGGAACTACCTAGTAGTAATTTGTAGGCTACCTATAGTGGCTTTTAAACAGACTGACTATCTGCTAAAAGGACAATAAGTGAAAGTATGTGTATTTCTATGACTGGGTCAAAATAAATGAGAAAAGCAGCACACACACACTACAGCAATGTTATAAAAAAATCAGAAGTCATGAATATTGGTAAACATGTTACAGTAACTTCACCGGACAATGTAGATATATCTCGATCGGATAACATGCGAGTATTGTTCGATTCATACAAGCATGACAAACAATATACATTTCAACAACCCTGACAACACAACATGTCGGAGCAGTATAGCAAGTAAAGAACTTCGCCAAACAGTTAACAGTTAAACATCCATTCAGACTGTAGCGATGGGGTCCTGAACTGTGCGACAGTGTCTAAGTGATGGCAGAAAGCCGGTACACTGTGTTTGATTTGTCAGATTAGACGATTAAATGAAAGTACGACACAAAACCATCATAAATACAGACATTTTCTTAGCTATACAATTATTATAATGATATGAGCTAATAACATATATGTAATAATGTTCGCTATAAATGTTTACTGCAAAGCCGTGAGTTGAAATGATCTCCTCAGTCCAGTCAGCTCTGTTGATAGCTTGAATCCACATGCAATCTATGAGAGCCCTCAAAATCATTTTTCAACAACAAAATCCGATAAAAACTTTACTGTTTGTCCACAGTTTTTTGCCACCACTTCCGTGACTTAAGCGTGACATGCCAAAGGATTGATCCCCATTAATGTATGCTCATCTCATGTCTAGTCAAGTTTATAATGTACCAAATATCTAGCATAGTAATGTATATTCATTTGTTTCTGTAACCGTCTCTCTGTTATATATTTACTTCCAAATAAAACAATTAAACATTTATTATTGAAATTGTTAGATTGCATGTTTCTACATATTATTTTCATGTTCAGTACAAATCTATTTAATTATTACCAAATCCTCATTTTGTTTTTATATTACAGTATTATTGTGTGAATAGATCTAATACTGTAGTATTACAGTTCACTTGCATTGTCCACTTAGGCTGTAGATTGTAATATACTGTAAAAATGTAGTGTTTTCAACTGAACGCATATCAGCCATTTCACGTGTTTCATCTATTATAACAATATGTGTAGTACAATATAAAGAATAATGTAAAACACTTGAATAGTCATATTAAAATATAATTAAGTGTTGTTTATCTTCTGCAAAATAAGTAATATATCAGATACATTTTAAAAAGAATAACATAATATCAACATGAAAATAACACATCATGCATTTTGGACCATTTGAAGCTTATTTAATGAAACTTAATGAACCAGGACATCCTCCCAGTAATGCATTTCAGTAATCTGGTCTTGAGGTTATGAACGCATGAATTAGTGCGACACATGCTCTCAGAAACAGAGAGCATGTGTCGTAAATTAGCAATATTTCTGAAGTGTTCTACAAGCATTGTAAATTTGATTTTCAAGAAACATAGAGCATGTGTTATAAATTAGCAATATTTCTGAGGTGGAAGATTGCTGTTCTACAAACATTGGAAATGTGATTTTCAAAGGACAGATTGGTATCAACTATAAAACCTAAATTATTTGCCGTAGATGATGATATAACAGTACATCCATCGAGAATCAGATTATATTTTAGTGGCTTTTTTTTTTTTTTTGTCGATTCCTGATAATGTCTCCCAGGGGAAGCAGATATAATGACAAAAAAAAATAAACAGATGCCCTAATAATGATCTCTGTGGCACTCCTTAATTAACTTTAGTTTGATCTGACAATTCCTTTTTTACACCGATAAAGTGGTAGCAGTCTGATAAATACGACCTAAACCATGCTAATGCTGGTCCACAAATGTCAACAAAATTCTCAAGCCTATTCGAGAGAATGTTGCGATCTATGGAATTGAAAGCAGCACTAAGATCTAAAAGCACTAGAAGAGAAAAACAGCAGCAATCAGATGATAAGAAGTCATTTGCAACTCTGATAAGTATTAACCTCAATTAAATTCTTCATATATTCCATTTCTCAGTAGAAATAAACATAGTTGGGAGGACACTACCTTTTCTAGTTTTTTCAAACATGAATGGGCGATTTGAGATCGGTCTTATAAATAGAGGATATGTTAAATCGGAGCATATGTAAAATGTTTCATTCCATTTGAATCCCCAAGGGAAAGGAAGGTCAAGAAATAGAGCATGCACACAGAGCGCTTGGTCAGTCTCTCAAAACAGGCATCAGACCCTGATCCATCCTGGCAAGATTCTTGTGGTTGGCAGACAGAGACTTTGTTCTACGAGCAGTGGTGTGATCAGTGGTGTGAGTAGGTAACTTTGTCTGGACTTAATCGATAATATAGACTACACATCGTACATTGTGTGTGGGGTTCAAGTGCCTCTTTTTTTTGTTCTGTGGGTTGTTCAGGTTCAGGTTGGAAAGTGGTCTATATAATTTTGCCTTGGGTACACAATTTATATTTGCATGCCAATATGTCACACTTTAATATAGGTAAAATGTTTCTCTCCACTTGGAATTTTAATGGGCTGGGGAACCCTAGAAACAGAGGGATGTTGTATCTTTCCTTAAGCGTAAAAAATATGATATATTTTTTCTTCAAGAAACCTTTCTTCACAGGAAGCTGAAAAGCTTGGTAGGGCATGGAGTGGGTATATGTTTTTCAGTGCAGGTTCAAGTAAGAGCAGGGGAGTCATCACACTGATAAGTAAGCATTTACAATATAAATGTCTCAAACAGATCAAATATAATTTAGGAAGAGTCATTATTGTTGTGGGTGAAATACAGGAGCAAAATCTTATATTGGCTAATATTTATGCACCCAACGCTGACAAACAGCTGGGATCCTTCATGATATGGTTTTGGGTGGAGAAATGTAATGAGCACTATCTACCACTAGGTGTCAGAGGGCACATGGCAACAGATGGTACTTCCCATTTAAATAGAACAGTGGATATATACATAAAGAAACACTTTGTAATTGAATGCGAGAAGCATCATCTCAATTTAATGGATGTAATCAGACCCTGTACACCGAAGAACTTATGCATAATGATGTGCATGAATATTTGAACCTGATTCCTGTTGGGGAGTAAACTCAGGCATGCAAACACTGTGCTAAACAGATCAACATTTGTGCACCTAAACTCAGTCACCCGCATGATGCAGCCACCATGTTGGAGATGGGCGGCCATGATGGCGTCCGGGTATATGGTAGTGTTTCGCCTGGTAGTAACCTTTCGAGGAGTTTAAGGCTAACAAGTAGATTTTTGTCTCTAAGACTCAATGTAGAGAGTTACTATTCGCCAGGTGCATCAGGCACCTCAGCCTTCTAGGGCTTCATGTCAGCTGGGAAAAGAGCAAGCTTGCCCCGGTTCAGAGCATCTCTTTTCTCGGCATAACTAGACTACAAACTAGACAAACTAGCGCATGCAGTAGGTGCTAAGGAACAACTGACTGGGTGTACCGCTTGCACTCGGTGCCTTTCCCCTCTAAAAGGTTCCCTTTTCGGCAACTCCCTGCGACGTATTTTCCGCGTCTCCCTTGGGCAGTCCCTCTATCCCTGGTCGCTGTGTTTGTAGAGCTCCTCCCTCACTAGGTAGGATCTACCACCGCGCCACTTCCACGTGTGGCTTGACAACCCATGTGACGTATTGGCTACATGTTACCTCCTCCAAACCTGAAAAGGCCGCGGCTGGCGTGGCTTGCTCCCATGATAGTCATGTCACTTGTTCCTCCCTCAGGGGTGCTGGGATCCCAAGAACTGGATATGACACTTTTTTGGGGGCCATTAGGGAGGGTTACGTGCACCGATACAGTTTGCTTCTAGCATGCGCCTGTGTCAGGAGTTCACATAACACGGTTTAGTGCATGCCGTTTTTAAATGGGACCCCTTGTGTCACTACAATCGACATAACACCGAGTGAGTGACAGAAAGGGAACGTCATGGTTACTGTTATAACCTCCGTTCCCTGATGGAGGGAACAAGACGTTGTGTCCCCCTTTGCCATGACAATAGACCTACCACCGTAAACGGCTGAACCTCATTATCGGCTCCTCAGTGCAAAAACCTGACTGACAGACGCACGTCCGCTTCCATTTCTACCCGTATGTCCGGGGGTGGGACATGCAAATTCTGTCATTGAATTTCTCATTGGCCTTTTCTCAAATCCAGAGGTATGCGAGGCTCTCAAGAAAGACCCCTTGTGTCACTACATTTGACACACGTCTTGTTCCCGCCATCACGGAATGGAGGTTACAACAGTAACCATGATGTTTTGATACTGATTTGCTAACATAAAAATATATATATATATATATATATTTATTTATTTATTTTTTTTTTTTTGCATAATATAAAATAAATAACAAAATTACTATCTCCAGAGCACCTATTTTTTTTTTTTTCTAAATATTTTTATTGAGAGAAAAAAGGCATACTTCCTCTCACAATGACACAATACAATTCACATTTTTGTACAAAGTACAAATAAACTGAACACTCCCCCCGGCTCAACATGGCTAATTCACATATATTTCAGGTTGTTTATATATTATAAAATCGAACAACAGGCAAAAATTTAAATGGGTAGTGTCTGTAATTCCATAAAATAAGAAATAAAGGGTTGCCATTTGTGGAAAAACTTGTCAGTACATCCCCTCAACGTATACTTTATTTTCTCGAGTTTAAAAAAAAACATTGTGTCCCTAAGCCACTGGGAGATGGATGGATATTTAGCACATTCCACTTCTGGATATATTACAGAAAGTCTCGACTTAGACCAAAGGACCCTATGCAAAACTTTGAATTGGATGAGTCCGAGACGAGCACAAGAAGTGGTAGACTGTATCCTATCTATAGCATGTTCCCAAAACTCTTCACTTACTTGTACTCCTAATTCCATTTCCCATGCATTCTTAATTTTGTTACTCGACTGAATGCTTAAAGCCAGAATAACGTAATATATCTTTGAAATCATTCCTCTCTGATGAGGATTATATGAGAGCAAGCTCTCCCAAGGCTGTTCTGGAGGTGCAGAGGGGAAATTAGGGAAACATCTAGATACAAAATTTTGAATTTGAAAATAGCGAAACAGATGTGTAGCAGGCAGGTCATAAGTAGATGACAGGTTGGAAAATTATCAAAGACACCATCAACATACACATTTTTGAATTGTTTAATGCCCTTGTCATACCACACTGAAAATGACGAGTCCAAACACGATGGAGGAAATAAGTGGTTATTGCATAATGGACCCAAAGAGGATGCATCTATAAATTTAAATGTCGCAGAATGATGATGACTAAATGCAGCCGGTGCCAGCCAAACATCACTTCAATCTATTATGACGGACTTCAGAGGATGAAATGATGCCAACTCCAACCTGCATCACCTTGGTCTATTTATGGACTACGATCTTGAAATGAAATGCTTAGACTAACTATTGCCAACAAAAGCCTTCATCAGCCAATTAACAAGGACAATTGCATCTATGTGAACTTCTGCAATTAATCAAGATGGACTTCAAAGACTTTGGTCATTAATCTTACAGTTCAAACACAATCAATGTTTAATCACTGACCCTTAACACCGTTTAATAATTTTAAACCATGATTTTACCTATACATAATTAATATTTACATTACATTCATAATGTTAGCCAGAAGGGAACTGGCCCCCACAGTGAGTCTGGTTTCTCCCAAGGTTATTTTTCTCCATTAATCTACATCTTATGGAGTTTTGTGTTCCTTGCCACAGTCGCCTACAGCTTGCTCACTGGGGTTATTAATACAATTATCATTTAATTATTTTTAAACACTATTAAAAATCATATCTTATCTAAATTACACAATGATGATTAATCGACTTTATAGACATTACAGTTTTATCGTCTGTTAATGCTCATATTCTGTAAAGCTGCTTTGAAGCGATGTGTGTTGTGAAAGGCGCTATACAAATAAAATTGACTTGAAATTGACTTGACTTACAGCACTGTCTAAATTACAATCTCAGGAAGTTCAGCCGAATGCTTTGAATAAATTATATTAAAAAGTGTACGTGTAGTGACTGTGACATACATAATTCACCTTTGTGTTAAATTTAGTTCTATACATTGTTGGTGATAAATGCAGTACTTTGTTCTTAGCGTTTTTCCTCATAACTGTTCAGGGATCGTGGTCCCTTTAAATGTTCTGTATGGGTGATGACGTAGGACGCTTGTCGGCGCCATTTGTTTTTCTGGTGTTTTTTCTTACAAAATAAACGACACGCGTATTTGTGTGCTCAAAGTGCGAAGTTGTCTCTTGCAAGTTACTGCAATTTCCACACTGGTGACCCCGACATTAGTCTGCTGGACGTATCCAGTGACACAACACGACCATGACTGCGAACGCTGTCACCCTCAAACTCCCCGAATTCTGGGAATCGTCCGCATCGACATGGTTCGCACAGACTGAAGCGCAGTTCGCGCTGCGTGAGATCACCGCGGATACAACAAAATACTACTACGTAGTGTCGGCTCTCGGTAATTCAATGGCATCCAGAGTGGTGAGCCTTCTAACAAATCCTCCGGAAAACGAGAAGTATGCAGCACTCAAAGCCCACCTGTTGAAAACGTTCGGACTGTCGGACGCTGAGAGAGCCGGCAGGCTTTTCTCCCTTCAAGGACTGGGTGACAGCAAACCGTCCGAGCTCATGGACCGCATGCTGGATCTTTTGGGAGAGCACAGACCCGATTTTCTGTTCATCCAGCTTTTCCTGCGTCAGCTGCCTTCACAAGTGAGAGCTGCATTAGCCAACACCACAATCACTGACTGTCGGAGACTGGCTGAGGAAGCTGATACATTTTTCCTGGCGAGTCACGGACATTGCGCGGACGCGCTTTTTCCTGCGCACATCGCTTCGGTGACACGTGACGACTCCACCTTCGTCGCGGCAACCACTTCTCGGTGGCAGTTGTCTTCTGGCCCTCAACAACTTCCAGGCTTGTGTTTCTACCATGCTAAGTTTGGAACCAAGGCTAACAAATGTCGCTCACCATGCAGTTTCAGCGGGTCGGGAAACGCCGGGGCCGGTGCTCAGTAGTGGCCATGAGTGTCGGCTGCGTAGGCAGGCTGCTTTTCATCCACGACAGCATCTCTGGACGGCGTTTTCTGTGCGACACAGGAGCACAGAGGAGCGTCCTACCTGCATCCCGTTTGGACATGGTGACCGACAACCACGGCCCCCCTATGGAAGCTGCCAATGGTAGCCCCATCCGCACACATGGAACGAGGTACATCGAATTGTGTTTAGGAGGACAGCACTTCGGCTGGAACTTTGTTACCGCAAAGGTTGCCGTTCCCCTCCTCGGCGCTGATTTTTTGTGTGCACATGGACTGTTGGTGGATGTAAAGAATCGCCGTCTGATTGACGCCGTCACGTTTTGCTCTTATACATGCACGCTCAGCGGGACCGACTCCATACGGCTGTCTAGCATGCTTTCAACTTCTGATGATTTCCAGCGTCTGCTTGCCAGTTTCCCAGCCCTCACTCAGCCCACTTTCTCTGCATCTGCCGTGAAGCATGGTGTGGAGCACCATCTCGCCACCACTACGCCCGCGCTCGGCGCCTCGACCCAACCAAGCTTGCCGTTGCGAACATGGAACGCCAGGGAATAGTTCGCCGATCCGACAGCCCATGGGCATCGCCCCTCCACATCGTCCCCAAACCTGGTGGTGGCTGGCGCCCGTGTGGCGACTACCGGCGCCTTAATGAGGCAATGGCGCCTGACCGATACCCAGTCCCGAACATACAGGATTTTTCAGCACACCTGTCTGGCAAGGTGATTTTTTCTAAGGTGGACCTTGTTCGTGGATATCATCAGGTGCCGGTACATCCACTGGACATTCCCAAAACGGCGGTGATCACGCCGTTTGGTCTGTTTGAGTTCCTGCGCATGCCGTTCGGCCTTAAAAACGCCGCCCAAACTTTTCAACGCCTCATGGACTCTGTTTTGCGGGACCTGCCTTTTCTTTTTGTGTACTTGGATGACATTCTAGTAGCGAGCACGTCCAAGTCTCAGCACCTGGCGCACCTCCAAACCCTTTTTGAGCGGCTTAGCCAACATTGACTGATTGTCAACCCCGCCAAGTGCCAGTTCGGCCGCTCCACCATTGACTTCCTTGGACACAGAGTCACTAAGGACGGGGCGGTCCCTCTCCCATCAAAGGTGGAGGCAGTCACACAGTTTCCACACCCGCTCACTGTCAAATCCCTGCAAGAGTTCCTCGGCATGGTGAATTTTTACCACCGCTTCATCCCTCGAGCTGCTCTGCTCATGCGGCCTTTGCACGAGGCCTTGAAAGGTAAACCACAGCACGTTGTGGACTGGACTGAGAGTAGAGACAGGGCTTTTGCAGCCACTAAGGCAGCCCTAGTGAACGCCAACATGCTGACGCATCCTTCTCCAACAGCCCCCATCGCCATCACCTCGGATGCCTCAGACTATGCTGTCGGTGCTGTCTACGAGCAGTGGGTAGGCGGTGCCTGGCAGCCGCTGGCTTTCTTTAGCCGTCAGCTGTGCCCCTGTGAGCGGAAGTACAGCACTTTCGACCGGGAGCTGCTGGGTCTCTACCTCGCCATCCGACACTTTCGTTCCCTGCTGGAAGGCCGACACTTCACTGCGTTTGTGGACCACAAGCCGTTGACTTTTGCCATGGCCAAGTTGGCTGAACCGTGGTCCGCCCGCCAGCAACATCATCTGTCCTACATTTCGGAGTTCACCACGGACTTGCAGCACGTTGCTGGTAAGACCAACCACGTGGCTGACTGCCTATCATGGGTTGTGGCGGGGGCAGTCCACCTGGGTTTGGATTACAACCGCATGGTGGCCACTCAGGCCACAGACCCGGACGTGCAACTCCTGAGGACCTCGACTACAGGTCTGCAGATCGAGGATGTGGTTTTTGGCGATGCCGGCACCACGCTCCTGTGTAACATCTCCACAGGTAGTCCTCGGCCAGTCATTCCCTCGGGATGGAGACAACAAGTTTTTGACGCCATCCATGGTCTCTCCCACCCAGGTTTGAAAGCGTCACAGAGACTGGTTGCAGCTAAGTTTGTTTGGCACGGCCTCAAGAAGGACGTTAGGGATTGGGCTAACATCTGTGTTGAGTGCCAACGAGCCAAAGTCCACCGCCACACTAAAGCCCCGTTAGGTTTGTTCCCGGTTCCGGAGAGACGTTTTGATCATGTAAACGTGGACCTGGTCGGTCCTCTGCCCTCCTCTCACGGTTTCACATATCTGTTCACCATGGTTGACAGGACCACCTGCTGGCCCGAGGTTGTGCCTTTGACGTCAATGGCGTCTGTCGAGATGACACGGGCATTTATTGGCACCTGGGTTGCCCGTTTCGGCACTCCTTCGGACATATCCTCTGACGAGGCTGACGTCAGAGGATATGTTCACGTCTGAGCTGTGGGACGCTGTCGCACAGAGCCTCAGAGTAAAACTCCACCGCACGACCGCATATCACCCGCAGGCTAACGGACTCTGTGAACGTTTTCATAGGTCAATGAAGGCTGCCCTGCGTGCCAGCCTCAAAGACAGCAACTGGGTCGACAAGCTCCCATGGGTGTTGCTGGGCATCAGGACTGCGCCAAAGGAGGACCTTCAGTCCTCATCCGCGGAGCTTGTTTATGGACAGCCACTGCGGGTCCGGGGGAGTTTGGCCCTAGTGCCACTGTTCCCTGGTCTGCTACTTTCCAGCGGTCTACTCTACTGGACAATGCAAGGCTTTTCGCACCTGTTCCAACTTCACGTCACGGCCTCCCTCAGTCACACATCCCCACTGGACTTCAGACGGCTGACTACGTTTTCGTTCGCCACGATGCCCACTGGGGACCGCTACGTCCGCCCTATGAGGACCCATTCCGGGTTCTGGAGATGAGGAACAAACATTTTGTGGAGGACAGAGGCGGCAAACCGGAGCAACTTTCTATCGACCGCCTCAAACCGGCTCATTTGGACGTGGCCAGGCCCATCGACCTGGCCCAGCCCCCACGCCGCGGACGGCCTCCTGCTCTGCCTCCACCCCTTGCTCCTAAACCTCCTACACTCCATGCCCCACACCCGGGTCATGACGGGACACCGGTCTCCTCAACCTCCAGAACAGCGCAGTCGTTGTGGTCGGTTGATACGCCCACCTCCCCGTTGACAGTTTGGTTCTGCGGATACGGTGAATTCTGGGGGGACGTGTGTAGTGACTGTGACATACATAATTCACCTTTGTGTTAAATTTAGTTCTATACATTGTTGGTGATAAATGCAGTACTTTGTTCTTAGCGTTTTTCCTCATAACTGTTCAGGGATCGTGGTCCCTTTAAATGTTCTGTATGGGTGATGACGTAGGACGCTTGTCGGCGCCATTTGTTTTTCTGGTGTTTTTTCTTACAAAATAAACGACACGCGTATTTGTGTGCTCAAAGTGCGAAGTTGTCTCTTGCAAGTTACTGCAATTTCCACATACGGGTATTAAAAAACAACTGATGTCCCTTTATAAAACCATTCTGCTCTTCAGATATAATGTAAGGGAGCACGTTCTCTAAACGACATGCAATAACTTTGGCCAACACTTTTGCATCTGCATTAAGCAGAGAAAGTGGTCTATATGAACCACAGGAAGTCGGATCTTTACCCTCCTTAAGAAGGAGGGCTATAGTGGCTTGTGTCAGAGTTGATGGCAAAGAATGATTCATTGAACACAGATAAAAGCATTTTTAAAAATTCAATTGGAAACCCGTCCGGACCAGGGGCTTTATTAGATTGCATGGTTTTAATTCAATTAAAAATTTCTTCAAGAGAGAGTGGGGAGTCCAATTGTTCGACAGTGTTAGAATCAATAACATGGTTACAAATGTTCTGAAGAAATTCCTCTAATTTAGTATTGTCTATAGGAAATTCAGATTTATTTATTTCATAGTGTTTTTATTGTTTTAAATGTACATAACACAAGCAAACCAACATACATTCTCTTATGTCATACAAGGCATCCCCATCCCCATCCACAAACCTCATACTTTGTATACAATATTTCACATACCCCCCTTCATCGCAGATTGGCATCCAAGGTTCGTACAAATACTGAGAATGCACACAGAACACACAAAAAAAAGGAGGGGAAGAAAAGAGAGAAGGGGGGGACGAGAACATACATTTTTAATCTAAAGAATTAGCATCAAATGCATTTTCATAATAATCCAAGAAAGGTTGCCATACATTCTGAAACTTTTCTGCTGAGTTTTGGACTGTAGCTCTTAACTTTTTAAGATGGAGGAAGGACATAGTTTCGCACACCCAACGTGAGTGTTTTGGGGGTGAGGAAGATTTCCAATTTGTAAGAATTAGTCGGCGGGCTAACAGTGTAGAGAATGCTATTAATTGAGATTGGCCTCTTGAAACCCCAACTTTACTATGTACCACCCCAAATATTGCAATGATAGGATCCGGATCGATATTCTTTTTACAAATGTAGGTGAATGTATTAAATATCTCCTACCAGAATGTGCCTATGCTTGGGCATGACCAGAACATGTGAGCCAGAGAAGCAGGGGCTTGGTGACAACGTGTACAGTTGGGATCCACATCAGGATATATTTTGGCTAATTTGGTCCTAGAGAGGTGCAGGAGATTAAATACTTTGAATTGTATCAACCTGTGCCTAACACAGATAGACGATGTGTATATTTTATGTATAGCTCTTTGCTAAATTGCGTCCGTCAATTCTGCATCTAGATCCTCCTCCCACTGTACCTTAAGAGACAGAAGAGATGGGCATTTCATGTCCTGAATAGCAGTATACAGCTGGGAGACACCACCCGAGAGATGGGACTTGACCGTCAGACAATGATCAAGAGGGCCGATATTTGGTTTTAAGGGGAATGAACGAAACTGGGAACGGACAAAATCGCGGACCTGAAGATACCTAAAAAATGTGTTTTTGGTAAACTTAACTCATTAACCAAATAATCAAAAGAAACGAACGTGCCATCTACAAAAAGATCTCCTACACTGTTTATGCCTTTTCTAGCCCAGGTGAGAAAGGCCGTATCTATAAGCGATGGCTTAAAAAGAAAGTTTGAGGATAGAGGCATAGACACCAAAGCTTGTATGTGACCAAAATGCTTGCGAAATTGGGTCCATATGCGTAAGCTGCCTCTTACAATAGGATTGTTCGTATGTGCACCCACTGCCACTGGCAGTGGAGCACACAGCATTGAGGCCAAAGAGACGGACGAGCATGAATGCTGTTCCATTAGACACCAACTCGGACTACTCCCACCAATAGAAGCTCCATACCATATTACTAATTTGTGAATGTTTGCAGCCCAATAATAGTATAGAAATTTGGTAGAGCTAGTCCAGCATTCTCCTTGCGTCTCTCGAGAACTGTTTTTCGTACGCGAGGTATAGTTTTGTTCCATATGAATGTACTGATGTGCCTGTCAAGCTCCTTAAAGAATGATTTGGGTATGAAGATTGGGACTGTTTGGAATAAGTACAAGATCTTAAGTAACGTTACCATCTTTATTGAATTAATACGTCCAGCCAGGGACAGAGGCAGAGTAGACCAACGATTAAGGTTCTCCTTGATTTGTCCTAAGGCTGATTTAAAGTTATTTTGGAATAGGTCCTTATATCTACTTGTGACACTTACTCCCAGGTATGTCATGGGACCCTCTGTAGTCCTGAATGGGAATGAGTCAAAGGATCGATTCCGAGCCAAAACATTAATTGGAAACAAAACACTTTTGGTGGGGTTAATCTTGTACCCAGAAGATCTACCAAATTGAGAAATGGTGTCTAGGCATTCTGGGATTGAAGTCTCCGGGTCTGATAAAAACATCAGCAAATCATCGGCATACAAAGACACTTTATGAACCAGGCCGCCCCTCGTGATACCCCGTATATTGTTATTACATCGCAATGCTGCAGCAAGTGGCTCAATGACCAGATCAAAAAGAGGAGGAGACAACGGGCAACCCTGTCGTGTCCCTCTCTGAACAGTGAAATATTGGGAATTAAAGTTATTAGTCCTCACTCTAGCTTGGGGTGCTGCATCCAGCGTCTGAATCCAAGAAACAAAGACTGGACCAAAGCCGAATTTGCTTAGAGTTTTGAAAAGGTGTCCATACTCAATTCGATCGAAAGCTTTATGCGCGTCTAGTGAAATCACTATTTCTGGCGAGTGAATCGAATGTTTAGAATATATTATGTTAAAGAGGCGATGTAAATTGTGAAAAGACTGTCTGCCCTTTACAAAGCCTGTCTGGTCAGGATGCACAATTTTTGGATTCCAATCTTAAGGAGAGAATCTTTGTAAGTATTTTATAATCACATGTGAGTAGGCTGATCGGGCGATAAGACTCGCATTTAGTGGGGTCTTTGTCCTTTTTGGGAAGCACAGATATTGTGGCTTGGGTCATAGATGTAGGCAGCTTCTCTTGTTTGAGTGATTCATTGTAGACGAGGCACAGTAAAGGTATCAATTTAGGGGCAAAAGCCTTATAAACTCAATTGGATAGCCATCTGGGCCTGGTGCCTTTCTATTTTTCATTGATCTAATTGCTTGACTAATCTCAGTTTCGAATATCGGCTGCTTAAGGATGGCCTTATCTTCCTCAGCTATAGTCGGGAGAGTTACATTGTCAAGAAATACATGGTCACTAGGATTGTCTGAAGAATATAAGGATGAATAAAATAATCTGAATTGCTCGTTAATGTCTTTAGGGTCAAGCTTAACTTCTCCATCTGCAGTTTGTATTTTTGTAATAAAATTGGCAGCAGAATATTGACGCAGCTGGTGAGAGAGTACCCTACTTGCCCGCTCTCCATGCTCGTAAAAGTTTTGTCTAGATTTTAGAAATTTCTCTCCTGCCTCCATAGAGGCAAGAAGATCAAATTCAGTTTGCAATGCTATTCTTTTTTTGCGGAGGTCAGCTGTAGGGGCCGAGGAGTGTTGCTGGTCAACATCGTGGATTAGATTGATCAACTCATTGTAGCGTCTAAATCTGCTTCTATTAAGACGGGCAGTGTATTCTATTATTTGACCCCTAATATATACTTTAAGAGTTTCCCAAAGAAATAAAATATCAGTGTCCGGCAGCTGGTTAGTTTCAATAAAGAAATCAATCTGTGTTGAAATAAAGTCTACAAATGTTTCATCAGACAACAAAGATGTATTAAATCGCCAATTACACTGAATTGGCCTTCTAACCTGGAGCCAAAGCTCCATAGTGACCGGAGAGTGATCAGAGATAACAATGCTTTCATAACTGCAAGACTTAATTGATGAAAGCATTTTTTGATCCAGCAAAAAGAAATCTATCCTTGAGTATGTTTGATGAACAGCGGAGAAGAAGGAAAACTCCTTTAACGTAGGATTTTTAAATCTCCATGGATCTACTACGCCACTAGAACTGCAAAAAGCATTTATAGTAGTTGCAGATTTAGAGGGGGAAGGAGAGGCTGTAAATACTTTGGAACGGTCTAAAGAAGGTTTAAAAACCGTATTGAAGTCTCCACCTAGAATCAGATGATGTGTGCCCAGCTCTGGTATACGGCCAAACAGTTCTTTAAAAAAGTCTGGGTTATCCCAATTTGGAGCATACACACTAACTAATACCACCGGCACGTTATAGAGTCTGCCCTGGACAATCACAAAACGCCCGTTTTTATCACTAATAACACTGGTTTGTATAAATTGTAAATTTTTGCCAATCAAAATGGCTGTACCGCGAAATTTAGAATTTAATTCAGAGCGGTAGACCTGTGATAATTATCTCTGCTTTCAATTTGTTTAAATGTGAAAACACCTTACTTCGCTTTACAGGATGGTTGAGTCCCCTCACATTCCAGCTCACAAATTTAGTCGCAGGTCTATCCTTTGCATCTGCCGAACCCATGACTGATAAAGTCCAACTCAATGCTATTGTGAAAACTCATCCCCAACTCTAAGAAAGAGAAAGAAAGTAAAAGAAAAATGAACAAAAGCACAGAGACAGAAAAAAAAAAGGACTGTGCAGAATAAAAAGAAAACTTTTAAATCACCCATTAACAACACAAACCCCTGCTGGTCCCTCCCCAAATGAGAGACTGCACCCCCCCAACCTCCTAAGCCACTATGAAGTTTCATAGAAAGAAGAAAATAAAACTTACCGAATGGAGCTGAGGCCCCACATAAACCTTATAGTAACCATTTAGCTGAACGTCTATAACGTTAACAAGACTGTTTAGAACCATTACTCAATATCCCTGTGTACATGGAAGAGAGAGAAAAAAAATAAATAAATAAATAAATAAATAAATAATTTTTATTATTATTTTTTTTTTTAAATCAAGTTATCAGTAGGCTACTTTGATTTCAGCATATGTTAGAAAACGGTTCTAAATGAAACATGAAAAACCAAGCAGACATATATGAATTATTGTAGGCTATATAAAGAAAAATAGAACATACATAATTGCATATATAAATATATAATAATAATATTAGGCCTACTTTAAACCAGACAAATTATCCATACTTGTTTCCTACATATATTAGAAGACCGTTCTGGAACAAAAAAAAAAAAAGTCCGCATATGCAGCAGAATTTGGTACACCCACTGTCCAATGTCACTGAACTGATCCAATGTCCCATGGCATTACATTGCAGCGATATTGATCCTCAACAACAATTGGTTCACTCCAATACTCCCACCAAATATACCGAGGTATGTAGCCGAACTGACTCCCATATTAATCACTCATATAAGTCCCCTGACGAAGGTAACTGCCTTCTCTGGGTCAGTAAAGCTCTTCTGCTGGCCATCCCGAGTCGTAATCCTCAGTTTTGCAGGATACAACAACCCGTATTTTACTCCCTCGCATTGCCGTAATAACTGTCTCACCTGTCCGAAAGCCGCTCTCTGTTGCGCAACATTCTGCGTGTAATCAGGGAACACTCTGATAATGTCGCCATTTTCAGATACAAGTTTTGGAGATGTAACAGCCTTCCGTAGAATGCTTTCCTTCTCTTGATAGTAGTGACACTTGACGACAAAAGCTCTCGGTGGCTGCCTATCTCCCGGGGATTGCTGCAAAGTACAGTGAGCCCTATCAATAACGGGCGGTTCGTCCAGGCCCATCACTTTTTGTAAAAGTTTTGCAACGAAGGTGCTCGCTGAAACGCCTGCCTCTCGTCCTTCTTTAACCCCAAAGATGCGTAGATTACATCTCCGTGATCTCGCTTCCAAATCCTCAGCCTTTGCCGCTAAACTCACCACCTCTTTTTTCAGTTCAGCCACCTGCTGCTCCAGATTATCAATAGCATCCGAGTGAGTGTTAGCTGCAGTTTCTAAGCCTGCGGTGCGCTCCTCCAGCGCATTAGCTTTGATATTAGCCTGATCGATTGCACCCTTTAGCTCATCTCTCAAACCACTAATTTGCTTGCGTATTTCTTCATTTTGCATCTCTGCTTTCTCATCCATTTTCGCCAGCAGTTCGTTTCTTAATGAATTTATTGCTTGCAATATAACTGACTGCCCCGAGCTCGTGCTTTCCGCTGGTTCGCTAGCTTTAGCAGCCTTCCTCAGGTCCGGCATATTTATAAGCCGCCCAACTCGATTAACAGAATAAAAACAAAAATTCTCCCGTTTTATCAATGCATACGGTGACTGTATGGCTTCAAACAACGGAAAAAGTGTCTTGTTGACGAATTTTAAGGTTCATGTGGGAGAGCTCAGTTAGACACGTCTACATCTCTTCGAGGCCCAACCGGAAGTCCCAGAAATTCAGATTTATAAAGTGAAGAATAAAATGATTTAAAAGTAGCATTAATTTCCATGGGATCTGTATTGATAACATTATTAGTGTTTTTAATACTGGGTATCAGACGAGACGTGGCCTAACGCCGTAGCTGATGTGCAAGTAAACAGTTTAGCTTGTCGCCGTGTTCATAAGGGAACATCTTAGATCGAGGTTACTGATCGCAGATGTGAGTACATTAAGCCTAGCATTGCGCCTTTTATTAGAGAGAGCAGAATAAGAAATAATCTGCCCTCTAAAATATGATTTATGTGTCTCCCATAACAATGAATAAGATGTGGAGTCATTCTGATTGAAGGAAAGAAAATCATCAATAGAAGTTGAAATGAACTCGCAAAATTCTTTGTTCGCCAACAGAAGAGAATGAAATCTCCAAAGTGGAGGGTTACGTTTATAAATAGAAAGTTGAATATCTAATTGTAAAGGCGCATGGTCAGAAATTACAATACCCAAATAGTCAGAAGAAACTACACAAGAATTAAGAGTACTGTCTATAAAAAAATAATCAATCCTCGAATAGGAATGATGCACCTGGGAGAAAAAAGAAATCTTTTTAAGAGAGGGGTTACGGGATCTCCAAGGATCAACGAGACCTTTCTGCCACATGAAATCGGAAAATGTTTTAGACATAGTGGATTGAGTCAGATTAAGGGGATTAGAACGATCCAAATTTGGGTCAAAAATGCAATTTAAATCCCCTCCAAAAATCAACAGGTGAGTATTTAAAAAGGGGAGGTTGCTCAATAATCTGTTCGCAAATGCCACATCATCAAAATTTGGAGCATATACATTTACCAACAAAACCTGTTTTTGCATTAGGGTACCAGCAACTATAAGGTATCTGCCATTCACATCAGCAATAACATTAGAAGAGGAAAAATCTGACTTTTTGCTAATTAAAATAACAACCCCTCTTACCTATAAATTAAAGTTTGAGTGGAAGACCTGTCTCACCCAAGGGCAGTGAAGCCTATGTTGATCTTTAATACGAAGGTGAGTCTCCTGTAAAAATACTATATCAGAGTTTAAAAGTTTCAAATGTGTAAAAACCTTAGATCTCTTGACAGGGTTCCCCATACCTCTGATGTTCCAACTAATAAATCTTAGAGGCAGGCCTAACCCAGCAGTGCTGGGATCCATATTACTACTAACCATTTAAATAAAATAAACAATAGGTTTACAGATAGCCATTCAGAGCCGAAGAAGAACCCCCCCACCCACACAAACAAACCCCTGAACACACACACACACACACCCAATGTCTCCCTATAACAAAAGAACAAAGGAGACAGCAGTGTTTCCAACAATACCCAAAAGTTGTCCACAATGAGAAAACAACTCGGAGATTAAGCAGAACTAACCAACAAAAAGAAAGAAGAGGTAGTAGAAAAGACTCCTACTGATTTTAAGTCTGATAAACAGTCTGCGCGCAATAACAAATACAATATAAAATATTTTAAAGCTTTGTGTTACAAACTACTGTGTCAACTGAAGGTGAGCATTACAGCAAGGTAGCTTGGTAAGCGCCCCAGTAGCATAAATCAAATGATTGCAAAGAACAGATGGATGAAAAACAGGTAATACAATAGTATAGCACGTAAGGCTGAGAAAAAAAAAATACTCTAACATAAATATAAACAACGTTAAACTAGACAGAGCATCAGAACAGAAAAACACATTATTACAATGGTAGATTGACGAGGTAGTTCACTAAATCTAGTTGGAAGCCTGAGTGCAAAAAGAGAAAAGAAAAAGAGAGCGAAAAATACGGCACTGTCATAGCTGTTACAGCTCACCCAGATGTCATAAATTTGACATAATTCCCTGCTTCCTCCGCCGAAACAAAGTCCTTCTGAACACCAATGTATGTAATGCGAAGCCGTGCTGGGTGAAGTACTCCAAAGTGAGCGCCCTCAATGCCCCGAAGTTGACGTCTGACCTCGTTGAATGAGGCCCAAGCCCGGGCTACCTTGGCAGTGTGGTCCGGAAAGACTGAAATGGTCAAGTCCCCCACTCTAATCCGTTGGAGCTCTCTCGCATGGCATAAAATGTCAACACAATCACTATGATAGTGAAGTCTACACACAATAGCTCGAGGTCGTTCACCGGGCTTGGGCTTAGGCTGAAGGATCCGGTGGGACCGGTCCACAACCGGCTCCTTCTCCAGACCAAACGCAAGGCGGCCACAGCAACAGTGGTACAGGTGTCAGGCCCCTCTGGAACTCCCACTATCCTAATGATGGTACACCTTGACCTAGACTCCAAATCCTCACATTTATTCTCCAACTTATCTACGGTAGCAGTGAGACACTCAGTGGTATTTTTCATCCATGTCATCGGTACAACCTGAGAGAGCATGCTCCATTTCCCCGACAGTACCTTTGAGTGACAGTATAGTAGCATCGGTAGCAGCTTTATCTTTAACCAGCTGTGTTTTCACGGCTTGCAGATCAAGCCTGATCGTTGACAGGACATCCCTGAGCGTCTCCTGGAGTTCCTTTTTAAAAATATCAGCGATGTCTTTCCTCAGCGAAACCAACAACTCGAGCTTAAGAGAGGCGATGTCAGGGTCAGGCCGAGGCAAGTCGGGCTCAGCGGGAGGAGGCGATTCACTCGGTTGTGGTCGTGGTGCGTGCACTAGGCCTCAATTGTGTCTGAATAGTATTCCGAGTTTTCACATTCTTTCCAGACATTTTAACGTAATTCAAGGTTAAATATGAAAACAAAAACAGAATAAAGTAAATCAAGATCAAATGTATGACTGAAAAGAGCAAGTAAATTACAATTTTAATCAAAAACAGCAGGAGCCTCCAACTTCGCGTCCTACTCCATTAGCAGCTCCGAGAATCCCCCAAGACATTGTCTATTAAACACAACAAATTCTAAATGTTCCTATGCTTCACATAATAGAACCGGCAATCTGGATTAACGTCACCACCTTCATTAAGTGTACCTATGGATGTAAAATGCATACATATACCATGTTATTCTGCTAATAAAGTCCCGTAGTCCTCTCACCTTTGTAAAAGCTGGAATAATCAATTTGAAAGCAAAGTTGAACTCAAAGTTTGGTCTAAATAAAAATAAACTGTACAGAAAATTGTACTGTGAGGGCAGTGCTGCAAAACTAATGAATATTAATTATGTTATGCACAGAAAAAGATTCTTTTAAATTACCTTATTAATGACCGATTGAAGCACCCAAATAAATATTTCACATAATATGGTATTTTCATGTCTAATTTGCAGCTATCAGTTTTGAGATTTTGTTAATCAGTAGATGAATACATAGATCAGTACTTTGATTAAGAACATGACAGACTGATCAAGTGGTAACGTTTTGCCTTTAGTTTTTAGAGGTTTTGGATTCGAATTCGCCCAAATATAACTTTTTTTTTAATAAAACAAGATTGCATCTATGTGTGACGAGGAGGAGGCGGGGCCGTGATTAAGAACACCTGGCCCCCAATTGGGCTAATCAGCCAAGGAGTACCTTTGTTGAGTACCATTTGAAGTAACTTTTGTTAAAGAGTGTCATGCTGTCATAGCAACCATGATAAGTTCTGTTTCCGTTTGTCCTACAAAGACCGTCTTGTTTAAATGAGGCTTGTTTAAAGGAGGATGATCGGTATACTGCTGCCTTCAAAGGACGCTTCCTAGCTAGCACACAGCATTCGAAATGGGACACAGCTACACACAGATGAAATAAAAACTCGAACTCCAGAACTGGAGATGTTTCATCTGGATTATACACATACACTACCGTTCAAAAGTTTTGGGTCACTTACTCATTCTTTGTTTTAATGAATTTATTTCCAAATTTTAGAATAATAGTAAAGTCATCACAACTATGGTATAACATAAATGGAACTATGGGAATTATGTTGTGACTAAAAAAATCCTAAATATATCAAAACTGTGTTATATTTTAGCATCTTCAAAGTGGCCACCCTTTGCTTAGAATTTTCAGAAATGTACTCTTGACATTTTCTCAACCAACTTCATGAGGTATCACCCTGGAATGCTTTTAAACAGTATTGAAGGAGTTCCCATATATATGATGGGCATGTTTTGGCTGCTTTTCTTAATTATTCGCTCCAAGTCATCCATTTAAAAAAAAAAGAAAGTATTTTTGTAATTAAAATGTTGGCACAATTATATTTTTGTCTACAAAACTAATTTCAAACATTTATGCGTATGCTTTCAGATCAAAAGGTTTTTAATATCATGAGAAACATTTCGTGCAAGTGACCACAAGCTTTTGAATGGTAGTGTACCTGACAAAAGCTATTTCAAAAAGTGGTGAGGACACATGTCACCCGTCTCAACTCATAACTGACAGCAATGTATCTATAAATCAATCAGTGAATACTTGGAAACAACTAAGAAATTAATATTTTTCCATGTATTAGTCCATCACCAATGTGGTCGTTGTTGATGAAATAAGCTCATCAACCTGCGAGAGCCCAAACACTGTACACACACAGCAATGGTAGGTTGGTGATTAGTCGGTGCTCTGATTGGCTTCTGCTGTAAACAATCACAGGATTGGTTGCTGCTGTAATCAATCAATGGGTCTGTAGTCATTTGTGCATTCGGTGAGAGTTTAGGCAGTTTGACATTAATAAATCCCTACACAATGTAAAAATCACAGATAATATAATTACATTTAATACATTTGGATACTTATGTTGGGGTAGCAGATAGGGTGGCAATGATTTTACTTAGGGTGGCATTTGCCACCCCATGCCACCCCGGTAGATCTTCTCCTGGAGTGGAGCTCTGTAACGTCTCAAAATGAATAATTCTCACATGAATAAAACTCACATGAATAACCACTCCTGGAAACATAAATATGGCTTTCTATAGCTTGGTCTTATTTAAAATTCCATAACTTAGTACCGCTGTCCACATGCAAATACATTTTTAGGAAAAATATTTATTCTAGAATTTTGTTTTTCTTTGCCTGTCACTGAAGGATTTTATTATTAACATTATGCAGACTGACCAGCTACTAACTGGTGCACTGACTTCAGCTAGCAGCACTTCCTGCACCTCAGTCTCCTAGGTGCCTAGACATCGCCCTAGTCACCAGCTGCCTCTTATTTCATAATGGCCTATTACCATACTACTATTTCTATTTCTGCCATACTGTCAGGGTTGTATGTGTTTGTTTATGTTTTTCATGTCTTTTATTTTGAAAGTTTAGTTCCTGTTCCTGTTTCATGTCATGTGGTTCCCTGGTCATGTGATTTAATGTATCCCTCCATTTTCTTGCTTTCATTGGTTTATTGTCTTGCTACCTTGTTATCAGTTCTGTCATCTCTTTGGTTATCATTGTCATGTTTCTCCCTTGTCCATATTATTAAGCCTCATGTTTGCCATTGTCTATTGTCATGTATTGTGAATGTAACATTGTAGGATTGTTCATGTCATGTCAAGTTTAGTCAAGTCAAGTTAGGTCAAGTTAATTTTTTACAATTTTGTTCACGTTTGGAGTTACGGGTTTTGGATTTCACAATTGATAACAAACTGCACTTGGGTTTATCACGCATCATCTTCTTCATCGTCATTGTCATTGCCAGTAACAATGTTACACATACACAGATATCATGTAAAATGTGTGAATGCAGCTTGCAGTCTTTCAGAGCATGTAGGTCTCTTGAGGAACAGCAGTTTTAAACAACAAAAAATATGAATAGGTAAAATATTTGGAAAAAGGATATGTAGTATTGTAGATAAGATGTGATCCAAAAAATAAATATGCAAGCAAGCCTAGTTATAATCATGTACTTCATACTTCACTGTGTGACACTTTTAATTCTAGCTAGTGACTAGAGCTAAGCTCTTGAAATTAGCTTTATAAATATTTATTTTGAAAATATTCTAAAAGTAATCTGAATAAGCTACTTATTTATGTGATTACTCATTACATTTAAGAGAGTATTAAGTATTCCCTGCCATCAGACATCTGTGATGAGGAGTGTTTAAAATCTCAACAGTGCGAAGGCACATGCACACATTAAAGTATTAGCTAAAGTAAATAGTGCAGATGTGTGTTTATCACGGCAAAAACGTTTACATGAGAGAGAGAGAGAGAGAGAGAGAGAGAGAGAGAAAGGCAACTGAAAGATAGAGAATAGCATAGTGAACCCCCAGACATTACCGTAGCCACTAATGCTCTTATCAACTGAAAGTCCTCATTTTATGCATGTGTTTGCGCAAGTATTCAGACTTTTCTCTTAGAGATTCTATCACTATAATCATGGGCACCTGCAGGAGGGGTTCGGGGGGAGGGGATCTGGTTGTGACATCACAAAACACATGAATATTACTTAGGTTATGCACAAATACACTTTTACTGTTTTTTAAGTAAACTCTAATTGAAGAAAAAATCAAATGCTCCAATGACTATTTTACTAAATTAACTTGATAACTTTACAGTAATATGGACAGTGTATAGTTATATGTCATATAGATCATTTGTACAAAGATTAAACTCATCATTGCCACATTGCTTATGAAATTTTAAGGGAAGCTGTGCTTTTTTACCTTATGTAATGAAGCAAGAGGGCAAAAACAGTAACACTTGAAGTCCATATTTATAATGCATTGTAGCCCATTTTTATGGTGAAATGTAAAGGCATTATAAATGCATTCAAATGTATTCAGAATGTCTCATATACACTTTATAATGTGTTATAAATTAAAAAAATATTAGTTTTAACTACAGTTATAACACTTAACCTATTAAAAGTTATACCTTAAAGAGTATAATGCAGATACAATTGGATGTTGATAATGCTGTAATGTAAAGCAGCACAGTTTAAACTGTTAAAAGTCTTTATGATGTAATCACACAGTACAACATAATTGGTGCCCTTAACAGTGTCTTATTAAAAACAGCCATGATATAAATTTGAAGCATGCAATACATTACAATTCAAGCTTATATAATGGAAGTTATATA
Source organism: Xyrauchen texanus (assembly GCF_025860055.1). Classification (NCBI taxonomy): domain Eukaryota; kingdom Metazoa; phylum Chordata; class Actinopteri; order Cypriniformes; family Catostomidae; genus Xyrauchen; species Xyrauchen texanus. Next base: position 3,957,554 of record NC_068313.1, on the reverse strand, counting down.
AAAATGCTCAGAATACAAAGAAACACACATTCACAATGTACATTTGGTTTTCAAATATAAAAGATTTCACCTTGCAGCTACAGTCCGCATGTTTTCATTGAATTGTGTTTGTGAGGTTAGCTCTGTTGCACTTGTAATATTTTGCTCTGAAAGGCATCTCCATTTAACAACAGCTGGAGGGAAAAACATTTCTATCAGGAAGACTTGCAGACTTGAGTGAAATTTAAGATGACATTTATTTGATGAATATAAGACAGAAAAGTAATGTCTCTCTTTGGAGTAGGCCCCATCTGGTGGTCCAAATAAGTTGTACTCTGAACCGTCATATCCTGCCGGAGATAGGAGGCAGGGGCGAAGAGCCTACCCCCGTGCAGGACGGGACTCAACTGGTGATGGTGGGTTGGTGGAGGTTGCCGTGTTAGCACACTGAAACAGCAATGTGATAGATTGTGAGCAGACTTATAAAGCAACGGCTTACATGTGATTGGCTGTGAACAGACTGTACAGCAGGCATGTGCCATGGGCATCGAAACTTGGCAGGCATCAAAGATTTTTAATAAACATTATAAAACGCTGTGCCCAAAATGTGTTTACGGGTGAGTGTAATGTCGCGGAAATGTTATTGATGTAAATTGTTGCCTTAAAACCCACCAGTCAATGGAAACAATGGTCACTGTGGTGAACTTCATGACCAAATGGTTTTAAATTCAGGACATTAATATTGTTCATATCACACAAAATAAAGATTGTCATATTGAGCCGAGCATGTTTATGTCCATTAAATCATACAGTGAATCATAGTGCCAGAAGAGCTTGCTTTGACATACAAGAAAAAGAAAATGAAAAGATTGCCATTATTACAGTAGTTTCAACATCAACATCAAAGTCCTCAAACGTCACTCTTCCCACAGTTTAGAACCACTGGAATGGACCTAATCTTACCTCAAAAGACAACAACATTCTGCGCCCTGAAGTTAGAACTATAAAACAGAGATAACACAAGAAGGACATGATTGCCAGATCACCACTTCATAGCCTCAGACTAACCAGACACAATGACCTAGTATCAATAACACAGATTTTTTATAAATACATTAACTTACCTTTACTTGAACAGCCACAGCATTTTCTTGTTCACAGACTTTTCAAATTCGACAGGAGAGAAACATGACCGATTCAAGGAATGCAAGAAACTCTTAAATCAACGGAAGGTCTATTTTACACTGATGTTCCTGGAGAGATTCTAAGGATGGCTGCAAAATATTTACATGTCCACAGCAAGCAATGTCCTTCATAAAGTCATTGACTGAGTAAGTTATTTGTGGTTCTCATTTTGCAGCTGAGTGGGACTGACTCACTGAACATCCACTGTCCGAGGAAGCTAAGTGCCATTTTTGTTTCTTTTTGTGCTGGTTCTGCCTAGCAGCTGGAGTTTGTTTTGTGGAATGACAATCCTTTGGGACAGTTTGTGGACGAATCTGCACATTCTTTGTGCTTATGCCACCTATTGGCTGGAGTTTGTTTTATAGATTATTTTCTGTTCTGTAATTCTGTCTCATGAAAATGGTATAGAAGTCTGATTTGTACATGGACCGTTTGAGTTTAGAGGGATGGGATTGTGGGGTTAATGCACACATTTTTCTTTTTTCTGTTTGTTTGGTTCAAGGGGAGGTTCAGGGTTTGATTGTTGCATTAATGTTGGAATGTGGTCATTATAATTTTATTTTTTACATTAATAAATAATTTGTACTTTCTAATATATCAAAATATAAAATGTTAATATGAGCAGATTGTCTCTCTCCACGTGGAATGTGAATGGGTTTGGCACCCCATAAAAAAGGTAGGCTATTTCCTTTCTTAAACATAAGAAATAGGATACAGTGTTTCTTCAAGAAACACGTCTTTCCCCGCAGTGAGCTGAAAAATTTGGGAAGATATGGCGTTACATTGGAACGAGGAGGAGAAGGAGAGTCATTACATTGATAAGTAAGCATCTACAATTCAAATGTCTCAAACAAAAAAAATATAAATTAAGAAAATTCATTATAGTTTTAGCAGAAATTCAAGGGCAAAGGTTGATTTTGGCTAATATTTATGCACCTAAGGCTGATGATCAGGGCTTTTTTATAGATCTTGAAGGGATGTTGTAAGCCGCTGGCACCCCTCATGATATAATATTGGGAGGAGACTTTAATCTTTTGATGGACTTAGTCCTTGATCATAGTGAAGCAAAAGTGTGTAAGCCCCCTAGAGCAACAGTGACGCTTCACAGGATGTTTAAAAATCTTGGTCTTACAGATATTTGGAGATTATTTTTCATCAGTCCATAAGATTTATTCTAGAATATATATTTTTTTTATATATTTACCCAATTCCCTCATTTCATCTGTTGTTGATTGTTAAATTGGAAACATTTTAGTCTCAGATCATTCCCTGGTGAGTTTAGAGTATAAGAAATAATATAGTTGGTGCTTTAATGTATCCCTTTAGCAAAATCCTGGGTTACAACAAATGCTAAAGGCTGAAGTCAAGGTTTATATGGAGCTTAACTGGTTCTCAGTATCCTTGGTGGGTGTGGCTTGAGAGGCACTTAAGGCATTTCTTAGGGGTTGGATCATACAGTATGCTACATTCATCAAAAAATTCAACAAGAACTCGTGGCATTGGAAGGGAATATTAAAAGTGCTGAGGCAGAGCTGAAGCATATACTGTATATATATATATATATATATATATATATATATATATATATATATATATATATATATATATATATATATAAAGCATAGAGAGTCTTTTTCTACAATTCCCTCAGTGAAATCTGCTGGTGGTGAAATATTTACTCCAGCCATTGATATTAATAATGCTTTTCAAGAATTCTATATTGATCTCTATAGTTCCTTGTCTTCGTCTAATGATGAAGACATTAGAAACATTGTGGAACCATTAGAACTCCCTAAATTGATGAATGGATAAAAAAATTATCTTGATTCTGAGATAACCCTGGAGCTAAGTGTAAGAATTACTTAGAAGAGCTTGTATCCAAGCTAGTGTAAGAATTACCATCCAATTTCCCTGATCCACCTAGATCTAAAAACATTGTCAAAAATTCTGGCTAACTGATTAAGTAAAGTTATGACATCCTTATACATATAGATAAGGTAGGGTTTATTCGGGCCGCAGCTCTTCTGATAACATTAGGCGTTTCATCAACTGTGGCAGGTGGGTGGCGCCGGGTAGTGATTCCACACACCCGGCCCCTAATTAGGCTGATTAAGCCCGAGAGGGATAAGGCCTCAGCCGGAGACGGCAGTGTAACAGAGAGAGAGAGAGTTATGAAAAGGCGTTTGATATGGTAAAATTGAATTATCTTTTTAAGATTGTGGAAATATACAAGTTTGTGAATACTTCTATTTATTTTTTTGGTAAATTTGTTTATTGGAACACATCACATCAAATGACATCAAGTGACCATCATTAAAGTTTAAAAAAAACATTTTAATAAATAAAATATAAATAAAACAAACAAACAAAAAAAAAACACATAAAAAACTTAAAACCCACCCAATCTCCCACCCCAAGTTGGTCCACTTTTCTCCATCAATGTGTCACATAAAAGGACTTGTATCTATACTTTGTACATTGTTGCAATAGTACAACTGGTTAGAAAAATGTAAAGGTTTTATTTCACTCTTAAGTGGCAGGGGTCATAGCTACATTATCAAAATATGAGAGGAGAGGCTGCCATGTAGTGTAGAATTTCTCAGTTGACCCTCTAAGTGAGAAATTGATATTTTCTAGCTTAAGGAATGACATTAAATCAGTCTCCAAGACTTATCTGCTCGGGGTTTGGGTGACATCCAGCGTAGAAGGATACATCTGCGGGCTATCAGAGAGGCAAATGCCAAAACATTTCATTTCTGTTTATTAAGTTCAGAGTAGTTCAGGGGAACTCCAAATATGGCAGGGAGTGATATTTGTATCTGGAATCTCAGACATAATCTTGAAAAAGTTATTTCGGAATCCTGTTAGCTTTGAGCATAGCCAGAAGGTATGGGCTAGGTGAGATGGGACAGAGGCACATCTATTACAGCCCTCGCTGGTGCCAGGGAAAAACTTTGCTAATTTGGCTTTGCTGAAATGCATTCTGTGTAGTGCTTTGTATTGTATTAAGTTAAGACGGGTGCAGGATGAGGAGTAATTCACTTTTAATTTGGCTCTGTCCCACCAGGAGTCTTGAAATTGGACTCCTTTTCCCACTCCTGCTTAACTTTGACCAGTGGAGAGGGATTGGATTGAAGGATATATGCATATAACTTAGACAAAATCCTTGTCAGGCTTTCAGGTCTGTCAAGAATTTTTGTTAAGTCTGCAGGCAGAGACGGGAATATGCTGCAATGGTCTTTAACAAAACTGCGTATATGATGGTAGTGGAAGAAGTTGCTTTGGGGTAAGTCGTGCTCATGGGACAAACTTTTAAAGTCAACAAATGTCCCATTTAAAAACATATCTCGGAATGATGTGATACCTTTCTCCATCCAAAGTGTAAATGCAGAATCTAGTATGGAAGGTAAGAAATTATGATTATAGCATAATGGACCATGGAGGATGAGATTGTTTAGTTTGAAATGATTGCTGAACTGTGACCATATTTTCAAGGTTGACAGGATTATGGGGTTTGAGGTATAATTTGTGGTTGAGAATGGTAAAGGGGAGCATGTAAGAGCTACGAGTAAGGAGGTGCGGAAGGAGAGGGACTCCATTTTACACCAGTCTAACTCACTCTCATACCACCATCTGAGTATTTTTTGTATATTTGCTGCCCAGTTGTAGAACATGAAGTTAGGCAGGCCCAGGCCACCTTCTTGTCTTGCTGCCAGCAAAGCGTTTTTGTTAATCCTGGCAGCCTTGCCTGCCCACAAGAATGGGAGTATAATTTGGTCAAGTTTCTTGAAAAATTATTTTGTCAGGAAGAGAGGTAGACATTGAAAAAGGAACAAAAATATAGGCAAGACATTCATTTTTATAGTTTGTACTCTGACAGCTAATGACATTGGAAACCTGGACCATTTCTGTAGGTCAGCTTTCACTTTAGTGAAACTCCAAACAGTTTCTGTTGGGTTATTCTCTACTTTCGAGCTGGAGTGTGTTCTAATGGAGTCTGCCTCTACATCTATTTTTTTGTGCTCTGGTCTACAGACCTCCTAAGCTGGACAAGGACTTCATAGTAGAATTCTCTGAATTCTTATCTCTTATAGTCCCACTGTATGACCGTATGTTGTTGCTGGGGGATTTTAATATTCACGTGTGTTGTCCCGGTAGACCATTGGTTACCGAATTTAATAATGTTTTGGACTGCTTTGGTTTTAACCAGCATATAACGAGCCCCACTCATGTTCTTGGACATACTCTTGATCTAATTTTGTCTTATGGAATTCCCGTTGATAATATTGTTATAGAAGATGCATGTTTTTCAGATCATAAGCCCATTGTTTTCAATATTACTGCTTACAGCCCTCTATCTACTGTCAAGCCTGTTGGCCATTATTTTATCAATTCTTCCACTATTACACATTTTTCTAACAGCTATCAGGAACATGCTTTTGAAACGTTATTTTTAACTACTGCTCAAACCACATCTAGCCCTGATGAGTTAATTTGATTATTTTATTCATTCTGCTTAATGATATTAGATTGTATTGCACCTCTGAAGTACAAACAATCAAAAACAAAAAATTCTCTCTATTGTCTAAATGAGCATACCCGGTCTTTGAGGCAGACCTGCCGTAGAGCTGAGAGGAAATGGAAGAAAGATTGCCTTACTGTCTCTTACGAGATTTATAAAGATTGTTTAAAGATCTTCTGAGCAGTTAAAACACAAAAAGTCTTCAATAGCTTGTGTTATAGTAGAACAGAAGGCATCATTCCACTGTAGCGTTGTGTTGAATCTCCATTGTGGTGTTCCCCTTGATGGAGAATAAAATCTGAAATCTATTAATACAGGGGAGTGATCTGATATGATTATCGCTGAATATTCAATGGAGTGTATAGATGGTAGCAGTTCTTTATCAATACAAAAATAAACTATCCTCGAGTAGGCATGATGTACATGTGAGTAGAATGAGTAGGCTCTGGTGTCGTTATGTAAGAATCTCCAGGGGTCACAGCTTCCATAATCCTCCATGAATGACTGTAGTGTTGTCGCCATTTTTGATAGATTGGTCACTCTGATGCTTGAGCGATCCAGCCGAGTGTTCATTGCACAATTTAGGTCCCCTCCGAAAATTAAATGATGTGTATCCATATTTGGGATAGTGTATAAGAGTGCAGCCATGAATTCAGCGTCATCAAAGTTAGGAGCGTACACACAGACCAGTGTAACAGGTAAGTGGAATAATCTGCCTGAAACAATGAAGAAGCTCCCATTACGATCAGGTACTATGCTCTCTGATATAAACAGAATTTAAAAAAAAAATTAAAATGGCAGCAACTCTGGCTTTTGAATCAAATAACGAATGAAATATTTTCCCTACCCATGGACGCCTAAGCCTTGTATGATCATTTATCTTGAGATGGGTCTCCTGGAGGAAGACAATGTCCGCTCTGTGTAGTTTAAGATGTTGAAAAACTTTTGCCCTCTTAACAGGAAAATTTTTCCTCTCACATTCCATGAAATTATTTTGACCTGTAGTTTATCTATCCCACCATTAGCATTTATTTCACTCATGTATACTAACGTATATGATAACTGAAAGATATGATAAACAACTAAAGATAGTATATGAAACCAATTGTACACATAATAGTAGATACAGCTGACATTTGTGTTCAAAGGATGTGACTAACATACCCCTCTACACGTCCCTCCCCATAACAAAAAAATAAATAAAAATAATAAAAAATGAAATAGAATAAACCCAGCAGCATTAGAACAGTCTGCCAGTGTTTTTCAAAGCCTATGCTCGTCCTTCCTTGGAAGCGAGCTGCTGGTCTATTACGCAAGACCACTCCTAACAATGCAGTACAAACTATCCCTTTATCTAACACAAGAAGGGAATCGCTCCGGTTACTGAACACATACATTGTAAGTGCACTTACAAGTTAAGCTTCTTTCCACGTTTACCCAATTCCCACGACTCAACACAAAGCTTGCCTTTATCTTTCATAGTCTAAAATGCAATTCAGGTGTTTTGTTAATAATCCAAAATCAGCATGTTATAGTTTATCACCCAGGCTATTTACTGTTAGCATATCTCAAACCTTTCAGATGTGGCAGGCATCATTTAGCCTTGTTCTTCATCAGTGTTGGCTGGAAACTTCCCATTCATCTGATCGTAGAATATTTCTGCTGCCTCAAGGGTGTCAAAGATATGTTTGTCCCCATTGACAGTGATGGACAGGCGAGCAGGGTGTCGTAGGGAGAACATGATTCCAGCCGTATAGAGTTTTGCCTTCATGTCCTTGAATGCCGCTTATTGCCTGGCCAGACTTGCACTCATATCAGGGAAGAATAGGATTCTGTTGCCGTCAAACTTTATGTCTTCCTTCTGCGACCTTGCCCATCGGAGCACACACTCCTTATCCTGATAGCTATGGAATCTAACAATGATGACATGTGGACAATGTCCCAAGGCAGGCTTTTGAGCTAGTGTACGGTGCGCTCTGTCCAGTTCTGGAGATGTGGGGAAAACATTCTTTCCAATGACCGTTTGGAGAAGCTTTGAAATGAGCTCCAACGGTTGAACGTCCTTCCAGACCTTCAGGACCTTTCTCCAGCTCATCAAGTCTTGATGTTAGCTCAGCTAGCTCATCACTATGGGTGGTGAGTGTATTTTCAATGGTCTTTATCTATTGGTTATGAGAGTCCAATGCAGCGCTGATGGTTTCGGGAGACGTCTGTATAGGTGTAAGAGAGGTCTCCAACGATGTCGTGAGGAACGTTTTGAGTTCTGCGGCCAAGCTTCCGTTGTGTTTTTCCAGGCTAGTAACGGTTAGCGGATCTGCCATCTTAGGTGTTGATGCTGCTTGAGTTGTAGCAGAATCCTTTCCCTGTCACTGTTGTCTCAACATTGTAAGCCAGTTGAATCGCTTCAAAATGTATGCAAGCTTACTTTTTAAATAGGGTCAAACAGGGCAAATGCCGGAATGGTGTACGTACATTGAGAAATGTGTGGGAGCTGTCCCAACGCGTGACCGCCTTCTTACATTGCAAAGCCGGAAGTCCCCGTGAATACTTTTATTGGATGGATTGTGTTACTTTATAGACACCTGGTAGCGGTGGTGCAAACAAATGTATTAATTTCGGATTATTTTACTCTGGATAGGGGCACCGGGCATGGTTGACCTTTTTCCCAATTATTGTTCTGTCTTGCACTGGAACCATTAGCAGCCGTGCTAAGAAGGGAAGATGATTTTCCAGGGGTGGTGGTGGGAGGTATGGTGCATAAGCTTTTGCTTTATGCTGATGATAATTTATTATTTGTCTCGGACCCCATTAATCAGATCAATGCCTTGCCTCCACAGAATTATGAATTCATTTTCTAAGTTCTCAGGATACAAAGTCAATTTGTCTAAATCCGAAGCTTTGCCTCTGACAGCATACTGTCCAGTAATGGCTTTTCAACCAGTTGCCTTCAAGACGCCCATTAGGTCAGGCAATAAGTATTTGGTACATTTTATTCCCAGCAAATTTGTCTGATTTAGTTAGAGTTAAATTTGACCCCTTAACGCCATGGAAACCTAAGCCCGCGGACGGGCCCTTAAATGTACAAAATAAAAGTATGCGATAAACAAAACTGCTGTGTGTTACATTGGTACACATGCCACATATCTTTGGAAAGCTACATTTCTTGATTTTCTATTGATATAAACCATTTTAAGATACAATCACAACAGCAGGTACAATCTATATCTTTGTCAGACCACCAACATATAAACAACCAATAACAAAATTTAGGCAACTCACCTATGAAGCTTCATAGTAGTCCACTGAGCCATAACTTCCCGACAAAAACGGTGTTGTTTCATTGTCAAATGTCCAAATGATCAAATCAAGTAAAATGTTTAGTCCAAATCACATTATTACATCAATAAATATCCACAGACTCTTGTTGCATTAAATATGGTGAAACGGACGCGAATACAGGATTTTCACCTCAGGATGTGATATAAGAAGGCATTCATTGTGAAAATTCTGAGTTTGGAGATGAAATTTCTGAAAACAATACGGATGATTTGGAGGCAGAGGAAATATGGAGAGATGAGACATTGCTCTGGACAAGTAAGTGTTTTCTTGTGTTTTATAAGATATATTACTGTATATTCCGCATAAATAAGCTTTAGTTTGAATAATGAATACACATTTTGTAATTACCCTTTGTCGTGTGTTTCCTCAGTGAGTGTTTGAACCGTTTGTGCGTGTTTTTAGTTCATTGTTTGTTTCAGATCTATTGACATGCTATATAGATGTTTTGTATATTTACTGTAAATATATATTTATATATATATATATAAATGGACGCGAAATATATATATATATATATATAAATAAATCAATAAATATAATTTGAAAATAAGAATATATGTTGTGTTTGAGAGTCTATTTGTTACAATGTGGGTAGGTGGGGGAGGGGTAGGCCCATCTATTTGTTACAATGCTGAATTCATGGGGGGAGGTGTAGGCCCATCTCTTTGTTCCATAGTACATTGGCAAAGTATACAGTATTTACAGTAAATATACATACAATAATACATATTTACACACTTGAAAAGAAAAACTATATATATATATATATATATATATATATATATATATATATATATATATAATACAGAAAAGATGGAAAAGTTGTGTCTAGCTTTCTAAATTACATTTATTTATTCTCCCCACTCAGCAAGCGGCCACATAAAGTGGAGCAGCAGGACAGCAGCTCATCAAGAGAGGAGGGCTTTCAGAGAGACCCTTGCTGAGGAGCTGGCAGAGTTGGGGTCTCACAGCCAGACCCGTATCTCCTGCTCCACAAAGAGCACATCACAGGCCGTTGCACATCACCAAATCTTGCACCGCTGGTCGTCTGAAGTGCAGGCAGTGTCATGCAAAGACACCAGTGAAGTACTCTTCCTGTGTTGTGCCTATGTGCTTTGTACACAAATGTGACTGCTACAATGACTGGCATGTTGCTAGAAACATGTAAAATTTTATAATGGTTTGTAAATACTTTGTGTAAAAATTCATGTAAATAGTTTGTTGTGTATTTTTTATATAAACAAATTGTCCACCATAGCACTAGTTTTGACTCTTTTATATGCACAACATTTAGTTTCAAGAAGGAAAAGGCACTCTAATGTGTTTATGCATCAGTTACTCTGTGTCAGCAAAACTAATAGTGGATCTGGATATGGAATATGATAGCTCTAAGTGTCATCTTTCATTAGAGCCCAAAATTATGACTGTACGTTGAAGTGTTCAAAAGTAGTAGCCTTTTAGTCCTAGGTTACCAAAGGGTCCTTTTGGAGTATCCAAAAGGCACTTTTGTAAAACGCCTGGGTGTACCCTTAGAAAAACATGTGTAAAATATTCATTTTTTATGGTATTGTTATAACATTTGAACTTGGACTAGGTAAGGATTCATGCTGTGATCCCACTGTGTTCTCAAGCTAATAGCTACAAGTTATAGTCATCTGCAGGCATCTGTATGCAAAAAAAATTTCAGGCGGAAAAAACAAAACTTCTATTTCATTGTGTTCAAACTTCTATTACTCAGAATCAGTAGCACTTACAGTAATTCTGACTGCTGGGGAAAAAACTTCAGAGTGTCCCCTTTCAAATGTGACCAAAACCATGCATGTACTCCAAACGGTTCAAGAACAGCTTTAAATTTACTTTGGGTATGCCTTGATTAGGCGTTTTAGGCTAATTTTACAGGATTGGGAAGAGGTTCTTAATAAAAAGGTTTTTGAGTGATGTGGCAGGTGAGCTTCATTACATTTATTTATGTAATGGTTAATGTAATTAAAATTAATTATATTCCAAAATTGAACCACCTGCTAAAATATTTCAAGCAATTTGTTAGCATAGCGAAGTCCTTCATTTAGAATAGTAAACATCCCAGATTACATTTCAGTAAATTGCATAGGTCGATTGACATAGGTGGGCTAGTCTTACCCAAGATTTTGTTTTATTATGTGTTCGGTCTCAGATATTTGGCTCATTGGTTGCTTCCACCTGAGAGAGCCCCTCCCTGGTTTTGTATTGAACAGGAAGTTCTTGCACCTATTTTGCCATTGAAAAGCCTTTCTATCAAACTTAAAAGTTAAAAAAGTAAAAGTTAAGTTACACCCCATTATCTCGCATTTGTACCAGGTATGGACAAAAGAGTGTTTAATTCGGACATATGGCTGAACCCAAAACTATGTATTAATAAGTGGATTGTGAGGGGGGTTACTATACTCGTGACCTATTTGAGAGTGGAGTGTTGAGATCCTTTGAAAATTCGGTTCAACATTTTGGGATTCACATGTCTCAGTTCTTCATCTATTTACAGCTGTGCCACCTACTCTGTACCACCATTTTAGGAGTAGTTTATGCCCCCCTAAAGCAGCAGATACTCTGTGAGAGGTGATTACTGCTTTTGAAAATGTCATGACGCATCAGTGTATTACTCCCTGCTAATTCAGAGTCTAGGGGATGGAGCTTTAAATTCTATCAAGAGATTATGGGAGAAAGATTTAACCTTTTTATTGCAGGAGGGAGCATGTGCTAGGATTCTAAAAAACATCCAGTCTGCATCTAGAGATGCAAGGGTGCGCCTTGTGCAATTCAAGATTTTATATAGATTCTATTGGACCCCCACTAGATTGTATAGGCTTAGTCTAAAAGACACACCCACCTGCTGGCGATGGCAATCAGAAGTTGGAGACACAACCCATGTATTTTGGTGGTGTATTAAGATCCAAGGTTTGATATTTTGGGTGATGGGGTGGTCATCAATATGGGGGATAAACACATAAAAAATTGGGTTCTGACCAGTGTGATGATTGGTAGGTAGGTTATTTTAAGGGAATGGAAGTTGGATGGAGCACCCTCATTTCCGGGGAGGTGTACAGAGATGGGGAGTGTGGCAGCTTTTGAGGTGTTAAGAAGAAGGCTGGGGTTTTGGGATTTGGTTGATAGAAAATGGGGCAATTATTTAGCATTTTGTGGGGACTCTTGGGGAGGGGCTGTGGAGAGAGAAGTTTAGTTCGAATTATCTTGTCATGGACTCCAGTTCCAAAATCCACCCCACTTCTTCCGGTTCCCACATTCGTGCTCAATCACCCGAATACTAGTTTACTCATTTTGGTATGCTTAACTTGGCTATTTGTAGTAGTGGGCGTGATTCAATTTGAATGAACATACAATGAAAGGGCAGTAAACAACAGAATCAGAGAAAGCATTTTATATAAAGTGCTTATGTAGCAGGGATATGTTGTTACACCAGATTATAAATAATTTTTGTTATTTTATTTTGTTATTCTTTTTAATTATTATTATTTGTCTTGGGGCATTTTATTTTGAAAGAATTTTGCGTGCTCTTATGGAAGGTAATGATCTCTGTATGCACGTCGGCTGACGTCATAGGTAGGTGAGTTATTATATTAGCAGCGAAATCAGGAGAGGTACGATTTCATGAGCTCCCTTCTTCGCATGTAAAATTGTTTTATAGCCGTTGTGGAAAAGTGTTCCATGTGATGTTGTATTTAACCGTTAGTTCACGTTATCAATTTGTTAAAGTTTATTTGAGTGCTGTTAACGGGTGAATAGTGTACCGTGTGAGATGACGGCGTGGTGTGTGTGAGACGTGTTTGTGGCTAAGCGGCTAACATTTCGGTTAATTAATAGATATATATAGATAAATATAAATTGATAAATAATATGTATATATATAATATGTGTATCATTATGTATATTTTTAAGAAAGCTAAAGATATACTCTAGTTTATTAATATAATGTTTATTGCATTCATTGTGTGTTCTGTAATTGACTATATGGTGTAATCAAAATGTATTTTGTGGTTAACAGGCAAGAGAGAATATGTTGCAGATAACGGTGCCTGTCTGTTTATGTGTTTTATCACAAAGGTATGTTAATTGGCATCTAAGAAACACTGTAATGCTCAATTATTTGTATATGAGATTTGTTAATGTATTATAAAAAATGTTTTTTATATACTATTACTGTTATTACATATAATGTACATGTGTGTTGTAAAGTGTGTGTGTGTGTGTGTGTGTGTGTGTGTGTGTGTGCGTGCGTGTTGTGCTCTCTTTCCGGCAATGCTATTAGAGAGGAGAGGCAAGAGAGAATATGTTGCAGATAACGGTGTCCGTTTATGTGTTTTATCACGCAGGTGCTATAATTAAATCACCTTTGGCACGACAAGCTTTGTGTGGAAAATAATTTATTAACCATATCATAAAAATGACAAAAACCCTACTCTTATACTTGTGGGTGGCGCTAAAGCGAATAAATTAATAACTATCTGTGCTTCTCAAGTGAGAGGAAATATGAAGAATTTGAACAAAAACAGTAGTTTAAATGAACAATTTATATATATATATATATATTTCATAATGTCATTTTTCTTCTCACCCTACTATTACACACGCAATGCTTACCTTGCTTATGTTGTCCCTGCTGTACACTCTGGTGAATAATAAAGATTAATGCAACATTCCCATGGATAATAACACATTTATTTTTATTGTTAAACTTAGTGAACCAAATGTTATATAACATAAGAATTCCAGTGGTAAACTGGCCTTGTAACGGAACTTGTAACAGTCATGCTATTTAATTCAACTAATGATGCCTTCATGCAACACAAACAATTTTTACCCTTTTATTATTAAACAAATGGAAACACAGAGAGGGAAGAGAATCACTCATACTTATTCTAGTCTTTTGTGCGTGTGTGTCCTAATAAAACAAAATGAAATATATCATTCTGTCATACAGCCTCTCGCTTTTAGGAGAGAGGAAGATCAATTTGGTGTTCATGCACCTGTAAGGCAAATGAAGGTATAAATGGAAGAAAACACCTTTGACCGTTCATCTTCAAGAATCAGCTAGAAACCACGCAGCAGTATCATGAGTGCTTGAATAAAATATCAATTAAAGATTCATATGTATTCCACCTACAAAAGCCAATGTGACTTATAGCCACCTCAACCAGGTTTTTTTATGGTTTTACCAAGCACTTTGAGTGTTTTTTTTCTTATGTCCGTTATAGTATTTGCTGGAAATTAGTGCATTAGTATTAGTGCCATTTTTTCCTTTCTAAAGAACATCTAATGAAATTGTGTTCTAAACATTTGTCAATAACTAATTTGTTATATAAGGGATAATGTACAGTTAGCCAGTCATTATCACAAAATAAACTCGACGAAGTCCTGACCACCCATTTTTTTCAGAATCAGAATGAGCTTTATAAGTATGCTTACACACACAAGGAACTTGGGCAGTGATGCAGCCAGTCAGGATGCTCTCTACAGTGCTGGTGTAGAACCGTGTAAAGGATGTGTTGGTTCATTCCAAACTTCCTCAGCCGTCTCAGGAAGAAGAGGCGCTGGTGAGCCTTCTTCACAACGGCCTCAGTGTGGATGGACCATGTGAGTTCTTCAGTGATGTGGACACCGAGGAACTTGAAACTGCTGACTCTCTCTACCGGTGCTCCATTGATGGTGATGGGGCTGTGTTCTCCGTCTTTCTTCCTGAAGTCCACTACAAGCTCCTTGGTTTTACTGACGTTGAGGGAGAGGTTGTGCTCCTGACACCAGCGTGTCAGAGTGTGCACCTCCTCTCTGTAGGCTCTTTCATCATTGTCAGTGATCAGACCTACCACCGTCGTATCGTCAGCAAACTTAATGATGGCATTGGAGCTATGTGTTGCCACACAGTCATGTGTGTACAGTGAATACAGGAGTGGGCTGAGAACACAGCCCTGCGGGGCTCCAGTGTTGAGGGTCAGTGGGTGCTTCCCGTTTCAGCTTTTGCCTATAAGCGGGCAAAAGCAGAACGGAAGAGTGGTCCGATTTGCCAAATGGGGGGCGGGGGAGGGATTTGTAGCCATCCCGGAAAGGAGAGTAACAATGATCTAAAACCTGGTCACCTCGTGTGTTGAACTTTATGTGTTGGTGGTATTTTGGAGCGATTCTTTTGAAGTTGACTTTGTTAAAGTCCCCGGTAACAATGAACGCAGCCTCAGGGTGCGCGGTTTCCTGCTCACTTATACACCCATACAGTTTCCTGAGTGCCCGGTCTGTGTCGGCTTGTGGGGGGATGTACACGGCAGTGATGATGACCGCTGTGAATTCCCTCGGTAGCCAGAATGGTCGACACAGAAGCACGAGATATTCCAGATCAGGAGAGCAGAAAGACTTGATGAAATGTACGTTCATACGTGCATCATACATTACATCGCAGTAATAAATAATAACAATTGACATTTTAAAAACACATCCACGCACAAAAGTCAAAACCACGGTCTAATACCAGGATAAAGCTATCTAATAATTTTTGCAATGCCATGTAAAAAGTGCTTACCAAGAAATTCAGCCCTCCTTTCCTGCTTACATCTCAGGTTTTTAAATCAATAAGAATCTCTTTATTAATGGTGATAGCGGCAGTAATGACAGCTGTCTCGTCAGCTAGATCTCGCGCTCTTCGCTTTCAAATTACATACATCACTTAAAGCGTGATTGCGTCGCTCAAGGCCACCAAGAAAGCATTAAAAGGACCACACCCACCAAGAACAAATAAATAAATTGCTGATGAATCTGACAATTTGACTTTAGATGCCTATTCACTGCACGATGAGTGAAAGGTGTCATGCGTTGTTCCTGGCAGGCTCCATATGATTGGATTAGGGTGGGGTTAGGACATCTGCTGCCTCCCAGGAACAAACTGAGGCACCTTTGTACAACAGGCTATTCACTGCATTGTTGAGGGATTCTGTCGAAATTCTGAATGCCTAATGGGGTGGAGCTTTCTTTACCAGAATACATTTGAAGAAAATTCGAAAATATCTCATTTTAGGTCCTTAAAATGCATGTGGATGGTGATCTGACTTTTGAAGCTCCAAAAAGAACAGACAGTCAGCATAAACACCATCCATATGACACCAGAAGTTTAATTAATGTCTTCTAAAGCGACACAATCACATTTGGTTTTAAAAAAAAATATATTAATTTCTACATATGAATGTGGCCCAGATCGGATTTGGGGCAGGATGTTTAATCTTTTAACAATGATTTACATCAAATTAACTTCCAATTTTCAGCCTGAAATTCATGACATCCTCCACAGAGGTGATTTGAACCTGGCAGTGAAAAATAACTGATTTGATGTATTTGTAAACAAACTTTAAAAAAAAAAAAGACCCTTAGAAGGACTTTTGGGGTCAGTTTGACCCGATTCATTTAATGACTTGAAAAAGCTGCAATATGCTAGAAAACTTGTATTTTAAAATTATAATGCAATCTCAAAACATTATCAAAATGGCACTAAAGGCCTGTTTCACAGAGGGAGTTGAACAAACTCAAAGTTGCAGAGTAGTAGTAATAATAATAATAATAATAATAATAAAAGTTATATATGCCTTTCTCAATAATGAAGGTCACTTAGTAGTTTTATAACAAAGCCGGGTAACTACTGAAGAACTGCCAGAGGAACGAAGAGTATAAGAAGGTAAGTAGTAAGACAATAATTCAGACAGACAGAGAAGGGCAAGATCACGTAGAGCTTTAAAAGCTATGGTTAAAATGTTTAATTGAATACGATAGGATACAGTTAACCAGTGCAGCTGAGGCATTATAGGTCAAGTCAAGTCAAGTCAAGTGGTCTTTATTGTCATTTCAACCATATACAGTACACAGCGAAACGAGACAATGTTCCTCCAGGACCATGGTGTTACATAAAAACAACATAGGACAAACACAGGATCACATAAGACTACACAACTAAATAAAATACCTATATAAAATACCTATATACACCTATATAAAGTGCATGTGCAAACATGTGCAAAAAGTACGGGACAGTACAAGAAATTTCTGACAATGAACAGGACAATAGGCACAGTGAGAGACAGTGCAGCGCCGACCAGTACACAGTAGTGCAAAAAGATGACAGTTTCTAAAAACATAAACATAACATACTATGAGATAGTGTTCTATGCACATAGCAGTTATTGAGGTAGCAGACAGTTATAAAGTGACTGTAATTAAAGTGCAACTCAGGACACGTGTGTGTGTGTGTCAAACCAGTCTCTGAGTATTGAGGAGTCTGATGGCTTGGGGGAAGAAGATGTTACACAGTCTGGCCGTGAGGGCCCGAATGCTTCGGTACCTCTTGCCAGACGGCAGGAGGGTAAAGAATTTGTGTGAAGGGTGTGTGGGGTCGTCCACAATGCTGGTTGCTTTGCGGATGCAGTGTTTTTTGTAAATGTCTTTGATGGAGGGAAGAGAGACCCCGATGATCTTCTCAGCTGTCCTCACGATCCTCTGCAGGGCTTTGCGGTCTGAAACGGTGCAAGTCCCAAACCAGGCAGTGAAGCAGCTGCTCAGGATGCTCTCAATAGTCCCTCTATAGAATGTAGTGATTATGGTGGGTGGGAGATGTGCTTTCCTCAGCCTTCTAAGAAAGTAGAGACACAGCTGGGCTTTCTTGGTGATAGAGCTGGTGTTGAGGGACCAGGTGAGGTTCTCCGCCAGGTGAACACCAAGGAATTTGGTGCTCTTGACGATCTCCACAGAGGAGCCGTCGATGTTCAGCGGAGAGTGTTCACCCTGTGCTCTCCTAAAGTCAACAACCATCTCTTTTGTTTTGTCGACATTCAGGGACAGGTTGTTGGCTCTACACCAGTTCGTCAGCCGCTGCACCTCCTCTCTGTATGCTGACTCATCGTTCTTGCTGATGAGACCCACCACGGTCGTGTCATCGGCGAACTTGATGATGTGGTTCGAGCTGTGCATTGCTGCACAGTCGTGAGTCAGCAGAGTGAACAGCAGTGGACTGAGCACACAGGCCTGAGGGGCCCCCGTGCTCAGTGTGGTGGTGGTGGAGATGCTGTTGAGGTCTGACTGAGGTCTCCCAGTCAGGAAGTCCAGGATCCAGTTGCAGAGGGAGGTGTCCAGGCCCAGCATGTTCAGCTTTCCAATCAAGTGCTGAGGAATGATTGTGTTGAATGCTGAGCTGAAGTCTATGAACAGCATTCGAACGTATGAGTCCTTTTTGTCTAGGTGGGTGAGGGCCAGATGGAGGGTTGTGGCGATGGCGTCATCCGTTGAATGGTTTGGACGGTACGCAAACTGCAGTGGGTCTAGTGAGGGGGGCAGCTGGGTCTTAATGTGCCTCATGACGAGCCTCTCGAAGCACTTCATGATTATTGGTGTGAGTGCGACGGGACGGTAGTCGTTGAGGCAGGACACTGAAGACTTCTTTGGCATGGGGATGATGGTGGTGGCCTTGAAGCACGAGGAGTGATATGGTCAGATTTCTTCATATGTGTAAGGACTCTGGCAGCTTTTGAATATGCTTAAGTCGCTTGAGAGTTATAGAGGGAAGACCAATAAGAAGTGAATTACAGAAATCAAGCCTGGTGGTTATGAATGCTTGAAGGGCAGTTTCAGAATCTTTTCTACTCAACAATGGCAAAAGGCAAGCTTTTGTGACATGATTAACATGCTCTTCAAAGCTTAGGACGATGTCATCAACCTGAAATTACAAACTGTGGAGGATGTCTGAATTGCAACACCATCTAAGTCCAAACTAAGGTTGTGCTCAGAGGAAATAAGAGTATTTGAGCCAACAAGTAATAGTTCCGTTTTTTCAGCATTGTTTGAGCACTGCCAAAAATAATTTTCAAGACAAGTATTTTTGTCTTGTTTTCCTGTAAAATGATCTAAACATTCTTAAAAATGTGATTTATTTACTTGTCAAGCAAAATGGGATATGATATTTAAGTCTTGTTTTAAGATAAATATGACAAAATTTGTGAACTTTAGACTTAAAACAAGAAAAACAAATCTGCCAATTGGGTAAGCAAAATAAACTTAATTCAAAGGGAAAACAAGTATATTTTGCTTACCCCATTGGCAGATAGTTTTTTCTTGTTTAAAGTTTACGTATTTTTACAGATTTATCTTAAAACAACACTCAATATCTAATCCCATTTTGCTTGATATGTAAATACATCAAATTTTAAGAATGTTTAGATAATTTTATAGGAAAATAAGACAAAAATACTTTTCTTGAAAATATTTCAAATCCAACCAGTGTCTGAGATCTTGAATGCATGCAGATAGTGATGGTTTGAAACAGGTTTATAGTTTTTAAGATTTACACATACAGGCCAGGCTTATTGAGAATGGGGTTTTGCCAATTTCAAGGAAGTAGGCACAGAACCAGATGCCAGAGAGCTGTAAATTAGTGGAGAGAAAGGTGTAGTTGCAATTTAGATAAAAATTTCACCAACTGATTACACAATGATTTGACTTTCTGAAGAAAGTCGGAGTGGTGGCGGCGTAGTGGCTAAAGCACAGGTCTGTTAATCAGCAAGGTTAATCAACCAGGTCGCTAGTTCGAACCCCACAGCCACCACCATTGTGTCCTTGAGCAAGGCACTTAACTCCAGGTTGCTCCGGGGGGATTGTCCCTGTAATAAGTGCACTGTAAGTCGCTTTGGATAAAAGCATCTGCCAAATGCATAAATGTAAATGTAAGAAGTCCGACTTGCAAAGAGGACTTCATGTGACTGTTACACATGATTATTGATTGTTATTATGGTGTAAAGACAAGAATTCCACAAGTTAAATGCTAAACCTTTTAAAATTCAAAGCATTACAATGAGGCTAATAAATCACAGCAGTGAAACTCAATGCACATAACAATACTAGCGTTCACTGAATCGTGGAAATGTGAACTTGACAGGGCAGAGCACTAGGGTTGCCAAATTTCTACCAGCCAAATACAGGACATTCCAACTCTAAATTCTGGACTTTTTTTTTCAGCTGGGCTCCTGCATGAGACACTTTGCAATGGTTGAAGAGGTCCACCCAGAGCTTGTTTATAGATACAGTCGGCAAGGAGACTGTATCTATAAACAGTATCTATAAAAAGCAAAGCAAAGCTAATTCTGATAGAATGAGCTATTTTAACACTGAAAAACATTACAAAAAGGTGTTGTGTAGTTTACAGTCATGGCTGACTGTAAATGCAATACAGTCTACAATGGCATAAGTAACTGAAAACTTCTGCATTTGAATAATGATTTATCCATGCCCATAGGCCTATGTTCAAATGTAAGTCCACAACGACGTACACATTTTATTTTTTTTTTACTGAGTCAACTTTAATGCAACCACCAGGAAGAAAAACATTTCTATCAATATTTACTTTTAATAAACAACACTTTTTTGCCAAAAGAATGAAGCTGCAATCAATGGAGAAAGAACATTTTCTTTCAAGCATTTTCTTCCCATAAATAGCCTAAGCTAAAGCATTTTAGGGTTTTAAAGCACAACTAACCTGCTTTCATTTTAAAATTGAGGTCATTGGTTTGTAGACAGTATAGGACTGTGTTCAAATTAGTATATAATTTGGCCTTCCAGGGCCACTGTCTTAGTACAAGTCATAGTGTTTTATGAACCATGTGCATTATAATAGATTTTTGTGGGAAAGAATATGCTTAATTTGAAAATATTTAAAGTGGATTTATTCTTGTGTTGCAGTGTATTTGTTTTAGCCTCCTCCAAGAAGGATTTCAATTAGGGCCCTTATATCCTCAGAAACGACTTTGCCAAGTGTCATGTGACTGATCACACGTCAATGAAAATAGATACGGAAATACAGTATATATGTACATTTCTCGCTTTCAGGGGACCTACAAAAATGTGACACTGGTGATACATGTCAACCTAGGATTTAAAATATTTTGCTTGAAAAATTATTTTGTCACAATATGCATTTATTTTCGATTTGCCTTGAATTGGGAAAGCATACGTTTTGACACCATATGGTGTAGTTCTGTTGTCTACCACGAGGGGCTAATGGGGACATGCTAAACAGCTAATTCCACCTGATATACACTGAAATAGGGCTGGGCAGTATCTTAAATATTAACAATATTATCAAGGTTATCTTGTTGGCGATATAAAATTGAGCAAAATTGTGAATATCACAATTATTTGAATGCACTTTTTATTTGGCCACAACTTTTCACAACATTAGACTAATTTCATGATATTTCAAGGCTGCACAATTAATCAAAATAACATCAAAAGCATGATAAAGTCATCTGTCAGGGGTGTCCAAACAACTGCCAGCAGGCCATCTGCTGTCCGCCAACTGCTCTGATTCAGCCCACATGAGATTTTTTTAATAAAACTGGGTGTTGCTATCACCTACAGCCACATTTCACAGAGCATTGTCTTCACTATGGCGTTAACGTTCTCTTTAGTAAAGACACATCATTGTTCCATTACAAATTTTCTTGGTTATAGAAATATAATTTATTTGGGTGACCAGACAGTTTTCCCCGCCTGGAGCTGTCCCCGGAAATGTCCCCATTTTTACTGCATGTTCAAAACAGTCCGCTAAGTGAAAATACATAGCAAGAAAGCCCCTTATTATTATTATTATTATACAATATTGAATAGATTGTTGTCATGACTACAAAATGGAAAAAATCCCCAACAATATGAGGCATCTAAGGGGGGAAATCCCCCCTTCAGAAAATAATTTCAGTTCCTGATATAATACATGGTGTAAGTGTTTCATATGATTTCAGGTGTAATGCTGAGGGAAATGGTAATCAAGTGAGCTCATTTCTTTTGAAATTCCTCGGCCAGTTTGCCAGCAAGCAAGTTGGCAGCCTACTGTCTTACTATCAGGAAAGTGCCAGGTAAAGGTGAAGAAAAAGAGAAGATAATTAATTTAGAAGAGTGATGCAAAGAGTATGACCAAGGGGCAAGGGACCTTGTGCTGTGGATTCAGCTGAAACAGTTCCTATATTCAACCATTGTTTATATATGTTTTTTTAGTTCACTTTTATGCCACAGTGTCAGCTACTGTATACCGTGCGAAAAAACAACTTTGCCTCCATATTGGAATTTCATTGAGATATATTGAACAAAGTATGATATACCATAGTTCATAACTACATTCACCATTGTCAAAATGCATAACATCTGAATTGACCCCTTTTTTTAAATCATTGATCATTTTTACCACTAAACTAGAAATATCCCCATTTTTAATTTCAGAAATCTGGTCACATTATAATTTATTAACACAACGTGTGATTAAATCTTGCTTAATACTAAAGGTGCTGTAAGCGATTTTGACCATTCTGGAACTTCCATGAGACTAAGCAGTTAAATTAGACAAGCCCTTTCTTTGTAATTCCCCATCCTCTGATACTGTTGTATAAGACCACCCACAAGAAGCAGTGCATTTTCTCAGGGTTGTCAAACACAACAGCAGCAAAATAGCTTCTTTAACAGATGGCTGTAATGAATGTGTAGTTAAACCTGAATCATCCATGTCAACTACTATTCTCTGAGAACGTGCAAAATGATTGACTGGCTGATAAAAGAATGTGACAGCAGCTAACGGACACATTTTAGATTGCTGTTTCAACAGCCTAGTGCTGTCACAGAGACAGGTAAGATATCTCAGGGCACTTATTTAAGTGATATCTTTCAGGGAGTATGAATATTTTCAGCATACCATTCCATAAAAAAATGACAGCAACTTTAAACATACAATAATATGATGCAATAATAAGATGTTAATAATTAATACATTGATACAGCACGCACCACCTGATTTTTCTTCTGCATCTGGCCTCCAATAGAAAAGGTTTGGACACCCCTCTCATATGTGATTATCAAACCTCAAAAACTGCAATTTAGTAGCATTAATACAGGGTCTAAGAGCTTCAGAGGGAACAGGTGAGAAGCTGTTGTGTGTGCACACACTGGCCCAGTGAGTATTTACCAATTTCAGGCAAGTCAAATTGGTGTCATTTTCACACGTCATCTGATAATAGTAATAACAGAAAAATAAAAACGTACTTGAGAGTCACTTCGGTTTAAATGAATGGGAGAAATTGGAATGCCCAACTAAGAAGCTCTAGCGCCCAACGGTCAATGGATGTAGAAAGGAAGTCACTATTTACCGGTAAAAGATCCTATCACCTTTTAGATACAGACATTGTGTCAATCAACTCGAGAACACATTAGCACATACAAGCCAGAAAAATTTTGTGTTTTAATGAAATCTGAGGTAAAGATTTACAATTTATGATTTCAATATTATAAAATGTTATTGCTGAATTGAAATATGTTCTTTGATCGTAATCTTGACCAACCATTTTTGAGTATTCGGTGTTCCCCCATTCAAGTAGATGGGAGCTGCACTGGCATGACTGGAAATAGCCTCCCAAGAGCATTCCAAAGATGGCCGACAGTGGACTGACTTGCTAAAAGATTTTGGCTGGGCTTATGATATGCTGTTTTCAGCAGTCAGAGCAGTTGTGAAAGCAAATAAAAGCTCCACGTGAAGGTGAAGTAAATACAACAGACATATACTACTTTTGTATAAAATAGTTATAATTCTTAAAATAATAATAACAATAATAATAATAATAATAATAAATATAGCCTGCAAGCGACAATCATTGGGGTTCAAACACGTGGCCAGAACATGACCAAAACAATCAAATTAGACAGAATAGGTCCCGATGATGCTATTGCCACAGATGTTCCTGTGAAAATGTTCAACTCATTTTTATCTCAGTTGCACAATTAGGATTTTATTAAGGTATTGTGACCATTATCCAAAAGAAATATGCTGTGAATGATGCAGAAAAATGTGTTGATTTTCTCCTGCACTCATATTACATTGCAAGTAATAATAATTAATACATAATACAAATTCTGTAATATATTAATAGACCAAATTTGACTGGGTCCCACAATAATAATTAAAATTTCTGGGTTCAATGGCTACAGTGGCTGTTAGGTTGAAATGATGGTTCCTCTGATTAAAACAATAGGGGAAAACACTTTTAAGGCATGTTGTGGAAAATTTATATTTTACTTTCTTTAAGGCATTATGTGGATTTTCTTTCGATTCAATTTCTCTCCTCTAAGTATTTTCTTTTTCACCTGGCAGGCACAGAGACACACACACACAGTAAAACAGATGATCAAGGGAAAAAGCCTTTTGAATTCCTCAATATGAGTACGGGAAAGACAGAGGGATTATTTAGCATAAATAAAGCCTTTTGTTGAGTTTCACGGGTGTGAAACTCAGTGAAGCTCAACAAAGGACCACTGTCTTCAGGACAAGATAGCGTTTATATGGCCTTTTTATGACCTCACAGATGTAAAGACCGTAAACCCAGGGGGCTTAGAAGAGCCATTGGTATTTCTAAAAACTAGCTAGATCGGGTTTTACTGGGATTGAGTGGAAAATTACAGAAGAAGGGACTTTGAGGACGGGGGGTATAAATAGGCCATGTGTTTTCTGTGTGAGTTAGGTCTTGTTCCTATTGCGAGGTAGCTGTCGTGATATTTTTGTGAACAAACCTCTTTTAAAAGAATAAACTATCTTTTAAAATATAATTTGGATCCCGGTGTCTCTTATCTTGATGCATATTTGTTTAATTATTGTTTTTGTCACAACAGGCATTTCAGAACAAATGCATAATTATGGAGATATAAATGTAATATCTTCAACAGGCTGAAAAATATTGAGGTATCATTTGAGTAGCTATATCAGCCAGCCATAGGAATAGAAACAACTTGTCCTGTCATTTGATTAGGACAAAAACTCTAACATGAATGAGACAAATGTTCTTAATAATGACTAATGAGGGTCAATCTTAAGATGATAACAGAGGACATTTTCAGATGATTGAACAATTAAATTATTTTTTATTTTTTTCTTACATTGTTGTAATACTTAAAATGCATCAATTACAAAGCCAAATGACCAAGAACTCCGTAAACATGGGTTTAACATACACTAATAGTAATAATTCAGGAAGCCCTGAATAAGGAAGTTTATTGAGGCAGTAATTTTAAAGTAACACTTCATCTTAAAAGGAAAATGCTGTCATAATTTACATGCCTCATGTCTTTACAAATCCGATTTTTTAATTACAACTTTTCTTCTGCTGAACATAAAATGAATATCCCAGTCCATCTTTTGGCAGTTGACTCACTTTAAAGCTTAAAAATTGACCCTGCAAGTCACTTGAAGGCATACGATGAAAACCTGAAATTTAAGTAATGTTTCAATGAAAATCTCAACATTAATTGGATATCAGGATATTTTTTTTACTTCAATGATGTATGCCTATAGAAGACTTGGTATATCATGCACAAGTAGGATGGACTGCTTTTATGATACTTTTGCATCATTGCTGAATCTTGAACGTAGAGGTCTGCAAGGGACTGGTTTTTCCATCCCACTCCCAGAAGTTTCTATCCCACACCCAAATGCTCCCGCTGAATTTTACTCCATGTTCTCCCGCTCGCTGCCCGCAGTGATTTCCTTCCCGCATTTGTTTTCCACATAGAGCAAAAGCCATACAAATAGACAAGTGTACACAAATAAGAAAGTTTTTATTTTTCTGTTATTTCTATTATCAGATGACGTGTGAAAATTACGCCAATTTGACTTGCTTGAAATTGGTTTCTTAACACTAATTTGACAATTTTCTATTCCGAGCTTCACATCCTTTGATGAGGATAGGACAGTGTGCGCTTTGCTCTGCCATTCTTCTAAAGCCCCATTGACTACCTGCCTGCTCTAAATATTGGATCATTTAATGCACAAGCTGTGCACATTTATTTTATGTTATTAAAAAAAAAGATATGGTTTTTTTTTTTTTTGCATTAATTAAAAAAATAAACATCCACATAAGATTTTTCGGGCTATTCTCTGACCACCCACATCTCATGGACGTACCGTCCACACCCGCTTTCAAATTTAATCCCGCGCCGCAAGAAATCTAATCGGGAATGCAGACCTCTGGTTAAGAGTGAATCACTATCACTGCCATATTGATGACACAGACATTGACATTCATTAAAGGAGATATCTTAATGAATATCAAGGTCCGTGTTCCACAAAAGAAAGACAAGACATTTAAAAAGACACGAGGGTGAGTCAATTATGACGGAAATTTTATTTTTTGGTGAACTATTCCTTTAAATAATTTCTCTTTTTAATTAAATGTTGACAGTGTATGTTTGAGAAAAAAAAAAAACATTTACATTTATTTGCATTTTATGTACATTTATATTCTTGCCAGAAATGTTCCTACCAAAGTAACTTACAAAAATGTGTGTATATTGTGATTTCACTGCAGCTTTACTGCAATTACTTCAGCTATATACAGTACTATTCCTTTTCTTTACTGTAAAAGTAATGCAATTTCTGCACCACTAGCAGTACTATGCAGATTTGAAAAATAAAATTTTTCCAAACAGGCTCCCCAAACACTCCTAACACTCCACCCCCATGTTCTATTGTTCTCACAACATGTCATCGGTTGAGCCAGAAACTGACATGTCGGGCAATCAAACAAAAATAGCTATGTTTTTAAATCACCACAGTGTTAACACTTACACAACAAGTCAACCAATTAATGGCTTACTTACAGTATAGTCGTCTCTGCACATTAAACTGGGATACAAGAGAGTATTCATCCTCATTATATTTAAAAAGAGCAGCAGTACCTGCATGTCACCTTTGAAATACATTTTTAAAATTTGAATCCAAGTGATAATTTAGGCATACGGATGGATCTCTCAGATGGATTTTAATAAAGAGATGCAGCTATTGTGCAAAATTTCGCTCCTCAGATAAGTAGATCATTTTGTCTCATTATGCTATTAAATGATTAAATCTGACATTTTCGCACAATATGCCCATTTTTATTTTCCATTAAAACTTGAGCTTTACTCAAACCACCAAATAAAAAAGAAAAAGGAAGAAATACATTTAAGCCAACATCTAAATTAACTAAGTGTTTCTCCTAGAGCCGCATTAGTGTGAGAGCTGCCACCATGAGTATGCCCCCAAAATATACAATATCTGCAAAGCCTAAATATTTTCAGACCACTGAATATTAATTCAAACATTCTTATTATAGCATACAAAGTTATACACAATAAATACAGAATTTCTACACAGTTCCTTCAATTTAATACAATCAGAGCAAACAAATCAGCTGTTGTAACTGACACATAACATGAAAATGAGCTTCATGATGGTAAACCTCACACTTTAAAAACAAAATCATATTGAAATGATCTAGCGGTTAATCATGAAGGTTGTTTTCTCCAATGATTGCTATTTACACCATCAGTAAAGTGACTTCAGCAGCACTCCATGCCATCAATGAGTGCGGAACATGGTGGATATTCCAATTGATGAAGCCACTCGTCTTCAAACAACAAGAAATATGTTCAGATTCTTCTGGAATAAACAAAACACCTGTTCATTGATCGTACCTTTGTTGTGGTGACAGTTATTTTCTTAATTTTTTCTAGAACACATATAACACAGACAATGTGGGGAACCTTTTTCCCATTAAGGGCCAATTGAGTTTTTACAAAATGATTTGCAGGCCAGATAATTGCTTGCAATTTCTGATTGTGGGTTAAAATTAGTGTACGCATTGCGTTACGTGCTCAAGCGTCACGAAAAAAGATTGAAAAG
This sequence comes from Xyrauchen texanus, assembly GCF_025860055.1. Classification (NCBI taxonomy): domain Eukaryota; kingdom Metazoa; phylum Chordata; class Actinopteri; order Cypriniformes; family Catostomidae; genus Xyrauchen; species Xyrauchen texanus. The sequence continues at coordinate 3,929,775 of NC_068313.1, read as the reverse complement.
TCTGTCTAATGTACAATATTTTGCGTTATTATCATTCAAAATATTTTTAATGAATATTTTAATTGTATTTATTTTATTCTTTTTACAGTTCATTGAAACAAGGCCATTTTATTTTTTTGGCTTTTCAAATTATTTCGCAAATGGGCTTACGGGTCAGGTAAAATGGTCTCACAGGCCTTATAGGGCCCTGAGGCCTGATGTTCCTCACCCCTGACTTAATGGAATATTCCAGGTTCAATACAAGTTCAAATGTTGATTACCACAAAAAAATTATTTCAACTCATCCCTCCTTTCCTTTAAAAAACTAAAATCTGATTTACAATGAGGCATTTACAATGGAAATAAATTAAACAATTGTTGAACGTTAAAATACTCACTGTTTCAAAAGTATAGCAATAAGATGTGAACAACTTGTGTGTAAACATATTTTTAGTGTGATATAATTGCTTACCAACCTTTCCATGTACAATTATATCCAATTTTGCCACTTCGTTTCCATGACAATGTAACGTCATACAACCTAAAACGAAAACGACGATTTAAACAACTTTACAGGTCAAATAATACACAAATTAATGTTAGTAATAATACAAGAATTAATGTAAGTGCTTTAATAAAACTATAAGCTTCACATTTCTGCCTTTAAATCCTCCAAAAATTGGCCCCATTCACTTCCATTGTAAGTGCCTCACTGTAACCTGTAAACTTGAATATAAATAGGAGGTCCACTTGATAACCACTGGTTTTTAAAAGCCTAATATCCAGAAGCACTAATTGTACCGCCCTGAGGGACATTTGAGAGATTTAGTCAGTTCACAGCAACAATTGGCTCCACCGATAGAATATCTGTCTTCCCTGATTGGCCGAGAGAGGTGGACCTAAGAGCATGGCTCTCTTTTGGATTGGATTGTTGCGAGAAGGCTTGGCTCTCTGGCCACGCAGTCCTGTGGAACCCAGCACTAGGCAAGGCCAATGGATCAGGAACCTCCCCTTGACCGCCACTGTGTGTCCTTCTCCCTTGACCCCGCCTCTGGACATTTCTGCACATGCCCAGCAGGAAAGTGAGTTCAGTTCTGAAGCCCTGGTTCAGCCAGCAGTAAATGAAAGGATTGTAGCAGGTGGAGCTCATAGCTAGCCAGTGAAAACTGAAGTAAATAGCATTGTTGAACTGAATTACTTGACTGGAGAGCAGCACCACATAGCAATTTAAAGGGAACCAGCAAACGGCAAATACTACAACGACCAACACCAGCATCTTAATGGTCCTCTTCCTCTTCCTGCGTTGAAGGAAGTACTGTTCGCTGGTGACGTCACCAATGGCATTTCGCCGCCAGAGACGGCGGGCAACAGCATAGTAGGCAACAGTGATGATGAGCAGGGGAAGGACATATAGGAGGATAAAGGTGGCCAAATCCAGATACTGCCAGTATAGCTCTGAAGGGTCAGGAAAATCAGGCACGCACAAAGAGCGCACTATATCTTTACTGTAAGAGAAGAGATAAAGCCATAGAAGAGTATAGAGATAGAGGGATGGTGTAGAGAGAAGCAATACAAAGAGGTAGAATTGAAATAAAAAAGAGAATAAAGATCAGGTGATAAAGAGGAAGAGGAGAAAATAAGAAAAACAATTAGAAGAAATTAAAAGCAAAAGTGTTGCAAACTGTTGAGATTAAAGTGAGTTATCTACAAAATTCCTGGACAATGAAATAAACCCTCATTCTTAACAGTTTGTCCCCAATGATTACCTACTGATATATAATGTAACTGACTGGGCTCTTGTTCTCTCTCACTTGACACATTTTAGGCCTCATTCATAAAACTTTTGTAAATATGAGTACGTGTGAACGGTCATTTACAATTATCATAATCCTAGGCCATGAAAAAAAACATTTTAGGAAGGCACTAGACTCACAGGTAAATGAGAACAGGAAGCTTTTAAAGGGATAGCTCACCCCAAAAAATAAATTCTCTCATCATTTACTCACCCTCATGCCATACCAGATGTGTATGACTTTAGTTCTTCTGCGGAACACAAATGAATATTTTAAAAATAATATTTCAGCTCTATTGGTCCTCACAATGGAAGTGAATGGATGCCAACATTTTGAAGCTCCAAAATCCATATAAAGCAGTTGACCAATCACAACATACTGGGCTAGCTGACCAATCAGTCAGCATAAAAGTTATCCATAACTCATGTTAAATTCATGTGTTTAGACACAATATGATAGGTGTAGGTGAGAAACAGATCAATATTTAAGTATTTTTTTTTAATAAATTCTCCTCTCTGCCCAGAAGGGGGTGATATTCATTAAGAAAGTGAATCACTAAAAACAGAAGAAGAATGTGAAAGTGAAACTGAAGTGGAGATTGACTGAGCAGAGAGGAGAATTTGTAGTTAAAAAAAAGGCATAAATATTGATCTGTTTGTCGCCCACACCTATCAAATCACTTCAGAAGACATTGATTTAACCACTGGAGTTGTATAGATTACTTTTATGATGACCTTATATGGATTTTGGCACCCATTCACTTTCATTATATGGACCTACAGAGCTGAAATACAGTATTCTTCTAAAAACCTTTGTTTGTGTTCTGTAGAAGAAAGAAAGTCATACACATCTGGGATGGGATGAGGGTGAGTATATTCTGAGAATTTTCATTTTTGGGTGAACAAATGCATTAACATCTATACTTAAAAGTAATGAAATAATATATAAATGAAAAGCATTCACATTGTAAAGTTTTGATTAAAGAGCCCATATTATGCTCATTTACAGGTTCATAATTTTATTTTGGGGGTCTACTGGAATACATGCTTTAATGCTCAAAAACACTTTATTTTTGTCATACTGTACATTATTGCAGACCATCTTTTACCCGCTGTCTGAAATGCTCTGTTGTAGCTCCTGTCTCTTTAAAGTCCCCCTTTCCAAAAGCCCAGTCTGATCTGATTGGTCAGCATGTTCAGCCTGTTGTGATTGGTCAACTGCTAAGAGCATGTGTTGAAAATGTAACGCATTCCTGAGGAGGACATTATGCAAATGTGTTGCATAGTGATGTAGCTATGTCACGGAAGTAATGGCTGGACTTAGGGCTACCCCCTGATAGTCAACTGAAGGTTAGTCGATGAGAAGAGTCTTGGTCGACCAAGTTTTGATTGGTCGGTTGGTATATATATATATATATATATATATATATATATATATATACTGTATATAACCTGAAAGGCTGCTCAGCAAGGAAGAAGCAACTGCTCCAAAACCACCATAAAAAAGCCATACTATAGTTTGCAAGTGCACATGTCGACAAAGATCTTACTTTTTGGAGAATTGTCCTCTGGTCTGATGAAGCAAAAATTGAACAGTTTGGCCATAATGACCATCGTTATGTTTGGAGGAAAAAGGGTGAGGCTTGCAAGCCGAAGAACACCATCCAAACCGTGAAGCATGGGGTTGTCAGCATCATGTTGTGGGGGTGTTTTGTTGCTTGAGGGACTGCTGCACTTCACAAAATAGTTGGCATCATGAGGAAAGAAAATTATGTGTATATATTGAAGCAAAATCTCAAGACATCAGCCAGGAAGTTAAAGCTTGGTTGCAAATGGGTCTTTCAAATGGACAATGACCCCAAAGCATGCCTCCAAAGTTGTGGAAAAATGGCTTAAGGACAACAAAGTCAAGGCATAGGAGAGGCCATCGCAAAGCCCTGACCTCAATCTGATTGAAAATTTGTGGTTAGGGAGACATAAAAACCTGACACAGTTACACAAGTTCTGTCTGGAGGAATGGGCCAAAATTCCAGCAACTTTTTGTGAGAAGCTTGTGGAAGGCTACCCAAAAAGTTTGACCCAAGTAAAACAATCTAAAGGCAATGCTACCAAATACTAACAAAGTATATGTAAACTTCTGACCCACTGGGAATGTGATGAAAGAAATAAAAGCTGAAATAATCATTTTCTCTAATAGAATTCTGACATTTTCACATTCTTAAAATAAAGTAGTGATCCTAACTGACCTGAGACAGGGGATGTTTTCCATGCTTATTCAATGAACCATAAACAATTAATACTTTAGCACACTAAAGAGATCTTTCTACTGAAAAACACCAAAAGAAAGATACCCAGGGTCCCTGCTCATCTGCATGAACGTGCCTTAGGCATGCTGCATAGAGGCAAGAGGACTGCAGATGTGGCCAGGGCAATGTCCGTACAGTGAGACGCCTAAGACAGCGCTACAGGGAGACAGGAAGGACAGCTGGTCATCCTCATAGTGGCAGACCACGTCTAACAACACCTGCACAGGATCAGAACATCCGAATATCACACCTGCAGGACAGGTACAGGATGGCAACAACAACTGCCCGAGTTACACCAGGAATGCACAATCCTGCCATCAGTGCTCAGACTGTCTACAATAGGCTGAGAGAGGCTGAACTGAGGGCTTGTAGGCCTGTTGTAAGGCAAGTCCTTACCAGACATCACCGGCAACACCGTCGCCTATGGGCACAAACCCACCTTCACTAGATCAGACAGGACTGGCAAAAAGTTCTCTTCACTGACGAGTCGCGGTTTTGTCCCACCAGGGTTGATGGTCGAACTCGCGTTTATCTTTGAAGGAATGAGTGTTACACCGAGGTTTGTACTCTGGAGCGGGATTGATTTGGAGGTGGAGGGTCCGTCATGGTCTAGGGTGGTGTGTGACAGCATCATCGGACTGAGCTTGTTGTCATTGCAGGCAATCTCAATGCTGTACATTACAGGGAAGACATCATCCTCCCTCATGTGGTACCCTTCCTGCAGGCTCATCCTGACATGACCCTCCAGCATGACAATGCCACCAGCCATACTGCTCGTTCTGAGTGTGATTTGCTGCAAGACAGGAAGGTCAGTGTTCTGCCATGGCCAGCGAAGAGCCTGGATCTCAATCCCATTGAGCACGTCTGGGACCTGTTGGATCAGAGGGTAAGGGCTAGGTCCATTTACCCCAGAAATGCCCGGGAACTTGCAAGTATCTTGGTGGAAGAGTGGGGTAACATCTCACAGCAAGAACTGGCAAATTTGGAGCAGTCCATGAGGAGGAGATGCACTCTAGTACTTAACCAGATACTTAATGTTACTTTTGATTTTGATTCAAAAACACATTAAATCATGAAAGGTTTTAAGAAACTTGATCCAAACAACATTCATAGATGGTTTGAAATCCACTAAAAATAAGATTTTTGTAAATGCATCTCAGTCATCATTAGTTTTTTTAAATGTCAATAATTGCCTAAAAATAATTATGACTTACAATAATGTATGCTGTCTATGTGGGTCTCATGTTATTCTAATATGCCACCTCAACCGGTGTTTGTTGAGCAAGCACACTCAACATATTTAGACGGTATGCCTGAGGTGGGTAAAACCAAAACTGGACCGAAATGGAATCAATTGACAAACAAGCAGCCAGTTTTTGTTTTTTTCTATGAATGTTGTGAAGGCCACTATTGTCCCTGGGTAAAGCAATGTTTCACCCTTGTAAATGCTATTCTATCATGTTACTTATTCTGATAATCATTATTTCTATACAGCAAAATTGCCAGTGTTAATTTAACTCTATGAGAGTTAATTTTAACACTTTTCTGTTGTTTATATAATCCACACTGGCCTAAGTAAAATTAAAACTATTAAAAGTGTTAATAAAATTAACACTGCCACAGATTTGAACATTTAACTCTCATGGAGTTCATTTGATAACTCCCTTTGAGTGTTAATCTAAAACTTCAGTGAGTAAAATGAAACTTCCTCAATTTTAAACACCTAACTCTCAGAGTTAACTCGATAACTTAAGTTAATCTAACACTTGAGCGAGTACAGTAGATGAAACAAATTACAGTGTAACAGAAGGACACAAATAATGACTTTTTAAAGAATAGTAGTTAAAGTATTAGTGTACTAGTAATTATTCATGCCATTTTATGTCATTACCACAGACATCCTCAATAATACATTTTTTATTTATTTTGGTCCTTGTAGGTTTAGACCTAAATAATTATGAAAATTAACCCACAAAAACAATGCACTTTTCAGACATTTTGCAAACATTTTTAATAAAACATTTCACAATAACTGTTTTTAAAATGTCTTGTTCATGTTCTATGTTTTTAATACATGTAAATATGTAAAACAATTGTAGGGTTCTTACAACAATTCACACATTACACTGCCTTGAAAAAACAATGCAAAGGCACAACATATGTCTCACTTGGTCCATAGGTATTCTGAATCCTGTGCATTACCATCAACCACTCTAAATGCATTGTAATGTTCACTGTGTAGCATTACTCTCAGTTCTTTCACTCTTGGAGACATTTGTTTTGCCAACATCTATCCTGTAGACAGCTGTATGGAGAAAAAGTAGAAGTTGACCACAGTGTCATCATAGGATAGGTTAAAAAAAAAGTGGATATTGGAAAATTATTCAAAAGCACCCAGAGAACCAACCACTTGACAAGGGATCAGCTTCTTATCCAGGGCGATGTAATAGTTGTCAATATTGTCTCTACTTCTCCCAGTGGCTAGAAGATTACTTTGTGCTTGTATCTAGATGCTCATAAATGCTGCAGCATTACTATAAAGGAGAAAAACAAACATCAGTTTTAACCTTTCAAGTTTCTTTCCAGTCTCTTAAAATAATTATTTTCCATGTCGATACTTCAAATGTCACGAAAAACTGGTTTGGAAAAAGTTTTTGTTGAGAAAATTGTCATTAAATAATAAATGTAGTCACATGACCGAATTTACCCCAATTGTTAGCCTGTGTTAATCATGACGACAGTATACATCCTTGAAAGCTAATTTATTGTATGTGATTATGGAGTGATTTTAACGACATATAGATCCGATGCTGCAAACGTGACACTTCCAGGAGTGCCATCACAAATATCTCGTATCATGCATATCGACAAGTGCACGGAGAACAAATGAATAGCCACTGTTTGTGATAAATTTTATCATGGTAGCCATCCGTTTATTTATTAAAGTTGCTTTTCCACACCATACAAAATAATAAACGGCAGTCATGGAATTACCCCATAATACAAAAAAACATAATTTCTGTGCACAAAGATGTTTTAAATTAAAAATAATAAACAATACTAGGCGAAAAGCTTCAGTGTGCTTTTTTGGAACACTAACTTATAGCCCTATTCTATAAAAATATTGTTTATACTTTTGAAAAAATGTCAGCAAAATTCCCCATATTAAATTAGGCTAAATAAATTACCAAATAAATAAAGCATTAAATAAAATTATTATGCGAGCTGTGACTTGCGGCGAGAGCGTAGACCACCTTGGCGGTTGATATACGCCGCCGTGGCTGTGTTGTCTGTCCGGAGCAACACGTGCTTGCCCCGGATCAATGGCAAAAGCCTCCTCAGGTCAAGTAGTACTGCCAGCAACTCGAGGCAGTTTATGTGCCAACGCAGTCACGGGCCAGTCCAAGGGCCGGCGACTGAGTGCCCGCTGCATACGGTGCCCCAGCCCCGTTGGGAGGCATCTGTCATAACCACGACGTGCCTGGAGACCCGTAAGAACGTTAGGTCTGACCAGGGGCTGAGAGAGCGGCAACAAGCCTGTGTGCCGTGGCGCCATAATCGTCTCTCGACTCGGGTCTGTAGCCAGTGCTGGAGGGCACTGTCTCATATGCATCAACCAAAGCAGCGTGACCGTCGCTGAGGATGCCATATGCCCCAGAAGCCTCTGAAAGGATTTCAGTGGGACCAACGTGTTCCGTCTGAACGTATGCAGACAGCTCAGCACTGAATGTGCGCGCTCGCTGGTGAGACGCACCATCATTGAGACCGAGTCCAACTCATACCGAGAAAAGAGATGCTCTGAACCGGGACGAGCTTGCGCTTTTCCCAGTTGACCCGAAGCCCCAAGCGGCTGAGGTGCCTGAGCACCAGGTCCCTGTGAGCACAACATGTCTCGCGAGTGAGCTAAGATTAGCCAGTCGTCGAGATAGTTGAGGATGCGGATGCCCGCTTCCCTCAGTGGGGCAAGGGCTGCCTCTGTGACCTTCGTGAAGGCGTGAGGGGACAGGCCGAAGGGGAGGATATTGTACTGATATGCCTGACCCTCGAAGGCAAACCGGAGAAAGGGTCTTTGTCGAGGAAGGATCGAGACATGAAAGTATGCGTCCTTCAGGTCTACCGCCGCGAACCAATCCAGATGGCGGACGCTCGCTACAATGCGTTTTTGAGTGAGCATCTTGAACAGGAGTCTGTGCAGAGCCCGGTTCAGAACTCGCAGGTCGAGGATAGGCCGCAACCCGCTACCTTTTTAGGGTACGATGAAGTAGGGGCTGTAAAACCCCTTCTTCATCTCGGCTGGAGTGACAGGCTCTATCGTGACCTTCCCCAAACTCCGTGCGAGAGGTACCAAGGGGACTATAGCATCGGACGTACCAGCAGGCGCGGCCTCGCGACGGGGTGGAGCCCGGGTTGCTGAGTCTAGCGACATTGAAGCACTTACCTGGCTCCTAGTGACCGCTCCCGGAACAGCCTGGGACAGGGGAGAAAGAATTTCGCCCTCGTAGCCCACGGAGACCGGTGGCTTGGGGGCGGTGTTGTGCCACGGCTGGGCGCGTGGAAGTCCGGGGTGACCGGTGTGAAATAGAGACCAGGGGCTGAGGAAACCCAGGGGCTTTTTTGGAAAATGTCGGTACCGCAGCCCATTGGGCATGTGCGAAATAAAATTCTAAAGGAAATAAGGATTCTCCAGGTGGAGGCGTTATGTGGGCATAAGTGCACCGCGACCACTTGGTCCACCTGGGGAATCACTGCGTAGCCCCTTGTCGCCCCGCCGTCGAGGGTAGTGAGAGTGGAGGAGCTCATGGATCGCGTGCGGACAGTAAAAGTTGCCTGTCACACGCGCATGGTCTCCTCATGCACCTCCGGGAAGAAAGGAACGGGGGTGGAGCGTGGCCGTGACTGGCGCTCTGGCCCCAGGAAACAATCGTCGAGCTGCAAGGGTTCGGGGGGAGGCGGAGGATTCCACTCCAGTCCAACACTCGCAGCTGCCCGGGCAAGCATGGCTGTCAGCTCCGCGTCAGCCTACGACTGAGCCGCCGCACCCGAGGGTGGGAGTCCAGCCGAGTCCTCAGCGTTACCAACCCGCCAGGGTTTGACGGGACTTTGTGTCGAAGAATCGACACCACGGGTCTCTCTTGAAAGCCACGTGCAACTCTGAATGTGAGAAAAGGCGATGAGAATGTCAATGAGAAATTGGCAGACCGAATTTGCATGCCCCACCCCTGACATATGGGTATAAAGGGAGGGAAATGTGTCCGTCCATTCAGGATTTTGCCCTGTGGAGCCGAGAATGAGGTCCGGCCATAACAGTGGCTCGGTTCAGCATCGTGGCCGGGAGGACACAACGTCTCATTACCTCCATCAGGAAACGGAGGTTACAATAGTTGTACAATAGTACAGCAGTTGTGTGCCAAAGCGACAGGCCATGTCACACTGCACGTACCCTTCCCCAACGCCCCATAAAATTGTCATAGCCTTCTGGTTCCCGACACCCAGAAGGGGGGAACAAGGTGACGTGCCAGGCATGGGAACAAGAGGGCCATCTTAACGCTATCACACGCATCGGGGAAGGCGTTCTTTTCAAATTCCTATTCTTTCAGGGGGAAAAGACTCTGTGGAGACCACACATGCCCAGGCTAGGGGAGGTAAAGAGTGGTGAAATACATCACGATGTAGAAAATGACGCGGTGGTAGATCCTACCTGTTGAGAGGGGAGAGTTGCTACAAACACGGCGACCGGTGGCAGCGGGGAATGCCCAAGAGAGTTGCGGGTCTGCTCGCAAGGGGACCGTACCACAGAAAATACACACAGGGGGATTAATCCACATGGGGCCCATCCTGTGGAGCACCTATTCCAGTACAGAGTAGTTTCAGTACTCGTAGTGGGTCTGGTCGGGTAATTCCTGAAGACCAGACGACTAGGGAGGAGTCAGCCAAGTTAGTGGGATCTCCTGGGATAAGAGTGGACGTGATCGCGTTCTACTGGCTCGGACCTGAGAGAACACGGGATTAAACTGACTCAACCCTGAGATTGTAAAATCTTGTAAAGGTATTGGGTGTTGCCCAACCCGCTGCTCTGCATATGTCTGCTAGGGAGGTGCCATTTGCAAGTGCCCACGAGGATGCCACACTGAAGGCCCGAGAGGACCACTGAGAGATCACAGGCTTGGCCGAGGAGGTTTCAACCTCTGGGCGGCTCTGATAATCAAGTCGTGCTTACCCAAAGACTTGCCATCTACTGTGTCGCGGTGGGCCGCAATAGCGGCACCATACACCTTCAAGGTGGAGGGGGACAGCCTCCCCTCCAACCTCTCCTGCAGGAATGAGAGTACTGACCCGACTGCGCACCTCTGCGGGTCTTTGGACTGGGAAGAACACCAATTCACAAACAAGTGTCACTTCAGGGTATAATGTTGCCTGGTAGAGGGAGCTCTGGCTTGGTTGATCGTGTCTACGACGACAGGTGGTAGTCCACTTAGATCTTCCGCATCCCATCCAGGGGCCAGACGTGGAGGTTCCAGAGGTCTGGGCGCAGATGCCAGAGAGTGCCCCGTCCCTGAGAAAGAAGGCCCTTCCTCAGGGGAATTCGCCAGGGAGGGGCTGTCGCGAGGAGCAAAAGCATAAAGCAAAAAAAAAACAAAAAGCATAAACCCACTGCCCAGAGAGAGACTGTTAAATATTTTAATATATTTTTACACTATTTCACAGTTCTCCGAACACCTTCATCCATTCAGGAGTGAATGAACTCCTTCAGGATGTCAGGCCTCATTGTCAGGCACATCTCTCTTTTTCCTTATACATATACTGTATATATAAACATTTATGTATTATATGGTACATGGCAATCAACAATCAAATATAGAAATATGGCTCACCAGAGTCTCTGTCAAGAGCCCCACCAATATGTTGGCAAGAACTCATCTTATCTTATTTGACCCTGTATTGGTGGCTTTGTACTCTTCAAGGACATCTTCTCCACTTGGTTTTTCTTTCAATGCAGCACAAACCAACAGTAACAACAAAAAGTAACAACATTTAAGGAATTGTTCACTCAATTTTAATTCTGTCATTATTTACCACATTCATATCAACTCATATGCAAATAACTAACTTCTGCAGAGCACAAAACTAAATTTAAAGCTAAAAAAAATAAAGCACCCAAAAAGTAGTGTGATAAAAGGACTCCATGCAACTTGTCCGTCATTATTCCAGGTCTTGAAGGTGTATGTGAAGGCACATGATCACTTTGAGGATCCCCATTTAAGTTCCTCAATGTTGAGAGTTCATTATTTTGAGAATATTGAATCATTCTTAAATCAAATAAAAAAAGCAGTGCTCAGATCCAATACAGTGAAACATCAAACCTCACTGTTCTTGTTTCATGAAATCAGGACAGCTGGTCACAAGACATGCACGATGACAATGACCAATGATGTTTGATGTTATTGAAATGTTGCCATTTTGGATTTGTGCACAGTTTAAAATTATGTGAGAGGAAATAACTTGAATTCTCTGTCCTTTTTTCAAACAAAGTCATTGTATGCCTTCAGATGCCTTGGAATATTATGCACAGGTTGTAAGGACTACATTTATGACATTGCTTGTGCTTTTTAAGTGTATCACTAGCGAATGCTTTTTTTATGGGAATCAGTGATTGCGACATCCTTTAAAATACCTCCCATTGTTTTTGGCAAATGAAAGAAAATTTTACGAGTTTAGAATGACATGATAATATAAATGCTGCCAACTAAAATTTTGGGGTGAATTATTCCTTTAACAGAGCAACACATCAAATTTGAAATAATAATTACAAATGGACTATCAAAACACATGAGAAGTAAATGAGCAGTTTGTCACCTTTGCTGATGTTGCTCAAAATTCATATCTTGCTCTGCTGTTTTAGGTCTTTTGCAGGCCCAGACAGAATCTGCTGATTTTACCCCACATTTTCTGTGCTGTTTGTACTGGAAAATTAGTAGAATTTTGCAGAAGGGTTTTAAAAAGTGTAAAATCTGTTTTAAAATGGGGCTGAAAAAACTACTCTTTTTGTAATTGTTTAAATGTTTAAGTCAAGTCTGCTCCATTGCATAAATCAAATCTGCTTTGCACCGTGGACAGAAAAAAGCATGATAACAATAACACCAATTAATATGCTTTAAAGTGAAAAGAGCACTTGCCTTCAGTAATGGAATCTGTGAAATAGAATCAATTCAGCAGCTTTATTAATTTTCTGGAACTGAACTTTCACCAACATGATGCTGTTTTAACATTTAAAATTATATAAACATAAAAATCGTTCAATATACCTCTATTAAACTTTGGCACATATGAACTGCATATTTTTTACCATTTTATTTCAGGGAACTTTGTATTAAATATGTACATTTGTGGCCAGAAATATTGGCACCCTTGGTAAATATGAGCATAGAAGTCTGTGAAAGTCTGTGAAATCTGCATAATTTATCCTTTTAATCTTTCATTCAAATCTAACCTTTAATTGAAGTAAAACAATTGAAACAGGGGAAATCTCATTATTAAATACATATTTTCCTCAAAAAGCATTGGCCACAATTATTGACACCCTTTTATTCAATACATTTTGCAACCTCCCTTTGCCAAGATTTCAGCTCTGAGTCTTCCCTTATAATGCCTAATGAGGTTGGAGAACACCTGGCAAGGGATCTGTGACCATTCCTCTAGAATCTCTCCAGATCCTTCAAATTCAGAGGTCCATGTTGGTGAACTCTCCTCTTCAGTTCACCCCACAAATTTTCAATAGGGTTCAGGTCAAGGGACTGGGATGGCCATGGCAGAACCTTGATTTTGTTGTCATTGAACAATTTTTGTGTTAATTTTGATGTATGTTTTGGATCATTGTCCTGCTGGAAGAACCAACCAGGGCCCATTGTAAGCTTTCTGGCAGAGGCAGCAAGGTTTTGATTTTTTATCTGTAGATATTTGATAGAGTCCATGATGCCATGTATCCATACAAGATGTCCAGAACCTCTGGCAGACAAACAGCCCCACAACATTAAAGATCCACCACCACATTTAACCATGGGCATTGGATACTTCATCTCTGTGTGTGCCAAACCCATCTCTGGTGTTTGCTGCCAAAAAGCTTTTTTGTTTTTGTTTCATCTGACCATAGAACCCGGTCGCATTTGAAGTTCCAGTAGTGTCGGACAAACTACAGACACTTGAGTTTTTTGTTGGATGAAAGCAGAGGCTTTTTTCTGGAAACCCCCACAAACAACTTGTGGCGATATAGGTGATGTCTGATATATTTTTTTTAGACTTTCTGACCCCAAGACCCATCTAATTTCTGCAAATCTCCAGCTGTGATCCTTGGAGATTCTTTGGCTAATTGAACCATCTCAATGTGCGTGGAGACAATATACACACACATCGTTTTCCAGGCCAATTCATAAGATCTCCAGTTGATTGGAACTTGTTAATTATTGCTTTGGTTATTTTCTTTTAGCCACTTCCCATTTTGTGAAGCTCAACAATCTTTTGCCGGACATCAGAACTACATTCTTTAGTCTAACCCATTGTGATTGATGATTAAGGGAATTTGGCCCGTGTGTTACATCATATTGTGGAGTGGTGGTGGTGTAGTGGGCTAAAGCACACAACTTTTAATCAGAAGGTCGCTGGTTCGATCCCCACAGCCACCACCATTGTGTCCTTCAGCAAGGCACTTAACTCCAGGTTGCTCCGGGGGGATTGTCCCTGTAATAAGTGCACTGTAAGTCGCTTTGGATAAAAGCGTCTGCCAAATGCATAAATGTAAATGTAGTCTGTAAAGTGATCAATGGAAAGGAGGTGAGAACCGGCTTGACGATGTAAATCATATTTTAATAGTAAACTTAAAAGACAACATAAACACACACATGACGGACATGTCCGTAAACGATCTCTCTCTCCCGCAGGATCCCCTGCAGTCAGCCTTTAACCCTCACAGAGGCATAATTAGCCTAATACGGGACCCACCCTCCGCCCTGCCACAAAGTCATAGCTGAACAATTTCATGTTCCTTGTCACGCAGGTGTACTAAAAAATTTTAAATATGAATGGGAATATACTTCAGATATATTTTACTCATAAGATTTTCTAGGGGTGCCAATAATTGTGGCCAACGTGTTTTGGAGAAAAATATTTAATAATGAGTTATTTCCCATCTCAATTGCTTTCCTTCAATTAAAGGTTAGATTTATGTGATGTTTCTTATGAAAGATCAAAAGAATAAACAATGCAGATTTTTTTTCATCTTTGATCATATTTACCATGGGTGCTAATATTTTTGGCCACAACTGTATGCTGTAGTTGCTGTTGTAAAACGAGTAAAGAAACGCTTCAATAGACGGTTCTATGTTAACCTTAAAATTTGCACAGTAGCCAGTACTACTATGAACTCCGGAGGTACCAGAGTGTTTTTCATTAAATACAGTTGTATTTACGTACCTAATGCTTATGCAGTGTGACACTGAGAGGAGAGCAATGCAGAGTCAAGAAACAACTGCCAAAGACCTCCATCTCTGGAGGCCGTTCACTCCAAACGCATAAGTTTGACAATTGCAGAATGGTCTTTGATCTAGTGATGGGAAGTCCGATTCTTTTCAGCGAACCAGATGTTTCAGATGGTTCATTTCAATGAACTGGCTCAAAAAAATTATTCACCAGTTAATTTAGGTCATCGCGTAATCACGTCACAGTACATAACTAATACACCGGCATTGTAGAATACATGCTCAAACACATTCAATAAAGCCATATGTAGATGCATATTGCTGATTCTTAAATGTAATTTAATTAAGTTATAATAATAAGGGTGTTTATTGTCATCAGTGTTTCATTCAGTGATCTTCCAATACATCCGACATTAAAGTTATGCACCTAAAGCACCCAATACTGACACTGAAGTCTAAAACAGTGATTAAACTAGTCTTAATTAACTCACTCTTTTATTTATAATCCATGATCCAGTTCATAACAACTCCAGATATAACCTGCATGCACAATACTCAACAGTAAAATTAATTTACATCTCTCGATTGAAACGTTTCGCCCCCTCATTCAATTCCTCGTTTCACACATCCTCATCAGCTGCTCACTGATCAGCAGTTCTCAGTATTTGTCCGAAAGAGACGATTCTCATTTCAGTGTACTCGAGAACTGCTGTGAACGACTCTATATATTCTTGAATTGAGAACTGCTCCTCAGATCAGTGTTGTTGACTCGAGAACTGCAGCGAATGACTCCATGTACTGTTGACTCAAGAACTGTTGCGGTTGAATCATCACCATGCGTTGATAAAACGATTAAACAATCAATCAAAAAACACCAGAAACATACATTTCACCCCTTAATCACACACATGTTCAATGTCAGCAGCTTATCGGTTCTCAGAATGTCGGACACCTCAGAAAAAGGCGATTCTCGAGCGGATTCTTGAGCAGATTCAGTCCGATTTGTGAACTAGCTTGAGTGGTTCATTGCAAAGAAGAGTTAGGAAAAGCAGATATTATCAGTTCTATGATCATATTACTCAGGCATTGTGTCAGGCATTTCTGAGAGACAGCTTTTTAGGTTAATAACGTTTCAATTATCAAATAAATTTAAACACAAACTTATCGATTTGCTTCAAAAGACATTAATTGATTGACTTATTATTTTATGCTGCCTAAATGTGACTTTTGGGCAGTCAAAATGCTGGCACCAATGTTCTTCCATTATAAGGACATGACAGTTCTATTTTCTTCTAAAAATATTCATTTGTGTTCCGCTGAAGAAAGATAGTCATCACATCTGTGATGGCAACAGAGTAAGTGAACAATGAGAGAAGTTGTTAACTATTCCTTTAAGATAGAGTAACTTGTGGATCAGTATTGACTCGAAATGATTCAGTCCGATTTTGTGAACTGGTTCAACTATTTTCACTAAAAAGAACGATTCGTTCATGAACTAGTCATCACTACTTGGATCATTGCACCTTGTCCTACTGTTTTTTTTTTTTAGACATCTTGTGCAGGTGCAATGCATTTTAAAAAGGAAACTCAAGCTTTAAAATGTATCTCAAGACACCTAAATGAAGGTAAATTTTTTATCTTAAATTTGATGAATAATTTTATTTCAATTTAACAGCCTACAAAAAGGCACATATATACATGAGTAATACATTTGCCAGTACATCAATTAGGTCTAAAGCAGCAGTTTTGAGGGTTTGCACACGAGACGCTAGCGGTAAAACTGTACAACTGTGAAGGTCGCCTAAGTACTGTACAGTTTAACACAAGCACTACAACTACAGATTTCTACATTACAATAAGTAAAACTACTGTAAACTTGATATTCAATCCAATTTACTGATAAAATAGCTATTAAATCCCAACATCTTTCTATCTTGGTTATTTCAAATAACTAGCCCATGCTTTAAAGTAGATATCCTTATTAATTTAAATGGATTAGGATAAGCCCTTATGGAAATTCTAGTTAATCATGATAAAGCCCATCTGATTTAATAAAATACATATTTTGAATTAGAAAAAAAACATACTTACTTGCAGTGCATCTTCTGTTAATAAAAGATCTGGCCTCTCCTGCTCTACTCGGCGTTCAAAAGAAAATGGCTTCTGAGAAAAGCTTCAGATAGTTTCATCGTGCACACCACGTAAATGTCCCGGATGTTCCAAATTATACTACTAATCAGATTCAACTCGGCATATTTTCACCTGCCAGAGGGCGTAGTTTACATCAATAGAATATCAATAAAACACTGTAACGCTAGGATTTTAACTCACGATTTTGCTGTGTATAAGGGTGACCAGATTCCTACTTGTGGAAAATGGGACAGCCCCAGCAAACATTTCATTGATGTATCCTTACCTAGGCGCAGATCAATGCAATTTAGAGGGTGCATCCGCATCTGTAACTGTTGTCACCTTGTACTTTTCGCTGGCAGCAATTTTTATCAGTGTGCACTTGTCTTTCAAGGGTTTATCGTAAATTACAGAGCATTGCCTTTATGACTGTTACACTGAGTTGAGATTTATCCGGTGTCCAGGCTGCGTTAATTAATGAGAACACATGATCCACAGATGCAGATGTCCCAGGCAGGCATAAAACAAACACCACGACCTTGGCCAAGACTCCGATGTTGATGGTCTAGTTCTCCAGCTCATGAAAAATGTCCATCTCTCAGTCACGGCCATCTTGTTCACGTTACACTCAGTGATGCGATGATTGACATTGATTTTTGCACAAGCCCACTCATCAAAGAGCGTGGTTTCGTCAATCAAACTGAGAGTGTGGATTCTGGAGTAGAAGTGTTCGAGGCTGCTCTAAATGTCTTTTCACTCTGGGATGTCTCTCATTAGGCCCACTCAAGTGTATCTGTGTTCTGCAGTGAGCGGAATCCACCTCAAAATAAATAAATATTGTCTGAATATACATTTCTCACTGCACAAAAGAAATCATCTGCTTGCATGTCAAGCCAGGGCATCCAACTGCTTTTTAATGTCAGTGGGTATGAATGGTTCCTCCAGCCTGGCCTGCAAGACTTTTCTCAGGTCATGAATATGCAAAGCTACAGGCTTAGATATCAGGTCTTGCTATACTATCTCCAGTGCACGGTTAAAAGTGGGTGTTTGCTTGAGTGCGAAGCAATCCAAAGTTTAGTCAAAGGGTCACTGAAAATTGAACATATTTCTTGAGAAAGAAAGTATGCACGCAGACCATTGAAAATGTGTAGTATTATTTCAAGAGCTGGACCAAGAGAAAGGAAACATGTGTTGCCATACTGCAGTCATTTCTGATAGTCCAGCTGCACAAAAGTGAGAACATTATATATGACAGCTTCAGATTTGGTGAAGGCAGAAGAAAATTTCGGATCATATATTTCTTGAACAATCTTGAAGTGAGGTTGTGGCAGCGGGGGCGTGGTCAAGCGCCCGTCCGGGAGAGAAAAGCGGTAAGGGCGCTTGCACCTGAGCTAAATTATGTCTAACACCTGTCTCTAATTTCAGTGAGCACAGGGAGAGCGGCATAAAAATCAGCCAGAGGGCCTCCATAAAAGGAGGAGTGACATGAGAGTTAGGGGGCGGTGTCATTAAGCCGGCTGTTGAAAGAGTGCTCCGTGCACGTTGTTTTGTTATTTGTGATCATTTTTGTTAATAATAAAGACCCTCACCTTCGAGCCACTGCGTCAAGTGTCATCCCTTGGAGGAGATCTTTACACTGGTGCCGAAACCCGGGAATTTGTTCATCCAAGTATCCCATGGTGACTTTGGCGATTAAATTCAGGGGAAAAAATCATAGTGTGGAGGCAGCGGTTAGTTCCCGCCTCACCCATCCGCTAATCTTGGGTACTGATTGGCCGAATTTTAAAGATATGTTAGAGGGTATTTGTGCGGATGGGTCCTGCATAAAGAGGTGTGCGGTGTGCGATGCTTTGGCAGGGGAGGCGGAGCCGGGGCCGTCCTCGGCTGCTCGGAATGACGAGGGAAGGGGCGTGGTGGCCGCTCCTCCTCTCAGGGAATTCCCTGAAGGGGACTTCCCTCTAGAGCAGTTGCGGGACGAAACCCTTAAACATGCTCTTGACCAAGTGAGAGTAATTGATGGTCAACAGCTCCGGCCGGGCATCGCCATTGCATACCATTATTTTGCCATGATTAGAGATCGGTTATATAGAGTGACGCAGGACGCTCAAACAAAGGAGGAAGTAACACAATTATTGGTTCCACGGAGCCGCCGGGAAATGGTTTTCCAGGCGGCTCACTATAATCCTATGGCCGGTCACCTAGGGGAACGGAAAACACTTCTCCGTCTAATAGCCCGTTTCTATTGGCCGGGCATTGGCGGTGACGTCCGCAGGCTGTGTGCGGCGTGCCGAGAATGTCACGGTGGTAAACCCACCGGCCACCCCAAAAGCGCCATTGCGCCCTCTACCATTAATCGAGGTCCCCTTCGAAAGAATTGGGATGGACCTCGTCGGGCCATTAGAACGGTCAGCACGCGGACATCGCTTCGTGTTAGTCCTAGTGGATTACGCGACGCGATATCCGGAAGCAGTGCCTCTGAGCAACATCTCCGCATGTAGTGTTGCAGGGGCACTCTTCAAGATAATCTCCCGGGTGGGGATTCCGAAAGAAATCCTCACCGATCAAGGCACGACTTTTATGTCACGAACACTTCGCGAACTTTACGAGCTCTTGGGCATTAAATCGATTCACACTAGCGTTTACCATCCGCAGACTGATGGCCTAGTGGAACGATTTAATAAAACGCTCAAGAACATGATTCGTAAATTCGTACACGATGACGCTAGAAATTGGGATAAGTGGCTAGACCCCCCTGTTGTTTGCAGTACGAGAGGTCCCACAAGCCTCCACAGGGTTCTCCCCGTTTGAGCTGCTGTACGGGCGACGCCCCCGCGGT
The DNA here is from genome assembly GCF_025860055.1 of Xyrauchen texanus. NCBI lineage: Eukaryota > Metazoa > Chordata > Actinopteri > Cypriniformes > Catostomidae > Xyrauchen > Xyrauchen texanus. The sequence goes on along the minus strand of NC_068313.1, from coordinate 3,910,263 downwards.
GTCCTTGACATCATCCGTGAAGCGTGAATGAAATTCATTTCGTTCTCGATCTTAGAGCAAAACTCCACACACTGGGGCGACTAACACAGGAGAATTTGCTCCAAGCTCAAGAACGCCAACGCCGGCTGTATGACAGGGGTGCTCGGCTACGGGAATTTGCACCGGGAGATAAGGTACTCGTATTACTCCCAACATCGAGCTCTAAATTACTCGCCAAGTGGCAAGGACCCTTTGAGGTCACACGACGAGTAGGGGATCTCGATTATGAAGTTAAACGTACCGATAGAGGGGGCGCACGTCAAATTTATCACCTCAACCTCCTGAAATTATGGAGGGAGGAGGCGGCCTCTGTGACATTGGCCACGGTAGTACCAGAGAGGGCGGAGCTCGGACCGGAGGTAAACAAAAACTACAACCTTAACACTCCAGTTACTTGTGGAGACCACCTCTCACCGCGTCAACTCACAGAGGTTTCCGAATTACAAAAGGAATTTGCGGATGTGTTTTCCCCTCTACCGGGCCGTACAGACATCATACAGCACCACATCGAGACCGAGCCGGGCGCGGTGGTGCGTTGCCGCCCCTATCGCTTACCCGAACATAAAAAGAAAATAGTACGGGAGGAATTAGATGTGATGCTTGATATGGGCGTAATAGAGGAATCCCACAGTGATTGGTCCAGCCCGGTTGTTCTTGTTCCCAAGAGTGATGGGTCTTTCGATTCTGTGTGGATTACAGAAAAGTCAACGCGGTGTCTAAATTTGACGCGTACCCAATGCCCCGTGTTGATGAACTGCTCGATCGGTTAGGTACTGCTCGATTTTATTCGACCTTGGATTTAACAAAGGGCTATTGGCAGATCCCCTTGACACCAATGTCCCGTGAGAAAACAGCCTTCACGACGCCGTTTGGATTACACCAATTTGTGACGCTTCCTTTCGGTTTGTTTGGGGCTCCGGCCACGTTTCAGCGCCTCATGGATCGGATTCTCAGACCACACACCGCGTACGCCGCTGCCTATTAAGATGATATTATCATTTATAGCAATGATTGGCAGCGGCACATGCAACATCTGAGGGCCGTCCTGAGATCGCTGCGACGGGCGGGGCTCACAGCAAATCCTAAGAAGTGCGCGATTGGGCGTGTGGAGGTACGGTATCTGGGGTTCCACTTGGGTCATGGCCAGGTGCGTCCCCAAATTGATAAGACCGCGGCGATTGCGACTTGCCCTAGACCTAAGACCAAAAAGGGGGTGAGGCAGTTCCTGGGGCTGGCTGGCTATTATAGAAGGTTTGTGCCTAATTATTCGGATGTCACCAGCCCGCTGACTGACCTCACTAAAAAGGGGGCTCCAGATCCGGTTCAATGGTCGGAGCAGTGTCAACAGGCGTTTATGCAGGTTAAAGCCGCACTTTGTGGGGGGCCGCTTCTTCATGCACCTGACTTCTCTCTCCCTTTTGTTTTGCAGACGGTCACTTCAGACAGAGGGCTGGGGGCCGTACTCTCGCAGGTGGTGGAGGGGGAGGAGCGCCCGGTGCTGTACATTAGCCGTAAGCTCTCTTTAAGGGAGACTAAGTACAGCACCGTGGAAGAGGAGTGTTTGGCCATCAAGTGGGTGGTCCTCACCCTCCGTTACTACCTGCTGGGGCGGGCCTTCACCCTCTGCTCGGATCACGCCCCACTGCAGTGGCTCCATCGCATGAAAGATACTAACGCCCGGATCACCCGTTGGTATCTGGCCCTCCAGCCTTTTAAATTCAAGGTGGTCCACAGACTGGGGGTGCAGATGGCTGTCGCCGACCTCCTCTCCAGAAATGGGGGGGGAGTGGTAGACAGGCCGGATGACGCCCCGGCCTGAGGCGGGCGGTGGGGAAATGTGGCAGCGGGGGCGTGGTCAAGCGCCCGTCCGGGAGAGAAAAGCGGTAAGGGCGCTTGCACCTGAGCTAAATTATGTCTAACACCTGTCTCTAATTTCAGTGAGCACGGGGAGAGCGGCATAAAAATCAGCCAGAGGGCCTCCATAAAAGGAGGAGTGACATGAGAGTTAGGGGGCGGTGTCATTAAGACGGCTGTTCATGTTGAACGGAGTGCTCCGTGCATGTTGTTTTGTTATTTGTGATCATTTTTGTTAATAATAAAGACCCTCACCTTCGAGCCACTGCGTCAAATGTCATCCCTTGGAGGAGATCTTTACAGAGGTATATGCGAAAACTAGGGCTGTGCACAACAGAAAGATAAGCAAAAAGTCCTTCACTTGCATGCTCCTTGTCAAATTCAAAACTTTGTTTAAAAATGTTTTTTTTGTTTTTTTATTGCTAACACTTGGTGTGCACACTTTGATTCATTTTAGGAGAGGGGAAATATGGAACAAAACATGACTTTTTCAGAATAAGTCAGGACAATAGAAAATGGGACATCTGGCCACCCTGTGTGTATGCATTCTCCATTTGTAGTAGTCATATTTGGAAATGTATACCTGATAAACTATGCATTATACAGTATGCTCTCCAACGGTCCAAAACACGTTTATACATGTGCCAGTATTGCAAGAATGTTATTTAATGCCATTTATCATCACAAATGACCATAAAAGATTTGTGTATTAATATTGCAGTATATTATTGTGTATACACATGTATCTTTAACACCATGCATGCCAACATTTGTGTAAAAGTATCAATATATTATCTTTACTGTATTTCACTTGAATGTCTATTTATTTTATGTGTATGTTAATATATAAAACATTTGTGTGTGTGTATATACATATATAAATGTATGTATACAGTCAGGTCCAAAAATATTGGGACATCGACACAATTCTAATCTTTTTGGCTCTATACACCACCACAATGGATTTGAAATGAAACGAACAAGATGTGCTTTAACTGCAGACTTTCAGCTTTAATTTGAGGGTATTTACATCCAACTCAGGTGAACGGTGTAGGAATTACAACAGTTTGTATATGTGCCTCCCACTTTTTAAGGGACCAAAAGTAATGGGACAGATTAACAATCATAAATCAAACTTTCACTTTTTAATACTTGGTTGCAAATCCTTTGCAGTCAATTACAGCCTGAAGTCTGGAACGCATAGACATCACCAGACGCTGGGTTTCATCCCTGGTGATGCTCTGCCAGGCCTCTACTCCAACTGTCTTCAGTTCCTGCTTATTCTTGGGGCATTTTTCCCTTCAGTTTAGTCTTCAGCAAGTGAAATGCATGCTCAATCGGATTCAGGTCAGGTGATTGACTTGGCCATTGCATAACATTCCACTTCTTTCCCTTAAAAAACTCTTTGGTTGCTTTCGCAGTATGCTTCGGGTCATTGACCATCTGTACTGTGTAGCGCCGTCCAATGAGTTCTGAAGCATTTGGCTGAATATGAGCAGACAATATTGCCCGAAACACTTCAGAATTCATCCTGCTGCTTTTTTCAGCAGTCACATCATCAATAAATACAAGAGAACCAGTTCCATTGGCAGCCATACATGCCCACACCATGACACTACCACCACCATGCTTCACTGATGAGGTGGTATGCTTTGGATCATGAGCAGTTCCTTTCCTTCTCCATACTCTTCTCTTCCCATCACTCTGGTACAAGTTGATCTTTGTCTCATCTGTCCATAGGATGTTGTTCCAGAACTGTGAAGGCTTTTTTAGATGTTGTTTGGCAAACTCTAATCTGGCCTTCCTGTTTTTGAGGCTCACCAATGGTTTACATCTTGTGGTGAACCCTCTGTATTCACTCTGGTGAAGTCTTCTCTTGATTGTTGACTTTGACACACATACACCTACCTCCTGGAGAGTGTTCTTGATCTGGCCAACTGTTGTGAAGGGTGTTTTCTTCACCAGGGAAAGAATTCTGCGGTCGTCCACTACAGTTGTTTTCCGGGTCTTTTGGTGTTGCTGAGCTCACCGGTGCGTTCTTTCTTTTTAAGAATGTTCCAAACAGTTGATTTGGCCACACCTAATATTTTTGCTATCTCTCTGAGTTTGTTTTGATTTTTCCACCTAATGATGGCTTGCTTCACTGATAGTGACAGCTCTTTGGATCTCATATTGAGAGTTGACAGCAACAAGTTTCCAAATGCAAATAGCACACTTGAAATGAACTCTGGACCTTTTATCTGCTCCTTGTAAATGGGATAATGAAGGGAATAACACTTACCTGACCATGGAACAGCTGAGCAGCCAATTGTCCCATTACTTTTGGTCCCTTAAAAAGTGGGAGACACATATACAAACTATTGTAATTCCTACACCGTTCACCTGATTTGGATGTAAATACCCTCAAATTAAAGCTGAAAGTCTGCAGTTAAAGCACATCTTGTTCGTTTCATTTCAAATCCATTGTGGTGGTGTATAGAGCCAAAAAGATTAGAATTGTGTCGATGTCCCAATATTTATGGACCTGACTGTAAATAGTACAATCATAAACATAAAATAAATAGACAGTCAAGTTTTATTATTCTGTATTATTCTTTGGCCCATGCATATAGCAATCTTTCTTAAACACTTTGAATTCAGTCCACTTCCTGGTTCCTGTGCATTCTCTCCTCAACGGTGTGAAACATTGGGACATGAATATCTAGGATTAATTAATAACCCAGAGTAAAATATCAACAATGTGAAACATGGAAAGAGGAAACACAATACCACTGGCTAACAATTTCTAGAGTGAAACAGGGGCGGAGCCAGACGTTTTTCAAAGGGGTGGCCAGGCAGGGGCAAGTGATCAGTCTGTGGTGGCACAGAAATGTGTGGGAAGCATTTTTATATCGTCGGACTGTGGGGGCGAGGGGAGTGGATACAATGACACCCGGGATGGAGAGGTCGGGTGACCTTGGTGTGCGCACATGTTAAGTTTGTACATTTGTACAGAGATGATTTTACCTCTAAAGAACAAAATTGTGCCAAAAAATGACCAAAATAAATTACTAAAACAGCAATTGCGAGTGGGGTGGCCAATGGTGGCCACGGCCAGCCCTGGCCACCCCCTAGCTCCGCCGCTGAGTGAAAAGCCCTAGAGAGAATTCTAAAAAATGTCTGCTCATAATGAAACTTCACCAGCTAGAAGAATGTTTATGGAGAATGCACTGAGACAGCATCTAAGAAAAAAGTTAAATAATAAAACATCACAATGCTGTCACACAATGTTTTAAACTACAGCCAGCACTACTAACTCCAGATACCTCTACACTAATATATAAATATGCATGCAAATATATAAAAACAAAAAATGCCCAGTTACATACCTGTAGACAAAAGTGAATAGTTTCTGGTAGATGGCATGAGGCAGTGAAAAACAGCTAGCCATGAGCCAGATAAACACGATACAAATGGCACCCTGACCAATACACATCCGTGGCTTCAGGGGATGCAAAATCACCTACAAACACATGAGACACAAGTTAGTCCTGCATTGCCAACACATATTGCTTGAGCTGTTGTTTAATACAGTCTTAAGTGGTTATGTAAATTAAAAAGCAAGGATGTTTCAGGACAATGCACCAAATCATACTGTGCTGATATATTAAAGTGTGGGAATTTTAATAGAACCAGAGGAGACATCATTAATGAAACTGAACATCAGAGTGGCCAATAAAATAAATAAATAAAGTGATTGCTAAAGCAGGACTGTGAATTGAATTATGTCCTAGAAAATGTACTTAGAAAGCCTGTAATTATGACTATAATCAAATAAAACTATCAAATCGGTTTAAATTTCAGAAAATGTTCCATTTCATTATATTGACTCTGCTGACTTGAGCCAGTATCAATCTATACTCTCCTCTTTTTTTTCCTCTAATGTTTCTGCTGCTAAGGTTGATTACTACCAGAAAAAGATCAGTAACACTTCAGATTCCCATAACCTTTTTTCTGAGTTATCCACTGCAGCTGCATCTGTTCTGAGCCCCTGCTCTCTGAGAAACAGTACAGGTCTTTATCCTCAAAGATCACCCGTTTCATAACAGCTTCTTCCTCACTGCAGTCTGATTATAAATCGTCTGTGATCTACAGTATTATGAGTTGCTGCTGCTGCTCTGTTTACACACTACATCAAAAGTAACTGATCTATAGTTTATTTGGTTACAGGACATATGGTTTGTGGTTTCATTTATTTATGTATTTTTAGATTACTCTATGGTATGTACACCAATGTACACTCCTCACCCAAAATGGCAAAAGGAAACTTTTAATGATCTTAACCACAAATAATTGGTCAGGAAATTATTTGTGGGTAAACTTGCAGACAACTTTTTAGAGTCAATGTTGTTCCATTCAATGTTGATGGCTTTAAACAGTTGACGAGACCAAATATTCTCTACAGCAGTGGTTCCTAAACCGGGTGTTGTCAGGACTGGCTGGGGGTGCTGCGAAATTTCTCTCAGATAAGAATTTTAATAGCCATCAGTTAAAACAGCAATGGCTTTATAAAACTTTTTAAATACATCTTCTAGACACAATACCTGCATTAGATAACATTATGGTTATTGTTCTTCTGGAAAGATTCTTGTTTTCTAAGCTCTTGAATTCTGCTCACAGTTTTTGTTCAGCAGAACTATAGATTTCAGCAGATTGTCGTCCCTGCATGAAGAGGTTTTGGGCCGTCTAGATCCTTTCTTTCTGGCAACATCACCTGTTATTTCAAATCTTTGACCTATTCTCTTAATATAAGATAGAGAAATGTGGATTGTCTCTACTTTAGAGGCTTGTAAACTTGCAGTTTCTGACAGCAACCCCTGCATGACATTTAGCTATTTTTGGAGCAGATATTCTCACACCTTTACCTTGGGACTCATAGCACTGCATATTGTAGATCTCTCCCTGCTCTATCACTCCTGGTTCCATTTATGAGTTTGTTATCAGGCCTTTGATGGGCTGCATCAGATCACCGTCTAATGACTAATCTTTAAAAATATTTTTGGAATATTTTGTACACCCAGCTACGTTATTTGAATCATTATCATGAATTGACATTTGCATATAATTCTATATAAGTGAATTTCCCTGTTTCCAGCTTTTCCCTAAACAGTTCACTGCAGCAAAAGATAATGAGCAAATGGTGCACCAGGAGTTCATTTGTTTAATTCTTGCTAATTTTCTGACCAATGATTTGTAGTGGAGACCATTAAAGCTTAATTTTTTGCCATGTTGGGCTTGGCACATTTTTTTTGCCCCAGAGTGTATTCGGTTTTACTAACTAATCTATGCCGATAATCATCTTTTGGTATGATCAGTTATCATTAAAAATGCCGATAGTTGCAAATTTGTGTTTTCATTCCTCCGTGTTCCTCTGTGGCCAGCACTGTAACAGTGATTCCCAACTGGAGGTACGCGTACCTCAGGGGGTACACAAGCATGTTCCAGGGGGTATGCAAAAATATTTTCCTTTTTTTAACCTAAATGACAAAATGTATAAAAGGTGGTGTTCTTATTGCAAAAAGGTTTGGAAAACACAGTGCTAGTGTATTCAAAGTTATAGCAGCTTGGTTCTACAGTATAACAGCGGCCTATAGATGTGAAATAAAAACAATCACTGACACCATGTGGGGATCTACTATATCTAAATCTGTCATCATTGACAATATTCATCCATAATTTGATCCATCCTCACTTCAGTGCATATTTTGTTATTTTTATTAGATAAATCAAGCCTCAAATAATAAAACTTTTATAGGGTACAATGGGGTAAAAGTCACATTTGATTTGATTTTCTCCTAAAACACTAAATAGCAACAAAAAGTACCACAACACTTTCTTAAACACCTGTTTGTCACTACTGTATGACCATATCCAGGATATCAGTGCGTGTAATATCTAAAGGTTGATTGAGGCAATTTTATCTAATATTTAATAATTTTTAATGTAGCAATGAAAATCACTGAAATGATCACATCTATAAAATACTTATTGTGATTAATTTTAATGTGATTAAATCTTCCATAACTGTCCAATATGTTAAAGGATAGCATTTGGGGTAAAAAGCTTACTTTGGTAAATAGCCTACAGTGCATCTGGAAAGTATTCACAGCACTTCACTTTTTCCACATTTTGTTATGTTAAAGCCTTATTCCAAAATGGTTTAAATTCATTATTTTCCTCAAAATTCTAAAAACAATAGCCCATAATGACAACATGAAAGAAGTTTGTTTGAAATCATTGCAAATGTATTAAAAAAAAAAAAATCATCACATGTACAGAAGTATTCACAGCCTTTGCTCAATACTTTGTTGAAGCACCTTTGGCACCAATTACAGCCTCAAGTCTTTTTGAGTATGATGCTACAAGCTTGGCACACCTATTTCTGGGCAGTTTCTCCCATTCTTCTCCGCATGACCTCTCAAGCTCCATCAGTTTGGATGGGGAGCGTCGGTGCTAGGGCTGCACGATTTGGACAAAAAGTCATATTCCGATTATTTCAAAAAATATTGTGATTTGAACTGCGATTATGATGGTAATGATTTCCACATGTTCAACTGCAAAAAGGCTACTGGGGTTTTCACATTTGAGCCCTCTTAAAAAGAACCAAAGGTCTCAGCCTTTTTTTAGTTCAACCACAAACAAATAAATATATAAACAGTGAAACAAATTCTTCTTCATATCCAAATGTTACCATCCACCGTGTACCTGTTTTTGTCCATTTTGTGACAGGATCTCAGCCCACTAATCATCCACATTAGTTTTTGAAACACGGTCAACTTGAATATTAGGGATGCTCCAATCAGGATTTTAAAATCTGACACCGATCTCCAATTTTCATCTCATCAATTGATGCTGATCATTTAACTTTTTATCAGCAGCTATAAAAACTGGTTATATGTAAGCTTCCTGCTCAATGTCACTGTTAACTAAATTTCCCTGTTGTTAAAACCATAGTTGTTGCCTAGTTTTTGCTGTCAAAAATAAATGTTGGTTCATTGAATAATTCAGTATAAACCAAATATACATTTTTAAATATAAATGTAACTCTTTATTCTAGGCCTTAAAAACTAGTTGGCTTATGCAAACTATTCGTTACTGTATATAAGATAGTCCTAAAAAATGAGGCTTAATGTCAAACTGATAACCCATTTTATTCATTATTTTATAATATTTAATTTAGCAATGCATTATATTATAGTAACAAAATATTTGATATAGATTTATTATGTTCCTTCCTTTTCATTTTGTTGGATGTTGGTAATAGATGCTGCTACAGCAGATAATAATAAAAAAACGCTTCACACAGGACACGCCAGTTTAGTGTAAATAAAGCGTTTAGCACAAGTAAGCAAATGGAACCATACTCTGAGCACTTCTGTTACTCCAAGAATGAGAGGGAGTTGTGGAGCACAGAACCGCTCTGAAAACACCGTAACAATGCGCTAATGTAATATAGACTGGACTGAGCAGCGCAAATAAACTTTGAAGGGAGCAGACAATTTATTTATTTAAATCGCAGCAATTGAATAATCGCAAAAGAGCCTATCGCGGTTTCGATTTCATTTTGATTAATTGTGCAGCCCTAGTCAGTGCACAGCCATTTTCAGATCTCTCCAGAGATGTTCAATCGGGTTCAAGTATGGGCTCTGGCTGGGCCACTCAAGGACATTCACAGAGTTGTCCCATAGCCACTCGTTTGATTTCTTGGCTGTGTGCTTAGGGTCGTTGTCCTGTTGGAAGATGAACCTTCGCCCCAGCCTGAGGTCCCGAGCGCTCTGGAGCAGGTTTTCATCAAGGATGTCTCTGTACACTGCTGCATTCATCTCCTCTCGATTCTGACTAGTCTCCCAGTTCCTGTCGCTGAAAAACATCCCCACAGCATGATGCTGCCACCACCATGCTTCACTGTAGGGATGGTATTGGTCAGGTGATGAGCAGTGCCTGGTTTCCTCCAGACATGACGCTTGCCATTCAGGCCAAAGTGTTCAATCTTTGTTTCATCAGACCAGAGAATTTTGTTTCTCATGGTCTGAGAGTCCTTCAGGTGCCTTTTGGAAAACTCCAGGCCGGCTGTCATGCGCCTGTTACTGAGGAGTGGCTTCCATCTGGCCACTCTACCATACAGGCCTGATTGTTGGAGTGTTACAGAGATGGTTGTTCTTCTGGAAGGTTCTCCTCTCTCCACAGAGAAATGTTGGAGCTCTGTCAGAGTGACCAACACTCTGACCAATCAGTGACCAATCAACAGAGTGACCATCTATTTTGGAATAAGGCTGTAACAACAAAATGTGGAAAAAGTGAAGCACTGTGAATACTTTCTAGATGCACTTTACATAACTATAGAGCACTGTAACAGTGTAGTACCTGCCATTTTAGTGTTTTGGCTTCTTTATTTAATAATTCTGGTTATTATTGGGATTTTGGTTGAACAAAAAAAATGCATTTTTGATTTTGTCTATGTCTGTTTTAGTAAGGAAAGCTTACGACTTTTTTTTTTCTTTTTTTTTTAACATTCTACAAATCGATTCCAAAAATATCTGTTGATTAACTCTCTGCCTTTCCACCACCTTAGTTATCGGCATCAGCATAATCCACGATCGGTCGACCTCTATTTGTAATATTGTCTAGAATTGACTCCAATTGTACTGAGCTGTACCCAAGAATAAAATAAGCTAGTAACAAGATATTCAAATCATATAAATACATTTTGGTTCCAAAACCTCGTGAGCAGCATCCAGATGCAGTACTTTAACGAAAGGATCTTCAACTGGGGGTCCGCAAATTATTTTTTGATCCACTATTGGCACACGTAAAGGATTATCACTCACATGGGAGCGATGGCGAGATGGAGCAAAATGCATTTTATTTACTTAAAAGTCCCTCGACGTGTTGAAGTGCATTACACCTGCATGCCAAATCTTCAGTCTACAGATTCTTGTACAGATTCTAGATGCTTTTAAAACCATAGCCTACTTGCTGTAAATAGTTACCACTGAGATTATCAACCTGGAATAGTGGTCCTTAACTTTCCACACACACACACACACACACACACAAGACGGTGACTGTCAAATCAACATAATTTAAGTTGCACTCATTCTCATTACAAGGATCTACCCCTAAATAAATTAATACAAATTATAAAACGTGCAAAAAATAGAACACATACAGACTCAAGTCACATCATTAACCTTTTAAAGCTTTTTTATTCTGCATGGAGAGGGTCTGTCAGTCTTTTTCTTTCATTCTCTTTCTTTCTTGAATGAGGTATTGCACAGTGAATGAGGTATTACACAGAGATTATCAAGGAAAATTAAAAATGACATTTCATGTCTAAAAGGTTGCAGACCCTGCTTTTAAGCATTAAATGGCTTTACAGTGTAAACATCAAAGTACACATATACATTAAAATGGTTCCATTAACATGCTATTAAAGGCATAAAATGAAACATATGTATATGTAATATGCAACAAGGGATCCCTGCTCAGTCTCTCTACCCACCAAGGGGTCCTAAACCTGAAAAAGGATGAAGACCCCGGCTTTAAAACATTATATGTGCACTCCTATAATCCCACAAGACTATTCCAAAATTGCTATGCTACCTCCTATAGGCTAGCATACACTTCCATTTTTCCATGTGCCATTCCGTCTCGCACACAGTCAAGCGCTCAGCCTTTCAAAGTATACTCTTCTGACTGTGAACGCACATGGACACGTTCAACACATGCTCTCTTTAGTACCATCAATGGCAGTCACATGCTCCAGTGAGGCAGCTGACTAGGTTTTGGAACAGACCCTTGTTGCCACAACACCTAACAAACCAAGTGTAATGGTGGGTGAAAATCTTGTGTGTATGCTCCACAGAAATGGAGTAGAGACAGAATAAAAAACATTGAATGCACAAATTGTACAATATATATTGTGAATAGATGGCACTTTATTTATCCCCAAGGTTTATTTATTTCCATTCAAGACATATAAGACAGAGTTCACAATTTACCATGAACATTTGACAATATGATACACAATATGCAACACACACACACACACACACGGTAATATCTTGGTTGTTTAGACATGGCAATATCATGCTTTTGTTTTTAAACATGCACTTTTGGTGGTACCATGGTGTTCTTTAAAGTACTTTGGAGTTTCATGTGAATACCTGGGTACCATGATCAGTGTTGGGTGTAATCCAGTTACTTTTAGTACAAAAAGTTCATCACTGTCTGCAAATTTGGTACATATGTACCCCAAAGGTTATTGCAGCAAAAAGTGTCTACACAAATATTAATGTATGGGGGTTGAAAACTTATGCAAAGTAAGATATTTCAGTTTTTTATTTTTCATAAACATATTTCCCAACAAAAAAACAATGTCACCTTACAATAATTTATTGAGTTTGTGTTTTAAAATAAAAAATCAATCAGAATGAAATTTCAGTGTACTATTCAGGGGTCTGACCAATTCTTCTAGAAAAAATAATTTTTCAGGGCACTGTGTGTGTGTGTGTGTGTGTGTGTGTGTGTGTGTGTAAATATATATAAATATACATCTCCATCTCGAGGTCAGTGAGGTACTTATAGTGGATGTGAATGGGGACAATTTTTGGACTGTTTAAGGACAGCGAAGTGAAGCTTATAATTTTATAAAAGTACTTGCATTACTTCTTCTGTTAAAACTTGTGCAGTACACAAGTTGTCATTTTTATTTCTGTAATGCTTTTCACAATACACATTGTTTTAAAGGAATATTCTAGATTCAATACAAGTTAAGCACAATCAATGGCATTTGTGGCATAATTCCGTAAAAAAAAAAAAAGAAAAAGCAGAAATCGAGGTTACAGTGAGCCACTTACAATAGAAGTAAATTGGGCTGATTTGAGTATTGATTGAGCTCAACTTGAAACCGGAATATTAATTTAAAGCAGCTTTACAGAAAATTATGCCTTGAAATTATTTGTCTTTAGGCCTCTAGTGCGCAAACCAAAAGCATAACTCCAAAAAATATGAGTTAATGGAGAACAAAATAAACTTGTGGGGAACCAGTTCCTCTCTGGCTATACAGCATGAATACAGTATTATGCCAATATTAGTTATTCATGTGTAATACAAGTCATATATTACTTAAACTGAGTAGATGTTGGTGGGCAATGTTTACCTGTAAGTGTCCATCTTGAAATTACTGCACAGGCGCATGTAGATACAGCCTTATTAGTAATTTGGCTAATAAAGGTTTCATTTAGTGGTAATATACAATATGTCTATATAATACATTTTAAGAAAAGTGATGCGAGCAGTGGTCAGAAAGTATTACTCGCTGTTCGAAAGAATTGCACATGATAACAGTTTATTGGTTGCGTAGTCCATCCTTAGACCAAGATGATGCAGCAGTGATCAGTTTTAGGGTTTACACGTTACATTGACATGACAACAAAGTTCAATCTGATATAATATTACACAGAAATTGATTTTAGTGATTTGTATTTAATCAAACTTGTTAACATGCATATTGTTGGGTTTCCATCCACTTAAAGTATTTGTTTTTTTCTAATTTTGGGAAATCGCATAAAAACTGCTGGATGTGAACAAAACAAAACTTATACGCTCGCTTGAGGTGGATCCATTTTTTTTCAATAAGAAGAAATGTGTATAAACTATGATGGAAAAACATTAACAACAGAATAAACTGCTATTGAACTTATTAGGAATACAAGATGCAAATCCAAAAAGTCATGTCACTGAATAACCAGCAGACCAATCATCGTATCTGAAATGTTGCTCTGGTCATCCTGAAAAAACTGTCTACAAAATTCAAAGCCTGCATAGAGCAAAAAAGTAAAATATAAACATAAACCATGCCAAAGAGCAGGTTTATTGACACTTTTGAAGAAATGTTAGAGTTTGAGTAGTCATAAGGCTGGAGGTACGCACACACATTTATGCTCCCAGATATGAGACGTTCTTTACAGTGTTTTGTCCGAGTGTTCTAAACAAGAGTATTTTATTAATAAGACTCACAGTGGCTACAATTTAAACATAAGTGACGATTTTATTATTTTAAAATCATGGGATGGAAACGCAGCTTTATTATGGTTTTTCATTTCATTAGCATTTAAAACATGAATTGCATTAATATGTACATATTATGTGACAGCTAAAGGGCATGCACCCCCAAATGAGTCAATGAACAAAGAGGAAACATGGACATTATTTTAAAATTGTTGAGCACAAAAAAGTTTTTCAGCTAAAATAACTTTGTAATTAGTAATGCGATTACTTTTTCAATAAAGTCAGTAGACTTATTACAATTTCTGGGAAATTTGACCTGTTAATGTCTTCTATTAATAGTTAATAGTTTTTGTTTAACATGTTAAAAAAACAATGCAATTACTGCAGTATCCATTCTTTTACTTTCTGAAACTTCACTTATGTTTTTCCCCCACTTCCTGTGTCTAAAATTGCCATATATACATTTCCAGGAGGTAACGCTTGACTATTGCACATCCTAGCGTAGAAACTGAGTGTGGAGCAGCGCACACATATTTATTATGCGTGACGCGTGTCAGGGACAAAATAAACATGGGAGTGGATATACAGTAGATAATAAAGACTTCATCTGCAAGCGGTCAACCAGGCGTGAGTGAGATACCGGCAATCTGCCATAAATCTTAGCATCTCCTGAAAATGCTCAATCATTGTCAACTGAACCAATGACAAAAGTGAATCCACCTGAGTGAGACCCAGCATGTGCTCGATAGAGACTGATGGACCTGAACGTTCAGCAAGCTGTAGCAGGTATACTTGTAGAGACTGAACAGCAGTCAGAGAAAATAATAATTATGAGATTTTTAACTTCAGTAAATTAAACGTCACCATTCAATATGTTTTGTTGTATGTATGGTGTCTAATAATGCATTGGTAATGTACTCTTTAAGTTTCTCTTGTCAATAAAGTTGTATGTGAATAGAATCTGCCCATTTAATCCTATTATTAGACTGTAAACTGTAAAACAGCAGAAGATTTTTCCCAACTTTTAATTACAGCATGCCCACTGATTTTATAAACTTGTATCAAAGATTTACACCATGTAAAAATGCCTCTAATTTCCTCTATCCGCAAAAGACTGAACATTTGTTCTGAACCATGTTTAAATGACAATAAATGATGACAAACCAATTTCTTGCAAGTTATATTTTGATTATATTTTTCAATGTTTGTTGTAATACATCATGCACCACAGGGCCTTTTGTAAGCATATGGGGGCCCGAAGCGAAATCCTACAATCACTCCCCATCCACCCTCCAGATAATTGCATTTTCCCTTCCCTCTCAGGCCACAAGGGGGTCCACTATACCTGTCAAACTGAGCCAAAACAGATGCCAGAATCTTCCTTGCAGCTTTTGGTGTATAAGGAAAAAATAACACTTTACTTTGTGGGACCCCCTGGTGGCTCGAGGGCCCCAAGCTGCCACTTAGACCGCTTATAGCTAGAAACTGCCCCGATGTACCATGATTAATCAAGAATAATCAGACAAATCTGTGTGATTAAAATGAGTCCAAATAAATTTTAGCCGATTCACAGCTCTAGTAATTTGTACCCAACAATGACCATGGTAACTATATTTCAAAAGTAGCATGGTACCACCACCACAGTACTACTTTTTGTAACTGTTGCGTGTGAATTTGTGTTTACCTGCCGTCTGTCCAGAGCGATGGCCGTGAGAGTGAGTGTGGAGACGTGCAGAGAGCAATACTGCACGAAGCGACTGATGTGACACATTCCCCTTCCAAAAACCCAGGTGCTGTTAACAAACCTCACCTAAACAGGCGCGTGCGTAAAAATACCAATGAAGTGTCACTGCATGAAAGCTATACATCCATAAAAGAAAAACAAATGAATAAAAATAAACAATTCATAAAACCGCAATTCTTAGACATGCGGTTTAAACACAAAAACATACCAGAGTGAAGGGCGTGTTCAAAATCGTGATAAGTATGTCCGCAATAGCCAGGTTCACTATGAAGAGGCTTGTTGCAGAGTACATGCGCTTGTTTTTAATGACCACATGGCACACGAGGATGTTTCCAAACAATGAGATTATGATGATGACAGAGTAGGCGAAGATGAGTAGCGCTTTCACGGTGGCGTGCTGTGACTCTTCTCCGTGCCGTTTCTGCCACACAAGTGAGCGCCAGTCCGCCAGTGTGTTGTCGTCGAGCGTGTAGAGACTGGAGCGGTTCCCTGATGCCTCCAACATCTCCAACAGCAGAGACGCGTTGTATCCCACCGCACACTCAATAACTACTGTCAGATACGTCAGTGTGAACAACACGCCACTCCAGGACATGTCTATCCGCAGGTCCGAAAAGAGTCAGACCACAACTCTAAGTCTTGTACTTGGAGACAGGCAGTGAAGTTACGCTGAAGATGAACGTTGGGCATCTCCATACGTGAAACACATGTTGGAGGGCTGTTGAGCATCAGCTTTTAAAAGCCAGCGGTGCCCTGCCTCACACGAAAAGCACATCACTGCCATTGGTTGGAATCATGACGCGCACAGACAGGACACACTGCCTTATGTTAATGACAGCCACATAATAAGTGAACTCCTTGTAGTCAAGGAAAGCTGGAGAGATACTGGAAAAGATGCTCAGATTGGATTTGAGAGAGTTTTTAGGGAATTAATGCTACTCTAACAATAGACAAGAGAGTTTTTAAAGAGTAAAGGAATATTGCTTGTTCACCACAAGTTAAGCTCAATCAACAGCATCTGTGTGTAGTATTAATTGACACCAACACACAATTTAAACTTATACCTCTTGTTCTTAAAAAAAGAAGTAAAAACATGGGTAACAGTGAGGCACTGACAATGGAAGTGAATGGGACCAATCCATAAACATTAAAATACTCACTGGTTCAAAAGTATAGACACATGACACAAACAATATGTGTGCTAACATGATTTTTACATTATTTTAAAGAATAATCACATTGAAATGCATGTATCAAATATGATACAACAGGCTTTTGAGATAATGTATACTGTACCTGTCAATCATCATCTCATCATTCATGCCTGCCACAATAAAAAAAAAAAAAAAAACAGAGCTTTGAAAATACTGATATATGATAACTATATATGTTTTAAGTTAAATGGATATTTATTTGTATTTTTATATATGCAGCCTTATATCGTCTAGGTTACGTATGTAACCTCCGTTCCCCGATGGAGGGAACGAGACGTTGTGTCAGAGAAGCGACACTAGGGGTCTCTCTTGAGCGCCGATATACACCTCTGATCTATGAAAAAAGGCCAATGAAAAGTTGGCAGCCAGTATTTGCATGTCCCGCCCCCGGACATACGGGTATTTAAGCGGCGCAAATACGGGAGTTCATTCAGGATTTTTCTGAGGAGCCGGAAATGGTCCGGCCACAACAGTGGCTCGGCTCAGCGACGTGGCTGGGAACCATCGGGGAACGGAGGTTACATACGTAACCTAGACGTTCCCCTTCTGTCATTCTCTCCACGTTGTGTCAGAGAAGCGACACTAGGGGACCACTTATAAACGTGCCATGCGCTGAGCAGTGTACGTGAACTGCTGATACAGGAGCGAGCAGGTATTCCTACGTGCAAAGGCGACCAACTGTATCAGACTGCACGTACCCTTCCCCAATGCCCCATTATAGCCATCAGAGTCCTTCTGGTTACCCTGGAGTGGGGAACAAGGTGATGGCCACCAACCTGGGAACGAGCCAGCCTGGCTGGGCCTCTTTTCTCTCGATGTTTCTCGCATAGAGAAACTACGGCCCTTACACGCATTGAGGGAAGGGGGTCTTAGCCCTTCTTTCAGGGGGAGATGACCCTGCGGAGGCCACACCTACCCGGCAGGGGAGGCAAAGAGTGGCAAATACATCACATGGCCTGTTAGGACCTATGTGGAAAAGTTGGTGCGGTGGTAGATCCAGCCTCGTAGAGGGGGGAAGCATACAGCACGGCAACCGAGGCAGCTGTAACTGCCTAAGGGAGACACAGGGGTCCGCTCGTGAGGGGACAGTACCGCGGAATTACACACAGGGGGAGTCCGAGCAGGAGGCCTTACCTGTGGAGCACCTATTCCAGTACAGGATAGTTTGGGTACCCATAGTGGCTTGGGTCGGCGAGTTCCTAGCCCCAAAATGGCTAGGGAGGAGTCAACCAGCGACCCGAAGATGGGGTCTCCTGGGAACGGAGGCGCACTATTTTACCTCGGCTGAGGGAAAGGGCGCTAGGCGCAAGCGATTCACCCTGCCAGATCATCAGCGTGTTACCAAGTTCTACGGGCTCGGACCTGAGAAAACACGGGACGATACTGACTCAACACGGAGATTGTAAAACCTCGAGAAAGTGTTAGGTGTTGCCCACCCTGCTGCTCTGCAGATGTCTGCTAGGGAGGTGCCCCTGGCCAGTGCCCATGAGGACGCAACACCCCTGGTGGAGTGAGCACGGACCCGCAAGGGGGGGGCACGGCCTGGGTGTGATAAGCCAATGAAATGGCATCGACAACCCAGTGGGCAAGCCTCTGTTTGGAGACAGCGTTCCCTTTCCGCTGTCCCCCGAAGCAGACAAAGAGCTGCTCAGAGCGTCTAGTGCTCTGCGTGCGGTCCAGATAGATAAGCAAAGCACGTACTGGACACAGCAACGAAAGGGCTGGGTCTGCCTCCTCCCGGGGCAGTGCTTGCAGGTTCACTACCTGATCTCTGAAGGGTGTGGTAGGAACCTTGGGCACATAGCCCGGTCACGGTCTTAGGATCACGTATGTGTTCTCTCGCTAACAGAGAACACTTGCAGGTCCCCGACCCTCTTGATGGAGGCGAGCACGATCAGCAGGGCAGTCTTGAGAGAGAGGGCCCTGAGTCCAGCTGAATCTAGCGGCTCGAAGGGGGGTCTCTGGAGGCCCGTGAGGACGATCGAGAGATCCCAGGAGGGGAATAGGTTAGGCCGGGAGGGAGTTAGCCTCCGGGCACCTTTGAGGTACCTGACCATTAAGTCGGAAGAACGGGACTGGGGTGGGACGAGGCTGTGAGCGGCGTCCAGAACCCAGGAACCAGTCGTCCAGCCGTGATGGCTGTGGGGTGGATGGAGGGTTCCAATCCAAGCCCACGCTAGAGGCTGCCCGGGAAAGCATGTCGGTCATCTGTGCGTCGGTCTCAGCCTGGGCGTGCAGGCCCGAAAGCGGCAGCCCAGGGGAGTCCTCAGCATCAGATACCGCGCCCTCCGATGCCGCGGCGAGCTCATCTGCTTCGGTGTCAGGAGGGTAGGCGGGCTGGCTGTAAGGCGAGTCGCCGTTGCCTCGAGCACGGACGGGAGTCAACGAGCGTGCCGGGGTGCGGGTGGTCCGAGGGGGTGTACCCGGCGGAGCTGCACCCGCTGCCATCCCCAAATTGCCTCCATCGCCAACCGCATCGTCCTCAATCCCGTGGGAAGAAGGAGCAAAGCGGGGGGGCGGGGGCGGCTCGAGTGGCTTGCTTACGGTTGTAAGCGAGCCGCGACCGCAACGTTGTCATGGTCATGTTCTTGCAGTGAGAACATGAACCATCCACAAACGCAGCCTCGGTGTGATTGCTACCCAGACACACGAGACAACGCCTGTGGCCGTCTGAAGCGGAGAGCACTCTACCGCATCCAGGAACAACACAGGGGCATAAAGGCATCTTTATAAAGACGCGTCCTTAAAAGGACGTTCAACGCCGCTGTGTTTTGCTCTTTTAGAGGAAATTACTCTTTTAAATAAAATCACTCTTTTAGGGTAAAACTTGTGAGAGTTTTTTAATCTGCACTGTCGAAGCGCCCAGGGGCAGGAATGCACAGCCGTGCAAGCAGGAGAAAGCCGCTGTTGTGCGCCGTAAGATCCAACAGCATGCAGCAGAGGAATAGCAGGAACTGGTGTGTAACTCGCAGCAATTGCAGACACGACCATCGGCTCTGAAGAAATTTTCTGAATGAACTCCCGTATTTGCGCCGCTTAAATACCCGTATGTCCGGGGGCGGGACATGCAAATACCGGCTGCCAACTTCTCATTGGCCTTTTTTCATAGATCAGAGGTATATCGGCGCTCAAGAGAGACCCCTAGTGTCGCTTCTCTGACACAATGTGAAGAGAGCGACAGAAGGGGAAATGCAGTTATTATAAAGATCTCATTGATTTACATTACACGCTATAATGATGTAATCTTCAGAAGAAAAAAAACCCCACAAAAACAATAAAAAGTACACACATACACACACAAAAAAAGATTTTTACAAATTTAAAAACAATTTCACTTTCAGAAATGTCAATATAGTGTTTGGTGCATAAATAAATAAATACATTTTATTTTTTAGATTTTGTCTTAAAAAGCAAAAATCCTGCATCGAATCCATCGTTTGCACAATCAGTGACCAGTGACGATTTTGATGTTCCATTTACCCTCTAAGAAAACATTTTAGTCTGCTGACGTTTAGGTTTATGGTTTGGGGGCAGAGTTAATAAAATATGCATTCCTCTTCACTATTCTATTACATCCTTTACAGCAGTGGTTCACATTTTTTCGGTTCACACCCCTTTCGAAGCAACACAAAATCCTCCCAACCCCCCAAAATAATGTAATAGAATTTTTTTTTTTTTTTTTAATGTTTCACTTTTCAATGTCATGAAAAACAAAAACTTTTCAAAATACAATGAAAACTGCAAGAAAAGTTACACTCTTCACAAAAAAAAAAAGATCTAAATTATGAACTTGTCAACAGGTTGTTCTGTTATTTTGTGTATACATACTGTTACATAAATACATACAAAAATTAATAATGCCTATATATTTTCAAAATATAAAAAAAGAAAGAAATATAGCAATACGGCAATGGATAGATGCATGTATTACTCTCTCAAAGTCACCGGCAGATAAAAAAGGTTTCATTTTTGCTAAGAGGCGTAGATGCTAGAAACTTATCCTAACTACAGTGTTTATTTGTCTATCCATTTTAAGTTTGTTATTGAGTTTTATCCAAGGTTTTTACACATGTCTTAGTGTATGGATTTAAGTCAAGTTGATGAGCGATACTATCACTAACTTGTCCAAATAAGATGACCTCATTTATTTTTAAGAAATTTGAGGCCATCCAAGTTTTTAATTCCTGAGTCTAAAGTATTTGTCTTGGAGCGCCTCAAAAGCAAATAAATATTTTGGTCGTCAGCATAACAGTGGAAAGACACACCATGTTTCTTAAAAATGGAACCAATCAGGAGCATGTATAGGGAGAAAAGGCTAGGTGCAAGAATAGAACCTTGAGGAATCCCCCAAGGTAGGTGCTCTGGAGGACTTAAAATCTCCAATGCTGACAGAAACATTTCTGCCTATTAGGTTAGAGTGAAACCATTTTAAAACAGTACCCTTTATTCCTGAAAAATGTTTGAGACGTGAAAGAAGAGTGGTATGATCAATTATATCAAATGCAGCACTGAGATCTAAAAGAACAAGAATTGCATTATCACCATTATCTTGGGTATTTAAAATGTAATTTAAAACATTTAGCAAGGCAGTCTCAGTACTGTGTAATGTTCTAAAACCTGATTGGAATGTCTCGGCTATAGAATTACAACTTAAAAATGATTGTAATTGTAACAGGACTGCTTTTTCCAAAACTTTAGAGATGAGAGGCAGATGTGAAATGGGTCTGTAGTTCTTCATGTCCTCCAAAGCTAAGTTCGATTTTTTTTAAATTAGGAGTCACAATAGCATGTTTAAACTCTTCAGGGCAGTTACCTGTGGTAAAACACTTGTTAATTAAATTCAGTAGACTGGGTGTTAGAATACCCGAAACCTGATTAAAAAAGCAAGCAGGAATGACATCATTAGAACAGAAGGTACGTTTTAGGTGTGCAATGATGTTTTCCAACTCACTCCATTCAGCAATGCAGGGTGGGGATTCAGATGGAACAAAGTTTGAATAATCTGAGAGCGATGGTTGGCGATCTTCCCACTAAAAAAAATTCTTGCAGCTATTAAGAGATGGTTCAGGATGAGTTTTGCCAGCTGGGTTTATTACAGAATTTATTGTAGAGAACAGAATATTCGGTTTGTTTAAATTAGCATTGATGATTTCCGAATAGTATTTATGTTTTGCGTCTTTTGCCGCTCTCTGAAAATTAAACCAAGGCTGCTTTAATATTTCATAATGTACCTGTAGTTTGTGTTTTTTCCATCTGCACTCGGCCTGCCTTCATAGCCGTCTAAGAGAGCGTAGGGACTAATTTAACCATGGTTTCAGAACCGGTTTGGAAGCTTTAGATTTTAATGGCACAATAGAATCTAAAATTCCTGTGCAGATGGAGTTAAGAAGACTTAGATGGTCATCTACATTTAAGTGGGGCAGAGGAGTTTCGAGTATAGTTGACTTGCAGACGTCTATATACCTGACTGAGAAGTCCTCAGCTGCTGAGGGACTAAGCCTACGGACCCAGCGAGCAATTGCACGTGATTTTTCAGTCTGAGTAACAATAGAAACATTAAAAGTGACAGGCTTGTGATCAGAGAAATTTAGATTGTGGCAGCGGGGGCGTGGTCAAGCTCCCGTCCGGGGGAGAAAGCGGTAAGGGCGATTGCACCTGACCTAAATTATGTCTAACACCTGTCTCTAATTTCAGTGAGCATGGGGAGAGCGGCATAAAAGCAGCCACAGAACCTCCAGTCGAGAGAGAGAGCCTGACAAAGACCATCTGAGTAGATAAGAAGTCAATGTGTTATTGTGAAGTTGTAAACTGGTGAAGAGTGCACGAATTAAAGTCTTACCGGTGAACAAAGCTTTCATAAACATCAGTGGGAAGCGACCGACATTGAAATTTATTTTTATAAACAGTCATTAGTCCTCCACCCTGTCCTGTCGTCCGGGGGGTGTTGATAAATGAGTAGCCAGAAAGTCCAGTCCATTTGCAGTGATGAAGTAGTTTAAAACAAATGTCTTGTTCACCAGCGAATGAGAATTGAATAGTGCCATCCTAGTCATCACTGTGTCATAGGTCAACTACAGCTCCTGGCGTAGCTGATGGAGGTTCTGCGGATTTACGCCGCCACCACAAATTTGCAGTGAAATCACCCTGGGTGGGTCAACGGAGGAGTTTTTCACAACGGGGCGAATCCCACTATACAGCCTCTCCAAGGAACGCAGAGACACAAATCGGTTGTAACTCCAGGCAATAGCAGCGGGTAGGGGACAAGCTAAATTAGTTTTGAAGGATGCCAAATACAGCTTCAGCTTAATGGAAATACCTCCATGTTTTCCTCACTTTCTGTGATGTTTCCTCCGAGGAACATCGTGAGAGGAGCGGCACAGGTGGGTGGGGATGTTTGTCAGAAGAGGTGGAGGGCAAAGCCTGATCCTTTCCGATAATTATTTGGTGTAACTCTCAAGTAGGTTTGGATGTTCAAAAGCTGTGTCCAATCATAAACCAATAATGTAGAAACATGTCCAGTTAAAAAATTAAAAGAAGCATAGACAAAACAAGGACATGTATTATATAATATTATAATAGCAATTGACCAGTAGGGGGCACTGTGCCGAAACACTGCATGTCCTCAGGGCATGACAGCCATGACACATACTAACTTTTGTTAAAATCCATCAAAGTGTTGCGGAGAAACAGCCTCAAGTCCAATTCTGCATGTCCTTCATCTAATTCATTGAAGGGCCATTCGAAAACAGTTTGGTTTATCAACTTGAATTCATACCTTTTTATAAGCACTATCTACTGAGCATCTGTGCAAAATTTGGTGAAAATCATATGAACGGCGTAGTTAGAAAAAGTAGGTTTTTCTGAAAATTTAAAATGCCAGAAAACCATTGACGACCAATAGCGGAAACCATGAGTTTAGACTGTTAAAAGTCGTCCATAACACTCGTAATCTAAATTCTTCTGAAGCCATATGATAGTGTTGTGAGAGGAACAGACTGAAAGGTAAGTGTTTATTCACCTCTTCACCTATTTGAAATTGGCGCGCAAGTGAGAACGATTTGTTTAATACGAGTGCACCTGACATCATGAACGCTTTTGTCTGTCAGCACTGCATGCGCAGGACACACTGCGGTGCCAAGCAAAGGTTTAAACAAGGCAGGAGGAAAGAAATTGCGCATATTGGTTATTGTGTTTATTGTCAATATTTTTGTTGAATGTGTGAAAGTGAACGAGATTTGAGGAAGGGCCAGTCTTCCCCTCCACGCCCCCCCTTTACAAAGCCTCCCCACACACACATTGAAAACCACTGCTTTACAGCTAAAAACAACTCGCTTTTGGCGCCCTTTTGTCAACTTACTGTTCCCAAATTCACTTTGAAGCTTGCTTAAACTAGATTGCCGGTGGTAAGTGAATAAGATGCAGGTTTTTGTACTGAAATACCACACACAAAAGTGGCACAACTGTTCTGTAAATTCAAAAGGCAGCACTAGTGGTGATGACGGATCAATGATGAAAGACCAGGGACTGTCACAATGAATTGCTACATGACATTACTGAATGAAAAATATAAAACATTATTGAAACACAACAGCATCCAGAATTACAGTATAACTTCAAAGATGTCATGCGTCAAAGAATACATTACTCATTTATTATACACTGGATCTATGTGGCACTCAAAGTGTGAATACAGATCCACTTTTAAGCAGAATTCAAGAATAAAGGAAATATATTTCTGCTTTGTAAAGATGAGTAAAAAATAAAAAACTTTAAAAAATCAATGCTGAAAATTAGATGTGGTACATCATCTCCATAGAGACAATTTCATGCAGTATGAGTAGTGTTGCTAGAGGAGGAACCGAATGTATTTATAGTGAATGAAATCTGTGTGAATGTTCTTTCAAATATATGGACAACAATTTAAAAGATGTTTTTCATTGGAAAAATGTGTCACAGAAAGTACAAAATGATGTACTGTATGGAATAAGCAGAGAGAACTTGTGAAATGTAATTCTTTAATATTGGATTTAATGCATGTCAGTGCTGAAGGCACTGTTACATGTGTTGATAAATATTGATTTCTCTAGTTGCATCTACACATTAAGTGGAATGGAAGAGTCAAAACATGTCCAATTACCGACAGCACATAAACATCAACCTAAAACACATTAATACTTTCCTCAGGGCAAATTCTTGTTTTCCTTATCAACTGTATTCCTTGTCGACATGCACTGCTTTGGTGTGCGTTGTGAAACAGGCATTTCACAAACAGCACCCTGAAACTTTGACACTAGGCTGCACCAGTTAGGCTAAAAATGAACTGAGTCACGAGCATGCAGTCAAAGGCAAGCTTTACTCAAGAAAAGACAACGAGAGAAACACACAATACAATGAGGGAACCAGGAGCTTAACACTCATGCGAGAGATCCAACACAACCCAGTGCCGACAGTCAGTACTGGCGCAGAATGGATCCATGTCATCAAGCATGTCGCAGGTCTATTTTTATCTATGTAGTGCTTTTTTGTCCGTTTTTTTAGCCTAATTAATTTTCAATATTTGGAATAGACAAAAGGGTGAGGAAATAATGGCATCATTTTTAGTTTTTAGTGTAAACTGTTCTTTTAAGGTTCAAGCAGTTATTGACATTGTAAAAAATACATTTCCATATATTATTTTTAATTATTTTTGTGAGATTATGCCAACGGCATTCAAACGATAAAGTGTTAATAAATGTAATAGTTTAAAAAGTTAATTATACACGCACTGAGCACTTTATAAGGAACACTATGGTCCTAATAATGTGCCCAACATGGTCTTCTGCTTTTGTAGTCAATTCGCCTTAAGTTTTAAAATATTGTGCATTCTGAGATGCTGTTCTGCTAACTGCAACTGCACATAGTTATCTGAGTTACCATATCCTTTCTGCCAGCTCAAACCAGTCTAGCCATTCTCCTAATTTTTTTTTTGGCACCATTCTGAGTAAATTCTAGGGACTGTTGTTTGTGAAAAGGAGATCAGTTTCAGAAATAATCAAACCAGCCCATCTGGCACCAACAATCATGCCATGGTCGAAATCACAGAGATACATTTTTTTCCCCCATTCTGATGGTTGATGTGAACATTAACAGAAGCTCTTGACCCATATCTGAATGATTTTATGCATTGCACTGCTGCCATATGACTGGCTGATTAGATAATCACATTAATAAGTATGTTGACAGGTGTTCCTAATAATGTGGTCGGTGAGTGTACAGTACATTAAGGTCTGTAAACCTGCACTGTGCTTCGTGAAACGCTTGTTCTTTTCAACCCCACAAGTCGTCAAATAATCCATAGATCTTGACTATGAATGACAGCTAAAAAGGCTACTTTAAATTTTGTGCTTTTTATTCATTGCTACACAAAAGTAGCAGAACTGCGCTTTTGAAATTTTGACAGTTGAAATGTCATTTAGAGAGTGGCTACCTTTACATCATGTGTATTATGTGTTATTATGTGACACATTCTCTCTCTCTCACACACACACACACACACACACACACACACGCACACACACTTGATAAAACTGATAACACAAATCTTTCTATGCATTCAGTTAGCAGTAAGTCCAGGTGTTCTCCTGTCAAGTTCTTTATCATTTATTATTTGCTTATTCACTGCATGCACAATTCGTAAACGCACAATATTGTGTTTTGAAGTTAAGCAAAATATTCAAAATCATCTAGCTCATCTCTAAATTACAATTCTCCACAGCTGATCCATGATGTAATACACAGCAAAAAAAAAAAAAATCTATAAAATAGAATGAAACAGTTCTGTATGTCGAACAGTAAGGTGCGATCTTCCATAGTGTCACTAACCCCGCTCCTCTGCTTCTCCCCGCTTCGTCGGGCACACATGCACACTCACTCCGCGAGCTTACACGCTCGCTCTCCGCCCCCTCGAGCTTACGCGCTCGTTCTGCTCCCTCGAGCTCACACGCTCGTTCTGCTCCCTCGGGCTCACATGCCCGCTCCCTATCGCCAGATTATTGTATACACCTGCACTCATCTCAATCACCCCATCATTGTATACACCTGCACTCACCTCTATATATATCACAGGACATTCGTCTCACTCCGGTTGGTTATTGTTCTAGTTTACCCCTTCGCTTTGCCAGCACTAGTTATCCTAGCTAGTTTCCCGGCTTCGACCTCCCGCTCTCGTTGACCACTCTTTTGTAGATTTGCCCCTTTGCCCTATCTTGATTCCCCGGCTTTGACTTAACGCTCACCCTGACCATTCTCCTTCTGGATTTGCCTTGTTTGTACTTTTGCCTGCTTTTGCTCTTAATAAAAGCAGTTCTCATCGACATTGTGACTGTTTCTTCTTGTGCGGGTTACAGAATAACCAACCATACAGAAGACAGTCACAATGCAAACCGCGGAGGATGTACGCAGCTCACTAGAGCGGATTTTTTCTGCACGCTCTGCTGAAGGATCTACCGTTGGGAGACATCACCGAGCGCTCACGGCGCAGGGTCCACAGGTACGTGCAATTTCTGACTTATTTCATTCTGTTTCACCTGTGTCTGCCCCTGAGCCCGTTGATGCTCCCAACGCATCCCTGAGCGCCGTAAGCCTTCAATCCCCTGAGAGGTTTGACGGCTCTTCGGGCGCTTGCCAAGGGTTGTTTATGCAGGGCAGCGGTTGTGGAACTCATAACATTGCCCTTAACATTGTGGAGCCAGCGGCCCGTCTCTTGGTTTTGCGTCAGGGGAGTCAACCCTTGGAGGCTTATGTTGTGGATTTTTGTGCCCTGGCTAACCAGGTGAATTTTGATGAGGTGGCTCTGAAAGACATTTTTCAATGTGGACTGAATGAGCCAACCTCATCATTCATGCCGGGTGGTCGCTGCTCCCTCAACCTGGCTCAGTTTATTGACCTCGCCCTACTATACGCTGGTTCCTCATTTACTGTGGGGGAGGCAGACTCTGAACCAGAGTTCTACACCATGGCCCCAGTCTCGAAGCCTACCACGGCCCCAGCCTCGAAGCCAGCCACGGTCAGCGAGCCAGCGCCCATGCCTGCCACAGCCAGCGCCCATGCCCACCACGGCCAACGAGCCAGCGCCCATGCCTGCCACGGCCAGCGAGCCAGCGCCCATGCTTGCCACGGCCAGCGAGCCAGCACCCAAGTCTGCCATGGTCAGCGAGCCAGCGCCTGTAGCCTCGACCGCCCCAGAGCCAGCGCCTGTAGCCTCGACCGTCCCCATGACCACATCCCCTGTTGGCCGAAGACGTAACTCTCGTCTTGTGCTCAAGACCGCAGAGGTTCCCTCAGAGTCTTCCACGGCTCTGCCGGGCTCTGCCCCGCCCTCAGAGTCTTCCACGGCTCTGCCAACCTCTGCTCCGCCCTCAGAGTCTTCCACGACTCTGCCGGGCTCTGCTCCGCCCTCAGAGTCTTCCACGGCTCTGCCGGGCTCTGCTCCACCCTCAGAGTCTTCCACGGCTCTGCCAGCCTCTGCTCGCCCCTCAAAGCCCTCACGGGCTCCGCCTCACGAGCCTTCCAAGGCTCCTCCTCTCGAGCCTCCCAGAACTCCTCCTCTTGAGCCTCCCAGGGCTCCTTCTATCGAACCTCCCAGGGCTCTGTTTCTCGAGCCTCCCAGAGCTCTACCTCCCAAGCCCCCCAGGGCTCTGCCTTTCATGTCTCACGAGCCTCCCAAGGCTCCTCCTCCCAAGCCTCCCAGGGCTCCGTTTCTCGAGCCTCCCAGAGCTCTACCTCCCAAGCCTCCCAGGGCTCTGCCTTTCAAGTCTCTCGAGCCTCCCAGAGCTCTACCCCTCGTGCCTCCCAGAGCCTTGCCTCTCGAGCCTCCCAGGGCTCCGTTTCTCGAGCCTCCCAGGGCTCCGCCTCTCAAGCCCCTCGAGCCTCTCAGGGCTCCGTCTCTCGAGTCTTTCAGGGCTCCTCCCCTGGAGCCTCTCAGGGCTCCGTCCCTCGAGTCTTTCAGGGCTCCTCCCCCTCTCAAACCTCTCAGGGCTTCGTCTCTCGAGTTTCTCATGGCTCCTCCTCCTCTCAAGCCTCCTAGGGCTCTGCCTCTCAAGTCTCCCGAGCTCCCCAGAGCTCTACCTCCCAAGCCTCTCAGGGCTCCGTCTCTCGAGTCTTTCAGGGCTCCACCTCCTTCCAAGCCTCTCAGGGCTTCTCCTCTCGAGTCCTTCAGGGCTCCTCCTCCCCTCGAGCCTCTCAGGGCTCTGTCCCTCGAGTCTCTCAGGGCTCCTCCTCCCCTCCGGCCTCTCGGGGCTTCGTCTCTCGAGTCTTCCAGGGCTCCTCCTCCTCCCGAGCCTCTTGGGGCTCCATCTCTTGAGTCTTTCATGGCTCCCCTCCTCGAGCCTCTCGAGCCTTCCACGGCTCCCCCTCCAGAGCCTCCCACGGCTCCACCTCCCGAGCCTCTCACGGCTCTGCTCCCAAAGACTCCAGAGCTTTCTATGGCTCCGCCTCTTGAGCCTCCTACGGCTCCCCCTCCAGAGCCTCCCACGGCTCCACCTCCCGAGCCTCTCACGGCTCTGCTCCCAAAGACTCCAGAGCTTTCTATGGCTCCGCCTCTCGAGCCTCCTACGGCTCCGCCTCTCGGGCCTCCTACGGCTCCCCTTCCAGAGCCTCCTAAGGCTCCACCTCCCGAGCCTCCCACGGCTCTGCTCCCAGAGACTCCAGAGCTTTCTAGGGCTCCACCTCTCGAAACCTACGGCTCCGCCTCTCGGGCCTCCTACGGCTCTACCCCCCGAGACTACAGAGCCTGCCAGGTCGTCGCCTCGGGGACCTCCCGCGGCACCACCTCCCTTGGCTCCACCTCCAGAGCCTTCCAGGCCTACCTCGCTAGAGCCTCCCACGGCGCCACCGTCATTGGCTCCACCTCCTGAGCCTTCCAGACCTCCACCTCCTGAGCCTTCCAGGCCTTCGCCCCTAAAGCCTCCTTCGGCTCCACCTCCAGAGCCTTCCAGGCCTCCGCCTCTAGAGCCTCCTGCGGCACCACCTCCATCTGCCCTGTCTCTTGGGCTCCCTATGGTGCCGCCT
The DNA here is from genome assembly GCF_025860055.1 of Xyrauchen texanus. Taxonomy (NCBI): domain Eukaryota; kingdom Metazoa; phylum Chordata; class Actinopteri; order Cypriniformes; family Catostomidae; genus Xyrauchen; species Xyrauchen texanus. Next base: position 3,880,314 of record NC_068313.1, on the reverse strand, counting down.
CCTCAGCCTCTCAGTGCCCCGCCTGCCGAGTCTCTCACGGCTCCGTCTTCCAGGGCTCCGTCTCCCAAATCCTCCACGGCTCCGCCTTTCACGGCTCTTCCCTTGCCCCCTGACCCTGTCCAGTGGCCTCCTGACACTCTCCCTGTCCTGTGGCCTCTTCTCTGGCCTCCTGACCCTGTTCCTGTCCGGTGGTCACCTTCTAGGCCCCCGGACCCAGTCCCTGTCCTCCAGTCTCCTTCCAGACCCCCTGACCCAGTCTCTGCCCTATGGCTGGCCCCTAGATCTCCCGACCACCCGCCTGTCCGCTATGTTCCCCCTGACCTTGCCGTGAACTGCCCATTGACCCCCATGGACTGTTTTATTTCCCTTTGTGCCCCTTGGACTGCCCTCATTTTTGTTTTTTGTGTTGAGTGGGATTTCTGTTCTGGGGTTTTGTTTGTTGGAATCGCCAGCATCCCGATCATCCTGCACCGCTTCCCAGAGGTCACGCTCCTCGCAACCGAGCGCGGCCGTCAGGAGCCGTCCGTTACAGAGGGGGGAGTACTGTCATGAACCCCACTCCTCTGCTTCTCCCCGCTTCGTCGGGCACACACGCACACTCACTCCGCGAGCTTACACGCTCGCTCTCCGCCCCCTCGAGCTTACACGCTCGTTCTGCTCCCTCGAGCTCACACGCTCCTTCTGCTCCCTCGGGCTCACATGCCCGCTCCCTATCGCCAGATTATTGTATACACCTGCACTCGTCTCAATCACCCCATCATTGTATACACCTGCACTCACCTCTATATATATCACAGCACATTCGTCTCACTCCGGTTGGTTATTGTTCTAGTTTACCCCTTCGCTTTGCCAGCACTAGTTATCCCAGCTAGTTACCCTGTCTTTTGCCCTCGCTAGTCCCGTCTAGTTGTTACCTGTTTCCCGGCTTCGACCTCCCGCTCTCGTTGACCACTCTTTTGTAGATTTGCCCCATTGCCCTATCTTGATTCCCCGGCTTTGACTTAACGCTCACCCTGACCATTCTCCTTCTGGATTTGCCTTGTTTGTACTTTTGCCTGCTTTTGCTCTTAATAAAAGCAGTTCTCATCGACATTGTGACTGTCTCTTCTTGTGCGGGTTACACATAGTGCTTTACAATGCCTGATTTCCAAATTAATATACGACTCTGAATAGGTCAATGAAAGTATTAAAGCAAACAGACAAAGTTGAGATTAGAAAAGATACTGCAATGCATGTTAGGCTATGATCTCTTAGCTCTCTACATTTCAAATAAACACACATTTAAATAACCACTTACTTTAGTGTTGGCCTGGATGCTTTAAGAAATGATACATTCATAGAATCACATAGAGTCACTGTCCTCTATGTGATCTGACAGCAAAGAGAAGGATGAATGAATAGAGGACAAAAGGAGATGAAATCTAATTACATGTCACAGAAAAGTAAGTCCACTTTCCCATACCGAATCCCTGTTGTCTTGGACTCTCTCTTGTGTGTTTTATGCTACCTCTGTAAAGATACAGGCACCTTGGGCATTGAATGCTTAATGGTATCTTCAGAAGAATTTCTTTAGAAGGCTTAAAAGAGTCATTTATTTCAGTAAAGAACCCTTTTCAGGGCTACCTGGAATACTTGATTCTGATGGTCAATTGCAGCATTTTGCTGTCAAAGATCTTCATATAATAACTGCTAAACTGTATGATGGCCTATATAAATAAATTATTGAGCATTATCCCCAGTAACCGATGTCTTACATAGGTGTAGTTTCATGTCTCTAATGTCACTCCACACCCTTTCTTCTCACATATTAAATTAATATTCTGGGTTCAATATAATTAAGTTCAATCGGCAGCATTTGTGGCATAATATTGTTTGCCATAAAAATTTATTTTGACTCATCCCTTCTTTTCTTTAAAATAAAAGAGCAAAATAATCGAGGTTACAGTGAGGCACTTACAATGGAAGTAAAGGGCCAATTTTAGAATGTTAAAATACTAACTTTTCAAAAGAAAAGCCACAAGACAAACATTATGCATGTAAAAATTATTTTAGTGTGATAAAATCACTTACTAACCTTTTCTGTGTAAAGTTAGAGCCAATTTTACAATTTTATGTAATATCAACAAACCCTAAAATTACTGAAAAAAAGACAATTTAAACAACTTTACAGCCCAAATAGTACATGAGATTTAACAGAAGAATTAATGAAAGTGCTTTTATAAAATGTAAGCTTCAGATTTTGGTTTAAACCCTCCAAAAATTGGCCCCATTCACTCCCATTGTAAGTGACTAACCATAACCTCAATTTTATTTGCCTTTTTTTTTTTTTTATCATTCAAAATCAATTCTTATATTAATCAACATTATGCCACAAATGCTGTTGATTAACTTGTATTGAACCTGGAATATTCCTTTTAAAGGGGTAATTCATGAAAAACAATAATTCTCTCATAATTTACCCACCCTCATGCCATCTCAAACTCAAACGACCGTCTTTCTTCTGCAGTTATTTTAAAGGATACAGGTGTTTTTGTGCTTACAATAAAAGCCAATGGGGTCCAAAATTTTCAAGCTCCAAAAAGAAGATAAAGGTAGCATAAAAGTAATCCATACTCGAGTGGTTTAATCCGTCATCTGAAGCAATACAATTACTTTGGGTGAGAAAGTATTTATTCAGTAGCAGAAGCTTGTTAACCCTTCCACGCGTTTTACGCATGTGCAAAGTGCAGTACAAGAAATCGTGTCTCTTCAAAAGACATGGATTAAAACAGAGTCGTATGGATTACCTTTATGCTGCCTTTGTATCCTTAATGGAGCTTGAACGCTTTGGACCCCATTGCTTTGTATGGATATAAACTCATCATGTCTCCTTCAAAATATCTTCATTTGTGTTCTGCAGAAGAAATTATACGAGTTTGAGACAGCTTAATGTTGAGTAAATGATGAGAGAAATATATTTTTTGGGTGAACTATTTTCAACTAAAATTTATATTTCATGTTCATTGATTTATTTGGTAAGATGTCCAGTCAGAAGGTCATTATTTCAAAACAAACTCTATCAGGGTGATTCAAGACATGTCTTGATCATGATGCAATGATCCTGATTTTGCAATAATTATGGGCTGACTGTTCATCATTCCTTATGTACTTATCAACATATACTGTATGATTGATAAAACTTTCAATTTCTACAAATTCTTGGAACAGTGAAGACTTAGGCATAATGGACAAACAAATATTCCACAATATAAAGACAGAAATACACTAAAATAGCACCACTTAAACTTAAAAGTAACATTAAATGTTTCCCAAAGTGTAAGTGGGAGGCTGACGAATTGAAAGAACTAATCCCCACATAGGTTGTGTATTCATTGCAATGGGCATTAAATCTCTAACCCTCATCCTCCACAATATTAATGGGTCGGCAGGCTGTATTTATCCACTTTGCTAGAGCAATTGTGAAGCCGCTTTCACGTGATTCGTGCTGCTTTGAACTCTACATGATAAGCACCGCAGAGAATGTCTTGTCTTTTAGCGCTGGCACTGCCAATGAATTATTATTCAAGTGTACGGTCCAGTAAGACAGAAGCGCACCGTGGCACCCAACCCAGCGAGTCATGTGAATCCAGCTTTATTTTGCTGCATATGTGATTGTCGACAGATTTTCCACAGGAGAACACTGATAAGCTAGCAGGTGTATCGTGTGATTTTAGGAGATAGTTAAGACTTGATGTGCTTTTGTGGTAATTAAAGCTGCTTTTGCACCATCGTGCCAAACAGTTCTCATTGAAAACCGTATCGTTCCATGCCGATCCGTGCCAGATGGCATGGTTACATTTTCTTTTTCCATTGTGGAGCTGTAAAATCTGAAGAATGTATGTAACAGATCTGCGTGAGAGGTAAACATTGGTGAGAGTGCAGCACGCTATGGAGGATGATCGCATATTCCAGTTTTTAGGACTGCTTTTTTTCCCTGGATTTACTCTGCTAACAAACAGTAAAGACACAGAGCATGTCACAAAAAGGAAAGTAAAGAGAAAAAGGTGTGAGGTTTACCATCATTTGCTGAGGGCTTGTGTTTACCACCAGATACGAACATGCAGAAAGTAAAAAGTTAGCTTAAGACTAGCTTAAAAGGATATTTATTAACAAAATATTATATGGAAATAGTATGAGAATATATAGATGTATTTTGAGTTTAAATGAGCTAGTAATCTACTACCCTGATGAAAAAGGCATGTAGAAAAGGCTACAATACTAGTTAAACCATCATAATAAAATCATGAAGATACACGGCTGAGTATATTTAGCTAAGCATGCCGAGATTTCCGGGCCAAGAACGGTTTATATTCGTGCCGTGCTGAACCGTGCTCCAGTGGAAATAACTGTTCTTACAATGCTCAGAAGCGTTCGGCCTGATGGTGGAAAAGAAGCTAAAGTTCCCCTTTACAAAGCTTTTATTTTTTTTTAAATCCCATCTGGGTTTGTTTAGTACAAAAAATAAAAATAAAATACAGTTACTTGATGTAACGTTTGAATAATGAGGCTGACGAGGAGATGCGGATCCAAACGCAGTTTGAGTTTATTTGAAACACTAAATGAACAAAAGAACAACCCACGATGGGGAAAAGAAACATAAACTAGATAAGGTAACCACGGTAGAGACAAACAGGGAACAAGGGAGAGATGCAAACATCAGGCAAACATCAAACAACGATTGACAAAGACTGAACAAAGACACGGGGTATAAATACACAGACAGGGAAAAAAGGGACCAATGAAAGAACAGAACTCAAACAAGATAACAATGTGATTAACAGAAACCAAAGGCAAATTAACAAGGGCAGGTGAAAACAATGAACAGAGGAAAACACGAACGCTAACAAAGAGACTATGGAATTACATAAGGGACTAAAGTGAAAACTGAGAAATGCAAAAGTGACAACAAATGGTAAACAAAAGGGCAACAGAGAAACAAGACAGGGTAATCGTTACATAGCCCCCCCTTTAAAGATCGGATTCCAGACAATCCTAAAAAACACACAACAAAAGACAAAAGTCCATAAGAACAACATGAGGGCACCAGGGGCAAATAGACAGTACAAGTGGGCACATAGGTAGACAGGCAGACCAGGGGGGGAACACTGGGCAGGCAGGAAATCCGGGGGCAGACAGGCAGACCAGGGGGGGCACAAGAACAAGGAGGCAGTCCAAGGGGTACAGAGGGCAGGCAGGAAGTCCGGGGGGGGCCACGAGGGGAAATGAGACAGTCCACGGGGGCGCAAAGAGAGATGAGACAGTCCACGGGGGCACAAGGGACAACCAGACAGTCCATGGGGGCACAAACAGACAGTCCATGGGGGCACAAAGGGACAGGTTTGGGAGGCCGGGGTGGTATCGACCGAGTGGGGACAGGTTTCAGTGGACTGGGAGCTGGCCAAAGGGCAAGGACAGGTTTGGGGGACCGGGGAGGAGGCCAATGGACAGGGACTGGGTCAGGAGGCCTGGGGGAATGCCTCAGGACGGGAACAGGGTCAGGAGGCCTGGGTGGAGGCCACCGGACAGGGACTGGGTCAGGGGGCCTGGGAAGAGGCCACGGGACTGAGGCTGGCAGAGCAGTGTGAGGCGGAGCCAAGGAGGACTTCGGAGGCGGAGCCATAGGAGGCTCTGAGGGCGGAGCCGTCGAAGGCTTGAGTGGCTCGAGCGGCGGAGCCGTAGGAGGCTCGGGAGGCGGTGCCATCGAAGGCTTGAGTGGCTCGAGAGGGGAAGCCGGAGGAGTCTCGGGAGGCGGAGCCGTAGGAGGCTCAAGAGGCTCTGGGGGTGGAACCGTCAAAGGCTTGAGTGGATCGAGAGGCGGAGCAATCGGGGGCTCTGGAGGCGGAGCCGTAGGAGGCCCCGTAGGCAGAGCTGCAGGAGGCTCGAGAGGCTCTGGGGGCGGAGCCGTAGGAGGCTCAAGAAGTTCTGGGGGCGGAGCCGTAGGAGGCTCAAGAAGTTCTGGGGGCGGAGCCGTAGGAGGCTCGGGGGGCGGAGCCCTGGAAGGCTCGAGAGGCTTGCGGGGCGGAGCCCTGGCAGGCTCGAGAGGCGGAGTTCTGGAAAGCTTGGGAGGCTTGAGAGACGGAGCCCTGGAAGGCTCGAGAGACTTGAGGGGCGGAGCCCTGGTAGGCTCAAGAGGGTTGAGAGGCAGAGCCCTGGAAGGCTCAAGAGGCTTGAGAGGCGGGGCTCTGGGAAGCTCGGAGGGCGGAGCTCTGGAAAGCTCAGGAGGCTTGAGAGACGGAGCCCTGGAAGACGAGAGACTTGAGGGGCGGAGCCCTGGTAGGCTCAAGAGGGTTGAGAGGCGGAGCCCTGGAAGGCTCGAAAGGCTTGAGAGGCGGGGCTCTGGAAAGCTCGGGAGGCAGAGCTCTGGAAAGCTCGGGAGGCAGAGCTCTGGAAAGCTCGGGAGGCAGAGCTCTGGAAAGCTCGGGAGGCAGAGCTCTGGAGGCAGAGCTCTGGAAAGCTCGGGAGGCAGAGCTCTGGAAAGCTCGGGAGGCAGAGCTCTGGAAAGCTCGGGAGGCAGAGCTCTGGAAAGCTCGGGAGGCAGAGCTCTGGAAAGCTCGGGAGGCAGAGCTCTGAAAGCTCGGAGGCAGAGCTCTGAAAGCTCGGGAGGCAGAGCTCTGGAAAGCTCGGGAGGCAGAGCTCTGGAAAGCTCGGGAGGCAGAGCTCTGGAAAGCTCGGGAAACTCGGATGGCTGGGCTCTGGAAAGCTCGGGAAACTCGGATGGCTGGGCTCTGGAAAGTTCGGGAGGAGGAGCCCTAGAAGGCTCGAGAGGTGCTGGCTCTAGGATGGGCACGACCTCTGGCGTTGGCTCTTGGACGGTCGAGGCTACAGGCGCTGGCTCAGGGACGGTCGAGGCTACAGGCGCTGGCTCAGGGACGGTCGAGGCTACAGGCGCTGGCTCAGGGACGGTCGAGGCTACAGGCGCTGGCTCAGGGACGGTCGAGGCTACAGGCGCTGGCTCAGGGACGGTCGAGGCTACAGGCGCTGGCTCAGGGACGGTCGAGGCTACAGGCGCTGGCTCAGGGACGGTCGAGGCTACAGGCGCTGGCTCAGGGACGGTCGAGGCTAACGGCGCTGGCTCATTGACGTTTGAGGCTACAGGCACTGGCTCGGGGACGGTCGAGGGCTCAGGCTCGCTCACCGTGACATGCGTGGGCTCTGGCTCGCAGCACCGGGGCAGGCGTGGGCTCTGGCTCGCAGACCGGGGCAGGCGTGGGCTCTGGCTCGCAGACCGGGGCAGGCGTGGGCTCTGGCTCGCAGACCGGGGCAGGCGTGGGCTCTGGCTCGCAGACCGGGGCAGGCGTGGGCTCTGGCTCGCAGACCGGGGCAGGCGTGGGCTCTGGCTCGCAGACCGGGGCCGGCGTGGGTCGGGAGGCGGAAGCCTGTCTTCTCCTCCTCCTCGGGCGGACAAAGTGGACTGTGCAGGTTCAAGGGGAGCCACTGTCATGGGGGGTTGCTCGCTGACAGGTGAGGCTGGTGTGACAGGGTGCGGTGAGCTGCACGCTAGTAGGGTCATCTCCAGGTAGTCGCGGAGAGTGCTGCCGGGCGTTGCCTGTGGCACCCGCTCCCTCAGCGAGGGATTTAAGCTGTCCCTGAAAAAGATCATCAGTGCGGAGTCCGGGAAGTCAGTAGCGTTCGCCAGGAGGAGGAAGTAGTGAGCGTGGTCTACAAGCGGGTAGTGTTCTTGCTGCAAGTTGAGCAGCCGACATTTGGCCCGAATAGCTGCTGGATCCATGTGTGGTCAATCGTTCTGTAACGTTTGAATAATGAGGCTGACGAGGAGATGCGGATCCAAACGCAGTTTGAGTTTATTTGAAACACTAAATGAACAAAAGAACAACCCACGATGGGGAAAAGAAACATAAACTAGATAAGGTAACCACGGTAGAGACAAACAGGGAACAAGGGAGAGACGCAAACATCAGGCAAACATCAAACAACGATTGACAAAGACTGAACAAAGACACGGGGTATAAATACACAGACAGGGAAAAAAGGGACCAATGAAAGAACAGAACTCAAACAAGATAACAATGTGATTAACAGAAACCAAAGGCAAATTAACAAGGGCAGGTGAAAACAATGAACAGAGGAAAACACGAACGCTAACAAAGAGACTATGGAATTACATAAGGGACTAAAGTGAAAACTGAGAAATGCAAAAGTGACAACAAATGGTAAACAAAAGGGCAACAGAGAAACAAGACAGGGTAATCGTTACACTTGATCACTGACACAGAATCGCTGTTGTGTGTGTTTGTGGTGTGTGCTTCAGTTCAACCAATATTTAGAACTCAAAGGAGCTGAATAAAATGTCAGGATCTAATCTCAAATTGGTAAATGCTTTAATTGTGGCAATAATAAAAAAAACAAAACAATCAATTGCATACGCCAACACATAAATTAAGACGGTTCTAACATGTATGCATTTGGCAGGTGCCTATATCTAAAGTGACTTCTCAACATTGAATTCAAGCTATTCTTTTATCAGTCCATGCATCCATTGCCATGGTATTGCTGGTGAGACCTCTCTCACATATCTGTTCACCTCAATCCATCTTTAACTCACAAAAAACAAACTCTCTCATATTGCCAATTTTCTTCACATTAAGAAATGCTCAGTGACACATCTACTGTATTATGATACAATAATCCACATCCCCGTGACAGAGTGTGCATCAACCGGGTGCAGTTTCAGTCCCCCCCCCTTAGATCGAGACATTCACAACTCATAGAAGAGGCACTGACAGCACAGAGAAAGTACATTTTCAGTGTTTGTAGCTATTTACATGATCCGCTTCCTTATTATTTGAATTTTAATAAAGCTATAACGTATGAAATATAACTGCATTTAAGGCTGGGATGTTTCCTTTAAAGATGCTCGACACACAAGTTTCGCTTCAGCGGAGTGGAAGCTCTGGCTCCGCTTATTCCACAACGAGAGTGCTTCTGTATTTACTTATTTAATATTTTTGTCTCATACTTTGCGATCTACATCACCTGTAGCTGTGAAAGTTTAGTGTGCATCTGGACTGTGATCTGTGTAATATTTCCTCTCAGCTGCAGTGCTGCTCTCGCGTCATCATTAGAGTTTCATATGATCTCATGTCATGTTAAATGAGATCAAACGACTATTCGACAACAAAAATTTTAGTTGACAATTTTTTATTGTCGACGTTGTTGATAACATCGACTAATCATTTCAGCCATACCCTGGATTGTAAAATAGAATATTCCTACCATCTGAGCAATTCTAGCTTGAAGTACCACCTGTTTTCAGTAGGGGGGCAGTAAGCCAAACTCCAGCTGTATAGGCAACGTGCAGCTGTACAGACAACACACCACACTCAGGCTTGCTTGACACTAGAGTGGTTCCGTCTTGTCTTGTTTTTTTTTAATGTAATTGACTTTTTATGTTATTTAGTTATTTAATATTCTATTTTTTGAGTTAAATTACATATGTAATGAGTGGACATTACATATGTGTTATCTTTACACTGTTGCCGTTGTGGTCGATGTTTCTCCTGGCCAACATTTCTATTCACCCTCGTCTGAACAGAATCCAATATGACAGAAACTTTTTGCTACTGTGGAATAATCCTGAATGAGCTGAGCCACCTCCAGATCTAACATTCCCGAACATAAATGAAATGATCTGGGTACCTATCGATGGATCTTACCACAAAGTACCTCTTCTGAAAGCAAGGAAGAGGGGTAAGAGGGGAGGTGTATGAGTGAGAGCGAGACACTAGGCCCTGTCTTGTATTCCTTTGCCATCTATGATCTTGGTAAATGCCCAGTTCCTTTGTAGTGATACAGATGAACTCCAAGCTCATGTTTGCTTCCAGCATGAGTTTAGGGACTACTGTATTTTGGCAGCGATGGAGACATGGCTTGGTGAAACGGACTCGGACACTGAGAGGTGGATTGACTGTTTTGGTGTGCCTTGACGAATGGATCGGGATGGCAGGATTACCGGTAAATTGCGTGGAGGGGAGTATGTTTGTATGTGAACAAACCCTGGTGCAAATATGTGTTGGTAAGAGAGCGACGGTGCACTAATGACATTGAACTGCTTTCTGTGTCCTTGTGCCCAAATGATATTCCTAGGGAATTTCCCCAGTTATTGGTAACGGTGGTCTACATTAATCCGAGGGCTAAGGATAGTGCTGCCACCAAACAGATTATGCAGGTCATCCAGAAACATGAATCACAGTCTACTGATGCCATTATTTTAATTTTAGGAGATTTGTTTTGGGATTTTTTTTCTGCCCAATATGTAATGCCCAGTTCCCAATCCAGGTGGCGGAGGAAGAATCTCAGTTGCTTCCGCATCTGAGACCGTCAATCCACGCATTTTATCACGTGGCTTGTTGAGTGCGTTACTGTGGAGACATAGCGCGTGTGGAGGCTTCCCATTATTCTCCACAGCATTCACGCACAACTCGGATGCCATGCCAACGTGACTCTACACACCCTAGAAACCAGGCCAATTTGGTTGCTTGGCGGATGCACACTGTACGATTTATAATAATCCTTTACAATTGTTGCTTGTCAGACTGTATGATATGAATGCACTGATATCACCATGGCACACTGTGCGATGTTATGTCAGACTGCACGATATACATCGTAGCCGACTGTGGTCCCAATCGTCCCGACCAGTGAACGTTACTCAAGTTACGGGAGTGTTGTGGAATAGTTTTTTTTTCTCTCTCTGAAAGTCAGGACATCAGCATTTCCATTGCTCCAATACCACTCCATCATGAGCATAGGCTAACATTTACAAGAAAGATGGATTTTATCAAATAGGCCTATAATAAGACAGCTTGATCACAAATAGAGTAAAGTACAGATGTTGAGAATGAAGTGAGTGCGGGAGGTAGCCTACTGTAATAATGAGCTACCACAAGCAAATATCCATTGTGGAAATAAAGACTTGTGGCACGAAAAATGACAAACTTCTCCGTTCACATTGGAGAAAACAAAAAAGATGGGTTATAGTACGTCTTTCTCCTCTTTTAGATTACTAACCTGTCGGCCATGCAAAATTTTGGAAATTCATAAAGGCTGATAATATATCACGCTTGCACATTCCCTATGGATGATACACAAACAATATATAATTGTATTCAACTGTATTTGCTGATTTGGATTAAACTGTCCTATAAATACTTTGTTCAATTGTTCAAACTTTCTATTTTATTGATTTATTTATAAATAAAATTGGAGTGGTGTAAATCTTAACTAAAGATGTTTAAAGTAAATTTATTAAAAGTAAAACAGTAATTAAAATAATATTGTAAAGAAAATGAATGATAAATGTAAAGAAAAAAAAAGAGAAAATGCAATCATTTATTTATTTTTCATTTTGTAGCCTAAGCTCTGTGTTTATTTAATTCAGAGAATAATGCTTTCATATTGCAGACGTGTTACACTTTTCTCAAAGTATTTTCTGCTTATTTATTTATTTAAAATGTTTAAATAAAATGAAAAGAAGAAAAAACATTGAAAGTGCTTGAGTAGAGATAACTGGGCACAAATGTTGCTATGGTGCAAACACAGAGCAGGTTTCTTTCCAAATGAATAGGGGCGGCGAAAGAGGAGCAGAATATCTCATACGGCCGTCGTAATAGCAGTCACACTATATGGCTATGATGCTAAATTTCAGACACTGCCAGAACTTCGTTGGAGGCTGAAGATCATTGCCATCTGTGAACATGTTACACTGAACATTGTAAGATTGCTGATTTTGCCCTGCGACGAGAGAAATCCTTTAGGATTCCTGAAATTTGTCTCAAGATGGCAGAATCGTTGCCAAAATTGTACAATGTGCACCCACCTTTAGAAGACCTGAGACCTCCAGGGGTGGTAGTCAGCTTCTATAATCACTGAGCTACCCAGGCTTCCAATTTTAGGAGATTTTAATCATTGTTCACTAGATACATCAATGAGAAATATTTATCGGTAAGTGCCTTGTTATTCCAGAAAAAGTATGATTTTGGACCAGTGTTTTGGATCCATCGAAGGGGCATATTAATCTATTCCACTCCCTCCACTAAGGATCTTTTTGATCATAATTGTGTGCATCTTATCCCAGCATATCGCACATCTTTGCAGGGGGAGGACTATGCTTTACTGTACTGTATGAGAGGAGTTTATTGATTCATCTATGGACATTGATGAACTTACTGATGTGGTCAGTTCATGGTAACTTACTGTGTGGACACTGTTATTCCGAATAGAGATATAAAAATCTTTCCAAAGACTAAGCCATGGTTTAGCAAACATCTTAAAGAATTGTTATATAAAAAGGTGTGCTTTTAAGCAGGGGAATTTATCAGTACTTCATATTTACAAAAACAGGTTTAATGTGAAATCAAAGGGTTCTAAATTACAAGATAAGAATGAGGCTGAACATAAACTGAGAAGTAACAGTTTGGGCTTTGCATGGGAATGTATAAGGGTCATGGTTGGAATGGATGATAAAGAAAATAAGAAGGTGGCTTTAGAAGGTTTTAATTCAGATTCAGATCTTACTGAGTATTTTACTAAGTTTTATTCAAGATTTGATGTTCATTATATTAGTAGTGAAACCACTTTTCTTCACTAAATTCATTTTAGTGTTCAAAGGGTTGTTAATTCATTTAGGTGTTGCAAAACTAGGAAAAGTACTGGCCCTAATAATATTAGGAGTCTTGTGCTCATGCATTGTGCTGAGCAAATAAGTCCTATTTGTACATATATTTTTAATTGGCCAGTTTATCAGCAGAGGGTCCCTAAGTTGTGGAAACACTCCACTGTTGTGCCGGTGGCTAAAAATAGGCAGCCTACAAATATGAATCATTATCGGCCTGTGTCTCTGACCTCTTTAATTAGAGACTGATAAAACATGAGATCCAGGCTAAAATCTAAAATCTTAATCATTTAAGCTAAGATTTCCTTGATCCACTGCAATTTGTCTTGACCTAGAATATACCTCGAAGGGGGGTGTAGGATGCAACTTTAACACTTCTTGACCTTGTATATGAGCATGTATATGAGCATATCCTCAAATTTGCTGACAATACTGTATTAGTGAGTTTGTTGAAGGAGGATGAAATGTCTCATGGTCCCATTATAGTGTATTTTTTTTTAAGTGGTGTCAAAATGCTTTCTTAGAGTTAAATGCTTTTAAAACCAAGAATATGTTTGTTGATTTTAGATAGCAACAATCTGCTCCTGCAAATACCCAAATCAATGATCAATCCATAGATTTAGTAGACAACTATAAATTATCTGGGTACTATAATTGACAGTAAGTTGACCTTTGAAATGAATGCAGAGTCTGTGTAAGAAGAGTTATCAATGCCTCTTCTGTCTGAGGAAACTGGCAAAGCTTCAGATTGATAGGTCATTGATCACGCTATATTACAGAACCTATATTGAGTCTATACTTTATCTTTGCTTTGTTGGTTTGCATCATTAAGTGTAAAACACAAATGCATTAACAAGGATTGTTAACACGTGTGGTAAAGTCAGTGGAGTTCAACAGATAAGACAAAAAATTATATTTTGAGTAAAGTTCAATCTATTCTGTCTGACAGTGCCCATCCTCTCTATCCTGCTTTTCAAACCCTACCTTCAGGCACCCTCTATAGTTCCCACAGTAAACAATTGCCCCTCGGGGACAATAAAGTTGGAAGTAGTAAGATGAGAATGCATTCTTGAGTTCAAACACAGCTGGACGAAGCACAATTCTGAATACAAGGATCTCTAGATTTTTCAAGTTTAAAATTACGTTTAACTTGACACAGCAACTTTAAACACTTTTTATAATGCGATGCAACCAAAGTGAGATGTTCTCACGTCTGAAGCATGTGAACATTGATGCGTCTTTAGAAAACTGTAGGCCAATGATAGGCTTATGTTCAGTGATGTGGAAATAAACAATATACAGTATTGCCTTCTAAAGCCACTTTTTGTATTGTCTTAATGCTTTCCTCATCTGCCACAATAATGCATTTTAATTGTCATCATTATTACATTTATAATTTACATTATTTATAATAAATACAAAATAATTATTTAACCATTTTATATTGAATTGTGATTACTTCAATTAATGTATCAGCAAATCATGTAATTAATTGAATTAAACATTTTAATCGATTGACAGCTCTTATCAAAACCAAATAAAGTACTTTCCACAATATAAATTAACTGAGTAGCTTTTTCACATTTAGTTCCAAAGTAGCAGTCTTTGAAGTTTATTTGAAAGTGATACAGTATATCACACTTAATATAGAAATGATAAAGTACACATTATGCATAACTGTTGCCATGTCGACCCCACTTCAGTAGTCGTGACACAGGTCTGTATTCATATTACTGTTCAACACAATCAGTCCCTCAGTGCCACTCAACCTTAATATAAATCAATCATCCAATACCTGGAATTTTTCAGATCAAGACCCTTAATAAATAATAAAATGAAACCTGAATAAATGCTGAATTAGAGAGAACCTTAATTATTGAAACAGTTTTACAGCCCACCTCAGTTATTCAATTTCAAAGCATAATTACTAACTTTTAACACAATATGTGCAATTACATTTACACTTCATGCTTCTTGATTGTTGTGTTGCTATCCAATTGGGTATGCACATTCCATTTAAACTTGGGCACAAAAATGTGTTTCCACAAAACTGAAACCCCATTTACATTTGATATTAAGATATGTCTTGGGTGATCCGATTACATGTGTTCAGGTGAGACATATCGCTGTTTACACCTGGTCGCTCAAATGCATCTCCTGTGACCACTTATGTTCAGATTTCGAGGGGAGGGTCTCTCTTTATCTTACTGAACGATAATAATCTGCAAAAAAGGCAAAGAAAGTGCAAAAAATAGGCGCAATGTTTTTCTCAGATGGAGCTGAAATTTTATCTAATCACACATATTAATATAAGAAAGAAGGAAATAACATCAGTGCACACAGTAGTGCAATAACCATGGATGGTACTATATGCTTCCTCAATAGACCTTTTCCTCAATAGGCACGAATGGTATAAAGCTGTATAAATCTCCTTGATCACATCTGATTTTCAACAACTCGTGTTGTCTGGAGTTTTGTCTACTGAAGGTTTTTGGAAAGATATTTTTTCAATGTTTTGGCTGCAGAACGCTAAAAACAAAACACTTAAACTGCAGTACAGCCCACTGAAGAGACTGTAAGTATATCCCCCACAGCCTCGTTGTTATTCCCATTAAAATCAAAGCTGCTGTGAACTGGGGCCTATACCATGAAGCCGGTTTAGATGGCTAGCCAGGTATGTTTCAGTTTAGTTTGCACCAACCCTGGGTTTTAGGCACCATGAAAGTGGTTTGGCTTTTAGTAGTGTTCATCGCCATAGTAACTAACACCATTTATCCCCAGCTAACCTGGTCCGGGGTAGGTTATGTTCTGGATTCGAGTTTTCAGACTGAAGTTTGACCAATCAGCTGTGAGCAAAGAAACATATAGGTGATGTAACTAATTCCCAGCTTCTGTTCTCTGTTGCAATAGCTTCACCTTTTCTTCCAAATCCTGTGGACATCTCCGCGCAAATTGTTAGACGAGCACTTCATAGAGAAAGAGTTTTTAGGGACAGCCAAATTCCCCTTGACTTTCCTGATACTTGTAACAAAGGTACAAATTTTCCACGGAAGGAATGTCTTATCTTTGCGAACTTCTTGAGCCGCACATAACAAATGTGACTCGTCGAAGCCATGCACTTACTGTACCGCAAATGGTATGTATTGCGTTGCGTTTTTTTGCAAGTGGAACATACACTCACCTAAAGGATTATTATGAACACCATACTAATACTGTGTTTGACCCCCTTTCGCCTTCAGAACTGTCTTAATTCTACGTGGCATTGATTCAACAAGGTGCTGAAAGCATTCTTTAGAAATGTTGGCCCATATTGATAGGATAGCATCTTGCAGTTGATGGAGATTTGTGGGATGCACATCCAGGGCATGAAGCTCCCGTTCCACCACATCCCAAAGATGCTCTATTGGGTTGAGATCTGGTGACTGTGGGGGCCATTTTAGTATAGTGAACTCATTATCATGTTCAAGAAACCAATTTGAAATTATTCGAGCTTTGTGACATGGTGCATTATCCTGCTGGAAGTAGCCATCAGAGGATGGGTACATGGTGGCAATAAAGGGATGGACATGGTCAGAAACAATGCTCAGGTAGGCCGTGGCATTTAAACGATGCCCAATTGGCACTAAGGGGCCTAAAGTGTGCCAAGAAAACATCCCCCACACCATTACACCACCACCACCAGCCTGCACAGTGGTAACAAGGCATGATGGATCCATGTTCTCATTCTGTTTACGCCAAATTCTGACTCTACCATCTGAATGTCTCAACAGAAATCGAGACTCATCAGACCAGGCAACATTTTTCCAGTCTTCAACTGTCCAATTTTGGTGAGCTCTTGCAAATTGTAGCCTCTTTTTCCTATTTGTAGTGGAGATGAGTGGTACCCGGTGGGGTCTTCTGCTGTTGTAGCCCATCTGCCTCAAGGTTGTGCGTGTTGTGGCTTCACAAATGCTTTGCTGCATACCTCGGTTGTAACAAGTGGTTATTTCAGGCAAAGTTGCTCTTCTATCAGAATCAGTCGGCCCATTCTCCTCTGACCTCTAGCATCAACAAGGCATTTTCTCCCACAGGACTGCCGCATACTGGATGTTTTTCCCTTTTCACACCATTCTTTGTAAACCCTAGAAATGGCTGTGCGTGAAAATCCCAGTAACTGAGCAGATTGTGAAATACTCAGACCGGCCCGTCTGGCACCAACAACCATGCCACGCTCAAAATTGCTTAAATCACCTTTCTTTCCCATTCTGACATTCAGTTTGGAGTTCAGGAGATTGTCTTGACCAGGACCACACCCCTAAATGCATTGAAGCAACTGCCATGTGATTGGTTGATTAGATAATTGCATTAATGAGAAATTGAACTGGTGTTCCTAATAATCCTTTAGGTGAGTGTACTTTTATGCGGTAAGTGATGCAGAGAATCTAGGGAAAAACACAGTTTGTCGAACCATTCGCAAGGTAGTCCTCGCACTGCAGGGGTACATAAATAGCTTTATTGTGTTCCCTGGACATTTAACAACCATGTCCATAAAAGAGGGCTTTTATAAAATTGCCGGTAAGATATATTGATAGGGTGACCTGAACAAATTTAACCTTTCACATTCGGTTGTTTTTTTTTCTTCAAAAAGCAGATTTCACTTAGAGCACTTAAATGTATTATACAATAGTCTACAGTAGCTACATGTTAAGAATGGTTTTAAATATGAAGCCTATTTTTTGTTTTATTATTCCTGTGATAGGATTCCCTAGAGTCATTGAAGCAATAGACTGCACACATGTTGCCATCTCCACAGCTCTAGGAGAACATGAGGCGGATTATGTGAACAGAAAGTCCTTTCACAGCCTTAATGTTCAGGTAGGGCTGTGAGATGATTTTTATTTGCAATTTAGATCAATCTTTAAATTAATAGTAACTAACAGATAGGACAATGATTTACTGTACATTTCATCTGCAGATGACTTGTGATTATGGGTCAAGATCGAGATGACCTTTGGCATCCTAAAGGCACGTTTCAACTGCATTAGGCGCTTAAGAGTATCACCAGAGCGGGCATCACAGATAGTGGCTGCATGTGCCATTCTGCACAATATAGCCACTATCAGAAAGGAGCGAGTACCACCACAAAACCAGCTTCTCCCCGATGAAATAGACCACATCACACTTCACCACCCAGCTGTCACAGCTGTCAGAGATGCAATCACAACACAATATTTTACTTAATAAAAGCACATTGACACTGCAGAATCAGATAGGTCTCAAATGGTTTTATTGGTCCCTTAAAAAGTGGGAGGCACATATACAAACTGTTGTAATTCCTACACTGTTCACCTGATTTGGATGTAAATACCCTCAAATTAAAGCTGAAAGTCTGCAGTTAAAGCACATCTTGTTTGTTTCATTTCATTTATATTGTGGTGGTGTATAGAGCCAAAAAGATTAGAA
Organism: Xyrauchen texanus; assembly: GCF_025860055.1. Lineage (NCBI taxonomy): Eukaryota > Metazoa > Chordata > Actinopteri > Cypriniformes > Catostomidae > Xyrauchen > Xyrauchen texanus. The sequence goes on along the minus strand of NC_068313.1, from coordinate 3,862,202 downwards.
TTGTGTCGATGTCCCAATATTTATGGACCTGACTGTATACATACATTTATATATGTATATACACACACACAAATGTTTTATATATTAACATGAATACACACATTTTCATTTTATTTAAAACCTTTTTAATATGATTATATACATAATTTTACATTAATGGCCTACAGAATGTATTTGTTTTACTTATGCATTAACGCAATCAGCAAACTTCCTCAAAGATTGTTCTCTTGCTTTGGCAGCAGAGACGGTGTTACTGCGTGCTTGAAAGACATTTCTATATTCTTCATATTTCTGAATAATAATCTCTTGCTCCTCCGCAGAAAAATATATAGCTCTCGCTCTATCCATATCGAACGCGATTGGTTGTTCGGTGCCGACGTCACTCTTTTATGTGCACGCGCCCGTGGATTAATCATAGTTTAAGGATCAAAGCCTGAGTTGACAAAGAAAGTTGATGAGCTGCGTCATGGTACCAATAAAGCCTGATTGCATCGGTTTGGTTTTGTCAACTCTAAACCAATCCAGCAACCCTGAGTTTGTTCAACTACCATCATGGTACAGGCCCAAGGTCTATTCGCTTCAATAATTATAAATATGGCAAGAATAGGCCTGTATGGGATCGTAAACAATAACGAATATAGAATATAGTGTTGTTTTGAATAACATTTGAACATTGTACAGCCATGATCTGCAAGGAAGTTGCTTTTGCATGATTATAGGGGTCAAAATAAAGAAATCAGTTTGAATATGCTTTTAAAAAGCTATGGGAGGTGGGGTCACCTACATTTTGCCCAACGAACAAAGAAGAAAAAAGGCACTTCAGATGGTGAAGAAATAGCTGGATTTGCCAAAGTTTTGTCATGTTTGTACATGTAAACTTTGAAAACTATTTCATCGTTTAGTTCAATTGAGATATCTGTATATTTACAGATGTCAAATGATAGTTTTATTTCTATTTGGCTTTCAATGAATAAATAACACAGAAGTTACAAGGAACTGTTGAGGAGAGAGAGGGTGAACGAGACGGTCACATCCTCCAGTTCTGTCCTCTTGAGAACCCCTTCCCAGACTACATTTCCCAGAATACCTTTCCTGCCACCGTTCACTCACACACCTGTTTTCCATTCACTCATCAGCTCCCTGTGTATATATACACTGCTCCGACTTCTCATTGCCTTGCATTTCTGTGCATTTGCCTACATTGTTTGCCTTCCAGTTTATGACCTTAAGCTGTTCTCTGGATTTACCCGTTTGCCTCTTGTATTAGATTTAGTGCTTCATGTGGATTTGCTTACCTGGTTTGACCACTGCCTGTTTGACTACTCTGATAATAAACTCTCCACATGGATCTTCCCTCAGTGTCTGACTCGTTACAGAGACAAGCAAACACTTTAAACATCACGAGCTTGCGCAAGTCTGCTGAGCCTGATAACTGCTGTAAATCAGCCTTGGTCTTTTCAAGATCACGATCACAAAGCTACCAGATATCACTGAAAATGCATGATGTGACAATTTGCAAAAAAACTCTCTGAGGCAAACAAGAAAGTGACATGCGACAGTATCACATCAGTATCAAGCTTTTCGGTGGGATAAATTCTAATTACTGATAAAAAACATACAGCATTTACTTAAAGCTCTAATAAAAAATGCCGTCTTCAGTTTCTTTTTAAGAACAAACCATTTGAGGATATGGTAAATGACCGTCAAGTGAAAAATGCTAGCCGACATACAGTATATTTCCATTTAATCTGAAATGGAATATATTTCCACTTATCTGAAACCTGCTGCAAAGTTGTATTTGATCTGTCATCTGTCAAACCTGCACAGTATTTTCTCCCACAACCTGTCAGCTTTAAACATGAGAGCATCTCCAAACACCATTTAATTTCATAGCTTCACCTTTGAGCACTCAGGTAATCTTCCGTATCAAAGAAAAGAGAGGATATGAGCAATTTCTTATGATGCAAATGTGCCAATTCTGCTCAAGACAAATGTATTGATGTCCTGTTTACATCTTAACCACTGCAGCTTGTGTATGTGTGTGTGTGTGTGTGTGTGTGTGTGTGTTTGAGGCAACCGTGTGAATGTGTGGATGGGGATTTTAAACACCGTCAAAAGCTTTCTGTCATCCGCATGTCATATTACAAAGGCGTGCTGGTGTGGGAGTGTTTCGTCGCATTTGAAAAATTCTGACAGTGCAATGTGCAAGTGTGTGTCTTCAAGTGTGATAAACAGAAAGTGGTACAAGTACAAGTCACTGCTATCTTCTTTTGCCAGTTGTGTATGCACGTGTGTTTGTGTGCGTACCTTTCCATTTCATGATCTAAAATCGTGTCTTAATTACCAAATTTGTACAAACAAGATTTTTGTGTGTATGTGTTGGATTGTGCTGGTCTCTCTGAATACAGACTTGAAAAATGTACTGTTTTTTTTGTGATCTCTGACAAAAATTAATTTAATGACTCATATTTAAATGTTTTCTTTTTTGAACGCTTGCGCTGTATTTTTATTTGCTTTTGTTTCCAAGTTCTGTGCTTGGTTTTCCAAAACGTGTAGCATTTCATGTAAATCAGGGGACATTTTGCATCCATTTGTCCTCTAGTTCTTGATCGACAGCTCCTCCTCTAGCTAATCATTCGAAGAGGGGAGGTGACGACACTCCAATGCAACTCCGACGGCTGCTGCTCAATATTATATTACTTGTGGTTGATAGATACACTGCTTGTGTCTGTTTTGAATAGTTTCTGCAGCTCCAGGAAACAATGTGTTGTCTGAGTAGGCCATTATAATGGTCCGTTATCACATGTATCAAGCTGAATTTAGTTAGCAGAGTCTTTAGTTTAGGCATTATTTAAAATTTCCTTGTTTGTAGGTTATTAGCTGCATATCTATAAAAATGCTTGATGCATGTTTTTACAAGCTGTACCAATGTAGTCACTGATAAGATTATTAATATTTCTCTAATTTTGCATATATTATCACAAGATACTGCATTTCATCTTTTTTTATCAACTTCTTATTAAGTAATTATGACAGGTTTTGTACTCCTATCAATAAAAATATAGATATTTTTAAATATGTTTAGAAAAGGAGGCAGAGGTGGGTAGTAACACGCTACATTTACTCTGTTACATTTACTTGAGTAACTTTTTGAATAAAATCATTTTAGAGTAGGTTTAAAAGTTTAGATCCAAGATGGCGGCGCGGTAGCACGCAGCGGCCTTTCCAGATCCAAAATGGTGCTATTTTTGTTACTTAGCCCGACTTTTACGGCACATAGACATCGGAACCACCGGTGTTCGTGTTAACTATTGCCAGACACTGCTAAAATGTAAGACTCATGCAATAACGAAGCTGCATGAGGATCTGCGGGAGAAGCTATGCGACCTCGGCTTGCTGCGGAGACCAGGCCTCCAGTCCTCGGCGTCGCCTGATGCTGGTGGCCGGGGGAGAGGATGTTGTAAGCATTGTGCGAGGAAGCGGAAGCGCGGTAAGAGGGCGGGAGTCCATGGTAGGCTAAAAACAAACCCTAGCCGGCCGGCTCTCCCATCAATCCTGCTCTCAAATGTTCGCTCCCTGGACAATAAACTGGACTACATCCGACTCCAGCAGACTATGCAGCGTGAGTTTAGAGACTGCTGCATCTTTGTTTTCACGGAGACGTGGCTCAGCGACAGTGTTCCTAATGCCGCCAATCAGTTAGACGGGCTCGCCTCGTTTTGTGCCGACAGAAATGCAGCTCTGTGCAGTAAGACTCGTGGTGGTGGCTTGTGTGTTTACATCAACACGGAATGGTGCAAGAACTCTATGCTAGTCTGTGTGTATGGCCATCAGAGAAGCAAAGCGCGCACACACACAGAGAATCCACAGTCACTTCTAGGACAGCAGCGACATGCGGGCATCCAGGCCATCACCAACTACAGGACAACATCAGTTGCTTGTTACAAAGATGCCTCCCTTCCATATGCGCTGAACGACTTCTACGCTCGGTTTGAAGCACAGAACGACGTGATGGCGAGGAAGACCACCCCTCCTCCCAACGAGCAGGTGCTCTGTCTTACCACGGCTGATGTGAGGAAAACTCGTAGAGTCGTAGAGTCAACCCACGGAAGGCTGCTGGACCAGACAACATTCCTGGCAGAGTGCTCAGAGGATGTGCAGACCAGCTGGCAGATGTTCTTACCGACATCTTCAACATCTCTCTGAGCAGCGCCTACGTTCCAACGTGCTTCAAGGCCAGCACCATCGCCCCCATTCCAAAGACGTCTTCAGTGTCCTGCCTCAACGACTACAGTCCCGTCGCACTCAAACCCATCATCATGAAGTGCGTCGAGAGGCTCGTCATGAGGCACATTAAGACCCAGCTGCCCCCCTCACTAGACCCACTGCATTTCAAGTATCATCCAAACCGTTCAACAGACGACGCCATCGCCACCACTCACCTAGATAAAAAGGACTCATCCGTTCGAATGCCGTTCATAGACTTCAGCTCAGCATTCAACACAATAATTCCTCAGCACCTGATTGGAAAGCTGAACCTGCTGGGCCTGTACACCTCCCTCTGCAACTGGATGCTGGACTTCCTGACTGGGAGACCTCAGTCAGACCTCAACAGCATCTCCACCACCACCACACTGAGCACTGGGGCCCCCCAGGGCTGTGTGCTCAGTCCACTGCTGTTCACTCTGCTGACTCACGATTGTGCAGTAATGGACAGCTCGAACCACATCATGCTGACTCCGATGACACGACCATGGAGGATCTCATCAGCAAGAACGACGAGTCAGCATACAGAGAGGAGGTGCAGCGGCTAACAGACTGGTGTAGAGCCAACAACATGTCTCTGAATGTGGATAAAACAAAAGAGATGGTTGTTGACTTTAGGAGAGCACAGAGTGAACGCTCTCAGCTGAACATCGACGGCTCCTCTGTGGAGATCGTCAAGAGCACCAAATTCCTTGATAGTCTTCCTGGCAGAGAACCTCACCTGGTCCCTCAACACCAGCTCTATTACCAAGAAAGCCCATCAGCGTCTGTACTTTCTTCGGAGGCTGAGAAAAGCACATCCTCTACCCCCCATCCTCACTGCATTCTATAGAGGGACTATTGAGAGCATCCTGAGCAGCTGCATCACTGCCTGGTTTGGGACTTTGGACTGCAAAGCCCTGCAGAGGATAGTGAGGACAGCTGAGAAGATCATCGGGGTCTCTCTTCCCTCCATCAAAGACATTAACAAAAAACACTGCATCTGCAAATCAACCAGCATTGTGGACGACCCCACACACCCCTCACACAAACTCTTCTCTCTCCTGCCATCTGGCAAGAGGTACCGAAGCATTCAGGCCCTCAAGGCCAGACTGTGTAACAGTTTCTTCCCCCGAGACTGGACTGACACACACAAACACCTGTACACCATCCAACTTTTGCACATGTCCAGAGTTGCACTTTAATTCATTGTCACTTTACCTGGCTGCTACCTCAATAACTGCTATGTCCATAGAACGCTATTTCATAGTATGTTATGTTTACATTTGGCATTTTTAGAAAGTGTCATCTTTTTGCACTATATGTTACAAATGTGTACTGGTCGGCACTGCACTGTCTTTTACTGTGCCTATTGTCATGTTACTTTTAGTAATTTATTGTACTGTCCCGTACTTTTTTTGCACACGTTTGCATGTGCACTTTATGTAGAAGTATTATTTAGTCTGTGTAGTCTCATGTGGTACTGTGTTTGTCCAATGTTGTTTTATGTAGCACCATGGTCCTGGAGGAACTTTGTCTCGTTTTCGCTGTGTACTGTACTAACTGTATATGGTTGAAAACCCCTTGACTTGACTGAAAAGTGGGTACTTACTCTCACTCAAGTACATTTCTAAACACAAACTGTCACTCAATCACTGCTGCAGCAAGTGAAACACTTTCTTCGCTACACAGTGAATCAAATAATAGTTTCGTCATGCAATGCCTTCATTTAACAACATAACATTTAAAATCACAGCTCAAACTAATCCTCTAATCCTAATCCCTTCTGTGTAATGAGATGGTCATTTTCAGGGTGATAATATAACTGGGCTCTTATGACATCAGTTTTTAAGTGTACATTTTTTAATCAGTGCAGCAATATTTCAGTGCACTTTGTCCCACATCCCGCAGGTCATAAGCAGTATTTACACATTTACACATTTAAAATGCCAGGGTACTGAAAACTATCTTTTCTACTTCAGGCGGATTCATTGTAGAAATCGAATCGGTTACCTAACGTAACCTCGGTTCTCTCTAGATGAGGGAACGAGTATTGCGTAAGCTAACTTACACTACGGGAAAGATTCATCTTTTCTGAGATATTGAAGCCAAAAAATTATCCTTAATTTTGTATCCATTGTCAATGCAGTGCAGCAGCTGCATACCTTGAGTGGGCTAGCTAGCGAGCTCTGCGGCAACTGCTGCAGCCTATAGACGAACCTGAGTGAACTCGCGTCCAATGACAGGCGCCCGCGCCGTCACTGTATCAAAACCCGCCAGAATGGGCGTGGCTAGAGTGCATATAAGCGTAAGTTTGTAGGCTGGAACCCTGGTTTTCATTGAATGAAGCGAAAGTCGCTCGTGGCGCGAGCACGGCCGGCTACGCAATACTCGTTCCCTCATCTAGAGAGAACCGAGGTTACGTTAGGTAACCGATTTGTTCTCTTACGAGAGGTTCTCTCGTATTGCATAAGCTAGCTTACGCTACGGGAATCCATTGTCAACGCCGTGCGTGGCAAGCATCCACTGCATGAGCCCCGGGGGTGGGGGACCGGGGAGCCCTTGTGAGTGGGGAATAATATTTGGCCGACAAGAGTCGCGGGCCAGTGTGTGTGTAATACATAAGCACATAGTGGGAAGGGAAAGACAGAGCGGCGGTGCGGTCTGTGTGGAATGTGTCCGTCAGTGCAGCTCACCATGGGAGCTGTAGCATATTAAACCGCTAGTAGTTTTGCCTGCAGGGCGGGCACTTCCAGATTGTAAAATCTGACAAAGGTGGAGGAAGCCCAGCCCGCTGCCACACATATGTCGTGAATGGAAATCCCACTGGACCATGCCCACGAGGAGGCCATGCCTCTAGTGGAGTGAGCCCTAATGCCTAATGGGCATGGTAGGTCTTTGTGGCGTCTAGCGGCAGCAATAGCGTCCACTATCCATCTAGACAGTGTCTGTTTCGAGTGGCGAAACCTTTGGTGCGCCCTCGAGCGAAATGAAAAGCTGCTCAGAGCGTCTGAAAGAGGCGGCGCGCAGTATACAATCTCAGTGCTCTGACTGGGCAAAGGAGATTGGCGTCGCGTTCTCTATCGGATGCTGGCAGCGCCGATAGGAAATGATTTGTGCTCTGAAAGGAGTACCGATCACCTTGGGGACATAGCCGTGTCTAGGCTTTAAAATGACCTTGGAGTCACTTGGTCCAAACTCAAGACACGCGGCGCTGACAGACAGCGTGAAGGTCTCCCACTACGCTTAACTGATGACAGGGCAGTTAGAAAAGCGGTTTTGAGTGAAAGGTATTTCAAATCCACGGATTGAAGCGGTTCGAAAGGGGGCTTTCATAGCCGAGAACTATGGAAAGATCCCAGATAGGAACCGATGGAGGCGCGGGGTTCATCCTTCTAGCTCCCTGAGGAAGCGGATGACCAGCTCGTTTTTTCCCAGTGACTGGCCGTGCAGGGGTTCAGCGAATGCCGCGACGGCCGCCACGTACACTTTGGCGTGGATGGGGATCTGCCCTTATCCAGCAGCTCTTGTAAAAACACGAGCAGTGACGACACCCCACATGTCCGTGGGTCCAGGTCTCTGTCGGTGCACCATTTTGAAAACACAGACCATTTGGACGCATAGAGTCTTCTCGTGGAAGGGGCTCTAGCGTGTATGATAGTGTTTATTACTCCTTCTGGCAAAGCGACGGGTAGTCGTTGATCACCCAAGCGTGCAGCGCCCAGCGCTCTGGGTGGGGATGCCAGTTGGTGCCGCGAGCTTGAGAGAGGAGATCTGCTCTCACTGGAATGGGCCACGGGGCTGTCAGTGACAGCTGCGTAAGCTCCGGGAACCATGTCTGATTCTCCCAGAGCGGGGCTATGAGGAGCACCAAGTGACGCGTTTCCCTGATCCTCTGCATTACCTGTGGCAATAGCGAGACGGGAGGGAAGGCGTAAAGCGGGCGGTTGGGCCAGCGCGTCCTCGCTTTTCGAGAAAAATCCTGGGCAGTGAGAGTTCTCTTCTGACGCAAAGAGGTCTATCTCTGCTCTGCCGAATATGCTCCATAACTTCTGGACTGTTTGAGCGTGCAGGGACCATTCCCTGGGGAAATATTGTCTCTGGACAGTCTGTCTGGGCCGTCGTTCAGGTGGCCTGGCACGTCGCGTCGCCCTCAGCGGCGCAGGTGGCACTGGGACCAACTCAGTATGCGTTTTGTCAGATGGAAGAGGTTCCTGGATCTGACACCGCCTTGGCGGTTTAGATAGGATACCACAGATCTGTTGTCGAGCGGACCAGGGCGTGGTGACCCTGAATGACCGGGAGGAAGCGCCGCGGCGTGCTCGACCGATATCATTTCCAGACAATTTATGTGAAGGAGCTTTTCCTGAACTAACCATAGGCCAAAAACCGGAGAGCCCTCGCGAGACCGCGCCCCAACCCGTGTTGGGCGCGTCTGTCGAGATGACTTTCGGCGAGATACAGCTCCCATCGTCACTCCCGCTGATACCATTCGGCCACTGCACAGGGCTGCAGAGCTGAGATACAGGTCTGAGTCACTCTGATCGGCTGGCGACCCGTGGCCCAAGCCGGCGAGCGCCAATTAAGCGGTGTTTAGCCAATGCTGAAGCGGAGCATGCACAGTAAACCCAGCTGAAGTACTGCTGCAGCTGAGGCCATGTAACCTAGCATTCTCTGAAATTTTTTCAGAGGCGTGAGGCTGTTCATCTGAAAGGACACGGCTAGTCGGCTGAACACGGTGCGCGGCTGTGTAGATAAGCGAGCCGTCATCGCCATGGAGTCTAGTTCTATTCCAAGGAAGGAAATTGCCTGACTGGGCTGTAGTGAGCTCTTGGTCCAATTGACTGCAAGACCCAAACTGTTCAGATGACTGAGGGGAACTGTCCTGTGAGACAGAAGCTCCGTATGTGACTGTGCCAAAATCAGTCAATCGTCCAAATAGTTCAGAATTCGCAAACCCTGACTCCGCAGGGGTGCGAGCGCCGCATCCATGCACTTCGTGAAAGTACGGGGTGCTAAAGACAGGCCGTCGAAGGCGAATCTCAAGAATGGCCTGTGACGGGGATTTATCTGAATCTGAAAGTAGGCATCTTTCAGATCGAGAGAAATAAACCAGTCCCCCTGGCGCACATGCGCGAGGAGTTTCCTGATTGTAAGCATTTTGAGCGGTCTTTTTGCGAGCACCTTGTTCAAAACCCTGAGATCTAATATTGGTCTGAGGCCGCCGTCTTTCTTGGGGACAAGAAAATAACGGCTGTAAAACCCGACTCAGCTCAGAGAAGGTGGCACTCTCTCTATGGCCCTTTTGCACAGAAGGTTTGCTATTTCTGAGCGAAGCATGCAGGCTGCTTCCGTGTTCACAGTAGTTTTGAGCAGCTCTGAAGCGGGGAGGCGGCGATCGAACTGTAGCAAATAGCCCTGTTTTATTGTGCTTAACACCCATTTGGATATAACTGGGATAGCTTTCCACGCTTTGAAGCGTAGCAGCTAGAGGGTGAATGGCCAAGTCAGCCCTGATTGCCGCTACACAGCGAGCTGAACAGAATGTGTGGCGCACTTACTGTGCTTATGCACGACTGCTCGCAGACAGCAGGGACAGGCTGTTCTGTGAGTGACTTCCCGATTGAGGTGAATGGGGAAAGAGTCACATCTGTTAAGTGATCTGTGAGCATAGTCACGGGCATGGGACTTACATACAGAGAGGCGTTTGCTGGCCGTGTGACAGAGCGGGCAGAGAAGGAGCGCGCGCGGATTAGGTGGAGCGTTTATTGACTCTAACACTCGAGCTGGCTGTGCTCGCTTTATGTGAGTGGGCTCTGATAGGGACACGGGAAGTGTAATGCTTGTGTGTAGGGGTGAACACTGGATTGTGGGCACATTTTCTACACATAAGGCATATTTGCTTTTTACAAGATTTCTTTGGGTCAGCCGTGAAAGCGGCATTTGAGTGCAGGCAAGCGGGCAGTATCACCGGCTTGTTGGCTGCTGAATCCACCACTGCAGTAGCCTGAGAGAAGGGGACTGACAGGGGGCGAAGCTTTGACGGTGGTCCAGCCGCGGCGGGACTGAGCCGTCGTTTCCTCAACAAAGCTAGGAGGACTTCGGTTGCTCAGGCTTCAGCGCAATCTTAGGCCGAGGCCCGCGGGGGGGGCGGTGGTCTGCGGCGGCTGTCTGAGCGCGTTCTAGGGCTTTGCTGAGCTGGGCGCTGTGAAGAGGCTTGTGCAGGAGGCTGGTCACGTGGGCGGCCTGCAGAGGAGCTAGCGCGACGAGGCAGGAAGAGATTCATGGCTTGGGTGGCTTTCTGGACTTCCGAGAAACGGTCAACAATGCCACTCACCGCGGAACCGAAGAGACCGGACGGAGAGAGCGGCGTTGAGGAACGTGGAGCGTTCAGCTTCTCCCATGTCGGCTAGCGTTAGCTATAGGTGTCTCTCGGTCACAGTCAGCGTGGCCATGCACTTCCCTAGGGCTTGAGCTGCAGCTTTGGTGGTGCGAAGGGCGAGATCCGTCGCGCTCCTTAGATCTGAAACAGCCTCTGGGTGCCTACCTTTCTCATCCCACTCTCGAAGAAGGTCCGCTTGGAGGATCTGTAAAACGGCCATGGAATGCAGAGCAGATGCGGCTTGGCCGGCGGCGGCATAGGCGCGGTCAACACAGGCGGAAGTAGTTCTGCAGGCCTTAGACGGGAGCACCTGCTTAGACCGCCATCTCGCGGAGGGCGGGCAAAGGTGTGCTGCTACCGAATCCTCGAACGGGGGGATGGAAAAGTAGCCCCTCTCGGTGGCGCCGTCCACCGATGGAGACATGGGATTGGTTCCTGGCCGAGAGAGGCGCGTTCCATGATTTAGAGAGCTCTGCGTGGAGTTCCGCGCGGCAACGGCTCTGAAGAAAGCAGCCGTCGAGTCTGTTGGGAGCCTGCTCAGAGGGCGGTGACCACTCGAGCCCGAGGCGGTCGACGGCCTGTGTGAGGAGGCGCGTTAGTTCTTCTTCGACTCCGGCGGGTCCTGCTGGATTCCTGGGCGAGGAGGAGGCTTGGGAGCCTGACCACTCCTCGCTGTCGAAGCCATGATGGAACAGCAGCCCTTATCCTCTGCCTCGTCATCCGAGATGGCAACAGTCGCGGCCGCTTCGGCGGCGCGGGAGGGTGAAGCGAGGCTCGAGGGAGAGGCTCCGGCGAGGTAGTCGCTTCTAACACCAGTTCCGGCAGCCTTTGGGGCGGCGCTTCTTTCTCTTGTGGCGAAGCGAAATGCGTGGCGGCTTCGGTTTTGAGTGCTCGAGTCGAGCCCGCAGGGTCGATGCTCGGAAGCTCCTCGCAGAAGTCGCATCCGCCGTCAGCGAGGCGAGCTCTGCATGTTCCAGTCCCAGGCAGAGGCGCCAGATGAGGTGGCGGTCTCCGGCTGAGAGGGGCGGCATGAGGCGCAGGTGGTGCGAGGCATCTTTAAAAGACGCTCGTTGCTCTTTTTGTGAAGTTCACTGAGGAACTAGCTTGCTCTAAAAAAGATACGTCGCCGGATGGCGTAGCTCGCAGGATGGCTGAAGGTGGCGAAGACGGCCGGCTTCTTCGAGCGCTGTCCACGCTTGCTAGATGCCCCTCGAACGGCGACGCGGCTTCTGCAGTTCAGAGATGCGAAGAGCTTCGCTGAATAGATGAAAATCAGGGTTCCAGCCTACGAAATTACGCTTATATGCACTCTAGCCACGGCCATTCTGGCGGGCTTTGATACAGTGACGGCGCAGGAGCCTGTCATTGGACGCGAGTTCACTCAAGTTCGTCTATAGGCTGCAGCAGTTGCCGCAGAGCAACCAATGAGCTCACTAGCTAGCCCGCTCAAGGTATGCAGCTGCTGCACTGCGTTGACAATGGATACAAAATTAAGGATAATTTTTTGGCTTCAATATCTCAGAAAAGATTAATCTTTCCCGTAGCGTAAGCTAGCTTACGCAATACGAGAGAACCTCTCGTAAGAGAACCATATAAACACCCAAATTGAGTGTAAATCACTGTCATTCACATGATCGACAACTGGAGTGTGAACAGACAGCATTTCTGTGCGTGCACAGTGAGGTGAGCAGGGCACGCGCATGTGAAATGTGCAGGCGCGAGGCAATCGTATGGTGAAGAGAGTGGCTGTGTCCACAATCGTTCACTCATTCACTATTTCCTATATAGTGAATGGCAGTTAATGCACTATATCTCAGCAGTAAGTGAACTCGGATGCTTGGGCCTTACTCGTTATTCTTATTAAATAATATATTAATGCAATAAATATTGTTAATATAAAGAGTAAACAAATGTTATCAAATAAAGAGTACATTTAAATACATTAAAATGTATCTGTATGTTTTGTCTCTCTATATGTTATTTTAATCAAGTAATGATTTGTCAAAAAGTAATTTACTACATTCAGCATGAAATAAAACATTGCAGGAGTGAAGGAAGCAGTAAACTCCGAGCTGGTACATCTTACCCGTGGTGGACTGTTAGCAATTGACATTTGTCGAGTGTACATCAAACGTAGACTCGAAATTAGAGTGCATTGTCAGTAATAATGAGTGAACAAAAGTAGGGAATGAGTGGTACACTCAGAATTCAGACACCCCAAAATAGCAGACACCTGAAATAGTGCACTAAATAGTGGGTAGGAGGCAGTTTCAGACAGAGCGAGTGTTCCACGACCCTATGTTCCCTATGCAGGCTGCGTACTCTGCATTTAGAGAGTGGTGATACTGCTGTAAAGAACTAATGATCTAAATACTTAAGACACTGAAAACTGTATCTACACTGAAATAAGAATCCACACAGGACTTTAAAAGCTATTAAATAGTGAATGAAGGCATTAATAAAGCATGATCTTGTTTTGGTTTATATTTCAGCATAATATATAATGTCCTTGTCGGACATGTTCACGTTTTCACTGTAATATATCCAAACCTTTCCAAATGTTTCCAGATCTGACAAGAGCCCTTAAAGTGATAGTTCACCCAAAAATTACAATTCTCATTACTTACACACCCAGATGAGTATGAATTTCTTTCATCTGCTGAACTCAAATGAAGATTTTTACAAGAATTTCTCAGCTCTGTAAGTCCATACAATGCAAGTGAATGGGTGGCAACATTTTAAAGCTAAACAAAATCACATCAAGTCAGTATAAATGTAATCCATAAGACTCCAGTGGTTAAATCAGTATCTTCAGAAGCGATGTGATGGGTGTGGATGAGAAACAGAGAAACAGATCACTTTTACATTCTTCTTGTGTTTTTGGTGATTCGCATTCTACTCTGCATATCGCCCCCTGCTGTCTAGCAAACACAATATTGATCTATTTCTCACCCACACCTATCATATCACTTCTGAAGACATTGATTTAACCAGTGGAGTCTTATGGATTACTTTTATGCTGCCTTTATGTGCTTTTTAGAGCATCAATATGTTGGCCTAAAGAGCTAAAATATTCTTTTAAAAATTTTCATTTATGTTCTGCAGAAGAAAGGAATACACATCTGTGATGGCATGAAGGTGAGTAAATGATGAGAGAATGTTCATTTTGGGGTAAACTATCTCTTTAAAGTGATAACTCAGCCATAATTTAATATTCTGTCATAATTTTCTTACCCTCATGTTGTTCCAAACCAGTGTGACGCTTTGTATTATTTGGAACACAAAATATGTTAGACAGAATGTTAGGGACCGACAGTCTCGGTTACCATTCTCTTTCAAAATAACATTCACTGAAAGTAAATAGTGACTCAGGCAAACATTCTGTCTAATATCTCCTTACTGTGTTGCATGGAAGAAAGTCATACGGGTTTGAAACAACATGATGTCGAATGATGACAGAATTTACATTAATAATAATTCTGTAGTACATGTTCAATGTGTATTATTTAATGGAATATAGGGGAGTAAATGTCTATTATGTAATTTGTGAAAGTACTCTTTTAATTGGATACATTCTTAATCTTACTCAAGTAATTATTCATGTTAGTACTTTTACTGCTACTTGAGTAATTCTTTTTTGAGTAATTGTACATTTACTTGAGTACAGTTTTTAGCTACTCTACCCACCTCTGATAGAAGGAATCACTGAATTTACAGCAGAATATCCAGATTCAAATGAGATGATTCACAAGAGGGTGCTCAACACACAGTGTGCGTGTGTGTGTGTGTGTGTGTGTGTGTGTGTGTGTGCAAACATATGTGCTCATCTAAAGGATTGGGATACTTCTGAACACTTAATAATTCTGTCTTTTGTAGTCTAATCCATTCATTTCCTATGGCCGGTCATTTTTGACCAGGAGCACAAGTGTAACAAACATGATGCCACAAATGCTGTCAGCTGAGCTTAATGTGGAACCCCGAATATTCCTTTAGCCAAACAAACTATAACTGGCATCACTTGATGTCACTGACATTAATTATTTTTACCCATGTTTGTGTGTGAAAAACAATAGTTGCTTTGAATTAATGAGAGTGAGCAAGGGAGAGGATTAGACACTCTTTATACACTATTACTTTTCATCTAAATAAGATGATCAAATGCTAGCTGATTCAAACCCTGAAGACGCATCAAATGTGCTGTGCTGATGCAACTTACACTGATCAGAAATGGCTTGATCTTTATCTTTAGACTAAATGCTAGTGGCAAAACTAAATTAAGCTGCCATTATTGTCTTGAAATTGACATGGTTGTGCTTTAATGAAGCCCATCCTACTGTGGACTCATTTTAAATAAAAAACTTATTTGGAAGAACATATTTTGATTTCTTCAGGCTCAAATTTCAAACAGAAAGATGTCAAGAGGAAATTGATTTGTCCATGTTTCAAGAAGATAAGTCAGAATAAGCTGGTAGACCACACAGTTTACAAACAGAAATTGTGAGTATTGTACTCGGGCTAAGAGTGGCTAGGTTATATCACTGCGTGTTTGTGAGAGACAGATGAAGTGGTGTCAGTGTTGATCTCTCTCTTTGTAATTGCCTGTGGATGGATTAGCGTATCCTGCAAAAATATAAATATGGGGTGCATTTTTACCACTACCTGAGACATGCAGGGATATATTTGATGGTATTTGGACATACCTCATCAGCGTAGGACTTTGGTGCCTTTCAAAATGAGCTCTTCTGGGTCACGAACACCTCTGTGAAAGAAAACACACTGAAAAGAGAATCACACCAGCCACTTCCTTTTTACTCAAGAGCATCTTTCCAACTGACATTTCATTATTCATTATTGATTTAGCTTTTAATAAAATACCAAGTGTGCCCTGTATGCTCCCATTTCTGCTACCTGGCAAATCGCAGCACTGACACCTTCCATTTTACACGACGTGAAGTAATTCTTCAAGCTACTGCAGGATTGGAACAGAAAAAGAAAGAAAGTGAATAGATGGAAGTAGAGAGTGAGCTGGTGTGAAAGTCTCTACATAAGAAAGGTCAGATCGCCCCTAACCACTTCCATCAGAGGAAGAAATCAAAATCAGTTTCAGCACCCTCGTGCATCCTCATTGAAAATAACTAATGAGACTCTTAAGAGAAGAATGCATGAAAAAGAAGCATCTCAGTGCCTATTCCCAGAAAAAAGAGTGTGTGAATACGATTTGTGATCTTGAGTGCACATGCAGAGATTCAGCGGGAGTTACTAATGCCTTCTAATCTATAATGGACTTGAACTTTAAAAGCACTTCCTTGTATGTTCTAGTGTTTGAGTGCAGGAATAAAACTTCAGTGTGTGTACTTGTGTCAGTATCTCGCCGTCCATTATTGACTTGATTTTAAGTGGACTCAAGAGAGGTCCTTTCTGTCCACGTCCACTCCTGGTCAACTGAGATGCAGCACCTGCACATTAAAACTATCAGACACAGCAGGAGACAAGCTGTGAAACACAAGAAGTGAGACAAACTTGAGTTAGAACTATTCTTTTTTTAAAATTCTGCAGAGGTTGCAGACAACAATGATTTTTAAAACCAGGTACTTTTACTTGAGTAGAATTTTAATGGATGATTTTTACTTTAGTAAATGTTTTGTGGTATCTGTACATTTACTTATGTATGTAAATTGATTAAATTTTCTATTCTACCACAGATCTTCGGAAATCCCTCTTATTTGACGTATTACTATATAGTTGGGACATTTTCGGGGCCTCTATCTGCATAACTATCAGTAATAGGACTGCTTTAAGGAATTTGGTATTTTGACAGAAGTACTTATGCTATATGACAGAAAGCATATGAATAATAATTATTGTACGTAATCATATCTTTTCAAATATAAGTCAATATCAAGTCAATATCATATCAAGTCAAATATAAAAAAAGAGAAAATAATCCAACAAGATGTTTAATTCACTGGATTATTGAAAAAGCGGCTTTGCCACATGGTTATTTGATATTCATTCTGTTAATTTAATATATATTCTGTGACATTTACAGTGGTATAATATTACTGATGTTGTAAAGTATGATTTCGGTCATGCTGCCCACCACCAAACTGTAAATAAAAGTAATATACAATATTGTGCAGAAGTGATAGGCACATTAGATGTTTTACAAAAACTTTTGTTTTAAGACAGATATTTTATATCTTCAGTTTTAGTGTGTAAATAGGAAATATTAATTTTAGATTTCCAAACATTCTTTTTGCTAATCGAATAGAATTATATCAAGGAGTCCTGCAACAGATGGTATGGCCTCTACAGAGCCCTGATCTCAACATCATTGAGTCAGTTTGGGATTGCATGAAGAGACAGAAGCAACTGAGACAAGTTCTCAGAGAACAACCTACATCTGCCAACAACCTTGAAAAACTGTGTGCAAGTGTACATAAGAGAATTTGTGCTGTTCATGCCATTCTATTTTAAAAACATCCTCACTATACAACATTTTTCCATTTTCCAGACAGCACTAGGACAAGACGGTGTTAAACTGCAAACATTGACCATGTCTTTTTGCATTCTCGTCTCATAATAAATCAATTATCCTTGACCTGCCTGTTACTAAAGCTACAATAGACCCTGCCATTATACTGACATGCCATTGAGCAACACCAGATCAAAACATGTTCGACAAAAAACCCAGCCACGTATCTTTAATTATAAATCATTTCAAAGTTGTGGTTTTCAATCACTTTATTAATTTAAACCGCACAATGAGGACTTTAAGATACTACATCATAATTGTATGTTACAGCATGTGATGTGTTGTTAAAAGCGCTATACAAATAAAAATGTCTTAACATATATCTAAGATAATCACTTCTTAAACCTTCCCTATCCAAACCCTGCCTCTGTCCTGAAAGTTAAAAAGAAAATAGCTCATGACACATGAGGTCTCTGAAGATGACAGAATCAAGGCAGAAAAGTGTTTGCATAAAATAAGATAAGAAAAATAAATGTATTTGTCTGTGCCATAAAGAATGTTATAGCCCACCATACTGTATTTACACAACTATGTAACCAGCGAAAAAGCATTAATAATAGCAACAGCTCACTATGCATCTCCGTCATGATTTCACATTCTTCACATTTTCATACACTATGCTGTTTCCCCCCAGCTTGTCATTATTATCTTCTCTCTTCTGATGCAAGAGACAAAATGAATCTCCTACATTTTAATTTCACCTTTGATTTCTTCTTCTATTTACCACTATCGCTTTGCCAGGTTCGAATTCAGGCTCATGGTCACAAAAGAGAAATTAAATTGATGTGGAGAAGTGCACTATTTTGCTTTGAGTTGATTTACTGAACCTGAAAACACTATCTATTAATCTACAATGGGCAAGACAATTAAATACACAAAATCAAAGAGACTGCATCTAAAAGGTGTGTTGCTGCAGAAAATACATCACAAAGCATCTGCAAAGGTGAGACACATGTGGGCACAATAGGCCTGATGACTGGAAACTGGATGTGTGAATTTTTAAAGCAACATGAGACAAGTTTTCAAAAAGACTTAGACATAGTTTAACTTCTAGAGGCTGTGTGTGTGTGTGTGTGTGTGTGTGTGTGTGTGTGTGTGTGTGTGTGTGTGTGTGTGTGTGTGTTTAATGGGGTAGAAGGTATGACATGAAGGGACTACATTACCCTTTTGTAGGACTACAAATTAGTTGAACTACAAACCCCATGAGTCTAGACACTATAATTAGGATACCAATCCTTTGAGCTCTCTTTGTGGTAGCATGTGCTAAGCAGGAGAAGCTGAGTGGTGTTTTTCCCAAGGCTGTGTAATAGCAGATAAAAATACATATAACTGAATTGGGGAGGTAAGGGTTGTGACTATGATGGCTATAGTGGGTTTATTTAGTTGTATTATTTGTATTTGCTTTTTGTTTTAGTGTCCTTATGGGAGATATGTTGATTGGTGCCTTGACTGATCCTAATTGAAGTATGTGAGATTTGTTTTTAAGCTTTTCATATTGTAATCTGTGTGTTTTATGTTTGATGGTTTTAAGTGTTTTTAATTATTGCAAATATTTTATAGGGCAATCATCTTTTTTTTGTTTACAGATGATACATGATTGCCATTTACTTTTATTGAGAGCATTGGTGGCTTGATTGGTGTCTTAAGAGATTACTTTAATGGTAAATTGGGTCTGGTGTGTTGAAGTGGCAAAGTGATTGAATTTATTGTGAGATTTTGTTTTGTTTGTTTTAATAATTTTTATTTTTGCTGTTTTGTCTTGGACCTAAAACTGACCATGTGGTTCCCAGTTTCTTAAATATGGTTGTTAGTCAAATACGATTCAGATGCTTTATTCTGCCTTCCTTGCAGTCACTCTTGAATCAGGAGAATTCACCGGTGGGAAGAAATACATAGACACAGAATGTCACAAGAAGTTCTTCAATTTATTTAAAGCAAGCAAGTGGTTTATATGGTTCTTGTCACACAAGGCTGGTTACACCCTTTACCTCGAACTTTCTCAATCCTCCATATATGGGGTTGTTTCCTCTCGCTTACAGAAGGAAGCGAGAGGAAAACATACGAGGAAAAGAAGTACATTTCTTATCAAGTACATTTTGTGCTCAAGACAGTGCTGAAAACATACAAGGAAAATAAGCAAGCATCAGCAGAAAAAGGTCACGTTGTTCCATCTGATGCCTATTCCTCACAATGCCCACTTTTGTCTCGAAGAGACACGATCCTCAGATGGCTATTCAAAAATCAAATCTTGTTTACCTTATATTCTGTCTTTTACTCATTACCATCATATTCCTCCCAATGTGTCCCTTAACCATTTCTATCAGCATCTTCAAAGTTTATCAGAGCATAATTAGCATTCAAAGCGTTATCAATGGTCCTATTGACCAATGCTTTAGCACATGGAATCACAATTTTTTTTACCATGTCAAAAAGTCGTTGACATCTACGGTTTCTCCCACTGTCAAGTCCGCTGCTATCTTCATGTTTTTCAGGCCCATTTTTATGTCATATTCAACTTCATTGTTTTCTGGAATGAAAGTATAGCAACTCGTTCCCACGATAACACATACTCCACCACTGGTAGCTGTTAACTGGTCAAGGACCGGTCAATTTTGTAGCGCTGTTAATCTTAAGCCTTTTTAGTTCTTGGCATACTGCGTCAATTGTTGTTTAAGTCAAATATACAAATATCAGTTCATATCTAGTCATTTCAACTTTCTGTATTACTGCAACACCCACTTGTGGGAACCGTGCTCCAAAGAATTTCTCTGTTCCTGTCAATAATCTGTGTTCTCTCGGTGTGGTATTGGGTTAACTTTGACTACTACTGCTGTTTGTTGTTTTCTCAATAGCTCAGACCACCATGGTGTGGTCAATTAAGTCTACCATGGCACATCTACCTGTCCACAATTCCAGCAGAGCAGTGTACAAATTATGGCCATATTGCCAATATCGGTCTCCTATAACTCATGTTCCTTTTTTAATAGGTGTTATGGGGTTACCTTTACCGCTGGTGTAGATTCACTATGCAGCATATGCATACATGACAACTACCTTTCTCTTCCCGTGTTCTTTGCCGTAAAGTTAGCTAGTTTCTACCACAAATTGGTTGCATAGGTTTGTGGTGCATCATCTATCCATGTCTTCATTCCTTTTAATTCTCTAGTTCCCGGTTGGGCACTGGCACTGCGTGTTCCGCGCCTCCAGTACTTTCACAGTTCGCTTTCGAAATAGTCAGGCTCTCCACTGGTGCAGGCTTCACACGGCTTGCAGATCTGTCAGTACGCCCGTCCTGGTTACCACCAGAGAGTTGTTGGATCCAGATACTTGGGCTCACTGAGCTTTGTTGGTTTCAGACACTTCACTAGGACCTGCTGGTTTGGAACAAATGGGTGAATGGGCTTTTCTGTGGGCATAGAGAGAGAAATAGAAACATAATTTATACTATTCAATGTTTTGACAAGGGACTATACTTAATCAGCTACTACCACCTCCAAATCACCTGTGGACAAAGAGCATGCATGGCCTTTGACCCAATGGGTTGGGAAAGGCCTACCCATTAGTATTTCAAACGGAGACCGTCTTGTTGTTTTGTGCACACACCAAACACTGGTCTAGAATTAAAAATTCTCACATTTGCAAATGCATTTCATTGATCATCTGTATTGCCTTTTCTTTTGAAATATGTGAAATGCCATGATAATGTCTGCACAACAGCACTTTGCCGATGTTGGTAGTGTTAATCTTTTTTGTTTTGTCTTTTAGCAGTCCCCTATCATCTGATACCTCATTGGCTGCCCAATGCTTTAAGTCGTGTGCTGTTGGGTTTTCTTGCAAAATGTTTATGTCTAGATCACTAGTCAAAGTGGAATGCATCATTGGTATTCCAGTTTGGTATCCCATTCACCTATGTGTGGGCTATGAATTACTACTTTTGCTGCTTCATATGCAAGCCTGTTGCCCTTTGCTTCTTCCGAGTCACCAGTGGCATGGTCTGCCACTTTGATTACTGCTAATTTGGAAGGCAGATGTGCTGTTTTAATCAAATCAGCTACCAGATTGTGATGTGATATTGGTTTTCCATCTGAATTTTTATTCTTTCCATACAAACATGTGTCATGCTCTAATGTGCCCTGAACCAACAAATTATGCAGATGGACTGTTTGTCCATGGACCACACTGGTTGCTTTTAGAGTAAAATTAGCAATAGATGTTAAAATGGCTTCATAACCAGACCGTCTTTGTGCAGTCATGTGTTGTATTCAAATATTGTGCATAACAGCACCTACCTGGTTAGTTGTGTGCACAGTCAGAGGATGTGAAAGCACAACTAATCCTGCATCCTGTACCATCGTCGACGTTGCAGCCACTGCTCAGACAACTATGGAAGCCCTTTGAAACCTTATCCAGAGTTTTAGATGAATACGCCACCAGGAAGTAAGAACCCGTGTTCCTGGGCAAGGATTGCAGCAGCAGCAGTCTCTCCCCCCCCCAGCCATTTATGCACGTGCAAATGGAAAGGCTTGATCTAGTCTGTACGACCCAGTGCTGGTGGTTTCCAAAGGCATTACTTCAGATGTTTAAATGCAAAGTCCATTTCCGTAGTCCATTGGATTGCATCATCATTGTTCAGTGTTAAATTATCTTGATTCGATCTGCAGACATGCATACAGTCCCCTTTGTTAGCACATGTCCAATGTATTCAACCTTCTGTTTGACCCACTGTAGCTTCAATCAATAATTGATGCTTTCTGAAATCCTCTGTTACAGCAGCTACCAGGATGTCGTTGGCATACTGCAATAGGCATGTGTCAGGTGGCAGTTTCACATCCTGTAATGTACAGTGCACAACAGCTGAGAAGACAGCCAGTGAATCTCTGTATTGTCAGTCTCGTCCATATATATTGTTGGCACCCGTGGGTGAATGCGAACAATGGCTGGGTCACAGGCGAAACAAGTACAGTGAAAAAGGCAGAACATGAATCAATTACAGTAAAATGACCTTGTGTTAATGGTATTAAATGTAATAATTGTTTTCATCTGGGACTATTGGAGAAAGTGGTTCAATTAAATCATTCTTGTGTCAATCTCCAAGTTCCGTTAGCCTTTCTCACAGGATATATTGGAGTATGGTATGGAGAGTGTGTTGGTATTAGAATACCGTGTTCAATCAATTGCTCAATGATTGGCCTAATGCCTTCCTATTCAATCGATAGTGGATATTGCTTGCAGTATATTGGAGTGGTTACAGCTAATTTAAGGCCAGCTTCATCTTTGTGCTGAGCCCATAGTCTGGGGTTAATCATTGCTTCATCAGCCTCCAACAATTGCTGTACGCTCACTTTCTCCCCCACACCTCCTGTAGGCACAGTGACTGAATACACAGCAGGAAACATGAGTTGCAGAGAAGCAGTCAAAAACTATTTGTACATTAATTTTTTGCAATAGATCTTCACCCAGTAAACAAAAGGGAGAGTATGGTATGATTACAGAAGTGTGCATTTTGAACAAATGTGGCAAAAGATCTTGTTAATGGTCTGATAATTTGATTAGAAGTTCTGTCAAATGTCTTTGGTTAGCCCTTTTAAAATTTAGTGTTCATTTTAACATCTTACCGTTTTTCCCTTTTTCTTGTGATCTTAATTTTGTGGATTTGGCTTCCATTTTTATTTCGGTAGATAGTCCATGCTAGCCAATTTGGGGACTTTGTCAATTAATTCTCAGTCACCTCAAATGATATTTCATATATTTATAATCCCATTCTGGGTCACCCCATCCTTTGTTCACCATTGAATTGCCATTGACTAAATCTATCTTTTTGAACAACCCCTCTCGTAGAAAAGGATTTAATTGTATTTTTCCCTCTGACCATATGGCCAGGTTACTGACGACATTGTTCGATTCCGAAATATTTGTTATTTCTAAACATCCAATGTACGGGCGTTTCGGCTCGTATTGGTCTATCGTTTGTGCTATTTTGTTCAAACAACAAAAATGTCTCTCTTTGGTATGAACAATTCTCTGATTTCATCAAAGTTCAGTCCTATCACGAAGAGTGAATGCGGCAATGAAACTCCAACTGCCTGTTAGTGGAATCTGCTGCACTTCATCCGGACTTGCCCTTTTAACAGTCTTCAACAAAGATCCTCTCCTCTCGTGAGATCTGACCGTGGTTTTTATTAATTTATTGTTCTACGACTAGTGACACAGTTGTGTCACTAGTATACCGTAGTTGTGTCTTGGACGGATCCTGACCATCACAGAGATGCAAGGATTTTAACTGGAATCATTCATTCTATGACTAGTGACACATACTGCAATTGTGTCACAGACGGATCCTGACCATCGTAGAGATGCATGGAGTTTTATTTGATACGTTTTATAGCAATATATAATAGATATCTCACACACAGGCAGATAAATAATAAAAAAAGATCTTACCTGTCCGGAGAGAATCCACTTCTGACACCAGGACTGTAATTCGGACGCTTTATTATGCCCTCCTCACAGTCAGTCTTCGACCAGAAGATGAATTCACCAGTGGTAAGAAATTAACGGACACAGAATGTCACAAGAAGTTCTTCGATTATTTTTTCAAAGCAAGCAAGTGGTTTATATGGTTCTTGTTACACCTTTTAACTTGAACTTTCTCAATCCACCATATATGAGGTTGTTTCCTCTCGCTTACAGAAGTACATTCTTATCAAGTACATTTTGTGCTCAAGACAGTGCCGAAAACATATAAAGCAGATAAGCAATCATCAGCAGAAAAAGGTCACATTGTTCCATCTGATACCTATTTCTCACAATGGTCAACTCTGCTAAGGTGGTGGTGGTGGGGGGTGGGGGGGACAATTTGTATTGGTTTAAGTTAGTTTAATATGGTGATCAGTTTGCTTTTTTAGTGTGTTTGATTCTTTGCCATTTATAACTACCACCATTTGTGCTACATTTGAATTGGAATATTGTTTAATAAACTTTGGTATCTTTGTAAAGAAACACACTGTGGTTGTTGCCCTCTTGAGTTCTCATCTGTTGTGAGATGATGGGGTCACACACACACACACACACACACACACATATATATCTATATATCAGGGTTCATCCGGGTGCTGGAAATCCTTGAAAATGCTTGAATTTTAATGTGGTGTTTTCAAGGTTTGAAAAGTGCTTTGATTTTGGATAAAGTGCTTGAAATTGTAATTGCATTGCTTTCATAATAATTTGCTATCTTACTGAATGAGCTTTTCACCATGGAGAGTCTATACTTTCGAGCCATGTAAAAGTTGAGCCGTAGGTAATTTGCGATTTAGACCAACGTTACACGTTACGTTTGTTTAAGCTAGCTGCAAATTTGCAGGCTAAATATAGTCCATTTTCGGGATGTATGTAAACCCAATTTTTGGCCAGAGATTAAATGCCATTAATTGAATGTTGATTAACTGAATTTAATGAAGCAAGTTAACCTGGTGCCAAAAAACTTGTGAAGTTAACATCAACTCCACGCATCAACACTAGTAACTGCGCATGATGTAAATCATTTTGCAATTTGCAGTCGCTGTTCTGCTTTAATGCTTCCATGAGTTCATGCACTGAGAGTTTGTGCCTGGTTCATCTGATTCCTGCTCCAGTATAGCTGTCCGTAACTGCATTCAATGATTCGTTTCCATATCAAAATCCAGACAAATAACCGTTATAGATGCAAAATGCTGACTCTAGATCAGTGTCTGCATACATTTTCATTCATGACATCACTGGATGCGTTGAAGCGCAGAGAACATATGATTTGATGTGATTTTGTATATTTAAAAACATGTTGTAGATAAACTATGATGTCATTCATATTCACATTCCTTCACAAAGTGATGAGTTGACTGTAAAGTGATTATTAGTATATTTAAAATGCAACCCCTTATTGTATACAGTTAAATGATATGTGGTCAGGGCAGCATTTTCAAAAAAGCTAAAATTATGAAACAGACTTCTCAAAAGCGTTGTAACATTATAAGCTCTTGAAAATCGGTGCAGATCTACAAACACTAGCAATCGTGGATTGTCAAGTGAAGGACACCAGCTGGACAACTGCAAAATTACACCTAAACTTTACTGTTAGGATGACACTTTATGTAGCATGGCTGTAATGAAAGAATACCTTATATTCTATTAACATATGTTTAATGTATTATTTAATTATGAATTAATTTTACATAATATATATTTAAAAAAAGAATAATATAAAATTTGAAGTAATAAATATTAAATAAATTATGATAAACTCTGACTGACTCTACTCATATGCAGTTGGTACAGGCAAGTGTTGGCATGATTGTCGCCGACAACTAAAAAAAAATTCAAAATTCGGATTTAACGTGATGAAGTAGTATGAATATGCATGTAAGATGCTGTAAAAGCTTGAAAATAGACCTTGAAAATGCTTAAAGTGCTTTAATTTGACTTTAGAAAAGGTGTAAGAACCCTGAGATAGATAGATAGATAGATAGATAGATAGATGTATATATATGTGTGTGATATATAAGTTGTCAAGGAAAACAGCCTGAAAATAATACCAGTATATGCCAACCAAGGACAAAATTACCTTCGGGTGAAATTCAGTCTGCGCAATTGTAAATTCCACTTGGGTCTTCCAGTGGCAAGAACGTCCTCTCGTGGATTTCACATAAGTTTGGTGAACTTTGAAAGGTGAGTTCACCGCATTGATCCTTCCTTAGGAAGTTGCTTGGTTTGGCACTGACCTCTGTGTGGGCGTTGCTTCATACACAGCTACGCTAAACATTCACAAGGATAGCATTTTAGCAGCAAGTTTCTTTAACTTCACTCTCCCAGAGTATAATATGCAGCATTAAAAAGAGGCTGCTTGGCTATTAGTTTTTTTGCTGATTTCACAACATTACCATGCAAATGTATATTTGACTTTTAGTCCCGACTTACAGAGGGCTTCCATTTAATATCTGCTCGTATCCAAAGCCAGTGTTCAAAATCGCACACCCTGATGTGGAATGTAAGAAATTATGAATCATGTTTGGTTTGTTTGCTCCAGATGTAGGTTCTTTTGCACAACCCACAGTGGATGCTTTCAACTGTTGAGGAGACTGGATCCATAATGATGCAGGCAATTACCTTCGGAGAGTCATTAGATTTAATAATTGCTCTATAGTGTCAGACAAAATTCAAGGAACATGTGGCCATTTAAGAGAGCAGATGTATTTTATAATGCTAATGTTCCTCTTCATGCTGTTCCCATATCTCAGGATGTGCATGTTGCTACAAATTTAACATTTCAGAAATTAAAGGATAAGTAAAATGTTCAAAAGATTATAAACTAACAAAGTGAAAAGAAAAAAAAGTCACTGGTACTTTGACAGAAATGCTATAGTTTCATTTTACATCTATAGGTGAGTCTATTCGATTGCGTATGGTATCCCAGACTTTTTTATCGACAGTTTGTTCACAATTTTATTTACTCTTACTTCAGTCATATTATTTCTCGGGTGCACACTGTACAATTTGTATGGTCTTTTACGATTGTTGCTTGTCAGACTGTACGATATGATCAGCTTGAACGCTGCAAAGCACACTGTGCTATATTATGTCAGACTGTACGATACCAAAGTCTCTATCACGGCAAGTCCGTCCACTTGGCGACCAAGGCTTTTATTGGCAAAAACATTCAAAATAGGCAGAGTCAATATTTACAGTGTTGACCCTTGTTCTTCATAACCTCTGCAATTTGCTCTGGCATGCTGGATATCAGCTTCTGGGCCAAATCCTGACTGATGCTGATCCATTATTGCCTTATTAGTGCTCGGAGTTGATCACAATTTGTGAGCTTCTGCTTGTCCACTCGCCTTTTGAGGATTGACCACAGGTTCTCTATGGGATTAAGATTTAAATGTAATGATCTACGAGCCACTTCATTATCCCTCTTGCCTCGAGACATGGTGCTACACCATTCTGGAAAATGCACGGATCATCACCAAATTGCTCCTGCATCGTTGGGAGAAGTTGCTTTTGCAGGACATGTGATACCATTCTTTATTCATGGCAGTGTTTTTGGGCAGAATTGTGAGAGCCCCACTCCCTTGGATGAAAAGCAACCCCACACATGGATGGTCTCAGGATGCTTCACTGTTGGCATGACACAGGACTCATGGTAGCGTTCACCTTTTCTATGGATTATCTATTTTCCAGATGTCCCAAACAGTCGGAAGGGGGCTTCATCAGATAAAATAAATTTGCACCAGTCTTCTGCTGTCCAATCCTTGTACTTCCTGCAGAATTTCAGTCTGTCCTTGATGTTTTTCTTGGAGAGAAGTGGCTTCTTTGCTGCCCTTCTTGACACCAGGCCATTATCCAAAATTCTTCGCCTCACTGTGCGTGCAGATGCACACACACCGACCTGCTGCCAATATTGAGCAAGCTCTGCACTGGTGGTGACACAAATCTGTAGCTGACGACTCAGGAGGAGACGGTTCTGGTGCTTGCTGGACAATCTAAGACGTCCTTAAGCCTTCACTGCAGTTGAACCTCTCTCCTTGAAGTTCTTTGATCTGGTAAATGGTTCTTTCAGGTGCAATATTCTTTGCAGCAATTTCCTTGCATGTGAGGCCATTTTGATGCAGAGCGATGATGGCTGCACCTCTTTCTTTAGAGGTAACCATTGCGAACAAGAACACAATGATTGGAAGCACTTCCCTCCTTTTATAGCAATCAGTCTGCTCTTATAATCCAATCAGAATGATAGTGATTTCACCTGACTAGTATTAGTTCACACTTTCCCAGGGGCTGCTGATATGAATAATGATAATATTGTTAGATGGTCTTTTTTTTTTTTTTAAGTCAGAGCATCAGTGTTGTGTCTCACTCCAACACCATTCTATCATGGGCATAAAATAAATGTAAAAATAAATAATAAAAAAGATTGTCAAATAGGCTTAATAATAAGAGAGTGTGGGGTTGGACCACAAACAAAGATTCATTGTGGAATTATGGGCTTATGTACAGCTCTCCTCCAAGATTAGTAGGTTAAACTATGCTACAATTTAGAAAATCATACAGGCTAATCATAATAGATCGCCTTTACATTGTATTGGGGGTAAACTGTACACTTAAAATAATTATAATAAAAAAAAAAAACACAATTCACTAAACAGTGCTGTAGCATCGTCCTCTGGTACAATGAAACGCTACAGGTCAAAACCCATTTACATGGCCATTGTATGAATCTAAAACATTAAAGAACTTTATAGATATTTAAAGTAAAAATATTTCAAGTAAAATGGTAATTAAAATAAAGTTGCATGGGGGACCTGGGTAGATAAGTGGTAAAGACACTGCTACCACCCCTGGAGTTCGTGAGTTCGAATCCCAGGGCGTGCTGAGTGACTCCAGCCAGGTCTCCTAAGCAACCAAATTGGCCCGGATGCTAGGGAGGGTAGAGTCACACAGGGTAACCTCCTCGTGATCGCTATAGTGTGTGTGTGTGTGTGTGTGTGTGTGTGTGTGTGTGTGTGTGTGTGTGTGTGTGTGTGTGTGTGTGTGTGTGTGTGTGTGTGTGTGTGTGTGTGTGTGTGTGTGGTGAGTTGTGCATAGATACCCCGGTGGATGGCGTGGGCCCCCCCCCCCCAGCTTTGAGTCTGAAATAAAATATTGTAGCAGAGTGCATCAGCGAGTTGTCAAATGAAGTGTAATGAACTGCTCATCAAAACAAAAGATTTCATTGCCAACTCATTGGTGCTTAATGAAAGAACAGATGTAAACTGACATGCTCAGTGCTATATTTGTCAAGGTTATTATTGACCACTTTGAGGTGACCAAAGAATTGCCAACTTAACCGATACATTGAAAGACAACAGCTATCATACTATTTGAGGACCTGTGAAAAGTTATCGAGGATGCTTGGATGCCTTGGAAACTGATTAGAATAATACAAAATTGTGCCTTGTCAATGACAGGATGAAAACAATTTGGTTGTGTTGATTTTAGATAAAGCTAGAGCAAGAGAAATGTAGCTCCAGCTACTTAGCAGACACTGCATTACTGTAAATGTACAAAATTTAAAAGCTTTATTTCAGTCATGGTGAAACGCATTAATGGAATGGAAGATGGAAAAGGACTGAAACAACAAACAAACTTTTCTAGAGGAAATTCAAGGCTGAAACATAAGAGACAAATGGCTGTTTTTAGTTAACAAATTACAGAATTGCTCAATTTTAATGGCTGTCAAAAGCAAGATAAAAAGCCCCTGGTAAAATTTATAAAGTAGTTGTAATTTATTATGCTACCAAAATCTCAACACTCAATGTCATTATACTTATAATAATGCTAAATGGTAATCAGTAATTGTCAGAAAGTCCGTCCCGGAACGGAAAACGGACAGCGGTTTCTGACGGACTAATATCATAGTTGCTACTTCCAGCAGACTGATACGAGAGCTAGTTCCAGATGCGCTCTCCCATATACCGTTCAATGTTGTGCGTTCATGCAACAAATGTGAGTAATTATGTGGATATCGTTTAGTCAACACTTTGTATTTGTTATTGTGAATGTCAGATGTTTAGCAAATGACAAACGAGATATGCAAATGACTATCGCGGCGCGATCGCGGAGAGACTCTAATCATGTGATCATGTGGTTATGTTGCGTCATGCTGTTTATTTGAAGTTTATCTTGTTATATGTTTGTTATCTGACAGTTTGTGTATTCATTTGTGATGACTATTTAGCCAGTTATTGATACCTTGTGAGGTAATTTGTGTAGAGATGTTGTATTCATACTGTATTCCTTTATTTATATATTCTACAGACCACAACACAACGTGATGACGTTTTATAATTCTCCCTACCCACTTGAGATTGTAACTGGATGTCACTTAACTGCCTGACAAGTATTATTAAAGAGAAGTTTGATGAAGATATACCTCTCCTGTGCCTGATTCTCTTACCGGAATCACTGTCCATAATTGTCCGCCTACAGAACTGTAAATTCACAAAGGTTGCCAGAGGTGCTACTCTGCAATATATTGGTCCTTCGAGCCGGATACGGCAACAGTAAACAGTATGGACACAGCAGCTAGCGATGCATCAGAGACAGTGGATAGCCCCAAGAGACAGAGTAAAATGCCTTCCCATCTGGGTGATTATGAGGTTGGCTATATACCTCCTGTGGACCCTCCTCCAAACGCTTCTTCTCGCTGTCACAGTCAACGTAAGAGCCAGTCTAGGAAAACGTCCTATAGATAAGCCAGCTCTCGTTCCAGATCCAGTTGTCATTCTATTATCTCTGGTGTCCAAGCTACATCTGCACTCACAAGCAGCCAGGCAGCCATAGTGGAGGAGAAAATAAAACAGCGACAGTACGATGACCTACTTCACCAAATGGAGGAAGACACGCTGGCAGAAATAGAGTACCAGAGACTACAAACCCAAGCTAAAGAGGCTCAACGTGCTCAGGAAGAGGCTCTCATGGCAAAGGAGGCCTTATCTAACCAGTTAGAACGAAGGCGCAAGTTGAAAAAGGCAGAAGCTGATCTAGAGGTGGCCAAGCTGGTGAGTTCCCTGCTCAGCCAAGACACAAGTTTGACTGATCCAGAGCCTCAAGCATCACCAGATACAACTGGGCCACCATCACAGTTCCAACATGCCAGCTCAGCCCACTCACTTGTATTTCACCAGTCTTCCTGCCCCCCATCTTCCATGATGCAAGCCACACAGACTGTTACAGAGGCACAGAGCACATTAAGGGACACACGCACAGTTCAGTCAACACCCAAGCTACCTCATTTGGCACTACTAGCGACTATGCCTGCACGAGTTCCAGCTCTCACAGCACAATTGTCTTCATGTGTAGCCACTCAAGTCCAAGGGAGACCACACATCGCATCTGGGGAGAACATGTCACCTGTCCCACAGCAGCTCAACCCAGTCTCAGTGTCACTACCTCAATTCAACCCCATGCAAGCAGCAGCCACCCAGTTTGCGACACCACACACAGATAGTGGTTTGATATCGCAGCCTGTACTCCCTGTTGCAACTATTGCATCAACCTCAGATGTGAACACTCCATTACCAAGCTATGTAGCCCCCACCTATCAGCCAGAATCAGTTTTATCCAGCCCCTCAGCAGCGAGTGACAGTCTCATCTACTACACCCGTCAGCCCTCAACCTTATCCACATCCAACTGTTCCCCAAACTGGTTACTTGCCTCAACCCGGAACAGAGCTTCTGATGGCAGCAGCTTACGGTATCCCTTGGCCCACACTACCAGTGTTTGAGAGTGGTACAGAAAGTGACTTTGCTTTGTTGAAACTGGCCTTAGACAATCTATTAATTCACCATACTCGCATCAATTAGCAGTACAAATACCAAGTGTTACTAAGCCACCTGAAGTTTGCTAGCGCTCAGCAGTTGGCTAAGGCATATATGCACCACCCACAACCATATACTGCAGCCTTGCAAGCTTTGCAGGAGAAGTATGGCCAGCCTAGACAGCTTGTGCAATCAGAATTAGGTGCTATCATGAGTACTCCATCCCTCAGAATGGGTGATACCAATGCCTTCGATTCGTTCGCCTTATCTGTGCAATCCCTGGTGGGCATGCTGAGGACGCTGGAGGGACAGTACGGATACGAGCTTATGTGTGGTTCTCACGTGGACCGTCTTCTGGGAAAGATGCCACCCGTTTACCGAGATGGCTTTGTAGAATACTGTTTAAGCCATGGTATCCTTCAAACTGGTACGGATAGAACCTACACTCTTCCTGACTTAGCGGCTTGGTTACAAAAGAAGTCACAAGCAAAGCGCATCTCGAGTCGAGCAGCTGCCATGTTTCAGTTTGACACAACAAAGTCATCTGTAAAGAGTAAAGGCACTTCATATCATCGAGAGCGTACAACACCTGTACTTCTGACATCCGAGAGAGCTGCCAAGCCCTCTGGACCGGCCAAACTAGAGCCATTTCTAAACCAAAGCCCTGCTGTCCTCATTGCGACAACCAAGATCACTTTCTAAACTCATGTGATAAATTCAAGAGGTTGACCACTACCCAGATCATCACCTGGATCACAGAGGGTAAACGTTGTTGGAAATGTGGTCGGAATCATCCAGTGGACTCCTGTAATCTCAAGCGACCCTGTAAAGTCTGCAAAGAACTGCACCTGACTGTCCTGCATGACTCTATCAGAGATACTTCGAGAGCGGTGCTTGTAGTGAGTTTGCCATCCACTCAGATCTATCTCGACAGACCCAACCGCTCACAGAAAGTTATGCTTAAGGTTGTGAAAGTCCTCTTGCACAGTGGTGGCCAAACGATGGAAGCTCATGCTGTTCTAGATGATGGCTCAGAAAGAACAATAGTTCTTCCTCCAGTAATTCAGCAGCTTGGGTTGAATGGAGTTCCAGAGGTTCTTTCTCTCCAGACTATCCAACAAGGTCATACCAAACTTGAAGTGTCCACAGTAACCTTGGAGGTTTCTCCCATCACCAAACCCACCGAAAGGTATGTCGTTTGTGATGCCTTTACTGCCTCTGCTTTAAGCCTTGCTGAACATAATTACCCAGTGGCAGCACTCCAGAAAGCATATCACCACCTTAAAGGTCTACCCTTGCAGTCTGTAGACAGAGTGAAACCCTTACTCCTCACAGGGTCTGATATGCCACACCTCCTGACTCCTATTCAGCCAGTCCGTAGAGGAGCAGAAGGTGGCCCCGTTGCCATATGTACCAAGCTTGGTTGGGTACTGCAAGGCCCAATGTGTCCGATTCAGCCCCCTAAAGGACAGCAACAATGCTTGCATCTAATGACAGCCCCAACACGTGACGAGTTGTATCAACATGTGGAGCGCTTGTGGCAAATTGACACCTTGCCATACAATGAAAAGCTTATCACAAGATCAAAGCAAGACCAACAATCCTACAACCTCTTGCAGTCTACTACGGTCAGAGTAGAAGTAAATGGTATCCAGCGGTATGCTACCCCGCTGCTAAGGCATATTCCTATCACCTTCCTCTATGCAGGCAAAGAGGCTGTGCTCCCCAGTCTCAGAAACATTGAGAGAAAACTGGGCAAGAATCCTGAGCAAGCTCAAACCTACTGCTCTGAAATTCAAAAGCTGGAATCTGAAGGCTACATTGCCAAGATAACACCAGAGGAGGCAGACAAGTCCACAGAGTCGTGGTTCATTCCGCACCACATGGTGCATCATAATGGGAAGGACCGAATAGTCTTCAACTGTTCCTTCCAGTACCATGGACAAAGCTTAAATGAACAACTCCTTCCAGGGCCAATGCTGGGGCCATCTTTGTTAGGTGTCATACTGAGGTTCAGACAAAATGCGGTTGCAGTGAGTGGGGACATCAAAGGCATGTTCCACCAAGTACATTTGTTACCTGGTGACAAGTCTGTGCTGCGATTCATCTGGCGGAACATGGATAGGGAAGCTGACCCAGACATCTATGAATGGCAGGTACTGCCCTTTGGTACGACCTGCAGTCCGTGCTGCGCCATTTATGCCCTTCAGTTCCATGCCCAGGAACACCAAGACACCATGGCTGGCTTAGTTGACATTGTGGAGAACTCATTTTAGTCTTCACAGTACTCCCGACCAAGGTGAGGCCAGGGCCATAATAGATGGGTTGCGTCAGTCTTTGCTAAAGGGAGGCTTCGAGATCAGGTAATGGGCGTGCAATATACCATCGGTTCTCAAACACCTCCCATCGGAAGCCAGATCAGCTAGTAGCGAGTGCTGGTTGTCTCAGAGTAGCACTGACATGCAAGAACCTATTCTCGGCCTACAATGGAATTGCCTTGATGACACCCTCGGGTATAAGAGCCGCATAGCAGAGCCTGTTCAGCCCACCATGAGGAATCTGTACAAAACTTTGGCAAGCCAGTTCGACCCCCTGGGCTTCATAGTCCCATTCACCTCTAGGGCTAAAACTCTTATCCAGGATCTCTGGAAAAACAACCTGGGCTGGGATGACCTTATTGAACCCCTACACCTGCGTGTGATATGGTCCAAGTGGGTTGCAGAGCTTTCCAGTATCACCAGACTGCAATTCCCTCGAAGACTTATGCGCCTGGCAGTGCTGACACCCCTTCCACTGTTCGGGAGCTCCATGTCTTTTGTGATGCTTCGGAGAGGGTATATGGTTCCATGGCCTACCTTCGGGTCACAGACAACAGTGGGAAAGTCCATGTCACCTTTGTCCTAGCTCGATCTAGAGTGGCTCCCCGTAAAAGTCTATCTATGCCCCGCTTAGAGTTGTGTGCTGCACTTTCTGGAGCTCAGATGGCTAAAGTGATACAGACTGAACTGACCATTCCCATACACCAAGTCATATATTGGGCTGATTCAACTACAGTGCTGCATTGGTTAAAATCAGAATCCTGCCAATACAAGGTCTTTGTGGGGTCTAGAGTAGCAGAGATTCAGACTTTGACAGATGTTACCAGATGGAGGTATGTTGACTCTGCTCGAAACCCAGCTGACCATATCACTAGAGGTCTTACCTTAGCCGAAATAGCAGGTCCTCACCAATGGAGATCTGGGCCATCCTTCCTGACTGAACCACAGGATATGTGGCCGTTGACACCCAGTACGGAATACGCACCTGACCTGAGAGAGATGAGAAAAGTATCCTTTGTTGGAGCAGTCACTGTCATTCCCAGTCCAGTGCCTTCAGACCTCAGTCAATTCAGAACCTGGAACGAGCTAGTTCAAGCTACTGTTGAGTCCTGTAATGGGGCGGCCAACATCAACACCTTTTGAAGCTTCAATGTATACACAGGCAGAAAAGCTCCTCTTAGCACAGTCACAGCTTGATTCATTCCCGGAGGAATTCAGAGCTTTGAAAGCTGGAAAGCCTATCCCGACAGATAGCTGTTTGAGTTCTCTCGCCCCAGAGTACGATAAGATTACTGGTCTTATCAGAGTGGGTGGACGCCTTCGTCGTGTTGAAACCCTGCCTTCTGATATCATTCACCCGATCATCCTAGATCCTCAACATCAGATCACAAAGCTACTCATCCAAGACATGGATCAGCAACTCCATCATCCAGGTGCAGAGCGAGTGCTAGCAGAGCTATGTCGTAGATACTGGGTGCTTGGAGGTCGTGAAGCTGTGTGCAAACACCAGCATTCCTGTCAGAATTGCCAGTTTTGGCGTGCCAAGCCACAGAACCCACAGATGGCTGACCTTCCACCCTGTAGGCTACGCCTGTTTAAGCCACCATTTTACTCCACTGGCGTAGACCGCTTCGGGCCCTTTCAGGTAAAGATAGGCCGACGCCAGTAAAAGAGATGGGGAATTTTATATAAGTGCTTGACAACCAGATGTTTACATCTCGATCTCCTTGAACACCTGGACACTGACGCCTTCCTCCTTTCTTTGCGACGCTTTATAGCACGTAGAGGAAAGCCTTTCGAGATTCTATGTGACAATGGCACTAACTTTACTTTCGTCGAATGGCTCCTGAGCTGCAGGAACAACTGGCTAAACAGCAGATCCAGTTTCGCTATAACCCACCGAGTGCCCCTCACTTTGGCGGGACATGGGAGCGAGAGGTGAAATCAATTAAGACTGCCTTACGTGTCATTCTACGTGAACAATCTGTGCCTGAATCTGTTCTGCAAACATTGCTTGTGGAAGTTGAGGGCATACTCATTTCCAAGCCCCTTGGCTATGTCTCATCGGACATTGCAGACCTTGATCCTGTGACTCCTAACCTGTTACTCATGGGACGTCATGATGCTTCATTACCACAAGTCCTTTATGACTCCGAACTCTTGGGGAAACGCAGGTGGAGACACAGTCAGATATTGGCCGACCAGTTCTGGACCGCTTTCATTCGCTGCTACTTACCAGAACTACAGGGTAGACAGAGATGGAGATCAGACGGCAAAGAGATGGCAGTGGGACAAGTGGTACTCCTAATTGACCAACAACTCCCACGAGCGTTATGGCCTGTGGGTACCGTGACAGAAACCTACGCAGGAGCTGACGGGAGAATCCAGACAGCCAAAGTTCAAGTCAAAGGCAAGCTGTACACACGCCCTGTCGTGAAACTGATTCCACTTCCTCCAGTGAGGGATAGTGATACAGACCCTCCAGATGGCCTTTCTTAAGGAATACAATTATCCTGACTGATAATTGGGGGCGGCTGTGTCAAAGTCCATCCCAGAACGGAAAACAGACAGCGGTTTCTGACGGACTAATATCATAGTTGCTACTTCCAGCAGACTGATACGAGAGCTAGTTCCAGATGCGCTCTCCCATATACCGTTCAATGTTGTGCATTCATGCAACAAATGTGAGTAATTATGTGGATATCGTTTAGTCAACACTTTGTATTTGTTATTGTGAATGTCAGATGTTTAGCAAATGACGAACGAGATATGCAAATGACAATCGCGATCGCGGAGAGACGCTTATCATATGATCATGTGGTTATGTTGCGTCATGCTGTTTATTTGAAGTTTATCTTGTTATATGTTTTTGTTATCTGACAGTTTGTGTATTCATTTGTGATGACTATTTAGCCAGTTATTGATACCTTGTGAGGTAATTTGTGTACAGAGATGTTGTATTCATACTGTATTCCTTTTATATATTCTACAGACCACAACACAACGTGATGACGTTTTATAATTCTCCCTACCCACTTGAGATTGTAACTGGATGTCACTTAACTGCCTGACAAGTATTATTAAAGAGAAGTTTGATGAAGATATACCTCTCCCGTGCCTGATTCTCTTACCGGAATCACTGTCCATAATTGTCCGCCTACAGAACTGTAAATTCACAAAGGTTGCCAGAGGTGCTACTCTGCAATAGTAATGTTTTTGTAAAAAAAAAAAAAAATCACTGACGGCTGATTCACTGAATGATTCAAAATGCTAACTTGAGCTCAAATCAGTTACGTGAATCTTTTATTACGATTCTCAAATTGGACGAAACCACAAATGAACACAGTGTTCCAGACTGTCGCTAATGGAGACAGGAGTCTTTTTTTTATTTATTTATTTATTTTATTTACATTTGCATGTGTGACCATTTTTGTTGCAGTCTGCCTGCAGCCTTGAAATTGAAGCAGAATATTATGTCTTGTACTGCACAGAGGTGCACTGGCTGAGCAGGGGCAGATGTTCTTTGAATTGAGGCAATCAAGGGATTTGTGAACTGTGGCAGGCAGGATGATCCCAAATGGCTGATGTATTTAGCATTTTTTAGCAGACATCACACAGAAGCTACTCTAAATAAATAAAGCTGCCGTGCCCAAACCACTTCTGACAGTGTGAAAGCATTTTTTCCCCATTTACCAACTTGCATGTTTGTTGTTAAAGATATTACTAAATTCAGTTGTTGCTACTGAAAACCTACAGAAGGAGATTGCCCAGCACTTTTCTGACTGCAAGACTCACAGTGACACCTTTCAGATATTTGCAGGCTCCTTCTCCTTTGATTCTGATCCAAGCATGCTTCAGTGTTCATTTTTAAGTTGTAATTTTACTCTGACTAAAATGGTGTATAAAATATAATGTTTGTCAGTTTTACTCTGAAAAATTGCTTATAAATATTAAAATGGCACTGATGTCAGAAGTAGGATTGGGTGTAAGAGCAGACTTGGAAGAAACCTGGGGAAGTGGCAAATATTGGTGCCCAGCTCCTTGCGTGAGGTGGTCATAAAATCTGCTCATGGAATGGTGGGATCTGGACATTTTAGGGTCTCACGAGGAGAGATGTTGAACAGTTTTGTTGGTGGTGTTATGGTTGTACTGCCCACAAGGGCCCGTCCGGCCAGTCCCAGGCTGCCCTACAGCAGTTCCCAGATGGTTGTGCTATGGAAAGAGTGAGGGTTGATGTAATTGATCCCATTCCATGCACAGACAGTGGTATTGAGAAACCTTTTTTTATTCAGTCAGCACTCGAAGACATTTTTATCAAAGTCAACCGAATGCAATTTTAGGACCGTTTTTAGGACAAATTGATTTTAAAAACCTTTTATATAGATTACACATTTCTCACCATGGAAATAGCCATAGAAGCTGCCATGGCGTTAAAAACAAACAACAACAACCGTGTTAATAGGGCTGGGCGATATGGCCAAAATTGTTATCACGATAATCTTTTTCATATTGTTCGATATCGATATTTATCACAATATACATTTACACATTGCACTTTTTTATTTAAAAGTTGACGGAAGAAAAGAAGAAAAAATTAATTCTTAAACAGTCAAAATAGTCTCTACAAAACTGCACGGGGGGTCCAGAGACGGCCAAAGCAGTGGGGTCTGTGGGATCTTTTACCCATTTTACGGTCTTTTATCATTTATCAACTGAAAATGAATGTTAAAAGATCATCTGTTTGTTCTGAAGCATAGTGACAGCATTCCAGTATTTGTTGGAATATTTTTACAAATAAAATGAAATATTTTTTTATATTTCTTTAGATTCAGATACCCAAGTATGGGGCAGAGAAGCCCTTGTGACTGTGGAATGATGCTGAATGTGGGTTCAGGGGTGTCACGAGAGAATTTGGAAAACGTTTTTTTAAAAATGTAAAAACGTTTGTATTTTCATTAAAGTGAGAGACTAGTCTACCAACTAGTAATTTTAGTCTTTCCTTCTCCAATCTAGACATCTTATTCATTTTCACAAAATTAGAACAGAAATCGATTTGTTTATTATTAAAGTCTCGTAACATGCGGATTAATAAAGATATATTTAGAAGGGAAAAACTTTTTGTTCAAAAAGGTGCTTTGAAACCACGTTAACTCATGCGGTGCTTCATGTCTACACACATGCAGGGAAAAGAGGCAACGTGTGCGGAGCGGGACAGGGCAGCAATTATGCATGTTTGGTGTTGGAGAACAATATTCAAGATTTCAGAGCAGAAAGATCAGAGCTGTTGTCCACATCACTGTTGTTCCGTCGCGCTCTTACCTAGAGATGATGAGAGGGAGCAACCGTTGTCATGAAGATTTGCGGTGCAGATGGAATCAATTCGGTGTCCATAACCTAATTGTTAGCAAGGCAGCTAGCATTAGCAAGTCCATCCAGTCTGACCCTACATTACCACTGACCCGTTAAGGGCGACGCTGAGAGCGTTTTCAATTAATTCCTATGAAAGCCGAGCGTCATTTAGCGACTCGCAGTAAATACAGAAAAAAATTCCTCAAGCTTATCGTGGATTTTCTTTATCGTGATATATATCAATATTGTTTTATCGTCCAGCCCTATGTGGTAATTGGTTTGTGCTTACTGCCATTGATTATTTCACCAAATGACCGGAGGCGTATGCGCTACCAAACCAGGAGGCTGAGGCTGTAGTAGATGTTTTATTGGATGCATGTTCAGCCAGTTTGAGGTCACTGAATGCATCCACATTGAGACAGACACTGGGACAGACACTTGTCATTTCATCCTCATGGCTTGTGGTCCAGCTGTGCAAGATTGTTGTACAGTTCACCTGCTCTCATGTTTGGGTGGGAAATGGCTTTCGGTAGGCCTTCTGATGCTGCGTCTGTCTGCCTAGGCCCCGAGTATGCTTAAGTCTTGTGTACACTACATGACTCAAGCTCGTCTCGTTTGATGTTTTGAGTCGGCGACTGGTCGGCAACTTGAAGTGTCCGATCTCAGAACGGTCATGTGTTGTGCGCACTCCTGTGACATCCCTAGACTAGTTGCAGATATTATGACAGATTTGAAGCCAGCTAGATATCTAGATGTCTTGTCGTCAGGTGTGTACACTGCCCTGACGAGTGAGAGCCCGACGATGAGCCATGTCACAGCGAATTAAATATAGAGATGAAGAATAGCACAAGGTTTTGGGAAGCAGGAGACATAATTATGAAATATTACCCACATCTACCTACACGCTGTCTTTTTATTATTTTCAGATGTTTTCCTAATTGTAAATAAATTAATATAAAATTTATTAATTCTGAAATAAAATTTATATTTTTAATAAAATAAAAGCTCCCGGCTGATGACCCCATAGTTGGCCTACTGAGGTCACTGGCGGAGGTGCAGCAGGCAATAATGCCCCGCAGGGTTAGACCACTACCTGTGCATCTGATTGGTTAGACTGTGAATTAATACTGACTATGAATACTCAAAGTAATTGACAATAAGCAAACAAAACATTAAGTGATATATACATACACGTAAAAATATTACAAACCTTCTCGGCTGTATGGAAGTATTCCTTCATATGATTTTCCACTCTTTAGCTGCAAGACCTCAGAGGTAGGACGAGAGACGAGTGCTTCAAAGTCCATAATATCCTTTGCAGAAGAAAACAAAATTTAAACACTAAATTATAAATTTGATTGTGCATGATGTCACAATGCAAGATTGCAAGGCATGAGTTCTCAGGCATGATTCAAAGTTCAGTACATAAATACCCCTTACACTGCTTACAGACGCAACTTGACATAGCGGCAAGCGAAAGGTATTTCCTCCATGTTAACTAAAATGTTTGTCCAAACCAGCGGCGACCACAACAATCGAGCATCAGGACATTTTATTTACCGCTCTGTTTTTATTTATTTCTGCAGCGTCAGAACTGGTTTTCATTCAAATGGCCTTTTATCAATAAAAAGGGTGTGCGTGATGACGTCATGCCTAAAAAACACTTTGTTGTATAAGTTTTGGATTAGCGCAAAAGAAATCTGCCCTGAAGCCGTTTCCAAACAGAAATGTGTGTTTATCGCTAATTTGCCTCCCAGATGTCCCTAATTTTTCCTACAAAGTTTTGGTAAAATGTGGAGAGTATCGAGACAATTCATTAAAATTTGCCAGTTTACTATCATTTTAATTTCACAAATAAAAGCAATCAGAAGAGGAGGAATTGCAATCAAAATGGAACAGTTGCTCTTCTGATAGGACTGTAATATTGGTCCTGATGTTGTACCTACCCGAAAGTGGATAGTCATGGCCCTGTTCAAGCTGGCAACCTGCACCAAGTAGCGTGGGAAACTTTTTCGGTCTCAGTATAAGGACCATCCATTGATGTTTATATGCGGTGTGCACAGTTATTAAAGAAAAAAAAAATTGTGTTGTAATAGCAGGGTTTATATATGATACATTCCTGATATACAATATTTTGAACAATCATCTAATCAAAAGCATTGCCATCACAATTGCATTATGTCCCGCATATTTCTCCAGTAACTTTTAACAACCAACTGAACTTGATTATCATCTAAAATGTATTTTAGCTTCAAAATGCAAATTAATATTTTCTGAAGAACCAGTAAATGCGATCGGAGTTAAAGAGGGTTAGATTTAAAATATTTAAACGTTTTAAAATGTTCAAAAGCTCGTTTTCTGAAAGTGAACTCTGCATTGGACAAATAGTTCTGGTAGTTTATAGTCTTGAAAAAAGAACATTCTGAGAACGTCATTCAGCCAACTGTTTTCTTCTACAGAACAGGGTAAGGCTAATTTAAGTTTGAGAACTTAAATTAGCATGTGTATATAAAAGGCTAGGTTTTATCATAATAGGTCTAATAATTTTAAGTCTAGTATTTCTTTTAATTGAATGTGTAATGTGTAAACGATGCCGTTAAAACCACTCAATGATGACTGAAACTAAGATATATACAGTGTGTTATGTTGAATTTGCTTTGTTTACATGTTGCTGTCATGGAGTTAAGCTAATGATAGCATGCTAACCCTTGCCATGGTCAGCACAAATAAGATTAAATAACTCAAGAGTTTTAAAGTTATCATCATTAGATGATGAATAAAACATTATCAGACTTGTGGCTTGAGCTTCATTGTGTCTCTAGTTCTTTTTAAGACCAGTGTCATTTATATTTTCATAAAAATATTTTATGAAAATAATTTTCAGATCAATTCCCAAAAATGTGAACATTTGTAACTTTTTTTTTTTTTAGAACTTTAATAAATTCTGACATGAGGGCAAGAAACGTACAATTGTCTTCTGTCAAGACAGACCACATTTACGACCGTAATACAAAGAGGTGATGAACTACAACCATTAATATAGAGAATGCCCAATTCAAACCTGAGCTCAGAAAATGGGGCAATGGCAACAGGTTAAACTTTTTCACTGCAGCTCCAGCGAGATGCACAACATAAGCTGCTAACCCATTTACGACTGCCTTGCTAGCCTTCCTAGTCTCTCAGTTAATGGCTGTAGATGTCTATAGTCAAGTGTTTTTATTTGTATAGCATTTTCACAACACATAGTTTTAAAGCAGCTTTTTATAAAATGATGCTGTAATAGAAAATTATGCTGGCAAAGTTCTCATTGTGATTTAAAATTATGCCTTAAAAATTATCATCTTTAAAGCCCAAGTCAGCAAGCTGAATGCAACTGTAGCAAGGAACACAAAATTCCATAATATGTTAATGGAGAAAAATGACCTTGGGTGTAACCAAGCTCACCAGGGAGGCCAGTTGCCCTCTGGCTAAACAAATTATACAGTATAAGTGTAGTAAAAGTCTTGTTTTATGTAAGTAAACTGAGTAGATGTTGGTGGGCAATGTTTAAAGGGGAATGATAAAGGGTCTGTTCCAAAACTTGGTGAACTGCCTTGCTGTCTCTTGCCTACATCGGCAGCTGTCTTCTAGGGCAGCATCCTTGCTGAAATTATCCCTCATTACAGAACCATTTGGAATGCTCTACATAGGTGGCAGCTCCACAGATCGTTTAAGTAACGCTTCACACGTGCAAAGCACGGGACACTCAACTCGCAACTGATTCAATAGAGGTGACGCGAGAGAGACAACGCAATCCTTTAATCGGCATAAATACGCACACACATTTTGGGTAAAATACTGAGTTTTGTATCATATTAAATGGTTATTTATCAATAGCTTTCAGTATTTAATGATCATAAGTATATTTATCATTCAGATTTCTCTCACTTCATCATCTGCCATCTCAATGCAGTGCTTTCTGGGATTGCCTACTCATGGAAGGATACATTCAATGCTACCTTATAATTTGGCCAAAACTACATGTCTTATGAGGCAGCATAATTAAGTTACTGTTACGGCCCCGTGTTTTGTGTCACGATCCCTTGTTGTCTGCACCGTGTTTCATGTTTCGATCCCTTGTTGTCTGCCCCGTGTTTTCCGTTTCACCCTTCACCGATCACGTTCCATGTCACGTTTTCCCTGTTGTTCGCCCCGAGTCTCACTGTCCTTGTGTAAACTACACTTCCCGACTTTCCCTGCCCTTCACTGCGTTATTGACCGAACCTGTCTGTTGTTTTGTCATTACCGTGTCTCTTTATTTAAACCCCGCTGTTTCCCCTTTCCTTTGTCGTTCGTTGACGTTTCTTGTCGTTGCCTATTCCTGTGATTACTCTTTGTTCTCGTGCCCTACAGTTTCCCAGTTCGTTCGAGGATACCCCTGCTGTTCATGTTTCCCTGCTGTTTGCCCGTTCGTGGATTACCCCGCCCTTCGTAGATGTTTGATGCCTGTA
This sequence comes from Xyrauchen texanus, assembly GCF_025860055.1. Lineage (NCBI taxonomy): Eukaryota > Metazoa > Chordata > Actinopteri > Cypriniformes > Catostomidae > Xyrauchen > Xyrauchen texanus. The sequence goes on along the minus strand of NC_068313.1, from coordinate 3,818,558 downwards.
CACTCCTGCAACCCTACTGTCTGTTATTTAGTATTTAGTTAGTTTTCCCATCGTGGACCTTTCTTTTGTTCCTGTGTTTATTTACCATTGCCTTGTTTAATAAACCGCATTTGGAACCCAGCTACCCGTCTGCCTTCTCTTGATTCCCGCATTCATAACAGTCACCAACTTTTGAATCTCTTCGCCTCTTGAGCACGCCTATAATGTCTTAAAATGCTGCCTCTGGAGGATGCTCAATAGGTTTAGGAACAGACCCTAATGCCTCCTACACACTGCATGACTTTCAAAGATGTCGAATTGTGGTACCATTCATATTACACAACTGCCTGTCACTGAATTCGTAGAATTTTCAAATTACACAAGGAATCGGCGACAGGGGTGAACACATTACAAAACATTTCACTATTGACGAATACCCGACGACTCTGCCTGGACTCCAAATTATGTTTCACAACAGAATACACACGAGAAGTGATATGAGAAGTAAAAAAAATACATTTTTGATCACATGTGTTGCATATCGTAATATGATGTGTATGTTTTTAATCGCCTAAAGGCATCATATATTTTATTGGTTACAATATGAAAAAGTAGCTCCTACTGAAAAATTTAACTATTTGCTTACCTGAATGTCCAAGAGAATTGGCAATCTCTCTCCAACACTTCTCTTTCTCCACCCAGTTGTGGTACAGTTCAGATGAAACATAAAATAGGCACTGGTGCTCCTGCCTATGTTCCACTAATTATTCCTCCATTTCTTCGGTCCAATGAGACTTTCTTGATACCGCAGCCATGGTAGTCGATGTTCTGTTGCAGGTACATCAGGACTCCTCACACTGAAACTTCCCACGCCCCATTTCTTGCTCTCTCATTGGCTGTAGGTCGACACTGCAGTTGTATTTAGTCAACACACATTTCACATTGCTCGATTTGGAATCGGAGACAGGTCCAGATATTTAACATTCTAGATATCTTTTATTAAGAACCGATGAAAGGAAAGCTGTCTATGTGCATGTGTGACGCGCTGTTTGTACGTAGGCGTGCAGTCTCGTGGAACACACTCATGTAAAAGCTTCTCACTCTTTCTTTGTTTCTGAATTCAGAATTTTAGTTTTAGTTTTTGTTTTGCAAGAACAGTATTTTCTATACGTGCTGCAAATGACCTCAGACATCTCCTCTCAGGGGATGCTTTGAGTTCTGTTCACTTTATTTCCACAGAGCAGTTCATTGTGAACACAACTCCAATCACCTCCAACCATGATTTATATTTCAGTGATTATTATCAACATTTATAATAAATATTTTTTACATTTAGAATTGTTTTATGTCTTCATTTGTCCCCATGCCCACCAGGGGGCACCCAAGAGCACATGAAATGTCAGCTTTCTGTTTTTGGGGGGGGTATATTATGTCAATGGACAATGGTAATTCTACAAAAGTCTATAATATTCAACACAATATTATGTTAATGGACTGCAGGAGCTAACCTTAGCTGGCTAGTTAGTTAACATACCTTGGGTAGCATATGTTCTTGATTTAGGAAAGTTCTTGTTTCACTAAACATCCATAAATTCCCTTGACATCTTAATATTATAATACAACATATTACTCAGATAGTTTTAGATTAAACTTTTTGTCTTCTGTGTAAAAATAACTTGTTCCTGGGAATATATTTTTGTAATAAAAATAAGCTTCTGTTCCATGAACTTGGTAATGATAACATGTTACATTATTTACAATAGTCTACCATTTCTCGATCTTTGCTATTATATTCCAATATCATTATGCCTCAATTAGCTAGTTATAGATTAAGAGTTGTTGTTTTAGGAGTAAAAACAAGATGGCTTGCTGCTGTGTATACTAATTTATGTTGTTAAAAAATCATTCTGTTCCATCAAATGTCATCTTATGAAACTTAGCTAGGAGCACTGTTGAAATATATTTTAGGTGGGACACAACCAACGCCACTTGCCCCAAGTGCCAGTGCAACAGCTGATGATGATGATGATACAGCAGGTGAGATTTCAACAATCCCAGATCAATTTAATTATATGGATAAACCATGCCTTTTGTGAGATCTTTTTTTTTTTTTTTTTTTTGTGACAGATTAGGAATTACCTTCTAATATGAAATTTTAGTAGTAGTTAGTTTGATCTTTCATCAGGTCCATCCTCTGCAGGAGAGGAGCACTTTCCAGCACCTGCATCCACTGATCCTACTGTTCCATGTCTGTTTCAAACTCAGCGGATGTGGCAGGTAATTTAATAGCACATCAGCCTTTGTATTTGCTCAGTTTACTGTAGAATATCCTGAAATTAATATGTCTAATTATTAATTGTTATTTTATATTTAGTTGATTGGTTAAATAATTAGCAACATGCAAAAGTGTAGAACAAAAGTACTGGTTAGACTTTGAATATTAAAGTGCATATTAACACTTGACCAGTCTTGTGGGTTTGCTACTGTTACAATTAAAAACTGTAGAAGGGTAAAAACATGCCTGGCAGACATTGGTACGATGTAAGCAACACGCTACAACTAATAATATTGATAATGGGTGTGTTAGATTTATAGTGTGCGAATAATCAAGCATTGACAATAGTCAATCATATTGGCGGCACAGAGGGGCCCCCAAATAAAATTCTGCTTAGGGCCCGATAAAGGGGTGTGTGTGTGTGTGTGTGTGTGTGTGTGTGTGTGTGTGTGTGTGTGTGTGTGTGTGTGTGTGTGTGCATATGTGGTTTATGAGACCAATTTTCAGGTTTACACACCAGCATTACGAGGCCATTCGGTTTAGGAGACCACTTTTGATGGTCTCGTAATTCGGGTAATTTAAATTGTTATAATTATTGAATAATAATAATTTAAAGCATTATTAATAGATGTATGAGTACTACATTACTGGTTTTATTAATTAATATTGCTATTTGAATGTGATTAACATCCCCACGCTTTTTATGACCTTTACAAATATGGACCTTTTAAACCATGATGTGTATGTGTGAACTTTGAACAGTGCCTCTGTAGGTGGGAATTGGTATTGCAAGGTACACACACTCGCGCCAAATTACACACATTTCCCCGCTAAATCATACACATTTCCGCGCCATATCATACAATTGGCCGTAAACGTCGGCCGCGATTTTACGGATGTTTCGAGAAGATTCGCCGCGTTTGGAGAAGTGTGGATATTAACATCGGAGCTGCAACAGTTCTTAAGCATCATGGAATTTACCGAAAACTGAAATTTTTTTTTTATATATTGTGTACATTTAATGAAAACTGTGTCTGATAGCCTCAGTGGAGTTTAAATAGCTTTACGACTTATTTAATTATTCATTACTCAGTTAAGATTACTCGTAACTAATGAAATACTATCATGAGTGTGCATACAGTGAGTTAGTGTGGAATAATTAAGGCTTCTCAACAACTTCTCTGGTGATGTAATGTGGAATAATGAAGGCCTCTTTTAAACTTCTTTTGTTGGGTAGCTGCAGCTGTCCCGTTCTAAAGATGTTCTAAGGAATCTGTTTCTTGTCTCTCACGTTTCACACGTAGCTTCAAACATGTATGTCACCCCCATATAAGGTAAAGAACTATTTCATTGGTGAGGGTCCAGTGGAATGTGGTTTTCTGGACCATAAAACCACATGCTGAAGCAATAAACTTTGAAGAAGGGATTTGATACTATTGAGTCTGTGTCATTTCTTTCTTCCCTCAGCTGAGCCATATCGAGACAGGGATTGCAGATTAACAAATAAATTAAATACATTGGATGACAAAATTATCTAACAGTTTGGGGGCTCGTCGGGATTTCTCCAGACAGGTAAGACTGATTTAAGTATCAGGTATTCCTGTCTGATGAGAGATTGAATAAAACTTAACTATAACTCTGCTCGGGGGCCCCTTCTCAGGGATGAAATTGCCTTATTATAAATAGGAAGGAGGGTTTTTGGTTCTATTATAAATAGGAAAAACCCCACGACCGCAGCAGTAGTTTTAAGGATATCCTTATTCTGGTATGAATAGGAAGAGGACGGTAATTGTCCTAAGGAAAAGACGGAGACAATTTGATCTGCATTATTGTTCTGCATGAACAGTGTCGATCGGGAAATTGTTTGTATTATTAAAAGGGTGACATTATGGGACAGGGAATAAGTCGCCCGTTATCGAACGAAACTCCAAAACAGTGGATGTTTCGCAATAATCAGGGTTTCAGTACTGAACCTTATATTAGTAATCTGGCCAGATGGTCAGAAGGAAAAACACAATTAGATTCATATCCTAGAGATGGCTCATTTATTGATCGATTCATGAACGAATCAAAATCTATGGTTAAAAAAGGGTGGGGGGACCCTAAGTGAGATTATAAATACATGAAAGAGTCATACGAGGTATGGAAGAAGATGAAAAATTTTTGGGACAAAGGTCCTGACCGAAAGCAAGCTAATCAAATGTACGCAGCGGTCTCTGTGTCGGAACAACCGCCTAAATATGATATTGTCGTGAACAAAGCTTTAACCCCTAACCTCCCAACGACACCATGTGCACTGTTGTATCCCGATTTAACACAAGTAAAGGGTAACTCATTCGCGGCAGCCGCAAACGTATGCGATTCAGATTCAAAGAAAGATACGGGTGAAGATACAACAGCTGCATTTCCTTTTATCCAATGCCCAGATGGATATAAGATCATTCCACTAACAATGTCAGAGGCGCTGGCAATATGCAAGGAATTACCCGACCCAGTTAGATCTCCCTAGCAATACGTGAATATTTTAAAGAAACTCACAACGTACAGTCGACTGACCGGGTACGATTTATAGATTCATATTGTCCAAAACATTACCTCCAGACGTAACTGAAACAGTATTAGTTGATAAAGTGCCTTTGCTGGATTTTAAATTCGATCAGCCACGAGTGGAGGAAGGGAAAACCAGGTCAGGAAGAGACTTTAAAGGAACGACCATAGACTGGGCATGGGGAGACAATGACACCTTGCCAATATTTTTTGGAGACCTCCTCAAATTCCTGCAGGGCATGGCCGCATCCAGACAAGATATTACACATGTGGCTAATACAAAACAAAAAAGAGATGAAGGTCCAGTGGCATTCTTTGCCCGGTTTAAAGCTTCGTGGACAGACGAATCATCCCTTTCGACTGATGATGATCAAGCGATTCTATTTATAAACACGTTCTTGAATAACATGGACCCTGAAACTGCTCAATTAATTCGTATCACAACTGCTGGTTTGACTGCAATGACAATTTCAGAATTCGGACGACGTCTTCGTGAGCTGTCCACTGCTGGGGCTTTTGAGGACTGTCAGCGTTCTTCCTCGAAAACGGCATCCGCAATGGTGCAATATACGCCCCAGATGTATTCTCGCACATGCTATTACTGCGGAAGACAGGGACATCTAAAGCAAGATTGTCGTAAAATGATGAAAGATTTGGGACAACCATATTGGTGTAAACTAAATGAAAGACAACATTCAGCATGCTCTGTACCACCGCTCTGAACAGTCATGAGAAATTGGCCCACATAACCGCTCCACACCGCGATACCCCACAGAATGGACACCCCTCTAGGGAAGCCCACAGAGCACTGAGCCCTCCACATATGCATTAGCATCAACGCTGCGTTTCGATAACTCAGCACTGCCTTTTATATCGTTAAATATTGACCACAAACCGTATACATTTCTGGTCGATACTGACGCATCTAAAAGTTCATTAACAGCACATTGCTATGAGGGCTCTATTATGGGACACACTCTAAACTCTGTGGGAATTAATGGCGTTACCGTTAAGTGTCAGATGACACCAAAATTACCCGTAACATCTCCTGATAACCCAAAATGCATGATTTTGTGATTTTGCCTGACTCTCCGTTCTGTCTACTGGGTCGTGATCTGATGCATAAAAATTACATTTGATTCTAACTCACTACAATTACTGTTTCCCTCAGTATATTTTCAGTCTGTGTATACAGGACATTCTGGAGATGTTTGCAGCTCAACGTCCGTCCGCACTTCTGCTGCGAAACAGGAAATGCTCGACGTCGACCCAGCGCTATGGGCCGCCCACAAGGATGAAGCGGGCCTTATTGACGTAAGACCATATGTTGCCAAACTCTGCTCAAACCAACCAGTATACTGCAAACAGTATCCACTTTCCAAAGAGAAAGAACAAGGCATTGGCCCAATAATACAGCAATGCCTGTCTCAAGGTATTTTAAAACCTACTCACTCACCATACAACACACCAATTAATCCAGTAAAGAAAGCTAATGGTACATGGCGTTTAACACAAGATTTAAGGAAAATTAATGATTTAATTGTTCCATTGTCACCTGTGGTACCAGATGTACACACTATCATTAACTCAATTCCAGCAAACCACACTCATTTTACTGTTATTGATTTATGTTCTGCCTTCTTCAGTGTGCCAGTTGCACCAGTTACGCAGCCCCTGTTCGCATTCACCTATGGAGGCCAACAGTATACTTGGACGCGAATGCCTCAAGGATTTCGAGACTCGCCTGCTGTGTTCTCCGCTGTAGTGCACGCTACTCTCAAAGGTACCAAACTGCCACCATTAACCTGTCTGCTACAATATGCTGACGACGTCCTGGTTTTCGGCCCGGACATCGAGTCATGCACAGCCGCTTCAACTATTGTGTGCAATGTCTTAGCGAAGGCTGGCTTCAAAGCATCAAAAGAAAAGCTTCAGTGGGTGGAACCAAAAGTTAACTATCTGGGTCATGAACTACAAAAAGGAACAGTACGTCTCTCCACAGACAGGGTAAAAACAATTACTACCTTCAAATGCCCTAAAACAAAAACTCAAATGCAAAGTTTCTTGGGCTTAGTGAACTATTTTCGAGCATGGGTGCCAAACTGCTCATTATATGACAAAATACTGAGAGAGGCAACACTCAACTGCTGAAGAACCTATACAATGGACTGCCGAAATGGACATGGCTTTCAAACATCTACGAAACAGCCTCAGCTCTCCACCTGCGCTAGGCTTACCGAACTATGATGAACCCTTTCATCTGTACGTGCACGAGGCGACAGGCACAGCAGCGGCGATCCTCGCTCAGTCCCATGGCGGAACATATAGACCAGTGGCGTACTTGTCAAGAACTTTAGATGCAGTCGCCAGAGGCCTCCCTGCATGTTTGTGAGCAGTGGCTGCTGCAGCATTGATGGTACAACATGCAGAACGCATTGTACTCTCACATCCATTAGTTGTCCACACCTCCCACCAGGTAGGAACTATCATACATAACATCACAACACCGCACATGACAGCACAACGTCGATCGGGGTATGAGGCAATTTTATTGGCTACTGCTAATCTGACCATTAAACCAACTTCCACTGTACATGGCCTGACATTATCGTTACACAAATTGCTGACTCAAGGTGAATTTTCCAACGACACACATGATTGCTTTGATCGACTAAAAACATGTACTTCCTGCAGGCCGGATGTTTCATCATCCGCCCTGGAGGAGGGGGACCATTGGTACATTGATGGGTCCTGTTCCAAGCCAAATGATTCAGTATACTGGTGTGGTTATGCTGTAACAGAACTTCCGAATCGAATTATTGAAGCTTATTCGCTCCCATATAAATCTGCACAAGCTGCTGAGTTGTTTGCATTGATCAGAGCATGCCAATTGGCTAAAGATAAATCAATCAATATATACACAGACTCAAAGTATGCTTATGGGGTGATACATGATTTTGCTCGGATGTGGGAGGAAAGAAATTTCAAAACAGCTGAAGGCAAACCTATATCACATCATAACCTGGTTTCAGAATTATTGAGAGCAGCACAGTTGCCTGCCAAATTGGCCGTAATAAAAGTTGCGGGGCACATGACGGAAACTGGAAGAGGCGAGGGGAAATAAATTAGCTCATGAGGTAGCAAAGTGGGCTGCGAAGGAAGTTGTGGTAAGCCCAGATCTGAATCAAGCTAAAGAGAGAGTTTCCATGATGCAATCAACCCTGGTAAGAGACATTCACATAAAACTGTTGCAGGCAAATCCATCTGAATCTGATATTCAACATTGGGCCTCAAATGAAGTGAAACCAGACCGGAATAATTTGTTAAGGGATGAACAAGGGCGTCTGGCTCTGCCCAAAACCGCAATAGTAATACTCCGTCGACATTATCACGGTATCTTGCACGTTTCAAAAGAAAAAGTTATACAGTCAATAAATCAAACATATTGCATAAGTGGGGTACGAAGTGCAGTAAAATTAATCCTAGACTCATGTCTAAGGTGTGCACAGAATAACAGACACAAGTCTACAAAGCACGACTCATTACCTCACCCGGAGTTGCCGTTCCAACACCTGCAAATAGATTTTACACATATGCCGCCATGTAAGAATAACAAATTATTACTCGTAATCGTGGACCGTTTTTCTAAGTGGACAGAAGCTTTCCCGTGTGTGAGGGAAAATGCTAAAACAGTGGTAAAAATTCTGGCAAAAGAAATAATACCAAGATTTGGCATTCCAACCGTTATTGAGAGTGACAATGGCACTCCGTTCATGTCCAAAGTTACGCAACTACTCGCAAAGGAATTGAACATAAATTGGCATTTCAACATACCCTACCACCCACAGTCGGCGGGCGTCGTTGAGCGAACGAATCGTACATTAAAAGAACGATTGAACAAAGCCTGCACCGAAACCGGAAGAACATGGGTTGATGTTCTACCAGCTGTGTTGACTGAACTCAGAATGTCACCATCTTCTGTTGTTAAATTCTCTCCATTTGAAATACTAATGGGTAGGCCTTTCCCGACCCCTTGGGTCAAAGGCCGCGCTGGCTTTCTCTCCACAGGTGACACGGAGGTGGTTATTGCGGAATATGTGGATTCCCTCATTAAGACATTAAATGGCATAAATGGTGATGTCTCTCTCTCTCTCTCTCCCTCTGCCTGCAGAAAGTGAAGCTTGCTCCAGAGGAGGGCCTTACTGATTCAGGGTGAACGGTGAAAGCACTGGAGGAGCTGAACACGCAGCGCCAGTGCCCAACCGGGAATCTTTGAATTAGGAGGACCTGAGGAGGGACCCGGAATAGTCAACATGAAAATATTCCTACTGACGCTCTGCATATGCCAGGCGGTTATGCTTGCCTTTACCCGTTCGGTGTTAACATAACAGCAAGGAGTCACGAGTGTAATTCCAATTCCCAGAAACAATGTATGGTGGTTATGATTGAACTACACCGCTGGTGGTAAACAATGTATAGTGTGCTCTAGATCGCCAGCATCAATTTCTTATGTCATCCCTGTACCAATGAATACATCAACATGTTTAACTCATCAGGATGAGCTGGTTAAGAAAGGCCTCCATGTTTGAACTATACAATCAATCTGCCCATAACCGGGACTAACAAAACAACTCGAACTTGCACTGACCCTAATGCCATAGCCGTGCTCCAGGAGGAGTCAATGTGTCCTTTTAACTGTTTACTTTACAGGGCCAGTGGACGTGTTAACGAAACTATACTGGACAAATCCCGATGTACAAACTGGCCAGTGCCAGGTGCCAGTCCACCCAAGCTAGTTTCCTGGATCAAGTTTAATAAGACTGAATGTTATAAATTCTCAGATACGGGTAACAGAACTTCATTACATAAAAAATGGTTTCGGATCAAATACTGTTCTCAGGTGAGGTGGATCGAGGCTGTAGAAACATATTCACATCAAAGCATCGGTTTACCCACACAAAAATTTCACAACATGAGGGGGGTTGCAGATATGTGGTGGGTATGTTCTGGTAATGATTCAAAACTTCTTGTCGCACCTCCTACACCATTCGATGGTTTGTGTTTTATGGTAATGTTACAGGAAGATGTTTCTGTTATGAAGGTACGGGTGAACACCCGGATACGAAGGTACCTAGAAGGTGATGCCTCAAGTGACCCTGAAGTATATTTAGACAGTGTTGGACAGCCTAGAGGTATTCCAAACCAGTACAAAGCCCGAAATGAAATTGCTAGTGGTTTTGAATCCATCTTTTTATGGATAACCCCAAATAAAAACACTGAGTGGATCAATTACCTCTATTATAATCAGCAGCGTTTTTTTAATAAAACTAAACGGGCCTTCGATTTGGTGAAAGAACAATTACATGCAGCAAGTGAAATGACTAAACAGAATCGTATAGCTTTGGATTACCCCTTGGCTAAAGATGGGGGAGTATGTAAAATGTTTGGTGACAAATGCTGTACATACATTCCGGGTCACACTGATGATGATGGAGAATTCACGAAAGTATTGAAGGAAATGGATAGGTTGAATAAAGAGTTAGCAGGTAACGCCGGTCATCAGAGAATATGGGGAAACTTTTTCAATATGTTTGGGTGGTTCGCACCCTGGATGTCTTCCATTATATCGATTGGTGTATGTATTATACTTATGTTGTTATTTGGCCTATGTTTGCTACAATTACTAATGCAAAAGATGAATGTGATGATAAACAGCCATAATATCGCCATGCTCCATTATATAGGTGTACCTAATACTGAAGTTGGTTGAGAAGGCTACGTGATCCTTCCAGGATCAAAGTGGGCATTGTGGAATAATTAAGGCTTCTCAACAACTTCTCTGGTGATGTAATGTGGAATAATGAAGGCCTCTTTTAAACTTCTTTTGTTGGGTAGCTGCAGCTGTCCCGTTCTAAAGATGTTCTAAGGAATCTGTTTCTTGTCTCTCATGTTTCACACGTAGCTTCAAACATGTATGTCACCCCCATATAAGGTAAAGAACTATTTCATTGGTGAGGGTCCAGTGGAATGTGGTTTTCTGGATCATAAAACCACATGCTGAAGCAATAAACTTTGAAGAAGGGATTTGATACCACTGAGTCTGTGTCATTTCTTTCTTCCCTCAGCTGAGCCGTATCGAGACGGGGATTGCAGATCAACAAATAAATTAAATACATTGGATGACAAAATTATCTAACAGTTAGCTTCTAACTTCAACTGCTTGTACACGTTTGTTGATTTATCAGTTTATCATAAACGTGTCAATCATACTTTCTGCTGTTGGTGTTGGTTATGGAGCAGAAAGGGGCAAACCAACTATTAGTTAAAAAAGCACTCTGTTTAAAGCTCCAAACGATACCCAATTATCTGAAACTAGTGATAATATTGTTATTCTGTGTTCTGTGTGTGTTATTTTGGGCCACTGCTAAAGCAATGAGTTATTAATATTATTCTGCATATGTGGAGACTGACTTGACATGATATTTTGTACTAGGGGACTAAATCCTCTCCAAGATACAGAACAGCACGTGAAGTTGGACAAAGATAAAGACACACATGGAGATATATCAATCACACCAAAGGTAAGATGTTTTTGTAAACCTTTTGTCTCTTAATGCAAGTTGAGCTCTGTTATGTTAAAGAATGCTCCATCAGACATACGGAAAACAACAGATAATTTATGTGTTTTATTTTTTGATAAAATTTTTTATCTTAATATTTTTGAATAGTTACTGGATTTTTCCTTTGGACTTTTCCAATCTCTTTAGAATATGTACTTTTCTATGTTTATGTGTTGTTTATATTATTTAAGTGTAAAGTTCAAATGCTAACATTTATGATTTCTTAATTAGTGATAATAAAAAGTAAAAACTGTATCAAATAATAAAAAGAACTATTAGACAAGCTGTTTTGGTTAACAGATTCCCATTGCTTTATGTGTTTCATTTTAAATACATAGTTTTGCATATTAATTTGGCACACAATGTAATTTCAGAGTTTGTTTACTGCTTGTTTACCATTACTGCCATTTAACAGTTGTGTTTTTTTAATAGGGCGAGGTGTATTTGCAAAAGGCTTTATTTTGAAAGGTTCGTTCTTGAATCCAGAGGAATCTTGTATAAGGTATCAGACTACAATCATTTTGGTACAATATTAAATTAATACACAAACATCTCCATACAGAGAAATGATTCCTGGGGCCGGTTGCACCAGCTGAGCGTAACTTCAATCTTAGCCTAGTTGTGGTGTAAATTGGCACTAAGTCACAATTTATGCACTACTAAATATTTGAGCATTGCACCATTAATCTTAGGTATGACGTAACCCTACATATAAACTAAATATTTACGGCAGACTCTGACCAGGAGTAAAGGATGAAATAAAAAAGCAGACTCATTTAGTGACATCAATGAGCTCATGTTTTGATTGACAGGCATCAGCCCTTTCGACATATATGATGGTGTTTACACATTTACGGGAGAGAGAAAAAAAACGTATTTTTACGTTTAAGCATGAAACTGTTCTAACGGTGCAGTTTTCAGGATTCATCACCCGGTGTGAAGTTTCAAAATATACAAAATATATAAGAAATTCAAATGTTTCCAGCCTGTTGTAATAGTATTTATTTATCATACAGTTCCTATATATTGTTATTTACACAGGGAAAATATACTATTTATTAAATCTACTTTTATTATGTATTGTATTTTAATGGGGATATAATTTATTACAGCTGACAGTTACGTGAACATCAACCGTAATAAGATCAAATTGAAGTTAACGGCTTTTTAACACTTCTGTGTGTAAATGTGAAGGCTGCCTATTGGATAAATACAAGTAAACATCATATTATGAGACTATGCATCACTTTACGGAGAGCTTACAACCTACTAGTGAAGTCTTGCCTTAAGAACAGGTGGATCCACCAAATTAAGCACAGACTTAGTTTCAAACTAACTAGTAGTTACTGGGGTTGCAGCGGTATACCGGTTTCACGGTATACCACGGTTTGAAGATGGACGGTTATCATACCATGTGCATTTGCTTATCTACGTTATTGAGAAAAAAATTCAACCGGACGGAGAATCTCACCTGCGCATCTTTTTTCCTTCTCTACTGTCTGTCAGACTCGTCAACTTGCGCCACACATACAAATGCAGCAGATGTCAGACAGAAGCGAGGTGAGGGGGTCTGACATTAGTGTGAGTTAAAGCAGTGTTTCTCAACTGGGACAGCAGGGAAAGAACAATGCCATGGTTTTCCCAAGTGATCGACTATTTAAGACTGCCGAGGCAGATTTAATGATAATCTCGCTAACAGCTAAAGGCTTCTCATCTGCACTTTTGTGAGTGTAACGATCTCGCGATCATGATCTGCTCTTCTCTCTGGCCCGCGCGTGCAACAACTGGGCTTCCCTCGATATTGCGAAGCGCAGACATCAAAACTGATGCGACCAATTTCAATTCTAGCGAGAGTTTTCTAGTTTAAAGTGTTACGGGGATTGTCATTTCGAACCTCTCAACAGTAGCAGCCCTGACATGCCAAACAGCGCTGAGGAGGAAGAGTAACACTGTGATATGCGCCAAAAATAAATAAAAAATTACACACCATCACCTTTACAAATTTCTTTCATGATTTTACATGAGTAACAGTAACTGTTATATTTTTTTTTATACTATATTATTATTATAGTTTCATATGATATAATCTAAAGGTAGAATCTATTAGACCTCATTTTATATCAACAGTGGCAGCTGTAGTTAAAGTTTCAAGATGTGCTTCAGCTGGAATTTATTTTTCATAAATACTGTAATTTATTATTATATTACTATTGTTTAAGACTAGCACACTGACCTAACCATGATAATGAGGAGCCTTTCCTTCTGTGTAATATGTGTATAAATATAATATTAATTAACAAACGGGATAATAATGGGCTCATATAAGTAAATATGCTCTTCAATTTTTAAAAGGGGGAGAGACAACTTCCTGTAGATTTTGACATCATCAACAAAAATAATGTACATGATGCATGTCCTTGTACTGGAAAACCATGAACAAAACTTTACAACATAAAAGGAAATGCAACCCAGGATACATTAAATACAGGTTATGTTTAATCTATGGCAGGTCGACACTTGATGTCCAATGTAAAATCTGTCCTGAAGCAAAACTAGTTGAGAAGCACTGAGTTAAAGTTACAGACAGGAGCGTTCTACAGTATATGTTAACAGTTAATAATCAGAGGACATTACTTTAAAAGCTCACACAGCTGATGTTATTTTTCATTTAGTAGTTCATTTAACATGTAAACTAACATGCTTTAGTTATATAACATGTTATAGTTACATGCTATTTTTATCATGTTTATAATTCTGTTTATTATAATTCTGTTTATTATAATTCTGTTAGCTTTCTTATTAGTTCTATTTATTTATTTTCAAAAGAGAGACTTTTTTTTACACTTCAATAAAATAAATGGTTTCAAGTTTCAATTATAATAAAGTGTTTGCTCAAAAATAAATAAAATAATCCTGTTTTCACTTTTAATATTAATTGTGTGAAACCGTGATATTTTCTGAGACTGTTATCATATCGTGAAAATCTCATACCATTGCAACCCTACTAGTTACTAAGCCCAACTTACATGAGAACTTACACAGCTGGTGCAACCCTGCCCTGGTGAGTAGCCTGTATTGTACTGTATGTTAGCCCATGTGCATCTTTTGAAATGAAGCCAAATCACACATGCAGATATCTGGGGCAGGCTGACATGCTTCCAAAAGATGTGTTCTCTTCTAGAGCTTAATGTTAGTTAACAATTTTAACAGTTGATTTTTATGACCCCTTTAGCATTGATGCTTCAAGCGTTGACAGATCACTTGGGAGACTAGTGAATGATGAGCAGAAACCCAATGCAAAGATGAAAAAGAAGTGGGTGGTATGCCCCATCTTTTTTTATTGGCCGTTATGGATGGAAGGGAAGTTCGAGAGATTACTTATGACTATGGAGGTGTTGACTTGCCATGACATTCCTGCCATGGACAGGAAATGCCCAAGGTAGAGTACCACTGACTTTTATCGAATAAAGTATTTTTAATAGTGATTAGTAGTGTTGTCACGGTATCATAATTTCAGTAGTCTGTACCAATACCAGTGAAATTTCACGGTACTCGATACCATTTTAGGTACCAAAACACACAGGTTACTAAACAACACTCTTATTAACAAAGTCTATAAAACATCAGCAGCAGAACTAAGAACAGAAATATGCCATTGAGCAACACTTTCATTTAAATATATTATTTTTTAATTATAACAAAACTGTACAATGTATGCTTAAAGTATTTTTGAACACTTATATAAGATTTGCTTCAACTTTTGCAACTTTTAATTTAAGCTTTTACCAAGTACTAAAAAAATCCTAAATAAACAAGCATACAATAGAATTAATAAAAAACAATTTCCAAACTAATGTGCAAAGTGCTCTCTTATTAATAAAGCTGCATATTGCCAATTTTCTTCATGATAAGAAATGCACAGTGACATATATATATATATATATATATATATATATATATATATATATATATATATATATATATATATATATATATATATAGATATTATAATTAAATAAGTTTTAATCTATCTGCATTAATCGTCTGCTCTCGAGGGATGAGCGTCCTTAGATCGGGACATTCGCGCAACTCATAGAAGAGACACGACCACACAGAGAAATGCCCGTTTCTGAGTTTATAGTTATTAACATGATCTGCTTTTGTATTATTTTAACTTTAATAAAGCAATAACGCATTAAATATAACTGCATTTAAGATGTAACGCCGGGATGTTTCCTTTAAAGAGCTCCGCCTCCGCCTATTCCACAATGGTACATGCTTCTGAATGTACTTTTTTTATAATTCTCTAATACATTGGGATCTACATAAAATAAACAGGGAAAGTTTCTAGTGCATCTGGACTGATCAGTGTAATTCTGAACTGCTGCTCTCATGCGATATCGTTACAGTTTATTGTGATTTCATGTTACGTTAAATGAGATCAAACGACTATTCGACAATGAACATTTTTGTCATCGGTTTTGTATTTTCGACGATGTCGATAATGTCGACTAAACATTTCAGCCCTAATGTAAATGATAATATGCTTTTAAACTCACCTGCTTTATTTGCTTGAATAAATCCGGGTGTCTTTCATGTGCTTCATTAAGTTTGATGTGTTTCCTCCTATCGTCAGAAAATTGCGAAAGCAGCGTTTACAAACAGGTTTTTGCTGATTTATGATGTTTCCCTTTTCATCAGCCTCAAATGCAAATAATTTCCAAACCTGGCTTTTTCCACTTTTTTTTTCTCGGCAAGATTCAGTTGAGATTCCGCAGCAGCAGCTACTTTGCTTGTCATCTTTTGCTTGTTGCAAGCGTTCAAAATTTCCGCCTCTGTGTGGGAACCGGGTAGAAAGAGTACTCTGTACCCCGATACCTTCAGAAATTCTGGTATCGTAAATAATTTTTAGTTTTGAGTACCGGGGTACCGGTATTTTTGACAACACTAGTGAGTAGTGTTGAATGCATAGAATCTCTCTCACTCCCCCAGACCCCCATGGCTCCAGCTACTGTCCAGGACCACACCATCCCTTCAAACTATGGTGCTGAAAAAATTAATGACAATCAATTCTAAAAGTTATATTCATTCCTACAAAATGTGTCAAATTCTGTGTTTGTAGAAAACTGTATTTCTGTAGCAAATAATTCCATTGAGATAACTTTGTTATCTCTTTTGTTCCCCTCTCTCTTTGTTTCTCTCTTTCTGCCTCTCCATCAGCCCATGGCTCCAGCTACATTCCAGGACCAAGTCGTCTCTCCCACTGCCCCTCCTGAAGAGGTTTGTCAATACATTTGTCAACTTAGTTTGACACACATGAAGTGCTTTAATATGATCTGAAGTGAGAGTATCTTATTGCTACTGTATGTGACTAAGCAGTACGCTGCGGTTTTGTAACCCTTGTGTGTGTTTGTGTATGCTTACTCATTGTTAATGAAGCCATACATTTGGTATATGAGGACCCAATTTGGGATGAAACATTGTGAAGCCATAGTCTACTGTTTAGTCACATACAGTCGCCATATTCGGTCCTCATATACCAAATCATGTCCTCATAAACCATGAGTAAGCACACACACTAAACGCACACAAGTGTTATGCAGCCATAGTGTACAGTTTAGTCACATACAGTCGCCATATTCTGTCCTCATATACCAAATCATGTCCCCATAAACCATGAGTAAGCACACACACTAAACACACACAAGTGTTATACAGACATAGTGTACTGTTTAGTCATAATAACAAACAATTTTATGATCTTGTTTGTTTTCAGTGGATAACAGAGGTAAATGCACATCTGCAAGAACACCATGGATGAAAGCTGAGGTCAACTCTGTGATGTGACGCTTCAAATCTCATATCATGAAAGGTCGCTTGCCATCTAAGAGGGAATGTGAGGTGTGCAAAAAGTGTGAGCATCCAGCTCTACAAAACAGGACATGCCAAAATATCAGAGATTTTGTTTGAACCATTTAAACGTCAGTTGAACTAAATTGAATTTGTCCAAGGGACTAAATCTCTGTCACGTTTTCACTTGTGATTTTATTGTTTTTATTCCCATCACTGAGTGACAGTGTTTAACATGTTTACTCTCTGAATGATGCTGTTGAAGGTTTTAATGTAGATGTTTATTCCAATGGAACAAATTTTTCTAAATGACAATTTTTTTTTTTCCTCCCTCTTGTTGTATCATATGTGTAATATCATTGTTTACACATATGATACATTCCTGATATTCAATATTTTAAACAATCATCTCATCTAAAGCATCACCATCACAACTGCATTATGTCCCTCATATTTGTCTAGCAAATTTTAATAAATAAACGGATGACTACTATGATTAAATGAATCACAAAGAGTGGCCATTCATTTGTTCAATGAGCACTTGTCGATGTGCATGATACGAGATATTTGTGTCGGCTCTCCTGGAGGTGTCGTGACACAGAATTGTTTGCAGCATCAGATCTGCTGTTAAGATCAATCCAGAATCATGTACAATCAATTGGCTTTCAAGGATGTGTAGCGTCGTCATTATTAACACATGCTAACGATTGGGGTAAACGTTTTGTGACACTACATTTTTGCCTTAATTCTAATTTTCTCGACAAAGTGTTTCCAAACCGTGTTTTTGTGACATTTGAAGTATTGACATAGAGTTTATGCCCTAGAGTTAAATGGAAAAATATTGTCAACACTGAAAATCGCTGGATTGTGCATAAATGTTAGCGTAGCTATACCCCCTTCCAGGACCTGGCAGTGTGTTTTAAGAGGTTAAATATAATGTTATGTTTATATAGACCTTGTTTGTCGGTCCCCTTATACCAGGAAGTGGCTAGATTTGTGTGTTGTATGTAAACAGGCCTCATAAACCCCTTTGGCTCCATAAACCACAATCTGGCCCTGACCCCATAAGCCTGTGAAATGTCACATTTGTTTATTTATGTATGTTGTGAAAGTGAAATTTTATTTTTAAAGTGAGATTTGTCTTCTGTAGATCAAATAAAACATTTTGACATGAATTTTAAGTTGGCAGGATGATGGGAAAGGTGGGTCCCCGTAAACCACTGAAAAAACACATTGGTCTCATAAACTGTGTGTGCGTGTGTATATTTATCACTTTGTGGGGACCAAATGTCCCCATAAGGATAGTAAAACCCGAAATTTTGGACCTTGTGGGGACATTCTGTCGGTCCCCATGAGGAAAACAGCTTATAAATCATACTAAATTATGTTTTTTGAAAATGTAAAAATGCAGAAAGTTTTCTGTGAGGGTTAGGTTTAGGGGTAGGGTTAGGTTTAGGGGATAGAATATAAAGTTTGTACAGTATAAAAACCATTATGTCTATGGAAAGTCCCCATAAAACATGGAAACACTACTGTATGTGTGAGTGAGTGAGTGAGTGAGTGAGTGAGTGAGTGAGTGAGTGAGGTAGGCGTGCTGCGCTATGAACCTGACAACCCGAGTTCTATTCCCGCTCATGGCCAACACCAGTGACGATTATCTGTCCCGGGCCTCCCCTAGGTCAACTCAGCCTAAAATGAGTGTTAAAAACATCGTCACTGGGGACACAAAGGCGGTCGGGCGTGGTGCTGGCCACCCACCCCCTCATGTACTGTTCCGGCCTTCATAGGTGCTTGCTAACAGCACTTGCCCCACAGTCTGTTAAGCTAAATGGGGGATCTTTGTGTGTGTAAATATATATATATAATTGTTTTGACCACTTCATTATTTTATTGAATTTTTCTTTTCTTTTGGAGTGCAATTTTAATTTAGAAATGTATTTGATTTAAGTTTTTGTTTGTTTTTAAATTTAATTTAATTTTGAATGCAAAATCACTTAAGCAAGAATATTCACCGATCTCATCCCAGCGGATGCCCTAATTGGATATTGCTATATATATATATATATATATAGTGAAGGAGGGAACAAAACAAATTTATTCACACACATGGACAACGAAATACCCGACCGGTAGAAAATGCACAGATGAAGTGAGATGTTGACAACCGTTGAACAACACACATTTTAATTGCACTTAATTTTTTTCCAGTTTCATTTGAATTTTGTTAAAATAAATAAAAAATAAAGTTCAAAGTTTGAAATCAAGCTGTCTTTATTGTGTAGCCTTAACCCTAACCTTGATTAAAATGGTGGTAGTACCACCTAGTTTCCAACCAGTGGTAATACCAGATATGTTTTTTTCTTTTCTTTTTTTTTTTTTTCTGTTACCAACCAATCAAAACTTGGTCAACCAAGACTCTTCTTATCAACTAAGGTTTGGTCGACTATCAGGGGTGTGTGTGTGTGTTATAGTCCTAGTTGTACACATTATGGCTTGATAACATTTTTAGGGGTAAAAGGTACTAATTCAAAATCTTGAGTATTTTTTGTTAATCATTTAATTTTGTTACATATAAATATTTGATATTGGTAATGTTGCTATAAAAATATAAACTCATAAAGGTAAAAAAAAAATGTTTGAAATATTGCTCCTTAATGTAAAAGTTCATTTCTGACACAAATAGATGAAAAAAGTGGAATAACTCATTCTGAATTAAGATTCTGAATCATTATGGGCACATTACCACCTTAGTTGTGCATTATATTTCAACTCGTCTGTTGAAAATGATTACTTAAATTGAGAATCTAGTCATGTCTGAAGGGATTGTTATCACTGCACATTAAGCCTCACAGAGACCTTTAGTGACTGAATTCACAATATAGCACAGTCTCTCTAATACCCTACAGCTTAAGTATGTGTGGCTTGCCTTTAACGTTGTCTTTGGCTTCTCTGTGTCTGATGAAATGTAGGATATCTTTAGGATTTGCCACTCGATCTACAAACTTCTGACTGAATCGCATGGTGTTTGTTAAACACTTCAAAACCACCACTGTAATCCAACTGAGGAAGAGAGCATATGAAAGGGAGAAGAGAGATTAGACCATGATTCATAAAACGCTGCTGGTTATGCCAACCACGTCCAAGGCTACAGTGACGTGCGGTGATGTCTTAAAGAGGCTAGGCACTGAGTTATGAAAGCCAGATTACCTGATTTATTGTTTAAGCTAATAATACGTAATAACAGTGAACGTCACGCACAAGCGCAGCATATCAAGAAATGTACAAATCAGGATGTATATAGTGTACTCTCTCTCTCTCTCTCTCACACACACACACACAAGCGCGTAAACAGTGAACGTTACGCACAAGCGCGGCATATCAAGAAATGTACAAATCAGGATGTATATCGTGTATTCTCTCTCTCTCTCTCTCTCTCTCTCTCTCACGCACACACACACACAAGCGCACAGCCACATAGCCAATCTTTTCTTACATACCAATCAGTTTGAAATGATCGGATAATTTTTGGGCCCTTTTGCTGTACTAGTCCATCTAAGGCTGGCGTAGACCTCCCTCGTGCAATTAACTCATATTTGGAATTAAAATCGAGCATGGAAAAATTTCTTAATTCCTTGATTACAGCCGCTGCTTTCATTTTGATTTTGAATTTGACGGGGATTAGGCATGTACGCTAGCTGTGGTGTAATGACGTTAGCTACGCAAATGTCCAGGAATATCTCGATTTTAATTGGTCCATGTCTGAAACATAACGGAGATGATTACGGGCATAACATATTTACGTCAAAAGGCACAGCGGGTTTGTGCTTTTTGCCGTACATGTTAAAGAATACAGGATCGAAGTGCGCATGCGCAACATGGGTTTTCCGCTTGTCGTCTGCAATGAATGGACCGTAAAAGCACTGCTTATTCTACCATTTGTTTTTAGATGATTATGCATAACTGCAACATTTGTCATCATAACGTCTAAACAATTGGAATAACACACATATTGCATATATAAATCACAAGAATAAAAAGTAAAAATATAAATACAAGTTTATTATTTAATAAACATTTTATTTTTGAATTTTGGCAGGGTAGGCAGTGCCTAGTTTGCCTACCCAGACCGCACGTCAGTGCAAGGCTATAAATTGGAGGTGTGTTTGTTGGTGCCAGATGGGCTGGTTTGTGTATTTCTGTAACTGCTGATCTCCTGTGATTTTTCACACACAACGGTCTCCAGAATTTACTCAGAATGGTGTCAAAAACAAAAAATATCCAGTGAGCAGCAGTTCTGTTGACAGAAATGTCTTGTTGATGAGAGAGCTCAACAGGGGATGGCCAGACTGGTTCAAATTGACCAAGTCTATGGTAACTCAGATAACCGCTCTGTACAACTGTGGTGAGAAGAATATCATCTCAGAATGCTAAGTAACAGTATGTGTTTGGGTGTCTCTCTTTCTTTTACTTTGTCTGCTTCAGTCAGCACCTGCAATATGGGAGTTGTCTTTATCACATAGTAAGCTGAATACCTGAAAGAGAACTCCAGTTGTCATATCATTACCCTCCCTTCCCATGGAGAAGCGATATTTGGGGAATGAAGCAGCTTCAGGTAGCTGCGATTTACATTGGGGAGGTGGAAGTCCTTGATCGCTGACGCTACATCACTTTGTTATCAAAGCACACTCAGGTTGCAATGTAACCCCAGTTCCCTGTAAGGAGGGAACGATGTGCTGCCTCAGTTTCTGATACTTTAAGGAGATCTTTCCAGGACTAATGATCTCTGAAGCCCTTTACAATCAAGGTAATCTATTGGCAGGTCAGCTTAGCGTATGTTTGTTTTATGAGCCAATTGAGTTTTATGTGCATGGAGTCAGCATGCAGTTACTTGGAAGTCATCGGCAATGTCTCTCACTCGGATTACTACTACTACATTATATCTGGGAACAGCTTCCATATTCCAAAGACCACTTCAGCAACAATAGCTGAACATGTCAAAGTGCATGTGTTTAAAAGAAACAGTTTTGACCAAATCAGTGTTTGTTTGTTTGTTGTAAAAAAAAAAATTGTCTATTTCAAAGACAATGATAAATGTAAAACTATGGACTAAGATCAAGTATGTTTATATGAATATAATTATTCAATCATAAGAAGACTGATAGCTCAGTATAAATGTGAACATCTTAATCAGAACAAAATTATCTGGTTGAGCTGGATCTGAATTTCATTTCAATTTGACAGGAGGAAGTTGTGCATATCTTAAATTATCTGCTAATCAGAAGAAAGACTGTAAGGTAAACCTTAGAATCCAACAGATTTCACAATTTGTAATTTTCAGAATGATTGTTTTACAGTGACAAACTGGTCTTCCCTGAACACGTTTTTAGATTTTATGGAGTGGACACAACAGAACCCTCGCTGGTACATTCTTTCCTTAAGGCTGCCTTGCAGAGAATAGCACATTAAGCACACTTATATATTTAAAAAAAAAAAAAAGGATGAGAAAGTGTTCTCAATTTGTCTACATCTCAGTGGTGAGTCCCTTGCATCTAAAATGGAACTGTGGATGGATGCCTCAGTAAGGAGCTCTCCAGTTCTTTTGCTGTTTTTGTTTATTTTTCCTGTGCTCAGTAATTTATTTCCAATCGGTTTTACCAGAGACGAGCTGCTGAATATTCGGCAGCACACGCCATACAATCTTCTACTGCTTTTTGATTTATTTGGACGTTCTGTTGGACGTTTTAGTCGGAGGAGCTGTAGTGTTGCACAAGAGCACTAAAAGACGCACATGTGGGAAGCATTTTGGGGCCTGGAAAGCTTAGCGAGTGACTAAGGGTAGAGTCACATGGGGTAACCTTCTCGTGGTCTCGATTGGTGGTTCTCAATGGTGCACGTGGAAAGTTGTGCGTGGATCATGGAGAGTATCATGAGTTTCCACGGTGTCATGCACAACAAGCCATGTGATAAGATGCGTGGATTGATGGTCTCAGAAGCGGAGGCATAGTTAATGGGGAAAACGAGAGGCAGTGGAACATGTTTTTACATCAATAAATATTGGTATACAGATGTAACATACTGAAGATGTGCTGTCCTAATTTAGAGGCACTCTTCATAAACTGTAAGCCTTTCTACTTGCTGCAGGATTTTTCCTCGAGTGTTTATATTCCTCCACATGCATGTGTTAATGCAGCACTGTAACAGTTGGCTGATCAGATCACAGACAAGGAGCAACAACATCCATGCTCATTTATAATTCTTTGAGATTTTAACAAAGCAAATCTCACATGTTTTGTACTGCCCAGATATAGACAGCACATTATATGCCCCACTAAAGACAGATATACACTGGATCATTGGTACACAACAATAAAGGATGCATATCGCTCTGTCCCACGTGTAGCTTTAGGACTCTCTGATCACTGTCTGGTTTATCTTATTCCGACCTACAGACAGAAACTAAATTCAGCTAAAGCTGTAGTAAAGATTATAAAAAGATGGACCAATGAAGCTGAGCTGGAACTACAAGCTTGCTTTGACCGCACTGATTGGAGTGTTTTTGAAGATGCAGCCACAAACCTGGATGAGTTCACAGATACTGTCACATCATTTATCAGTTTCTGTGAGGACATGAGCATTCCCACTAGGATTTATTTAACATACAACAATGACAAACCATGGTTTACAGCAACACTCAGGCAGCTTCATTAGACCAAAGAGGATGCTTACAGAAGTGGGGATAAAATCTTGTACAATCAGGCCAAATACAGACTGACAAAGAGTATTACAGTTGCTAAAATAAGCTATTCTGTTTTCAGCTAACAACATTGCATCAGTGTGGAGAGGCTTTAAAGATTTTTCCAACTACAAGACACCATCCTACAACACTGCAGGACATCAACAACTGGCTTACAACCTGAATGTGTTTTACCGTAGATTTGAAAAGCACAGTCTCACACCCCACTGCCGCTCCAACCTTCAAAGCACACAAACATTTACACCTCCTGCCACCACCCTCCTCCCCTTTCCTGCTACTCAACATGCACTTAAGATCTGTGAAGATGATGTTTGCTGGGTTTTCCGGAAACCGAAGAGAAGAAAAGAACAGGGCCCAGATGGTGTTTCACCCACATGTCTAACATCTTGTGCTGACCAGCTGCCTCCCATCACACAGATCTTCAACAGATCACTGGAGCAGTGTGAAGTTTCCTGTTGCCTCAAACGCTCCACAATCATCCCGTCCCAAAGAAACCCAAGATAAAAGGACTTAATGACTATAAACAAATTACTCTGACGTCTGTGGTAATGAACTAATTTGAGAGACCACCTGAAGAACATCATTGAACCCATTCTGGATCCCCTTCAATTTTCTTATAGAGCAAACAGGTCTGTGGATGATGCAGTCAACATGGGGCTGCATTACATACTTAAACATTTAGACAGACTAGGGACTTATGCAAGGATACTATTTGTAGACTTCAGTTCAACTTTTAACACCATCAACCTCACTCTCTTATGGACTAAATTAACCCAGATCTCTGTTTTTGGCTCTATCTGTCAGTGGATCACCAGCTTGCTGACAGACAGGCAGCAGATTAAACTAGCAGGAAATTAACCTCCAGCACATTTATAATCAACACTGGTGCCCCCCAGGGATGTGTGCTCTCCCCACTACTCTTCTCCCTCTACACAAATAACTGCATTGTGAAGGACCCCTCTGTTAAGCTCCTGAAGTTTTCAGACGACACTACAGTCATCTGCCTCATCCGAGATGACAATGAGTCCACATACAGAAGGAAGGTTGAACAGCTGGCCGTCTGGTGCAGACAACCTGGAGCTTAACATGTTGAAAACAGTGGAGATTATAGTAGACTTTAGGACAAGCACCCCAACATTAACCCCACTCATTATTCTGAACAGCACTGTGGTAGCAGTGGAGTCATTCTGGTACCTAAGCACTACCATCTCACAGGACCCACATTTACTCCATCTTGAAAAAGGCCCTGCAGAGGTTGTACTTCCTTCACCAGTTGGTGCTACTTGCGCTACTGATACAGCTGGCGGCGACATACACCTTGAGGGTGGAGGGGGACAGCCTCCTCTCCAGCCTCTCCTGTAGGAACACCAGCGCTGACCTAACCGCGCACCTCTGTGGGTCTTCAGCCGGAAATGAACACCAATTTGGGAATAGGCTTCACTTTAGGGCGTAAAGATGCCTGGTGGGGGTGGGGGGGGGGTGGGGGGGGCTCTGGCTTGGTTGATAGTATCTACGTTGGTCGATGGTAGACCGGCTAGATCTTCTGCATCCTGTCCAAGGGCCAGACGTGGAGGTTCCAGAGGTCTGGGTGCGGGTGCCAGAGCGTGCCCCGTCCCTGAGAAAGAAGGTCCTTCCTCAGGGGAATTCGCCAGGGAGGGGCTGTCACAAGAAGTGTGAGGTCTGAGAACCAAGTCCGGGTGGGCCAATAGGGGGCCACCAAGGTGACTTGCTCCTCGTCCTCCCTGACCTTGCACAGCACCTGTGCAAGAAGGATCACTGGGGTAAATGCGTACTTGCGCAGCCCCACGGGCCAGCTGTGTGCCAAAGCGTCTTCCCCGAGGGGAGCCTCTGTCCGGGCATACCAGAGCGGGCAGTGGGAGGTTTTTTGGGAGGCAAACAGGTCTACCTGGGCCTTGACATTTATGTAGGCTACCACTGTGGTGCTGTCTGACCTGTCTAGGACATGTTTGTCTCAAATTAACGGGAGAAAGTTCCTCAGGGCAAAGAAAACAGCCAGCAGCTCTAGGCAGTTGATGTGCCAACGCATCGGGGCCCGGTTCCAACGGCCTGTGGCTGTGTGCCCGTTGCACACGGCGCCCCAACCCAGTTGTGTAATGCCTGATGGGTTATTGAAACACTGGTGTTTGATGCTCAACAACTTGACCCTGGGCCAAGTAATACCCCCCCATGGACATCTCTATGATCCCCCTTCTGTAAGATCCCAGGTGCTCCAGTTGTCCCATTTCTCCAAAATGTCCTGTCATCCTGGCATCTCCCGCAATTTAGCCTTCATCCTTGAGGCAGTTTTGGTAGCCCTCAGTCAAGGCAGATGATAGAGTTTGTCATGACCTGTCCAGTATGTGTTCAATGTAACCGCAACAATAAACTTTGAGACTTCGATGGCCTAATATTTTCGAGGACAGATTGGTATTAAATATAACACCTAAGTTCTTCATTGATGAAGATGATTTAACACTACATCCATCGAGTCAAATTATATTTTAGCAGCTTTTTTTTTTTTAAAAGCGGTTTTTGGTCCAATAATTAGTACCTCTCTTTTGTTGGAATTGAGTAGAAGGAAATTTCTGGCCATCCAATCTTTTATTTCATTGATAACTCTGCTAATTTGGAGAGTTGTGAAATCTCATCAGGTTTTGAAGAAATATAAAGTTGGGTATCGTCGGCATAATAGTGGAAATGAATGCCACGGTTCCTGATAATATCTCCCAGGGGAAGCATATACAAGGAGAAATTTGGGAGGATACTACCTTTTCTAGTATTTTTGACATAAACGGGAGATTGGAATCGGCCTATAATCGACATGTCCTAAGGATAGTGAGGAGTAAATAATATTAAGAGGTTCTGAAATTACAGGAAATATCTCTTTTAAGAGCTTAGTTGGTATTGGATCTAACAAACATGTTGTGGCTTTTGATGTTTCGATAAGTTTTGTTAGCTCTTCATGACCTGTAAGGCTGACATCAAAATGTCATAAATGTCAAAGAACTCTGCGAGAAACAAGTCATTAAAAGCTCTCACACAGAAGAACATTTTCACCTGAGTCAACACATCCTACTGAGCAAGGACAATAAAACAGAAATCTCACATCTGACCTCTATCTCACCTCTATCTCACCTCAGGCCAATTTAGGCCTATTCTCGTAAAACTCACAAACATCTGCCCCCTCTACTCCTCCTTCCCCTTCAGCTCAAAATCACTTCAAACTCACCTAAGATGTACATGCAACAAAATATCATGTTGATGTATAAAAATAATGTGACTTTGCATGTTTGGTATCATTTAAAATGTCCCTTTCCCATGTTAATAAAGTCTACCTAGTGCTGTATAATTCTGGAGGTCTGTCCCCATACCTGCCTGTATGTTAATGAGGTATGTCCACAGGACATAAAGATGGACTCAAGATGGCGCCGAGTATGGCTGCTGCGTTGCGAGCTCCGTTACAACACTGCGGTTTATTGTTTGTTTTGTTTACAGTTCTTTGTTTTTTTGTCTTGGATGTTGTCTGCCTTATTGTTTACGACAGACAAACGCTTTTGGACATTAGTTCTACAATCACACATCGAAAACCGGACTTCAAATTCCTTAATGCCGACCCGCTGTTTACAAACACGCCGGCGGAGCCCTTTGTCTGTGCTGCTCGGCCGCGGAAGCGCCAGAAGGAAAAGAGGAAAACGAGCCGGCGTTCTCATCAGAGTAAGACGTCGTGCAAATCGACCCCGCTACCCAGTATACTACTGGCAAATGTTCAGTCTCTGGACAACAAACTCTGCGAGCTGAGGCGCGGATCTCTTTCCAACGAGAGACGAGGGACTGCTGCGTTATGTGCCTTACAGAAACCTGGCTGTCTACGGAGATTCCAGACTCGGCCATCGAAATCACGGGCTTTTCCGTGCACCGAGCGGACAGAGCGAAAGACCTGTCTGGTAAAAGCAGAGGTGGTGGTGTATGTTTTATGATCAACAAATCATGGTGTGATCAGAGGAACGTACATTTCATCAAGTCTTTTGCTCTCCTGATCTGGAATATCTCATGCTTCTGTGTCGACCATTCTGGCTGCCGAGGGAATTCACAGCGGTTATCATCACAGCTGTGTACATCCCCCGCAAGCCGACACAGACCGGGCACTCAGGGAACTGTATGGGTGTATAAGTGAGCAGGAAACCGCGCACCCTGAGGCTGCGTTCATTGTTGCCGGGGACTTTAACAAAGCCAACTTCAAAGCAATCGCCCCAAAATACCACCAACACATAAAGTTCAACACCACGAGGGACCGGGTTTTGGATCATTGTTACTCTCCCTTCCGGAAGGCTACAAATCCCTCCCCGCCCCCATTTGGCAAATCGGACCATTCTTCCGTTCTGCTTCTGCCCGCTTACAGGCAGAAACTGAAACAGGAAGCACCCACCCTCAGAACGATCCAGTGCTGGTCGGACCAATCAGACTCTGCGCTACAAGACTGTTTTGATCCACGCGGACTGGGAGATGTTCGGTCCGCCTCTGATGACGACATCGAGGTTTACGCTGACAGCGTAGCGTGTTTCATCAGGAAGTGCGTAGAGGACGTTGTTCCGACCAAAACTATCACGGATATACCCCAACCAGAAACCATGGGTTACTGGCGATGTTCGGCGGCACTCACTGCGCGGACCTCCGCTTTAATTCTCCTAACACGGAGGGCGTAAACAAGCCAGTTATGCCCTCCGTAACACTATCAGTGCAGCTAAGCGCCAGTACAGGCACAAGCTTGAAGGCCAGTTCAACACCACTGACTCTAGAAGTATGTGGCAGGGAATTAACACAATCACGGACTACAAGCGGAATAAAGTCTCCGCCATGAACACCGCTGCATCTCTCCCGGACGAACTTAATACATTTTATGCTCGTTTTGAGGACAGTAACACCGCCCTCGCGGAGAGAGCACTTCGCTGCTGGCGCTACAGAGGTTGATTCACTCTCCGTCTCTGTTGTGGATGTAACCCGATCATTCCGGCGGGTGAACATCCGTAAAGCCGCGGGTCCAGAGCGGCATTCGGGCCGCGTCATCAGAGCGTCGTGCGAATCAACTGGCTGGTGTTTTTACGGACATTTTCAATCTGTCCCTCTCCCTGTCTGTAGTCCCCACATGCTTCAAAACATCAACCATTGTGCCTGTACCGAAGCAAGCTATAATCACATGCTTAAATGACTGGCGTCCTGTTGCTCTGACCCCCATCATCAGCAAATGCTTCGAGAGGTTAATCAGAGATCACATCTGCTCTGTTCTGCCCCCTCTTTGGACCCATTGCAGTTTGCCTACCGCAACAACCGCTCCACTGATGATGCCATTGCATCTACAATACACACTGCTCTCTCCCACCTGGAAAAAGGAACACATATGTGAGAATGCTGTTTGTAGACTACAGCTCAGCATTCAACACCATAGTGCCCTCAAGCTTGATGAGAAACTCCGGGCTCTGGGCTTAAACAGCTCGCTGTGCAGCTGGATCCTGGATTTCCTGTCAGGCAGACGTCAGGTGGTTAGAATGGGCAGCAACACCTCCTCATCACTGACCCTCAACACTGGAGCCCCGCAGAGCTGTGTTCTCAGCCCACTCCTGTATTCCCTGTACACACATGACTGTGTGGCAACACATAGCTCCAATGCCATCATTAAGTTTGCTGGCGATCACGACGGTGGTAGGTCTGATCACTGACAATGATGAAAGAGCCTACAGAGAGGAGGTGCACACTCTGACACGCTGGTGTCAGGAGCACAACCTCTCCCTCAGCGTCAGTAAAACCAAGGAGCTTGTTGTGGACTTCAGGAAGAAAGGCGGAGAACACAGCCCCATCACCATCAATGGAGCACCGGTGGAGAGAGTCAGCAGCTTCAAGTTCCTCGGTGTCCACATTACTGAGGAACTCACATGGTCCGTCCACACTGAGGCCGTTGTGAAGAAGGCTCACCAGCGCCTCTTCTTCCTGAGGCGGCTGAGGAAGTTTGGAATGAACCACCACATCCTCACGCGGTTCTACACCAGCACTGTAGAGAGCATCCTGACTGGCTGCATCACCGCCTGGTGCGGCAATAGCACAGCGTACAACTGCAAAGCCCTGCAAAGGGTGGTGCGAACTGCCAGGAACATCATCGGAGGTGAGCTTCCCTCCCTCCAGGACATATACACCAGGCGGTTGTGTGAAAAAAGCTCGGAGGATCATCAGAGACTCCAGTCACCCAAGTCATGGGCTGTTCTCACTGCTACCATCAGGCAGGCGGTATCGCAGCATCAGGACCCGCACCAGCCGACTACATGATAGCTTTTTCCCCAAGCAATCAGACTGTTGAACTCTTGATCTATCAGGATCAATAATTAGCACTGCACTTTATTAATCTATAATCTCACACTGGACTGTCAACATATTCTCCTCAATACAACTGCTATATATATATATACACATATATATTTCATATACTCCCACTTATTGTATTGTATTGTATATTCTGTTCTATATTCTGCATTGTATATAATTATTGTGTTGTGTAAGTATGTGTACATCTGATTTGTAAATTGTTTTGTGTAAGTATGTGTACATTTGATATGTAAATTGTTTTGTGTAAGTATGTTGTTTATTGTAATTGGTATATGTCTCGTCACTGTCATGACTGCTATGTTGCTCGGAACTGCACACAAGAATTTCACCTACTGTTGCACTTGTGTACATGGTAGTGTGACAATAAAGTGATTTGATTTGATTTGATTTGATTGAAACCTAACCACTCCCAAAATTCCCTTTGTTTATGGTTTGGGTATTTAAGGATACGTGACACGTTGTTCATGGTTCTCTGTAGTCATCGATCCCATGCAGTTTACTGTGTGTAGTTTATATCATATAATTGCAATTTGAATATCTTATGTTTTGATAACATTTCTAAATTTGACTTATTATTGTCTTATTGGATTGATTAATTTATTATTTTAACTATCTAAGGGGACTAAATAAAATAGTTGTACAGGTGAAACTCGAAAAATTTGAATATCGTGCAAAAGTTCATTAATTTCAGTAATTCAACTTAAAAGGTGAAACTAATATATTATATAGACTCATTACAAGCAAAGTAAGATATTTCAAGCCTTTATTTGATATCATTTTGATGATTATGGCTTACAGCTTATGAAAACCCCAAATTCAGAATCTCAGAAAATTAGAATATTACATGAAATCAATAAAAAAAGGATTTTAAATACAGAAATGTCGGCCCTCTGAAAAGTATAATCATGCATATGTACTCAGTACTTGGTTTGGGCCCCTTTTGCATTAATTACTGCCTCAATGCGGCGTGGCATGGATGCTATCAGCCTGTGGCACTGCTGAGGTGTTATGGAAGACCAAGATGCTTCAATAGCGGCCTTCAGCTCTTCTGCATTGTTTTGTCTCATGTCTCTCATCTTTCTCTTAGTAATGCCCCATAGATTCTCTATGGGGTTCAGGTCAGGCGAGTTTGCTGGCCAATCAAGCACAGTAATACCATGGTCATTGAACCAGGTTTTGGTACTTTTGGCAGTGTGGGCAGGTGCCAAGTCCTGCTGGAAAATGAAGTCAGCATCTCCATAAAGCTTGTCTGCTGAAGGAAGCATGAAGTGCTCTAAAATGTCCGGTAGACGGCTGCGTTGACTCTGGACTTAAAAAGCACAGTGGACCAACACCAGCCGATGACATGGCTCCCCAAACCAACACAGACTGTGGAAACTTCACACTGGACTTCAAGCATCTTGGATTGTGTGCCTCTCCATTCTTCCTCCAGACTCTGGGACCTTGGTTTCCAAATGAGATGCAAAATTTGCTCTCATCAGAAATGAGGACTTTGGACCACTGAGCAACAGACCTGTTCTTTTTTCTTTAGCCCAGGTAAGACGTTTGACATTTGAAGCCCATGTCCAGGACCCGTCTGTGTGTGGTGGCTCTTGATGCAGTAACTCCAGCCTCAGTCCACTCCTTGTGAAGCTCCCCACACATTTGAATGGCCTTTTCCTGACAATCCTCTCCAGGCTACGGTCATCCCTGCTGCTTGTGCACCTTTTTCTTCCACACTTTTCCCTTCCACTTAACTTTCTATTAATGTGCTTTGATACAGCACTTTGAGAACATCCAACTTCTTTTGCAATTACCTTTTGAGGCTTTCCCTCCTTGTGGAGGGTGTCAATGATGGTTTTCTGCACAACTGTCAGGTCAGCAGTCTTCCCCATGATTGTGAATTCAACTGAACCAGACTGAGAGACCATTTAAAGGCTCAGGAACCCTTTGCAGGTGTTTAGCTGATCAGAGTGTGACACTTTGAGCCTACAATACTGAACCTTTTCACAATATTCTAATTTTCTGAGATTCTGAATTTGGGGTTTTCATAAGCTGTAAGCCATAATCATCAAAATGATATCAAATAAAGGCTTGAAATATCTTACTTTGCTTGTAATGAGTCTATATAATATATTAGTTTCACCTTTTAAGTTGAATTACTGAAATTAATGATCTTCAGGTGATTTTTCGAGTTTCACCTGTAGATGAAAGGGCAAGCATGAGCAGCCACCTAATTAGTATTTAGTCAATGCTGTTATAATCGGAGAACTGGCGAGTAAGAGTTTTTTTTTTTTTTTCATCTCTCTCTCCTCTCTCTCTCTCTCACTGTCACTCTGCGTTGGCTTTTTCCCTCTCTTTAAAATTTTACAGTGTTTTTTTGGGGGTACTACACTGTAACAGGAAGTACCCCCCATTTTAATTATTTCTGTTTCCCTCCCCTTGTCCCTTCCCTCTTCCAAGTAGATGGGGATGACCGGCCGGCAGACTAGGCTTAAAGCATGCCCTCCCCCAGGGAAGGGGGGGGGGGGGTGAACGTCAGGCTGGGAGCTCCCCAGCCTGAGAGAACGAGGGAGGAATGTGGCAGGGCGGAGGGCTGGGCCGGGTCGTGATCGTACACACCCGGTCCCGTATTAGGCTAATCAAGCCTCCCGAGAGGGATAAAGGTCGACTGCAGAGGATTGTGCGGGAGAGAGAGATAGTTTGCGGACATGTCCGTCATGTGTGTGTGTTTGTCTTTTGTTTAAGTTTTATATTAAACTATTATTTATATTGACAAGCCGGTTCTCGCCTCCTCATTTCCATTGATCTCTTTACACACGATTAATCACAATATCTTTATAAACATGAGTGGACAAAAGATGCTTCTAGATCCTGGTGTATTTTTCAGTCATCCACACAAAACCTACCCCACCAACAACGTTGAACACATGAGTACGGTAACATGAATATGTGCAAAAACATGCCTTCCACCAATCCTTTACTCATTTCTCTCGGTCCTTCCTCTTGTTTTCCAAACCTAAAAACCAGAGTAATATGCAACACTAGACCCCATTTCTCACTGCAAGATGTACTAAGACCAGCTTAACTCCTCCAATAGAGAAAGACAGGGCAGAATGTTCCCCGTTTCTCTCTCTCTCTCATTATATCCATCTGTGAGACATGTATGGAACTGCAATCACTGGATAACTGGGAATGATGAGGGTGTAATCTCACACTGAGAAACCATTCATGAACTGTCTTTGTGAGACAGAGAACCAAATAAATTCTTCATCTCTCTGCTCCCTCCATCATGTCACATATTCTTTTAAGTGCTTTAATTAATTGTTTTTATACAGATGTCATAGTAAATGAGAGCATTCACAAAACAGCATACTGAAAAGAGGACAGCACGCAACTCAAAAAATACATCCACCCACAGGCATTCAGAAATAACATGCAAGATAATAAAGTACTGCATAGAGACAAACATTGAGAGGCAGGAGGCACTCAGAGAGAAAATATCCAGAACACCTTGGAATTTTCAAAAGATGTCCATTAAGAAGTCACGCTGCTTTATGATGTATGGGATCTCACTGTCATACTGTCGCATTGCTTTAGCAGGTGATAAACTGCATAAACTTGTGACATAATCATATAAATGTATCCTTTATACACTAAAAATTTTGGAAAAATTTGATAGATTTTGTTTCTCATCAACTTAAAAACCTTTTGATCTTGTGCTTATGTTTATATGCATATACATTGTGCAAATGCATACGTTTACAAGACTAACATTTAATTTCTTTTAAATGGATTAGACCGGTTAGTGAATGAAAAGCAACCTACAAGTTTCCAGCATTCATGGGAACTCCTTTAATACAGTTTAAAAGGCATCCCAGGATGGACCTCATGAAGTTGGTTCAGAGAACACACAGACTATGCAGAGCTGTAATCTAGGCAAAGGTTGGCAACTATGAAGAAGCTCAATTAAACTCAGCAAAAAAAAAGAAACATCCCTTTTTCAGGACACGTTATTTAGATTTTTACAAAATTAGCTTTAAAATACAATTACTTTATTGTAAAGGGTTTAAACAATGAACCATAGACAATTAATGAGCATGCACCTGCGGAACGATCGTTAAGACACTAACAGTTTACAGACGGTAGGTAATAAAGGTCACAGTTACATAAACAGAGACCTTTCTACTGACTCTGAAAAACAACAAATGAAAAATTCTAAGGGTCACTGCTCACCTGTGTGAACATACCTTAGGCATGGTGCATGGATGCATGAGGACTGCAGATGTGGCCAGGGCAATAAATTGCAGGATCATCAGAGACTCCATCCACCCAAGCCATGGGCTGCTCTCACTGCTACCATCAGGCAGGCGGTATCACAGCATCAGGACCCACACCAGCTGAATACATGACAGCTTCTTCCCAAGCAATCAGACTTTTGAACTCTTGATCACTCACAATACATATATCAGCGCTGAACATTATTAGCCTCAGACTGGACTCACATTTTAAACTTCTCTTAATAACACAATGGCAACTGACAATCAACCAACAGCTGAATGTAAACACAACACTTCATATTTATTTCCACTGATTATATTGGGGGTGGGGGGTGTATTTTTGATGTATACAGTCTTCTTATTTTGTGTATACTGTATAGTATTAGGTGTATATTTTGTTGTGAAACAAGATGTGTAAATTGTGGGATGTTTAAATCAGATATTTAGTGTAATTGTCATACTGATATGTTGCTTGGAACAGCACCCAAGACTTTCACTCACTTTTGCACTTGTGTATATGGTTGAGTGACAATATAGGGATTTGGTTTGATTTGATATGATTGATTGAAGGGTTGAGGAAGAGGTGTTGCTACAATTAACAGTTTGGTGTTACTCAGAGAACAGTATAAGTTTAAGTCTTTTGAAGTAACAATGCTTAATATGACACCATCAGATATACATTCAGAGATAAAAAAAAATCTCTGCTGTCTTTTGCTCTTGCTACAGTATGTATATCACCTGGGACATATTCTGATTTCCTTGGTGAATTTGCAAATATTCTATCATATTTAGCAGCTATTGTACATAGAGATTAATTGTTGGTGAATTCATAATTCACATAGTTAATGAAAATGACACATTGGGATTAGCATTTATCGATATTCTCATCTCTCTTGGAGTCAGAACAAATGTGACAGGACCAACTCATTGCCATAATCATACGCTAGATTTAATTCTGTCATATGGAGTTGACGTTGATGCTATAGAAATTCTACCACAGAACGATGATGTCATCATCTCTGGTTTGCTGCAATCAGGAAATGTCACTCAATCTACACCAAGTTATCATTCAGTAGAACTATTCTTTTGACCACTAAAGATAGCTTCACTAATAATCTTCCAGAATTGTCAATTGTCAGTAAGCCTAGAATAATTTGATGTAATAACAGAAAATATACAGTCATCTCTAGCACTCTTAATAGTGTCGCCCCCTTCGATTAACTTCTACCACGCTATATTCCATCACGTTCATTACAATCACAAAATTCTGGATTGTTAATAGTTCCTAGAATATCAAAATCCACAAAAGGAGGTTAGTCTAAGGAGTAATAGTCTCCCTAACACTGTTCGGGATCCAGACACACTCACTCAGTTTAAGTCTAGACAAAAGACATTCTATTTAGCCAAGCATACACCTAATTTAAACACACAATTAGGCTGCTTTAGTTATTTCTGCCATAACCAGAAACATTTCTCATAATCTATAACGCTGCAATAAATTGAATGGCATCTACACTAATGTTATTTTTTGAATAATTATTTTATTATGATATTATTAGTCTCAACCTCTGGATTTAAGGTTACCAGATCTGGTCAGATCCAGCTCCATTCTTGCATGGTGTTGGACTCCACTGCTACCTGTCACTGAGTGATGAAGACAAACTACAGCCGGTGCTAACCAGACATCACTTCAGTCTTTTACAATGGACTTCAGAGGATGAACTGATGCCAACTCCAACTGTAAGACATTGGATACTTCATATGCCACTGCCTGAACCTTAGACATAGAATGGACTACACCGAACCTCACTGAAATGACCTGCCGGTTGAACTGTGATGCACCTTACTGATCTCTGCCTGCATCACTTTTGTTTATTGATGGATTAGACTCTTGAAATGGAATACATAGTCCATGAATTAATTGCCATAAAAACTAACAAGGACAATTGCATCTATGTGAACTTCTGGAGTTAATTCAGGATGCACTTCAAAAGCCATTAGTCATTATCTTACAGTTCATACAAAATCTTTGTTTAAACACTGGCCCTTCACACTTACTTAGTTTAATCATTTTAAACCATGACTTGCACTGCACACAAATAACTAATATTGGCATTATATTCATGCTGTTTAGCCAGAGAGGAACTGGCCCCCACAGTGAGCCTGGTTTCTCCCAAGGTTTTTCTCCATTAACCAACATCTTGGTGTCTTGTGTTCCTTGCCACAGTCGCCTTTGGCTTGCTCACTGGGGTACTAAATCCAATTATTATTTCACTTTAATTAGTAATAGTAGTAGTTTATACACAATTTATAATTATATAATGATGACTACAAGACTTAATAGATATTACAGTTACATTTTCTTTTAAAGCATGATTTTCTGTAAAGCCGTTTTGAAAATATGTTTGTTGTGAAAAGTGCTATACAAATAAAATGACTTGACTTACTGTTTTGCTAAATATGGATCGCACCATATAGGCAAGCATTTGATCGCATCTTTCAATCAAATATATTTATATAAATTGCTTTGCTGTGTGGAGTGCGGTCAAATCTGTGTGTAAATAATGATCACTGGAGTGGTTATCGAAATGTTGTCAGTGCAGAAGCACATCTTATACAACAAAATAGAAATCAACGATGAAAACAGAATGTTCAAATGAAATGCGCTGAAAATTTTGCTTTTATTCACAATTCTTGAAGTGTCAAATGGGCGTGGCTCATTTATTCACTCAAATTATTATATCACTAAGTTATAATGTGAAACAGAAGCTGCAAATATCCAGATTATATTTGGTTCTATACAGCTGTGAGTCAGCCCTCTCAATCACAAACACAATCAACTCAGTTTGTTCTTTTGCCAATTATTAACTACACAAATATCTGCCTCCTGCACTAGCTATTGTGTTCAAATTCACAGTACTTGCAGGACAAATTTTTACCTGACTGAAGTTTGGGCTTTATTCCCCAAGTATCAGAATTAATATATGTTTTTATTTTTTAAAGTTAGAGAAGCTGAAGTTTATAGTAATGGAAATATTTTGTGCTGAACATGATTTTACAATCTAAAAAATAAAAATAAAAGTACCAAGACAACCCAGAAATACAATGTTTTCAAAGCCACAAGTCTAAAGAAAATATGTTTAAAATATGAAGATGATCTAACAAAAACTGAGGTTCCTGCAAGCTTTTTTCTCTGAAAAACAACCTGGTGGTGTACAGAGTAAAATTAAGTCTCCACCTTTCAAAATCTGACTGTAATGCATGGCTATTATGAATAAAACTATGCCCCATTTTTAAAAATAGACTTTGGAGACAGACTCATTTTGTTTACGGAACTCTAATATAAGATCACATACAGTTTTACATCATGATTGCTGCTCAATTTGCATAGTTTGTTGACGAACGATGACGAAGGGTAATTCGTTCAGGCGAGATCTCATGCAAACAATGGAGAATATATCAATATTTCTCAGATTTATCTCTTTTATGGTCAAAAAGTGCTTTTGGATGTTTTTCAATAAACGCTTTTCATGGACGACCCGACAACTGACCCAAGAGTGGTGAAATGGATTCATCTGGCAATCGCGTTTTCATAAAAAGGTATGAAGTATGAATTTTGATATTGCATGTTTTCATTTGTTCTCCTCACACAAATAACTAAATTGCTGTTTTTGGAGCATAGCTATTGTGAAACAGAGATTGGATATCAATGTTGAACCCTTAGACTTTTGAAAAGATGTATAATTTGTTAACATTAATTACATTTATAGACGGTAATTTATATATTAAATGTAAGCAGATTGACGTCACTACCGCGTGCGGTCGCTTACGTATCAACAGGTTAACTTTGTAAAGTACTGTGACTTTGTGTAAAATGTTCCTGGATTAAGATGAAATGTTCAAGTATTAGAGGTCTTTTCAAGGAAAGCCTGCTTTAGCTTGGTATACAATTTGAGAAGGTCATAATGAGGGCCCTCTCTGACAAATGACCTTCTTTGCTTTGAATTATATTGTTTCAGTGTCTTTGACCATTTTATTGTCCAAAGGCAGGCCTTCACTCGGATTGTTGGTGCCTGGTCCTTTAATGTATGACGTTGAGGAATTCTAGGATTCAAATCATATTGCTGCAATTCTTCTGCATGAATAATCCTAAAACGTTAATTCACTGAAGTGCTGTTTTATTATACCTGTGACCACCCTGGGATTGTCTTCAGGCTTAAGGGAGAGGCTGCAACAAAGGGTTATCTTTAATACATCTCTAGCACTCCCCATCAATTTTGATATAATCTCTTGTGACTGTTCAGCTAGAGGAACACCTCGTTTTCTCAGGTAGACTCATCTACTCTTAAGCAGGGAGGTTTCTTGACATCAGGCTGCATCAACAATTTCATTCCAGATAAACTGAAGTTCAGTGGGTCTGTATGTACCT
Source organism: Xyrauchen texanus (assembly GCF_025860055.1). Classification (NCBI taxonomy): domain Eukaryota; kingdom Metazoa; phylum Chordata; class Actinopteri; order Cypriniformes; family Catostomidae; genus Xyrauchen; species Xyrauchen texanus. Next base: position 3,779,473 of record NC_068313.1, on the reverse strand, counting down.
GACCTGCTTCAACGATCTTAGCTTGGGCATCTGTGTATCATTTCCTTCACTTCTCATATTTATCTGATCTGAAATGGACTGACCTATCTGCTGAGCAAGCTGTGTAATTAGATTGCTCAAATCAGCATTGCCATTTTCTTAACTGCTGTAATGAGCGTTCCCCATCTGTTGCTCACTCGACGTTGTGTCAAATGAAGCCTCGGTTACCTCTGAACTTGAGGAAAGGCCAATGAGAAATTGGCAGACAGAATTTGCATGTTCCTCCCCCGGACATACGGGTATAAAAGGAGGAAACGTGTGTCTGTCCATTCAGATTTTTTCTTCGGAGCCGAGCAGTTGTGCGATCAGAAAGGTGAGATCATTTCTGTTCCACTCGCCTATGCAGAGCGTTTGCTGTTGGATCTACACCACGTATCAGCGGCTTTCTCCTTCTCTGCACACCAGTGCAGCTCCGACAGCCCTTCTGAAAGAGCTATTTTCCCAAGGCCTGTAGGATGACGTCGTCACTGGCCACCTCCGCTCTGCATGCCATGGCCCTCCTGCAATTCCATCAGGCCAAGGCACTTAAAGATCTAGGCTGATGACTTCCCTCAGCAGTTTTCAGCAATGAAGAAACAGACGGAGGCCATCTCTCATATCATGCCTCGCTGCCATTCCAGCTCGAGCTGTGCTCCGTCTGCTCGCCGAGGGCGTCCCCCTGCAGCCTCCAAAACATCAGGCAGCTCTGCCTCAACTTGAGTCCAGCTCTCAGCCCCAGCGTCGAGCGCTCTGCATGGAAGCGCATTTCCCCCGTCTCTCGGACGTCCTCGAGGACCTGGAGGGCTGCCAAGCGTTCCTGAGACGGATGACCCAGGGAATGAGATGTTTGCTCCGGAGCTGGTAAGCAGACCACTCCACCCACCGGTGGAGGGCTGGGAGGAGAATCCTCATTTTCCTTTATTTCCTTTGCTGCACCCGCTTCGGGCTGCGGTACACACATTCTCAATAAAAGAGCTACTTCCTCATTCCCTGGGTCATCTGGCCCGCAAATGCCATTCTCATGGCAACCCGGCACCAAACATCGGCAGTCCCGGCACCCCGGACGTGGACCCCTCGCCTCCGGACGCAACAATACCTGCTTCACCCCGCTGCAAAGCCCCGCCTGGTATGTCGAAAATGATTATCCCCTTAGTGCCCCTCGCGCCGAGATTGGACTTCCCAACCCATCATGCTGGTTGGCCAGGACAATCCGACTCGGCCATGCGATTCAGTTCGCCAGTTCACCCTGCCCCCTTTTAGCGGTATCCACTTTACCTCGGTGCATGGCGAAGACACCAGCACCCTACGTGTGGAGATCGTGACCCTTTTACACAAAGACGCAATAGAGCCTTTCCCTCCAGCCGAAATGAAGAAGGGTTTCTACAGCCCTTACTTCATCATACCCAAAAAAAGGCGGTGACTTGCTACCGATCCTGGACCTGCGAATTCTCAACCGGGCCTTGCACAAACTCCCGTTCATGATCCTCGTGCAGAAAAACATCCTAACTTTTTCCGGCATCAGGATTGGTTCACAGCGGTAGACCTGAAGGACGCGTACTTCCACGTCTCAATCTTGCCTCGACGTCGACCCTTTCTACGGATTAGTACAAGGTCCTCCCCTTGTACTACACAATGTTCCTGACCCCTCGCATCTTCACGAAGGTTGCAGAGCAGCCCTTGCCCCGATAAGGGAAGTGGGCATATGCATACTCAACTACCTCGATGACTGGCATCCTAGCCTACTCTCGATATTTACTATGCGCCCACATGGACCTGGTGCTCAGGCACCTAAGATGTCTAGGGCTTCAGGCCAACTGGGAAAAGAGCAAGCTCGCCCCGGTTCAGAGCATCTCTTTTCTCAGCATGTAGTTAGACTCAGTCTCAATGACAGCATGCCTCACCAGCAGTCGGTGCTGAAATGTCTCACCTTATTCAAGCTAGGCACAGTGGTTCCTCTAAAACAATTCCAGAGGCTCCTGGGGCATATGGCATCCTCGGCAGCGGTCGCGCCTTGCATATGAGATCATTTCAGCATAGGCTTCAGACTCGAGTCCTGAGATGGGCATGGCGCCATAGCACATACCGTGTGTTCATCACCCCCGCCTGCCACCAGACTTTCAACCCCTGGACAGACCTCTGTTCTCTGTGGATAGGAGTCCCCCTACAGCAGGTATCCTGACGCGTTCTGGTCACCACGATCACATACGCCTCCAAACAGGGTTGGCACATCAACTGCCTAGAGTTGCTGGCTTTAATTTTTGCCCTGCGGTGGTTATTTCAGGGCAAGCACGTCTTTGGGGCAAAACAACGTCTCGTTCACTAAGGTTACAATAGTAACCTACTCCAAAGAACATGTCCAAAAAACATGGTATGGTTTGGTTTTGCTAATTTTAAGTGTTTTTATACACTTTTATTTAGAAAGTATCTTTGGCTGCAGTTCACAGACTGCACTCGCACATGATTTTCATCACTCTCAAACGATTGAATGAAGCTGCAGGTTTTGTTTCATTTTATTGTAAGTAAATATTAATTTTATTCAGCATTGTTTTTGTTCTCGGTCTTCTAAAGCATCCCGTAACTGTTTTACTGCGTGACAAAGAGCACATTAGAAAAATTTGTTGAGAAGAACCAAATGAAAAGACTGATTAATTCACACATCAGGCATCAATTCAATTCACGAGCCCTGCTGAGTTTATGGCCATGTACACAATGGCATACTATCCATTCTACTCTCACTATTTTTTTACCAAACACTGGTATAACAGAAACCGTAAGAGTAGTATGATAGTGTAACATATACTCAGAATCGAGGATGATGTTTGAACCCAAGCAGGTATCTATTATTATTATTATAGTGTACTCACCATCCACGGACCAGCACTTCCTCGATCTCCTAACTATTCTCCATTGATTGCAGACTGCGGGCTTGACTATCAACCTAAAGAAGAGCACGTTTTTTCTTCAGGAGTTGACATTCCTCGTGCATGTGGTGAACAATCATGGTATTTCCACAGATCTGAGTAAGGTAGAAGCCATATGTGCGTACCCTGTACCTCATAACATCAAAGAGGTTCAGCGCTTCCTCGGACTCGCTGGTTGGTACCACCGGTTTGTACCAAATTTCTCAAGGATCGCTGAGCCCATCAATGCCTTGAAAAAAAGGGACATGCATTTGATTAGTCACCCCAATGTCAACAAGCTTTTGAACAACTAAAAGCATGCCTCACCTCCCATTCTTGGACATCCCAACCTTGAACTTCCATTCATCGTATATACAGATGCCAGCAACACCGGACTAGGTGCTGTGTTGACACAGCGGAGGCAGGGGCGGATTAACGCACAGACTTGGGTCACATCTGTCCAATCAGCTGCTGATCAAATCATGTTAATCATCTAAATTTACGTCACTGTTATTGCGAAATGTCCGAATGAAAGTACGATAGTGGAGCACAAAAACGGAAAATATGCAGGTGATCTAGAGGAGGATTTTGTGGATGAAATTGGACAGTTCAGACAATTTTTCATAGAAAACGAGGACACCTCAGCAAGATCACTGCTGCAACTTATAAGAGCAAGGAAACTACAAATGTTTCCAAATGTTGATATAGCACTCCGGCTATTTATGACATTACCTGTAACCAACGCCAGCGGGGAGCGCTCTTTTTCAAAACTGGGACTCATTAAAAGTAGACTGAGATCCACGATGATGGGCCAAAACCACCTGTCTCTGATGTCCATTGAAAATGATGTTCTGTGCAAATTGGATTTTACCAGCCTCATTAAGGACTTCTCTGCCAAAAAATAAATAAAGAAAAAATTCTAAAGGTAGGAATATGCAACAATATGTACAGATGTATTATTGTGCTGCTGTTTCATTATTGCTGTTATAATAACAGTATTATTATGTGCTGCTGCTGTGCTGTTGTTTTTATTATGGCTTTGTTTCATACACAGTTTAGTGTATTGCACAGCGGTTTGTGTCTCAGTAATGATGTTGTGATTTTGCCTCAGTAAAACAGGGTGTTCTGCACTGATGCAGATGCTGTAGCCTACATGTTGGTTTATAAAGCTAAAAGCGGTTACCAGCTTGCAGTTGAACTGTGAATGCAGGGAATTCTGTTGCTTTGCTGTTTATAGTTACATATTTAATTTGTAATTGTTTTATGGCTGTGGTGGCAGAGGGTAATATCTGGTATTCTTTACACTTACATCTTTGTTGATGTTAGTTTTGGTTGTAGTGCTGGTGTTTCTTGATCTTAATTAAAGGGCTGCTTCTAAGCACTGTGCTTGTTTATATTTGTGTTTTGTATGTAATGTTCAATTGCTCATTTTACTTATGTGGTGTGGTGGTAATTTTCTTACTGTGGTGGTCCACCACTTTAAGGAATGTAGAGGAAACACTGTAGTATTGGCTGTCTCAATGTGTGTGTGTATGCCAGTTCACCTTACTATGTACACGTGGACCATGTATGGCACTAAATACATTTTTCCAGTAAAGCATAATGATTAAGGGGGGGCCTCACACAAAGAGCAGCCTAGGGGCCCCTGACCACCTTAATCCGCCTCTGAGTGGAGGGACCAGAGCTCAGAGCAGGTGATTTCCTAATCTAGTATAACCCTGAGCAGAGCCGAAACAAATTACTCTGTGAAAGAGAAAGAATGTCTTGCCATCATGTGGGATCTTGAAAGGTGGCAACATTATCTAGAGCCCAAGCTAGTCATGGTTGTGACGGATCATTAAGCCCTGCAGTGGGTAATGACAACACAAACGGTGGAACAATTAGTTCCAAAAATAGTTTTTTGTGTGTGTAATTTCCTTGTTGATTGGGGAAAATATATTTGTGAAATTGATTTTGTATTTGAACTTCAGCCAAAGAGCCAGTTTCTATGTTTTTGTTTGATTCCTTGTTGATTGCTGAAATATAACTGAGAAACTGAACTTTATGTGTGAATCTGATTCATGTTTTGTAACCAGTGGCTTAACAAACTATTCTGGGTGAAAACAGTATTATTTTGATTTACCTTGTCTGGCACCCTAACTAAGTAAATCAGTTTGTTAATTTGTTTATTTATTTAGAATCTCTTTAATTTGCTGATTTAAATTCTCTTTGGGGGCCGCCACCATTACAGGTTGTTAGATGTATAGTGTGCAAATAATCAAGCATTGATAACTGATACAATTTAAACACCTACACTTTATATATCTACACTTTATGCTAAAACTTTAATATCAGGATACCTGTTTTATTTATTTTTATTTGAACAGACGAGTCTAATAATAATAATAATAATAATAATGAAATGCATAAAGCAGATAGTCTATATAAATGGATGAATAGTTTAATTAGTAAACAAATAAAGTTATTTGTGTGGACTAGTTGGTAACAGCAAAGAGGTGGCATGATTGATGCAGATAACTGTATAAATTAAAATTAGAGAGTGAACAAAAAAAGTCAATAACTGCATGAAAATCGTCAGTATATATTGGCTTATCATCCTTGTGTCCTCTTCCTATCTGAGACCCAATGTGCTCTCGCCAGCACTACAAGTTGTGTCGCACTGTACATGCACCACTGCTGTCGCCGTTATCAATTTTGGGAATGCCCATTGAGTGCATCTTCTAAACATCTCATGATAGCACGGTGAACCTCGTAATATTCAATGAATGCTTTTAATTAGCAGGATCATACAAAGGGCCTCTGCTGTCTTCACTAACACTGGAAGCTTTCGTATCAAGGGACATTTTTGAAAACAAAATATTACAAATGCACACCTGATTATGGAAGCAGATTGTCCTCTGATTGTTGACGTCTAGTTAGGACTTCGCTACTTGTTAGCACCTGCTGGTAAACCAAAAAGAATGAATCCCCACTGACGGAAGAGTGAATTTACATTCTTGGAAAAACTGCTGTGAACTGCATGTTCTTGTGACGACCAATATGGATTTTTCAATAGAAATATACAATATCTAGAGAGCAGGATGGCTGATATAAATTCAGATATACCTGTACATAATAGATTTAACAAAATCAAACCAGATGTTAACAAAAACTTTGCATAAGGTAAAATCATTCCTGGATAGAGACTGTGGTTCTTCGTATACTGAGTATAGAACTGAAATAAGTAAAAGAAGAAACTGATATCAGTGATTTAATTAAACTTTGAAAATTGAACTTATTGTTGTCATACGTGACATTTTAAATTAAACAATAATTGCAGGCAGTGATTTTTGAGTTTGTTGGATCTGAACAAATCTGTGTTATATTTCACTGTACGTGTATGTGGTAAATGTATCTCCAGTGTGTGAACTTAACAGTGATTTGCTTGAGTTTCTTTTTGTTAAAGTGATGTAATTTACTTTAAATTGTTTATTCTTTTTATTGTATTTTATTACAAGTATTTTATTTATTTAAAAAATGGGAAAGGCCTAATTATTAAAATAATTGTTTAATACTTACTGTAATTTTTGTCTCCTGTCATCCCTCAGCATATTACATAAAGTTTGCTAATACGACCTGTGTAGTGGTTAAAAAATTTGTTTTAATGACTTCAACCTAAGTGTATGTAAACTTTTGACTTCAACTGTACACAGAATGGCAAAAGGTTCGGCAATTTATTAATTATTTTCTTTTTAAGTTATTTTATTGAGTTTTCTTGCATGCAAACATATAAATTGTAGTGTACTATAGGTTCGATTTGACAGCAAATTTAGGCTCAAGCCGAAACTATCCGCTTGTAACTCACGCTTACAGTGTAAAAAGTGTAATCTCTTAATATGGGCACAAAAACGAAAACATGCTGCTCACTCCTTGCTCACGGAAGATGTGTGAACCCGGCATTAAACTTCCACTGAATGTCCAAGACAGAATTTGCATTTCCCGCCCCCGGATATACTGGGTATAAAGGCAGGGAAATGTGTCTGTTTCATTCAGAAATTTTCTCCGGAGCCGATGGTCGTGTATGCAGCGAGCTGCGAGTCACACACCTGTTCCTCTACCTCTGGTCGAATCTGCTGTTGGATCTACGGCGCACATCAGCGACTTTCTCCTTCTCTGCACGGCAGTGCAGTTTGCCCCTGGGCGCTTCGACAGCGCAATACTAAAAAGAATGTTGTATGAAAAGAGTGATTTTCTCTAAAAGAGTAATTTTCTCTAAAAGAGCAATACACAGCGGCATTGAACGTCCTTTTCAGGACGCGTCTTTGTAAAGATGCCTTTCCGCCCCTGTGTAGTTCCTGGATGCGGTAGAGAGCTCTCCGCTTAAGATGGCCACAGGCGCTGTCTCATGAGTCTGGGCTGCAATCACACCGAGGCAGCGTTTGTGGATGGTTCAAGTTCTCATTGCGAGAACATGACCATGTCAACGTTGCGGTCGCGGCTTTCCTTCAACCGAAGGAACGGCACTCCAGCCGCCCCCCGCTTCGCTCCTTCTTCCCATGGGATTGAGGACGACGCGGCTGGTGATGGAGGCGATCCGGGGATGGCAGCTGGCGCGGTTTCGCTGGGGACGTACTCCCAACGCACTTTCGCCTCTCGACGCGTACTACCTGCTCCGCCCGCTGCGAAGTCCCGCTGGGTACGTAAAAAATAATCGGCCCTTTAGTGCCCCTAGCACGGAGCTCAGATGCGTGGCTTTTCACTTCCCAACCAATTTCGCTGGCTGGCCAGTTCCATCCAACTCGGTTACGCAATTCATTTTGCCAGGCCCCCGCCCCTCTTCGCGGGCGTCCGCTTTTCCACAGTACACGGCAAACATGCCAAGTCCCATGCGCATGGAAATCGTGACCCTTTTGCTCAAAGATGCTAAAGAGCCTGTCCCTTCAACCGAGGGGAAGAAGGGTCTCTACAGCCCTTACTTCAATGTACCCAAGGAAGGCGGTGGGTCCCGAGACGAGCATGGCGCCGTGGCACTTACCGTGTGATGGTCACCCCCGCCTGCCGCCAAACATTCAAACCATGGACAGACCTCTGCTTTCTGCAGGCAGGAGTCCCCTTGCAGCAGCTGTCCCAATGCTTCCTGGTCACAACCGACGCCTCCAGATTGGGTTGGGGCTCCATGTGCAATGGGCACGCAGCTGCGGGCCGTTGGAAAGGGGCCCTGTTGCGCTGGCACATCTACTGCCTGGAATTACTGACTGTTTTCTTTGCCTTGCGGAAGTTTCTCCCACTAGTTCAGGGCCAACACGTCTTGATCAAATCACCACCGCGGTAGCGTACATAAATTGCCAAGGCGGCGTACGCTCCCACCACGTGTCACAACTCGCCCGTCATCTTCTCCTTTGGAGCCAGCTCAAGTCACTGCATGCCACTCACATCCCCGGCAACCTCAATGTGTCACGACAACGCTTGCCCAGTGGAGAGTGGAGGCTTCACCATCAGTCAGTCCAGCTGATTTGAGAACGGTTCGGCAAGGATCAGGTAGACCTGTTCGCCTCCCAAGAGTCCTCCCACTGCCCACTCTGGTATGCCTGAACAGAGGCTCCCCTCTGGGCAGATGCACAGGCACACAGCTGGCCCACAGGGCTGCGCAAGTACGCAATTCCCTCAGTGAGCCTTCTTGCACAGGTGCTATGCAAGGTTAGGGAGGACGAGGAACAAGTCAATCTAATGGCTCCTATTGGCCCTCCCGGGCTTTGCTCTCGGCCCTCATACTCCTTGCGACAGCCCCTCCTGGGCAAATTCCCCTGAGGAAAGATCTTCTTTCTCAGGGACGGGGCACGCTCTGAGCAAGCTGAGAGACTGGGGCTTTGAGGAAGCGGACTTTGTCAACGCTGCATATCTGGACCAGTTTTAGCCACAGGTGACGTTCCTGGACCACGAGGGTGGCCATTGCCTGCCCGAGTGCCCACGCTGTGACCTTTGTGGCTCTGAGAGCGAGGTTGGTGGCAGAGCACAGTTCCTGCTGCACATCGGGGTCAGGACTACACAAATGCAGATATTTAAGTGCCTTGGCTTGGAGGACCTGCAGGAGAGCCATGACATGCAGGGCGGAGGTGGCCTAACCAGTGTTGCTGTAGGCTTTCGAGGTCAGCAACGACATTATCCTACAGGCCTTGGAGGGGAGTACCGGATGATCCCGCCAGGTGCTGCCGTTCTCTGGGCACAGGTGGAACACAAATTCTCTATCCACCTGGGGACCCTCTGTGTACCCGTGGGCTGCCTCACCTTCAAGAGTAGTGAGAGCGGACGAGCTAGGAGGTCGATTCCGGGTTGTAAAATGTGCCCTCCACGACCTCGTCAGCTCGTCATGCACCTCTGGGAAGAAAGGCAATGGGGGTGGGAGGGAGTGGCTGAGAGCGTCGCCCTGACCCAAGGTACCAATCGTCAAGCCATGAATGCTGTGGGGAGGACGGAGGGTTCCAGTACAACCTGATGCTAACAGCAGCCCGGGAAAGCATGTCAGCCATCTGCACTTCAGCCTCAGACTAGGTGGGCTGACCTGAAGGTGGCAGCCCAGTTGAGTCTTCTGCGTCAGATGCCTGAATGCTCTCTGATACAGCGGCAATGTCATCATCCAACTTAGGGGACCCAAGGGATAATGCAGGCTGGCCGTGAGGTGAGCCGCACTCACCTCAAGTCTGGATGGAAGCAAGCGTGCGTGCTGGGGGGCGGGTGGTTCGTGGGGACATACCCGGCCAAACCGAGCCCGCTGTCATCCCCAAATTGCCTCCATCAGCAGCCGGGTCATCCTCAATCCTGTGGGAAGAAGGAGCGACCGCAACCTTGCCATGGTCATATTCTCGCAGTGAGTACAGTCATAGATGCTGCCCAGGCACACGAGACAGCATCTATGACCGTCAGATTTGGAGAGATATCGACTGCATCCAGGAACTACACAGAGGCAGAAGGGCATCTTTAAGAAGACGCGTTCTGAAATGGACGTTCAACGCCTGCTGTGTATTGCTCTTTTGTGAGTGAAAATATACTCTTTTAGAGGGGAAAATACTTCTCTTTTAGAGGTATACACTCTTTTAACAAAAGCGCTGTCGAAGCGCCCAGGGGCGTGGACTGCACAGCTTGCAGAGAGGGAGAAAGCCGCTGGTAATGCGCCGTAGATGCAACAGCAATGCTCTGCTTGTAGAGGTGAGTGGAACAATAGTGAGCACAACTGCTCGGCTCTGAAGAAAATATGACTGACAGCCGCACGTCCGCTTCCCTTTATATCCCTTATATATATATATATATCCCTGCAAATTTGGTCTGCCAATTTCTCATTGGCCTTTTCTCAATTCCAGATGTACACGAGGCTCTCAAGAAAAACAAAAGAAAAACCCCTTGTGTCACTACAGTCGACACAACGTCGAGTGAGTGACAGAAGGGGAACTTGTGTTACGCAAGGCGAGGAGCAAAGGAAGGCTTTCTTGGAAGAACCACAATATTTTCTTGTTCCCAGACTTTGCAAATTCGACAAGAGAGAAATGTGATAGTTTAACCCTCTGGGTTCTGAGGGTGTTTTGGGCCCTGGAGAAGTTTTGACACACCTTGATATTTGTGCTTTTTTCAGTTGCTTAAAAACATATGAATGGCTAAAGTCTGATAACACTGTATTCAGCACAAACTGGGCTACAATAATATCTGAGCAACATGTGTGTACATGTTTGTATTTTTGAGAAAATAATGTTTATGCGTGGTTTTTGAAAAAACTAACATTTTAAGACACTGAAATAAGGCCATGTAACACATACTAAACATTTGTCCACAAGACTTTTGAGAACTGGATCTTGTAGCCTAGAGTTTTTCTACAAAATGGTGTGAAAACCATCCTGATCACTCATTCATACAAAACAATATAGTAATTAAACTTTTGTAAGACAATTTTAGTACTGAAAGGTAATATGCGAGGAGGTGAGAACTATCACAAATATTTATGTGATTCACACCTGAGGACACAAAGTCCCCTCCTCTGGGCCCATCAGTGAGGAATGTGACAAAGAGAATGAATGTGAAGACACTTAATGATCAAAATCAAGTTTTAAGTTAAAAGAATTAATCTGACTATACATTTTCTTTACATAAAGACTTTACTTATTTTTAGACCTACACTACCGTTAAAAGAAGTCTCTTCTGCTCACCAAGACTGAATTTATTTGATCCAAAATACAGTAAAAACATTGTGTGAACTCATTTTTGTGTGAACAGCATCATTACTGCAGTCTTCAGTTTCACATGATCATTCAGAAATCATTATAAGGTAGTGATTTTCTAATATGGGCATATTTAAAGTGCATTTTACTCATTTAACCTGAACACTGTTAGGAATTCCTTGTCTTGTTTCACTGTTGCCCTCTGTCTGCCATTTTTGTCACTTTTGCATTCCATAGTTTTCACTTTTGTCCCTTGTTTAGCTCCACTGTCTCACTTGTCATTGTTTAGAACTACACTTCCCAGAATCCACCTGCCATCATCACTGCCATTTTGTTCATTGTTTTCACCTGTGTCTCATTCTGTCATTACTCACTGTGTATTTAAGCTCTGCTTTTTGTTCACTCCTTGTCGTTCGTTGAATGTTGTTAGCCTGGTGTGTGTTCCCTGCCTGTGTTTTCTAGTTTTATGTTTATTTCCCCATTGAGGGTTTTCCTTTGTGTTTTTTCTTGCTTGTTTACTTAATAAAGTTGAACTGCGATTGGATCCGCGATCTCCTCGTCTGCTTCGCTGCCTCCATTCAGTAACAGAACGAACGACCAAACATGGATCCAGCGGTTCGAAGCGAGCTGTCAGCTGCTCAGCCTTAGTCAGGGAAATCGTCCGGTGGAGGACCACATCCGCGATTTCCTCGCGATTGCGAAGTGCCACCGAATTCCCTGACTCCGACCTGGTGGGGTTTTTCCGGCGAGCCTGAACAGTGCGCTCAAGGAGCGGTTGCCACAGGCAACGCTGGCTGGACGCTCCACGCGTTCGTGGAGGAGACTCTGCTGGCCTGCAGTTCACCGTTTACTGTGGGCGTCATCGAGGAGAACCCTGCCACTCCTCCCACAGTGGTAACTCTCCCTTCGCCCGTGGTTCGTCCCTTCACGCCTACCACGGCCAACGAGCCAGCGTTGCCAGCTTCGTCCGCCCGGCGGAGGAGGAGAAGAGGAAAGGCTTCTGCTCCCCAGTCTCCGCCTGCCACGGTCAGCGAGCCAGAGCCCACGCCTGCCCCGGTCTGCGAGCCAGAGCCCTCGTCAGCTACGGTCAGCAAGCCAGAGCCCTCGCCTGCCCCGGTCTGCGAGCCAGAGCCCTCGCCTGCCCTGGTCTGCGAGCCAGAGCCCTCGCCTTCCCCGTCTGCGAGCCAGAGCCCTCGTCAGCTGTCCGTACCTGTCGCCTCAGAAGTCAGTGAGCCAGTGCATACCACAGTCAGTGAGCCAGTGCCTGTCACCTCAGAGGTCAGTGAGCCAGTGCCTGTCACCTCAGAGGTCAGTGAGCCAGTGCCTGTCGCCTTGGTCGTCCCTGAGCCAGCGCCTGTAGCCTCGACCGTCCCTGAGCCAGCGCCTGTAGCCTCGACCGTCCCTGAGCCAGCGCCTGTAGCCTCGACCGTCCCTGAGCCAGCGCCTGTAGCCTCGACCGTCCCTGAGCCAGCGCCTGTAGGCTCGACCGTCCCTGAGCCAGCGCCAATAGCCTGGACTGTCCAAAAGCCAGCGCCAATGGTCATGCCCGTCCTAGAGCCTGCGCCCCTCGAGCCTCCCGAGCTTCCCAGAGCTCCGCCCTCTGAGCTTCCAGAGCTCCGCCTCCCGAGCTTTCCAGAGCTCCGCCTTCCGAGCCTCCCGAGCTTTCCAGAGCTCCGCCTTCCGAGCCTCCCGAGCTTTCCAGAGCTCCGCCTCCCGAGCTTTCCAGAGCTCCGCCTCCCGAGCTTTCCAGAGCTCCGCCTCCCAAGCTTTCCAGAGCTCCGCCTCCCGAGCCTCCCAGGGCTCTGCCTCTCAAGCCTCCCAGGGCTCCGCCTCTCAAGCCTCTCGAGCCTCCCAGGGCTCCGCCTCTCGAGTCTTCCAGGGCTCCTCTTGAGCCTTCCAGGGCTCCGCCTCTCAAGTCTCCCGAGCCTCCCAGGGCTCCGCCTCTCAAGTCTCCCGAGCCTCCCAGGGCTCCTCTCGAACCTCTCAGTGCTCCGCCTCTCAAGTCTCTTGAGCCTCCAAGGGCTCCACCCCTCAAGTCTCTTGAGCCTCCCAGGGCTCCACCCCTCAAGTCTCTTGAGCCTCCCAGGGCTCCACCCCTCAAGTCTCTTGAGCCTCCCAGGGCTCCACCCCTCAAGTCTCTTGAGCCTCCCAGGGCTCCGCCTCTCAAGCCTCTCGAGCCTTCCAGGGCTCCGCCTCTCAAGTCTCCCGAGCCACCCAGGGCTCCTCCTCCCAAGCCTCCTAGGGCTCCGCCTCCCAGGGCTCCATCTCTCAAGTCACTCGAGCCTGCCAGGGCTCCTCCTCCCGAGATTCCCAGGGCTCCGCCTCTCGAGCCTCCCTCTGCTCTGCCTCCTCAGCCTCCCACGGCTCTGCCCCCTGAGCCTCCTGAGCTTTCCTTGGTTCCTCCTCCCTCGGCTCTGCATCCTGAGCCTCCCACGGCTCCGCCCCATGAGGCCTCTGAGCCTCCCTCAGCTCTGCCTCCAGAGCCTCCTGCGGCTCTGCCTCCAGAGCCTCCTACGGCTTCACCGCCAGAGCCTTCCAGGTCACCGCCTTTGTGGCCTCCTCCCAGGCCTCCTGACCCTGTTCCCGTCCTGTGGACTTCCCCCAGGCCTCCTGACCCGGTCCCTGTCCTGCGGCCTCCTCCCAGGCCTCCTGACCCAGTGCCTGTCCTGTGGCCTCCTCCCAGGCCTCCTGACCCTGTTCCCGTCCTGTGGCCTCTTCCAAGGCCCCCTGACCCAGTCCCTGTCCTGTGGCCTCCTCCCAGGCCTCCTGACCCTGTTCCCGTCCTGTGGCCTCCTCCCAGGCCCCCAGACCCAGTCCCTGTCCTGTGGCCTCCTCCCAGGCCTCCTGACCCAGTCCCTGTCCAGTGGCCTCCTCCCAGGTTCCCCAAACCTGTCCTTGCCCGGTGGCCAGCTCCCTGACCACCTGAACTTGTCCTTGCCCTTTGTGCCCCCTTGGACTTCCTGCCTGCCATCTGTGCCCCCTTGGACTTCCTGTCGTTGCCCTTTGTGCCCCCTTGAACTTCCTGCCTGCCATCTGTGCCCCCTTGGGCTTCCTGCCTGCCATCTGTGACCCCTTGGACTTCCTGCCTGCCCTTTGTGCCCCCCTTGGACTTCCTGCCTGCCCTTTGTGCCCCCTTGGACTTCCTGTCTACCCTTCGTTGCCCCCTGGACTGCCTGTCTGCCCGTCGTTGCCCCCCTTGGTCTGCCTGCCCACCACAAGCCCCCCCCCAGTCAATGGACATTTTTTGTTTTATGTTGATCGTCTGGAATCCGATCCTTGAAGGGGGGCTATGTTAGGAATTCCTTGTCTTGTTTCACTGTTGCCCTCTGTCTGCCATTTGTGTCACCTTTGCATTCCATAGTTTTCACTTTTGTCCCTTGTTTAGCTCCACTGTCTCACTTGTCATTGTTTAGAACTACACTTCCCAGAATCCACCTGCCATCATCACTGCCATTTCGTTCATTGTTTTCACCTGTGTCTCATTCTGTCATCACTCACTGTGTATTTAAGCCCTGCTTTTTGTTCACTCCTTGTCGTTCGTTGAATGTTGTTAGCCTGGTGTGTGTTCCCTGCCTGTGTTTTCTAGTTTTATGTTTATTTCCCCATTGAGGGTTTTCCTTTGTGTTTTTTCTTGCTTGTTTACTTCATAAAGTTGAACTGCGATTGGATCCGCATCTCCTCATCTGCTTCGCTGCCTCCATTCGTAACAAACACATATTTGCAAGCACAAGCTTTGTTGATGATAATGAAGCAGCATAAACACTAGTTAAAATAGTCTAAACATTCATATTATTTTTATATCATATTACATATAATATTTATATCATACAGCATACAATTTAAATACCTGCTTTAGCTGAAACAGTATTTAAATGTAACTAAAACTTGCTTATTATGAGTCATATTTCAAATTTCAATACTCTGAATCCTGGCTGGCAAGTCTGGATACAGTCCCACTCGTAAAATATGTACATGTTTATATAAAATAGCATGAAAACTAATGAAAACTAAATGACTTACTCCTCCGAAATTGTATCCTCGTCTGGATCAAGTCTCTCTTCAAAATACAAACATTCATCGGAGTCCCTCTCTTCTTCTGAGGAAAATGTTAACTCTTCAACACTATCCAGGAGTTTTCTCAATTGTGTATCGTGCTATCTTTCAAACGTGCAGAAAAGTCAATTACTTTGTTTTCACGGCACACTTGGGTGCGTTTATCATTTGATTTGATCGTCTCACCACATTAGCGTATGAATAGTGCGCTCTGCTGGTAGGTGTGATCACGTTAGTAGTAATTAGCTGAGCCAGGAGAAACTGTACATCGCTTAGTTTCATACAGATTACATTGCAGGAGAATATTTGTTTTAAATTCAAATTTTTTTATTTAAAAGTAGACATTTTAAGCTCTCTTTAGACATATGTTTCATGTTTGTGTGATAAGTATTCGTGGAGTTTCAGTTAATTTTTGTGACGTGTTTCAGATATATGCTCGCGAACCCAGAGACTGCTGACAGTTCACCCTTTTTATTTTCTTTATTTTACAAAAGCACAAGGTTTTGTTGTTATTGTGAATGTAAACAAATAAATAGTCTCTTTATAGTCTCTAATGATGTCTTAAACTTATCCGTATGCCCCAAAATGATGGAGAATTTTATGTTTTTTCCGCTGTAATGCCAAAAAAATCCAGCAGGATGTGCTGGTGTGTCCGTCGACCCCAGAGGGTTAAAGGAATGCAAGAAACTCTTACATCAACGGAAGTTTGCTTTTACACTGATGTTCCTGGCCAAATTGAGAAATGATGCTAAGGATGGCCTCAAAGTATTTACATGTTCCCCACAAGCATTGTCCTTCATAAAGTCAATGGAATGACTAAGTCATGGTGTGATTCTCACGTTGCAGCCAAGTGAGCTTGACTCACTGAACATTCACTTGACTGTCCGAGGAAACTGCCTTTTTTGTTTCTTTTAGTGTTGGTTCTGCCTAGCGGCTGGAGTTTGTTTTGTAATAAACACTCCTTTGGGTCAGTGTTGTGGATTAATCTGCTTGTTCTTTGTGCTTGTGCCTTCTATTGGCTGGAGATCATTTTGTCCAATACTATTTGCAGGACATAAGAAGGATTAGGTCATTTGTTGCACTCATGTAACTGCCGGCTCACTGAACATTCGCTTGAATGTCCGAGGGAACTTAACAGCCTTTTATTTTGTGTGTGTGAGAGTGTGTGTACTTGTTCTGCTAGGCAGCTGTAGTTTGTTTTGTGGTGGAACACACATTCATGAAAGTGATGTGTGTGAATCTACATGTTCTTTGTGTTTATTCTGCCTCTTGGCTGGAGTTTGTTTTATAGATTTTCATCTGTTATGTAATTCTGTCTCACAAAATCTGTATAGAAATACCAGACTTGAGCAATCTGATGGCAAAGTTGTTCTTGTAGGCATACACATGAGTTTAGAGGGATGGATGCCAGATGGCGTTGGTGTGTGCAGGATTAATGCACACGTTTTTCTTTTTCTGTTTGTTTGGTTCTGGGGGAAGTTCAGGGTTTGATTAATGCACTAATGTTAGAATGTGGTCTGTATAATTTAGTTTTTGACACACAATCCATTTTGACAAATGCTAATATGAGCAGATTGTCTCTCTCTATGTGGAATGTGAATGGGTTGGGGCACCCCATAAAAAGAAGGAGGTTATTTATTTTCTTAAAGAAAGAAATATGACATAGTGTTTCTTTAAAAAATGCATCTTTGCCCGAAGAAAGCTGCAAAAGTTGGGAAGATATGGGATGGACATATTTTCTTTAGTGCTGGCTCAAGAGCAGGGGAGTCATTGCATTGGTTCCTAGAAGTAAACATCTACAATTCAAATGTCTCATACATATTAAAGATAAATTAGGAAGAGTCATTATTGTTTCAGCAGAAATTCAGGGGCAAAGGTTGATTTTGGCTAATATTTAAGGGATATTGAAAGCAGCTGGCACCCTTTATGATATAATATTGGGAGGAGACTTTAGTCTTTTGATGGACATAGTGACGAAAAAGTGTGTAAGCCCCCTGAGTATGTGTAAAAACCTTTTAGTCTCAGATCACACCCTGGTGTGTTTAGAGGTGTTGCCACCTATAGAGAAAAGAAATCATATAGTTGGCACTTTAATGTATTCCTTTTGCAAAATTCAGATTTTCAACAAATGTTACAGGCTGAACATTTGTAATTTATGTGTTTACGCTTGTACCTGTGTAACAGCTTCTTCTTCCTTCTTCCCCCAAGCCATCAGACTCCTGAATACTCAGTGGCTGGACTGACAAACACAAATACCTGTACACCAGCCGACTTGTGCAAATTTCCAGAGTTGCACTTTAATTCATTTTCACTTATACCTGGCTGCTACCTCAATAACTGCTTTGTCCATAGAACACTATTTCATGTTTGTATTATGTTTACATTTTAGAAAATGTCATCTTTTTGCACTACTCGATTACAAATGTGTACTGGTCGCCGCTGCACTGTCTCTTACTGTGCTTATTGTCTTGTTCCTTTTAGTAATTTATTGTACTGTCCCGTACTTTTTTGCACACGTTTGCATGTGCACTTTATGTAGAAATCTTATTTAGTCTGTGTAGTCTCATGTGGTTCTGTGTTTGTCCTATGTAGTTTTATGTAGTACCATGGTCCTGGAGGAACGTTGTCTCATTTAGCTGTGTACTGTACTAACTGTATATGGTTGAACGACAATAAAAACCACTTGACTTGACTTGAAATCAATGTTTATATGGAGACCAACTGGTGCTCAGTATCCTCTGTAGGCATATCTTGGGAGACACTTAAGGTGGTTCTTAGGGGTCGGATCATACAGTGTGCCTCATTCATCAAAAAAAATCCAAAGCACGAGATCTCGTGGAGTTGGAATGGAATATTAAAAGTGCTGAGGCAGAACTTAAGCACCAAATGTCACCTGTGTTTGATATGGTAGAATTAGAGACACCCGGTAGAGGGGATACAAACAAATGGATTCATTTCAGATTATTTTACTCTAGATAGCTTTCCACATTAATGTTCTGTCTTGCCCTGGATCCATTAGCAGCCGCGATAAGAAAGGAGAATGATTTTCCAGGGGTGATGGCTGGAGGTATGGCACATAATCTTCTACTTTACGCAGATGATATTTTATCATTCATCTCTGCCCCTACTTGATCTATGCCTTGTCTCCACAGAATTATTAATTCCTTTTCTAAGAGTCAATTGGTCTAAATCCGAAGCTCTGACAGCATACTACCAGATAACAGCTTTTCAGCTGGGCACCTTCCAGTGGCCCAAAAAGTGTTTGGGTATTGTATTCCCAGCAAATTTGTCTGATTTAATAAAAAGGTTTGAGTGATATGGGCAGGTGGGTTTCTTTACATTTATTTATTGGGAAGGTTAATGTTATTAAAATGAATTGTATTCCAAAATTCATCTACCTGCTACAGTCTCTCCCTGTAGATGTCCCCCTCTCTGATTGATTTGAATGTTGCCTCGAGCTTATGGCTGAACCAAATTATGTATTAATAATTCCCCTTTCTGCTGGTCAGAGTGGATTGTGAGGGGGGTTACTACACTCAGTGACCTATATGAGAGTGGAGTGTTGAGATCCTTATAATGGGGGTTAATGTTGATTCTGTGTATATATGTTTTGTTTATCAATTTTCAAATATGTGAATCAATAAACATTTTAGAGGTAGGGTCAGCAGGGCTCATTTTAACTAGTGACCAGTGAGATGTCCTGGACCTTGTCAATCTTGTCCTGTTTTCCTGCATCCACAGAAGACTGTGAAAAAGGGACTTTAATATTATGAAACAGGTGAAAAGTGATTGGTTGTCAAACTTGAAGTCTGATACCTTAGCAGACCTTATTATAGAGCAGCTCTTGTCACCAGAAATCAGGAAGTATGACCCCCACCAATGCAGTGACACCGTGGCACCAAGAGAATGTTTGGAGAAGGAGTCGGATGGATGGCCAAGAGAACAAAAGTGAAGTAATTACTGTTCTTGAATAATCTGAATAATTTGGAAAAATCTGCAAAACAACAAATTTTAATTGCTTGTTGGTTTACACTGCATGCGTCATTATTAGGCAAGTGAGTATTCTGATCTTATCATTATTTCCAAGCACATTTTCCAACTCCAAACCATATAAACTTGAATGCTTATTGGAATAAATCATATTCAGGTGGTATGTATTTGAGTAATGAGGGAGGGTTTGGCGAAAGTGACTAACACCTTATAACAAGGGGTGCATAATTATTAGGCAGCTTCATTACCTAAGGTAAAATGGGCCAAAAAAGTGATTTAACTGACACTGAAAAGTCAAATATTGTAAAATGCCTTTCAGACGGCTGCAACACTCTTGAAATAGCTAAACTATTGAGGCGTGACCATCGGAAACTCATACGTTATGTTGTGAATAGTCAACTGGGGTGCAAAAAACACATGGAGAAGAAAAGGCACATATTAACTGGAAAAGACTTGAGAAGCTACCAGGAACCCATTATCCTCCAATGCTACCATATTTCAGAACTGCAACCTACCTGGTGTGTCCAGAAATTCAAGATGCCAAGAGCTCAGGGACATGGCCAAGGTCAAGAAGGCTGAATCACGACCACCACTGAATATATTCACAAGTTGAAGCGTCAAGATTGGGCAAAGAAACACATGAAGACAGATTTTTCAAAGGTTTTATGGACAGATGAAATGAGAGTGACTCTTGATGGATCAGATGGATGGGTCAGTGGCTGGATCTTTAATGGACACAGGGCACCACTTCGTGCCAGCAAGGTGGAGGAGGAGTACTGGTGTGAGCTGCTATCATTAAGGATGAGGTAGTTGGACCTTTTCGAGTTGAAGATCGACTGATACTCAACTCTCAAACCTACTGCCAGTTTCTGGAAAGTACTTTCTTCAAGCAGTGGTACAGGAAGAAGTCATCAGCTATCAAGAAGGTCATGATCTTTATGCAGGACAATGCTCCATCACATGCATCCAAGTACTC
Organism: Xyrauchen texanus; assembly: GCF_025860055.1. Classification (NCBI taxonomy): domain Eukaryota; kingdom Metazoa; phylum Chordata; class Actinopteri; order Cypriniformes; family Catostomidae; genus Xyrauchen; species Xyrauchen texanus. The sequence goes on along the minus strand of NC_068313.1, from coordinate 3,759,353 downwards.
CACTGTTGGCTAGCCAGCAAGGGCCTCAAAGATGCCCAAATAATGACTTGGCCCCCTTCCTCACCTGACATAATCCTAATGAGAATTTGTGAGCCCTCCTCAAAAGTGAGATTTACAGTGAGGGAAGACAATACACCTCTTTCAAACAGCATTTGGGGGACTGTGGTTGCTGCTTCAGCAAAAGTTGATCGTGAACAGATCATGAAACTGACAGACTCCATGGATGGAAGGCTCATGGCAGTTATTGAAAAGAAGGGTGGCTATATTGGTCACTGAATATTTTTGAAAGGCCACAAATTTTATTTAATTGTAATTTTGTTTTACTTATTTGTTGCGCCTACTCTAAAAACTTAGAATAAATAATTGTGCACACTTATTTATTCCCCTGAGAAATAACTTTTTCTTTGTTAAACATTCAGGTTTTAGGATCAATAACATTTTGGATTGACTGAGAGCATTGTGTTTGTTCAACAATAAAATTAATCCTGAGAAATACAATTTGCCTAATAACTGGAAACGTGGTGTTTATTGTTCCCCTTCTGTCGCTCTCTCCACGTTGTGTCAGAGAAGCGACACTAGGGGTCTCTCGTGAGCGCCGATATTCACCTCTGGACTATGAAAAAAGGCCAATGAGAGTTGGCAACCAGTATTTGCATGTCCCGCCTCGGACATACGGGTATTTAAGCGCGCAAATACGGGAGTTCATTCAGAAAATTTGTTCGGAGCCGATGGTCGTGTCTGCAACTGCTGCGTGTACACACCGAGTTCCTGTTATCCCTCTGCTGCATGCTGTTGGATTCTACGGTGCACAACAGCGGATTTCTCCTGTTTGCACGGCTGTGCATTCCTGCCCCTGGGCGCATCGACAGTGCAGATTCAAAAACTTTCACAAGTTTTTTCCCTAAAAGAGTGATTTTATTTAAAAGAGTAATTTCCTCTAAAAGAGCAAAACACAGCGGCGTTGAACGTCCTTTTAAGGACGCGTCTTTATAAAGATGCCCTTCCGCCCCTGTGTTGTTTCTGGATGCGGTAGAGTGCTCTCCGCTTCCGACGGCCACAGGCGCTGTCTCATGTGTCTGGGTAGCGATCACACCGAGGCTGCGTTTGTGGATGGTTCATGTTCTCACTGCGAGAACATGACCATGACAACGTTGAGGTCGCGGCTTGCTTACAACCGTGAGCAAGCCACTCCAGCCGCCCCCCATGTTGCTCCTTCTTCCCACGGGATTGAGGACGATGCGGCTGGCGATGGAGGCGATTTGGGGATGGCAGCGGGTGCAGCTCCGCCGGGTATGCCCCCTCGGACCACCCGCACCCCGACACGCTCGTTGATTCCCGTCCGTGCTCGAGGCAGTGGTGACTCGTCTCACAGCCAGTCTGCCGACCCTCTTGCGATGGAAGCAGATGAGCTCGCCGCGGCATCGGAGGGCGTGTTATCTGATGCTGAGGACTCACCTGGGCTGCCGCTTTCAGGCCTGCATGCCCAGGCTGAGGCTGACGCACAGATGACTGACATGCTTTCCCAGGCAGCCAACAGCGTGGGCTTGGATTGGAACCCTCCATCCTCCCCACAACCATCACGGCTGGACGACTGGTTCCTGGGGTCTGGGCGCCGCTCACAGCCTTGCCCCCCCGGTCCCGTTTTTCCCGGAAGTGCATGACGAGCTGATGTCTTCGTGGAGAGCACCCCTCTCCACTCGTCGCATCGCCACAGGCTCGTCTGCCCTCGCCACCCTCGACGGCGGAGCGCGCCATGGGTACGAGGCGATTCCCCAGGTGGATAGGGCGGTTGCGATCCATCTATGCCCCGTTACCCTTACCACCTGGCGAGGTCGCCCCGTACTCCCTTCCCGGACCTGTAGAGCAACCTCCTCGCTGACAGCGAAGGCCTACAGCGCCACCGGACGCGCCGCTTCGCCCTGCATGCCATGGCTCTCCTGCAGGTCCACCAAGCCAAGGCACTACGCGACATGCACGGGGGTGGCCCTGATCCCGACACGCTGCAGGAACTGCGCTCAGCGACCGACCTCGCCCTGAGAGCGACGAAGGTCACAGCACAAGCGCTCGGGCAGGCGATGGCCACGCTAGTGGTCCAGGAATGTCAACTGTGGCTGAACATGGTCGAGATGCGTGAAGCCGACAAGACTCACTTCCTCAACGCCCCTGTCTCCCAGTTCGGCCTCTTCGGCGAAACCGTCGAGGACTTTGCCCAGCAGTTCTCCACGGTGAAGAAGCAGACAGAGGCCATCTCTCACATCATGCCTCGCCGCAAGCCTGCCGCCACGGCCCATGCCCCGTCTGCTCGCCGAGGGCGGGAAGCGCATGCCCCCTCTCTCACGGACCCCCTCGAGGACCCAGAAGGCTCCCAGGCGCTGCTGAGACGTTAGCTCCGGAGGTGGTAAGACCGCTCCGTCCCCCGGTGGAGGGCCTGGAGGAGAATCCTTTGTTTTTTAATTTGCCGCACCCCCTAACACGGGCTGCGGTACCCAAATTCTCAATAAAAGAGCTATTTCCTTTGTCTCTGGGGCACATGGCCCGCAAATGCCGTTCTCACGGCACTCTGCTTTTCAGGCCTCAACAGTCCCGGCTCCATGGACGCGGTGTCCCCGCCTTCAGCGCCACGACTGTTCCCCGGCCGGCCGGTTCAGACGAGTCCAGAGGACGCCAACATCAGACCTCCTCCTCAGTCACGAACCCGCCCCCCACCGGGTGCGCGGAGCAAGGTAAGTGCTTTGAGTTTATTCTCAGCACCAGAGCCTCGGGACGCCACGTTGCCTCCTGATGCCGCGTTACCTGTTCCGCACCGCTCGCGAAGCCCGCCCGGTACGCCCAAAAACCCGTCCCCTTGGTGCCCCTAGCACGGAGTTTAGAGGTGTGGCTTTCACTGCCCAACCCGTCACGCTGGCTGCACCGGACCATTCGACATGGTTACGCAATTCAGTTTGCCAGGTCTCCGCCCCCCTTCGTGGGCGTACATTTTTCCGCAGTACACGGCCAACATGCCCACTCCCTGCGCGAAGAAATCACCTCCCTTCTATTAAAGGACGCGATAGAGCCTGTCCCTCCAACCGAAACGAAGAAGGGTTTCTACAGCCCTTACTTCGTTGTACCCAAGAAAGGCGGCAGCTTACGACCGATCTTGGACCTGCGAGTTTTCAATCGGACGTTGTCCAAACTCCCATTCAAAATGCTCACCCAGAAACAAATTCTATCTGGTGTCCGGCATCTAGATTGGTTCGCAGCGGTAGACCTGAAGGACGCGTACTTCCACGTCTCAATTCGCCCTCGACATCGACCCTTCCTAAGGTTCGCGTTCGACGGCCAGGCGTATCAGTACAAAGTCCTCCCCTTCGGCCTGTCTCTGTCCCCTCGCGTCTTCACGAAAGTCGCAGAGGCAGCTCTTGCCCCGCTCCGAGAAGCCGGCATACGCATACTCAATTACCTCAACGACTGGCTCATACTGGCCCACTCCCGAGAGTTACTATGCGCACACAGAGACCAGGTGCTCAGCCACCTCAGCTGTTTGGGGTTTCAGGTCAACTGGGAAAACAGCAAGCTCTCCCCGGTCCAGAGCATCTCTTTTCTTGGTCTGGAGTTAGACTCAGTCCCAATGACAGCACGTCTCTCCAACGAGCGTGCTCAGTCAGTGCTGAAATGCCTCGCTTCCTTCAAGCCAGGCGCCATGGTCCCGCTAAAACGTTTCCAACAGCTCCTGGGGCATATGGCATCCTCCGCGGCGGCCGCGGCACTGGGGTTGATGCATATGAGACCACTTCAGCACTGGCTCCGGACTCGAGTCCTGAGACGAGCATGGCACCGCGGCACGCACAACATAAAAGTTACCTCTGCCTGCCGCCAAACCTTCAAACCCTGGACAGACCTCTGCTTCCTAAGGGCAGGTGTACCCTTGCAGCAGGTGTCCCGACGCGTTCTGGTCACAACCGCGCCTCCAAATTGGGTTGGGGCGCCGTATGCGACGGGCACGCAGCCACAGGCCGGTGGAACCGAGGCTCGCTGCGCTGGCACATCAACTGCCTAGAGCTGCTGGCTGTTTTTCTGGCCCTGCTGAAGTTTCTCCCATTAATTCGGAACAAACACGTCCTAGTCAGGACAGACAGCACCACGGTCGTAGCCTACATAAACCGCCAAGGCGGAGTAAGCTCCCTCCACATGTCACAGCTCGCCCGTCGTCTCCTCCTTTGGAGTCAGCAGCGACTCAAGTCACTGCGCGCCACTCACATCCCTGGCAACCTCAATGTGATAGCGGACACGCTGTCAAGACAAAGCTTGCCTGGCGGAGAGTGGAGGCTCCACCCCCAGTCGGTCCAGCTGATTTGGGACCGGTTCGGCAAGGCTCAGGTAGATCTGTTTGCCTCCCAAGAAACCTCCCACTGCCTGCTCTGGTATGCCCGGACAGAGGCTCCCCTCGGGGCAGACACGTTGGCACACAGCTGGCCTGCAGGGCTGCGCAAGTACGCATTCCCCCCAGTGAGCCTTCTTGCACAGGTGCTATGCAAGGTCAGGGAGGACAAGGAGCAAGTCATTCTGGTAGCCCCTTACTGAACTACCCGGACTTGGTTTTCGGACCTCACGCTCCTCACGACAGCCCCTCCCTGGCGAATTCCCCTGAGGAAGGACCTTCTTTCTCAGGGACGGGGCACGCTCTGGCACCCGCACCCAGACCTCTGGAACCTCCACGCCTGGCCCTTGGACCGGGATCGCGGAAGATCTAGCCGACCTACCACCGACCGTCATAGATACAATCAATCAAGCCAGAGCCCCTCTACCAGGCATCTCTATGCTCTAAAGTGGCGTCTGTTCGCGGACTGGTGTTCTTCCCGAGCCGAAGACCGCAGAAGTGCGCAGTTAGGTCAGTGCTCGTGTTTCTTCAGGAGAGGCAGGAGAGGAGGCTGTCCCCTCCACCCTCAAGGTGTATGTCACCGCTATCACGCCCACCACGACCACGGTAGACGGCAAGTCTCTTGGTAAGCCACGACTTAATCGTCAGGTTCCTAAAAGGTGTCCGGAGGATAACTCCTCCCGGCCTAACCTGTTCCCCTCCTGGGATCTCTCGGTCGTCCCTACGGGACTCCAGAGACCCCCCTTCGAGCCGCTTGACTCAGCTGGACTCAGGGCCCTCTCTCTCAAGACTGCCCTGCTGATCGCGCTCGCTTCCATCAAGAGGGTCGGGGACCTGCATGCGTTCTCTGTTAGGGACGCTTGCCTGGACTTTGGTCCGGCAGATACTTTCGTGATCCTAAGACCGCGACCGGGCTATGTGCCCAAGGTTCCTACCACGCCCTTCAGGGATCAGGTGGTGAACCTGCAAGCGCTGCCCCGGGAGGAGGCAGACCCAGTCCTTTCACTGCTGTGTCCAGTACGTGCTTTACGTATTTATCTGGACCGCACACAGAGCACCAGACGCTCTGAGCAGCTCTTCGTCTGCTTTGGGGGACAGCAAAAAGGGAACGCTGTCTCCAAGCAGAGACTCGCCCACTGGGTTGTCGATGCCATTTCCCTGGCTTATCACACCCAGGCCCCCCTGCGGGTCCGAGCTCACTCCACCAGGAGTGTTGCGTCCTCATGGGCACTGGCTAGGGGCACTGCCCTTCTGGGTTCTGTCCCCTCTGGCGAGCTGACTCCCGTGTTTCCCTTAGGCAGTCATGGCTGCCTCGGTTGCCGTGCTGTATGTTCCCCCCTCTATGAGGCTGGATCCACCACCGCACCGACTTTTCCACAAAGGCCCTAAGTAGGCCTCTGATGGTTTTGCCACTTAAACTTGCCTCCCCTCTCGGGTAGGCGTGGCCTCCGCAGGGTCTTCTCCGCCCTGAATAAGGGCTAAGACCCCCTTCCCTCAATGCGTGTAAGGGCCCCGGCCTTAGTTGCTCTATGCGAGAAACATAGAGAGAAAAGAGGCCCGGCCAGGCTTGGCCCGTTCCCAGGTTGGCGGCCAGCACCTTGTTCCCCCCTCCTGGGTAACAATAAGGAATCCTGATGGCTTAAATGGGGCATTGGGGAAGGGTACGTGCAGCCTGATACAGTTGGTCATCCTGCACGTAAGAATACCTGCTCACTCCTGTATCAGCAGTTCACGTACACGGCTCAGCGCATGGCACTTTTATAAGTGGACCCCTAGTGTCGCTTCTCTGACACAACGTGGAGAGAGCGACAGAAGGGGAACGTCTAGGTTATGTATGTAACCCCTGTTCCCCGATGCAGGGAACGAGACGTTGTGTCTCCCCTGCCACGTCGCTGAGCCGAGCCACTGTTGTGGCCGGACCATTTCCGGCTCCTCAGAAAAATCCTGAATGAACTCCCATATTTGCGCCACTTAAATATGCAAACATGCAAATACTGGGCGGGACATGCAAATACTGGTTGCCAACTCTCATTGGCCTTTTTTCATAGTCCAGAGGTGAATATCGGCACTCAAGAGAGACCCCTAGTGTCGCTTCTCTGACACAACGTCTCGTTCCCTCCATCGGGGAACGGGGGTTACATACGTAACCTAGACGATTTGTTTCGCCCTCTTGTGGACATAGTATCAAATTTCTAGTTGATTTTTCCCTCTACATGAAATAATGTCTTGAATTTTTGTATGATTTCAGTGCAAAATTTTTATTTAATTTATTAGCCCTGTTGCAGCTCTACTTATTTGAAGCATATTTCACTCCTGAATACTTTCAAAATTTTAACCAAAACACTGGTATTTTTTATGCATGTATGATTCATATTGTGTTAATTTAGTGAAAAACAGTGTAGAAAACATGCTGTGATTATTTTTACTGTATTCAACGTTACATTAAGCATTTCTAATCTATTATACAATAGTAGCTGTTTGGTTTAATCTATATGATTGTTACAATGTCTAAGGAAGTACAAATTTACGACTTTCAGAGCAAATACATATATTGAGAAATGTGATCATATATTTATATTTATAGAGTATGTATCACCCAGCTGACTTAACAAATCTTCTTGCTTTTCAAACTCTCCCCTCCAACCACTAAGCTCCATTCGGGTATGCAGCACCTACTTTATATGATCCAATCAGTTGCTGATGGATAAAATCAAGTCTGGCCCAACATTTTTGTAGCACTGAATTTCTTTATATCGCTTGATATTAGGGGAGTGCATGAGTACTTGAGTACCCAGAAGTGAATAACATGTATTATCTCGTTACAATGGCACCTATCAAGGTGTGGGATATATTAGGCAGCAAGTGAACAGTCAGTTCTTGGGTGCATGTGCGTCATTTACCTGGGGAAGAGATGTCAGTAGGATGCACTATGGGAAGAAGGCAGGCCAGCAGAGGCAGTGTGATGCTCTGGGCAATGTTCTGCTGGGAAACCTTGGGTCCTGGCATTCATGTGGATGTTAATTTGACACGTACCACCTCCCTAAAGATTGTTGCAGATCACATACAATCTTTCATGGCAATGGTATTCCCTGATGGCAATGGCTTCTTTCAGCAGGATAATGCACCCTGCTACATTTCAAAAATTGTTCAGGAATGGTTTGAGGAACATGACAAAGAGATCAAGGTGTTGACTTGGCCTCCAAATTCCCCAGATCTCAATCCGATTGAGCATCTATGGGATGTGCTGGACCAACAAGTCTGATCCATGGAGGCCCCACCTCGCAACTAGCAGGACTTAAAGGATCTGCTGCTAATGTCTTGGTGCCAAATACCACAGGACACCTTCCATGCCTCAACCGGTCAGAGCTGATTTGGCCACACGAGTGGGACCTACACGATATTAGGCAGGTGGTTTTAATGTTGTTGCTGATCGGTGTGTGTGTGTGTCTTTGAAGACTGTAGTGTACACATTTGTATGAAATCTTCAGTTTTTTGGCAATTTCAAGTATTGTTATAGCCTTCATTCCTCAAAACAATTATTGACTGACGAGTTACTTTAGAAACTTTTTTGCCATTTTTCTGACCTAATATTGATTTTCTAGTACCAAATAAGCAATTTAGCATGATAACTCAAGGATAATGTGTTGGAGTGATGGCTGCTGTAACTGGGGCCTGTCTTGATTTGATCAAAAATAACTTTTCTTAAATAAGCGGAGAGTAGCATGAGTCTCTACAGTGTCATGCACAAAGAGCCACGTGATAAGATTCTCGGTCTCTGATTGAGGCAACTGAGACTTGTCCTCCACCACCCAGATTGAGATGGGTAACCACACCACCACGAGAACCTACTAAGTAGTGGGAATTGGGAATTCCAAATTGGGAGAAAAAAAGGGGGATGAATGTTTTTTTATTTTTGAACCTTTTTCAAATAGTGATGGTGCTGTTTTTTACATCAGTAATGTCCTGACTATATTTTGTGATCATTTGAATGCCACTTTGGGTGAATTAAAGTATCAATTTACTTCCAAAACAGCAAAATCTGTAAATTATTCCAAACTTTTGGCTGCCAGTGTATATATGTGTCAAATAGAGAAATAGAAAACATTCATCCGATTAATTTCTTCCTAGAATGCCTGCCAACTCAAAAATTATCTTAATTTTCTTAAGGTTAAAAATCAATATCTTTCTTTCATTACTATACCTCGGACTGATCATCATAATATGCTCTACTGTTTCTTCCTGATTACAAACTTCACATTTCCCTGAATCATGTTAACTTGTTCTATACAAAAGTACTATTAAATGCTGTATGACCAAATCCAAGTGTAGAGATTATTGTTTCTTCACTTCTATTTCGCCCTGTTACTCTACCTTTACCAACATTTCTTTGAATGTTATAAAACCATCTTCCTGCTTTATCCTCCTGTCATAGTTTTTGCCACCTACTCCTCAAATGTCGTTTAATTCAACTTTTCATTTCAGTCTTACTATATTTTACATTTATTTTACATAATTTTATCTTTGTGGCTTTTACCCCTACACGAGTTGTACCCAACAAAAAGTTACATTTAATCCCACCATCTGAATCCTGTACATTGTCTCAATCAAAACGTCTGCTCTAATTTCAGTATGACATGTTTTTAATGTTATTAATGATGAACTTGTCTGAACATGTAAGAGCCCTCAAATGGTGTTTTTTTCCTCGAGCCACTGTAAAGACATTAAGATTGCTACCATTTCTCCAGTGTACACTGAAAGATTATCTGAGATTATTTTATTAACCTGAATATTGAAATCCAGAACCGTGAATGCCATACTTTGTTTTCTATATTTTTAGATGCATCTGAATATATATGGACATAGCTATGATAATTATCCTCATTTACTTATTTGTTATTTGGGCATTTGGTTTAGACCCCTGATCCTTGTTTTCCTTATCTAACAGATGTACAGTAGGTTGTGGTAACAACCATTGAGGAATTTTTGACCATGGTACTGTTGTACTAATGGGAGTCTTATTTATTTCCATTTCTTCTGTTATCTTAGGTATTTTCCATCCAAAACTTTGAATTTCCACCTTTTCCTTTTCCCAACATGGTTTTATAGTGACTCTTGCTGGGTGTTCGATGCCGAACTGCAATTAGGTCAAGACCTTGGTGAGGATGATGAGCACGCAGATGAGCTTCCCTTAGACGGTTTCTGACAGTTCGTGCAGAAATTCTTCGGCTTTGCAAACCCACAGTTTCGTCAGCTGTCTGAGTGGCTGGTCTCAGATGATCCCGCAGATGAAGAAGCCGGATGTGGAGGTCCTGGGCTGGCTGAATTTCTTCATAATTATGAATACAGCATAAACGTAATATCTTGTGATGCAACTGTAGTGACAAAAAGAACAAAACATAACTTACAATATTTGCTGAAAATTTACATTTGTTGTGAATTTATTTTTATGGGAATTAAAACGTTTTAAATTAATATTCAATTATACTGTATTTTTACTGTAAAAAAAAAAAAATTTTACACTGGAAGACATTTTTTTATGGACATATTTTCCATAAAAGTTTAAACTTCATCTCAGTTTAAACATGGTGCTTACCTTCATTTAAAGGAGAATTTCTGTTTTTGTCAGTAACACATATTATCAGTTAAGTAACAGGGAAAATGTAAATTTAGTGTGAATAAGTGTATTTTAGGGGAATTTCATACTTTTAATGAAAAATGGGTAATGACTGTTAAATTAAACTGTATTTTCTCTCTAAAAATATATTTATTTTTTACAGTGTAGGATCTATTGTACTTCTACCTTTTCTAAATCCACTGATCATTAAAGATATATCCTTTAGTTTCCATATAATATGTTAACATTAGGTTGATAATTTTCTCCATCACTGTACATAAATTGGATGTTAAAGCACTCTGTCTGTAATCATTTGGACTGCTACTTTCCTTCCCTGCTTTATGGACTGGTACCACTACAGCTTCCTTCCAGCAACTAGGCAATTTCCCCAATTCCCAAACCTTATTTATCTCAAGAAGACCATTTTTGGATGATCCACTTAGAATATCATTATATAACAAACCTGATCTTTACCTTGCACTGGTAATCTAGTATTTTTTAAGCATTATTTAATTATCCTATTGTAAATGGCATGTTCAATGTGTCATTAGCATTTTCATTTTCTAAAATGTGTCCACTGTTTCTTAATGCCTTCTCATACCTTTTTCAGTGATATTATCCAAACTGTGAATTTTAACAAATGCTTTCATAAGCCTTTCAGCTTTCTCTACCTCAATTATCGCATTCTCCTCATTGTTTGTTATCCCATTGAAATCCCATTCATTTTCCTTATCATACCCCACACCTTAACAATTTCTGTTTCTCTTCCCACTATCTCACAAAATTATCTCCAATATATCCTTTTTGCTGTTTTAACTGTTCTTGTAATGGGTAAAGGATAGACTCAAATAAAATAAAATAAAATCCATTTATTGTCACTCAACCATATATACAAGTGCATCAGTGTGTGAAAGTCTTGTGTGCATTTACGAGCAACAAAGCAGTCATGACAGTGACGAGACATATACCAATTTACAATAAACATCAGATTTACATAATACATTTTACATATCTAATATAGACATTATTACACACAACACAATATACAAATAATAATATACAATGTACAGTATACAACTCACACAATATAGAATAAACATGCACACAATATAGAATATACAGTATACAATAAAATAGTATATATAAAATATACAGTAGGTTGTATAGTGGTTGTATTGACATTCAGGATGTCGGTTGATAGTCAGTTGCCAGTGTGTGGTTAAGTGAGTATATAATTTATGACAGTCCAGTGTAAGATTAATAAAGTGCAGTGCTGATGTATATTGATCGTGAGCAATCAAGGGTTCAAAAGTCTGATTGCTTGGGGGAAGAAGCTGTCGTGAAGTTGGCTGGTGCGGGTCCTGATGCTGCGGTACCGCCTGCCTGATGGTAGCAGTGAGAGCAGCTTGGGTGGCTGGAGTCTCTGATGATCCTCTGAGCTTTTTTCACACACCGCCTGGTATATATGTCCTGGAGGGAGGGAAGCTCACCTCTGATGATGTGTCTGGCAGTTCACACCACACTTTGCAGGGCTTTGCGGTTGAAGGCATTGCTGTTGCTGTACCAGGCAGTGATGCAGCTAGTCAGGATGCTCTCTACAGTGCTGGTGTAGAACAGTGTGAGGATGTGGTGGTTCATTCCAAACTTCCTCAGACATCTCAGGAAGAAGAGGCACTGGAAAGCCTTCTTCACAACAGCCTCAGTGTGGACGGACCATGTGAGTTCCTCAGAGATGTGGACACAGAGGGACTTGAAGCTGCTGACTCTCTCCACCGGTGCTCCATTAATGGTGATGGGGCTGTGTTCTCTGTCTTTCCTCCTGAAGTCCACCACAAGCTCCTTGGTCTTGCTGACATTGAGGGAGAGGTTATGCTCCTGACACCAGCATGTCAGACTGTGCACCTCCTCTTTTCAGGCTGTTTCATCATTGTCAGTGATCAGACTGTCACTGTGATCAGACGGTGTTCAGACTGAACACCGTCGTATCATCAGCAAACTTAATGATGGCATTTGAGCTATGTGTTGTCATGTGTGTACAGGAAATACCGGAGTGGGCTGAGAACATAGCCCTGTGGGGGGGCCAGTGTTGAGGGTCAGTGATGAGGAGATGCTGCTGCCCATTCTACCCACCTAGCGTCTGCTTGACAGGAAGTCCAGGATCCAGCTGCACAATGAGCTGTTTAAGCCCAGAGCCCTATGGTTCTATGGTGTTGAATGCTGAGCTGTAGTCTACAAACAGCTTTCTCACATATGTGTTCCTTTTTTCCAGGTGGGAGAGAGCAGTGTGTAGTGTAGAGCGGTTGTTGCGGTATGCAAACTGTAGTGAGTACAGTGAGGTGGGCAGCACAAAGCAGATGTAATCTCTGATTAGTCTCTCAAAGCATTTGCTGATGATGGGGGTTAGAGCAACAGGACGCCATTCATTTAAGCAAGTGATTTTGGATTGCTTTGGTACAGGCACAATAGTGGACATTTTAAAGCATGTGGAGACTACAGACAAAGAGAGGGAAAGGTTGAAAATGTTAGTAAAATCACCAGCCAGTTGGTTCACGCACACTCTGATCTCTGGTTACCTTCGGCGTTATGGATATTCACCCATCGGAAGGATCGGGTTCCATCCGCTACAGAGACGTAGAGTGAACTAATCTCTGTAGCTTCGGCCACGAGAGCTCTCTGCGAGGGCGGTGTTATTTCCCTCGAAATGAGCATAAAACGTATTTAGTTCATCTGGGAGAGAGGCAGCTGTGTTCATGGTGGATTTTTTATTCCCTTTGAAGTCTGTGATGATATTAATTCCCTGCTACATGCTTCTAGGGTCGATGGTGTTGAACTGGCCTCCAATCTTGTCCCTGTACTGGTGTTTGGATGCTCTGATAGTTTTGGGGAGGGTATAACTGGCTTGTTTATTCTCCTCCGTGTTCCCAGAATTAAAAGCAGAGGTCCACGCATTAAGTGCCGCACGAACATTGCTATTAATCCATAGTTTCTGGTTGGGGTAGATCCTTATTGTTTTGGTCAGTACAACATCCTCTATGCACATCCTGATGAAACACATTATGCTGTCAACGTAGATCTTGATGTTGTCATCAGAGGCGTACCAGAACATCTCCCAGTTTGCGTGATCAAAACAGTCTTGTAGCATAGAATCTAATTGGTCCAACCAGCACTGGATCGTTCTGAGGGCGGGTGGTTCCTGTTTAAATTTCTACCTGTAAGCAGGCAGAATGGAAGAGTAGTTCGATTTGCCAAATGTTGGCAGGAGAGGGATTTGTATCCATCCTGCAAGGGAGAGTAGCAATGGTCCAAAACCCGGTCCCCTCACATGTGAATCTAATGTGTTGGTAGTATTTCAGTGCTATTGACTTGAAGTTGGCTTTGTTAAAGTCCCCGGTCACAATGAACGTGGCCTCAGAGTGCGCGATATCCTGCTCGCTTATACTCCCATACAGTTCCTTGAGTACCCAGTCTGTGTCGGCTTGAGGTGGGATGTATACAGCTGTGAAAATGACCGCGGAGAATTCCCTCAAGGAACACTCTCACGGCCCGGCCACGCCCTCCTCTTCTGCACACTCCTCCCCAGCACGAATCAGTCCGGGGCACCATCCAGACTTGCCCACTCCTCCCCATCTCTGGAGGGGAGATGTTGCCCTTCTAGCAGTTCCACCAGTTGATGGTCCACCCCGCTTCCTGGGAACCTGGGGAGAAGATGAGGGAAAGGAAAAGGGTGAGCAGGAGGGACACAGAGAGTGAAGAGAGAGAAAAATGTGTTCGCCGGTCCCCGGACACACTGTCGCCTTTTCTTCAGCCACTCCTCCACCCTCTGGCGGATGACAGCCGCTCCTCCCCGAGTGGATGACAGTGGTTTCTCCGACTCCCGGCGGCGGGCAGTGACTCCTCCATCCCCCAGCTGCGGCATCTCCCCTGGTGAACGGCAGCGGCGAGGGCTCCACAACAGCGCATCCCTCCCCTTTTCCCAGGTTTCAGCACCAATGTAACAGGTAAGGGATGGGCAAGGAGGCGATAACTGGCTGAGCAGTCAACAAAAACTTTACTTAAATAAACTCAACTTAAAACAACATAAAACACATAGACGCACACACACAGCATGTGTTTCTCTCTCGAACTGGCGTCTCTGTCTCCCCTTTATCTCTCTCCCACTGATTAGGGGACTCACGGCCCGGCCACGCCCTCCTCCTCATCACTATTTGCTTGCATTCTCTTTGACCAGGTCCTCAAAGTTATGAGTTCTTTTTAGTATTTTTAATGCTTCGTTTCACTCTTTAACTGCTTTCCGACATTCTTTTGTCCACCATGGAACAATCTTCTTTTTACAATTTCAAATTGACTGAATTGCTGCCTCTATTATAGCCCCACTGTTTAAATCTTCTATATCATGATTAACATCTATTTTTCCAATTTTTCCATCAATTATTTCCCTGAATTTCACCCAATCTGCTTTACTAAACGCCCATCCTCCTGATCTATTTGCTTAATTTAATTTGGCTCTTGAACCTATTTCTATTAGAACTGGATAATGGTCACTCCCCATCATGCTTTCTTTTGTAACTTCCCACCAACATAACCCTGCTATATATTCAGATACAGTTGGGATATCAACTGCTGTTTTTTCCCATTTACAACATTTATTCTAGTACCATTTCCATTGTTAACGCATACTAGGTTTTTCCTACCAATTAATTCCTCTATAACTTCAACATTCATATCACTATAATTATCCCATAACGTACTATTACCATTAAAATCATCACAGCAGATAACCAATTCATCCAATTTTTCCATTGTCAGTTTTGGATTAAAATAATTTCCTATTTTAATATTGCCTTATTTTGTCCAAACGTCTAGTATGATGAATTCCAACTCTTTTCCTTTAGTGACTACCCTGTACTGGAGTTCCTTTTTGATAAATGTCACACATCCTCCTCCATTACTGCTGTCTCTGTCTCTTCTAATACCATCATATCCTGCTATTACAAAGTTTAATGTTGGTTTCAGCCAAGTTTGGTATCTGGTTTTGTTCCTAAGTAATTAATAAATCCTTTGAATTCCTGTCTGTCTTTTATTGATTTGTTCCCACGAAATGCCTTTAACTGACAAGAATTTTTCAGCACCTTTCACAGTTACATACATTTTTTCTGTTTTATGTCTCAATTGATCTGTACAATTAATGACATATGCCATGAACAAAATTACGTTCTCTAGACTCATTGATATATAACTTGGATTCCTTTGTTCCCCTCCTAACTCCCAGACACTTTCATCTTTTCATGTTACTCCCATTGTTTTCTGTCCTTGAATTATTTTCACTGCCTCTGTATAACTTATGTTGTTCTTTGTTTTGACTTGCTGGATTTCCACTGCTATTTTCCTTACTTCACATGCTCCATATTTTACACTATGATCCTCACCACAATTCCAACACTTCGCCTTCACATTTTCTCCACATTCCTCATGTCCATGCCCCCACACTTTGCACATCTTTGTTTTTAGCAGCTATAAGTCCATATCTCTGGCATTTATAACACCAAAGTGGTGGTGGAACATATGCTATAACTGGATAGCTCATATATCCTAATTTGACCTTTTTCCTAAGTTTTTCTTCTTGAAACTCAAGTAAAATTGAGAGACTTCCTACTCTTTCTCCATTTATTGTTTTATTTAATCTCCTTATATTCTTTATTTCTCCTCCTTTAATATTCTTTTTGATGTTGTCCAAATCCTCTTCAATTGGAATGCCCATATCACTACTTGTGTTCCCGTCCTTGCACTTATTTATTTTTTGTCCACCTATAGTCTTTTTGCATATATTTCCAATGAGTAATGCATTATTTCTCTGTTCCTCTGTTTTACATTTAACTATTATATTCCCATCACAAAGGATCTTTGCCATTTCTATCTCACCCAGCTTCTTTTTTAATTCTTTGGTAAGTGCAATTGGACTTAGCCCTATATGTTCATCTTCTTTCCTAAACACAAGAATGATTTTGAATTCTTCCTTTTCCACACTTCTCTGTACTATTCTCCTCCAGACTCCTTTTTTGACTTATATTCTTCCTATTCCTATGTCCTTCTTCCTGTCTTCTCCCACTATCTCACTCCCTTTCACCTCCAACAGCCATCCATTCCTCACTATCCATATCATCTTTCTCAAACCAAGATCCTGACCCAGTCACCATCCAGCTCATGCCATCCACTTTTTTCCAACTTGGTCTGTGTCGACCTATCAATTCAATGTACCTAAAATGACTTTTTACAGCAGCTCAAACAAGAGGTCAGTTACAAATTACAAACAACAGGTTACAAATATTTCCAAAGATACTCAAATAAAATCCAGTATATTGCAACAAGTTTATTGCTTGGAGAAGAGATTATATAGTGAGTGAGTAATTTCTGTTTCATATCAGGTTCAGGCTTAAAATTTTACGGTAGCCTACCAGTCGGGTCACGTCACAAAGTTCTTGGGAACATCTCGCTTAACAATGCAAAATCCCAATGTGTTCAATTGATTATAAATGTGCATGTAAACTCACCAAGCAGATACAGCTATGCTTTCAGAAATCAAATTCACTGTATTCCCACTTGATTTTATAAAGAAAAATATTGCAATTTCAATCTTAATTCAATCAATCATGCTGCATTAATGGATATTATTTCAATGTCTCAAAATAAAAAAGTCGTCTAGGTTAAGTATGTAACCTCCATTCCCCGATGGAGGGAACGAGACTTTGTGTCAGAGAAGAGACACTTGGGGTCTCTCTTGAGCGCCGATATTCACCTCTGAACTATGAAAAAAGGCCAGTGAGAGTTGGCACCCAGTATTTGCATGTTCCGCCCCCGGACATACGGGTATTTAAGCGCGCAAATACGGGAGTTCATTCAGGATTTTTGGCTCACAGTGGCTCGGCTCAGCGACATGGCAGGGGAGACACAACGTCTCGTTCCCTCCATCGGGGAATGGAGGTTACATACTGTATGTAACCTAGACGTTCCCCTTCTGTCGCTCTCTCCACGTTGTGTCAGAGAAGTGACACTAGGGGTCCACTTATAAAAGTGCCATGCGCTGAGCCGTGTACGTGGACTTTGCGTACTTGCGCAGCCCCGTGGGCCAGCTGTGTGCCAACGAATCTGCCCCGAGGGGAGCCTCTGTCCGGGCATACCAGAGCGGGCAGTGGGAGGTTTCTTGGGAGGCAAACAGGTCTACCTGAGCCTTGCCGAACCAGTCCCAAATCAGCTGGACCGACTGGGGGTGGAGACTCCACTCTCTGCCGGGCAAGCTTTGTCTTGACAGCGTGTCCGCTATCACATTGAGGTTGCCGGGGATGTGAGTGGTGTGCAGTGACTTGAGTCGCTGCTGACTCCAAAGGAGGAGACGACGGGCGAGCTGTGACATGTGGAGGGAGCGTACTCCGCCTTGGCGGTTTATGTAGGCTACGACCGTGGTGCTGTCTGTCCTGACTAGGACGTGTTTGTTCCGAATTAACGGGAGAAACTTCTGCAGGGCCAGAAAAACAGCCAGCAGCTCTAGGCAGTTGATGTGCCAGCGCAGCGGGCCTCGGTTCCACCGGCCTGCGGCTGCGCGCCCATTGCACACGGTGCCCCAACCCAATTTGGAGGCGTCGGTTGTGACCAGAACACGTCGGGACACCTGCTGCAAGGGTACACTTGCCCTTAGAAAGCAGAGGTCTGTCCAGGGTTTGAAGGTTTGGCGGCAGGCAGAAGTAACTTTTACGTTGTGCGTGCCGCGGCGCCATGCTCATCTCGGGACTCGAGTCCGGAGCTAGTGCTGAAGTGGTCTCATATGCATCAACCCCAGCGGCGCGGCCACCGCGGAGGATGCCATATGCCCCAGGAGCTGTTGGAAACGTTTTAGCAGGACCACGGCGCCTGGCTTGAAGGAAGCGAGGCATTTCAGCACTGACTGAGCACGCTCGTTGGAGAGACGTGCTGTCATTGAGACTGAGTCTAACTCCAGACCGAGAAAAGAGATGCTCTGGACCGGGGAGAGCTTGCTCTTTTTCCAGTTGACCTGAAGCCCCAAACGGCTGAGGTGGCTGAGCACCTGGTCTCTGTGTGCGCATAGTAACTCTCGGGAGTGGGCCAGTATGAGCCAGTCATCGAGGTAATTGAGTATGCGTATGCCGGCTTCTCGGAGCGGGCAAGGGCTGCCTCTGCGACTTTCGTGAAGACGCGAGGGACAGAGACAGGCCGAAGGGGAGGACTTTGTACTGATACGCCTGGCCGTCGAACGTGAACCGTAGGAAGGGTCGATGTCGAGGGCGAATTGAGACGTGGAAGTACGCGTCCTTCAGGTCTACCGCTGCGAACCAATCTAGATGCCGGACACCAGATAGAATTTGTTTCTGGGTGAGCATTTTGAATGGGAGTTTGGACAACGTCCGATTGAAAACTCGCAGGTCCAAGATCGGTCGTAAGCTGCCGCCTTTCTTGGGTATAACAAAGTAAGGGCTGTAGAAACCCTTCTTCATTTCGGTTAGAGGGACAGGCACTATCGTGTCCTAGAAGGGAGGCGATTTCTTCACGCAGGGAATGGGCATGTTGGCCATGTACTGCGGAAAAATGTACGCCCACAAAGGGGGCGGAGTCCTGGCAAACTGAATTGCATAACCGAGTCGAATGGTCCGGTGCAGCCAGCGTGACGGGTTGGGCAGTGAAAGCCACGCCTCTAAGCTCCGTGCTAGGGGCACCAAGGGGACGAGTTTTTTGGACGTACCCGGCGGGGCTTCGCAGCGGTGCGGAACAGGTAACGCGGCGTCGGGAGGCAACTTGGCATCCCGAGGCTCTGGTGCTGAGAATAAACTCAAAGCACTTACCTTGCTCCGCGCACCCGGCAGGGGGCGGGTTCATGACTGAGGAGGAGGTCTGATGCTGGCGTCCTCTGGACTCGTCTGAACCGGCCGGCCGGGGAACAGTCATGAGGCTGAAGGCGGGGACACCGCATCCATGGAGCCAGGACTGTTGAGGCCTGAAAGCAGAGTGCCGTGAGAACGGCATTTGCGGGCCAGGTGACCCCAGAGACAACAAGGAAATAGCTCTATAGAGTGTAAAGAATTTAACAAAAAATTCTCCTTCCGGCCCTCCACCGGGGAACGGAGTGGTCTTACCAGCTCCGGAGCTAACGCCTCGGTCTCTGGGTCTGTCATCTCAGGAGCACCTGGGAGCCTTCTGGGTCCTCAAGGGGGTCCGTGAGACGATGGGCGTCCAACTTCTGCGGGGGGCTGAACGCTGGGGCTGAGAGCTGGGCCCACTCACTTGTTAGTTGAGGTGGAGCACCACTTTCTTTCTTTCTTGAAAGCCGCAGTAGGACGCCCTCGGCGAGCAGACAGGGCATGGCCCCTGGCTGCAGGTTTGCGGCAGGGCAGGATGCTTTTTTTTTTGCTTGAAAATAGCCTTCGTCTGGCGGCCCAGGCGAGTTATCCGCATCCGATGCTGCTGTTACGCTCTCCGATGCAGCGGTGATGTCATCATCCAATGCCGGGGAGCTCGAGGGACCGGACGGTAGGCTGTTAAGTGGACCGCACTAATCCCGAGCTCGGGGGAAGCAGGCAAGCGTGCCGGGGAGGCAGGAGGTTTTCGAGGGGATTTACCCGGCGAAAGCATCCCGTTATTCTCCCCAGATCGTTCTCCATCGTCCGCGGCGCCTGCCTCAATCCCGTAGGAAGGAGGCGAGGCACGGGGGGCGGCTGAAATGGCTCTCTCTCACTACAAGAGAAAGCAGAGATCGCAATGCTGCCGCGGTTATGTTCTCACACTGAAAACATAACCCATTGGAGAGAATGCTCATCCCGAGCTCGGACGGAAACAAGCAAGCGTGCCGGGGAGGCGGGGGGTTTCGAGGGGGTTCACCCGGAGAAACGGAGCCCGTCACTGTCCCCAGATCGTTTTCATCGCCCGCGGCGCCTGCCTCAGTCCCGTAGGAAGGAGGCGTTGCACGGGGGGGGCGGCTGAAGCGGCTTTTTTCTCACTACAAGAAAAAGCCTATGCCTGCAATGCTGTCATGGCTATGTTCTCGTACTGAAAACATAGACCATTCATAAAAACGCTGCCTGCGTGTGATCGCAACCCAGGAATGCAAGGCAGTTTTTATGGCCGTCAGAGGTGGGGAGAATCAACGCATCCAGAAACTACACAGAGGCGGAAAATAAGACGCGTCCTGAGAAGGACGTTCAACGCCGCTGTGTTTTGCTCTTTTAGAGCCAAATTCACTCTTTTAGAATAACTCTTTCGAGTTGTCTGCACTGTCGAAGCACCCAGGGGCAAGAATGCACAGCCGTGCACTAATGAGAAAGCCGCTGTTATGCGGCGTCACAGCCAACAGCATGCAGAGCGTCAGAGGATTAAACAGGAACTGGGTGTGTAACTCGCAGCAGACTGCATGCATGACCATCGGCTCCGAAGGAATTTTCTGAATGAACTCCCGTATTTGCGCCGCTTAAATACCCGTATGTCCGGGGGCGGGACATGCAAATACTCGGTGCCAACTCTCATTGGCCTTTTTTCATAGGTGAATATCGGCGCTCAAGAGAGACCCCTAGTGTCGCTTCTCTGACACAACGTGGAGAGAGCGACAGAAGGGGAACTGCTGGTTTTAAAGGATTTGGAAGGTTTCCCTCATCATATTGCATATACGTAAGTGCCACTTGCACAACTGTCACCTCCATTTCTGCCATTTTTTCCACATTAACGTGAAAACGAGAAATAATACAAAATTAAACATTTCATACTCTTAGGAGCGCCAACCCATATACATATTCTGGATATTATTATTTCTCGATTTTTGCATTTTCATTTATTAAAAATTTAAATGCTGTAACTGTACTTTTAATGCGCTGTTTTCCCACCATCTGTGTTTGTTACTTCCCTGTCCTGATTTATTTTTATCTATCAACATGATTGTCTAGGGAGAGTCTCGTGAGTCCCATCAAATCATCCCCAAAAAACTTGAATGTGCGCTAACTATGGAGGATGCATCAAACACATTTCAACACCTGAACATCACAGCTACACCTGAAAGGGTTTTTCGCAGTGAAAAAGGCAAATTGCGTGATTGTGTCATGTGAAGAAATTTTTTCTAATTTGAAGAAAAATGTTGAGGTAAATTTCATATTTCTGCTTACTAGATTCTGTGTCTGTAACGTAGCCTGTAAATTAGCTATCTATTACTGTGATTATTGGGTGGATGTGAGAGATTAAGGCAATGTTTTCAATAGGGCTTGGCGTTAAAACAATCATGATGTTTATCAGAAAAAAGAGAGATGTCCTCTATATCGATAATAAACTTTTGAGTCATTTTCTATACTTAGACTATGTTCTACAGGGTGTTCACTACATCGATCGGGATAGCAAGAGCACCACTGGTTGGTTGATCTAGATAAAATATAAAAGATTGACTTTTTATTTCCTGATGTCTGTCTAATGCGGACATGCACCTAAAAGATCAAATACATTTTATAATTCTGCCAATGCCCGTCTTGGTAAGGCATTAATGTAAACGCAGTCAGTTTGGTATAAAGTGAATGTAAACAGTGGAACAAAAAGCCTATTTGCATCAAAATGTGGGACTTGAAGTGTTCATGGAACCGAACTGAGTTGTCTAGTAGGCTATGTCATTAAAAGGCTATTAATCAAACAACAATAACAAGAAAACCACTCACTACTTTTGGCTGATTAACTTGAGTAGCTTTAAAAGTATTCATGAAATACAATAAAACAGTGATATTTTTAATAATAATATATTTATCAGTAATATTTTTCGTTTGATTGTATGTATCCCTGATGTAGAGAGTGTGTTAATTTGTATAATAAATTACCAGAAAATAAAAATATGATAAAATATTTTAGAATTATGCTTCGCAAGTTGTTTCTAATGCCTGATTGAAAAGTATCAACCTTTGCAGAGCAATACTTCAGGCAGAATATTCCACCAGTCACAAACTTCAGAAAATTGTGCGTCATGCATTAGAATGAGAACAAAACTATTTCTGGGCTTAAAAGATACAAGAACTAAATCAATGCATCTCAAAAGGAGGACAATGTGCCCCACCCCACCCATGTGCTACTTAAAGAAATAGTTCACTCAAAAATGAAAATTCTCTAATTATTTACTCACCCTCATGCCATCCCAGATGTGTTTCACTTTATTTCTTCTGCTGAACTAAGATTTTTAGAAGACTATTTCAGCTCTGTAATTCCATACAATACAAGTAAATGGATGCCAACATTTTGACGCTCCAAATAGCATATAAAAGCAACACAAAAGTAATCCTTATGACTCCAGTGGTGAAATCCATGTTTACAGAAGCTATATGATAGGTGTGGGTGAGAAACAGATCAATATTTAAGTCCAATTTTGCTAGAAATTCTTCACCCTGCCCAGTAGATGGCAATATACATGAAGAATGTGAATCACCAAAAACAAAAGAAGAAGAAAGTGAAAGTTAAAGTGGAGATTGACTGAGCAGGGAGGATAATTTATACCATAAATTGACTTAATAATAGATCTGTTTCTCACCCAACCTATTTTGATTTTGCTGGCGTCATTTTTGGAGTTTAAAAATGTTGGCACACATTCACTTGCATTGTATGGACCAAAAGAGCTGAGATATTCTTCTAAATATCTTAATTTGTGTTCTGCTGAAGAAGGAAAAGTCGTACACATCCAGGGTGACTAAATGATGAGAGAATTTTCATTTTTGTCTGAATTATTCCTTTAAAGCCCAATGTGGCCCCTGTACCAAACAACTGTTCTACCGCCTCTATTGTGCGGGACATGACACGCCAAGTGACCCTGGTTTTTTAGTGAGATTTTTTTTGCATTCCTTGCATTGTTTTGAACATGTTTATGGGCAACAGTAACTCTCTCTGTAGGCATTAAGGGAGATTTAGACACACATAAACTGAATTTAATGCAATTGTTTCATACATTACGATATACAATGGGGATCATTGTATTGAAAATATATTTTTCATCTTTTCATTTCTGTTATCATGTTGCCCTTTTATTTGTATTTTTTTCCATCAGATTCATGTAGTGTTTACATTATCATAGATAAGTGATGTATTTTAAAAGTTGTCAGTCACAAACACCTATAAAATACCCTTCTGTCACTCACTCAACGTTGTGTCGAATGAAGTGACACAAGGGGTCTTCCTTGGGAGCCTCGTGTACCTCTGAACTTGAGAAAAGGCAATGAGAAATTGGCAGACAGAATTTGCATGTCCAGCCCCCGGACATATGGGTATAAAGGGAAGCGGGTGTGCATCTGTCAGTCAGATTTTTTCTTCGGAGCCAAGTGGTTGTGCAACAGCAAGCTGAAGTTCACCACTGTTCCACTCACCTCTGTTGGCAAGAAGCACTGCTGTTGGATCCAATGGCATGTTTCCAGCTGGCGTTCTCTCTCTCTCTGCACGCTGTGCAGTCCACACCCCTGGATCAACAGTGCTTTCACTGCCTAAAAGAGTGTTTTCCCCTCCTAAAAGAGTTTTATTCTCTAAAAGAGTTTGAGTTTCATTCATAAAAGAGCAATACACAGACAGGCGTTGAATGTCCTTTTCAGGACGCGTCTTTTCAAGATGCCTTTCCGCCTCTGTGTAGTTCCTGGTTGCGGTCGATATCTCTCCAATTCCCTCCCTCAGGGAATGGAGGTTACAATAGTAACCATGATGATAATTTTTATTCTTACTGGCAAATGTGGTAAGTGTGCTACATTTTCAAATTTCAGCATATCATTTTTATTATAAAGGGGCATAGCTTTCGCAACTCTGTACTCAATACTCACTACTAATGAGTACTTTTAAATGAGCTACTCTTTTACTCTTACGTGAGTAGTTTTTAGGACAGGTACTTTTACTCTAATCAAACTACATTTTTTAAGACGTAACAGTACTTTTACTTGAGTATTATATTTCTGTTCTCTTTCCACCCCTGTTAGTAAGTGATTTTATCACAATAAAATGCTGTTTACACGCATACTGTTTATGTCTTGTGGCTAAACTTTTGAAACTGAATATTTTAACATTCAAATATTGTAACATTGTAAGTGCCTCACTGTAACCCAGATTATTTATTTATTTATTTTAAGAAAAGGATGGGCAAGTCAAGATACATTTTTGTGGTAATCAATGTTATACCACAAATGCTGTCGATTGAGCTTAATTTGAATTGAACCCGGAATATTCCCTTAACAGTTTACGCATTTGTTCAAACATTACAACTGTTCTGTGTAATTTCTGATTCATTGTGCATTACTGAAAATGTGGTTTCTGTTCACTTTTTACAAACTAAGACGAATTTTTTTTCCTGTGGTAATTGACAGCATTTCACAGATTGTAACATTGCTGCTGGTGACAATGATGAAGACGATGACATGAAGATAAAGAACCTAAGTGCAGTTTTATTTACGAACGTAAAATCCCTAACTACAAATGTGAATGAAACAGGGTGGAGGGCAGAGGGCGGGGCTGGGTCATGATTCTGCACACCCGACCCCTAATATGGAACCAATTCGTGAAAGTCAGAGCTGTGGGAGTCCTAGATGACTGGGAAAAGACCTCAGTGGTTATGAACATGAGCAGAGTCTTGGGAACGACCTCTGTGGTCGTGGGCGTAGACAGAGATTCGGAGACAACATCTGTGGTCGTGAACATGGACAGAGACTTGTAAATGACCTCTGTGGTCATATATATATATGGGCAGATACTCGTAGATGACCTCTGTGGTCATGAACATGGACAGAGACTTGAAAATGACCTCCATGGTGGTATACATGGGCAGAGACTCGGGGATGATATCTGTGGTTGTGAACATGGGAAGAGACTTGTAAACGACCTCCCTGGTCGTGAACATGGGCAGAGACTTGGAACTGACCTCTGTGGTCGTGAACATGGACAGAAACTTGGAAACCACCTCCAGGGTCGTGAACATGGACAGAGAATTGGAATCGAGTACATGGGCAGAAACAAAAGCCTTTCTCCTCCTCCTCCTCCTCCTCTGGGAGGCCAAAGATGGCAGCGCTGGCTCTGGGATGGACGAGGCTATCAACGCTAGCTCTGGGACGAACGAGATTGATAACGCTGGCCCTGGGATGGACAAAGCTTTCAGCTTGCTGGCTGCGGCAGGCTTGGGCGTTGACTCGTTGGCCATGGAAGGTGTGGGCATTGACTCGTCGGCTGTGGCAGGTGTGGGCATTAGCTTGTCAACCATGACTTGGGACGCTGGCTCATCAACCATGACGTGGGGCGCTGGCTCGTCGACCATGATGTGGGACGCTGGCTCGTCGACAATGACATGGGACACTGGCTTGTTGACCATGACGTGAGATACTGGCTCGTGGACCACGATATGGGATGCTGGCTCATCGACCATGACATGGGACTCTGGCTTGGCATCCGCCTCCCCCACAGTGAACATGGAACCAATGATCTGCAGGGCGAGGTAGATATTTTGAGCGAGAGTGAGGGTACTCTTACCGCCTGGCATCAGAGATGAGATGGGCTCATTAATTCCAAATTGGAAACAGTCTTTAAGGGCCACCTCCTTAAAATCCACCTGGCAGGCCAGATCACAGAAGTCCTCTACGTAATCCTCCAGGGGATGATACCCCTGACGTAGGCGGAGGAGCTGAACTGCTGGGTTAATTATGGCCAGTCAAGTATTCTGTAACGTTGTTGCTGGTGCCAATGACGAAGACGATGACGTGAATATGAAGAACCCAAGTGCAGTTTTATTTATAAATGTAAAAACCCTAACTACAAATGTGAATGAAACATAAACATGACCTTGACTTGACTTGACTAAATGTGGCATAGACTTGACATGAGGACGTTACCAACATACACATTCAACATTACACAGTTGCTGTTGATAGTTACCTGGAATATTCATTTTATAGCACCCATAAATATTGAGGCCTAAAAGAAATGAAGTACTAATACATTTCCCTCTCTTTCTTTCTATCACAGTTGGCCACAGTTGAATGTCTCATTGCGTCAGACCCCACTTGCTAATTGTCGTGATAGTGACGGTTACACTACTCTACACCGTGCTGCCAAGGGTGGTCGTTTTGTTGTGGTTTCAGCCCTTTTGGATACTGGGGCAGATCCTCAACAACAACATTTGAGATGATTGGACACCTCTACATAGCACCTGTTGCTGGGGTCACAATACTGTGGCGTCCTGTCTTTTGCAGCAGGGGGCAGAGGTCAATGCCATGACAAAAGGCAACTCACACCACTGCAACTAGTGGTAGGAAATGCTGTAGCATTCTGTGAAGAATGTGATTTTCACCTGGCTTGTTCAATCGCAGGTCTCACACACGGAATTCTGAAGATGACACAATGTTCCCTGCTGGGATTATTCATGAATTATTATTAGCCAACTGTTTGTTTGTAATAATTATACATTTGCATGGAGGACCAGCACCATGACAACGCATAATGGATTGTATGAATGTATGCAGCATTCCTCTCCACTTAAATAGCTGTCTTAGCCTCATCTGGGTAACTGACAAATAACTTGGACATGCACTTTTTTGTATGTGTATAAAAATGTGTATAGGCAAGAGTGGGCAGGTGTCAGGTCGATGTCTTGACACTTAAAAGAATATTTGGTATTCAAAACAAGTTACTCTCAGTCGACAGCCCTTGTGGTAAAATACTGATTACCACAAAAAAATGATTTCATCTCATCCCTCAAAAACATCTTGGGTTACAACAAAAATATGGGTTACAGTGAGACACTTACAATGGAAGCGAATGGGGCCTATTTTTGGAGGGTTTAAAGGCAGAAATGTGAAGTTTATAATTTTATAAAAGTAAATTACAGTAAATACAGTAAATTCACATAAAGTCTTGTTAAATCTCATGTTTTATTTGAGCTGTTATAGTTCATGCTCGTTTTAGGGTTTACGGTATTACATTGTAATGGCAACGAAGTGATATAAGTTTAACATATTAACACACATATTGTTTATGTCTTGTGTCTGTCCTTTTGAAACAGTGAGTATTTTAACATTTATGGTTTGGCCCCCATTCACGTCAATTGTAATTGCCTCACTGTAACCCAGATTTTCACTTTTATTTTGAAGGAGGGACGAGTCAAAAAAATTTTGAGCAAAATGCACATTATAATTTCTCATTAAAATACTGTTTAATAATACACAATATAAATGGTCAAAGTTTTTTCATAAATCTTTCTCTCTAAGAAAAGATCACAAACAAATATGCACAAATAGTGGCCTATTCAGGCTGATCAGGTGCGGAACAAGCAATATAAAAGAACAGAACCCATCTTGAAAGACGTTAAATTGTATTCTTTATTTTTTTATCATATTTATTTCAGCATTATTATAATCACATAACATTTATATTTTAAATCTAATTTAATATTTGAGCTGAAATGAGGAGTTACTGTTTGAAATAATGTGTACAATTTACAAGAAATAACATTGAGTTTACATTCATTTGTGTACAAAGCGCTAAAATAGAACTCGCAGACTCACACAGATGTTCTGGTTTGTTTATTAATGAGAGAGAAGCCTCTCTGGATTTTTAATTGTACTTTATCTGTCTGTGCTATGTGTGATTAAAATGTATATTTCGTCTGACTTTTTTAAGAGATATGATATTAAAAGACATCATTCAATGATTGTGGAGTGTGTGAATGTCATATTTGATGGACACACATTACACGGAAGAAATAGTCTGTATTATTTTCAAGCACCTTTCAACAAAACATGCAGATTTTCCAGGTTATTACATCTCTAAAAGCTAAATTTAAACACTTCAAGGACCTTGTACGAACCCTGTCAACAGTGAAGTTAAAATTAAGCGAAAGAGAAATTATTATATTTGACATGTTGTTTTGTTTATGAACACATCGACAGAAAAACATGTTGAATAATGAAGTTCGATGTAGTCATGCTAGCGTCTTTGTTCATCCCACATGAAATTACCGAGTGCACCTTTAAAGGGATAGTTCACCCAAAAGCAAAATTCTCTCATAATTTAATCACAGATGTGTATGCATTTCTTTTTTTCTGCAGAACACAAATTGTGATTTTGAAAAGAATTTTTCAGCTCTGTAGGTTCATACAATGCCAGTGAATGGTGGATAGAACTCTGAAGGTCCAAAAGGCCATAAAGGCAGCTTAAAAGTAGAGATTGAAAGTAAATTATTCCATTTTTATTTCTTTGAAAAAAATAAGCAGTAAAACTTTATTTTTAAATAATTAATGTCTGAAAAACTAGTCCACTAAATCAATGTAATGTGGTGCAACCAGCGTGCAGGTAGCCATTTTGTTGTCATGTGACAAAAAACTAAAACAAAAAAACACAGATAGGACCTCTTTAAACCCTCATGAATGTATGTGACATTTAAAAATATACATTTTTTATCATATCATTACATTTTTATGAAAAGGCCATTTTTGTAATTTGATGTAACCCCGAGAAAGCCTCTTGATCTTTATGACTCAAAAATCAACTTTAAAATAAATTCAGATTAAGTGACCTTTAGAATAATCTTCCTCACCAAGCATTTTGCACAGGGGAAGGTGGAGTTTGTTTGCCACTAAGGTGTGTTAGATTAGCTATGTAAAATTCACATTTCCCCGTCTGTCGCTCTCTTCGACGTTGTGTCGGAGAAGCGACACTAGGGGTCTCTCTTGAGCACCGAATATACCTCTGATCTATGAAAAAAGGCCAATGAGAAGTTGGCAGCCAGTATTTGCATACCCCGCCCCGGACATACGGGTATAAAGGTGAGGAAATACTAGAGATCATTCAGAAAATGTCTTCGGAGCCAATGGTTGTGCATGCTGTTCGCGTGAAAACACACCTGTTCCTGTATTCCTCTGACGCTCTGCATGCTGTTGGACTGAGGGAGCATTACAGCGCCGATTTCTCCTTGCACGGCAGTGCAGATTGCCCCTGGGACCTTCGACAGTGCAGAAAACCCAAACTCTAAAGAGTTATATAAAAGAGTGATTTCCTCTAAAAGAGTGATTTTATCTAAAAGAGCAAAAAATACACAGCGGCGTTGAACGTCCTTTTTAGGACGCGTCTTTATAAAGATGTCCTTCTGCCCCTGTGTAGTTCCTGGATGCGGAGTGCTCTCAGCTTCAGACGGCCACAGGCGTTGTCTCGTGTGTCTGGGTAGCGATCACACCGAGGCTGCGTTTGTGGATGGTTCATGCTCTCACTGCGAGAGCATGACCATGACAACTCCAGCTGCCCCCCGCATTGCTCCTTCCCACGGGATTGAGGATGATGCGAGTGGCGCTTGAAGTGATCTGGGGATGGCAGCGGGTGCGGCTTCGTCGGGTACCCCCCCTCGGACCACCCCTCCCCCCGGCACGCTCGTTGACTCCCGTCCGTACTCGAGGCAACAGCGGCTCGCCTCACAGCCTGCCCGCTTATCCTCTAGAGCAGATGTGCTCGTCGCTGCATCGGAGAGCGTGGCGTGTGATGCGGATGACTCCCTTGGGCTGCCGCCTTCGGGCCGGCACGCCCAGGCTGAGGCTGACGCTCAGATGTCCGACATGCTTTACCGGGCCGCCGCCAATGTGGGCTTGGACTGGAACCCCCCGTCCTCACCACAGGCATCACGGCTGGATGACTGGTTCCTGGGGTCCAGGCGCCGCTCACGGCCGCACCCCCCCGGTCCTGTTTTTCCCGGGGGTGCATGATGAGCTGACGTCGCTGTGGAGGGCACCTTTCACCACATGACATCACAAAGCCACGCGCTCATCCGCTCTCGCTACCCTCGATGGTGGAGCGGCCCACGGGTACACAGCGATTCCCCCATTGGATGGGCTGATGCGCTCCACTTATGCCCCGGAAACCCTACCACCTGGCGGGGTCGCCCTGTACTCCTTTCCAAGGCCTGTAGGACAACATCCTCGCTGACAGCGAAGGCCTACAGCGCCGCCGGAAATGCCGCTTCCGCCCTGCACGCCATGGCCCTCCTGCCACCAGGCCAAGGCGCTTAAAGAATTGCACATGGGTAGCCCTGATCCCGTCGTGCTGCAGGAACTGCACTCAGCGACCGACCTCGCCCTTAGAGCCACGAAGGTCACGGTGCAGTCACTCGGGCAGGCGATGGCCACCCTCGTGGTCCAGGAACGACACCTGTGGCTGAACTGACAAGGTTCGCTTTCTCGACGCCCCAGTCTCCCAGTTCGGTCTCTTCGGCAACACCGTAAGGCTCCCAGGCGCTCCTGAGATGGACAACCCAGAGCCCAAGACGTTAGCTCCGGAGATGTTAAGACCACTCCATCCCCCGGTGGAGGGCCGGGAGGAGAATCTTCTTTTGAATACATTTCATTTGCCGCTCCCCTTAACCGGGGCAGCGGTACCCAAATTCTCAATAAAAGAGCTATTTCCTTTGTCTCTGGGTCATCTGGCCCACAAATGCCGTTCTCACGGCACTCTGCCACCAGATCTCAACAGTCCCGGCATGCTGGACGCGGTCCCAGATCCGCCGTCAGCCCCACAACTTTCCCCCGGCCGGCCGGTTCTGACGAGTCCAGAGGACGCCATTACAAGACCTCCTCCTCAGTCACTAACCCGCCCTCTGCCGGGTGTGCGGAGCAAGGTAAGTGCTTCGATTCTTTTCTCAGCACCAGAGCCGATGGCGTACTACCTGCTCCGCCCCGCTGCGAAGCCCCACGGGGTACGTCAAAAATACTCGTCCACTTGGTGCCCCTAGCATGGAGATTGAATTCGTGGCTCTCACTTCCCAAACCGTCACGCTGGCTGGCCTGGACCATCCGACTCGGTTACACAATTCAGTTTGCCAGGCCCCCACCACCCTTCAAGGGAGTCCGCTTTACCGCAGTGCACGGCCAACGTGCCAAATTCCTGCCCGCGGAGAGCACCTGTGACGCATCTATTTATAGCCCTGCTACAGGTGCATCCTGATGATGTCACCAGCAGAGGCTATAAATTCCAGTCAATTTCATTGACGTGTTGCACACATATTCACAGCTGGCTACTCCTAAAGACGTTCCCAAAGCGCTAAATCAGTGCAGCATCAAAGTGTAGCTTTTGGATAGGGAACAATCCTTTCCCGTAATAGAGAGTTATTGAAAAACATTTGATTTAATCATTTTGAACCAAACTGAAAATAACAAAAAAGTATTTTTCTAAAATAAAAACCAATTCTCATTATTCATATTGTTACACATGCAGCGCCTGCTATCTCTCCTGAACGCCACCAGAGGTCGCCATCTGCCAGTACTAATCCTTTATGAACTACATTTCCCATAATCCTGATTATAGTAATCTGATTGATTACTCTCCTACCTGTTTCACATTAACTCTGCCTATTTATGTTCCCGGTTTACACGCATTCAGTGCGAAGTCTTGTTCTGCCTAGTCTGCAATTCTGACCATTATTTACCATTCCTGTTCTCCCAGTGTTTTGACTCCTGCCTGTTCATTGTATTTCCCAGCCTGCTTGTGTGTTTTTTGGACTTATTGTCTGTTTACTGGATTACACTCTGTCTCTCTGATTTAACTGGTTTGCCTTTCTGGACTGTCTTCCTGTGTACCGATCCCTTGCCTGCCTTTTCATTTACCCTTTAATTTGCTACTATGTTGTAATGTTATACTTTTATTAAACTGCATGTGGATCTTAACATTACTGCCGCGGCATCTTCGCTACACATATAAATTTGCAACATATACAAAATTCTTCTGACAGGGCGGAGGGCGGGGCCGGGTCATGATTATACACACCCGGTCCCTTAAGCTAATTAAGCCTCCGAGAGGGATAAAGGCCGATTGCGGACGGAGGTGCGATGAGAGAGAGATCGTTTACGGGCATGTCTGTCATGTGTGTGTGTTTGTCTTTTGTTTAAGTTAATCATTAAAATATTGTTTATATCGCCAGGCCAGTACTCACCTCCTCCTTTCCATTGAACTGCTTTATAATTCTTAATATCAACCATTATACTTTACATGCAATGATCTCATTGCAGTTCATAGTGATAGGTATTTAGGAAAGTGTTTTTTGTTTTTGGTGCTATATAAGCTAGTGTTTTGGGAGAGAATCAAATGTGTACCCTATCTTTATTTCTTAGAGGAGTTGTAATTCAGTAGAAGCCAGTGCATTGCCTTCTAAATTAAATGCGCCATATGTGTGTAAACATAGACCACTTTAAACTGTGACTCTTTGCCACGTTCAGCGCCTGAAATGTGACAGTAAAGACTGATTCAGGGTTAAGGTACATGCGTTCACAAATTCCCTCTCCGCTTTGAGCTTTCCTTTTGGTAGAGTTGGGGTACTTGAGTTTGGACTCGGACTCCAGGTCATCAGTCCATTTTCTATGACTTGTCATGGGCAAGATTCAGAAAGAAATCTCACTATAGACTATTATTTCTTTAGATAGGGATCATTTTAAACAAAACTAAAATAAATTGAATTGACAAATTGAAAATCAAGTAGAAACAAAAAAAGATTATATAATAACCTTGGTTGTAATGACTAATGCAGTTTTCACTTTTTTTTCCACACTCTTCATCTGGTAGAGGCCTTTCAGGAACTAGGAACCCCTGCCCGACTGGACTGAGATTTATGGCATTCAGGAATTAAACTGGAGCACGCTGCCTTGAGGACTGATATCTCTGTGCCAGAAGTGGATCTGGATGAACTTTAAGCCTCCAACATACTCCGGCTGTCTACGGACTCGACTGAGTTTTTAAGCTCACCATGTAATACCACCGAGGCATATTCCTGCCCTATGGTTATCTGCAGCCCCAGAGGGGAGATATATGTGGTGCCCCGCAGGTGTGCGTGCTGCAATGGCACAAGCACGGGCTGGTCTCGTGGGTCATCAGCAACTGGGACGAGCATCACGAGAGGGTGCTCTTCTACAGGAATATCGGGCGATATATACAGGTGGATGTGTTCGGATGTGATTTGATATCCGACAGCATGGTGCGCACTGTCTCACGCTATAAAATCTACCTGGCCTTCGAGAATTCTCTGCACACAGATTACATCATGGAGAAACAGTGGAGAAATGAGCTCTCATCAGGTGCCGTGCCTGTAGTTTTGGGTCCGCCACAGGAGAATACGAACTCTCTCTTACTGCCGATGCCTTAATTTACATGACAGACTTCCGAGGCCCCTCACCACTTACCTGCAACACCTAGACCGAATCCCGCTATCTATCAGTGCTACCTGAGCTAGACGCATCACTACAGCGTGGATGTAATGTCATTCAGGGTGGAGCATTACGCCCGTTTCACACATACTCTGTGTGCAGTGCGTATGCGGTGCATATACGGTACAGGAGCAGCACGCGCTATAGTGCTTTCACATATGCTGCGTTTGCAGTGCGCTACTGATCCGCAGTTTCTGTGTGCCACAAAATCAAAAATGTGTAAGGAATTTTGATTTTAAATCCAAACATTAACTTTGAGATTGTTTAAGGCATTGAAACAGTATGAAAATTAATTTTAATCATTGTTATTCTTTTTTTACATGTAGTTCAAGTTGTTGACAGAAGAAAAGCTATCGCGCTATATCTGTTGCTAATAAGGAGAAGAATGAGACGCATTTGGGTTCACTGTCTTTTTTTAGGGTAAAAAAAAATCATATATGATGGCATTTTGCAACTTTTGGGACTATAATCATACTTTTTTGTTTTTCTTGACCCTGTAATTTAGTAACTGTAGAACACATTAACTGTAATTATGCGTATATGATGAAATGATTACAGTTTCTTGTCAATCTATGTCTATTTTAATGTGAGCAATGCGCTGCCACTTTAATTCAGTGCGGTGCAGCACAGCAAAAATAGACTCGGTCCGTAAACGATCGCTGCACTGCTGTATACGCACCGCAACTGGAACGGATCGACGGACTGCATCCGCGTGCAGTGTAAAAGCTCTAACCTGTTAACATGGGTACGGAAAAAAATACGCACCGCATACGCACTGCAAACGGAGTATGTGTGAAACGGGCGTTACTGTGGAGCCATTCAAGCCAGTAGAAACCAAAACAAAGTATTCAGTGATCTTGCTCTCTGGTTCGAGTCTTGATGTTTGCTTGATTGTCTGTCAGTGTATTGTATTTAAAACTGAGACTCCATTGAGAAATTTTCTGTGAAGAACAGCAGATGTCTAAATTTAAATAAAATTGCGGGTTCAAAACAGGTTACGCTCAAATTTCAACTAGTCCTTTTTCTTTTAAAATTAATAATAATAATAATAATAAATAATAAAAAAATCTGGGTTACGTTTACTGTAAGTACTAATAATGGAAGTGAATAGAGCAAATTTTTGAAGTGTTTATATGCAGAAATGTGATGCTTCTAATTTTATAAAAGCACTATCGTCAATTCTTCTGTCAAACTTCTGTTAAATCGTTGTTTTTTGTGGTCGTTTAATAGTTAGCGGTGTTACATCATTATGGCAACAAATTTAAATTGGATATATCTTTACACAGATTTTATCGCCTATATTATATATTGTTTATGTCTTGTGTTTATGCTTTTTTAAACAGTGAGTATTTAAACATTTACAGGTTGGCCCCCATTCACTTCCATTGTAAGTGCCTCACTGTATCCCAGATTTTTGCTTTTTTTTTTTTAGAAAATGAGGGATGCCACTAAAAAGGAATGTGTGTGACATTTATACCTCCGATATCTGATGATAATACAAATAAAGTCTTGCATACCATTCAACCTTGAAATAATAGATGTCCTTTTGAATGCAGTTCAGTGTGCTCATTCAGCAACCTTGAACACATAATCTCATAATTGACCTATTCTTGTGTCCATCCTTGTGTACACACAGCCTCACCCACTGTTCTCTGCACACAAGTGTGGAATGTGGTCTGCTCTGCCCATTTCCCTTCAGAAAACAGAATGCAACATCTCACTTTAATGCATCCCATTTGAAAAATACATTAATTTGTACTAAAGCTTTCCAGGAAATTCGAACAGGAAATTCTCATTTACATATTCAGATGAGCTTTTCTCCTCTGAATATCGTGACTTGTTGATTTAGATGCAATTTGGTAGAAGTCTTGAGCTTGAGTAGCTGCTAATTTGAAAGTCAAAGCAGAGGCATGTAAAAAGCAGGAGACTGATGTGCAAATGCGTCTTGTAACCTTTCATAAAACATGCAGCACTCAAACCTGTCAACTTCCATCTGCAGCGGAGGTGGAGGACGGTGACACTACCTCTATTGATCATCACCAGATGATAAAGGCTTTAGCTAAGCATTAAAGGAATCATGATTTACTCACTCTCATGCCATCCTAGATGTGTATGACTTTCTTTCTTCTGCAGAACACAAATCAAAGATTTTTAGAAGAATATTTCAGCTCTGTAGGTCCATACAGTACAAGTGAATGGGTGCCACAATTTCGAAGCTCCAAAATGCATATGAAGGCATCATAAAATTAATCTGAAAGAATCCAGTGGTTAAATCCATGTGTTTAGACATGATATAATAGGTGTGGGTGAGAAACAGATCAATATTTAAGTCATTTTTATCATAGATTCTCCACCCTGCCAAGTAGGGTGCGATATGCATTAAGAAAGAGAATCACCAAAAACAGAAGGAGAATGTGAAAGTGAAAGTAAAATGGAGACTGACTGAGCTGGGATGAGAATGTGTAGTAAAAAACTAATTACATAAATATTTTTCTGTTTCTCACACACACCAAGCAAATAGCTTCAGAAGATATGGAATTAACCACCAGAGTCGCCTGGAGTACTTTTATGTTGCCCTTATGTGGATTTTGGATATTAACATTTTTGGCACCCATTCACTTACTTTGTATGGACCTACAGAGCTGAAATATCCCTCTAAAAATCTTTGTTTGTTCTGCTGAAGAGATAAAGTCATACACATCTGGGATGGCAAGAGGGTGAGTAAATGATGAGTGAATTTTAAATTTTTGGGTGAACTATCACTTTAAAGGGTACCTTTTAATATTTGTAAGCAAACTGTTTGTTAATATTTTGTGCCTTCAATCCAGTTCTTGGTTTTCTCAGAGATAATCAAAATGTTCTACTCTCTATTTTCTACTGTGCATTTTTGTTTTAGCTCAGAATCAACAAGTCTTAGCTATTTAGACCTACCTACAATTCATGGTGTATTTATTCATTTATCTTTTCAGTCAGTGGATAAAAAAGCATTGTATCTGATGGCCACTGATGGTACTGGTTTACCTCAAGAGGGCACCAAAAGCCCTCAGCTAAAATGTGAGTGCAGGTCAGAACACTATTCAAGTTGCATCTTGAAGTATTTCTCAATTGCTAACAATACAGTAAAAAAATGTTTTGGCACTCTATTTTTAATTTTAAATATCCATCGATACATTTCTCAAAAATAGAAACACTATACATCTGTTTTCACACATTCCAATTTGTTTAATATTTCCTGCAAATCTCTCCACAAAAATGTCCCCATGAAAAAAACTGATTCTCTTTGAAAAATCACAAGCTTGCAGTATAATCAGAGACATAATGCACAATTGTTTACACACAATCAACATCTCAGGATAAATATATATGGTGTTACAATATATTCAGATCCTGAGATATTTGGTTTCAGTGGGCGGAGCATACATGAATATTCATGAATTATCCTGACCTGATGTTGAAGTTGAGCTGAAAATGTTATGCCGAGTTTACACTACACAATTTTAAGCCCAATTTTCACTCGCTGACAGTTTTTTAGAGATCGCCGACAAAATCCTGAAATCATAGGCAAATCAGAGCTCGCTCCCATGAATGACGATCGCAATGTATGAATTATCAAAGACACAATCTGAGAGAATCGCCGACACGTCGCCGATGTCAGTGAGATATCTAAAATGGAAAATATTTGGACTTGTCTAAGATTCTAAATCACACAATGTGAAATGTTTTTTGACTGAATACAACTGCAGGGTTGACCTACAGCCAATGAGAGAGTAAGAAACAGGCCACAGGAAGTTTCAGTCGGAGGAGTCCTGATGTACCTGTAACAGAACATCAACTAGCATGTCTGCGGTATCAATACCTTAT
Source organism: Xyrauchen texanus (assembly GCF_025860055.1). Lineage (NCBI taxonomy): Eukaryota > Metazoa > Chordata > Actinopteri > Cypriniformes > Catostomidae > Xyrauchen > Xyrauchen texanus. The sequence goes on along the minus strand of NC_068313.1, from coordinate 3,722,314 downwards.
TGGATCGAAGAAATGGAGGAAAATTTTGTGGAATATCGGCAGGAGCACAAGTGTTTCAATGTTTCATCTGAACTGTACCACAACCGGGTGGAGAAAGAGAAGAGTTGGAGGAAAATTGCCAATTCTCTTGGACAGTCAGGTAAGCAAATAGGTAGATTTTTCAGTAGGAGGTACTTTTTCATATTCTAACCAAAAAAATATATCATGGCTTTACACATTATGTAAAGGCGATTAAAAACATACACATCATATTCTTAAAAGCATAACATATGATCATCGTATCTAGTATCACTTCTCGTGTGTACTCTGTTGTGAAATGTAATTTTGGAGTCCAGGCAGAGTCGTCGGGGATTCGTCAATAGTGAAATGTTTTGTAATGTATTCACCCCTGTTGCCGATTCGTCGTGTAATCTGAAAACGCTATGACTTCCATGACAAGACAGACAGTTGTGTAATATGAATGGTACCACGATCCAACGTCTTTGAAAGTCATATAGTGAGTACGAGGCATTAGTGCACCACTGTAATGACTCAACTTCAGTTTGCCTGAAGGATTATTTTGAAAAGGTATTTAAGTTTCAGTGTTGAACGAAGTTTGTATAAACTACAATATTGAGCTTTTTGTAACAGTTGAGACCTTATAATTGCAATATGTGTTTTGATTAGTTTTGTGTTCCTGAATACAGCATTTACTGAAGTTAGTATTAGGTAACATTAGAAAAGATCAAACTTTACAAATACAAATACAGTAGTCTACAGTTATACACTGATCAGCCACAACATTAAAACCACTGATAGGTGAAGTGAATACAATTATTATATTGTTACAATGGCACCTGTCAAATGGGTGTGATATGTTAGGCAGCAAGTTGAACAGTCAGTTCTTGAATTTCATGTGTTGGAAGCAGGAGAAATTGGCAAGCGTAAGGATTTGAGCGACTTTGACAAGGCCCTAATTGTGATGGCTAGATGACTGGGTCAAAGCATCTCCAAAACGGCAGGTCTCACAGAAGAGCTACTGTAGCACAAACTGATGAAAAACGTAATGCTGTATCTGGCAGCGTAGGCACAGACTGGTCAGAGTGCCCATGATAACCCTTATCCACCACCAAAAGTGCCTACAATGGGCACGTGAGTGTAAGAACTGGACCATGGAGCAATGGGAGAAGGTGGCCTGGTCTGATGAATAATGTTTTCTTTTAGATCATGTGGACAGACGGATGCGTTTGCGTCATTTAACTGAGGAAGAGATGGCAGCAAGTTGCACTATGGGAAGAAGGCGGGCCAATGGAGGTAGTGTGATGCTCTGGGCTATATTCTGCTGGGAAACCTAGGATCCTGGCATTCAGTGGCCTCTTTCAGCAGGATAATGCACCCTGCCACACTGCAAAAATTGTTCAGGAATGATTTGAGGAACATGACAAAGAGTTCAAGGTGTTGACTTGGCCTCCAAATTCCCCAGATCTCAATCCGATTGAGCATCTATGGGATGTGCTGGACCAACAAGTATGATCCATAAAGGCCCCACCTCGCAATTTACAGGACTGAAGGATCTGCTGCTAACATCTTGGTGCCAGATACAACAGGACACCTTCAGAGGTCTTGTGGAGTCCATGCCTCGATGGGTCAGAGCTGTTTTGGTGGCACAAGGAGGACCTTCACAAAATAATTTTGACTTTCTAGTTGTTATTGTAGCAAAGATGCCAGGGCAGTTGTGTTAAGATCCATGTGCAGCTTTAATAACAGTATAAATAGTAAAACAAGTAGCATATAAAAGGAAAGCAAAAGGCCAGCAAAGGTTTGGTACACAGGCAGACAGTCCAGAAAGACAAACCAAGTAAATCCAAGAGGCAGAGGTGTAATCTAGTAAAAATCAGGAAGGAATCAAAACACAGGGTAAACAGGAATGATTGTTACTTGAGAAATGTTGACAAGGCAATCAAGACTTTGCCTATTTAAGTTCCCTGTTTATACGCATTCATTGCAGAATTGATGTGGAACCGGTGGGTGAGTAATCAGTCTGACCGTAGGATTATGGGCGATGTAGTTCGTGAAAGTTAGTACTCAAGGGATGCCGACCTCTGGTGGCATACAGGAGAGATAGAAAGCGCTGCAGGTGTTACAGAGCCCCCCCGCAAAAGACTACTGACATGAGGTTGTAACACTCCACAATATTAAAAAGTTGAGTATTAACAAAATAATGGGAACAAAAGTTCCGTTTCTATTTAAACTACGGAGTATAAAAAAGTATTACTCAATACTGATGAATAAACAATCAACCCAAGTGTATTTACAAAACCAAAGAACATTTACAATATTACAAGGCAATCGCATGTAAGTGATGTGTATGTGTGTGTGTGTAAAAGTATCATCCAGCGTGCACAGAGTTAATGGCAGAGATCAGATCAGCCTCACCGGTAACTTTGTGTAGTCCGTGAGCAATATCAAATGAAGAAGATAACTGGCTTTAGTCCTCCAATAAAAGTAATCCAGGCTGCGAGCCAAACGAAAATACTCCTCTGAGGAACGGCGACCCCGCGCTTCCAAGTCAGTCAGCAATAATCCAACAAATGAATAGGAAAGTTTGTGAATGAGAGTACGCTCTCCCGAAGACCGGCATAACGGTTCCTTATATGGAAACTCAAAGTCTCTTCCTGTTTACATGACAGGTCATCACGTGACGCGAAGTCACGAGAAGTTATCGCGTGAACAGAAATCGGGGTCAAATCCACAACAGCTAAGGCAAATACAGCATACAGGGGAAAGCAATAAAACTAATTGCATATAATGACTAAACATACTTAGTTTTTTGTCATTAACCTTATTTAAAAACGTCCCCTTATGTGGCCACGCTACATAGACCCCCCCCCAGCCTTTGTATTGTCGTGTTTATATTTTTGACAGGTATCACATCCTTTGACGTATTGCCAGACGTCTTTACGGACAGTGGGCCACCACACCACCTCCAAGAGCCTCAGCAGTGTTTTTAGTCGTCCCAGATGTCCTCCCAGCGGGTTATCATGAAAGTAATGTAAAAATCCAGGTATTAATGCCTGAGGAACAACCAATTGGAATTTATCTCCGTTATTCTTTACAGGTACCCGACGATATAACACCCCCTGGTGGACTTCGACGGTAATCTGTTGATCCTGTACCTTTCTGTTTTTTGGGCCAATTGTAGGAGAGAATCGGTATTGTCACTACTTTGTGCTTGAGAGATTTCCGCTAACATGTGAGGTATGTCTGATGCACATTTCGATGTTGTTATGGCCATACAGTGCACACTTTCTCTTTCCTTAGATTCACAGGCTCGTGACAAGGCATCTGGTCCCAGGTTCAGACATCCTCTCCTGTGATGTACTTGGAAGATGCAGCCTAAGAGTCCACCGGGTCAGCCGAGAGGAGGTTTTAGGGCTATTGAAGGCCCAAGTTAAGGCAGCATGATCGCTGTAAATGTCAAACTGTCTTCCTTCAAGGTAATGTCTCTATTTTTCCACCGCCCAGACCACCGCCAGACACTCTTTTTCAGCCGTTGAATAGTTCACCTCAGGTCCACGCAATGTTCGTGATGCATAAGCTATTACCCGTTCCCCCTCAGGACTTTGCTGGGTGATAATGGCTCCTAAGCCCACATCACTGGCATCTGTATGTACCTGGAAAGGTTGATTGAGGTCAGGCTGCATCAATACAGGTGGTTCTTGTAATATTTGTTTGATGTTCTCAAGGCTGGTTTGGCACTCAGGAGTCCAATCCCATTTTACTCCTTTCTTTTTCAGGTTATTTAACGGAGCTGTGATGTCGGCAAAATGGGGAATGAACTTGTGGTACCACCCTGCTAATCCCAAGAAGCGTTGGAGGGCTTTAAGGTCTTTGGGAGGAGGATAGTCAGCAACCGCTCTGGTCTTTTCAGGATCGACCTCCACTCCTTTCACTGAGACGATGTGGCCAAGGAACTTTAACTGTTTTTTAAAGAAGTGACATTTCTTCATGTTCAGGGTAAGCGATGCTTGGTTTAGTCTTTGCAGAATGGTGTTCAGATGTTGTACATGTTCGTTTAAAGACCGTGAATAGATTATAATGTCATCAATGTAAACAAAACAAAACTTCCCTCTCAATTCTGCTAGGACCTTCTCCATCAGCCTCTGGAAGGTGGCGGCGGCATTCCTGAGCCCATATGGCATGGAGCGGAATTGGAATAGTCCCTGGGAGGTGATGAATGCTGTTTTATCTTTACTTCTTTCCTCCATTTCTACCTGATAGTATCCTGACTGCAAGTCCAATGTACTGAACTAGGAGGCGCCTTCCATGGATTCCAAGATGTCATGAATGATTGGCATTGGATAAGCGTCAGGTATGGGCTTACTATTCAGCCTCCTAAAGTCCACGCAGAACCTGTAGGTACCATCAGGTTTGGGGACAAGGACTACAGGTGATGACCAAGGAGAGAAAGAAGGCTCGATGATGTGATCTCTTAGCATTCGTTCTACTTGTTCATCAATAATCTTTTTCTTGAAAGGTGAGACCCTATAAGCTCGGGATTTAATGGGCATTTCCTCAGATAGGATGATTTTGTGCTGTTCCACAGATGTTTTGCCCAGGACCTTGGAGGCGGTATGAGGCCAAGTATCCATCAGCTTCCGTAATTCCTCCTGATTGTCGGAGTCCCAGCTGGGAGCAACTTCTGGGTGCAGGGAAACGAGTGGAGGTTTCCAGGTTGGAGGTAAGGCGTAATAGAGACTCACAGCAGTAGTAGTGCATACTCTTTCACCCACCGGATTCGTAGACAGCCCAGGATTGATAAGGGTGGTTAGGAAGGGATGATAAATATATCCTTTGCCCATTTTCAGGCCATATCTCCCTTGTCCTACATCCACTATGGCTTCAGCGGCTCTTAGGAAGTCTAAGCCAGCTATAATGGGAAAGGCCAGGTGAGCATCCTTCATTATATAAGTCTCCACTATGCATACCTTATCATGCCACTTATAACATACGGTTTTCTGGCTAATAGCCTGGTGCACTTTTCCATCAGCCATAATGAACCGTTGAAGGGGAACTGGAGGGTCAGGATTTGCTTCCCCTCCTAATTGTCTCCACAGGTTTTCCTGAATAAGGGTGTACGTGCTCCCTGTACCAGCACCGCCTTCACCTCTTGTCCTTTTATGGTTACAGGCACTACCAGAAGGGAAGTTATAGGGTGTGGTTGTGCAATGGACAATCCTGCTAGACCTTTGGAGGTATTCCATTCAGGTGGTTTTTTATTCACCTTGTCTTTACCATTCAAATTACCCACTTTCTGCCAGTAATCTTTTGCACCCATCCAGTCCTTCTCCACCATAGATCCCACCTTCACCAGCTGTTCCACAGATTTCACCGTCCCTCTCAGACAGCCCGCAACCTTTGGATTGATGTTGTTCAGAATTCTGCTCACCATCTCATCTTCTGTGATATTAGGCTTCCATTTGAGGCACAGAGCTCGGTAGTCATAGGCAAAATCTCTCAATCGCTGACGTGGTTGCTGCACCAGGGACCTCAACTTGTCTTCCACTTCAGTGAGGTAATCCTCTGGGAGAAAAGAAGACATAAAAGCATCTTTGAAAGATTGCCAATCTGTTAACTTGGCCTTTTCTGCCTTCCACCAGCTCAAAGCGGGTCCTTTGAGCACTGTACTCAGCGTGCCAACCAGCTCCACACTAGGAAGGGGCCTGATGTCCAGATCATTTTCACATTGCTCAATGAAATGGAGTACGTCCAATGTCTCACATGACTCCCCGAAGGAAGGAAATTCCAGCCGTATCGGGGGTCTCCCACAGAAGGACGAGAAACTGGTCACAACAGTAGAGTGAGGCATATTTGTTAATGGAGCTCCAGAAGTGACATCATAGGTAGCGTTGACCCTATTGGCAGGGGGGACTTTACCTCTCGATGCTGGTATAGGAGTTCTCAAATCATTCACCGTAGATATGGAAGGTGCAGGGTTAAAAGTCTGTATTTGAGAGCAAGATGGGGTACTGGTGAATCTTAACTTTTTCATTTGATTCTCCCATCTGGCATCTCTCCGCAGAAAACAGTCAGCCACTGCTCTTTCCAACTTCTCTATAGACCTCTGGAAATGATCTTCTAAATCTGCTAAGCCAGCGTCCACTGCCTCCCGGAAACTGGTTTCTCTATTAAGGGAACTATCTACAGACTGTTTTAACTCCTGTTCATTATGTTGTATTTTATCACTAAGAGCCAATAAATCCACCTTAAGTTTATCAACCTCTGTTTGCATTGTTTGTACAACATTTACATTCACTACATCTCTTTCATCATCATCATCATCATCATCATCATAATCATCATCATCATCAGAAATATACAATGAACTCAGCATAGATGTTATTTCAGCTCCTGGATTATGTCTGGTTACAAATGGGCCTGCAGTGAAATCAGCCGCTTGTGCTTCATCAGAGCTACACCTTAACTCATTTACATCAGTTTCATCAGTATTTAGAGTCTGATTAATTACTCCATTTACGTGTGTCTCTTCCTCCATATTTATGGACACACAAAAAAACACTAACAAAAAGAAACAGCACGTAGTCCCCGTACGGGCCACCACTATGTAACACTCACAAGGTGACGGTCAGTGTCGGGGTCTACCTCGACCTCTGGGAATGGGACTATTAGGGATATTGTGGTGGAGTTTAGCGATGAGAGCAGGGTCTAGAATGTCCTCAGAGTTCGTCCAGGAACACTCCTCAGGACCGTAACCCTCACAGTCAACCAAGTATTGCAGCATCTGACCCCAGCGTCGAGAGTCCAGAAGCTTGTGTACCCGAAAGGCCTCCTCTCAATCAATGAGGAATGGAAGGGGTCTCTGGGGGTCTTGAGGGCCCTCCTTTCCCGGAGGCACCATGGGTTTGAGCAGGGAAACATGAAAAGTGTGGGGAACATGGTAATTAGCAGGGAGTTGAAGCTTGAATGACACAGGATTGATTTGACGAAGAATCTTGAAAGGACCAACATACCTGGGACATAGTTTCTTGCACGGGAGTCGCAGATGAAGCTCTTGGGTAGATAGCCAAACCCGTTGTCCAGGAGCATAGTTGGGGCCAGGGCGCCAATGTCAATTAGCCTGTTCTCTCTTTTTGCAAATAGCATGCTGTAAGTGGACTTGAGCTTGATCACAGATAGCCTCACTGTGCTGCATCCAGTCATCAACTGCAGGCATATCAGTGAAGGTTGAAAACCTAGGACGCACATGAAAGGAGTGGTTCTAGTGGCTGGTTTGAACATAGAATTTTGAGCATACTCAGCCCAGGGAAGGAAACGGCTCCAGTTGTGCTGATTGACTTGACAGTAGGTCCAGACGGTCAGCTTGACCATTGGATTGAGGGTGATAATCAGAGGTTAGACTCACATTGACGTTGAGTAATTTGAAGAATGCTGACCAGACTCGGGAGGTGAATTCGGCCCATGGACAGAGACAATGTCTTCAGGTAGGCCATAGAAACAGAAGACATACTGGAACATCGTAATTTACTCAGTATCTTATATCTTGCATGAGTAGAAGGCACAGGGATGTAGGTTGGCAGGAGATCCTTGTCATTGGGAGAGTAATGCACCAAATCCCGAATCAGAGGCATCCACTTCCAGCAAAAAGGGTCAAGTTGGGTCTGGATGATGGAGAATGGGGCAGTGGTAAAGCGACGTTTGAGGTCCTTGAAGGTTTGACGAGCAGGAGGTGTCCAGTTTAGTTTCTGGGCTTTACCACGAAGCAATGAGGTGAGTGGGGCAGCCACCAAGCTTAAACCTCGGATGAACCATCTGTAGAAGTTGGCAAAAACCAAGGAAGCACTGTTGTTCTTTGACAGACACCGGTAGTGGTCACTATAGCATGGCTTGTACCTTGGAAGAGTCCATGGTGACCCCCTCAGGGGAGATGACATACCCCAGGAAAGAGATGGTCGTCTGGTGAAACTCAAATTTCTCCATCTTGGCGTATAATTGATGTTGAATGAGGCTGCTGAGCAACACTCTGACATGTTGAACGTGCTCATCAAGGGAAGAAGAGTATATCAGAATGTCATCAATGTAGACTATAACCCATTTGCCAATAAGATCTCGAAAAATGTAATTAACAAAGGCTTGGAAGACAGATGGACTGTTGGAAAGTCCGAAAAACCTGATATTCATAGTGGCCAGTGTGTGTAGAAAAGGTTGTCTTCCATTCATGCCCCTCCCGGATGCAGATTAAATTGTAGGCATTACAAAGATCAAGTTTGGTGTAAATCTTGGCGTATCTTAACTGCTCTAATGCGGCTGGTACCAGAGGGAGGGGATATTGATACTTGATAGTGACTGAGTTCAGGCTTCAGTAGTCAATGCATGGACGAAGATCCCCGTCCTTCTTTTCTATGAAGAAGAAAGCAGCAGATGCAGGAGAAGTGGATGGTCGAATGAATCCCTTTTCAAAGGACTCCGAAATGCACTCCTCCATAGCTTTAGTCTCAGGTTCAGGTAAGAGGTATATCCGTCTGCATGGAGGAGAGGAGCCTGGCAGAAGATCAATGGCACAGTCACAGGAAAGGTGAGGAGAAAGCTGCATAGCCTTTTCTTTGCTGAATGCCTCCTGGAGATCCGAATAACAATGTGGTAGGATCGAAATCTGATTCTCTGTGAGGATCATCATGGTGCTTACAGGTGGGAGAGAGATGGGTTCAGGAAGGTTGAAGCAAGACAGGAAACAGGAAGTAATCCAACGAATGATTTGTCCATCTCTCCAGGAGATCTCAGGCTTGTTAAGTCTCAGCCATGGCAGGCCAAGAACAATAGGGTTCTTAGGAGAGTGAGGTATTTGTACTATTCGGGTTCTTAGGTGAGTGACTAGGAACTGAATCTCCTCATGATGAAAGAGTCCAACTTGAAGACGAACGGGTTGGGTGATTTGTTGAATTTTGCCAGAGCAAAGGTGTCGTCCGTCAAGCGCAGAGACATGTAGAGGAGGGACACAAGGGACAAAAGACAAATTTAGATTTGAGGTGAGACCCAGGTCAATAAAATAACCTGCAGCCCCTGAATCTAAAATGGCAGATAATTGATGTTCACTATTTAGAGCATGTAACGTAACAGACACCCTTCATAGGGGGATGAGGTGGGCAGGCAGCAAGTAAATGTCCCGACTGTCTGCAGTAGATACATAATCTCTCTTGGAGATGGCGTCATCATTCCTCGGAGGAGAGAGAAGAAAGACCCACATGCATGGGCTCGTGATGACTGGTTGCAGCGATGTGACGGTAGAGAACTGACTGGATGATGGGCATTGATCAGGTTATCCAGGTGAATGGCTGGATAACCTGATGAATTCATCATGAGATCTCCCCTCATCACGAAATGCTAATTCAGTTTGAAGGTCAGGATTTAACCCCTGATGGAACAACAGCTCCATTCTGTCCCCCACCCACACAGTTTGTGCTGCTAGCTTGCGGAATGATAAGGCGAATTCAGCAGCAGACCTCCCCTGTTTTAAACTCCCTCTGAGTGCTCAGAAACTTCCATTAAACGAGCTAGGAAGTGAGACAAGGAACCCTTTCAAATGTTCTCACAACTCCAAACTGCCGTAACCCAGTCTAGTGCTTTTCCTGACAGCAGTGATACAATGAAGGAAACTTCATCAGTGGGATACATTAGAGGTAGTTGAGACAGAAAAAGCTGACATGGTATAAGAAATCATCAACACTTACTGGGTGATCCGTCAAACTTCTCTAAAAGCAAGATTCGAGGATTAACAATGGCTGTAGAGTGCGTTGTGCTGAAGGCTGAGTTGTTAGTGGAAACCCCCATCAGAGATACTTGCAGGTTTGGCTGCACAGATTTCAAGAGTTCTTCCGTGATTGAGGTGAGCTTGCACAGCTGCTGATGGTGACTGGTAAGCATGGCTGCTTGCACAGAAACAAGCTAATTTAACTGTTGGAAAGCTGCTGGATCTAAAATGGGCAAAGTTTTCTGTAGCAAAGATGCCGGAGCAGTTGTGTAAGATCAATGTGCAGCCTTAATAACAGTATAAATAGTAAAACAAATTAGCAAATAAAGGGAAGACAAAAGGCAAGCAAAGGACGCAGACGGTCCAGAAAGGCAAACCAATAAATTTGAGAGGCAGAAGGGTAATCCAGTAAACAGGCATAAAATCCAATAACTCACAAGCAGGCTGGGAAATATGAGAAAACATGCATGAGTCAAAACACAGGGTAAACAGGAATGGTAATAAACGCACAGAAATGTTGATAAGGCAAACAAGACTTTGCAATGAATGCTTATTAACAGGGAACTTAAATTCACAGATTGGATGTGGAACAGGTGGGTGAGTAATCAGTCTGACCAGAGGATTATTGGAGATGTAGTTTGTGAAAGTTAGAACTCAGGGGATGGTGACCTCTGGTGGCGTACATGAGAGATTGCAGACGCTGCAGGTGTAACAGTTATCCTTAACAGCTATGACTAAAATTGCAGAACTAGCTGTGATTTAATATTTTTGGGGGGGTATGATTATTCTGTGTCACTCTTTATTTCTTGCTCATTTTGTAAACAGACTATGACTAGGACTAACAGCTTAATACCACATACAAACTTGAAATAGACACTATTGTCTGTTTTTAGACCATGTGTTGCACTGTGGACAATAAACACAACCTATTTCAGTCATTTAATTAAAAAGGTCTTAATCAGTTTATGTTGTGTGATGATAGCCTTTAGTATCCTTGGTGATGAGGTACCTTCCCCTGTTCTGACTTATGTTTAACATACTTATACTGTCCTCAATTTGCAGTCCCTTTCCTCAGTTAGACAAATAGGTAAACTCCTTCACACATAGGCTTTTGGGAGAACATTCTTGTTATTCATCATCACAATTAATTTGTTGAAAAAGCGTGAAACTGCTGTAAAAGGATGAAAATATTATACATCTACACAAATCTCTTAACAACACCTCTCCAATATGAGTTGTTTTGTTCTTTAAATGGTTTAAATATTTCTGTACATATAGCTATATAAACAGTAAATACAGCAATGATCAGAAACACTTACAGACAATGCTTTCTACAAGTGATCACAGAAAGAATGGCTTTAGTAGTCTAGCTGTGATAATAATTTAAGCATTGCACTTTACTGAATAAAACTGTATCAGAATGTTTGCTGGCAACCATTTAAAAGACTGCATGACTAGGTATAGAATTGATTGTGACTAGCAATCAATAACACATTAAATAAATTATATGATCCAGAACAATACTAAACTCTCATTCACAGGTAATCTTCTCATTTCTTATATTTCAAGTGTAGCATTCTATTTGATTGGTTTTCATAGAAGTGTTATTTACATAGAAAGATGATTACTATAACTAATGCTTCTAACCTTAAGCAGAATGTTACACAACCCACAATAATTTCTTTGAATGGTAAATTTAAATCGACATGCATTGACCACATCTTTACAAATGTGTATGAGTTGTGTTCACATGTCATCTCAGTTGGAGTAGGATGCAGTGATCATAATTTAATCATCACAACAAAGAAAACTAAATTGCCTAAATTTGGTGCAAGGATTGTCTATCAAAGATCTTATAAAATGTTCGATCCTAATGCATTTGTGGAAGATGTTGAAAGGTCCACTTGGTCGGCGGTTTGTGAAGAGGAGGATGTTAATGCTTCTTTACGTATTTTTATGGATAGGTTTGTGGAAATAGTTGACAAACATGCACCAATTAGAAAAAGGTTGATAAAAGGCAATAATGTTCCTTGGTTAGATGCCGATCTAAAATCTATAATGAGGGAAAGGGATAATGCCAAAGCCGAAACTCTAAAATCTAAAAGTGATAGGGATGAAAGGTATTATTGTAAGTTGAGAAATAAAGTGACAAAGTTAAATAGATTAAAAAAGAAAATATATTTTAGCCAAAAGATTAGTAACTCATCAAATAATAGCAAGCAATTGTGGAAAGTTATAAATGAAATAATGTGTAAAAAACCAAAGTGTTCTAATATGTATTTGGAAACAGAAGAAGAAATAATCACTAAACCTTTGGATATAGCAAATCATTTGAATGACTTTTTTATAAAGAAAACTGCAAATTTAAGATCTAGTATGTTATCATAAAGATTCACCTTGTAGTAATGTGAAGAACATTATGAGGAATAAATCTTGTTCATTGACATTTGGTACAGTTAGAGAGGAAATGGTTGAAAGGATGTTGCTCTCTCTCCCGGAGGAAAAAACTGCAGGTATAGATTTGGATGGCAACATTTTTAAAACTGTTGCTAATATCTTATGCAAGCCTATCAGTCACATTTTTAATAGATCTGTGATAAGTGGGGTGTTTCCGGAAACCTGGAAGCAGTCTAAAATTATACCGTTAGTGAAAGATGATAGATTAGGTCTCACTGAATCAAATTGTAGACCAATTAACATTCTACCTATATTGAGCAAAATATTTGAAAAGTTACTTTTTAATCAAATGATGCAGTACTTTGTATCAAATGATTTGCTCTCTAATTCACAGCATGCTTATAAGCCAGGACACCCCACTAACACTGCAATGGTACAAATGGTAGACCAGTGGCTAACTTTTATGGATGATAAAAAGCTTGTGGGTGCTGTGCTGCTGGATTTTACAGCAGCTTTTGATGTTATTGACCATGACATTTTACTGTCTAAGCTTAAGTGCTATGGTTTTTCACATCAGTCTGTGTCCTTGATACGCAGCTATCTCTATGGTAGAAGTCAGAGGGTATTTTTCAATGGGAGCTTTTCTGATTGTAAGCAATTGTCATGTGGTGTTCCTCAGGGCAGTTGTTTGGGTCCATTGTTGTTTTCAGTGTTTGTTAATGATATGTCACTTGCTGTTTCAAGAGCAGATGTTGTACTTTATGCAGACGATGCTACAATGTTTTATGCAGCATCTACAATAAATGACATAAGTTGCACCTTGCAGAATGAACTTAATGCCATTATAAATTGGGTTAAACTTAATAAATTAGTTCTCAACATATCTAAAACTAAATGTATAGTCTTTGGTACTAAACATATGCTTGGCAAGCCTTGCAACTTAAATCTAATTGTTGATACATCTGTGGTAGAGCAGGTGAGTCAGACTAAACTATTGGGTGTTAAGCTGGATAGTCAGCTCTCCTGGGCTGATCAGATTGATCATATTGTGTCAAAAATGGCTAAAGGCATTGCTTTTTCCAGGAGATGTTCAGTATATTGTCCACCAGTAGTTATGAAAATACTTGTCCAGTCTTTAGTTCTGTCACATCTGTGGTACTGCCCAGTAATCTGGTCCAGTGCTGCACAGGGACATCTGAAAAAATTACAAATCGTTCAGAATAGAGCCGCAAGAGTAGCCCTTGGTTGCTCTTTTCGCTCTAGTGTGGATAAAATGCACACCTGTTTGGGCTGGCTAAAGGTGGAGGACAAACTTAATATAAGTCTTCTCTGTTATATGCACAATGCTCTATTTAAAAACAATCCAAAATCTTTTGTAGATAAGTTGGTTTTTAGTGGGTATTGTCACGGACATGTTACGCGTCAGGTGAGCTCAGGTGTGTTAGTGGTTCCATCTGCAAGGTCCAATTGTATGGCAAGAACAGTATTAGTTAGATCGTCATCTGCTTGGAATAAATTGGATGGGTTGGGAAGTGAAAGCCACGCATCCAATCTCCGTGCTAGGGGCACCAAAAGGACGAGTATTTTTGACGTACCCGGTGGGGCTTCGCGGCGGTGCGGAGCAGGTGGTATGGCGTCAGGAGGCAAGCGTGCGTCCCGAGGCTCTAGTGCTGAGAAAAGACTCAAAGCAATTACCTTGCTCCACACATGCGGCAGGGGGCGGGTTAGCGACTGAGGATGAGGAACCGGCCGGCCGGGGAACAGTCCTGGGGCTGAAGGATCTGGTGACAGAGTGCCGTGAGAACGGCATTTGCGAACCAGGTGACCCAGAGACAAAGGAAATAACTCTATTATTGAGGATGAATTTGCCGCAGCCCCAGCCCTCCACCGGGGGACGGAGTGGTCTTACCATTTCCGGAGCGGCGCCCAGACCCCAGAAACCAGTCATCTAACCGCGATGGCTGTGGGGAGGTCGGCCGGTTCCAGTCCAAGCGCACGCTGCCGGTGGCCAGGGAAAGCATGTCGGTCATCTGACTGTTGCCTCGAGCACGGACGGGAGTCAACGAGCGTGCCGGGGGGCGGGTGGTCCGAGGGGGCATACCTGGTGGAGCTGCACCCGCTGCCATCGCCAGATCGCCTCCAGCGCCAGCCGCATCGTCCTCAAACCCGTGGGAAGAAGGAGTAATGCGGGGGGGCGGCTGGAGTGGCTTGCTTTCTATTGAAAGCGAGCCGCGACTGCAACGTTGCCATGGTCATGCCCTCGCAGTGAGAGCATGAACCATCCACAAACGCAGCCTCGATGGGATAGCTGCCCAGACACACGAGACAACGCCTGTGGCCGTCTGAAGCAGAGAGCACTCTACCGCATCCAGGAACTACACAGGGGTGGAAAGGCATCTTTAAAAAGACGTGTCCTGAAAAGGACGTTCAACGCCGCTGTGTATTGCTCTTTTAGTGAAAATGTACACTTTTAGAGAAATCACTCTTTTAAATAACTCTTTAGAGTTTGTTTTCTGCACTGCCGAAGCTCCCAGGGGCAAATTGCACTGCCGTGCAAAGAAGGGGAAATAACCACTGTAATGCGCCGTCAATCCAACAGCATGCAGAGCGTCAGAGGAATACAGGAACAGGTGTTACTCGTGGCAAACAGCATGCACAACCATTGGCTCTGAAGAAAATTTCTGAATGAACTCATAGTATTTCCTCGCCTTTATACCCGTATGTCCGGTGGCGGGGTATGCAAATACTGGCTGCCAACTTCTCATTGGCCTTTTTTCATAGATCAGAGGCATATTCGGCACTCAAGAGTGACCCCCAGTGTCGCTTCTCTGACACAACGTCGAGAGAGCGACAGACGGGGAACAATGCTACCAAAGCCTAATCTTTTGAGGAAGCAGTCACAATAAGCATGGCTCTTCTTGGAAAGATAAGGAAAGCTTCAAAAACATTATATCAAAGTCAAAGTATACATTATTGTCCCGAAGTGGAAATTTGGTGTGGAATCTCATTTGCTACATGTCATTGAACATTAAAAATTACACATAGTACAGCACAAACACACAATAAAAAGACATCAGTGTGAATTGCTATTAAACATTTGCACTGATACAAGCACAAATGAGCTCTTAAATCTATTTAATTTGCAATGTGGCACTCTGTATCTTCTTCCAGAAGGAAGCAATTCATAGTGTGAGTACAAAAATTGGGGTGGATCACTCAGAATTTTCTTCACCTGGCTAAGTATGCACTGCTCATATAGAGACTGGAGGTTGTTGTATTCTTTCCGTCCCATAATTTTCATTGCTGTCTGTACTAAATGTAAACTATTTTAGCTTCACAGTAGGATTCCCAAACCATACAGTTATTCCGTACCTGACAATACTTTCTAAAACAGCCTGATAAATCAAAAACACAATAAAACACAGTCTACGTAAAAAGTACAATCTCTGATGCAGACGAGCACAAACCCATTCAGTGTGAGTATTCCAAGTGAGTGAACGATCTACATAGATACCATATGAAATTAAACATTATATGAAATTAAATCCCTCTGAAGTTATGAGAAGCCCTGTGTGGAGAAATGAAGAGACATGAGTTAAGACACTTGTGTTGTGCTGTCGATACATGGGTGGTGGATATGGTCATGCGGCTGTGGCATATTACCCTTGCAGACTCGCCACTGGCAATTTCTCTGTTTGGATTGACGTCAATGTATTTCTCATTTTACAACACTTAAGTGTCACCTCAGACAGTGCTTAAGAATCAGACTCAGACTTAGACTTTGCTGAAAGATACTTTTAGATGCTTTATAAAAATCTCATGCGTTTGCTCAGAATTATTGGAAAATATGCGAAAGCCTAGGACTAAGAGATTTTCTTAAAAGTTGTATACATACGGCCTCTGTTTTTTATTAAATGTTTTCTTTTAAGAAAGGAAAAAGGTCTCACTACCCTGCTCTATGATTTACATCTTTGGTTACTTGGCACTTCACATACTTTTTTTTTTTACAGAAGCATAAACTATTGCTGGGAGAGTCCTACTGGAGAAACCTAACTCAAGACAACGATGATGATGTTTTATTCAGCAGATTAAGTTCACGGGTCATTCCTTTTGGCATTCTCCAGAATCCTAACCAGAACATTCTCATTAACCCATCATTACCATTCAGTGTTCATTTTTTATGTGTCTGTTACGGGGGTAAGTCTTCTCCTTACAGACAATCATCAAGTGACTTACTGTATCAGCAAAAGGGAGCCAGTTATGTACTCCCTAACTGAAATATCAAAATGCTATAGTTAACGGATTCAATAAAGACATCAAAACTCACTTTCTGTAATCTCTAATTTACAGTAATGATATTAATCTTTGAATGGTGTGTTTCTAACATGTTTTGTCTTTGTCTATGCATGTTGGTATCTGTCTCCTCCTTTAGCTCCCTCGACCCACGTCTCTTTCTCACACACCCTTATTCCCATTCCAAGGCCTTTTGATCTGTGCATGTCTGGGCAAAAACAATGTGTGTGTATGTGTGAACACTTGGACTGGCTTGTTGGGACACATGCATTGCGGCAGGATATTTTGCATCGTTTTGGCATCACAAAGGCTCACACAAAAACATGAATTCCTGAGTACTTCCACCCTTCTTTCCTTGATTGAGAAACGTTTTGCATTTTAACAAAAGACAACTTGAACACCCAAAGTAGCCCAGAAGTTCCGTCTGTATTATTGATATCTGCTGCAGCAACAACAACCGAGGAGCCTCTAAATAGGTAGGACACAGATAACAGTCTGGGAGGGCAATTAAAGAGAAAAAAAAGAAAAGATAAGCAATTGAGTGATAGAGGAAAAGACAGAATTAAGATCTGCCTTTGTTTCTGAGAGAGATCAAGATCTTTAACAATCTACAGTCTTTATACAGAATAGTTTAAGATTTGACAGATGTCACTAGATGGTGAAATACAATTTCAGTTACTGCTTTGTAAAATGTACAGTTCATGATGCGTAGCTTTTTGTGAAACAGCTTCGCAGTTGTGGAATTTTGTTTAGTCTTTCTTCAGAACGTACAGTAAGTCGTTCCATGTCCCAACTTGAGTTCAGATAATACAGACACTCCAAAATAGGCTGCCTGAGGGTGTATAATCTGTATGCACACATACTGTATGCACAATGGCCAGTGTTTAGTCTAACTGTCTGGCTGTTTGTGTCACTTCTTTACACACTTAATAATTGAATGCTTTTAATACTTAAATTTACCATTCAGAAAAAGGACATTGAAACGATATTGTTATTTCTCGTTGAACAGCCGGGTTAAAAGATTTTACAATTGGCTCTGTAAGGAAAAAAAGATTTTATAATAATAATAATAATAATTTAAAACAAATGTTTGAAACTTAGGAGACACAATGTACAGGTAAAAGTCAATCAGTGATATCAGACTTTGCTATTATTAAAGGCATAATTACCTCTCATCATTTACCTCTCATAGTTTCAAACCTGGATGTCTAACTTTCTTCTGTGGAACATAAAAAGATATAATTTAATTAAAGGTCTCAGCAGCTGGGTTTCCATCTTCATATGTTTATGTGAATTTGGGGATATCGTCTCATAAAAAATGCTGGGTAGAACACCAAGGATCAAATTTATTTCATTATTGACTATTTTATGATTATTTTATTTGGTAAGAATACATGTATAAACTATGATGGAAACACATTTAGTAAGTATATTTCTATAGAATAGAAATATACGTATATAGTAATTCTGATTGGTCAATGGCACCATCTAACGGTCTGATATTTCTTAGTAACATCTAACATCCACATTCAGACTGATCCTCCGGATATTTGCGAGTCATCTTTACTATTCTCTCATAACTGTTTGATCTCTACAAGTAAGCTAATAAAATAATCTCAACTCAGATCAACGCTTCATGTCCATTTATTAATTTATTTGGCAAGTAGTCTTTTAATGAGCAGGATAATGTGCAATTAGACAGTCATTAATTACAAAAAATCACCAATTAAACTCAGAATAGAATTTAGCCATTCAGCAATACATTTTTTCTCACATAATTGCATAATTTTAATTCAAATCAAAGTGTTATGTTCATTTATTTATTTATTTGGTAAGTCATCTTATTGTAATGACTAGTGGAAGTAGAAGAGGGCAGACGGGTGTGTGGATCCAAATGCGGGCTTTATTGAAACAAAGAACTGAATCAACAAAACACAGGAACAAAAGAAAGTCCTCGATGGGAAAAAAGGCAAACTAAATACAAGAGGAAACGGAGGGCGGAGAACGACAGGGTAACCTTGGACGGACAGAGAACGGGGTAACCATGAACGGGCTGACAGACAGGCAGGCAGGCAGGGAACACGAAGCGCGAGTCAAACAATACATGAGTGGAGACATGGAACATCAACGATCGACAGAGGAAGGAGAAAACAGCGGGGTTTAAATGGACAGACACGGTGATAACAAAATGACGAACAGGTGCGGACAATAAAGCTGTGACAGCGCCGGGAAAGACGGGAAGTGAAGTTTACACACGGACAGTGAGACTCAGGGCGGACAACAGGGAAAACGTGACATAGAACGGGATCAGTGCTGGGTGAAACAGAAAACACGGTGCGGATGACACGAAACATGGTGCGGACGACACGAGACCGTGACATAATCCCCCCTCAAAAGGACCGGATACCAGACGGTCCTAACACAAACAACAAAATAAAAAAGACTGAAGAACCCAGGAGAGAGGGGGGTAGACTAGGGAGAGAACAGACAGACCAGGGGGGAAACAAGGGGCACAGAGACAGACCACAGGGGCACAAGGGGCATAGAAACAGGCCATGGGGGTACAAAGGGCAGATAGGCAGACCAGGAAGGCCGAGAGGGCAGGCAAGCAGTCTATGGGGGTGTGAGACGGGGCCAGGGTCAGGTGGCCTGGGGAGTCTCCAGTGGGTAGGAACAGGTTTAGGAGGTCTGGGAGGTGGCCACAGGACAGGGATAGGCCTGGGGGGCTCGGGAGCTGGCCACAAGGCGAGCACCAGATTAGGAGGTCTGGGAGCGGGCCATGGGGCAGGAGCTGGTTTGGGTGGCCTGGGAGCTGGCCTCTGGGCAGGGGCCGGTACAGGAGACCTGGGAGGTGGCCGCAGGACAGAGGCTGGCGGAGCCGTGTGAGGCGGAGCCAAGGAGGACTTCGGAGGCGGAGCCGTAGAAGACTTGGAAGGCGGCGCCGAAGGAGGCGTAGGCAGGGCCGTGGGAGGCTCAGGAGGCGGAGCCGAGGGAGGCGATGGCGTAGAAGGCCCAGGAGGCGGAGCCGTGGTAGGCGGGGCCAAGGAGGACTTTGAAGGCGGAGCCGTAGAAGACTTGTGAGGTGGCGCCAAGGACTGCTCAGGGGGCGACGCCGATGATGGCTCAGGAGGCTGAGCTGGGGAAGGCGCCGGAGGCGGAGCCGAGGGAGGCATCGGAGGCAGAGCCAGGAAGGACCTTGGAGGCGTCGGAGGCGAGGCTGAGGGAGGCTTCGGAGGCGGAGCCGGGAGGGGCGCCAGAGGAGAGGCTGAGGGA
This sequence comes from Xyrauchen texanus, assembly GCF_025860055.1. Lineage (NCBI taxonomy): Eukaryota > Metazoa > Chordata > Actinopteri > Cypriniformes > Catostomidae > Xyrauchen > Xyrauchen texanus. Next base: position 3,702,606 of record NC_068313.1, on the reverse strand, counting down.
GGCTCCGGAGGCGGAGCCGAGGGTGGCTCTAGCGGCGGAGCCGAGGAAGGGTGCGCCATAGGGGCCTCTAGAGGCAAGGCCCTAGGAGGCTCTGGAGGTGGTGCCGTGGCAGGCTCGGGAGGCGGAGCCGCGGGAGGCTGAGCCGTAGGAGGCGGAGCCATGGGAGGCTCAGGAGGCAGAGCCGTGGGAGGCTGAGCCATAGGAGGCTCGGGAGGCGGAGCCGTGGGAGGCTGAGCCGTAGGAGGCTCGAGAGGCGGAGCACTGGGAGGCTTGAGAGGCGGAGCCCTGGAAGGCTCGAGAGGCTCGAGAGGCTTGAGAGGCGGAGCCCTGAGAGGCTCGAGAGGCTTGAGAGGCGGAGCCCTGGGAGGCTCGAGAGGAGGAGCCCTGGAAGACTCGAGAGACTGGAGAGGCGGAACCCTAGGAGGCTCAGGAGGAGGAGCCCTGGAAGACTCGAGAGGAGGAGCCCTGGAAGACTTGAGTGGCAGAGCCCTGGGAGGCTCGAGAGGAGGAGCTCTGGCAGACTCGAGGGGAGGAGCCCTGGAAGACTCAAGAGTCTTGAGTGGCAGAGCCCTGAAAGGCTCGGGAGGCGGAGCCCTGGAAGGCTCGAGAGGCTTGAGAGGCGGAGCCCTGGAGGGCTCGAGAGGAGGAGCCCAAGGAGGCTCGAGAGGAGGAGCCCTGGGAGACTCGAGGGGCGCTGGCTCTAGGACGGGCACGACCACTGGCGCTGGCTCTTGGACGGTCCTTGCTACTGGCGCTGGCTGTTGGACGGTCACGGCTACTGGCGCTGGCTCAGGGATGGTCATGGCTACAGGCGCTGGCTCAGGGACGGTCGAGGCCACAGGCGCTGGCTCAGGGACGGTCGAGGCCACAGGCGCTGGCTCAGGGACGGTCGAGGCTACAGGCGCTGGCCCAGGGACGGTCGAGGCCACAGGCACTGGCTCAGGGACGGTCGAGGCCACAGGCACTGACTCAGGGACGACCGAGGCCACAGGCACTGGCTCAGGGACGACCGAGGCCACAGGCACTGGCTCACTGACCTCTGAGGCGACAGGCACTGGCTCACTGACTTCTGAGGCGACAGGTTCTGGCTGGTTGACCGTGGTATGCGCTGGTACACTGTTCCTGGTCGGCGTGGCTTCAGGCTCGCCGGCCGTGGCTGGCGAGGGCTCAGGCTCGCTGACCGTGGCTGACGAGGGCTCAGGCTCGCTGACCGGGGCTGACGAGGGCTCAGGCTCGCTGACCGGGGCTGACGAGGGCTCAGGCTCGCTGACCGGGGCTGACGAGGGCTCAGGCTCGCAGACCGGGGCAGGCGTGGGCTCTGGCTCGCAGACCGGGGCAGGCGTGGGCTCTGGCTCGCAGACCGGGGAAGGTGTGGGCCGGGAGGCGGAAGCCCGTCTTCTCTTCCTCCTCCGGGCGGACGAAGTTGACCGTGAAGGTTCAAGGGAAGCAACTGGCGTGGGGGGTTGCTCGCTGACAGGTGGGGCTGGTGTGACAGGGAGCTTCAGGGATGGCTGAGGGGTCTCCACTGTGGGTGGTGAGGTAGGAACCTCCTCAGCGACGCCCACAGTGAGCGGTGAGCCGCACACTAGTAGGGTCGCCCCCAGGAAGTCGCAGAGAGTCCAGCCGTGCGTTGCCTGTGGCAACCGCTCCCTAAGTGAGGGGTTCAAGTTGTCCCTGAAGAAGACCACCAATGCTGAGTCCGGGAAGTCTGTAAAGTTCGCCAGATGGAGAAAGTCGCGAACGTGGTCCTCTATTGGGCGGTCTTCTTGCTTCAGACAGAGGAGCTGGTAACTTGCACGTAATGCCGCTGGATCCATTTTTGGGTCGATCGTTCTGTAATGACTAGTGGAAGTAGAAGAGGGCAGATGGGTGTGTGGATCCAAATGCGGGCTTTATTGAAACAAAGAACTGAATAAACAAAACACAGGAACAAAACAAAGTCCACAAAGGGAAAAAAGGCAAACTAAATACAAGAGAAAACGGAGGGCGGAGAACGACAGGGTAACCTTGGACGGACAGAGAACGGGGTAACCATGAACGGGCTGACAGACAGACAGGCAGGCAGGCAGGCAGGCAGGCAGGCAGGCAGGCAGGCAGGCAGGCAGGGAACACGAAGCGCAAGTCAAACAATACATGAGTGGAGACATGGAACATCAACGATCGACAGGGGAAGGAGAAAACGCGGGGTTTAAATGGACAGACACGGTGATAACAAAATGACGAACAGGTGCGGACAATAAAGCTGTGACAGCGCCGGGAAAGATGGGAAGTGAAGTTTACACACGGACAGTGAGAATCAGGGCGGACAACAGGGAAAACGTGACATAGAACAGGATCAGTGCTATGTGAAACAGAAAACACGGTGCGGATGACACGAGACCGTGACACTTATAATAGTCTGGATAATGGGCAGTCAGACATTTATTAATTACAAAATAAACACCAACAGATATCCGGCATAAACTGGAAGTGTATTTCAACTGTTCTACGATTTATTTATTTTCACATAATTTCAACGTGAATCAATATTTTATGTCCATTTATTTATTTGGTTAGCCGTGTAAGAAGTGGCCGGTCAGTCAAGACTAATCATCCATTCAGGGTTTATTTAGCAAAAACAACAGAATGACTGTGAATTATCCCTTATGTAATTCATCACTTATAATAAATGAGCCACGCTACTTCTATTTTCATTTATATTAGGTGCCAATTTCCCCAGAAGTGACAATTTTGTACCTTAAACACAAGGGTTGGAAATTCAGATTTTTAGTATAGATTAAATTTGCAACTTTTATAAAAACATAGCTACTGGCTGTGATTGAAGATGTACTCCATACTTAAATAAGTATAGTAAGTATATTTTCCATTCTTGAGTAAAAGTACAGAAAAACATCAATATTGAAGCTATGTCGAAAACATCAAAGCTCATTGGTTCTCTCGCATCTCATGCCCACGTGTCATCATATCATTTCTCAAGAACCAAAAAGGTTTGACTAAAGCCAGAGGAAATCAAAGCAATTACAAATTATAGGGCTGAATGATTAATCAAAATAAACCTGAAATCGTGATATGACGTAGTGTATCAACCCATAGAGGCTGCGATAGATTCACTGCACTTACTGTATGTGCAGTGAATCTATCACAGCCTTTGCAGTTTAATAATCACATACATCATGTTGTGATGCAGTGTAGTGTATTGCACATACTCAAAGCACGTGTGAGACTCATGAAATGAGCGTTTTAAGATGCATTAATTACATATTTGTGTAATCCCAAATATGATTGGCCGCTAAAAGTTACTATCCAATCTAAAGTATGCATAACACCTGTTTTTTAGAGGACAGAAGAGTGGATGAGGGCATTTCACTGAATTCAAAGGCCACTGTCAACACAACTACAAACTTCCTTCCATCAGTTTACCATCAAAGTAAAAGCTTTCACAAAAAATAAAGACCTGTATAGCTATGCCGCATACAGGTTAAAACAATGACATAAATATTGTACTTTTTAATCATAATAACAATAATAATTATAATTATAATAATAGCAATAATAGGTTAACACTTTACAGTAAAGTTCCATTTGTGAACATTAGTAAATGCATGAACTAAAATTGCACAGTATTTTTTCACAGCATTTATAAATCTTTGTAAATGTTAATTAATAAAAAAACAATTGTGCATTGTTCATTCATGTTAATTCATAGTGCATTAACTAATGTTACAAAAATGTTATTTTATCAGTGTACAGTATTGTTGATATGTTGAAATTAACATTAACCAAGATAAATAAATGCTGTAAAAATGTTCATTGTTAGTTCATGTTAACTAATGTAGTTAACTAATGTTAACCTTATAGCAAAGTGTTACCAATAATTGTTGTTGTTAATATTATACAAAAATATATTTCCATAATTATTTCTTAACTTAATAATAACCTATTATTTTGGTTCCAAACAGGAACACATTGAGTAGATCTAATGTGAATGTGATGTGAAATGTTTCCCCCCTCTATGTTTCACTTTTATTAGTCTGGTTCTTTTTAAGAAGATTCAAATGTAATCACCCTATCATTTCTATAGGCTGTGGAGCATATTTGCCCATGACTTAATTTTGGTCAAAAGGAAACACTTCCTATGTTAATCATATCACAGTTTGTGATAACGCAATCGCAATATTTTTTCGTAATAATCGCAATTCGTTTTTTCCAAATCGTTCAGCCTTACCATATATGATGCATATAATTTCTGTTGAGTTTTGAAAGCTCATTCTAGGTGAATACTAATTGAGCACCATTGGTACAGATTGTGTTCCAGAGAGTGGTGAAAGGGTTGTGTTTGTGTTTGAGGGAAATCTGAAAGCATGGATCCTGGAGAAAACTGGATTCCTGAGGATGTTCCTCAAAGGCTGGAACAAAACAGAGTTCACCAGCTTTCTCTAGACATGCAGCAAAGTATGTATTACCATCTTCTTATCACAACAACACACACACACACACACACGCACACATACACACACGTTGGTGCGGCTATCCTTATGAGGACTCTCCATAGACATAATGATTTTTATGCTGTATGAACAATAGATTCTATCCCCTAACCCCACAAAAAAAAACTTTCTGCATTTTTACATTTTCAATAAAACATTGTTTAGTGTTTTTTTTAAGTGATTTGGATTATGGGGACACTAGAAATGTCCTCATAAACCACATTTATAGAAATAATACCCTTGTAATTACCAGTTTGTAACCTAAAAATGTTTTCTCGTAAACCACCCAAACGCACACACACACACACACACACACACTCTTTGGAAACTACAGAGGAAACTAAGTAAGTCACAGGTTCTCTTACGAGAGGTTCTCTCGTATTGCGTAAGCTAGCTTACGCTACGGGAAAGATTAATCTTTTCTGAGATATTGAAGCTAAAAAATTATCCTTAATTTTGTATCCATTGTCAACGCAGTGCGGCAGCTGCAGACCTTGAGCGGGCTAGCTAGCGAGCTCATTGGTTGCTCTGCGGCAACTGCTGCAGCCTATAGACGAGCTTGGGCGAACTCGCATCCAATGAGAGGCGTCCGCGCGCTCACTGCATCAAAGCCCGCCAAAAAGGGCGTGACTAGAGTGCATATAAGCGTAGTTCGTAGGCTGGAACCCTGATTTTCATCTCTTCAGCGAAGCTCTTCGCATCACTGAACCGGAAGCCGCGTCGCCGTTCGAGGGGCATCAAGCAAGCGTGGACAGCGCTCGAAGAAGCCGGCCGTCTTCGCCACCTTCAGCCGTCCTGCGAGCTACGCCATCCGGCGACGTATCCTTTTTAAAAGCAAGCTAGTTCTTAAAGAACTTCACAAAAGAGTACGAGCGTCTTTTTTTAAGATGCCTCGCTCCACTTGCGCCTCATGCCACGCTCCTCTCAGCACCGGAGACCGCCACATCATCTGCGCTCTCTGCCTGGGACTGGGGCATGCAGAGCTCGCCCTCGCCGAAGGCGGATGCGATCTCTGCGAGGAGCTGCCGATGTCGACCCTGCGGGCTCGACTCGAAGCGCTCAGGACCGAAGCCGCCGCGCCGCCTTCCGTTCAGCCGTGCAGAAAAAAGCGCCGCTCTCAAAGGCTGCCGGAAACAGTGGTAGAAGCGATTGCCTTGCCGGAGCCCATCCCTCGAGCATCGCCTTCACCCTCCCGCCCACCCGGGATGCGCAGTTGCCGCCGAGCGGCTGCTCTGCTGCCATCTCGGAGGAAGAAGCGGAGGATAAGGGCTGTTCCATCATGGCTTCGGACAGCGAGGAGTGGTCAGGCTCACACGCCTCCTCCTCGGCCCAGGAATCCAGCAGGACCCGCGCCGGAGTCGAAGGGGAACTAACACGCCTCCTCACACAGGCCGTCGACCGCCTCGGGCTCGAGTGGTCACCGCCCCTTGAGCAGGCACCCAACAGACTTGACGGCTGCTTTCTACAGAGCCGCCGCCGCGCAGCACCCGCTACCCGGGCCGCTCCCTTCCTGCCGGAACTCCACGCCGAGCTTTCCAAATCATGGAACGCGCCTTTCTCGGCCAGGGTCCGATCCCACGTCTCCACCTCTCTTGCTTCGGTGGACGGCGCCACTGAGAAGGGCTACGCTTCCATCCCTCCGGTCGAGGATGCGGTAGCAGCACACCTTTGCCCGCCCTCCGCGAGATGGCGGTCTAAACCAGTGCTCCCGTCTAAGGCCTGCAGAACAACTTCCGCCTGTGTTGGCCGCGCCTATTCCGCCGCCGGCCAAGCTGCATCTGCTCTGCACTCTATGGCCGTCCTACAGATCCTCCAAGCGGACCTTCTGCAGGAGTGGGATGAGGAAAGCAGGCATCCAGAGGCGGTTGCAGACATACGGAGTGCTACGGACCTCGCCCTCCGCGCTACCAAAGCTGCAGCCCAAGCTATAGGGTAGTGCATGGCCGCGCTGACTGTGACCGAGAGACATCTGTGGCTAACGCTAGCCGACATGGGAGAAGCAGAGCGCTCTACGTTCCTCAACGCACCGCTCTCTCCATCCGGTCTCTTCGGCTCCGCTGTGAGTGGTATCATTGACCGGTTTTCAGAGGTCCAAAAAGCCACACAAGCCATGAATCTCTTTCTGCCTCGTCGCGCTAGCTCCTCTGCAGGCCGCCCACATGAGCCTCCTGCACGAGCCTCTTCACAGCGCCCAGCTCAACAAAGCCAGACTTCTCAGCGTCGACAGGGCGGCCGCCCTCGATCGCGCTCAGACAGCCGCCGCAGACCGCCGCCCCGCGGGCCTCGGACTAGAATTGCGCTGAAACCTGAACAACCGAAGTCCTCCTAGCTTTGTTGACAAAACGACGGACCAGTCCCGCTGCGGCCGGACCACCATCAAAGCTTCACCCCCTGTCAGTCCCCTTCCTTCAGGCTACTACAGTGGTAGATTCAGCAGCCAACAAGCCGGTGTTAATGCCCGCTTGCCTGCGCTCAAACGGCATTTTCACGGCGACCCAAATAAATCTGGTAAAGAGCAAGCATGCCATATGTGTAGAATATGTGCCCACAACCCAGTGTTCACCTCTACACACAAGCATTACACATCCCGTGTCCATACCAGAGAGCAAACATGTCTTATGTGTAGAAAATGTGCCCACAATCCAGTGTTCACCTCTACACACAAGCATTACACGTTCCGTGTCCCCATCAGAGCACACTCAAAAGCGGTTACGAACCACTCGAGTGTTAGAGTCAATAAATGCGCTCACGAATACGTGCGCGCCCATTCTCTGCCCGCTCTGTCACACGGCCAGCAAACACTTCTCTGTATGTAAGTCCCGTGCCCGTGACTATGCTTGCGTATCACTTAACAGACGTGACTCTTTCCCCATTCACCTCAATCGGGAAGTCACTCACAGAACAGCCTGTCCATGCTGTCTGTGAGCAGTCCAGCATAAGCACAGTAAGCGCGCTCACACATTCTGTTCAGCGCGCTGTGTGCGGCAATCAGAGCGATTTGGCCACTCACCCTCTAACATTACGCTTCAAAGCGTGGGAAGATATTCCAGGGATATCCGAATGGGTGTTAAGCACAATAAAACAGGGCTATTTGCTACAGTTTGATCGCCGTCCTCCTCGCTTCAGAGCGCGGCTCGAAACTACTGTGAACACGGAAGCAGCGTGCATGCTTCGTTCAGAAATAGCAAACCTTCTGTGCAAAAGGGCCATAGAGAGAGTGCCGCCTCCCCTGAGCGAGTCGGGGTTTTACAGCCGTTATTTTCTTGTCCCCAAGAAAGACGGCGGCCTCAGACCAATATTAGATCTCAGGGTTTTGAACAAAGCGCTTGCAAAAAGACCGTTCAAAATGCTTACAACCAGCAAACTCCTCGCGCATGTGCGCCAGGGGACTGGTTTATTTCTCTCGATCTGAAAGATGCATACTTCAGATAAATCCCCGTCACAGGCCATTCTTGAGATTCGCCTTCGACGGCCAGGTTTATCAATACACCGTCCTTCCGTTCGGCCTGTCCTTAGCATCCCGTACTTTCACGAAGTGCATGGACGCGGCGCTCGCAACCCTGCGGAGTCAGGGTTTGCGAATTCTGAACTATTTGGACGATTGGCTGATTTTGGCACAATCACATACGGAGCTTCTGTCTCACAGGACAGTTCTCCTCAGTCATCTGAACAGTTTGGGCCTTGCAGTCAATTGGACCAAGAGCTCACTACAGCCCAGTCAGACAATTTCCTACTAGACTAGACTCAGTGGCAATGACGGCTCGCTTATCTACACAGCGCGCGCGCCGTGTGCAGCGACTAGCCGCGTCATTTCAGATGAACAGCCTCACACCTCTGAAGAAGTTTTAGAGAGTGCTAGGCTACATGGCCTCAGCCGCAGCAGTACTTCAACTGGGTTTACTGCGCATGCGCCCGCTTCAGCATTGGCTAAACACCCGCGCGTCTCGCCGGGCTTGGGCCACAGGCCGCCAGCCAATCAGAGTGACTCAGACCTGTATTTCAGCTCTGCAGCCCTGGACAGTGGCCGAGTGGTATCAGCGGGGAGTGATGATGGGAGCTGTATCTCGCCGAAAAGTCATCTCGACAGACGCGTCCAACACGGGTTGGGGCGCGGTCTGCGAGGGCTCTCCGGTTTTTGGCCTATGGTCAGTTCAGGAAAAGCTCCTTCACATAAATTGTCTGGAAATGATAGCGGTCGAGTACGCGCTTGTGCGCTTCCTCCCGATCATTCAGGGTCACCACGTCCTGGTCCGCTCGGACAACAGGTCTGTGGTATCCTATCTAAACCGTCAAGGCGGTGTCAGATCCAGGAACCTCTTCCATCTGACGAAACGCATACTGAGTTGGTCCCAGCGCCACCTGCGCTCGCTGAGGGTGACGCACGTTCCAGGCCACCTGAACGACGGCCCAGACAGACTGTCCAGAGACAATATTCCCCCAGGGAATGGTCCCTGCATGCTCAAACAGTCCAGACGTTATGGCGCATATTCGGCAGAGCAGAGATAGACCTATTTGCGTCAGAAGAGAACTCTCACTGCCCAATATTTTTCTCGAAAAGCGAGGACGCGCTGGCCCAGGACTGGCCCAACCGCCCGCTTTACTCCTTCCCTCCCGTCTCGCTATTGCCACAGGTAATGCAGAGGATCAGGGAAACGCGCCACTCGGTGCTCCTCATAGCCCCGCGCTGGGAGAATCAAACATGGTTCCCGGAGCTTACGCAGCTGTCACTGACAGCACCGTGGCCCATCCCAGTGAGAGCAGATCTCCTCTCGCAAGCTCGCGGAACGATCGTCTATAGGCTGCAGCTGCCGCACTGCGTTGACAATGGATACAAAATTAAGGATAATTTTTTGGCTTCAATATCTCAGAAAAGATTAATCTTTCCCGTAGCGTAAGCTAGCTTACGCAATACTCGTTCCCTCATCTAGAGAGAACCGAGGTTACGTTAGTAACCGATTCGTTCCTGAAGAGTGTGACAAAAACAGTGGCGATCAAAACATTGCTTGCTACTCAATTCACTGCACATTTCTATACATATTTATATTTCTATTCACTCAAAAAAAAAAAAAAATACAGTTCTTTACAGTGTTTTTTGTCATTTTTGTACTATGTGGTGTTAACATAGATCAATAGAATGTTCTTTACACACATGTATTAATTCATTTTATTTTCTCTTTATTTGATCAAACTTTTGAAATTATTTAATAGATTAAACCTTTTAATGAAACATACTTAAAATGTCCTCACAGAAAGAAGAGGTTTATGAATATATATTATATATTTATACACCACTTTTAATAAACATATTTCACCTGCAAGGAGCTTTACAATTTTAAGTAATTGTTCTTACATTTACATTAGTTTGTCCAAACGAACATGTTTACATGCCCACCAAAATGCTGATAACTATCAAGAATCAGTTTATTCAAAACAATCTGACAATGCAAGAAAACAGCATGTACATGAGACCTCATCATCATATTATTCTCTGCTTTTGATGCCAAAATGTAAACAGTGATATGTACAACACTTACGCACTGCCAGTTAAAATGCCTGTAAAGGTGTTTACATGCAGAGCAAAATCTGGATAATGGGCAAAAATGTAGGCTACCTGTGTTGATTGTTTTTTGCTTAATCAATCCTTACCCCAATAAAGGCGTTTACATGACCACAAATGTTGTTGTTTTTTTAAGCATAACCGGTGTAAGATTGTGCACGCAAACAAGCTCATGGAGATATTGCCATAAACGGCACAGTGTTTGGCAAAATGTACTCAAAAACTGAATGGATATGATTCTTAAATGGGCTGAAAAGAGTGATATTGGAATATAAAGTGACATTACATTTTTATCTGATGTTTTCTTTAAAGAAACTGTCAAATTACACAGTATTCTGAATAAAAACTGTGGAAACTGAGTTATAAGAATCGAGTCAACTATTATCAGTCACTTGGAACTAAAATGTATATGTTTCCATTGATTATGGTTTAAATATTGTTTAAATAATTATTTGATTATTAAGTATATTAAGTACTCTAGTTACTGCGTAGGAATTGCATCCATCTGCAACTCCTACTAGACCATTGGTCTGTTTTATGCAAATTTCTGAATGTATCATCTAGAGACACTCACGATAAAAACTATCACATATAATTCTGCACTATTCTACTCGACTACACTATTTTTGTTGTGCAAGTAGTGCGAGTATATTTACACTGAAATTGCAACAAAAAAAGTGTACTATGAGTACCCAGTTGATGGATTATTTCTATCGATATAACAGAGTATTGAATGTCGGCATTTCATGGCGGAGTTATCTGGGTAGGGTTGCAACAGCTGTGCGTAAGTTCTCATGTAGCCTAAGTTAGGACGTAAAGTTCATACTTAGTAGTGTTCACACTTTGTTCACACAAAGTTCAAGTGCTTAGTAACTACTAGTTAGTTTGTAACGAAGTCAGTGCTTAATTTGGTTGCACTACCTGCTCTTAAGGCAAGACTTAACTAGTAGGTCGCAAACTCTCCGTAAAGCGTAGTCGCAAAATATGACGTTTACCTGTATCGATCCAATAAACAGCATTCAAATTTGTGGACAGATGTGTTAAAAAGCTGAGAATTTCAGTTTTATCTTGTTACGCTTGATGTTCAAACCTTGTTTGCTCACGTAACTATCAGCTGTAATAAATTATATCCATTAAAATACGATACGTAATAAAAGAACATTTGATAATTAGTATATTTGCCCTGTGTAAATAACAATATATAGGACCTGTATCTAAAATAAATAATGGGTGATAAATAAATACACAGCAGGCTGTGAAAACAGACATTAATTAATTTAATATCCTATATTTTAAATGTGTTGAAACTTGACACCGGGCGACACATCCTGAAAACTGCACCATCAGAATGGTTTCATACTGAAGAGCCTCTTAAAAGTTTTAGTTTTCTCTCTTAAATGTAAAGGAGTGTAAATGTCAACATCAAAATGTATGTCGAAAGGATTGAAGCCTGTCACGCAAAACACGAGCTCAATCGTTGTCATAAAATATCAGTCTGCTTTTTTATTCCATCCGTTACTCCTGGTCAGAGGTTGCCGTAAATATTTAGTTTATACGTAGGGTTACATCATACCTAAGTTTAATGGTGCAACGCTCAAATATTTAGTTGTGTGTAAATTGTGACTTAGTGCCCATTTACGCCACAACTAGCTTAAGTTGTAACTTGTAGCTGTTGCAACAGGTCCCAGCTGGGCCACAATGCTGGCCTGACAAAAAATTATAATTAATGCAGAATATGGCAAATTTAGCCATTTCTGTAAAGACAGCACCTTACAAATATGAGTTGAATGCTGTAACATCACCCCACTACATTGTATGAAAATGTACATTTATTTGTGTTTATTATTTTTTTTTGTAGATATGTGTTGTACGGAGTTGGCTAATGTGCTAATGCTAGTATCAGCACATTGTCTTCAGCTGAAAAACTTTGAGTGCTTCTCTGTAGTAAAGGACACATTAGTGTTCCTTTTGGGACAGTTCTACAGTTTTAAAATTCATACAGTAGAAATGACCGTGTGCATAGCATTTAGGACACAGGACTTGCTGTTGATAAGGCTGAATTGGTCGTTTACATTTTTAGAGCTGGGCTTAATCACCATTCAGAACAATGGGTGGGACTCAAACATGAAACCATTAGGAGGGCTGCGAACAGAGAAATGGTGGCGCTAGGACCCAGCATCGCTTTTTGTCCAGCGGTTCGGGCACACGCGCATTCCTGTCATACCGCAGTGAATGCAAGTGATTGTTGTGAGTCCGTCAAACGCGCTCAGCACTGCGATCAGCTCCTGAGAGTCCAGGGAAACTCACTCTTAAAACATATCCCATCTGATAGATAGAGTAATCCGCGTCAAGATCTCCGGGCTATTTCTCAGCAGAACTTTCCTAATTTCTATGCCTTCTTTATTTTGTAAAGTTTCCTTAGAGGAGTAATTAGCGTATGATGTGATCATTTAACATGTGATGCGTGACTCGTGTTTACCAGCTCTCAGCTGAAGTTGACAAATCTGCATTTTCCCAGCATTAGGGTGTCTATATTGGTGATGTTGTGGTAAGTTAATTCTCTCATAATTTAGTAAAGCTGCCATTTAAACTTTTAAACATGGAATATACAGTATACATTAATAGAGTCACAAATTATATATATCTTTTTTTGTTGTTTCCTAAAAGTCTTGTAATGTTTTATGCAGTCTGTAGCATAATGTGGATTGCTTTGTGTTTTTTTTTGTTTTTTTTAAATAGCTGGCTACGTATTACTGAAGTTCATGTGGTGGTTCTATTTTTGATCTTGTTGAATGTGTGTCAGCATGTGTTTCTGGACTGGTGCCTCTGAGGATGTTTCCCTGCTCACCCTCTGTCATTTTTCTTGTGTTGTCTTGATTTGGACTTGAGAAGTTGCTTGCAAAATAACATGCACGTCAGTGTAAGAAGTGTAAATGGTGATTCTACGTGTATTTTATTACCTTTGATATAGTGGTCAACCAATATGGGTTTTTTAATGGCCGATGCCGATATCCAGAGAGCAGGGTGGCCGATAGGCCGATACAATGCCGATATATCACACAATTTTATATAGTAAATAACATAAACATAAAATTGCTATATAAACTCTTATTTAGCACTATATTTACTCAATTTCACACAAACTTTAAAAAATAAAGGTGTATTTTAATGGTATATAGCAGTTTCTTCAGATTTCTGTTTAGTCATCAAATTTGAGTAATTTATTTGCACATGAAGAAATTGTTAATATGTTAGGAAGAAGGAAATAACAGTACACACAGTAGTCTAGCAACCATGGATGGCATGTGAACATTAACAATCACTTTTTCTCAAAACATTTACAAACCAGTTGTACATACAGTGCATAGTGAATATAAAGTTTGCTCATAGCACACGTGAAGCGCTTTTACTTTGGGCTGCTTCCTAAACAGCTGAACTCTAAAAGAAACTGATCTCCGAACAGTTTGAAAAGCACATTATTTCCATCATACCTCCATATACAGCCTCTGGAGGCAGCATTTTCCTGGTTTCGGACACAGCCCTGAAACTGCACTCACATGCTTAATCTCCTGACAGTTTAAACTGCCTAGATTACCTGCTTGGATTGTCATGGACTGACCATCATGTTTTGTGAAACAGAGGAACTTTTGATCCTGAATTTTTTTATTCTGGCTGATAGAATACGCGCTTCAGAGGAAGATATTAGATGAGTGCTCGCTGGCAAGAAAACGCTGGATTTTCTTGAGGTTCGTGAATGACATCTGTTTAAACGAGTTATCTGCATATTTGCAAATGGTATATAATAGAAATTGTATTGATATTTGCCTTTTATCATTAGAAAAGTTACAGGGAACTGTTGAGGAGAGACTGTTATAATACGTGCTTCAGAGGAAGATTTATAAGCGCTCCACAGGATGCTGGATCTGCTCAAGTTGTGTGAGGTTGGTTTATTACACTGTTTAAACGTTTAAACGATGTGTATATTTGCAGACAGTATATGATATTAGTTTTATTGATATTTGCCTTTTTATCATTAGACAAGACAGTTAAAAGTTACAGGGAGCGGGGGCCTGGGTAGGTCAAGTAAAGGCACTGACTATCACACCTGGAGTTGCGAGTTCAAATCCAGGTCTTGCTGAGTGAAAATTGGCCCGGTTGCTAAGGTGGGTAGAGTCATGTTGGGTTAACATTCTCATGGTCGCCATAATGTAGTTCTAGCTCTTGGTGGGGTGTGTGGTGAGTTGTGTGTGGATGGCGCGGAGAATAGCGTGAAGCCTCCACACATGCTAGGTAATATTAATTTAAGTGATAACATTTATTCTATAATTTTTTATTCTGTTTTCTTTCTGTTCTGAAATTAAAATATTTTTCCATCTTAATCATGTGTTGTGCACTGGATCCATTTTTGTTCCTTCTGTTAAATCTTCCTCTATAATCTAAACTAAATTGCCAAAATGATTCCACCATTCTTAACAGAAATTATGACAAAGCGAATGAAGGAGTTGACATGTTGAAACTGTGACCGCAGAGCCTTAAAAAAAATTAAATATAAAAAAATATCAGACTTACCAGACCACATGTCTTGCTGTTGCATCCAACATGAGCAGGAAGTGGGAAAGGAGTCCTCTTAGTTATAGCTGATTTCATTCTAATTTATTCAGGATTATAAAAATAGATAAGTGAAGACACAACTTTTATATACAGTTTTTTATGGAAATTATCATTTAAAGTTTACTTAATGTATTGTTTGATATCTTACAGATCCCTACCTTTCATTTGATATTTATTAATTTGTAAAGACATTGTTATACAGTTTAACATTGTGACCTCTTGCTGAGGACAGATTAAGTTACATGTGCTTCCAAGTATTGGACAAAAAAGTAATGAATGCCCAGAGAATAAACATTTCCTTTAGATTTTACTTTTTCAGTCTTTTTATTAATATGAATTTCTTGATTTTTAACAAAGTGCATTTTTTATGTAGGACATGTTTTTTGACCTTTTTGAAACTAGTTAATGACTAGTTAACTATATAGAAGTATAGTATGTCACATGACATTTTTTATATAAAAATGTGTTTTTTAAATCATAATAACGTTTTATTACATCGTTAATTTATTAATCTTGGTTAATGTTAATTAATGAAAATACAATTGTTCATTGTTAGTTCATTTTAGTTCACAATGCATTACCTAATGTTAGTGCATGCAACTTTTCAATTTAAAAACATATTAGTATTGTTAATATCAACCAACATGAATAAACTGTATGCTGTAAAAGTATTGTTCTTTGTTAGTTTATTTTAACTAATGTTGTTAACTAATTTGAATGAATATGAAATTCAAAGAAGCAGTATCACATGAGCAGAAATTACATCCTTGAAAAGCCAAGAATTGATGGTGCTATAGAGTGTCAATGGGGTGTTTTGGGAGCTGACCTATCCTCAGAGGTTAAGTGCATCCAGTTACAGACTTCAAACATTCTTTTAGCTGCTCCTCGCTCTTGATTCCACATTGCTGAACTTGGGTATTCAAAGTACTTGGCAGATGGTGTGACTGCCGTCTGTTAATAATCCTCAGACTTAATACTGACAGGTCATTCTCGTGACGAATACGTCCCTGTTTCAACTTTTTGCCTGCATCGCCAAAACGTCATTGTCATGCCGTTCTAATAACAATTCCTACAATTCCGTCACTGGACCTGTAATCATCGGATTTATCGTACACAGCATCAGAACATCTTGAATGCAGCACACAAATACAGTCTTAATTTTGTTTATAATTTTTATGGTGCTTTAAAAAAAATTTTTTTGCTGGAACACAAACATTCTGAAACTCCCTTTGTGTCCCACAGCAAACAAATAAGCAATAAATAAAGCAATGACAGAATTTTTAAATAATTTAATATTAAAGTTTTGCATCTGGAAAAGCAAGGGAATGCTCTGAAATGAGTTGAACTTCAGTAAAAAGTGGAATAAAAAGTCCCATCAGTGACGTTTTGTCATTAGAGTGTGTTGAATACTGAACATACAATATAATGTGACTTTTAAAACTGCGGTGATCACAAGTCTTAAATGGTGCATACATTATGACCCTGTTTACAGCTAGTATTAAGATGCGTCTTGGCTGATCTGATCACATTTGGTCATGCAAGACACATTGCTGTTCACACTTGGTCTCTAAGGGGGCTTTCACACTTGGTTCGATTGCCTGTTCCGAACCCGAGTTCGATTGCTCCCCCCTCCCCCCTGCCCCCGATGGACTGTGTTCACATTATATATTTGTATCCGAACCGCGGTACGCTTGCGTCATCAAGCTGCAGCTGGTGCGTAATCGTGTTGCTTGATAACCGCTGAAATGAAAAGCGGCAAAATTCAATGAATAGACTTGCTCGGTTCACATTTGTTCTTCCTTTTTTAACCTTTGGTTTTGTTTTCAACATCAAGATACAGAAACACACTTGCGTCTGTCTGCCGCAAAAATACTGAAATCGTTCAAAAGACAGCGGGCTGTCCGCCGAAGACAATTTTTGCGAAGGCAAGCAGAAATCATCTCTCTGCTTGCAGTGCGTGTGCGTGTGCGTCAGTCCCGCTTTTCGTCAAGGTAAGTGTATACACACGAACGCACGCACGAAAGTAAACCCTTTCCGCTCATTTTGAAAGTGTGTGAGACTGACGACCACATTATACGTCATCAATAGCGGTTCACTTCCGCGGTTTGGTTCGATTGCGTTCATATCAGCAGCGAACCGTACTGGAGTTCACATGAACCGTACCCCAGACCACCTTTTAAGCGGACCCGAGTACGGTTCGCGGGTGCGCACCCGAGTTCGGAAGACAGCGTTCACATCATCCAAACGAACCGAACTCTGACGTCATTCGAACCGGGGTGCGCACCAAAAGTGCTAGTGTGAAAGCCCCCTAAATGCGTCCCACTTGTGTCTGGATTTTGAGGGGAGGGTCTTGGATTTCATGATGACATACATCAATCACTATGTCAGTGTGCTATTGCATGATATTAAAGCGCAACAAAGGAAAGACAAAGAAGGTGTGAAAGAAAACAGCACGCTGTGACTCCCAGCTGTATCTGAAATTTTATCTAAGCACAAACAAAGTATTTAGATCTGAATTATACATTATTTTAGTGGATTATCTGTATTAACCTGATCTCCCAATGTGTGTGCCAAATTTGCAGGAACAGAGATGTCAGGGGCAAAATTATTTGATTATTAAGTACTCTAGTTACTGCGTAGGAATTGCATCCATTTGCCATTTTTAGTTTTCCAAAATACCTATTTTTTATAAACTCCTACTAGTTTGTTTTATGCAAAATTTTGAATGTATCATCTAGAGACACTCATGATAAAAAATTATCAAAATATTTTGTATGTGTTGAGTTGCTTAAAAGATATAAGCCAATTAATTGTTTGGCCATGGCCCAATTCACTTAGCCGATATCTTCTGAAAGATTTGATTAATTAAAATACTTTTGATAACTTTATTATCTTGAGGGTCCCTAGACGATTCATGAAATTTTTTGGTGAATCGGAATAACTGTCTAAAGGGCTTGAAAAAGTTTTTTTTTCAAAATGGAAGAAATTCTTTTTAGATGAAAATGAAATTGGAGATATAGATTTTGGGAATCAGATGAAAATACGCTGTCCTTTTCTGGACATATCGTTTTGTGGTCCATTCTGCATAACGCAGTAGCTCATTGTTGCTTATTTTGGGCCATTCGGCACATTTCATGGCCGACCCACTGGCCCGCTCGGTTTGCCCAATGGCCAGTTCACCCCTGATCGGCCCCACAGTGCGTCGGCCCACCGGGAAAATGCCCGGTATACCAGATTACCAGTCCAGACCCTCCCTGCCCAGACTCCACACCCAGGGCAGAATAAGAATAAAAAATCAGTCCCAATCGAATAGGGCTCCAGGGGCTTGGACCCTTAATAATCTATTTCCTGGAAGATACATTTCATTTCAAAGAATGATATGGTATTGTTGTGCCAATACTGGGATGATCAGCTATGCTATCTGTTTTTTGCAGGTAACATCATCCATTTCCTTGGTGCATATCCTTGCTACCACTTGCCCACCCACTCATCAGCAGACATGCGTGTATCTGAGGACAGCACGTCAGGAACCATGCTTCAGAGGCTTATGCAAGAACATCTGCGATACGAAACAAGTGGAACCAGAGGAGGCGTAGGAAACGACAGCTCTCAGATGCAAAGCAATCCCACATCTACAGATAACCTACTTCTACAAGAGGCGAGACCCCTACAGAGTCAGTCACGACAGGAACCTCAAGGTCAGGAGCATCAAGTGGACAGCAGCTCCATGGAGAATACTGGTGGAGTGGGCCAGGTTGCAAGTAGAATAGTCCAGACAACCCTAACTTTGCCTAGGTTTGATACCTTAGAGCTTCCATCTTATGAGGAAGCTAAAATCCAGTCACACCTTTACAGAGAACAGCAGAGTCCAATGAACACTCCATCTCAAAACCCAGGCTACACCCACCAGAGTCTTCCAAAAAATCTGCAACAAATTCAGAACCAGGTCCTTCACATGGAGGGCCATCTAAACCTTGTCCACCAAAGTCAGCAGCAACACAACCAGGTCCAACAGACGCAACGATTTTCAATAGTGTCTGACAGCCCCACAGGCTCATTCTCCTATCCTCTGTCACTTTCCAATGTACACTCTCTCTCCTCCCCTCCTTCTCTTTCATCATCTTCCACCTCTCTATCCATGGTACCTGTGAAGGCCCGTGTGGAGGGTCAAGCGTGGGTTCAGCAAGGGAGCACTGGTGTGATGACTCTTCGGGATGAAGGCCTGGCAGAACTGAAACAGGGTCATGTTCGTTCGTTAAGTGAAAGACTCATGCAACTTAGTCTAGAATGCAATGGCGCTAAGCAAATTGGGGGACCCCCCAGTTCTCCCTGCACAGGAGACACTGCTCCTTGTGGGGCTGAGAGTCCAGCAAATTCCACCTCACCAACTAGCAAGACCTCTACAACTATACTTCCACCTCTACCACCACCCCTACCCTCACCACAATGGTCTTTGGAACAAAGAGGTCCTCCCCCAGAATATCCCTTTAAGTTCAAGTTACAACCGATGCTTCCGGCCACATTAAACTCCAACCCTGGGTCTCTGGAATATGTCCCCCTCTACAGTGACACCTTGACAGCAGCCATGATAGAAACAGTGCCACATTCAAATGTAGCAAGGTAATTGTATCATACTCTTAAAGTTGATATGTGCAATTTGTTTTATGTTTTCCTCATCTGTGTCATTTATGGGTTCGACAGTTGGAACATGTCCCCATCAGTTTTTGAAATAGATTTTGTCAGTGACTGCAAAATAAACACCTCCAGATCTTTAGCAGATGTTTTAATCTTGGTTTATTAAAAGAAAAATTTTATTAGGGCAGATAAGAACTGTGAACATGACCAAAGTGAAAATGTTTGGTCTAGACAGTGTAATATAATATAATATAATATAATATTGTAATTTTGGTAGATAGTGTGTGTGTATATATATATATATATATATATATATATATATATATATATATATATATATACCCAACCTACCTAACCCACTTACTCATGCTTTATTATATTTTTTTTTTCACATTTTAGAATAATAGGAAAGTCATCAAAACTATGGAATAACATATGTTGTGACTAAACAAAATCCAAAATAAATCAAAACTGTGTTATATTTTAGCATCTTCAAAGTATGTTCTCAAGCAACTTCTTGAGGTATCACCCTGGGAGGTTTTTTAATCCGTATGGAAGGAGTTCCAATCTATCTTGGGCACTTATCGGCTGCTTTTCTGTATTATTTGGTCCAAGTCATCAATTTCACAAACATTTTTAAAATAAAAGTTTAGTTTTAACTTTTTTTTAAATAAAAAATGTATATGTTGGCACAATTATATTCTTGTCTACATAACAAATTTCAAACATTTAAGCATATGCCTTCAGATCAAAAGATATTTAAGATAATGAGAATCAATTCAGTCAAGTGTTTCAAACGTCATGGTTACTGTTGTAACCTCCGTTCCCTGATGGAGGGAACGAGAAGTTGTGTTAAATGTAGTGACACAAGGGGTCTTTCTTGAGAGCCTTGCGTTCCTCTGAACTTGAGAAAAGGCCTATGAGAAATTGGCAGACAGAATTTGCATGTCCCGCCCCTGCACATACAGGTATAATGGGAAGCGGACGTGCCTCTGTCAGTCAGGTTTTTGCACTGCGGAGCCGAGAATAAGGTACGGCCAATCACAGTGGTAGGTCTTGTGTCGTGGCAAAGGGGACACAACGTCTCGTTCCCTCCATCAGGGAATGGAGTTTACAACAGTAACCATGACATTCCCCTTTTGTCACTCACTCGACATTGTGTCGAATGTAGTGACACTAAGGGTCACATTTCAAAGCGCCATGCACTAGACCGTGTTACGTGAACTGCTGACATAGGTGCAAGCAGGCTGCTGCGTGCTAGAAGCAACTGTATCGGCTGCACGTAACCCTCCCCAACGCCTCCAGAAAAAGATGTCATATACAGACCCTAGGTTCCCAGCACCCCTAAGGAGGGAACAGGCGCTACATGACCATCATGGGAGCAAGCCAGCCAGCCACAGCCTTTTCTCTCTCTATGTTTCTCGCATAGAGCGTAAAGCGGCTGGGGCTATCTTAACACTATGAAATGCGTCGGGTCCTATTCTTTCAGAGGGAAAAGACCCTGCAGAGACCACATCCTGCCCAGACTAGGGGGAGGTGATATGTGGCCAATACACCACATGTGTCAAGTCACACATGGGAGTGGCACGGTGGCAGGTCCTACCTGATGAGGGAGGAGCTCTACAAACACAGCGACTGGAGGCAGAGGGACTGCCCAAGGGAGACGCGGGTCCGCCGACAGGGGGACCGTAACGCAGAAAATACATCACAGGGAGTTTAGGCCTGTGGAGCCCTACCCCAGTACAAAGCACTTGCGGATCGTAGTGGGTCTGGTTGCAAATTCCTCCACTGAATTTGCAGGCCAGAAGGCTAGGGAGGAAGAACATCCAGGAAGCGAGAGCTTATTGGCTAACCTGGGAGAGAAAGCGCACTGAATCAACTTGGTGAAGGGCGCTAGGTGCAAACGGACCAACCAGTCGGCTGTTCCTTATTACCGAGTTCTACCGGCTCGGACCTGACAAAACACGGAACGAGACCGACTCAACCCTGAGATTGTAGAACCTTGCAAATGTGTTGGGTATTGCCCAGCCCGCTGCACTGCATATGTCTGCTTAGGGAGGTGCCGTTGGCCAGTGCCCACGAGGATGCCACACTTCTCGTCGAGTGAGCTCGAACCCATAAGGGGGCAGGCATGGCCTGAGTCTGGTAGGCCAAGGAAATGGCGTCAATGACCCAGCGGGCAGCCTGAGTTTGGAGACAGCATTCCCTTTCCGCCGTCCGCCAAAGCAGACAAAGAGCTGCTCAGAACAGCTAAAGCTCTGCGTGTGGTCCAAATAGATCCGCAAAGCAAAGGCTGGGTCTGCCTCCTCCAGGCAAGTGTCGCTGATAGAGAACGCTTGCAGGTCGCCAACCCTCTTGATGGAAGTGAGCGTTATTAGGATAGGAAGCTAGATGATATCAACTGAATCAAGCAGCTCGAAGGGGGGTCTGTGAAGGCCCGTGAGGACCACTGAGAGATCCCAGGAGGGGTACAGTGTTGCCTGGGGAGCGTTTAGCCTCCGGGCACCTCTAATGAACCTGATAATCAAGTCGAGCTTACCCAGGGACTTGCCGTCCACTGCGTCATGGTGGGCCGCGATAGCGGCTGCATACACCTTCAAGGTGGTGGGGGACAGCCTCCCCTCCAACCTCTCTTGCAGGAATGAAAGCACTGACCGAACGGCGCATCTCTGGGGGTCTTCAGACCGGGAAGAACATTAATTTGCGAATAAACGCCACTTTAGGGCGTAAAGCTGCCTGGTAGAAGGAGCTCTGGCTTGGTTGATCGGGTCTACGACAGCAGGTGGTAGGTCACTCAGATCTTCCGTGTCCCATCCAGGGGCCAGACGTGGAGGTTCCAGAGGTCTGGGCGCGGATGCCAGAGGGTGCCCCGTCCCTTGGAATGAAGGTCCTTCCTCAGGGAAATTTGCCAGGGAGGTGCTGTCGTGAGGAGCGTGAGATCCGAGAACCAAGTCCGAGTGGGCCAGTAAGGGGCCACTAAGGTGATATGTTCCTCCTACTTCCTGATCTTGCACAGCACCAGTGCAAGAAGGCTCACTGTAGCAAATTCATACTTGCTCAGCCCCCGGGGCCAGCTGTGTGCCAATGCATCTGTCCCGAAAGGGGCCTCTGTCAGGGAGTACCAGAGCTGGCAGTGAGAATTATCTTGGTAGGCAAAGAGATCTACCTGTGCCATACCGAACCGGTCCCAAATCAGCTGGCCCACCTGGGGTTGGAGCCTCCACTCTCCACCAGGTGAAACCTGTCACAACAGCACGTCCGCTGTCGTGTTGAGGTTGCCGGGGACATGAGTGGCGTGCAACGACCAAAGGAGGAGATGGCGGGCGAGTTGTGACATATGATGAGACCGCACGCCGCCTGTACTCTGTGTACGCTACTGTCGCGGTGCTGTCTGAATGGATCAAGACGTACTTGCCCGAATCAGTGGGCAAATCCTCCTCAGCGCAAGGAGTACAGCCAGCAACTTTAGGCAGTTGGTGTGCCAACGCAGCCAGGGCTCTATTTAGGAGCCAGCGGCTGCCCATTGCATACGGCGCCCCAACCCTTTTGAGAGGCATCTGTCGTGACCACGACACGTTTGGAAATCTGCTGTGATGACTGAGTCTAACTCCATGCCGAGAAAAGAGATGATCTGAACCGGGGCGAGCTTGCTGTTTTCCCCGTTGACCTGAAGCCCTAGATGGCTGTGGTGCTTGAGCACCTGCTCCCTGTGAGTGCATAGTAACTCACGAGAGTGAGCTAGAATGAGTCAGTCATCGAGGTAGTTGAGTATACGGATGCCTACTTCCCATAGCAGGGCAAGGGCTGCCTCTGCGACCTTCGTGAAGACGCGAGGGGACAGGGACAGGCCGAAGGGGAGGACCTTATACTTAAACGCCTGGCCGTCGAACACGGACTGCAGGAAGGGTCGATGTCAAGGCAGAATGGAGACGTGGAATTACGCGTCCTTCAGGTTTACCGCTGCGAAACAATCTGATGCCAAACGAGGCGGGAGCCTGACGAAGTCACAGACTGATGCCCGCTTCTCTTTATACCCATATGTCCAGGGGCGGGACATGCAAATTCTGTCTGGCAATTTCTCATTGGCCTTTTCTCAAATTCAGAGGTACGCAAGACTCTCAAGAAAGACCCCTTGTGTCACTACATTCGACACAACGTTGAGTGAGTGACAGAAGGGGAAAGTTTTGACCAGTAGTGTATATTATAGTGCAAGTGATGTACAGTATATATATAAACACACACACACACACACACACACACACACACACACACACACACACACATATATATATATATATATATATATATATACACACACACACACACACACACATATATATTTACACACACAGTTTATATATATATATAAAATATTCAGACCACTTCATTTTTGTCACATTTTATTATGTTGCAGCCTTATGCTAAAATGCTTTAAATTCTTTTTTTCCGCATCAATCTACACCCCTTACCCCATAATGCCAAAGCAAAAAACATATTTTTGATAACTTGGATAAAAAAAATTGAATATCACATTAACATAAGTATTCAGACCCTTTGCTATGACACTTGAAATTTAGCTCAGGTGAATCCCATTTCTCTGGATCATCTTTGAGATGTTGCTACACTTTGATGGAGTCCACCTGTGGCAAATTCAATTGATTGGACATGATTTGGAAAGGCACACACCTGTCTATATAAGGTCTTACAGCTGAAAATGTATATCAGAGCAAAAACCAAGCTGCCTGCAGAGCTCAGAGACAGGATTGTGTGAGCACAGTGGAACAACCAGGACTCTTCCTAGAGCTGTCAGCCTGGCCAAACTGAGTAATCAGGGGAGAAGAGCCTCTCTTCAGTGCAAGACACATGAAAGCCTTCTTGTAAGAAACAAGATTCTCTGGTCTGATGAAACGAAGTTTGAACAATTCGGCCTCAATTCCAAGCGTTATATTTGGAGGAAACCAAGCACCACTCATCACCTGCACAAAACCATCTCAACGATGAAGCATGGTGTTTTTCAGCGGCAGGGACTGGGGGACTGGTCAGGGTTGAAGGAAAGCTGGACGCAGCAAAATACAGAGATATCCTTAATGAAAACCTGATCCAGAGTGCTCAAGATCTTAGACTGGGCTGAAGGTTCACCTTCCAACAGGACAATGACCCACAGCCAAGACAACGCAAGAGTGGATTAGGGACTTGAACCCAATCAAACATCTCTGGAGAGACCTGAAAATGGCAGTCCATCCACGGTCCCATCCAACCTGACAGAGCTTGAGAAGATCTGCAGAGAGGAATGGCAGAAAAGCCCCAAATCTAGGCATGCAAAGCTTGTCGCATCATACCCGAAAATACTTGAGGCTGCCAAAGGTGCCAAAAGTTTTTGCTTTGTCATTATGGGGTGTGTAGATTGATGTGAAAAAATTATATAATTTAAAGCATTAAGGCTGCAATACAAAAATGAAGGGGTCTGAATACTTTAGGGTCTGTGTAACTCAGCGAGTAAAGGCTCTGACTACCACCCCTGGAGTCACAAGTTTGAATTCAGGGCATGCTGAGTGACTCCAGCCAGGTCTCTTAATTAACCAAATTGGCCCGGATGCTAGGGAGGGTAGAGTCACATGGGTTTCCTCCTCGTGGTCGCTATAATGTGGTTCTCGCTCTCTGTGGGGTGACTGGTGAGTTGTGCTTGGATACTGTGGAGAATAGTGTGAGCCTCCACACGCGCTACATCTCCATGGAAACACGCTGAACAAGCCACATGATTAGATGTGCGGATTGATGATCTCAGACATGGAGGCAACTGAGATTTGTCCTCCGCCACCCGGACTGAGGCAAGTCACTACACCACCACAAGGATTTAGAGCACATTTGGAATTGGGGATTCCAAATTGGGGAGAAAAAGGTAGAGAGAAAAAATGAATGCACTGTATGCTGTATATTGCGGATACATGGATTTATCCACTGAATTTTTAATTCCCAAGGAAAGTGACAAATGTAGGGATGACATTTTCTAATTAAATGCTAAATGTTCATTTGATGTTAAATTGGTTAGCAGCAATAACATTGTAGTTATAAAAAATTATCTTTTTTATTGTTTAGGCCAGAAGTTTTTAAAAACTGTTTGATGCCAAGGACCCCAAATATAATGATTACAGTATTTTGTCTTAGAAACCCCTTTAAAAAAAGCCATTAGTTAGTTATCTGTTAGGTGCCACTAATGGTGCCAATATTACACATAGCAGCTTTTTAAATGCACAGATGTCAACATATCTCACACACTGTCTTTGTCCATTCTAGGCAGTCCCCAATATCTCTAAGTTCTTCATCACTGCACCAACAGCAGAACTGTCCCATGTTCTCTGAGAGCTGTATCCTACCCTCTCAGGCTTCTCAACAGCCGTATCAGGCGATGTCTTTATCTGAATCTCTGAGATTTCCTGCAACTCAGACTGGATCTGTGATGTCTCCTCGTGAGGCCCCTTTAGGGCAGCCTTTCCCAGGGGAAGCATTTGCCATGGTGAGCCATGCGCAGCAGATGATGGAGATCTTAAAGGATGAGAACCAAAGCCTTAGACAAGAGCTTCACCAGCTGAATGAAAAAGCTTGCAAACTGCTACGGGTATTATACATTTTTATTTTCCCTTTCTGTGTGAAGATTTACTCTAAATCCCAAACAAATTGGCTGACTTAATTTTTTGTTTATTTTAATTAATGTGCAACTATTTGGTAACCTTTTTGGGGTACAATGCCTTAATTTACTTTAGATATCCAGAGTTAAGATAACTTGAATTAAATTAGTGCCATTTTGTTCAGCAAACTAAAAGGCTTCTGCACACTTTCTACGAAATTATGAACGAATGGGTGTCATGTCATTTAGAGCAAAATCTGGTTTGTTTCGGTAGTTCGTAAAAAGCTCGCCAGGGAGAACTTTTAGGAAAACTTTGTACCGGCTGCTAAACATCTTTTTACTGCCATTGGTCCACGTTATCGACAGGTGTGACCTGAAGCTCCACCTACTTTGAGGCTGATGGACAATTCTTGTTCAGTCAGTTCAGATCAGTCAACATGAACACACCATGGTGCAGCGTTATTAGTGAGCTGTATGACCGTTCTGTATAGTCTGTATTTCTGCCCATTAACACTCTTTTATGCAAACATTTTTTGCAGTAGTATCTGTGTCATCATAAATTACAATAAAAGAGTATATTCTGCAAATATTATGTTTTAGCTCATCAAAATAAAGCTGATGGAAATGCAAATTATCGATAAAATGTCGACAATATGTTTTTCATTTAAGTTTAGAATATAAATCCTATGTTGACATTAATTGTCATGAAAAACTGGTTTGGAAACTGGCTTAGAAAAAGGGCATTAACACAAAAATGTAGCGTCACGTGAAAGAATTTACATTTGTCTTTACATTGAACAGCACAACAGAGAGGAACACTTGGACTGAGGAGACGAGTTTTCCTCAATTTCTTTAAATTACACATTACCTTTATTCTTTATGTGCGGACTGCGTGTTCCTGAGCCAGTAAAGATTACATTGTGTCTTTTACCAAAACACATGTTAAAAATATATAAATAAAAACATCTTATTTTAATCCCATGTGATTGTGAATCTGCACTGTGGGGACATCTGGGACGTGAAAAGTACACAATTTGTGATATGCACAACATTTTGTATGGAAATGGCTCAATGGCAGATTTATTTTGCGCTAAACCAAAACTAATGCAACAAAGTATATTTTTAAGAATGACGTTATGACACACACCATTTTATCAGCAAACGACCATTTAAATGGAAACGAGTAGGAGACAGCAACACATTTTTTACGTATTTTCACTTTGTCGTTAACATAGCACAATAAGTGGATGGAAACTTAGTTAGTGTTTGCAAACAGTATGTACTAATGTTTACCTCTGAACAAAGAAAAAATTCTCCATAAGTGTGTTGGGGCATTAAGGAGTCTTTGAGCTGCAGTTTTACTCAATCCTCAATACCATGTTCATTTTACAAATAAAAAATCATGTAACCAAGGAAACTTAAATTAGCTTATTTGATTCAGCTTAATGTATTTGTCATTTTTACTTAATCCATTTGCGTTGAATATTATTTGTTTGGTTAACTGAAACTGGGCAGAGGATTTCTAGTTCCCAGCATACATTGCTGGGACTCGATTGGGAGAATACATTTTAAAATTAAGTTTTATTTTATGTGTCTTTGTGCAACATGAATATAAAGGGGCAAACTTGTTAGTGCTTAATGTATTATTATTAGAATTTCTAGTATGTTGTAATTTTGGGGGTGACCATCAGGGCCGTTTCTGATCAAATGAGGGCCATAAGTGAAACCCTGTTTTCAGCCCCCCAATTTTTTTTTTAAATAAATTAACAAAAAATTAACAGCAAATGTCTATAAATAAAAAAAAGACATATATTCTTTTTTTTTTTATAAAAAAACAACAACAAAAAAACCTTGCTTTGCGGGGCACCCTGGTGGCTCGGGGGCCCCTAAGTGGCTGCTTATACTGCATATAGATAGAAATGGCCCTGATGACCATTATGGTATAGAGTGGAGCTTGAGAATAATACAGTACATATTGAGTACTTTACATATCGCTCTATCCATGGAGTAATCGCTGTGCTAACTATAACAAAGTGATAAAGTTGCACTTAGTGATACAGGGATGATTGTATAAACAAAACACATGCATTACTTAAAGTAGGCTAACCCTTACTGAACATTAATACTGTGTGTATTTCTGCCACTGTTGCTTGGTTCACAGATAGAATTTAGGTAACAAAATTGGCTCAGAATGAGGAAGGAACACTGAGTATTTTAATAACGGAGACTTCTATTTAGCTTGATATAATTTAGTTAAACTTACTTAAAGAGATAATTCACACAATCATTTACTAATCATCGTGATATCCCAGGTTTGTATTTCTTTCTTTCTTCAGCAGAACACTTTTGAAGAAAAATAAACAAATATCTTCGCTCATTAGGTCCTTTAAGGGATCATGACATATATATTTATATATATATATAATTGTATTATCTTCCCTGAAGTCCACTTATAATGTTAGTAAAGTTTTTTGTACTAAAACAGTAACCATTTACAAATATATCATACATTTTACATCTGGCCCTCAGTTTGAAACGCTCAGTTTTAAGCTCTCTTGCCCTTTAAGACTTCAATTTAAAGCCCACGGTTATGAATGGATAACATCATGAAGCCCCTCCAATACAGACATATTTGAAACTCAAATGTGAACAGAAATTAAAATGAAAACTATAAAACAGTCATGACATTTGACATATACGTGAATGAAACTGTTTACTTATGGATTTGGTTGGGTCCAATAGAGTTTTTAACTGCCCCATCTGTATTAGTGCTCACTCAATAACAGTTCCTTTGCAAAGCTTGAATCATGCCTTGACTGGTTCACAAGCAATCTATGGTGATATCAGCCAAAAAAAAAACATAATCCAAGCTGAAATGTTCTTTAAACTCAAATGTAATACAATGATGTTGGGTGCTTCAACAGGCCAATGCAGAGACGTTGGTCTTCACATCTCACAATTTCTGTGTTAATTTACACTTATAATGGCATGTGTTTCTCCCAGTCATTGGCAGAAGCAGAATAAGGTTGTAATTGTACTCTTAAAACACACCTCACATCGTCCAGAAACACAACAAAACGAGCAAAGAAGTCCCTAAAGTGCATGTTTACAAAAGATGACAATTAAAAAAAGGTCCAGGAAGCCTTCAAAACAACAGGAATGAGGTCTCCTTTTTAGAGTTATAACTTGACATTGCATCTTTTAAAAATGAATCATAATCATAATTATGTAGAAAAACATTTTAATCCAGCTCATGAAGATGTCCTGTATAAATCGCCTTTGCTGTAGATGAATCTCCCTCCCTGGGCGGGGCCAAGGGTGCAATGACGGAAAATAAGTGTTGATGTCTTGCTGAAGAGGCAGTCATATGCAGATATATTTGGTCCTTGTGATGTCACAAGTTCCACAACTTCAAACGGCCCATTTCTGGAGTGAACGATCTACAATGACCTCATATATGTCAAAAGATCAAGGAAAATTTGATTCCTCATTTCATGACCCCTTTAAAATGCATGTGGATGGTGATCTGACTTTTGAAGCTTCACAAATCACAGACAGTCAGAATAAACGTCATCCATACAACTCAAGCGTTTAAATGAATGTCTTCTAAAGTGATATGATCTCTTTTGGTGTGAAAAAATATCAATATTTAAGTACTTTAAATATAAACCATTGCTTCCACTAAGCTTCACGAGTTGTGACATATTCATGTTGCCATGTTACTGACGTAATCTCACATTCTCCACTCAGTTGAGACATCCAGGATAAACACACAAACACACCATTGTGAGTAAAAAACAGATAAATACACTTCTAAACCAAAACCAATGAAGCTTCTGTACAGTGTTCCTCCTTCTCACTTGTAAACACTGCTGCTTTGCCACGTGTGACGCATGTACGTCAGTTCTTTTGTGTTTCATCAATGCAATTATTATAATGCTGCTGACCAAAATCGATGATTAAGAGTTAAAAAATATTAAATATTGATGTTTTCGCA
Source organism: Xyrauchen texanus (assembly GCF_025860055.1). Lineage (NCBI taxonomy): Eukaryota > Metazoa > Chordata > Actinopteri > Cypriniformes > Catostomidae > Xyrauchen > Xyrauchen texanus. The sequence goes on along the minus strand of NC_068313.1, from coordinate 3,672,694 downwards.
CTAAAAGTGATCGTGTCGCATTATAAGATGTTCATTTAACAGCTGGATTTGTATGGATGACGTTTATGCTGACTGTCTGTGATTTTTGGAGCTTCAAATGTCTGATCACCATTCACTTGCATTTTAAGGACCTACTGATCCGAGATATTTTTCTATTTTTCTTCAAATATTTGGTGAAGCAAGAAAGTCATACACATCTGGGATATCATGAGGGAGAGTAAATAATGAGAGAAGTTTCATTTTTGGGTGAACTATCCCTTTAAGTGAATTAAGGCAACGAGTGTGCAAAATTCAACATATTCGTTTTTACTGTAATGTGTGAGAAATTTTGGAGTTTACTAATTAAAATAATGCATTAGTATGAGCTACGAATACTAATAAATATGAAGAGAGCATAATAATGCAAAGTGCTCAAAAATAATTCATAAAAATGATATGGTTAATTATGTGGCAGGGAAGTATTTTGTAAATTAACTTGGCAGGTAATTAATTCATAATGGTGATATTGGGGTGTGGAAATGTTATTGGGATACTGCCCAGTATGACTTGAATACATCACAGGAGGAATATGATTTACTCTGCATGATGAATGGGAGTTTGTGCTGTGTTCACAGTTAGAGGTGGAGGTTGAACACCTGTCTGATGCGTATGAGAGTTTAGTGAAGAGCTCATCCAAACGGGAGAGTCTGGAAAAAACCATGAAGAATAAACTAGAGGGAGAGATCAGACGCCTTCATGACTTCAACAGAGACTTGAGAGGTGAGAATGTGAAATTTGTATTTTATTTATTTTTTAAAGGAATGTTCAAGGTTCAATACAATTTACGCTCAATCAACAGCATTTGTGCCATAATATTTATTACCAAAAAATATTTTTGATTCGTCCCTCGTTTATTTAAAAATCACTCAAAAAGCTCAAGTGGAAATGATCGGGCCAGTTCATAAACATTAAAATACACACAGTTTCAAAAGTATAGATTCAATTACCATTATGTCACCAAGTGTTAATTTAAATGACTTGCACCTTAACACATACGGTTATTAAAAAACTTTTCCAGATTCTAAAGGTTGTAGTTTTTATGTATAATTTACTTAAATGAAATTATAGCTGGACATTCAGATGTTTTAGTGCTGTGGGTGGAATTTTCTGATGGTCTCTTTTGTATGCTAGGCAATGAAAGTTCATCGGAGCATTAAAAAAATACATTATTTGTCACTGCTTGCAACATAGCAACATAAAAACATTATTTTCTTTTATTTAATTTAATTTGATAAATTTTTTCTCCCCTTTTCTCCCCAATTTGGAATGCCCAATTCCCAATTCCAAAGTCCTCATGGTGGCATAGTGACTCGCCTCAATCCAGATGGCAGGGGACGAATCTCAGTTGCTTCCGTGTCTGAGACCGTCAATCCGCGCATCTTATCACGTGGCTTGTTGAGCGCGTTACTGCGGGGATGTAGCGTGTGTAAAGGCTTCTTTGCTATTTGGTCCTCAAAGTGTTGGCCGAGCCCCGTAGGGTAGGGGCATGGAGGAATTGCAGGGGGGGGCGGGGGGGCATGGAAGACTGACCCGTCCTCAAATCTCGGTCACTTTCACACATTCAGTGTCATGCCTACATCTGTCTCCCAATCGTCTGCTATCACCCACTCCAGTTCACCGGCATTCTAATCAGCATCACCTGTTAATCATCCCAATCTCATTAAGGACACTATTTATACTCTCCATTTGTCTCCATTCATTGTTTAGTCTCGTCCATGTTGTACAGACCAGTTCTCGTGCTCTCCATTCAAGCTGTGTTTATTCCTGATTGTTCTTTGCTACTATTTGATTTACATCTGTTTTTACTTATTTGTTGAATGTTCTTATCATTGGTTTAATTAAACATCCCAGCATTTGGATTCTCGCATATCTTCCACGTTTTTCTTCATCCCTGCCATCCTCACTGTATCCCAGATTTTGTAAGAAAATGAGGGATGAGTCAAAAATATTTTTTGTGGTTATCAACAATATGCCACAAAGGCTGTCGATTGAGGTTAACTTGTATTGAAACTGGAACATTTCTTTAAATGCCATTTTTATTGTTGTGAAGTAGCTTCTATAATAATTTTTTTTTTAATGTGTTGTCCAGATCGCTTGGAAACAGCCAATCGGCAACTAGCCAATCAGGAGTTGAATGGACAAGAGGATGGACACTTGTATCTTTCACAGAGTAAGGGACTATATTTTATTTGCTTGGTGTTTGTCACTACATAAGTGAACTTCCCTTACAAAAAATCGAAACTAGGCACAAAATTTCAACAGTTGTTTTTCACATGCAAATGAGCTTGTGATTCACTGCAAAGAAGTTTGCAGTGAAACTCCGGAAAACCTTTGGCAGCAATGGACAATTTGCTCAAATACATGTGAAAATTATCTGTAGCAAATTAGCGGCAATTGCAGCAAATTTGCAGTGGCCTCTTAATTTTGTAAGGGTTGATACACAATGAATTTGTCCTGTTAAAAAGTTCTGTTCTCTGTTGTAAATGTGTCATGCTCAGCCCAAATTATTTCCTGCATCCCTCCCTTAACTTCCTGTTCCACTTCCTCCCTTACACTCAACTTTCTCTCTCTCTAAAAATGATAACATGGAATTATCTCATTTCCTTTATAGTCTCAGAGCCATAAACTCACACATAATACTGGAGAACACTGAGACATTGTATTAAAGTTAGCCTTAAAGGGATAGTTCACCCAAAAATTTAAATCCTGTCATAATTTTCTCCCCTTCATATCGTTCCTTATCCAAAGAGTATCTGTGACAGGGTGGAGGACGGGGCCGGGTCATGATTCTACACACCCGGTCCTTATCAGGCTAATTAAGCCTCCAAGAGGGATAAAGGCCGATTGCGGATGGTGGTGCGACGAGAGAGAGATCGTTTACGGACATGTCCGTCATGTGTGTGTGTTTGTCTTTTGTTTAAGTTAATAATTAAAATATTGTTTATATCGCATTTCTTTCGAAAATGTCAAATACTAGTTAAAGTAATAGTTCACGCTAGTGTTGTCAAAAGTACCTGTATTTCGGTTCCAAGTCGATAACAAAATACAAAAGACAGTGTTTCTGCAGTACCGGTAGAACTTAACTCCTGTTAAGTACACCAACTTAATTCGGTACCCGCACACTTGCCTGACTGACACATGACTGCTTTCAAATGCTCACACGCTTATTTGAGCATGTGCTTCGTTTCTCCTTTTACACTGAGATGGAAAATTAACCAAATTAAAATCGTGATGTGTCCTATTGAGATTATTGTGGTAAACTTAAGCTATGTGTTTTAAATGAATGTGTGAAGCCGATCGTTTATGCACTGGAAACTCCACAGACATTGAGGATCATTCTCGTTGTATGAGATGACAAAGCAGAGCTCTAATCCACTGTGGAGCGCGTATTACAAGTAAACTGTATATTTATGTAATTAAATCAGAGCATTTGCACTTTAACCATCACACCATGTAGCCAATTGCATTAACTTGTCTACTAATTATAATTTTGAACCACTTAGGATGAATAATCAAACACAACATTCAAATATTTGTGCCATTTCAAGCTTGGTATGAGCAATTCATTGCGGCAGATTCTGACAATTTGTGGCTCTACCAATACAATAAAAATTTTTATAAAAAAAACAAATAAGCATTCTTTTCAATTCTTTAACTCATAATTCTTTTATAAATCCTTGCAAATAATATGACTTCACAACATGCAGTCCTAGCCTAGGATTTATAACACAGACTTAAAGGTGCACTCAAAAGTTTTTGAAACATATGTATAAAATCATGAACACATTAAAATGAAGACTCGAGTCCTTTCATATCAGTATCCATATAAAAGCTGTTTTATTCTACATAGAGAGGGTCTCCTCATCAGTGCTGCCATTTTAGAATCACATGACCAGCTGAATACTACTCGCTTAATCTCATTAACCATCCTGTTATTGGACACTTTCACTCTTGGATCGAATTAGTCATGGGTGATTGTGAATAGTACATTTCTACAATGACATCAGTAACTGAAAACTATTGATTTTGAATGATGTTGCATCCACACCACTAGGTGTCAGTGTAAGTCCAAGATGACACAAACATAAAGTTACTGAGTGCACCTTAAATACGATGAAGATGAGAAAAAAAACATTTTGAATTCTTCAAACACAAACAAGTAAGTCTGACAATAAAATGCTATTTTAATCTACCAATCTTACCATTTGTCGGCATCAGATCCATTCACAATCTTTCTGAAGTCCGAACTATTCACATGTGACTGCGTTATTGAGATGATGAATGAAAACGTTTTTTAGGGTTTAGTCAAGACTGCAGGACGTGGTTTGCACTTAAGTGGTTTTGGGGGGGAAATCATGCCCTTTGCAAAGCACAGACGCCATTATATCTTCTTCTATCTTCAAACACCTCAATGACACACATCCACAGCACCCCCCAGTGGACTCAATTGTTACTGTGAGATTTGGTAAGAGATTCACTGGGAAACTATGTTGTTATTCAGCGTTGTTCACTGCAGGCAAAGGAAAATCAATTTGCAACATTCAAGTAGCTGGTGCAGAACAAGTACTCAATTAGTTGATTACTCGAGCACAACCTTAGCATGTACTTGCATTGTATGGATATAAACACTTAATTTATCCTTCAAAATATCTTATTTTAAGATGGCATAAGGGTGAGTAAATAATGAGAAAATTATAATTACATATTCTCATTGTATTACCTCTCAGGAAGAGAAAGCCTGAAAGATCTGGAGAAATTAGAAATGGAGGCAGCCAGTCTCCGATCGGCCAATGAGGATCAGCGGCGACACATTGAAATCTTAGAACAGGCTTTGAATAATGCTAGGAGTAAAGCCTTCAGATTAGAGGAAGAGGTGAGTCTTTACACAATCTATGATCAAGTAATCAGAGATGATAAATTGTGAAACATAGTAGTCACTGGGGTTTCTCATGTAATGAAAAACACATGAGGCTATTGTTAGAGGTATTTACACTTGGTCACTGTTACTGTAAATCTAACCACTTCTAACTGTAGAACTTCCAGCCATTGCCATGGAGGAGTAAAGAAAGAAAGAAAAAATTTTGGCAATGATCAGCGTTAATTTTTGCTGATAACAATAGTTCCTAAAAGCAACTATCAGCACCATTTAATCGGTAAAACCGAAATATCGCTCTAGTGTTTAGTTTCAGTTTTGTCAGCGATCTGCATCAAATAAACTAATTTCTGTCTTTCCTAAAATGTGCCTCTGTTTTCTGTAATTGTATCATGTTTGCATGCACTCTATGCAGATATTCCATATCAGCTCTTATGTGCCGTATTTTCCGCATGCTGACGTAGTGCCTTTTGGGTTCGCATAAATGGCAAGAACAACCACATGCATGTATACTCGGCCAAGTCGTGTCTAGAATGCATATCAAACCACCTCCAGACATAAGCAGAGGGTGAACGAACTGCAAGATATTCAAAGTGTTACGTCCTAGGACGTATTTGTTGGTTCCTTCCTTTGTCAACTCATTTTGTTCAATTACATCTATAGATGTGTGGCATTGGCCTTATTGCAATTGGAGATACTTTCCAATTTGTGTTGTGCTTTCCTGTTTTGTTTCTCTCTATCTCTCTTTTCCTTCAGCCTCCTTGCAGGGTGATTAACATCAGGTGTCTGAAATTATGTTTACCAATCACTCCCCTGTCTGGATTGGTTGTTGAGGAGCGAGAAACAGGATAAATTCTAAGCAGATCTTCACTGCAATTGAACTTCCCTTTTTCCCCCATACCAGACAGTTGTGTTTGATGTATTGCTGCTACATAGTGTTGTTGTGGTCATCATCTATTGTTGTAAATAGTGATTTGAAGTTAACCATAATCATTGTGTAAATATTGTAAATATTAAATATTGTAAATACTAGTTAAGTCTGGAATCTGTAGGGAGGTGGGTGCCATTTTTGTTCTCCTGTGTTTTGGTTATTGAGGGAGGTAGGGAAGTTATTGTTGTTTATTTGCACTTTTTCTTTGTTAGGTAAGGTAGTTTTGACTCCCCAACAGATATTTAAGTTTTGTTTGTTATTTTGGCCTTTGCCCCCTCCTGAAGCCTTTTTGACTTCCTTCTCTTGTTTTGATTAAATAAATACTTTGTTTTGGATTTTAAACTCAAGTGATCATTGAGTGCTGGGACGGGAGAAGGGGAACCTCAAACTTTTTTAATTTTGTTACTCCTCCCCATCCCTAGACTGGGGTGTGATGTAACAATTGGGGGCTCGTCCGGGATATCTTTTGAGCTATCGTTTCGTGCTGCCTGTATTTTTGTGGTGAAAAAGTTGGTGAATGATTTTTCTCTGAACTGTTGGCTGTTTTTCTAATCACTTGATGACAGCCAAACAAACTTTCATTAACTTTGCCAGAGAGAAAACGCTCTCTTTGAAAAATTGTGTGTGGATAGCAAGACCAACAGTTTTGAACAGCCCCAAAAATTTATTTGAATGAACGAAAGGTAACTTCACTCGAAAATGCTGCAGTTGTTGCTGATGAATTCATGCTGAAACACTAGTGTGTTTCCTTCTGTGCCTTCAGGCTGAAAATCCATTTTGTGTTGTTGAAGGTCCAAATAGAGAAAAGTCTCAACTTTTCTTGCAGTCTGCAAAAAATGAGGTGTAATCTGAAAGCGGTCGCAAGTCTGGTTCCAAATGTGCAGGGGAAAGGCGAGTTTGTTTCTACTGATCCTGGCCATCTTATTTCTGATGGTGAAGCCTGGAAGCAGAAAAACTCCGCTGAGAAACCTAAAAGTGCAGCTTTTTGTTTCTGTTGCTGATCATCCTCGTTTGCAGTCCAAACCCTCTGTGTACGAACCCTGTCTTTTGACTTGTTCTGTGTCAAAGAGCAGCACATTTCCAGAAGTTTTTCTTTTCTTCAGACTCCTCCACTGGCACCAATGTGTTAATTGAATATATTTGCTGCCATCTGGAAGTATACATTCATTAATCCAGATAAATGCAGTATACTACATATTGATTATTATTTTACAGTTGAATTTTAAATCCATCTCTCTCTCTCTCTCGCTCACTCTCCCTCTCTGTCTCTATGTCCTGTAGTTGAGTAAAAAGCAGATGTATGTGGAGCGGGTTGAGCGGTTGCAGCAGGCACTAGCACATCTTCAAGTTGCATGTGAGAAACGAGAGCAGCTGGAGAGACGTCTGCGGAACCACCTGGAGAGAGAACTGGAGGCACAACGAACTCAACAGGTCTGTATATGAAACATATAGAAGCCAATTATATGCAACAAGTCTGTTTTTGTGTGATAACAAGTACATCAACACACACACACACACACACACACACACACAATCCAGAGATGCATGACAGTGAAAGTACTTTCAGTGCTTTAGAAGGGAGTTGGCAACCGCAGCAGAGCTGAATATGGCAAAGCTGCAATTATCCAGTCCAACATTACCCAAAATCTCTGTCTGTCTGTGTATGTGTGTAGCGTGCTCGTGTAGGTGTGCCCCTCGCTGTGTGTGAGTCGAGTGCCCCTGCAATGCTGGACCTACTGAGGGAGAGAGAGGAGAGGATTCTGGGATTGGAGGCCGATATGACACGCTGGGAGCAAAAGTATTTAGAGGAGACTGCAATGAGACACTTTGCCATGGAGGCCGCAGCTACAGCCGCAGCACAAAGGTCAATATATAGATCCTTTCGCTGCGTGTTGAGAGTAAAATGTGTTCCGTGTAATGTGTGTCCAAAGAAGAGATCCACACGACCCATTTGTCATTGAATGTCTCTTTTAATACCCTTTCTGTTCTTTACAGTCTTTTTTTGGTAAGTTATTTCATTGAAAAATGTAACACTGAATACAGATAAAAGACAAAAAGCCAATACATGTGTTACCAGAAGATGTACTTACTGGAAAAGTTAATTTTACTGCAAATTAATGAGTTTCATGTGTGAAAGTGGCGGTTGTGTTTTTCTGTTTCCAGAGACACAACTATAATCCAGCATTCTCGCAGTGGCAGTTTCAGTGACGGGTTACTTTGGCAGCATGAGGATGAGAAGAGAATCCATAGCAGTCGCCGCTGCCAGGAAATGGAGCAAAGGTAAATGTTCATAAACATATACTGTATAATGTATGTGCTCTCACCGTTATTTTGCCATTTAACCCGTATGTTGTGTTCCAGTCATTTTGACCCGGACGGCTTTTTTAACAGCATGTCTATTTGCACCCTGGTGTAAATAGCATCTGCCACATAGTGTATCTATATGCACCCCAATAGTCATGTGGAACCAATTAAAAATACGACAAACTAAACAGTAGCTGTCGCTGCAGTGGCATGGGGTGTAAAGACAGTATGTTAATGTGTACAGTTGTCTTAGCGACCGTGGTTTGAATCCACCTTTTGTCCTATTCTTTTTCCCATTCAATTTCCTGTTTCCAATCTTAATACAGGTGAAACTCGAAAAATTTGAATATCGTGCAGAAGTTCATTAATTTCAGTAATTCAGCTTAAAAGGTGAAACTAATATATTATATAGACTCATTACAAGCAAAGTAAGATATTTCAAGCCTTTATTTGATATAATTTTTATGATTATGGCTTACAGCTTATGAAAACCCCATATTCAGAATCTCAGAAAATTAGAAGATTACATGAAATCAATAAAAAAAAAGGATTTTAAATACAGAAATGTCGGCCCTCTGAAAAGTATAATCATGCATATGTACTCAGTACTTGGTTTGGGCCCCTTTTGCATTAATTACTGCCTCAATGTGGCGTGGCATGGATGCTATCAGCCTGTGGCACTGCTGAGGTGTTATGGAAGACTAATATATTATATAGATTCATTACAAGCAAAGTAAGATATTTCAAGCCTTTATTTGATATAATTTTGATGATTATGGCTTACAGCTTATGAAAACCCCAAATTCAGAATCTCAGAAAATTAGAATATTGTGAAAAGGTTCAGTATTGTAGGCTCAAAGTGTCACACTCTAATCAGCTAAACACCTGCAAAGGGTTCCTGAGCCTTTAAATGGTCTCTCAGTCTGGTTCAGTTGAATTCACAATCATGGGGAAGACTGCTGACCTGACAGTTGTACAGAAAACCATCATTGACACCCTCCACAAGGAGGGAAATCCTCAAGAGGTAATTGCAAAAGAAGTTGGATGTTCTCAAAGTGCTGTATCAAAGCACATTAATAGAAAGTTAAGTGGAAGGGAAAAGTGTGGAAGAAAAAGGTGCACAAGCAGCAGGGATGACCGTAGCCTGGAGAGGATTGTCAGGAAAAGGCCATTCAAATGTGTGGGGGAGCTTCACAAGGAGTGGACTGAGGCTGGAGTTACTGCATCAAGAGCCACCACACACAGATGGGTCCTGGACATGGGCTTCAAATGTCAAACGTCTTACCTGGGCTAAAGAAAAAAAGAACTGGTCTGTTGCTCAGTGGTCCAAAGTCCTCTTTTCTGATGAGAGCAAATTTTGCATCTCATTTGGAAACCAAGGTCCCAGAGTCTGGAGGAAGAATGGAGAGGCACACAATCCAAGATGCTTGAAGTCCAGTGTGAAGTTTCCACAGTCTGTGTTGGTTTGGGGAGCCATGTCATCGGCTGGTGTTGGTCCACTGTGCTTTATTAAGTCCAGAGTCAACGCAGCCGTCTACCGGGACATTTTAGAGCACTTCATGCTTCCTTCAGCAGACAAGCTTTATGGAGATGCTGACTTCATTTTCCAGCAGGACTTGGCACCTGCCCACACTGCCAAAAGTACCAAAACCTGGTTCAATGACCATGGTATTACTGTGCTTGATTGGCCAGCAAACTCGCCTGACCTGAACCCCATAGAGAATCTATGGGGCATTGCCAAGAGAAAGATGAGAGACATGAGACCAAACAATGCAGAAGAGCTGAAGGCCGCTATTGAAGCATCTTGGTCTTCCATAACACCTCAGCAGTGCCACAGGCTGATAGCATCATGCCACGCCGCATTGAGGCAGTAATTAATGCAAAAGGGGCCCAAACCAAGTACTGAGTACATATGCATGATTATACTTTTCAGAGGGCCGACATTTCTGTATTTAAAATCTTTTTTTATTGATTTCATGTAATATTCTAATTTTCTGAGATTCTGAATTTGGGGTTTTCATAAGCTGTAAGCCATAATCATAAAAATTATATCAAATAAAGGCTTGAAATATCTTACTTTGCTTGTAATGAGTCTATATAATATATTAGTTTCACCTTTTAAGTTGAATTACTGAAATTAATGAACTTCTGCACGATATTCAAATTTTTCGAGTTTCACCTGTATATAGAGAGAGAGAAAGAGAGAGAGAGAGAGAGAGAGTAGGACAAAATATATATCATTTAAAAAAAAAATAATGATCCAATTGGAATGGAATTCCTTGAATTTGTTCACTTATGGTATCTGAAAACACAAAAGAAAAATTATAATTCTCTTTAAAAATGTTTTGTTTTATTTCATTTTGTTACGCTTGTTGTGTTCCCGTAAAAAATGACCAGCCATTGGAAATTAATAGATTACAAAATTGTAAAACAGTTAAACGATGGGCAAGGAGGAGGCGAGAACCGGCTTGACAATATAAATCATAGTTTAATGGAAAACTTAAAAGACAACATAAACACACGACGGACATGTCCGCTAACGATCTCTCTCTCCCGCACGGCCCTCTGCAGTCAGCCTTTAAACCTCACAGAGGCATAATTAGCCTAACACGGGACGGGGTGTGTAGGATCACGACCCGGCCCCGCCCTCCGCCCTGCCACATTCCTCCCTCGTTCTCTCAGGCTGGGGAGCCCCCGGCCTGACGTACACCCCCCCCCCCCCTCTTTCCCTGGGGGAGGGTGCGCCTTCCGCGCTGACTGCCGGCAGGTCATCCCCATCTATCTGGACGAGGGAGGGGACAAGGGGAGGGAAACAGAAATGATTCAAATGGGAGGGTACTCCTGTAACAGTGTAGTACCCCCCCCCCAAAAACTGTAAAATTTAAAAGAGGATAAAGGCCAACGCAGAGCGACAGTGAGAGAGAGTGGAGAGAGATGAAAAAAAAAAACTTACTCGCCAGTTCTCCGATACGCCGCAGCTTGTTCCTCGGCCACTCCTCCACCCTTTATCGGACGACAGCCGCACCTCTCCGGGCGGATCCTAGGCAGTCCTCCAGCCCTTGGTGGACGGAACACCCCGCCACGTTCTCAGGGACTAGAAGGGGTCTCCCCCGCCCCTGGCAGCGGTTCTCTCGCTCCAGGCGGTCGGCAGTGATCCCCTCCCCGCTCTTGCGGTCGGCGGTCTTAAACCCCGCCGCGTTTTAGCGGCCGGTAGGCGACTCCTCCACCCCTGGTAGCGGTTCTCTCACTCCAGGCGGTCGGCTAGGAGCCCCTCCACCCCTCGCGGTCGGCGGCCATCGTCCTCGCTCAGGTGGCTGGGCTCCTCGTCCCCCGGCAGATGGCCGCGGCTGTTCCGTTGGGGTGGACAGTAGTGGCGAGAACTCTACTACGGCGTATGATTCAGTGCAACTGGAGTACTTAGGTGGGTTTATAAGTATTTCTAAGATCAAAGGCATGTCAAGTAATGGCATGTTCATTGGTGTTCATATTTAACACTTACTAATATTGTTCTAACAATGCTATATAGTGCTAACTGACATCCTAGTGTATCTTGGCAGGTAATTCATATAAATACAGTATGTTATGTCTTAAGTGCAAGAAAAGGGCAACCTCTGAGCAACAAAATGTCTCTCTATGTCATTACAGGATGAAGGACTTGCATGCTCAGCTGCTGGAGAAAGATGCCATGATTAAAGTCCTACAACATCGTTCCCGTCGAGAACCCGCCCTTCTGCGCCCTGCCCGCTCTGTGCCATCCATATCCATAACGACTGGACTGCACGTGCGGCAGACCTCGCAGACTGATCAAAGAGATCAGCACAGCTGGAAAGGCAGTACGAGTGAGTATACAACAGCACACAAGTACAGTCACTGACCCTGAGTTTACTTGGGACTAGGTATGTCCCGATACGGATACTGGTATTGGAATCGGGCCCGATACAGTGTTCATGTACTTGTTCTCGTGCTCATAAAAATGCTTAGCAATGCACCTTAATAACACAATAACATGGTATTTTTTGTGACAGCTATCATAATGTGAAATTATGATAGCTGTCACAAACCTAGCGACCGTTAATAACGTCTCATATTTGTGCTTTTGGAATTGCCAGTGATACACGCCACAAACTGGCAGATTAGAATCTGCTACAAGTAGAGCAAGAGACTCGCTATGTGTCTGACAGAAACAGCTGCTTAAGCAGCCTTTTCAATCACATGAGGGTTTATCTAATGTTACAGACATTGAAATGAGTAAAGAAATATTACAATAATGGTTTACACACACACACACACACACACACACACACACACACACACTGATGTTTATATTTTCTATTTCATCTGCAAATTTAAATAATTGAAGCTCACACTTTCCAAGAATTAAACCAAGATAATATGCATGTAACTAGATAGTCCACTCAGTTTTCATGGACCAATGTCTACTTCCTGATTGCTGTGGTCTACATGTCATTCTATGTTTTTATATAGACATTCTATGTTTTTTATATTTGAGAATTAGAATATCTGATATATTCATTGTAATGATGTCTATAAAAAAGGAAGAAAAGAGAATACAATAGAATAGACAAATTGCTTTTTTATATGTTTATTATAGTATAAAAAAACTTATATATATGTTATTTCAGTTGGTTTTAAAGGTGCAGTAAGTAAGATTCAGAAACCCTTGTTATTAATGACACCTGTGGCCATTAAGTGAATTTACCTGTAAACCTGACTTTTAGTATAAAGAGAAGATTATATAAATTATTTGAAAGTTATGAAGCAAGATAGCTTGCAATTCAGCAGTGTTAGCAGGCAAGATCAAGTTATCTAAAATGACACAGATCAATCCTTATGGCACTATATTTCACATGCTTTGCAGTCTGTAAAGCAGTCAATGGAAAGGAGGAGGCGAGAACCGGATTGTCAATATAAATAATACACAAACACACACATGTTCTCCGATATGCCGTATCTTGTTCCTTGGCCACTCCACCCTCTAACGGACGACATGGAACACCCCGGATGGAACGCCCCGCCGCGTTCTTGGGGAACAGAAGGTGTCTCCCCCGCCCCTGGCAGTGGTTCTCCCACTCCAGGCAGTCGGCAGCAAGCCCCTCCCCGCTCGCGGTCGGCGGTCTCAGACCCCGGCGCGTTTCAGCAGCTGGTAGGCGACTCCTCCGCCCCTGGCAGCAGCCCTGACCGCTCTAGGCGGTCGGTTAGGAGCCCCCTTCTCCCCTCGCGGTCGGCGGCCGGCGTCCTCTTCCAGACGGCCGGGCTCCTCGTCCCCCGGCAGATGGCCACAGCTGCTCCGTTGGGGTGGACGGTAGTGACGAGAACTCTACTACGGCGTATCCCTCCTCCTTCCCGGGTTTTGGCACCAGTGTAAAGCAGTCAGTGGAAAGGAGGAGGCGAGAACCGGCTTGTCAATATAAATAATACCCAAACACACACATGACGGACATGCCCGTAAACTATCTCTCTCTCCCGCACAATCCTCCGCAGTCGACCTTTATCCCTCTCGGAGGCTTGATTAGCCTGATAAGGGACCGGGTGTGTATGATCACGACCCGACCCCGCCCTCCGCCCTGCCACACAGTCATGTAAGCTTACCTGTCCAATAAGAAGAATGCCAATTCAGGGTCTGTTTTTATCCCCAAAGTCCGAATGAAGGTCCCTCCAGGAATCAAATGCCCTGCCGATGTTCACTCTAGTTTTCACTTGACCACAATCACGTTCCAACCTAGCCAGATGGGATTCAGTAGATCATGTTTTCTACTCTGAGTTTGTGTAGTAGTCGGTGTTGTTCTGGGAGCCAAACGTTTGCTGGATTCCATATCTAAGAGAACGTTACCTAGTGTTGCAGACTGTTATCGCTGTTGAATTGCAGAAGCACTAAGACAAGGCTCTCATGAGTGCGCATAAACGTCACGTCCTTTGAGTTTTCCGGCAAAAGCGACCCACTCCCTTCGCATGAAAATCAGTCTACAGGCTTTAATAGGCAACATAGAAAGTCCAAGAAGGGCTTATTTGTTAAGTTGCGTTACAAGCCGTTCACACATTGGTAAAAAAGGGCGAATATTAAATGAAAATTGTTACATACTGCACCTTTAAATTGGAAACAAAAATGCAAAGAATTTACGAAAGCACCTTCACTTTAAATCTTGTGTGTGGGCACACATCGTGCCACATCCTAATGGATTTTGCTTTCTTTGCATTATTTTGATCATAGTTATGTTTTACATGTGAAAATAATTAACACTGGGGGATGTCTACTGCATGGAAATCAGCCATCTGTGATAAACTTAAGCATGTTTTTAAAGAAGGAAATAGCAGAGGTGGGAGATTAACTGTATGTGAAGATGAAATGCTGGACACATACAACCCCGTTCTCACCATAACTTACTACACTTAAGGCACTATTCTTCTGCAAGGCAATGAGGCAAGCTTGAACTCATTTGAGGAAATTTTTCCTATGCTGTTAGCCAGAGTAGATAAGGAGAGAGACAAGACCCCTGCAAACTGCTCCGACTCTGAGGATGAGAGTGTAGAAAAACCCCCACCATCACCGTCTGAGCGTCAGCTGAGAGACAGTCTGGCCTTGCTGGAACTGGACTTTATTGAGTTCAGAGAACACGTTCAAAACAGACAGTCAGACACACACAACACAAACATCTGCATCCAACAGCTCAAAGACAAACTCCAACAGCTGAAGAAAGAGAGCAACAGCTCCATCACTAAACTCACAGCAGCTCTCAAAGAACTTAAAGAAGAAAATCACACTTTCCGTGCACAGATTGACAAATTAACAGAAGACACAGAGAGTAATGAAAAAAACCTCTCCAGAAAGTTTAAAGAGCTAAGAGATCAACAGGAGAATAGCAGAGATAGTACACCTCACTGCAGCACTACAACGCCTGTAACCCCCAAAACCGACACATACGCTGACACACAGTCTGTATCTAACACACAGACACCATTGAAAACACAGGCCTCATTACCCCAGCCTCCTCACTGTAACCTATCAGACCCTGGTCCAGATGTTTTCATTCTGATGGACTCTAATGGGAAGTTCCTGGACCCACAGAAGCTCTTCCCACATCACAAAGTTTCAGCGAAACGATGCAGCACAACAGGCCACGCCCACCTGCTCCTTAGAGACTTCTCAGGAAACCCCTCATGTGTGATTATTCACACAGGGACTAATGACCTTCACACACTGCGCAACAGTACTGCTGATTCTGTGAAGAAAATTGCAGAAATCACCAGCAAAAAGTTCCCAGAAACCTGTATTGTCATCTCCACACTCCTGCCGAGGCGTGACACACCACCTCATGTCATCAACAACATCAATGCTGAAATCTCACGAGGATGTTCTACGCTCCCTAATGTGCACCTGGCCCAACACCACCACATCGGCCTCCACCACCTCTATGATGGAATTCACCTACACAAAGACGGAGTGCGTGTTTTTGGAAAGAACCTAAAGGATGCTGCCCTGGGCCGCAATCCAACATCACTGAGCCCCTTTCCAACGACACCAGGACACTACCGGCCCATCCATCCCTACATGCCCAGATATGCCTCTTTAACCCCGGTGAGGAAAGACAACAGCTGGACAAGCAACTTACGTCGTCCAGTACCCCCAACACACCTACCTGAGGCCCCTTATACACCTGTAAACCCACACATACCTGCCCCACATCCACCTGCTGGCCATCAATCCCCCACAAGGAAAAGGAAACAAAAAACTGCCCCAAACCAGGAGAGACCCCCACAGCAGAGAGCACAGAGCTATGCTGAAGCTGTGGCCCGGCCCCCTGCCACACACACACTCACGACAACCAGCGAGCTGGCGCACATTAAAGACATGCTACAAACACTGTGCAACCAGCTTTTACAGAGATAATAACATTACTCAAACACACACACTCATCCTCACACACACACACACACTCCCACACTCATACACACACACACACACACACAAACTCACACACACCCACAAACTCTCACTCACACACACACAAACACACACACTCACATCCACAAACACACACACAGCAAAATGAAAAAAAATAAAAAAATAAAAAGGAAGGAAAAAATATATAATAATAACAATAATTCACTAATGTAAATTGTTTGCATGCATGTGTTTACATATGCAATATATTGTACATGTTTTCTCTCTGTCTTACCAAATAGGTTTATCTTTAGTAATATCAATGCGTTCATTACTTATAAGTAATCCAGTGAAGAGTTGTCGAGGGAAGCGTAGGGTCAAAAGCTGGGGAATCAAAGAGAGTAAAGGGGGCAAATCCGGGAGAGTAGTCGAGGGGAGCGAGGGTCAAAGCCGGGGTAAACAGGATCGAGAGGCGGGTAAACTAACAAAGGGAGTAGACAGGGGTACTAGGGGAACGAGGAGCTGGCAAGCTAAGGGGGTAATCAAGAGGAGTTCAAGAGGAGATCAAAACTAGACGAGACTAGCGGGGGCAAAGACACGGAAAACTAAATACAATAACCAACCCCCGTGAAACGGATGTGCTGTGGTATTTATAGGGGAAGGTGCAGGTGTAAACAATGAAAGGTGATGAGACGAGTGCAGGTGAAACTAATGTGCAGGAGTGCAGATGACGCGAGTGCAGGTGGTCATAATGTTCTGGGGGATTGGAAACGCGTGAGAACCTTGAGGAAGGGAGATTGCCTACGAGCATGTGAGCGAGTAGGAGCAAAGTGGGCGTGAGGGCTCGAGCGAGCAAAAAGAGCGTGAAAAGCTCGAGGGGGCGGAGCGAGGGAGTGAGGTTCGTGACAGTACTCCCCCCTCTGAATAGGACGGCTCCTGACGGCCGCGGGAGGCGGTGCAGGATGATCGGGGGACAGACAAAGGGAAGTGAGACAGTCCATGGGCAGTTCAAGGTAAGGTCAGGGGGAACATAGTGGACAGGCGGGTGGTCGGGAGATCTAGGGGGCAGCCATAGGGCAGAGACTGGGTCAGGGGGTCTGGAAGGCGACTGGAGGACAGGGACTGGGTCCGGGGGCCTGGAAGGTGACCACCGGACAGGGACGGAACTAGGGGACCTGGGAGGAGGCCACGGAACAGGAATAGGGTCAGGAGGCCACCGTACAGGGTCAGGAGGCCAGGGAAGAGGCCAGGGGGCAGGAAGAGGAACGGTCACAAGGGGAGCAGGCAAGACCCAGTGAGGAAAGGTTTCAGGGGGCGGAGCCATGAAAGGCGGTGCCGTCAGAGGCGGCACTGTAGGCGGCTCTGGAGGTGGGGTTCTGGAAGGCACTGGAGGTGGAGCCGAAGCAGGCTTTAGGGGCAAAGGCCTGAAAGGCTCTGGAGGTGGAGCCAATGACGGTGGCGCCGTGGGAGGCTCTAGAGGCGGAGGCCTGGAAGGCTCAGGAGGTGGAGCCAATGGAGGTGGCGCCGTGGGAGGTCCCCGAGGCGACGACCTGGCAGGCTCTGTAGTCTCGGGGGGTAGAGCCGTAGGAGGCCCGAGAGGCGGAGCCATAGAAAGCTCTGGAGTCTTTGGGAGCAGAGCCGTGAGGGGCTCGGGAGGTGGAGCCATGGGAGGCTCGGGAGGCGGAGCCGTAGGAGGCTCGAGAGGCGGAGCCCTAGGAAGCTCTGGAGTCTCTGGGAGTAGAGCCGTGAGAGGCTCGGGGAAAAAGGTCGTGGAAGACTCGAGAGGCTCTAGAGGTGGGGCCCTGGAAGGCTCGAGAGGCTCGAGGGGGGGAGCCATGAAAGACTCGAGAAGAGAAGCCCTGAGAGGCTTGAGGGGAGGAGGAGCCCTGAGAGACTCGAGAGGGGAAGCCCTGAGAGGCTTGAGAGGGGGAGGAGCCCTGAGAGACTCGAGAGGCGAAGCCGTGAGAGGCTTGAGGGGTGGAGCCATGAAAGACTCGAGGGACGGAGCCCTGAGAGGCTCGAGGGGAGGAGGAGCCCTGAAAGACTCGAGAGGGGAAGCCCTGAGAGGCTTGAGGGGGGGAGGAGCCCTGAGAGACTCGAGAGGCGAAGCCGTGAGAGGCTTGAGGGGTGGAGCCCTGAAAGACTCGAGAGGAGAAGCCCTGAGAGGCTTGGGAGGGGGAGCCCTGAAAGACTCGAGAGGAGAAGCCCTGAGAGGCTCGAGAGGAGAAGCCCCGGGAGGCTTGGGAGGAGGAGCCTTGGGAGGCTCGTGAGGCGGAGCCCTGGGAGGCTCGTGAGGAGGAGCCTTAGGAGGCTCGAGAGGAAGAGCCCTCGGAGGCTTGAGAGGAGGCTTGGGAGGAGGAGCCTTGGGAGACTCGAGAGGCGGAGGCCGCGAGGGCTCTGAGGGGCGAGCAGAACCCGGCAGAGCCGTGGAAGACTCTGGAGGCGGAGCAGAACCCGGCAGAGCCGTGGAAGACTCTGGGGGCGGAGCAGAACCCGGCAGAGCCGTGGAAGACCCTGGGGGCGGAGCAGAACCCGGCAGAGCCGTGGAAGACCCTGGGGGCGGAGCAGAACCCGGCAGAGCCGTGGAAGACCCTGGGGGCGGAGCAGAACCCGGCAGAGCCGTGGAAGACCCTGGGGGCGGAGCAGAACCCAGCAGAGCCTTGGAAGACTCTGAGGGCGGAGCAGAGGTCGGTAGAGCTGTGGAAGACTCTGAGGGAACCTCTGCGGTCTTGAGTACAAGACGAGACTGGGGAGAAGGGGCCCTCTTCTCTTGCGTCCTCGGCCAACAGGGGACGTGGCCATGGGGACGGTCGAGGTTACAGGCGCTGACTCGCCGACCGTGGCGAGCATGGGCGCTGGCTCGTTGGCCGTGGCAGGCATGGGCGTTGACTCGCTGGCCGTGCCAGGCTTCGGGACTGGGGCCGTGACAGGCCTCGGGACTGGGGCTGTGTCAGGCTTCGGGACTGGGGCCGTGTCAGGCTTCGGGACTGGGGCCGTGACAGGCTTCGGGACTGGGGCCGTGACAGGCCTCGGGACTGGGGCCGTGTCAGGCTTCGGGGCTAGGGTCGTGTAAGGCTTCGAGGCTAGGGCCGTGTCAGGCTTCGGGGCTAGGGCCGTGTGAGGCTTCGGGGCTAGGGCCGTGTCAGGCTTCGGGGCTATGGCCGTGACAGGCTTCGGGACTAGGGCCGTGACAGGCTTCAAGACGGGGGCCGTGGTAGGCTTCAAGATGGGGGTCGTGGTAGGCTTCAAGACGGGGGCCGTGGTATGGAACGCTGGTTCAGTTTCTGCCTCCCCCACAGTAAACGAGGAACCAGTGTACAGTAGGGCGAGGTCAATAAACTGAGCCAGGTTGAGAGAGCAGCGACCACCTGGCATGAATGATGAGGTTGGCTCATTCAGTCCACATTGAAAAATGTCTTTCAGAGCCACCTCATCAAAATTCACCTGGTACGCCAGGGCACAAAAATCCATAACAAAAACATCCAAGGGTTGACTCCCCTGACGCAACCCCAAGAGTCGGGCCTCTGGCTCCTTAATGTCGAGGGCGGGGTTATGAGTTACACAACCGCTGCCTCGCATAAAAACCCCTTGGTCAGCGTCCGAAGAGCCAAAAAACCTCTCCGGGGGTGGAGAGTTCACGGCGCTCAAATATGCATGGGAAGCATAAACGGGCTCAGGGGCAGACACAGGTGAAGCAGGGTGACAAAAATCATGACTCCCACCGGTAGATCCTGGGGCAGAGTGCGCTGAAAACATCCGCTCTAGTGAGCTGCGCGAATTCTCCGCGTGATGCATTGTGACTGTCTTCACGGGGGTTGGTTATTCTGTAACCCGGCACACACACACACAAGATGAGACAGTCACAATGTAAGTCAAAAACTGCTTTTATTGTTAACAATAAAAGCAGGCAAAAGTACAAACGGGCAAATCCAGTGAAGAGTTGTCGAGGGAAGCGTAGGGTCAAAAGCTGGGGAATCAAAGAGAGTAAAGGGGGCAAATCCGGGAGAGTAGTCGAGGGGAGCGAGGGTCAAAGCCGGGGTAAACAGGATCGAGAGGCAGGTAAACTAACAAAGGGAGTAGACAGGGGTACTAGGGGAACAAGGAGCTGGCAAGCTAAGGGGGTAATCAAGAGGAGTTCAAGAGGAGATCAAAACTAGACGAGACTAGGGGGGGCAAAGACACGGGAAACTAAATACAATAACCAACCCCCGTGAAACGGATGTGCTGTGGTATTTATAGGGCAAGGTGCAGGTGTAAACAATGAAAGGTGATGAGACGAGTGCAGGTGAAACTAATGTGCAGGAGTGCAGATGACGCGAGTGCAGGTGGTCATAATGTCATAAAGACATTATGACATTATCAACGTTATTGTTCTCACTGAAACCTGGACAGGATGTGCTTACCCGCTGTCCTGCAGGCTACTATGAAATAATTGAGCCCTCAGTTAAATTAAGTACAGTCCATCGCGGTCGAGACTCGGGAGGGATTTTGGTTAAAATTCCACCGTTGGTTAAAATTAAACAATGAAATTGACATATCTCTGTGCCATCTACAATCTTCCAGCAGAATCCCCTTACCATGATGAGGAATATCTGAACAACATCCACACAGAGATCAGGAGGCCACCGTACAGGGTCAGGAGGCCAGGGAAGAGGCCAGGGGGCAGGAAGAGGAACGGTCACAAGGGTAAACATGTGTTTGGCCAGAGCCCCCTGAGCCTCACGAAAAACCTCCCAGCACGGAATAATCTGGACCATATTGTAAATAAAAATGATACAGAATTAGTGCACCTCTGCCAAGCTTCAGGCCTGTACATACTTAATGGCAGGATCAAAGGGGACTCATTAGGGAGGTTCACGTGTTGTTCAGGTCTTGGAGCTAGTGTAGTTGACTATGCCATCACTGACATGGACCCCTCCTCCTTCAGTGCATTCACTGTCAGACAGCAAACTCCATTCTCAGATCATAACCAAACTAATATATATATTAAAAGACATCACACAGCAAAACAAAGAAGAATGGAGAACTGTCTAATGTATCAAGTCCAGCAGAGATACAGATGGACTCCAGACATCTCAGACAAATATATCCAGGCCCTCAATTCTGAAGAACTGAAAAACCTCATCACTACATTTATTCACAAACTATTTGGAATGAACCAGGATGGTGTCAATTTGGCTACAAATGAAATCATTAATATATTTAAAAAAGCAGCCTGTAAAACTGAGTTGAAAAAGAAAGGCAAAAAACATCTGAAAAAAAACAACCAAAACGGAAAAGTGGTTTGAAACAGACTGTAAAACATTTAAGAAAACAACTCAAAATTATCAAATACCAAACAATACAGACATAAGAATTGACTACTGTTCCAAATGACAACAATACAAACAAACAATTAGAGTAAAAAAGCATCACCATCTCACCAAAAGCTTACATGACACTGAACAATCAATAAATCAAAATCAGTTCTGAGATTTGTGGAATAATTTTAGCACAACAAACAACAAGATTTGCCAATCCAAAATGGAGAAATCTGGAAAAAACATTTTGAAAAAGTATATAAATCCCACCAAAACAACTAAATTAGAATTATAATCAGGTCAAACAAAAACTACAAATATATGAAAACACAATAAAAAATAACCAGTATCCACTGGACTTTACAATCACACATGATGAATTTGTTCAAAAACTTAAAAGCCAAAAATGCAAAAAACTCTTGTGGTGCTGACAACATCTTCGGTGAAATGCTGAAACACAGCACACCTGACCTGAAGATGGCTGCGCTCAAATTATTCAACCTGGTACTTTTTTTTTGGGCTGTTTCCCTGACATCTGGACCAAGGACTTATATCAATCATAAATATGGGGACAAACTGGACCCGAATAATTTCAGAGGCATTTGTGTGAGCAGTAATTCAGTAGTATTTTAAATAATAGAATTGTATACTTCCTTAATGAACACAATGTTCTGAGCAAGAGTCAGATTGGATTCCTTCCAAATTATAGAACTACTGACCACATTTACACCCTACACACCCTAATCAATAAACACGTAAACCAGACAAACAAGGGGAAATATTTGCATGCTTTGTTGATTTCAAAAAAGCATTTGATTCTATTTGGCATGACGGACTATATTACAAACTATTACAAAGTGGTGTAGGGGTAAAGTTTATGACATCATTAAATCAATGTATTCGGACAACAAATGTGCAATAAAAATTGGCAACAAACAAACAGAGTACTTCACCCAGAAGAGAGGAGTGCGGCAGTCCAACACTCTTCAACATTTACATTAATGAATTAGCGGTGCAGTTGGAACAGTCTACAGCCCCTGGACTCACTCTGCAAGACAAAGACATAACGCTGTATGGGGTCCATTCAGTGATCAGAATTACACTAGATAGACAAACATCCAACAGAAGCCCTACACACAGAATTCTGCAAATACATTTTGAAATGACAAAGGAAAACACCCAATAATGCATGTAGGGCAGAATTAGGATGATTCTCATTGATTATTAACATACAAAAAAGATCTCTACATTTTTGGATGCATTTAAAATCAAGTCCCACAGAGTCGCTTCATTATAAACCACTACAAACCCAAGAACTGAATCCTGAAAAAAGTCCTGTCAGTCAGCTGGTTCTGAGACACACTAACCCGGTTAACACTACTAACACTAACCAGCCTCAGACCAGCACTGCTTTACAACCAAACATCAGAATAAATCAGATCATCAAACACTGGGATCAAGAAACTAAAACACAAAGCAAATTACAATTCTATCAGACTCTAAAATAAAAGTATGAATTGTTAGAGTATCTCCTGACTGTCAGAGATGCAAAGCAGAGACAGATCCTGAGCAAGTACAAGCTCAGTGAGCACAGTCTCACCATCGAGAGAGACAGACAGTGAGAGAGAGACAGACAGTGAGAGTGAGAGACTATGCACTAAATGTGAATGCACTAAAAGAGAAAGCTAGAAGAGCATTCTATGCTATTAAGGGCAAATATACCCAAGTTGACATTCCTGTAATAATCTGGTGTAAGATCTTTGATAGTATTATAATGCCTATTGCTCTGTACGGATGTGAGGTTTGGGGTCCACTCTGTCTGGCAGATTACTCGAGATGGGACAAACACCCCATAGAATCCCTGCATGCAGAAGAACACCTACTAATGCATGCCGGGCCGAACTAGGCAGATACCCCCTTATTATACATATTGAAAAACGATCCCTCAAATTTTGGACACACCTAAATTCAAGTTCCCCTAACACACTGCAACATGAAGCCCTTAAAACCCAAGAGCTGAAGCCTAAAACCAGTCCCCTTTGTCAGCTGACTCTGAAACTCACAAACCCACTAACAACTAACAAACACCAGTTTCAGACCAGCACTGCTGAACAAAACCAGATCAGAATAAACCAAATCATAAAAGAAAGCAAAAATTCATATTTGGACCATTGGGAAAATGAAAGTAAAAACCAAAGCAAACTGGAATGTTATCGGGCCGTAAACAGAACATATAATCTGGCAGAATATCTGCACACTGTAAGAGATCCAAAACAGAGACGGATCCTCCCCAAATACAGACTCAGTGATCACAGTCTGGCCATAGAAAAAGGCCGACACAGACAAACATGGCTTCCAAAGGAAGAACGAGTCTGTGCTCACTGTGACGCGGGTGAGGTCGAGACAGAGACACACTTTCTCCTTCACTGTGAGAAATGTACAGAGTTGAGAGAGAGATACCTCCACAAACTCTCAAACCTCATGCCACAGTTTTCCAGTTCAGCAGAAACTGATCAGATGCTGGTGTTACTGGGGGAGATCAGATCAGATGCTGGTGTTACTGGGGGAGGACCATCATGCATCAGTTGCAGCAAAATTCATTTTTGAGCTGCACACCCTCAGAAACCAATTACTGCCTTAATGTACTTCATTCACAGTACTTTTTTTCTTATGTTTATAATGTTGTGTTAAATGCATATTTTATTTTATATTGTATAGTGTATATTGTTATTATAGTTTTTATTTTATTTGATTCATTACCTGGCACCTTATTTTAATTCTACCTTTATTGTTATTTGTTACTGTTTTATCATTATCATTTGTCTTGTCATTATCTGTTTCATGTATTAATGCTTTGGCAACATTGTATGTAAACACAATCATGCCAATAAAGTACTTTTAAATTGAAAAAATTGAAAATTGAGTGAGAGACAGACAGTGAGAGACGATCCTGAGCAAGTACAGGCTCAGTGAGCACAGTCTCACCATCGAGAGAGGGAGACAGTGAGAGAGAGAGACAGACAGTGAGAGAGAGACAGATCCTGAGTAAGTACAGGCTCAGTGAGCACAGTCTCGCCATCGAGAGAGACAGACAGTGAGAGAGAGAGACAGACAGTGAGAGAGAGAGACAGGAGAGTGAGAGACAGACAGTGAGAGAGAGACAGATCCTGAGTAAGTACAGGCTCAGTGAGCACAGTCTCGCCATCAAGAGAGGGAGACACAGAAAAACATGGTTACCCAGAGAAGAACGGGTGTGTGCTGACTGTACCACAGGTGAGGTTGAGACAGAGGAGCACTTTCTCCTTCACTGCCCAAAATTGAATGATACAAGGGACATTTATATAGATAAATTAACACACAGCATAGACAAATTTATAACCATGACAGACCAAAAAAAAATTTATATAATACTTGGAGAGGGACACACAGCAGCACTGGCTGCAAGATACGTTTTAACGTGTCACAGCCTGAGAGACAGCGGGTGAATCTGTGTTACGTGTTTTACCCCCGTGTGTCACTCCAATGTTCACCACAGTGACCCTCAATTTACAGTATGTGTGTATATGTTAGTTTATGTCAGTATATCAGCAGTTGATCTTGTTTTTGTATTTATTTGTATTATTTATTATTTATTTCTAGATTTGTTAAATTGTTCGACTAAATTTAATTATAGATGTAGTTCTGTCTTTATACAACCTCTGCATTGGCAATATTGTACTGTTACACTCATGCCAATAAAGCTACTTGGAAATGAATTGAATTGAATTGATGTCTGTACCTAAAAGGTGATTGGATAATTTACCTGTAAGGCAGGACTTCCTTTCTACATCCGTTGACCATCAGGTGTTTCAATTTCTCCCATTCATCTTAATAAAAGTGACCCGTCTCTGCTAAATAGTCTTTTTATAATCAATGAAGCCGTTCAATGGAGCTCTCTGTGTGACAGGTAAGGATTTCTTTTTTGATGGTTAAAATACTTTTCTTGCCTCTTTTTTCTGGATAAAGGTGTCTGCTAAATGACTAAATGTAAAAGTGAATGACATGCAGAGCTTAGTAGGTCACTATGAATGAAGCACCTCATGCTGTTGTTTTGAACGAGGGTGCGTTCTGTTCAAATGTAATCATCCCTATGTACTTCAAAGACTTTACTATACATTGTAAGAGTTTTGAAAGGCTAAAAGTTGTGGGGTTAAAAAATAATTGTCATTCGGGACTCAATTTTTAAGTAATTTTTATTGGCAATTCTGTTTAAACGATCTTACAGATTGATTATCATGATTATTCTCCCTTCAAATTGCCCTTCAGAGGGTGATTTATCACATTTGGAATACTGTTAGATTAACCATATATTGCTTAGTGACCTGTGTTACTTGTGGTTTTTCCTAAATGGCTTGTGTTTTGTCTGCAGGTGTACTCTCGGGAAAAGACACAGTTGAGCACATCCTTCCCTCTCTGCCCTCTCTTTCACTCTCTGTCTCTTCACCACTCTCTCCTTCATTCTCCTCTCTGCCCTCCTCTTTTCCTCCCTTCCTGGCCTCTGCAGGTTCAAGCACATCTTTAATAACCTCATCCTCCTGTCTTCTCCGCTCCACCCCTCCCTCGTCCTCCTCCATGTTACCCTTGCCCTCCTCAGCCTCTCTCCTTCCTCCTGTATCTTTCTCTCTGCCCTCCATTCCTCTCCTGTCCCTTCATTCCAAATCTGCCAGCAGAGACAGCAGCAGTCAAACAGAGACGTATAGAGCCGCATCCACCACAAGACATTGGAAGACAGGTGAGACAGAGATACAGAGAGCGTAATTCACTGAGCATCTTTTTTTCCATACCGTAAATGGTGACTGTGGATAACGTTCTGCCTTTTATGTTCCATGGTAGAGAGTAGGTCATATGGTTTTGGAACAACATGAGGGTGAGTGCATGAGGATAGCATCTTTATTCTTTGATGAACTCAATAGATTGGAGAAACTGGCTAGTAGGCGATGATGCAAGTAGTTTCGCGTAGCCTGACCTTTGAATGCGGCAAAAGATCTGGGCTCTATTGCTGCTTGATCAGGTCAAGAGCTGCAACCTTAAAAAGGAAAAGCCATCTGACTGATGTTAAGCAATCATTCCTAGTCAGTTTTGTTATAACAAATATATGGACATTACATTTTGAAAATATTCATAAATCGTTGAACAGTTGAAATCCACTTCCGGTTTGAGTTCTGTTGGTGTTTATTTTGTAATAAATGAGTGTCTGACTGCTCATTATGCTTCGTATTGCAAGATTGCTTGCCAATAAATAAATAAATGCACATGAAACATTCATTTGAGTTGAAATTATGTTATTAGCTTGCTTGTATAAATCGCACATTGATCTGAGAAGCAGATGAGCGGTCTGATGTGAGGATGTGAGGTTGTTACTAAGAAATATCAGACCTCTAGATGGCGCCATTGACCAATCAGAATTGAGTATTCCAGAGAGCCGTGTAATGAATCATTTTATATATATATATTTCAAAGAGAAGATGCAACAAAAGATAGAACAGGATTTATTACTTACATGCTGACATTTTATAAGAAGCTGGCTGTCAAACACATATTTAGCTACTGTCTACATAACACATTTTCTCAGTCACTTATTGTGTCTGAATAGTCATAAAATGTGCAGAAATTCAGTAGTACACCCAAACGGCTAAAGCCACATCATACTGTTCATGTGTTGCACTTGCTATAATTTCCTTCCACGTTGCTCCTTCATCAAATAGTAAATCATGTCAAATGTAAATCAAGTCAATCACTTGAAAAACAGTATTACCTTAAGTAACAAATACAATTTGTTGAGTAGAGAATGTGTATGGTATACTGATAATTCACCATAAATTTCTGTTGCACAGAAAATCAACATAATATAGCAGTCATTTGTATGAATATATTACTCATTTGTCTTGCAATAAATAAAGAAATATATGTCCTGTCATAGTGATCTTATATAGATATGAAATATACATAGAAATATATTTATGAAAGCGCAAACATAGGCCGTGTACACACTGAAGCTAAATTCGGTTGTCAGTCCACTCTTTAGTGCTTAACCCCCTTCCAACCAATTCACTGCTTCGTCGACAAATAAACTGACAAAAAAGAATCTTGTAGACAGCGGGCGGATTTGCTGGCAGGTTACCGCATTCGATAAGACAAAAGAAATTATCACCATTATCTGTAAGAAACATGGGCATAGATTTAAATACAGTCCTGTATTCCGTACACACATGGAATGAAAATATAAGGGATTCACTCCCTTATATGTGGTTTTCACCGACAAAACTTTACACTGTACATGGACATACACTGATCAGCAAAAACATTAAAACCACTGACAGGTGAAGTGAATTACATTTATTATATCGTTATCGTGAGCTGGACGACCACTTAATACCGCTCCCCAGCCCGTCAGGGAGGCGTCTGTCATTAGCAGCTTGCGACGGCAAGACGCATCTAGAGTGGGACCCAAAGTGAGGAGGACAGCGAACGAATTGAGTTCTATAGCCTTTTCCTACTGTTCTCAGGACCCACATAGCAGTAGCTTCTACGCTGCCAGGTTCTCTGAGATAGGTATATATTTTGACACTTCCTGTTGAGGGGATGTCGAGGGTTCCATGTCCTGGACTACGGCAGGAAGCAACGGAACACCCAACATTTCCGCAACAAACCGCTAACTCCCGAAACACCAGAGGCGGCGGGAATGGAGAGGTTTTGTGAGGGTATCGGGAAGGTGCAGGTGAATGTCTCACGTGACCCATCCCAAGGGGGGCTACCCCCATAAGGCTGGGTGCAAGACCATCAGGACTTTCTCTTCCTAGAGATAACGGTCCTGATGTCTTGCTTTGGGGGCTGCTGAGGGCGACGAGCCGGTCCCCAGTTTCTACGAGGGGGAGTGCGATTCGCCACGCTCTGTTTTTGAGCCTCCATTCTAGAAGGACTGGGGCGGGGCTGGGTGGCCGGCGGCCCCTCCCCCTGAGTGCAGTGAGGAAGGAATTCCTTAAAGGCTTCCTCATGACTTTTTACCTCCTGGAACCTGGTGATCTCCGTGTTCACAGAGTCACCAAACAATCCAGAAGGCGAAGGGCTTCAAGAAGGAAGACTTTGTCCTTGTCTCTGATGCCCGACAGATTCAGCCATAAGTGCCTCTCCATGCTAACTAAAGCAGTCATAGACCGGCCAATGGCACGAGCTGTCTGTTTGGTCACCCGGAGAGACAGATCCGTGGCTCGACGAAGCTCTGAAAACGCCTCCTCGTCGACCGTACAGTCCGCACTCAGGTCCTTCAACAGATCAGCCTGGTATGCCTGCAACACTGCCATAGTGTGCAGGGCAGCACCAGCCTGACCTGCTGCCTGATAAGCTTTCTCCACAATCGTAGAGGTAGTCCTGCACGGCTTTGTGGGGAGAGTGGGTCTCTTTAGAGATGATGCCGAATCAGGCGAGAGATAACCCGCAAGTGTCTCTTCTACCCGCGGCATCATGGAATACACCTGTGCCTCAGCACCCACGATAGTCTAATATGTCAGAATCAGAATCAGCTTTATTGCCAAGTATGCTTACACATACAAGAAATTTGTCTAGGTGACAGGAGCTTCCTGTCTACAACAATACAAACAATACCAAAAACAGCAGCAAGACATAGGTAATTAAAAACAGAAAAGAACACAAAATAAATAATTATACATAAACGTACATACACTCACCTTCATACATACCCACATACACACACGTAGTGCAAATCTAATACAATCAGTTATATAAAGAACAAAAAACTGTATATTATGTACAGAGCAATGTAAGTAATGGCAGAAGTGGATATGTTGGATAATATAAATTAAAATTAAACTGTGTATTGCACATAATTATTGCTCAAAGGGGCAATTTAATTGTTCATTAGATGGATAGCCTGAGGGAAAAAACTGTTCCTGTGCCTGACGGTTCTGGTGTTCAGAGCTCTGAAGCGCTGGCCAGAAGGCAACAGTTCAAAAAGGTAGTGGGCTGGGTGAGTGGTGTCCAGAGTGATTTTACCAGCCTTTTTCCTCACTCTGGAAGTGTATAGTTCTTGAAGGGGGGCAGGGGCAAACCAATAATCCTCTCAGCAGACCGAACTGTCCTTTGTAGTCTTCTGATGTCTGATTTCGTAGCTGCACCAAACCAGACAGTTATTGAAGTGCAGAGGACAGACTCAATGACTGCTGAGTAGAACTGTTTCAGCAGCACTGGTGGCAGGTTGAACTTCCTCAGCTGGCGAAGGAAGTACAACCTCTGCTGGGCCTTTTTCACAATAGAGTCGATGTGTATCTCCCACTTCAGGTCCTTTGAGATGGTAGTGCCCAGGAACCTGAATGACACCACTGCTGCCACAGTGTTGTTTAGAATGGTGAGGGGGGACAATGTTGGGGTGTTCCTCCTAAAGTCCACAATCATCTCCACTGTTTTGAGCGTGTTCAGCTCCAGGTTGTTTTGACTGCACCAGAAAGCCAGCCGTTCAACCTCCTTTCTATATGCAGACTCATCATCATCTCGGATGAGGCCGATGACAGTGGTGTCGTCTGCAAACTTCAGGAGCCTGACAGAGGGGTCCTTGGTGGTGCAGTCATTGGTGTACAGGGAGAAGAGTAGTGGGGAGAGCACACATCCCTGGGGGGCACCAGTGCTGATGGTACAGGTGGTGGAAGTGAATTTTCCCTGCCTCACAAGCTGCTGCCTGTCCGTCAGAAAGCTGGTAATCCACTGACAGGTAGAGGTGGGAACAGGGAGTTGGTTTAACTTAGTCCGGAGTATATCTGGTATGATTGTGTTGAAAGCCGAGCTGAAGTCCACAAAAAGGATCCTTACGTATGTCCCCGGTCTGTCCAGATGTTGCAGGACGTGATGCAAACCCATGCTGACTGCATCATCCACAGACCTGTTTGCTCGATAAGCAAATTGAAGGGGGTCCAGAAAGGGTCCAGTGATGTCCTTCAGGTGGGCCAACACCAGTCTCTCAAATGACTTCATGACCACAGATGTCAGGGCGACAGGTCTGTAGTCGACGTCGATGGCATGAAGACACGGGAAGTATAAGTTGTCCTCCATGAATGAGAAAGCTCGTCATGGAGGTCATCAAAGAAAGGAAGGGACTGATGTAGCGTTCACTTCCTTTGGTCTTCCAACTTGGAGCGTGGCCAGTCTAGCTGTAGTCTGGCCACCGCCCGAGTAACCACCTTGAGTAATTCCTCAGCTGCTTTATTATCGTGCGAGGAATGCTCAGAGGTGGGTAGCGCAAAGTCCGCAGGCTCAAGAGATTCGGCGTCCCCCTCATGAACCAAAGAGGCGCCGGAGCGCTCTTCAAGATCACAAGAAGGACCGGCTGGATCTGGGGAGAGAGCGAGCTATAGGGAAGAACCCGTCTCTCCCTCCTCGGCCATATCCATATGAGAGCCCCACTATGGAAGAGTGGGCGCTGACTCTCGGAAGCGAGACAAGTGCGAAGCATTTTGACTGAAAGCAGATCACCAATGCTCGCACCCACCCCAAAGCAAAAGCAGCATGCTCTTCCTCCAAACACACAAAACAAAACTGGTGTGTGTCCGTTTCAGCCATAGAGCATAAACACGGGAACACACACAGCTTGCTTTGTTTATCAGTCATTTTTTCTTTTCATTTTTAAAGAGAAAAGTTTATGCGCACTGCCTAACAAATTCTAACTCCTAACAGAGGAAAATAGAAAGTTTTTGACAAGGTTGAGTAGCAAAACACTCACAGAATGATTTGAATGGTCTGAAGACCTGATGATGCACTTGTGGCGCATCTATTTATAGCCCCTGTACCGGCGAATCCTGATGATGTCATCAGCGGAGGCTATAAATTCTAGTCAAATTCATTGACGTGTTGCACACATATTCACAGCTGGTCACTCCTAAAGACGTTCCCAAAGCGCAAAATCAGTGCAGTATCAAAGTGTAGCTTTTGATAGGGAACAATGGAAGAAGGTGGCCTGGTCTGATGAATCACATTTTCTTTTAGATCATGTGGACGGCTGGATGCGTGTGTGTCATTTACCTGGGGAAGAGATGGCAGCAGGATGCACTATGGGAAGAAGGCAGGCCAGCAAAGGCAGTGTGATGCTCTGGGCAATGTTCTGCTGGGAAACCTTTGGTCCTGGTATTCATGTGGATGTTACTTTGACACGTACCACCTAGCTAAAGATTGTTGCAGATGTACACCCCTTCATGGCAATGGTATTCCCTGATGGCATTGGCCTCTTTCAGCAGGATAATGCGCCCTGCTACACTGCAAAAATTGTTCAGGAATAGTTTGAGGAACATAACAAAGAGTTCAAGGTGTTGACTTGGCCTCCAAATTCCCCAGATCTCAATCTGATTGAGCATCTATGGGGATGTGCTGGACCAACATGTCCGATCCATGGAGGCTCCACCTCGCAATTTACAGGACTTAAAGGATCTGCTGCTAACGTCTTGGTGCCAGATACCACAGGACACCTTCAGAGGTCTTGTGGAGGTTTAAGGTTGGGATTTGGGGTAGAGATAATAAAATATGCATTTGTATTTTTTACTATTTTACATCATTTACAACAAAAAACTACTCCCTTTTGGTGTCCCTCTGTGGGCATTTCACCTGAGAAACTGGAGCTTTTACATTTGTACCTGCTTATACATTCAAAAAAACTTCCAGTTTCGAAGTGTTTCGTATTTCGGTAAGCACAGACCAGAGTTTACTGCAGCAAACAGTTAGTGCACAAGCTGTGTCAAGTGGATCCTGACCCCTGAGACTATGCTGCAAGTTAAAATATGACCTGCGCTATTTGCCACAAATATGCAAGAAAAAATATAATATGCTGTATGTCAAAATAATTCCTTTGTCTCTGAGTAAAATATTTTTTAATCAAAAAAGGCAAAACAGTTTAATGGCCAGTAAGAATATTAATGGTAGGCAAATTTTCTGAATTCACCATTCCACTGGCAGGTGAGACTAAATATTTGGACCCTCTGTGTGTGTGTTTATGTGCAGAATCTCCATCCACCAAGCGCAAAGCCCTAGATGGTCGAGCACATCTGAGTGGAGGACAGAAGTTGCCTCTGCCTGATCCAGACCAGATGGAGATCCTCATCTGATAGAACAGTGCTGGAATATCTGTAGCATTCCTACAGAGAGCACAGCATTCCAGCGGGAAAGAAAAAGTTAGACAGAGAGAGAAGACAAAAATGGAACAAAGGCCCTGTTTACACCTGGTATTGTTTATTGTACCTGGTGCATTACACAAGTACACAAGTGGACAGGCGAGACATTTCAAACAGATCACCCTAAACTTGAAACCAGGTGTTAAGGGGGCAAAAGAGAGAGCAGGAGAGAGTGAGAAGAGGAGGTATTGTTCCTCCACCTCCATATTAAGGAATTATCTCTTATAACTCGTCCCTCCTTTTCTTTAAAAAAAAGCAAAAATGGAGGTTACAGTGAGGCACTTTCAATGGAAGTGAATGGGGACCATTTTTGGAGAGTTTAATGGCAGAAATGTGCTTAATGCACATGAATACTTGTTAAAACTTTGAGCTGTAAAATTGAAGTTGTGAAATTGGCTATAACTTTACATGCGGTTAGTAAGTGATTTTATCACACTAAAATCATGTTAACACACATATTGTTTATGTCTTGTGGCTATAATTGTGAAACCCCCATTCACTTGCATTGTAAGTGCCTCACTGGAACCTCAATATTTGCTTTTTTTTTGTCAGAAAAGGAGGGACGAGTCGATATAAATTTTTATGGAAATCTGCATTATGCCACAAATGCTGTCGATTGAGCTTAACTTGTATTGAACCCAGAATATTCCTTTTTTTTTTTTTTTTTTAAACACTGAATTTGAAGATTGATCGTGATTGTACTTGCCAATTTTGGGTGATTATCATGAAATCTGTCAAGAAAATTCCTTTAACCCCAAATCAATTGGTTACAAAAAAATATATAACATTGTGGTAATGAGATTGGGGGTAAAATGTGCATAACTGTCATGTGTGTGTTTGTGTGTTTTTTTTAGTTGTTTTTTTACCTTGGGTTCAGTAAAAACCCTCTTATCAAGTCGACTAGGACTTTTCACACTATGCTAAACCCTGGGTTATGGCCACTTTAACCCTGGATAAAGTAATGTTTCACTCTTGTCATTTTAAAAGAGGGTTATCAAATGTTCCAGGTGCTAACCCTGAATTGTGATGCCAAAAGTATTTTGTTTATATACGTATTTAAAGTATGAACATGGAACAAAATAACCCAGGATTACGGTTACTAGTGTGAAAAGCCCATATGTGGTTCTTTAAAACCTGATAAAGTTTATGCAAACTTGATATTACATGTAAAGGTTGTTCAGATTGTTTTTTCCCAGTACATTTTCTAAAGAAACCATTGAATAAAATATTCTTTAAAGGTTCACATATGACAACAGGCTAAAAAAGCCATCGCTCTAATCAGAATTCTATTTTAAAGAATGTTATAAATGTCTTAAGCTGCCTTCTGTCTTAGTTTTTCAACTGTCTCTTGTTTAAGCGCATTCCATGGAGCTGATTATTAGGATAAAAGTTTATAACATGTTTATAATATTTAGAGCAATATTTTGTGAGGATGGATGTATCTACCAAAAAAATACTGCTTATTGTTATACTGTATGTACAGAAATTATAGCTTCATTCTCAGACTAAACGAGTGAAAGTTGTGTCTAGTGATTGAACTTGCTGCAAATAAGAGTGATTAAATAATTTTACAACAATAAATACTGTTTTGATTCATGTATGTAAAAACACCTGGAATAATGTCCCATACATGATAATATGGTAAGTCAGCATGTTGCCTTTAATTTTGCAGTACCCTGACATTGGCCTCATAATGATAGTCGCTGAAAGACTGTATTTCCCATCAGAGATTTTTGCATCGGTTCAAATGTGTTAACTCTCTCCTATGGCGTGCCCGGAAGCATGTTGCTTCATTTACTCCAGTGATGTTTGGCTTTAGGTTTTGATGGTAGAGATCATAAAATATGCATTCCTACTCTCTGTATTACTTTTGGTGCCTGTCTTCGGACATTTCACATGGAAACTTGAGCTCACTTCCTGCTTTGGCCACTGGGGGCAGTGGTTCAAATTTCGGGAAGCACAGACCGAGTTTAGCTAAAAAAAAAAAAGTAAACCTACTCTTTCTGTAAGATCAGTCTGATAGTTAATGAGGAAAGCCTGTTTGTCAGCTCAGTGGAAATCTCAGAAGCTCAGCTTCAATCATCATACAAAATTTCTTAAAGCGCTGAAAAACAGGGTTCATTGTGTTCAGTTGTGCTTTTATCACCTGCTGGCCAAATCTGAATATATTTTAGGAAAGTGCATCTAGAATGGTTGTTGATTTATCAAGGGAAATGAATAGAAACATTTGCCAATTTAGTTGTCATAGCACAAAATAAATGATTATGAAAAGGGGCCATCTTACCACATGACTGGGTCAAGATAACCCCCTCTTGGGGCAAGAAGCCCCTCAGGGTAAATTGTCCCAGGTGTCATCCGATTTTTACAGAACATATCAAATCTATCTGATATCATTCGTAGTCATTAATTTTTTTATGTTTAATGTAAAATATTAAATCAAATATTTTGTTTAAATCTTTTCCCAATTTAGATGAATAATTGAATAACTGAACAAAGGCAAATAAAATAAATTCATATGAAAGGTAAATTAATTCTATGAATTATATACAGTGTACAGCAGTGTTTCAGTGCTCCGCCACTACTGAATCTCCTGCTCCTCTACTGAATCTCCAGCTGCGCTACTGAATCTCCAGCTGCGTTACTGAATCTCCAGCTGCTTTACTGAATCTAGCTGCTCCGCTACTGAATCTCCAGCTGCTCTACTAAATCTCCTGCTCCGCTACTGAATCTCCAGCTCCGCTACTGAATCTCCATCTACTATACTGAATCTCCAGCTGCGCTACTGAATCTCCAGCTGCGCTACTGAATCTAGCTGCCCCGCTACTGAATCTCCAGCTGCTCTACTAAACCTCCTGCTCCGCTACTGAATCTCCAGCTGCTCCGCTACTGAATCTCCAGCTGCTCTACTAAATGTTCTGCTCCGCTACTGAATCTCCAGCTGCTCTACTAAATCTTCTGCTCCGCTACTGAATCTCCAGCTCCGCTACCAAATCTCCAGCTGCTCTACTGAATCTCCAGCTGCGCTACTGAATCTCTAGCTGCTCTACTAAATCTTCTGCTCCGCTACTGAATCTCCAGCTGCTCTACTAAATCTTCTGCTCCACTACTGAATCTCCAGCTCCGCTACTGAATCTCCAGCAGCACTACTGAATCTCCAGCTGCGCTACTGAATCTCCAGCAGCACTACTGAATCTCCAGCTGCGCTACTGAATCTCCAGCCGCGCTACTGAATCTCCAGCTGCACTACTGAATCTCTAGCTGCTCCGCTACTGAATCTCCAGCTGCTCTACTAAACCTCCTGCTCTGCTACTGAATCTCCAGCTGCGCTACTGAATCTTCAGCTGCGCTACAGAAATCTCCAGCGCCACAGCAGAAGAAGAAACTCAAGTTGTGCGCTTGAAGTCTGAATTGAATGTGATGAGATAAATTTAGCATGTGCCGTGAAATAATGCAAAAACAACACGTCTTTCTATTACATTGTGTAGGGCTGAACAATCCACTGAAATTAAATCAAAATCCAGATATGACCTTGTGTGTGTGCTGTGATATGATTTAATAAAACCGCCTGCACGAGATGCACATGCAGAGCTCTGTTCTGAGTGAGCACACAGGAGTGCTCGCTCCACGAAATGTATCTTGGGAATAGAATAACAGATGTGTTTCGTTGGTTTCAGTTTGGTAACATGCGCTGAGTGCGTTATATAGCTGTCCAAACTCACTTTAATTGTTATCTTCAAGTTCCTATATAAATATTATACAACCCTATGACACCAGGAATTTGTGGACAGAAGAGGATGTGAGGTCATCCTGAAGGTTTGACCAGAACTCATAGCAATGCCTCGTACAAGTTTATTAAATTATTAGAGAAATATTACTTGGGTGTAATAATATTAATATAGTTAATATTAGTTATTATAAGCTTAATAAAATTCTGTAATTTCTTAATTTAGTAATAATAACAACCAATATTATTGTTATTACTATCAGGGCATGAAATTCGAGAGGCTAGACAAAGGCAGGCGGAGCCGTGGGAGGAACAAGGCTAAGAGTCCTGGATGACTGGGAAACAACCTCCCTGGTTGTGAGCAAGGCCAGAGACTCGGGAGCGACCTCCGTGGTCGTGAGCATGGCCAGAGACTCGGGAGCAGCCTCCGTGGTCGTGAGCACGGCCAGAGACTCGGGAGCGGCCTCCGTGGTCGTGAGCACGGGCAGAGACTCTGGAGCGGCCTCCGTGGTCGTGAGCACAGGCAGAGACTCGGGAGCGGCCTCCGTGGTCGTGAGCACGGGCAGAGACTCGGGAGCAGCCTCCGTGGTCGTGAGCACGGCCAGAGACTCGGGAGCGGCCTCCGTGGTCGTGAGCACGGGCAGAGACTCTGGAGCGGCCTCCATGGTCTTGAGCACAGGCAGAGACTCGGGAGCGGCCTCCGTGGTCGTGAGCACGGGCAGAGACTCGGGAGCGACCTCCATGGTCATGAGTATTGGCAGTGTCCAGTGAGGATCAGCCGGAGGCATCAGTTCCTTCAGTGCACTATTCAGACCGGTCCAGAAGAAAACCTCCAGAGAGCAGTCTGGATAGTGCACTAAATTCGTTAGCTCTAAAATCTCATGAATGTAATCCTCAACTGGAAGGTCTCCTTGCTTCAGACGCAGAATTCTGACAGCCACTAGATCCATTTTGGTCAGTCTTTCTGTGGCAAGGCAGACGAGGAATGAGGATCTAAATGCAGCTTTTAATTAAACAAATGATAAACAAGGTATCTCAGAATAAAAGGAAACAAAATACAGGAAATCAGGCACAGAACACGACAACACATGTGAAGACTGACAAAGAAACCAGGGGGAACAAGGTCTTAAATACACAAAGGAAAACAAGGGAAGGAGGAACACCTGGGGACATAATCAGGAGGAAACCAATCATAAAAAGAAACTACAAAGGACTACAAAACATACAGGAACGGGGAACTAAACAAGGATTTCAAAATAAAAGTCTAAGCACAAAAACAGGGAATAAGTGACAGTGATAGTTCTCAGAAATAACATTTCTGTAATCACTTAGTCAACTTTGTGTTGTTGAAAACCTGTATG
This sequence comes from Xyrauchen texanus, assembly GCF_025860055.1. Lineage (NCBI taxonomy): Eukaryota > Metazoa > Chordata > Actinopteri > Cypriniformes > Catostomidae > Xyrauchen > Xyrauchen texanus. Next base: position 3,635,058 of record NC_068313.1, on the reverse strand, counting down.
ACATTCTTTCTTCCATGGAACTTAAAAGGAGATGTTAGGGAGAATGTTATTATTTTATTATAAAGACTATTATAAAGAACACTGTGCATCTTTAGTAAGATGCACAGTGAATGGTGACTGAGGCATACTGCCTAACATCTCCTTTTGTGTTCTATGAAAAAGGCAAATTCATACCGACATGAGGAAGAATAATGACAGAAATGTCATTTTTTTGGCGTGAACTGCCTTTTAACTATCTGTTAAATTATTTGTTATAGGCCTGCCAAGCAGAGCCGTCCCAAGGCATACAAGCGAACTAAGAGGCTGCTTAGGGCCCCCGTGGCCACCAGGGGACCCCCAAGAGCACACGAAATGACAGCTAGATATTATGTCAATGGACAACGGTACTTATCCAAAAATGCAATATTCAACGCAATATTATGTTAACAGGCTGCAGGATGCAAGCACAGTCAGACAGTTAGTTGATTCAAGAGGCAGCAGCATTGCAGCAAAACAGCAATTTCACAAAAAAAGGACATATCCCTCTGGTGCAGAGAAAAGGAAAAATAACTAAACCGAGGAAGAGAAAAACCACAAGATAAAGGTATGTTAAATAGCTAGGCTATATTGCAAGCTAATGTTAGCTGGCTAGTTAGTTAACATACCTTAGTGATTTAGGAAAGCTCTAAACATCCATAAATTGCCTTGACATCTTAATATATTATATTACAACATATTACTCAGCTAGTTTTCGATTAAACTTTTTGTCTTCTGTGTAAAAATAACTTGTTTCTGGGAATATATATTTTTAATAAAAAATAAGCTTCTGTTCCATGAACTTGGTACTGATAACATGTTACATTATTTACAATAGTCTACCATTTCTGGATCTTTGCTATTATATTCAAATATCTTATTATGCCTCAATTAGCTTGTTATAGATTAAGATTAGTTGTTTTAGGTGTACAGATGGCTTGCTGCTGTGTATAATAATTTATGTTGTTAAAAAATCATTCTGAAATATATTTTAGGTGGGGCACAACCAAAGCCACTTGCTGATACAGCAGGTGAGATTTCAACAATCCCAGATCAATTTATTTATATGGATAAACCATGCCTTTTGTGAGATTTCATTAGGTCCATCCTCTGCAGGAGAGGAGCGCTTTCCAGCACCTGCATCCACTGATCCTACTGTTCCATGTCTGTTTCAAACTCAGCGGATGTGGCAGGTAATTTAATAGCACATCAGCCTTTGTATTTGCTCAGTTTACTGTAGAATATCCTGAGATTAATATTTCTAATTATATTTATGAATGTAATTTCCTTATAGGTCCTTCTACTTCTGTGGTCATTGGGATCGATGTCACATCTACTCCCTTAGCAACTTCCAGCCTACACCATGGATCAGCAGCTCCTCCAGTTGACCCATCTGAGTGGTCATCTATCCTGTCCGACTCAGATAGGACTGATCTGGTAAGCAGAGGGCCACTGCCTATAAATTAAAACTTCACATTCCCTAAACCTGATGGCTGAAGCTTCCAGTAATACCACTACACCTACAGAAAATTAATTAATGGGGGAAAAATTAAAGCGGAGCTGGCTCACTTATTCGAAAAGAAATGATGCAGTCTACTGCTTCTGCTGCAAATTGTTCTCCAGGAAGTCCACAAAACTGGTAACAGAGGGACAACAGGATATAGGTGTGCTACTGAAACAGCATGAAAAAAGCCTTGATCTTTTTACAGGTCCATCTGATCATTATTTAAGTATTTAATTTAATATTGTCCATTTTGAACATTTACCTTTATTTTTTATATCAGAAGATACTGTTTATCTGAAGTTATTTTATTTGTAGTTGATTGTTCTGCACTTTGAACGTTGCTGTTTTTTTTTTTTTTACCAAATGTTTGCTGGTTTATTTTGCTACTTTTCAGTACACCACATTATGTATGAAATATTATTGTTAGACAGAAGAACTAAAGAAAATGGAATAGAATGTTGGGATGTGATGTCTTTCTGTTCATTCTTTGCCTGCTGTCCCACTTCCACCTGCCTGCAGCACTTCCTGCCCGTCTTCCCCACCCCAGCCCGGGTCACTCTCATTATCCGCGGATCAACGCGCGGTTTTGTCCGGTGATTTTTCCCACGTCTGTGTGCTCTGCTGGCAGTCGCGTGGCTCCAGTCGGACCGATCACAAATGAATTCACAGACATCTGCCCATGCATGGCCAAGACACTCATTTATCTGCTCACACCAGTACACTAGTGCTGTAGTAAAATGACACGACTTGATTTTAAGCGACAGTAGGATTCAAACTACTTTGCAAATTCCCAAAAAATTAAATGGTGCATTCATTTTGATTACATCTTGGCCTTGAAGAAGCAAACAGCTATTCAAATTGTACAGGCATGTATTTTCCTTCTAAGTCTTTATGTATTCATATTTCTCCCTATTTAACTGTTAGAATCTATTTGTACTATTTGCACTGTATTGTATTTGTTTATTGATCAATAAAATAAAATATTGTACCTTCTTTAATTATTATACTGCAGCAGAAATTGGGAGTGACTGTCTATTTTTTCCACCTCTGCATTGTGTGGAGGATTAGGGGAAACTGGGGCTAGTTATCACACTTTTTACTCCAGTGAATATTTCGCTTCACAAATGTTCGTATGGACAGAAATAATAACTCAGGGAAAATGAAGGGAGGTGGCATTTGTGTTTTTATTAAGGACTCTTGGTGCAGGAATTTCCCAATAAAATATGTTTAGTCTAAGACCTTTTTACCTACCCAGAGACTATGGGATTATTTTCATTTGCGCTGTATACATACCGCCTAGTGGGAACGCATCCGAAGCTGCATCCAGGATAGCCGACTGTGTCCATCAGCATTTGCAAAATAAGCAGATGCACCGATATTTGTATTGGGGGACTTCGGTCACTGTAAAATGGACTACGCTCTTCCAGGGTCCCAGCAATATGTTAAAGCACATGGAAAAATAAGATGCTGGACAAATGTTATGGCAATATAAAAGATGCATATGCTACTAAGATTAGGCTTTCAAATTTGGACCATTACACCATCCAGCTAATTCCCATCTTCAGGTCTGCCCTTAAAAGAAGCAAACCTGTCTCACAGACTGTCAGTGAATGGCAGGATAGGAATAAGGAAGAGCTAAGTGGCTGCTTCCTCTCCACAGATTGGGAGGTTTTCAATCAAGACAATAATACAGACAGTGCTGCGGAGGTGATCACAGGGTATATTCATTTTTGTATCGAGACTGTAGTTCCAAAAAAGAATATTAGGATATACCCAAACAATAAAGATTATGCCTGAGATTAAACATTGCATTAAACGAAAAAAATTAAAATTAAAAACAAGCCTTTAGGAACAACAATACAATGAAACTGAGAAAAGTTCATAGAGAACTAATGGGGAAATTAAGGGAAGCGCGGGAGCAACATATTCTACAGGTCCGAGAAGATGTTTCAACTAAGAATTGTGGGATGCGGTGAGAGAAATGACCAACATGAACTCTGACAAGAGGGGAGTGTGTGGATTGAATGAACTGGAAAAAGTAAAGTAACTTAACAAACCTGTATATTACTGTGACGTGATCCAACACAAGATAGAATAGTAATTGATCCAAGTGCTGTGGCCAAGGTTTTGAAAAAGTTGTACATAAGAAAGCCAGTGGGCTGGATGGTATTTCGGTACTTTTTCTTAAAACATTTGCTGATGAGTTGACTCCAGCCTGGAGCCCTTTATTCCAGCTCTCGGTTGATACATGTACCATTCCTATACAGTAATATGGAAAAAAGCTGTCATCAAATTATAGTGATGAAATCCCTTGAAATTATTATGGTTGGAAACCTACAAGGTGTAGTACAACATCTTTTAGATGACTGTCAGTTTGAATGTAAAGATGGATATAGATAGATCTATCTATCTATCTATATCCATTTATCCATCTGTCTGTCTGTCTATATATATTTATATATACAACAGTTAGTTCCGGTCCTCAAATCTGATTGGATGAGAGACGTTCCATGAGTACTGATGGTCTCACACCATCAGCGCTTTGGCGCTTCAGTGTGTGTATCACTCCACTTGTGTTTGTGCCTCTCTAAACTAAAGTGTAAGAGCAGTGCAGATGTTAAAGAGACATCTGCGTCTTTACATTTAATTTTGTGACATTACATATTTTAGCCAGCAGGTGAAGGCAAAACCCAATTTTTGTGTGTAATATGAGCCAGTTGGCAAAGTGAAGTGAGTCAGCGTCACTCAGTGTTTATATTCAACAGCGCGCTGTGATCACTTATATTAATACTACAATACTAAAGCTAGGAAATAGCATTAAATGGCTGTAAACTAACAACTTCAGCATTAAGTCTCATAACAGCTGAGACACACAACAGACTGATTAATTACACAAGGCGCTTACCTCTTACAGGACTTTCAACACTGAAGAGGACAAAATGGCCGAGGAGATTGCGGTTTCTATAGTGGAAGACTCTTGTGTACCAGCTACCACGAAATAGAGAGGAATACCCCTTCTTGAACAGCTATTATTCCATTGAGAAAATTGGATGCACTTCACCAAAATGACTATCTTCAGAAAGCTGACTAACAGACTACAGCATCATCAGCAGGTGATTGCACACGCTCCATCGCTCTCTCTCTCTCTCTCTCTCTCTCTACACACACACACACACACACACACACACACACACACATCCCTGTTTCTCCAATAACTTGTTAGAATATGCCCAAGCCATAATTTTAGTTCTAAAGTGACATTTTCGAATTACTAACAGAGGCTTGGACACATCATTTGTTTTGAACGAGCAACGGTAGATTCTGATCTGACGCGTAATATAGTTGTTCCATGCACAAATGCGTTTTTTGTGACCGTACTCAGTTTTTCCAAATTCTTTTACATTTACTTGTTCATAGAACTGTTCATAGATACTCAGGTGACATTTCACCCCACACTTCCTGTAGCACTTGCTATAGATGTGACTGTCTTCTCACGCACCTTACAGGCTAGCTGATCCCACAATGCTCAGCAGGGTTAAGATCTATAACACTCTTTTCCAATTATCTGTTGTCCAATGTCTGTGTTTCTTTGCCCACTCGAACCTTTTCTTTTTGTTTTCTGTTTCAAAAGTGTCTTTTCTTTGCAATTCTTCCCATAAGGCCTCCTGAGTCTTCTCTTTACTGTTGTACATGAAACTGGGGTTTAGCGGGTAGAATTCAATGAAGCTGTCAGCGGAGGACATGTGAGGCATCTATTTCTCAAACTAGAGACTCTGATGTACTTATCCTCTTGTTTAGTTTACATCTGGTCTTCCACATCTCTTTCTGTCCTTGTTACAGACAGTTGTTCTTTGTCTTTGAAGACTGTAGTGTACACATTTGTATGAAATCTTCTGTTTTTTTGGCAATTTCAAGTATTGTATAGCCTTCATTTCTTAAAACATTGATTGACTGACGAGTTTCTAGAGAAAGCTGTTCCTTTTCGGCCTTTTTAAGACATGCCAGTCTATTTCATACTGTGACAACACAAAAACAAACACAAAGACAATGTTAAGCTTCATTTAACAAACCAAATATCTTTCAGCTGTGTTTGATATAATGGCATGTGATTTTCTAGTACCAAATGATCAATTTATCATGATTACTCAAGGATAAGGTGTTGGAGTCATGCTGTTGTCTAGATTTGATCAAAAATGACTTTTTTCAAATAGTTATAGTGTTGTTTTTTACATCAGTAATGTCCTGTCTACACTTTGTGATCAGCTGAATGCAACTTTAAAGTATCAATTTCTGAAACAGTAAAATCTGTACATTATTCCAAACTTTTGGCTGCCAGTATATATATATATATATATATATATATATATATATATATATATATATATATATATATATATAGTATATATATATATTCCAATAAACAGCAGGTTTCCAGTGTTCCCTTATGGTGTGATATATAAGGGCCTTGTCAGAAAACTTCATTTGTTAAATTAACTGCATCTGTTCTTCCTTGGCAATAATGGTGGTAATGATCCTGTATCTTTGTTTATGACCTTAGACATACTTTGGTATTTATCTGTTGACCTGTTTCATGTGATGTCACTGTATGAACGTGCCGCCATGTTTATGACAAAAGTCCATATACCTTCAATGTGCTGTGCTGTGGGATGTGACATATACCTTCTTCAGGAGTTAAAAGCAGCTTTTACATTAATGCAGACAGGATCATCACAGACGTTTTGTGACATCACATTTTGTGATTGTGACAAAATCAGACCTGAAAACAACCCCAAAAAATGTGTAACTTCTAAATGAGAGATGTTAACAGTGATGAACTGGTGGGCGTGTGTACTCATTGATCACACATCATACTCACTTTCGTACGGAGATGAATCATGGAAAAAATATATTTATATGTCAGCGAAAGTCCAATTTTTGTGCTGTCTTCAGACCTGTATGAACTTTTCACTTGGCATGGATCAAAAGCAATTTTTGATGGTCATAAATATGGCAGCTGAATTGAAAAGTGACATCACTGAAAAAGGTCAATACAGTACTTAAAGTGTCTGTCTGTTTTGTTCTATTATTTGATCTCTTGTGATTTTTGCATCGGGCATGTTACCTGTAGACAATGGCCCAGAGTGTATTTTCGATACCTTTGGACCTGGATTTGGTTTCGCTTGGATCTATTAAGGACAGGGTGTGAATGTGCATTGGTCTCAGGTGGGTTGACTGTAACAAAACACTCTTCTTACATCCTGGGAATGTGGACCTGCCTTGGAGAACCAGCTTGGGTTTTCAAGAGCACAGACAGAATGTTTAGTTTTGTGTGCAGAATACTTCTAGGCTGGACATCTGTTGCTTGCTTTAAGTAGGCCAATGTGTGTGTGTTTGGAAGCTCATGTATTGAATAGAGGCGGTGGTGACCTGTCATTTGTGAGTGATGGGAGCGAGCGTGTGGGAAAATATCTCAGCCAAAGAGCTCATGCATTCAGATGCAAATGTCCTCCCTATAAATACAGGGCGTGCATGGCGCGGAGGACCTTAGATAGACCAAGAGAGGACTGAGTGAAAATATAAACTGTACAGAAGGCACTAGAGATGACTGCTACCAACCTCCAGCAGAATGCAGGTCAAAGGCACATCAGTGCCAAAGAGGAGAGGAAGGTATTCTACAAAATCACTGCAATCTCTCAGGGAGGATACCTTCAAGTGTAGTGGCTTTAACAACTTTCCTTTCCTTGAAAACTTTTGTTTGTCTTTTCAGCTACGGAAACCCCTCATTGAGAGAAAGAGGAGAGAGAGAATAAATCACTGTCTGGATCAACTGAGAGAGACTGTAGTTGGAGCATTCAGGCTTGATGTAAGTAGCATATACGCACAGTTTTAAATTAAATTACATCCTTGGATGTACAACAGGTCAGTTGTATTAGGTTTGAATGTATTGTGTAGGAGGTTATAAACACCAGCTTTAGGGAATATTTTGAAAATGCCTATAGACTCATCAAAATCTTTTTTTTAAACTTTATACAGCAATCTAAGTTGGAGAAGGCAGATATTCTGGAGATGACTGTGAAACATTTGCAGAATATCCAGAGCAATATGTCATCTGGTAAGTAAATATAATACACAGATTCAAATATTACTAATAATACCAAAACAGTCCTTAAACATTGTTTTAGTGTGTATATTTTGTTTGGTCATTGTGTAGCAATTTAATAAAATGTATATATAAATATAACTTTTTATTAAATATGATTAGATTTTGTAGTTTTTTTGAAAAAACACATTATGCTCAGGGCTGCCTTCCCAAAAGCATTGCAAGCTTAAGTTGATCATAGAGTCCATTAATGGTTTCTACGATCAACTTAAGCTTGCGATGCTTTTGGGAAATGCAGCCCAGGTAATTTGTTGTAACCCTGAGAAACAAATTCTAATTCATGATTTTTGTAAAACATATTTTTCACATTTGGTATATATATGTATATATAAAATGACTTTAAAAATATTATGTGGTGTAACCATCAAGTAAAGGGTATAAAATACTAAAATACCAACATGGACACAAATATTACATTCTACACAATTGACACGTGTTTCAGACAAGATTTGTAAAAGATTTGTAGATCACCTCTACGGCCCTTCGAGTGAGCAGTGCTGGATGTAATCTGATTACAAAGTAATTAATTAAGTTAATACAATTACTTCTTAGTAAAAAAGTAATGTAACACATTACACTTAAAATTTTGTAATCAGAAAACGGTTACTAACTTTCGATTAAGTACATTACACTTATTTTTAAATAATTTTTATGTCTGTTTGAGTTTCTGTGACAGGAAGAGTCACATATAAGCATGGTCATAGCCAGCTATGAGGTCACAGAGTTCCAGACCTCTGTCATTTCTCTATATTCAAAAATTAATTTTGATGCTATGTACAACTGAATAAAAAAAATAAGCGTTTGAAAACTCCTTTGAGTGTCTGCATGCATGTATCATTTATTTTAGACTGTTGGCAGGATTCTTTAGTGTCCGCAAATAGTACAAGAGTGTGACGAAATGGTGCTACCTGAAGCTGCGCAGTGCATTTGCGGGGCAGAGCAGAGTAAAAGCGTCCGGTCTCACTAATCTGATGAACCTGCTCTGCGCATGCGGCGTGCTGTCCCGAGGTTAACAGTGAGTCACATGCGACACTTTTGAATTTGACACAGAATTCTCTGTTATAAAGACTGATATAAGACACTTAAAGGCTCTGTGCTGAAGCTAGTTGAAACAACATTAAACTACAGTGATGAGGTTAAACAGGAAATCGTATCGGTTACCTAACGTAACCTCGGTTCTCTCTAGATGAGGGAACGAGTATTGCATAAGCTAGCTTACGCTACGGGAAAGATTAATCTTTTCCGAGATATTGAAGCCAAAAAATTATCCTTAATTTTTTTATCCATTGTCAACGCAGTGCGGCAGCTGCAGACCTTGAGCGGGCTATCTAGCGAGCTCATAGGTTGCTCTGCGGCAACTGCTGCAGCCTATAGACGAGCTTGGGCGAACTCGCATCCAATGAGAGGCGTCCGCGCGCTCACTGCATCAAAGCCCGCCAAAATGGGCGTGACTAGAGTGCATATAAGCGTAGTTCGTAGGCTGGAACAATGGTTTTCATTGACTGAAGCGAAAAGTCGCTCGTGGCGCGAGCACGGCCGGCTACGCAATACTCGTTCCCTCATCTAGAGAGAACCGAGGTTACGTTAGGTAACCGATACGTTCTCTTACGAGAGGTTCTCTCGTATTGCGTAAGCTAGCTTACGCTACGGGAACCCATTGTCAACGCCGTGCGCGCCAAGCATCCACTGTATGAGCCCCAGGGAATTAAGGGGGACCCGGGGAGCCCTTATGAGTGGGGAAATAATATTTGGCCGGCAAGAATGCGGGTCATTGATTGTGTAATACATAAGCACATAGTGGGAAGTGAACGACAGAGCGCCGGTGCCGGTCTGTGTGGAATGTGACCCATCAGTGCAGCTCACCAGGGGAGCTGTAGCGTATTAAACCGCTAGTAGTTTTGCCTGCAGAGCGGGCAATTCCATATTGTAAAATCTGACAAAGGTGGAGGGGGAAGTCCATCCCGCTGCCACACATATGTCGTGAATGGAAATCCCGCTGGACCATGCCCACGAGGATGCCATGCCTCTAGTGGAGTGAGCCCTAATGCCCAACGGGCATGGCAGGTCTTTTGTCGCATATGCAGCAGCAATAGCGTCCACTATCCATCTAGATAGTGTCTGTTTCGAGGCGGCGAGACCTTTGGTGCGCCCTCCGAACGAAACAAAAAGCTGCTCAGAGCATCTGAAAGTGGCGGAGCGCGCAGTATACAATCTCAGTGCTCTGACCGGGCAAAGGAGATTGGCGTCGCGTTCGCTATCGGGTGCTGGCAGCGCCGATAGGGAAATGACCTGTGCTCTGAAAGGAGTACCGATCACCTTGGGAACATAGCCGTGTCTAGGCTTTAAAATGACCTTGGAGTCACTTGGTCCAAACTCAAGACACGCAGCGCTGACAGACAGCGCGTGAAGGTCTCCCACACGTTTGACTGATGACAGGGCAGTCAGAAAAACGGTTTTGAGTGAAAGGTATTTCAAATCCACGGATTGAAGTGGTTCGAAAGGGGGGGCTTTCATAGTTTCGAGAACTATAGAAAGATCCCAGATAGGAACCGATGGGGTCGCGGGGGGTTCATCCTTCTAGCTCCCCTGAGGAAGCGGATGACCAGCTCGTTTTTACCCCATGACTGGCCGTGCAGGGGTTCAGCGAACGCCGCAACGGCCGCCACATACACTTTGAGCGTGGATGGGGATCTGCCCTTATCCAGCAGCTCTTGTAGGAATACGAGCAGCGATGACACCCCATGTGTCCGCGGGTCCAGGTCTCTGTCGGTGCACCATTTTGAGAACACAGACCATTTTGACGCATAGAGTCTTCTTGTGGAAGGGGCTCTAGCGTGTATGATGGTGTTTATTACTCCATCTGGCAGAGCGACGGGTAGTCGTTGATCACCCACGCATGCAGCGCCCAGCGCTCTGGGTGGGGATGCCAGATTGTGCCGCGAGCTTGAGAGAGATCTGCTCTCACTGGGATGGGCCACGGCGCTGTCAGTGACAGCTGCGTAAGCTCCGGGAACCATGTCTGATTCTCCCAACGCGGGCTATGAGGAGCACCGAGTGACGCGTTTCCCTGATCCTCTGCATTACCTGTGGCAATAGCGAGACAGGAGGGAAGGCGTAAAGCGGGCGTCTGGGCCAGTCCTGGGCCAGCGCGTCCTCGCTTTTCGAGAAAAATATTGGGCAGTGAGAGTTCTCTTTGGACGCAAAGAGGTCTATCTCTGCTCTGCCGAATAGGTGCCATAACGTCTGGACTGTTTGAGCGTGCAGGGACCATTCCCCTGGGGGAATATTGTCTCTGGACAGTCTGTCCGGGCCGTCGTTCAGGTGGCCTGGCACGTGCGTCGCCCTCAGCGAGCGCAGGTGGCACTGGGACCAACTCAGTATGCGTTTCGTCAAATGGAAGAGGTTCCTGGATCTGACGCCGCCCTGACGGTTTAGGTAGGATACCACAGATCTGTTGTCCGAACGGACCAGGACGTGGTGACCCTGAATGACCGGGAGAAAGCGCACGAGCGCGTACTCGACCGCTATCATTTCCAGACAATTTATGTGAAGGAGCTTTTCCTGAACTGACCATAGGCCGAAAACCAGAGAGCCCTCGCAGACCGCGCCCCAACCCGTGTTGGACGCGTCTGTCGAGATGACTTTTCGGCGAGATACAGCTCCCATTGTCACTCCCCGCTGATACCATTCGGCCACTGTCCAGGGCTGCAGAGCTGAAATACAGGTCTGAGTCACCTTGATGGGCTGGCGGCCTGTGGCCCAAGCCCGGCGAGACGCGCGGGTGTTTAGCCAATGCTGAAGCGGGCGCATGTGCAGTAAACCCAGCTGAAGTACTGCTGCGGCTGAGGCCATGTAACCTAGCACTCTCTGGAATTTCTTCAGAGGCGTGAGGCTGTTCATCTGAAAAGATGCGGCTAGTCACTGAACACGGCGCGCGCGCTGTGTAGATAAGCGAGCCGTCATTGCCACGGAGTCTAGTTCTATTCCAAGGAAGGAAATTGTCTGACTGGGCTGTAGTGAGCTCTTGGTCCAATTGACTGCAAGACCCAAACTGTTCAGATGGCTGAGGAGAACTGCTCTGTGAGACAGAAGCTCCATATGTGACTGTGCCATAATCAGCCAGTCGTCCAAATAGTTCAAAATTCGCAAACCCTGACTCCACAGGGGTGCGAGCGCCGCATCCATGCACTTCGTGAAAGTACGGGGTGCTAAGGACAGGCCGAACGGGAGGATGGTGTATTGATAAACCTGGCCGTCGAAGGCGAATCTCAAGAATGGCCTGTGACGGGGATTTATCTGAATCTGAATGTATGCATCTTTCAGATCGAGAGAAATAAACCAGTCCCTCTGGCGCACATGCGTGAGGAGTTTCGTGATTGTAAGCATTTTGAACGGTCTTTTTGCAAGCACCTTGTTCAAAACCCTGAGATCTAATATGGGTCTGAGGCCGCCGTCTTTCTTGGGAACAAGAAAATAACGGCTGTAAAGCCCCGACTCGCTCAGAGAGGGTGGCACTTTCTCTATGGCCCTTTTGCACAGAAGGCTTGCTATTTCTGAACGAAGCATGCACGCTGCTTCCGTGTTCACAGTGGTTTCGAGCCGCGCTCTGAAGCGAGGAGGGCGGCGATCGAACTGTAGCAAATAGCCCTGTTGTATTGTGCTTAACACCCACTTGGATATCCCTGGAATAGCTTCCCACGCTTTGAAGCGTAACGCTAGAGGGTGAATGGCCAATTCGCTCTGATTGCCGCACACAGAGCGCTGAACAAAATGTGTGAGCGCGTTTAGTGTGTTCATGCATGATTGCTCGCAGACAGCATGAACAGGCTGTTTTGTGAGTGACTTCCGATTGGAATGAATGGGGAAAGAGTCACATCTGTTACGTGATGCGCAAGCATAGTCATGGGCACGGGACTTACACACAGAGGAATGTTTGCTGGCCATGTAACAGAGCGGGCAGAGAATGGGCGCGCGCACGTATTCGTGGGCGCATTTATTGACTCTAGCGCTCGAGCGGTTCGTAACCGCTTTATGTGAGCGTGCTCTGGTGGGGACACGAGACATGCAGTGCTTGTGTGCAGAAGTGAACACTGGATTGTGGGCACATTTTCTACACATAGGGCTGGTCGTGTGACAGAGCGGCCAGAGAATGGGCGCGCGCACGCATTTGTGGGCGCCTTCATTGACTCTGACGCTCGAGCGGTTCGTAACCGCTTTATGAGAGCGTGCTCTGATAGGGGCACGGGATGTGTTATGCTTGTGTGTAGGGGCGAACACTGGGTTGTGGGCACTTTTTCTACACATAAGACATGTTTGCTCTTTACAAGATTTAGTTGGGTCGCCGTGAAAACGGCGTTTGAGTGCAGGCAAGCGGGCAGTGTCACCGGCTTGTTGGCTGCTAAATTCACCACTGTAGTAGCCTGAGAGAAGGGGACTGACAGGGGGCAAAGCTTTGACGGTGGTCCGGCCGCGGCGGGACTGAGCCATCGTTTGTTCAACAAAGTTAGGAAGACTTCGGTTGCTCTTGTTTCAGCGTTACCTTAAATCGAGGCCCGCGGGGGGGCGGCGGTCTGCGGCGGCTGTCTGAGCGCGATCGAGGGCGGCCGCCCTGTCGACGCTGAGAAGTCTGAGATTGTTGAGCTGGGCGCTGTGAAGAGGCTCGTGCAGGAGGCTGATCACGTGAGCGGCCTGCAGAGGAGCTAGCGCGACGAGACAGAAAGAGATTCATGGCTTGTGTGGCTTTTTGGACCTCTGAAAACAGGTCAATGATACCACTCACCACGGAGCCGAAGAGACCGGATGGAGAGAGCGGTGCGTTGAGGAACGTAGAGCGCTCTGCTTCTCCCATGTCGGCTAGCGTTAACCACAGATGTCTCTCGGTCACAGTCAGCGCGGCCATGCACTTCCCTATAGCTTGGGCTGCAGCTTTGGTAGCGCGGAGGGCGAGGTCCGTAGCACTCCGTATGTCTGCAACTGCCTCTGGATGCCTGCTTTCCTCATCCCAATCCCGCAGAAGGTCCACTTGGAGGATCTGTAGGACGGCCATAGAGTGCAGAGCAGATGCAGCTTGGCCGGCGGCGGAATAGGCGCGGCCAACACAGGTGGAAGTTGTTCTGCAGGCCTTAGACGGGAGCACTGGTTTAGACCGCCATCTCGCGGAGGGCGGGCAAAAGGTGTGCTGCTACCACATCCTCGACCGGAGGGATGGAAGCGTAGCCCTTCTCAGTGGCGCCGTCCACCGAAGCAAGAGAGGTGGAGACGTGGGATCGGACCCTGGCCGAGAAAGGCGCGTTCCATGATTTGGAAAGCTCGGCGTGGAGTTCCGGCAGGAAGGGAGCGGCCCGGGTAGCGGGTGCTGCACGGCGGCGGCTCTGTAGAAAGCAGCCGTCAAGTCTGTTGGGTGCCTGCTCAAGGGGCGGTGACCACTCGAGGTGGTCGACGGCCTGTGTGAGGAGGCGTGTTAGTTCCCCTTCGACTCCGGCGCGGGTCCTGCTGGATTCCTGGGCCGAGGAGGAGGCGTGTGAGCCTGACCACTCCTCGCTGTCCGAAGCCATGATGGAACAGCCCTTATCCTCCACTTCTTCGTCCGAGATGGCAGCAGAGCAGCCGCTCGGCGGCAACTGCGCATCCGGGTGGGCGGGGAGGGTGAAGGCGATGCTCGAGGGATGGGCTCCGGTGAGGCAATCGCTTCTACCATTGTTTCCGGCAGCCTTTGAGAGCGGCGCTTTTTTCTGCACGGCTGAACGGAAGGCGGCGCGGCTTCGGTCCTGAGCGCTTCGAGTCGAGCCCGCAGGGTCGACATCGGCAGCTCCTCACAGAGATCGCATCCGCCTTCGGCGAGGGCGAGCTCTGCATGCCCCAGTCCCAGGCAGAGAGCGCAGATGATGTGGCGGTCTCCGGTGCTGAGAGGAGCATGAGGCGCAAGTGGAGCGAGGCATCTTAAAAAAGACGCTCGTACTCTTTTGTGAAGTTCTTAAGAACTAGCTTGCTTTTAAAAAGGATACGTCGCCGGATGGCGTAGCTCGCAGGACGGCTGAAGGTGGCGAAGACGGCCGGCTTCTTCGAGCGCTGTCCACGCTTGCTTGATGCCCCTCGAACGGCGACGCGGCTTCCAGTTCAGTGATGCGAAGAGCTTCGCCTGAAGAGATGAAAATCAGGGTTCCAGCCTACGAACTACGCTTATATGCACTCTAGTCACGCCCATTTTGGCAGGCTTTGATGCAGTGAGCGCGCGGACGCCTCTCATTGGATGCGAGTTCACCCAAGCTCGTCTATAGGCTGCAGCAGTTGCCGCAGAGCAACCTATGAGCTCGCTAGATAGCCCGCTCAAGGTCTGCAGCTGCCGCACTGCGTTGACAATGGATACAAAATTAAGGATAATTTTTTGGCTTCAATATCTCAGAAAAGATGAATCTTTCCCGTAGCGTAAGCTAGCTTACGCAATACGAGAGAACCTCTCGTAAGAGAACATTGTTCCATTCACAATGGAAATTACAGGCTTTTCGTTCCACAAATCAGCACCCTTATAGAAATATACCTGACCGTTACTGTAGTAGCATTAACTGTAGTAGTAACAAAGTTATTTAGCCAGAAATAGTGTAGGTATATATTTGTAATACATTTTAATATTATTAGCCTACAAAAATATTAAATATTGTATATTAGGGCAATAAAAGAGGTTGTTTTTATTATTTCTACATGTGTTTAGGATATTATTTTTCATTACAAATTCCATAGATTATTTTTTATTTATTTGTAGTATTTTTTTGTTGTTGTACAAATTAAATACATACAATAATTACATCTAAGCATGGTGATAATCTTTACCTGTGATTAACATGATCTAACTAATTCCATAGTTCAATTCTGGATAGTATGCACGAACAATAGTAAATTGTCATAAATGCAACTACAAAGCAGAATTTAACAAATAAGCTTTAAACCCTGGACACTCATGAATTAAGTATGAAGTTATGACTTTTTCTCCTTTGTAAATATGTTTAGTTCTAATGAACTTTAATTGAAAAAGGTGAATTAAAGGTAGCTTACACTCATTAACTCTTTGTTCATGTCATCTTGGACGTACACTGACACCTAGTGGTGTGGATGCAGCATTATTCAAAATCAATAGAATTCAGTTACTGATGTCATTATAGAAATTCACTATTCACAATTAGCCATGATTAATTAAATCCAAGAGTGAAAGTGTCCAATAACAGGATGGTTACTGAGATTAAACGGGTAGTATTCAGCTGGTCATGTGATTCTAAAATGGCAGCCCCCATGTGGGCCCCCCTGCCCCATTTAGAATAAAACAGCTTTTATAAGATTCATCTCATGAGAGTGCTCGTGATTTTATACATATGTTTAATCAAAATTATAATTCATTTCTTCAAGTGAAAAACTTCTTTAAAGGGGAAAAAAATACTGAGTGCACCTTTAAATAATTAAGAGTCTGGCAAAAGGAAAACAATTGATTGTTTTGAATAATGTTAATATTAATAAAATCAGTTAACATAGCCCTAGATAAATTAGTTGTTAATTAACTTTTGCTGATTTTTCTGTAGTTAATATGAGTACATTTTGCTGCCAAACTCAAAATCAATGCTTTATTTTCAAATGTGCATTTCTATGTGACAAAAAAATCTGTATTAATATAGCTGAAACACAACATAAGGGTTAAAAGTGTGTAAAAAAAAAAAAAAGTTACTTAAAAGTACAGTAATTAGGAATGTGATTAATTTTTCAATTAAATAATCAGTTAAGTAATTTTATGTCTAAAAGTAATTAGTCATTTATAATTTTACTGATTTGTTTTGAGTAACTTTTTTGAGATGCAATGAGTTTGACATTATAGTTGTTAAAACCAACATGGAGAAATAACCCAAGGACACAAAGTATTTTCTTCATTGATTTCCATTGTTTGTGTCTTCACATAATCTCCTTGTCTCCCTACAGATCCCGTGCTGGATGCCGAGTCCCAACAGAGGTACAGTACTGGGTACATCCAGTGCATGCAGGAAGTTCACAATCTTCTACTCTCCTGTGACTGGATGGACAAAACCCTTGGCTCCCGCCTTCTCAACCACTTGCTCAAATCTCTCCCGAGATCAGCCAACGACTGCCCTCAGCCACCCAAGAACTGCCTGACAAGTATTTCTTCTAACCATAGTGAGACAGTTGGTTTCCATGCTGATGAGTTGGAGAGCCCAAGAACCTGCCTTCCTCCTTCTGTCCTGCCGAGTCCCATTCTTGACATGTGGAGGCCCTGGTGAAATATCTGTCTGTGTGTATGTTTATGTAATATATGTCTTACTGAATGTATCTTCTGTAAGTTTGTTGCCACTCTGAGTGTGGCTGTGCGTTGGTGTGCGTTCACACAGTGCATTGGGGTGTATATTCACCCAGTGTGGCTGTCTGTGGTAGAGCCTCCTCTGATATGTATCTTATAGATATGCTTCTTTGCAAGCGTGTGTGAGGCGGATCTAGTCCACAATAGCTCTCATTTCAGACCTTGTCTACTTCCTCTCTGAAGTAAAACTACTGTAGCCTGCATTGTAGAAGGCCCCTAATAATCACCTTATTTATTTAACACTATATATTATTTCATATTACAAATGTTCTTTAGCTACTAATATGAATGAATGAACGTTACACTTATATAGCACTTTTCTGACACTACACTCAAAGCGCTTTACACAGTGAACAGGGGACTCTCCTCAACCACCACCAGTGTGCAGCATGACGGATGATGTGACGGCAGCAATAGTGCACCTGTACGCTCACCACACACCAGCTATTGATGAAGAGGAGAGAGTGGAGTGATAGAGCCAATTAATGGATGTGGATTATTAGGAAGCCATGATTGACACTGGGGTTATACCCCTACTCTTTTCGAGAAGTGTCCTGGGGTTTTTAATGACTCATCCAAAGGACAGTGCCTTTTTACTGTATAGTGACCCCATCATTATACTGGGACATTTGGACCTACACAGTCTGCAGTGTGAGCACCCCCTGCTGGACTCCCTAATATGTCTTCCAGCAGCAACCTTAGCTTAATATTGTATAGCTTTTCATTTCCTATCACTTTTCTATGTACACCATTATTAATAAAGGAATGTTTTGGTAGCAACTGTTGTACATTTTTTTGTGATTATTTACCTATTTACAATTTTACAAAATATGTTTCTGGGACATGCACAGACATTTTGGGGGTAGGGCTCAAGTGGAAAACATTTTTTTTTTTAAACTTTAAATATATTAACACAACTCTGACTTTGTTATCAATTTATTTTAATTCCATCACAGTCATGCAATACAACATAATCAGTTCACTCAGAGATCATGGTCTTCTTTAGTATTCGCTAGGTTTATCACAAGTGTGGGCAACAGCAAAGGAAACTATGCCAAAATGTGCATGTTTTCTATGCTATTAGTTTCAAGTATATATATTTTGAATAAATGACTGCACCAAAAAGAGGGATATAGTTTCACTAATCATTTGTTTATTTTGCACAAGGCAATAAATTGTTTAAATTCTTTTGGTGTTATTGGAAAATAACACTTCAAAATCACTAAACTGAAAAAGTCTGATGCTGCTATTTTGTTCATTTTACAGGAAACAAACACTGCAAAAATAATGAAAAAACATTGCAAAAAATTATTGTCAAAATACAGCAACTTAACTGAAATTATAAAATAACTTGAACTTTGAAATAATATTATAATATAGTATTTATGTTTTACTATTCACCTGCAGTGCCTTGTCAAATGTATGCAAATTATCGCATTTTAATTAGTTAACGCCTAATTTACATATCAATGTGGCGATTGTGATGATGTTATTAGACACAAATTTGACTGTATTCACCTGTAGTGTCTCTATTAAGTACAGTACATTAGCCTGTATGGCCATGATATATTGCCTTAGATACACTTTAGCTAACTTATTACATTAGCTAGTAGCTCATGAGTCATGCAAGTTAGCAAGACATAAGTTGACTATATTTGTCTTTTGGCTAATTAGCTGTAGAGTCGAGGCACTGGTAGCTTAGTCTTTTGTTCATCACCACTCACCTCCACACAAGCCAAGAAAAACACAACTGGGATATGAGCTGGGAGGGGCTGATGTCTGCCTGTCTGTGTGTCTGATGTGCTGATGTGTGCTGCACGGAGACGTGGAGGGAGGGCATCGGAACTCAACAAAGTCTCATCTCGCGACCTGATATTTAGATTTTTTTTATTCAATAAATATTTATTTTTTTTGACAAGGAAGCTGTGGGGGAAAGCAGGAATATATATATATATATATATATATATATATATATATATATATATATATTAGGACTGTCGATTTAACGCGTTAATTCAGTGCGATTAATTTGACCAAAAATAACGCGTTAAAAAAAATTATGCAATTAATAGCACCATAATAAGGAAGATTCCTGAGAAATGAAGCTTGTAGTACCACCTGTTTACTCCAGAGGGCAGTAAGTGAAATATCAGTTGTATGAACAACGCACAGTTTATACAGTGAAGAAAACACAGTAGGCAGATCAACACAAATATGCGTTACGTTCTTGCGTTCAAAACAATTCAAAGGAGTGCAAATGCAAACTAAGGGATCTCAAGATGTGTTTAAAGATTGAGTATTAAACTATATTTAACTTGAAACAGTGAACTAAAAATATTATGTTTATGATGCGACGCACCCGAGACGCTACACAAGCATGTCTGACGCAGGTGTAAATTGACGGGCTCTTAAACAAGCCCTCATAATAAATCTCTGATTGACAAATTCACTTGTGTAATGGATTGCTGTGAACTGTATGTCAATGATTGACTTATGATCAATAATATGGTAGTAAACAATACATTGTATTCTAAAGCCGCTTTTTGTATTGTCTTATCAATGATTAACACTTCTACCACAAGAAAGTAATGCATTTTAATTATCTGATTATTTATATATATATATTCATTTATTAAAAAAATGTATACAAAAAAACGTTTTAAAGAAAAATGTATGCCTTTTTTAAAGGGGCATATCAAACGATACTAGAGATGCTACCAAATAGATTTCAATCAAAAGAGGTTTCTTACCAGAGGCACTTTTGTTGGATCTGTGCCCGTAGAACGGTTTCACGGACATCGTCGCAATGCTATTGTGTCACGTGATGCAGTGTGCCAGATGTTTAACCTTTAAATGACAGTCTAGAGTGTTGTGAGCAGATTTCAGTCAGTTCAAATTAATTTAAATGCGTTGCATACAGCAAAGCCAAAATATAATGTCCATACATTTATTAAAAAAATAATTTAAAAAAATGCACCCCATATAAAAGGGCACTTTCTCTCAAGGAATAAATAGGGCAGGTGCTCAAGCCCCCTTTGATGTCTATGTGTGCACGTGCCTGATTGTAACCCTGGAATGCATAAACGACATTAACCCCCCAAAATGAAGATGTAGGTCAAAAAATACCCAGGTGAATTCTAGAATTTTTTTTAAAGAAAATTCACTGTAATGATCATTTTATTATTCATTTACATTTTTAAATGGTTGAGATATATTTAATGTAATTTTGAAGAGTTTCATACACATGAAAAATTGGTAATTTACATGTTTGGTGGTAACGTTTGAAATGTGTTACTGGGTCTGGGTCTGGAGGCCTGGGAGTCGGCCACAGGACAAGTTCAGGAGGCCTGGGAGTCGGCCACAGGGCCACAGACATGGAGAACTCCGAGGGCGGAGCCGTGGTAGGTGGAGCCATGGAAGTTTCAGGTGGTGGAGCCATGGGGGGCAGAGCCGTGGAAGACTCAGGAGGCAGAGCTGTAGAAGGTTCCGGAGACAGGGCCGTAGAAGGTGGAGTCATGGAAGGCTCAGGAGGTGGAACCATAGAAGGCTCTGGAGACGGAGCATTGGAAGGCGGAGCCCTGGGAGGCTCGAGAGGCACTGGCTCTGGGACGGTCGAGGCTACAGGCGCTGGCTCTGGGACGGTCGAGGCTACAGGCGCTGGCTCTGGGACGGTCGAGGCTACAGGCGCTGGCTCTGGGACGGTCGAGGCTACAGGCGCTGGCTCTGGCTCTGGGACGGTCGAGGCTACAGGCGCTGGCTCTGGCTCTGGGACGGTCGAGGCTACAGGCGCTGGCTCTGGCTCTGGGACGGTCGAGGCTACAGGCGCTGGCTCTGGCTCTGGGACGGTCGAGGCTACAGGCGCTGGCTCTGGCTCTGGGACGGTCGAGGCTACAGGCGCTGGCTCTGGCTCTGGGACGGTCGAGGCTACAGGCGCTGGCTCTGGCTCTGGGATGGTTGAGGCTACAGGCGCTGGCTCTGGCTCTGGGACGGTCGAGGCTACAGGCTCTGGCTCGCTGACCGTGGCAGGGGTGGGCTCTGGCTCGCTGACCGTGGAAGGCGTGGGCTCTGGCTCGCTGACCGTGGCAGGCATGGGCTCTGGCTCGCTGACCGTGGCAGGCGTGGGCTCTGACTCGCTGACCGTGGCAGGCGGAGACTGGGGAGCAGAAGCCTTTCCTCTTCTCCTCCTCCTCCGGGTGGACAAAGCTGGCAACGCTGGCTCTGGGACGGGTGAGACTTCCAGCGCGTCGGCCGTGGAAGGCGCGGCCGTTGGCTCGTTGACCGTGGCAGGCATGGGCGTTGGCTTGCTGGCCGTGGCAGGCATGGGCGTTGGCTTGCTGGCCGTGGCAGGCATGAAGGGACGAGCCATGGAAGGCTGGGGGGTGACCACTCTGGGAGGAGAGGTAAGGCCCTCTTCTACTATGCCCACAGTGAACGGCAAACTAGCAGAGTCTCTTCCACAAAGTCAAGGAGCGTCCAGCGCCGAGTCGCCGGTGGCAACAGCTCCTTTAGCGAACTGTGGAGATTTTCCCTGAAGAACACCACCAGGGAGTATTCCGGAAGTCTGCTACATTCACCAGCTCCAGAAAGTCACGAATGTGATCCTCCACAGGACGGTCCTCTTGCTTGAGGCAGAGCAGTCTATAATTCGCCTGTTGAACCGCTAGATCCATTACTGGTCAGTCGTTCTGTTATGAAGGCAGACGAGGGCAGACGAGGAGTGGGGATCTAGATGCGGTTTTATTGAAAAATAACTAGACAAACAAGACTGGAACAAACAAAACATCCACGATGGGAAACAAAAGATATAAACAAGGGAAAACCTCCACGACGGGCTCAGGCAGGAACACAGACCAGAGTATACAAGACATAAACATTTGAAACATACAACGACCGACAATGACTGACCAAACAACCAGGGTTTAAATACAGAGGGATAATGATGATCAAGTTAACCACAGGTGAGAACAATGAAGTGCATAGGCAGTGATGAGGGCAGGGAATTATGGGAAGTGTAGTTTATGACAAGTGAAACACGGGGCAGACAACAGGGGATCGTGACAAAATGTTATTTTTTTTTTACAAAAAATGTAGGCAGAAACTCGTAAAATAATAATCGTATATACGTTATATTGCTATACTACTCTAGATATTTCTATTTTATTTTCAGTTTGTCATTCAAATTTGGTTTAGTTTCCATTAGTTTTCACACTTTGACTTTTCTCAGTGTGTTCTAGTTTCAGTTTAGTTCATTTTTATTTATAATAATGTCCCAAAATCCACAAATGTGGACTTCATGTTTATCAGCGCTCTGACGCGTGAAAAATTAATGAATTTTTTAAAGCAGCATATCAAACGATACTAGAGACGCTACTTTTTACAGTTTCAATCAAAAAACGTAGAGGTTTCTTACCAGAGGCACTTTTGTTGGATCTGCACCCGTAGAACTGTTTCACGGAAATCGTTGCAATGCTATTGTGTCACGTGACGCAGTGTGCCAGATGTTTAACCCTTAAATGACAGTCTAGAGTGTTGTGAGCAGATTTAAAAAAAACAAAATGTAATTATGCGTTGCATATAGCAAAGCCAAAATATAATGTCCATACATATCAGCACAAGATTAAAGTTCTGATCACCATTCACTTGCATTGTATGGACCTACAGAGCTGAGATATTCTTCTAAAAATCTTAATTTGTGTTCTGCTGAAGAAAGTAATTCATACACATCTGGGATGGCATGAGGGTGAGTAAATGATGAGAGAATTGTCATTTTGGGTGAGTTATTCTTTTAAAATTACAAAATTTTGTTACTAAAAATAATCATGTCACTAGCGAAACATTATTACTGTATACTGATACATAGCAGTGCTCATTGATCAGGAACAAAAAAACATAAAGCATGCAAGTACAAAGATATAAACAGAAAATTGTGTTTAAAACCAGGCTAATCAATGGGGATATCCACATGCAGCACATTCACACCGATCTCCATTACTATGCAAAATATAAATAAAATAATTAAAAACAAAAAAAATCATTTAATGCAAAAAACTAAAATATATATATTTGAATGGTAGTGTTTGTTAGTGGTTGTTGTTTAGAAAGTAATGTCATACTCATAAAACTACCTAAATGTTCCTAAAGCCAGGCCTAATTTTCTTATGTAAGTTTTCTTGGGATCACCAAACAGTGTTCAGTTAAATGTTGCATTTTCTTCAGTAGAGAGGCCCATCAGGAGCCAGTAGAACAGTTGAACACCTGTGAATTCATTTTCATTATGAATGGCCCTTCCAGGAGCAATAACCAAAAAATGGGCATTTTCCAAATTGCATTTTTGCACCCTTGAAAGGCACTTCCGGAAGGAGACACCTCTCGAAGGGCCATCCCAAAAAATAAGGCATTCGCCCCGTCTAGACAATGCACAGAGCCATTTACACAAACACAAAACACAATAGGGTAACACAAATGACACTAAAATAATGCAACAAACATTAACTAAACAACATGTAACATAAACACCTCAATGTACATCTCTTTTAAAAATAATAGGCTAAGTAACAAAAAATATTTCAAAAACATATAATCAAATGTGATGGATCACACAGCCTACTTCAGAACACCATCAACTACAGTTTTTCACCGTAATGTTACAAAAAACGAATGTATTCGTGTATTCTCTTAATTATAAGGTAAATCATATTTTTTACTTATTATTATTATTATTACTACAATATTTTAACGTAAAATTGCATGTATTTTCTTGTTAAATTGAATAAATAAATGCTGAATAAAATAATTGTGCCAAAATACGAACATTTATTTACAGTGTATTTAAGGCAACAAGCATACTGCTGCGTGACGGAATTTTTGTGGGCAAAAATTGGATCAAGTTTTGAGAACAATAATTCAGTCGTGCTACTCAAATCAACATTTGACTAAGGGGAAAGTATATCTACATAAACAAAACATTATCCAATTCGGCAGCTTCCCGTAATGTGCGCTTTCGGAGACAAAAGCGCGCGCGCTGATTGGCTGGTGTGAGCTCAGACTACTGCACGCGAATCTTTCATTCATATGCAAATGAGCCAGTATAAAACCTCACTCGAGACCCTAACTGATGAACTGCCAGTCACGTTTGGTCCGAGTGGCTGCCATACATAATAAAGGAAACCAAACACTGCATCTTCACTCTCTGCTGTTTCATCCGAACCGCGGATCACTGACCAAGCCCTTAATCGGTAATGGCCCCCGCCGTTCGTCTCGGTAAAAACGGTTGCGCGATGGAGGAGGATGACTTTTATGCCGTTAAAGGTGACAGAAAGGTAGGACCCCTTTGCGTTGCCATTAGGCTATATGCCGTAAATGAAACAGACGGCCACGTTTGCATGTATTAAACGGATCTATATTTCATGTTTAATTGTCCCAGACGCGAAAACCTTTAGTGGAGAAGAAAAGGCGAGCGCGCATAAATGAAAGCCTGCAGGAACTGCGGACACTGCTCGCGGATAATGATGTAAGTGACTCCTCTTCTCTCACAACTGTCAGTCTAGATAGATAGAAGAATGGACATTTACATATTCTCTCACTTTTTGTGCAGCTGCAGGCAAAGACGGAGAATGCAGAGGTGCTTGAAATGACAGTTAAACGAGTTGAAAACATCCTACAGAACCGTTCTCAGGGTAAGAAACCGGCAGCATTGTAACTGAATTGGATTTGAAACGCGCTACACAGGTAGCGTTCCACGCGTCGTTCTAACGAGACTCGCAACTGATTTCAATGCTGGTGACGTAAGAAGAACGGCGCGTCAAAATAAACGTTCTTATAGCGCGGGCCAATCACCTGTGAGCTCGAGTAGACAGCAACGGTGAAATGGAAAAACGGAAATCCACTGCTATAAATATTTATCTACATTTTTATTATAGAATTATTATTATGACAAAAAATGCGTCTAAATGTGATTAGAAAAAAAATATTATTCAAATTCCCTGCTGTAAAAACCCACTAAAACCAGCTTAAGCTGGTCTTTACTGTCGCCGCTATGCGCTGCAACAGCATCAACCAGTGTAGACTGTTTCATTGATTTTAATATGATCTTTTGGCTTGTGGTGCGACACGTGTACATAGCACACAAATATTTTGAGTTAAATAGCCAGTTTTCTGTTATTTAAAAAAAAAAAAAGTTATGTTTAGTTATGACTGGATTATAAAGGCCAAAGTGCACTTCGGTTGTCCACGGTTGATCGCGCATCAGAACAGTCCGCACACGGCCCAGATTGTCTTACGCGGATAGTCCTCATCTCTGTGGTTCATCAGTGCACGCGCCTGCTGTTAATTGTACTAAAAATTTATCACAAAGCAGTCGGAGGTCACGTACATCGAAGGGGTTTGTATTCGCTTGGGTGAGAAGAGTATGCTTTGAAAGGCAATGCGTTCAACCTGGCACGATCCAATCAAAAATTCACTAAAACAAAAAGTATACACCTTATGCAAGGGTTAAACACTTTTATACCCTTGTAAAATGTATGCCTTAAGCGGGGTGCTTCTCCTACGAAAAATCCACAGCCCCTTTGCTGAGGTGGCAAAGATTTTGGCAGCACACACACACACACACACACACACATGTACAGCCTGTCTGACAGAGAATATATACTGTATATATAAGCAATATATTGTATAAGAATATATGATACACCTCTCTATTGCATGTTTAGGTGATTGGTTGCAATGATGATAATTGTGTATCTGACTTTCCAGAGAATGACGCTATGAACCGCGAGGCCAGCGAGAGATTTGCCGCAGGTTATATCCAGTGCATGCATGAGGTGCACACTTTTGTGTCAACGTGCCCGGGGCTCGATGCCAATGTGTCGGCTGAGCTGCTCAGTCACCTGCTGGAGTGCATGCCGTTAAACGAGGACCACCTTCAAGATATGATCATGGATCTCATATCAGAGCCTCCCTCCTCTAGTGGATCATGGCCAGCCGGAGAAGCACTGAGTCCAGGAGGCCACAGTGTGTCCGACCTGTCCTCAGTACTGTCCCCACCCCTGTCCAACCCTTCCAGTGAGGATCTCTGCTCTGACCTGGAGGAGACAGAGCCAGAAGCAAGCCCAGCATCTGCCGAGGACCGCCTAAACTCCACCATCACACAGTCCAAGTTCATGTGGAGGCCATGGTAGAAACACTTCTCACAGGACCATAAATGTTCAATATCTTTCTTCATACTTCATCAATTAATCCTGTATTGGAACATGGTGGGATTGTTTTCTCATCAGATTCTCACGAGGAAATGGCTGGAGTTAGTGGATTTTACATGCACAGGTTGATGTAGGGGAATATGGCATCGTTTCACCGATCAGTATGGAGTGACTTTGAAATATCCCTTGAATAACTTCATATTCATGCAAACATGATGGACTTGATCGTTTATTTCATCCAGAAATGGAATGTCTTGATGTATAACAGCTCTTTCAGAAAACAAATAGCAGATTTTATTTTTAGAGAAACGTGTCGGTTTATGTAGGAGGAAAGATGTTTTGTGTCTTTGTTGACCTAGTTAATAGTATAGAAGGTCGCAGTTTGAGAGAACGTCAGTGTAAATATGGTTTTCATGGGCTACCATGTAGTAATTATAAAAACTAAATTTTTAAGATTGTTTATGTATTTTAGGGTTTTGAAATAATAAAACAAATATTTAATTTTACCATCATTAATTGTCAGTTCACAGTTTGTAAACAATATTTTTGCATGTTCTTGCTGTTTGCACAATTATTGCCAAAGACGTTCTTGCTCTATATTATTGATTAGATGAATATGCACACATTCAATGCTCAGAATTGGTGCCTAGAAGGACAATCTATTTTTTAATTAAGTTTATTTAGCTATAAAGAATTATACAACATGATTTGTGGTTAATATAGGTAAAAACAGTAATGGTGTAAAATTATCCACATATTCCGCAAGTCTTCAAGCTTCTGCATTAACTAAAATTAAATCTAAATATGAACTATTTTTAAATGGCACTGTTTTTTTCACTAGCTTGTCTAAACATTTAAAGGAATTTTCTGGGTTCAATACAAGTTAAGCTCAATCTACAGCATTTGTGGCATAATAAAAAACTTGTTCCTCATTTTCTTTAAAAAAAAATTAAATCGAGGTTACAATGAGGCACTTACAATGGAATTGAATGGGGAAGCTGGGGCCAAATAATAAACTTTAAAATAAAATAACTTACTAACATTTTCAGTGTAAAGTTATCGGCAATTTTACAATTTTGTTGCCATGACGATCCAACGCTGTAAACCCCCAAAGCCTAAAACGACTGTAAAAATAACACTCAAATTATACACAAGTTTTAATAGAATAATTATTGTATCACTGTAACCTCAATTTTAGCTTTTTGTTTAATCATCATTATGCCACAAATGCTGTCGATCGAGCTTACCTTGTATTGAACCCGGAATATTCCTGTTCATCTAAATTTTAAATTGATCTCCTCTACTTCAAAGACAACACCTATCATAACTACCCTTTTATTTAAAGGCCTAGAGAAAGCACGATGGTTTTACATATGTCATGAATTTAAAGGAAATGTTTGGTCATACCCCCCCCCAACAATTGTGTAAAAAGAACTGAATTTAACATGTTGATCATCGCATTAGGAAATGCCTCATGGTTTTTCTAGGGCAATTCATCTATTAAAGTTCACCAAATGTGGGAAATTGTAACCTCAATTAAGTTTTCTATATCTAGAAAATACATACCAATGTAAGAAGTCTGCAGCCCAGCCACCACAGGGGTACATAATTGTGTTAGTAGCCTCTAGTGAACCTGCTGTGCACAAAGCCCCTCTAAAGACAATCCTGATGGCCCCTTGCATGGCCAGGTGTGACATCTGACATGTCTTTCAGCGAGGGGGTGAATCGTTTCGTGTTAAATCCTGTCTGTGTGGCCAACAGGGTGACTGTTTTAACCAAAAAGAGATGCTAAAGGGTGTCACAGCAGTGTTTCAAGCATGGGATTGTGTGCCCAGGATTGAAGGAACGGATCATCCATGCAACCATTCACACCTCTTACAGATAGCAAACCTGAAAGGTCAAAGCTGGGGGTGTTGAAGAAAGTGTATGTATGGATAACTTCAACTTGAAATGACATCTTATTAAAGCATATTTAAATATCAGTAACACTTACTTCAATAACATCCACATAATGAAAAATACTACTATATGAAGAAATATTTCATATATTTATAAAACAGAGCCTATGTGACATCTTATAATGTAAAAAGCAGTTGGTAATTGTAGTTCTTTTAACGATAAAACTGTTTTTTTCTTTGTACTTGATAAAGAAAATGGGCCACAGAGGGATTACAAACATTGCTACATTACAATATGCATAAAGGAATATTCCGGGTTCAATATACAAGTTAAGATCAATTAACTTAAAATAAAGTTTTACCAAATATGCTGAAGAATTATTCAGTTATTCATTATGCATTTGTGGCATAATGTTGATTACCACAAAAAGTATTTTGATTCGTCCCTACTTTTCTTTAAATAAAAAAAGTAAAGATCTCAGTTAAAGTGAGACACTTAAAATGGAAGTCAATGGGGCCAATTTTTGGATGGTTTTTAATGCAGAAATGTGAAGCTTGTAATTTTATAAAAGTACTTAAACTGAATAATTCTGTTAAAACTTGTGTAGTATTTTAATTTACACCCTAGCATGGAGTGGTTTCAATTGGTATCATATCTTTCATTTTTTTCCATTTGAAAAGCATAACCATATGTTACATCATGATATTAAATATTATACAAATCATTTCATTTGCCAACATTAGAAGCAGCAATCAGATGCATGAACACATCACTGTTGAGCGGGGTGAGGGGTCAGCTAACTCTCTGCTCACTGTGAAAACAGATGGCAAAGAAACAGATCCCTCAGGACCAGAATGCTTCACATGTAGACCAGATGGTTTATTGTGATGGTTTTAATACATTGTGATCAGTTTCACTTTGCCTTACAAAGTCACCACAATTACTGGCCAACATTTTGGAAGCAGCAGCACAACCAGCAGAAAGACTCTCACTTTAATGTGATACTCGATTTGAACACTGCTTCGCTTTATAAGCATTTGAAATTACATTTTTAAGTCTTTACACATGCTCACCTGGCACATGCGGATGATTACTAAAATAAATTAAGTTGAATCAACATAAGAAACTTATTTGAATGAAACCTTAGTAAACCTAATTTGATAAAGTTGAGTTTGATAAATCTAATGAAATTCAGTTAAAACTACAATAGTACATTAATTTGACCTAAACCAACTACTTCATGTCCGCTCAAAGAAACTGACATTAAATCACTTGTAAAAACATTCTCTAGTTCAATTAGGGGTAATGACTTCATTTGTTGAGTGAAATAATGCACTAGTTTAGCATGAATAAGATAGAAATGAACAAATGAACTAAATGTAGAGTTTAAAGCCATCTTATTCATAATTTACAACCTATGAAACATCATGTTTTTGTTTAAGATGTAATTAATGCTCGATTTCAGAGATCTGTCACACACTCAAAAAATATTTTAGCCTATTTTGAAGATTTACGCATTTCAGTTTCCATAGCAAAATTCCATACAATTGAATTGTATAATCTTTAACAAAATATAAATAATAAACCCTAAAATATATCTTTTTTTATTGATTACTTAATTCAATTTGTTGGAATTGTGTTAATAAATTTTTGCGTATATCAAGTTAACAAAACAATATTAACCAATCACAATGAAAACATGATGCCTAACTTAATCTGAGTGTCACATATTCTGGAAGACCGGTGAAGGTCGTGAAGTTTGGACTGTTTTATTTCTGTGTAATGTTCTGGACGACCGCTAGAGGTCGTCATCCCTGTTTTCGGTTCCTTCTTTCTGTTTGTATTCTGTTATGGGGGTTGTAGTCCGTTGTAGTTCTGTTTCGTCATTGGTCTGTTTGATTATCTGTTTCAGGTGTTTCTTGTGCGTGTGTTATCCTGTTTTCAGTTCTTTTTGTCGGTTGTTAGTGAATGTTCTTTGTACATGCTTTACCTGTTCTGTATTCAGATTTTGCCTGTATTCTGGATTTTGCCTTTTTGGATTGACCTTTTGTGATTTGCACCTGGATTACGTGTGAGTTTTGCACTGTTTACATTTGTTCACCCCCACCTGCTCTTCAATAAACTTCAGCTTGTACTTGGATCCATCCCTCCTGTGGTTATTCCAGCAGTTGTTACACAGAGAGTTTCAGGCATCACATTAAACGGGGATGGATCACCAACTAGACAATATTTATTATTAACCTTTAAAAACAAATTTATGTTCATGGTAGCCTTATCAACTTGCACCTGTTATCTTAACAGCATCAAGTGATTCTATTCAAAGATCTTTCAGAGTTGTAGAACATGGTATTTTTGTAAAGTTTAATGTTCACCCCAATGGACATCAGGTCTTGATTAGCAGGAACCTCGTGATTTATCGGTGTGCCATGTGCTGAAATTTGTGTAAGCATTTCAGAGCTAAAAATATGCTACAATTTGACACCTTATTTTAATAATGTCTAAAAATATATCCAATGCATAACTTGATAATATCTAGAAATTACATTTGTTACTTTAGCTGATCTTTCTAGGCCAATGCTAAGAGCACCGAGGCATCTATTGGACATGGCTGTCATTTCACATTTATATTTATTCCAGCAGATTTTTACCAGAGACCCCCAATTCATGACATGTTTTGACAATGTTTCAGTTTACTGAAAATGAAGAGTTTTATTTTTTAAGAGATTACAAATTGTGCTTTTATATGAAAATGAATGGTGTCATTTAGAGCCAAATAAGGTCTAAATACCACAAATCCTCCCCCCAATTTTTTTTTTTTTTTCTTTATTGAAGTTAGTGTTATTACATTTCTTTGTAACTGTTGCACAGTGCCATGCAAAGTGGTACACTGGGTTTCAAAACCGGTAGTACAGGAGAAATCAGAATCCAAGTTGGTCTACACCTGGCTATGGGAGTGATTCAATTGCCAAGAGTCTCCATGTACTGGGAATCTGGGATATATATATATTGGCATTTTTAGAATCACTATGTCCTGTGGCAGATTCTTCCAGCTCCAGTCACACTTGCATTTGGTCAACAGTTTGGAGAAGCTGCTACAATGCACAATACACTGAGCCAAAACATTATTACCACCTGCCTAATATACTGTTGATCCTCCATGTGCCGCCAAAACCACACTGACCCACCAAGGCATTGACTCTACAACACCCCTGAAGGTGTCCTGTGGTATCTGGAACCAAGACATCAGCAGCAGATACTGCAGTCCTGTAAGTTGCGAGGTGGAGCCTCCATGGATCGCAATTGTTAGTCCAGCACATCCCATAGATGCTCAATCAGATTGAGGTCTGGGGACTTTGGAGGCCAAGTCAACACCTTGAACTTTTGTCATGTTCCTCAAACCATTCCCAAACAATGTGTGGCAGGGCACATTATCCTGCTCAAAGAGGCCACTGACAAAAATATTAAATTGTAAATATTTGCTCGGTGGAAAAAAATCAGGTCCGAATGGGTTAAAGACAACTGGATCCTCTGTTTGGATCCATTTCAGGCCCTGGGTCCATTCCAATCGACTTCACTTTATTCTTGTTTTTGTCATGTGGTGCCACCATAATAAAAACTAACTGGATGTTGCCAAGTCCCACAAGGCAAAATGTATTGCATAATTCAGAACCGAAGTCTGTTGTAATGTAGAAAAATAATATTAACCTAATTTTATGATAGATTATCATTTATGACTGCTTTTAGACTAGAAATAAAGCATTAGAAAATAATTGGCATCTGAAAGGGTTAAGTTATTGGTTAGGGGTTCCAGTGTCATTGATAAAAGGTTTTAGTAATTAGTAACAGTGTTGTAAAGCCCATACTAATTACTGGTTTAATTTTGTCCAGTAAACCTGATATATTATCTCTGAATCAGAGCATGAACTACAATAGATATATTTAAGTTGTATATTATAGCTATATGATGGTAGTACTGTAAATTCAGTTATTTATTTACGGTCTTATTCATGTTTATCCCACTTTTCTCCTAAATTGGAATGCCCAATTCCCACTACTTAGTAGGTCCTCGTGGTGGTGTGGTTACTCACCTCAATCTGGGTGGCAGAGGACAAGTATCAGTTGCCTCCACTTCTGAGATCTTATGTGGCTCGTTGTGGATGACACCACAGAGACTCGCAGCATATGGAGGCTCATGCTACTCTCTGCGATCCAGGCTCCCCATTGAGAGCAAGAACCGCTAATTGTGACCAAGGAGTTTACCCTCTCTAGCAACCGGGACAATTTGGCTGCTTGGGAGACCTGGCTGGAGTCACTCGGCACGACCTGGATCAATATTCTGAGCCTCCCAGGACCCCTATCTTGTACATTATTATAGACCCTTAAAATAGAGTGCTACAGTTTTAAAGTGTATATATCTTATTTTTAAAGGAATATTCCATGTTCAATACAAGTTAAGCTCAGTCGACAGCATGACATAATATTAATTACCACAATTTTATTTCATTCATCCCAACATTTCCTTTAAAAACAAAAAATACAAAAAACTTTGGGTTACAGTGAGGCACTTGCAATGGAAGTGAATGAAGGCCAATTTTGTAACGATAAAATACTCAGAAATATAGCCACAAGATGTAAACAATATGTGGGTTAACATGATTTTAGTGAGATAAAGCAGGGACGAGTCGAAATGAATTTTCATGGTAATTAAGGTAATGCCATAAATGCTGTCGACTGAGCTTAACTTCTATTGAACACGGAATATTCCTTTGAATATATATTGAAGTCAACCATATAGTTTTGAATGGAACAATTAATGCTTCAGTTTATAATTAAATATGCAGGCCACCATTTCCCCTCCATCTCAAATGCTAAAAACACTTTACTGATATTATTTTGAAGAATTAAGTTTTAATTTGATGCCATCCAAATTATTGAGCAGTAAAGTGTCCTTCTGAATGAGGCCATTAACAAGGGTTTTCCTTTAAAATAAATCAAATCCACAGATGAACAACTGGAGAGTTTGTTTTATTACAAGGTAGGAATAAGGATTCTTTTACATTTCTAAAAATATAAAGAGATAAATAAAACCCCCAAAAAACTGAACGACCAAGACGATCAACAAAAGTCCAATTCTGATGCCGGTGGCTGGGGAGAGGACATCGTAAGCGGTGTGCGAGAAAGCAGAAGCGGAAGCGCAGCAAGAGGGCGGGTGTCCATGCTAGGCTAAAAACAAACCCTTGCCGGCCGGCTCTCCAGTCTATCCTGCTCTCAAATGTTTGCTCCCTGGACAATAAACTGGACTACATCCAACTCCAAAAGGCTACGCAACGTGAGTTTAGAGACTGCTGCATCTTTGTTTTCACGGAGACGTGGCTCAGCGACAGAGTTCCGGATGCCGCCATTCAGCTAGACGGGCTCGCCTCGTTTTGTGCCGACAGAAATGCAGCTCTGTGCGGTAAGGCTTGTGTGTTTACATCAACACAGAATGGTGCAATAACTCTATGCTAGTCTAACTACTGCTTATCGCTGGTGGACCTTGTGACTGTTAGATGCAGACCTTTTTATTTACCAAAGGAATTCACCAGTGTTATCAGAACCGGAGTATACATTCCCCCCAGTGCTAACGCTAAGGAAGCGCTCTGTGAACTGTATGGGACTATGAGCGAACTGCAGAACGCTCACCCTGACGGACTGTTATTTTCACCAGAGATTTCAACCATGCAAATCTCAAGAAAGTGCTCCCTAAATTCCATCAGTATGTGGACTTCGCAACGAGAGGGGCGAACGCGCTTGATCTTGTTTACACAGACATCCCAGGCGCGTACCGGGCGGAGCCCCGCCCCCACCTCGGCTACTCAGACCACATCTCTGTTATGCTAATTCCAGCATACAGACTGCTGGTCAGACGCACAAAACCACTTCAGAAGCAGGTGAAAACCTGGCCAGCAGGAGCCATCTCTGCTCTTCAAGACTGTTTTGAGTGTACTGACTGGCAAATGTTCAGAGAGGCTGCAACATATGGCGACTCTACAAACTTGGAAGAATACAAAGCATCAGTGACCAGCTACATCAGCAAGTGCATTGATGATGTCACTTTCTCCAAGACCATCACCACACGCTCCAACCCGAAGCCGTGGATGAGGACCCAAGACTCCGCCTTCAGAGCAGGCGACAAGGCAGCCCTAAGAACAGCGAGGGCCAAACTGTCCCGGGCCACCAGAGAGGCAAAGCGCGCACACGCCCAAAAAATCCACAGTCACTTCTAAGACAGCTGTGACACGTGGCGCATGTGGCAGGGCATCCAGGCCATCACCAACTGGGGGACAACATCAGTTGCCTGTGACAAAGATGCCTCCCTTCCAGATGCGCTGAATGAGAAAGCGAGGAAGACCACCCCTCCTCCCAATGACCAGGTGCTCTGTCTTACCATGGCTGATGTGAGGAAAACTCTATGTAGAGTCAACCCACGGAAGGCTGCTGGACCAGACAACATTCCTGGCAGAGTGCACAGAGGATGTGCAGACCAGCTGGCAGATGTTCTTACCGACATCTTCAACATCTCTCTGAGCAGCGCCGTCATTCCAACGTGCTTCAAGGCCACCACCATCGTCCCCATGCCAAAGAAGTCTTCAGTGTCCTGCCTCAATGACTACCGTCCCTTCGCACTCCCACCCATCATCATGAAGTGCTTTGAGAGGCTCGTCATGAGGCACATTAAGAACCAGCTGCCCCCCTTACTAGACCCACTGCAGTTTGCGTATCGTCCAAACCCTTTAACAGATGATGCCATCGCCACCACACTCCGTCTGGCCCTCAACCAATCTAGATAAAAAGGACTTGTACGTTCCAATGCTGTTCATTGACTTCAGCTCAGCATTCAACACAATCATTCCCCAACACCTGATTGGAAAGCTGAACCTGCTGGGCCTGGACACCTCCCTCTGCAACTGGATCCTGGACTTCCTGACTGGGAGACCTCAGTCAGTCCGGATTGGGAACAGCATCTCCACCACCACCACACTGAATACTGGGGCCAACCAGGGCTGTGTGCTCAGTTCACTGCTGTTCACTCTGCTGACTCACGACTGTTCACATCAACAAGTTCGCCGATGATACGACCATGGTGGGTTTCATCAGCAAGAACGACAAGTCGGCATACAGAGAGGAGGTGCAGCGGCTAACGGACTGATGTAGAGCCAACAACATGTCTCTGAATGTCAACAAAACAAAAGAGATGGTTGTTGACTTTAGGAGAGCACAGAGTGACCACTTTCCGCTGACAACCTCTGTGGAGATTGTCAAGAGTGCCAAATTCCTTGGTGTTCACCTGGCGGAGAACCTCACCTGGTCCCTCAACACCAGCTCTATTACCAAGAAAGCCCAGCAGCGTCTCTACTTTCTTCGAAGGCTGAGGAAAGCACATCTCCCACTCCCCATCCTCACTACATTCTATAGAGGGACTATTGAGAGCATCCTGAGCAGCTGCATCACTGCCTGGTTTGGGACTTGCACCGTTTCGGACTGCAAAGCCCTGCAGAGGATAGTGAGGACAGCTGAGAAGATCATTGGGGTCTCTCTTCCCTCCATCAAAGACATTTACAAAAAACACTGCATCCGCAAAGCAACCAGCATTGTGGACGACCCCACACACCCTTCACACAAACTCTTCACCCTCCTGCCGTCTGGCAAGAGGTACCGAAGCATTCGGTCCCTCACGGCCAGACTGTGTAACATCTTCTTCCCCCAAGCCATCAGACTCCTCAATAATCAGAGAATGGTTTGACACACACACAAACACACACACACACACACACACACACACACACACACGTCCTGAGTTGCACTTTAATTTTGCACTTTATAACTGGCTGCTACCTAAATAAATGCTATGTGCATAGAACACTATCTCATAGTATGTTATGTTTACATTTGGCATATTTAGAAACTGTCATCTTTTGCACTGCTGTGTGCTGGTTGGCACTGTACAGTCTCTTAATGTGTCTATTGTCCTGTTCATTGTTAGTAATTTATTGTACTGTCCCGTACCTTTTGCACACATTTGCACTTTATATAGGTATGTTATTTAGTCTGTGTAGTCTCATGTGGTTCTGGGTTTGTCCTATGTTGTTTTATGTAGCACCATTGTCCTGGAGGAACGTTGTCTCGTTTCGCTGAGTACTGTACTAACTGTATATGGTTGAAACAACAATAAAAACCACTTGCCTTGACACAAAAACATGATATACTGTAACCATGGTACATCATCAGCCTTTTCCAAGATAACGATGAGTCTATATACAAAAGGGATGTTGAACGGCTGGCTCACTGGTGCAGTCAAAACAACCTGGAGCTAAACACATTCAAAACAGTGGAGATGATAGTGGATTTTAGGAGGAACACTGCATTGACCCTGCTCACCATTCTGAACAGCACTGTGGTAGCAGTGGAGTCATTCAGGTTCCTGGGCACTACCATTTCACAGGACCTGAAGTGGGAGACCCACATTGACTCCACTGTGAAAAAGGCCCAGCAGAGGTTGTACTTCCTTTACCAGCTGAAGACGTTCAACCAGCCACAGGTGCTGCTGATACACTTCTACTCAGCAGTCATTGAGTCTGTCCTCTGCACTTCAGTCACTGTCTGGTTTGGTTCAACTACGAAATCAGACATCAAAAGACTACAAAGTTCAGACTGCTGAGAGGATTATTGGTTGCCCTCTCTTCATTAACTATACACAGTGAGGAAAAGGGCTGGAAACATCACTCTGGACCCCACTCACCCAGCCCATTACCTTTTTGAACTGTTTTCTTCTGGACGGCGCGACTGAGCACCAGAACAGTTTTTTCCCTCTGGCTTTCCATCTCAAAAACAGTTAAAACTGCCCCATTGAACAATACTTATGTGCAATACACAGCTTAGGTTATTTATAGTCATCCAACATGCCATTCCTCTTCTGCCATTACATTCCCTTGCATCTGTATATAACAGATTTGTATTTGTATATACGTATGTGTATATCTATATATATATATATATATATATATATATATATATATATATATATATATATATATATATATATATATATATATATATATGTTTATATTTTGTCATATTGTGTATTACTATATATACTTATATTTTCTATTCACTTCTTATTTTTATTCTATTTTTTAATTATTATCCTTGTCTTGTTGTATTGTTTGTGCACTGGAAGCTTATGTCACCACGACAAATTCCTTGTATATGTAAGTATACTTGGCAATAAAGCTGATTCTGATTCTGGTTCTGTGCTTACTGTTAGAGTAAATTGAACCAAACAGAATACGTTTCACATCAGATGTGTATTATAAATGAAATTTTCTTCTCTGGTTTGGAAGAGGAGCTCTGCTGATCCGGTGCCTTCATCAAGTGAACCCCTTTATAAATCTCCTGAAATGACCTCTGAAAATGTAAACACACTCTCTGTTTTACAATAAAAGATAATGTGGTGTGGAGTGAGAGGTTTTGGGGTGCTGTAATCTAGTAGTTCAAGATCTGGGTAACTAATAGGAGCCTAGATCTTCATTACAAAACTGGTAGTTCCATCTGTTGTAAAATAGAGATTTATTTCTATGAGGTGAGATTTATTCAAATCTGTGAATGCACATTTTAGGGCTGTATGATATGGAGGAAAATGCTCTATGTAATTAACTTGTTGGATAATGTAATGCCGATATGCAAATTATTTTCAAGTACATTAATGCGTTTTTTTGTCACTTTGTTTCTGGCTTTAATGTCAATCAAACTGAAATCTAAACAAAGGGTAGGCTTAATTTAAAATGACATCTTAACATACATTTTTGGGGCGAATGAAGCTATAATTTTTCCTTCTGTTGTTTTCCCACTTTCTGTTTTCAAACTCCTCCCAC
This sequence comes from Xyrauchen texanus, assembly GCF_025860055.1. Taxonomy (NCBI): domain Eukaryota; kingdom Metazoa; phylum Chordata; class Actinopteri; order Cypriniformes; family Catostomidae; genus Xyrauchen; species Xyrauchen texanus. The sequence goes on along the minus strand of NC_068313.1, from coordinate 3,597,023 downwards.
TCTCATATGTAATCTTTCCTCATATTGCTTGTTTAAATGTAGTTGCATATAATCTGAAAAAGAACAGCTTCTGAACAAAGGATAGGCTTTAGGGTTGCAATTAACAACTATTGTGATCATGATTGATCAGCTGATTAATCAAATAAAGGCCTCATTTTATTTCCTGTATTCATATCTATCCAAATGTTCTACTTCTGAAAGATATAAAAACTCATATAAATGTTTGAATTTACAGTATGCTACATATTGTGCACAGAAAATCTAAAATAATGGTTTAAAATACAAGCGTTCTATAAATTCAAGATAGCTTTTCATGTTATTTAAACAAAAACTGCTTGTCCAAAGCAGCAGGACAATTTATAATTGTAATTATTTATAAATAGGGCTGTTAATCAATTAAAATGTTTAATCAAATTAATTACATAATATGTTGATTAATTACTCAAATTAATCACAATTAATCACATATCAATATGTTTTAAAAGAGGCTCCAAATATAAATAATTCAATATATAATGATGAAATAATTATAAATGTAACATAATATAAAATAATAATTCCAATAATTAAAAACATTCCATTAAGTAAATCATAGATCATTGACAATACAAAAAGTGTCTTTAGAAGGCAACAAATATATATATTGTTTTTCAACATAAGCCAATCATTAGCCTACAGTGCGCAGCAATCCATTTTGCAATTGAATTCATCAATCTGTCTGAAAAAAAAAAAAACCTTGTTTGCCAGGTCATTTGTAATAGTGACACGAGGTACCTAGAGACGATACTTGCAGTGTTTCTTCTTCTTATTAAAAAAGAAAATCTTTATATAAATCTCACGAAGAGCATCCTATGGATTAAAGTGTGTCATTCCTCATTCCCAAAAGAACATGTATACAGAGGGGTTACCAGGATATCATGTTTGAGGGTGCATTTGGCTTGTTTGGGGGGGCAACATAAACAATTGAAAAAATCGGCGCAAAATTAAGCTATACTACACACAATCTGTTTTAGTGCATATCTTTTTATAAGCCAGGAACCCAGAGATAGGCACAGGGCCCCTATTAGACTATAGGGCTTAAACTGGATTTTTTGTTGTGTCAGACCTCACTCATCTGCTAGCGATGGAAAAATATGCACAAAACAATCCACTTTTAAATTGTAATTTATCATCAGATGCAGAGGCGTTTCCAGCATTGAAGGACATCCGGGGCTTAGCCCAGACCATTTTATTTTCACACTAGCAACCACTTCCCTGTAGTCCAAAGCTGGTGAGAGGGTATTCTTTGAGTTTTGCTCTGGCTGGGCCTGTTTCTACAGTTCCTAAATATTCCTCTCTAGTACTATCCTCAACATCCTCTCTCCTCCCTGAATCATCTGTGATGCAAAAGAACAGATACAGCACATAACTTATTGCAAATCATCTTCACACAACTAATTCATCAAGTGCTACATATGTCAAATTGTAGACCAATACCATTGAAGAAAATGTATAGGGAAGAGCAGATCAGAGGGATTGCCCTAATATCTATCATGATTCTTGAATTTTCATGTACATTACCATAAAGTCATCACAAAAGAGTTATATTATAGTGAGTAAAGTGAGGTAAAAAAAAATATTGAATATAAATAATTAATATTTTTTGACATAAATAGTCAAAATGATGTACAGGTGAAACTCGAAAAATTAGTATATCGTGCAAAAGTTCATTCATTTCAGTAATTCAACTTAAAAGGTGAAACTAATATATTATATAGACTCATTACAAGCAAAGTAAGATATTTCAAGCCTTTATTTGATATAATTTTTATGATTATGGCTTACAGCTTATGAAAACCCCAAATTCAGAATCTCAGAAAATTTGAATATTACATGAAATCAATAAAAAAAAAGATTTTAAATACAGAAATGTCGGCCCTCTGAAAAGTATAATCATGCATATGTACTCAGTACTTGGTTTGGGCCCCTTTTTCATTAATTACTGCCTCAATGCGGCGTGGCATGATGCTATCAGCCTGTGGCACTGCTGAGGTGTTATAGAAGACCAAGATGCTTCAATAGCGGCCTTCAGCTCTTCTGCATTGTTTGGTCTCATGTCTCTCATCTTTCTCTTGGCAATGCCCCATAGATTCTCTATGGGGTTCAGGTCAGGCGAGTTTGCTGGCCAATCAAGCACCGTAATACCATGGTCACTGAACCAGGTTTTGGTACTTTTGGCAGTGTGGGCAGGTGCCAAGTCCTGCTGGAAAATGAAGTCAGCATCTCCATAAAGCTTGTCTGCTGAAGGAAGCATGAAGTGCTCTAAAATGTCCCGGTAGACGGCTGCGTTGACTCTGGACTTAATAAAGCACAGTGGACCAACACCAGCCGATGACATGGCTCCCCAAACCAACACAGACTGTGGAAACTTCACACTGGACTTCAAGCATCTTGGATTGTGTGCCTCTCCATTCTTCCTCCAGACTCTGGGACCTTGGTTTCCAAATGAGATGCAAAATTTGCTCTCATCAGAAAAGAGGACTTTGGACCACTGAGCAACAGACCAGTTCTTTTTTTCTTTAGCCCAGGTAAGACGTTTGACATTTGAAGCCCATGTCCAGGACCCATCTGTGTGTGGTGGCTCTTGATGCAGTAACTCCAGCCTCAGTCCACTCCTTGTGAAGCTCCCCACACATTTGAATGGCCTTTTCCTGACAATCCTCTCCAGGCTACGGTCATCCCTGCTGCTTGTGCACCTTTTTCTTCCACACTTTTCCCTTCCACTTAACTTTCTATTAATGTGCTTTGATACAGCACTTTGAGAACATCCAACTTCTTTTGCAATTACCTTTTGAGGCTTTCCCTCCTTGTGGAGGGTGTCAATGATGGTTTTCTGCACAACTGTCAGGTCAGCAGTCTTCCCCATGATTGTGAATTCAACTGAACCAGACTGAGAGACCATTTAAAGGCTCAGGAACCCTTTGCAGGTGTTTAGCTGATCAGAGTGTGACACTTTGAGCCTACAATACTGAACCTTTTCACAATATTCTAATTTTCTGAGATTCTGAATTTGGGGTTTTCATAAGCTGTAAGCCATAATCATCAAAATGATATCAAATAAAGGCTTGAAATATCTTACTTTGCTTGTAATGAGTCTATATAATATATTAGTTTCACCTTTTAAGTTGAATTACTGAAATTAATGAACTTTTGCACGATATTCTAATTTTTCGAGTTTCACCTGTATAAGATCCTAAAGTCAGCAATACATGAATGACTTTAGTCTAAGTTCATTGACACACCATGGCATCGAACTGTATATAATTCTCATCTCTATGAGATAATCATCTCTATGAGAATAATTCATCTGTCAAAATCCTTTCATTAGGATCATTGAGATAAACAATGTTTCACTTTTAACTTTCTCTAAAGTAAAGTGACTGATTAATTGTTACCAGTTTCCATGCCTGATTCTGGCACAGCTGCTGCTGCTGCTCCTCAGTCTGTTGCTCATCTTTGCTACACTCTACAAAACCATTTAATCAAATCAAAGTGTATATTTCCAAACTAATATCACAAAACAAGTCACACATACATTTTATGTTAATGCTTATTGGTTATCCTTAGCGAAAACAACACCTGATAAACAAGAAAAGTATGATGCGAACGGGGCTCGAACTGCGGTCTCCCGCGTGAGAGGCAACTGCGTTAACTCAGAGTTACCAAGGTGCATCAATCTTAACAAGGAGGTTAGAGGCTACAACTCTTGAGGTTTAGCCTACTGTGGGTGAAAGCCAGCTAGATGATGATCTTAAGACTTTAAGGACAAAAACAAATGTGAATTCTTACCCACTGACTTCTTTCGAAAAAATCCCCAAAGCCTCATTTGCTTCATTTTTGCTGTCTTTCCTGCTAACTGCTGTTAACTCGCCACTAAGCAACGTTAGTTGATGTCAACGACTGTGCAAGCTCCTCCCCTACCTGCTGCATATTCAACAGAGAGGAAGAAACGGAGTCGCCCATAGGCTACCGACAGCAAAGGAACTTATTCTATAGGCTAGATTATGCCTATGTCTATTTTTACAGGCTGTATACAGTATGTGCAAAGCCAAAGCACAATGAAATAAGGCAACTTATGATTTCGGGGGTTTACATAGGCTTTTGTCCGGTTTCATATTTGTCAGTCAACTATTCAAAATACATTCGGGGCTACACTCAAAACAACAGATGGACAGATTATTTCTCAAATTCTCAGGGGAGGCAGAGCTTATCCTAGGGGAGGCACTGCCTCCCCCAGCCTCCCCCTAGACACGCCCCTGCATGTATAACATCAAAGAGGACACCTACATTTGCTCAAAGGTAAATTAAAACCAATAACCGAACTAATATCATGAATAACCGATTCAGGTCATAGAAAAGTCGATAGTAAATAAACAGATCACAGCATCAAAATGAGAGTGTTATGAGATAAACAGTTCTGTTCACTTATGCTAATGTCATCAGGTGTGGGTTTGCCATGAAATGACTCTTTTCTCTTTTCAAGTGACTATGATAAACATTTTTCTTTATTCTGATTCACAGTCTCCAAAGTTTCCACTCAAGTTAGTGTGTAATTCTATTTCTTTTACAAAAAAGGTCATATAAATATGCTTTACAATTTCACTCTTCATTCTAGCGCACGTAATAATATTATCAGTTCCAAAGGAGAATATTTTGTCAAAAAATGCATCATTGAGAGCAATCTCACATTCACTCCAATGGGGAGGTCTGCAGAGCTTGTCCGAGCGAGCAACCGAAAGGGGACTGGCATGAGTACTCAAGTACTCAGAAGTGACAGCAATGAAAATGCTTGACATGACTTTTCAACTATACACTACTTATCATAGAGGGACTTATTTAAAATTTTGAGATTGATCACATTGTCATTTTCAGCGTTAACTTGATTGTCAACAGAGACGTCTCATAGCAACCAGACTGATAAACGATGCTGCAATGCTAATGTTTGTTCTACAGGTTTACGATAATCAAAAGAAAGTTTAATCCACCATGTTTTGAACATCTGTTTCGACACACGTTTGCTGAACAGGTTTTATTTTCATATAATGTAGAAACGTTTACTCAATGTATATTATTTAATAAAAGTGAAGGTTTATCATTAACTGTAAATCTCCCTCTGTGCCGACCATAGACTATAAAAAAAGATGGACGACGACCCTTCGCTCTTTTCCATTGGTGAGAACTGAAGCCGCCAGTGTCCCGATATGGCGCTGACATCTTGTGACTTGAGTCTGCGCGGTTGCGATTTCGGGACCAGACCTGCGCAGTAGTGAGCAGGAAGTAAAGCCGCGAAATCAAGGCCCCACCCTCACTCTCGCTGAATCAATCGCAAGCACACGCCCCTGCACTTTTGACTTATGACGGTGTGAAATAATTAATTATAGAAATTTAGATATTAAATTGTCAATCATGATGTCACAGCACCGTTTTTATAGCATCAAATAACTAAAAACAAACTTATTTTGAAAACAAACACTTGAAATGACATCAACGTGATAGAAACGACAGTAAATGACAGAAACTATCTTTGGAAAAAAGATATGTGAAGTGTAATTTAATTGTTTAGTTGGTCTCACGTCCCGTTGAATAACATGGGGAGGCGGGGTTTATGACCTATACTAGGACCAGTCACCGGGGGGCGATCAAGATGTTTTGGCTTCACTTTTGAGGGCTTGTGCGGCACACTTGGTGCCGACTTGTTTGCGTGACACAACAGTGGTGAGTCGGGGCCATACGCACATATACGGAATATGCTTACTATTTTCTCAGGGCTGTTTGCGTATAACGACTTCTAAGGGTCAATATTTGCGTATACTCTCGGTATACTCACTTGTTTTGCTGCTTCAGAAGTCCATAATCTACTGTCATTAGTATGTTTTTAACTGTATTGGATGCTGTTTTGTGAAACTGGAGATTCTTTGTTGTAATTGGTGCATTATCACTTGAATTCTACCATTCCCCGCCCCTGACAACCGTTGTCGCTGCCACCATCGACAGAGGGGATTTATGACAGGGAGCGGAGAGAGAGAGTCACCCTCACGCTGATGTAGTCTTAGGTCAGATGTATTAATTATTATATGCCAAACGTATGAAATCCACACACAATGCCGTTTGTCCCGTATTTTAGCATCACACACCCAAACTGCTGAAAATGTTTCACAAATCAAGAGAATTTGACCTGGAACACACACACACCTTTCACGTGAGTTGCGTGAGATATCGGCTGTTGCTTTACGCAGACGATCAGTGACAATGAGCATGTGTTTTCTGTCAAAGCAAATTCATTTTGTCAAAATCATATAGCATTCGAGTGCATGTTAATTGTTTCTGTAACGAAGGCAGACGAGGAGTGAGGCTCTACATGCAGTTTTTAATGGAGGAACAAATGGTGAACAGGATAACTCAAAATAACAAAACAACACAGGGAACAAATAAAACATCCACGAGGGGAAAACCAAAACATAAACATAAACAAGCGAAACATCCACGAAGGGCACGGGCAGGAACACAGTCAAGGACATACATTACATTTAACAACCGACCACAAATGGAGAAACATCAGGGTTTAAATACACAGGGATAATGATGATCAAATGACACACAGGTGAGAACAATGAATGACTGGCAGTGATGAAGGCAGTGAATTATGGGAAGTGTAGTTTATGACAGGTGACAAGTGAAACACAGGGGATTGTGACAACAATAAATATTTGTACAAGCAAGTCATACACGTTATACAAGTAAAAGTTTTCTTTGCTTCCTTCTGTGTGTTTTGTGACCCATGCACCCCATTTAAATTTGATGTGTCTTTAAAAATCCTTTCTGTTATTTACAGTTAGTTGATGATCAAATGATAAAAAGAAACATTATTTCTAATCATACATTGCACTGATGAGGGCAAAACAACAGTGCAACTGTTTCTCTCTCCTTAATGTGCGCTGCGCACACTCAACCATAAACAATTGCTACAGTGAGGGAAAAAGTATTTGATCCCCCTGCTGATTTTTTACGTTTGCCCACTGACAAAGAAATGATCAGTCTATAATTTTAATGGTAGATTAATTTGAACAGGGAGAGACAGAATAACAACAAACAAATCCAGAAAATCACGTCAAAAATGTTGTAAATTGAATTGCATTTTAATGAGGGAAATAAGTATTCAACCCCCTCTCAATCAGATATTTCTGGCTCCCAGGTGTCTTTTATACAGGTAACGAGCTGAGATTAGGAGCACACTCTTAAAGGGAGACACCTGTTCACAGAAGCAATCAATCAATCAGATTCCAAACTCTTCACCATGGCCAAGACCAAAGAGCTGTCCAAGGATGTCAGGGACAAGATTGTAGATCTACACAAGGATGGAATGGGCTACAAGACCATCGCCAAGCAGCTTGGTGAGAAGTTGACAACAGTTGGTGCGATTATTTGCAAATGGAAGAAACACAAAAGAACTGTCAATCTCCCTCGGTCTGGGGCTCCATGCAAGATCTCACCATGTGGAGTTGCAATGATCATGAGAACGGTGAGGAATCAGCCGAGAATTACACGGGAGGATCTTGTCAATGATCTCAAGGCAGCTGGGACCATAGTCACCAAGAAAACAATTGGTAACACACTACGCTGTGAAGGACTGAAATCCTGCAGCGCCCGCAAGGTCCCCCTGCTCAAGAAATCACATGTACAGGCCCGTCTGAAGTTTGCCAATGAACATCTGAATGATTCAGAGGAGAACTGAGTGAAAGTGTTGTGGTCAGATGAGACCAAAATCGAGCTCTTTGGCATCAACTCAACTCGTGTTTGGAGGAGGAGGAATGCTGCCTTTGAACCCAAGAACACCATCCCCACTCTCAAACATGGAGGTGGAAACATTATGCTTTGGGAGTGTTTTTCTGCTAAGGGGACAGGACAACTTCACCAAATCAAAGGGACGATCGAGGCCATGTACCATCAAATCTTGGGTAAAAACCTCCTTCCCTCAGCCAGGGCATTGAAAATGGGTCGTGGATGGGTATTCCAGCATGACAATGACCCAAAACCCACGGCCAAGTCAACAAAGGAGTGGCTCAAGAAGAAGCACATGTGGCCTAGCCAGTCTCCAGACCTTAATCCCATAGAAAATCTGTGGAGGGAGCTGAAGGTTCGAGTTGCCAAACGTCAGCCTCGAAACCTTAATGACTTGGAGAAGATCTGCAAAGAGGACTGGGACAAAATCCCTCCAGAGATGTGTGCAAACCTGGTGGCCAACTACAAGAAACGTCTAACCTCTGTGATTGCCAACAAGGGTTTTACCACCAAGTACTAAGTCATGTTTTGCAGAGGGGTCGAATACTCATTTCCCTCATTAAAATGCAATTCAATTTATAAAATTTTTGACATGCGTTTTTCTGGATTTGTTTGTTGTTATTCTGTCTCTCACTGTTCAAATTAATCTACCATTAAAATTATAGACTGATCATTTCTTTGTCTGTGGGAAAATACTTTTTCACTCACTGTATCTCTTAAAGAGACAGTACCAATTTAATGCTTGCTATACATATCAAAGTGCATATAAACAAACATGTTACAAGTGTAAATACATAAATATTTAAAGGGCACTATCAAACATTGGGAAATATTTTAACTTAAGAAAGTATTTAACAAATAGGCTTGTATATATATAGATAGAAGTTTGATATGGTATAATTATGAATTCTATTTTCATTAGGTGAATATTTTGTTAAAAAATGTGTTTGAAATTTCAAACAGTGACAACAGCTTGTATCTTTATTAAAAATGCAAATTCATGACATCATATTAATTGATAGAATGTGAAACGTGTATATTTGTACACAAGCTAAATTGTGATTAAATGGATCAAATGTGAAATATGAAAATAAAATCTATATATTGTGTGAAATCATATATATTAAAACGTTTTGCATTATGCTTGCATGTTGTCAAAAGTCTCTTGAATAAAAATGAATAATTAGCCAATGATGATTCTTTCTCCAACGTGTCCATAGAGGGATGTTGAAGATGAAATTGAATTACACAGACGGATGGACAGAATGGGAGAAGGCTCGAGTGGACTGACTAGTTTGTATATTCTTTGATTCATTACTAATTCATAATATATGTGGTTTTAATTTTAAAAAGCTTTGGCCTTGCATTTACGTTTGCAATGCACAATACATGGGAAAAGGTATATCGTTTGGAATCTCAACATACTATATACTATTATTTGGGACTTTCTATTTCTAATCCCACATACTACATGGGATGGATATTACGCTAACTGGGACTTGCAGCCCTATGGTCCCGACTGCACCATTGGGTAAAGATGAGAATAGTAGGAATTTAACAATGCCAGCTCTGATTTGGGTCCCTTAATGGTTCCATTGACGAGTCTTAAGGTAAATTTGAGAAAGAAACATTTTTGAAATAAGAAATTAAATTCTTTATTAATTTACTGCCCTCAGCAGCTTGTGTTATAAGCTTATTTTTAAATGGATTAACCTCTTAAACTGGTGCTTTTTTGGGCTGCTGTCCACAATTTTTCACACTCAAATTTAAAATCTCACCGTTTACACATACTTTGGACTAATTGCAAAAATTAAATTGCACATTTTTTACAAAAGACCCAAATAAAATAAAAAATTCCAATTACTGATATTAATATTGTATAGTCTTATTATATTCCACTAGATGGCAGATTCCACTCTATCACCTTCCACTCTCACAAAATGCTGATCTGAAATGTAGGTGGCGCTGCATTTTTGCCCTCACAGATCAGCTCGTCCATAGACATTCAGTCTAATTTTCAGTAGAAGCCCCACCTTTGTTGTATCATCGAATATCTCGGCCTCTGTGTGGACTAGAAGCTTAAACTAGGTGTCATTAGAAAGCTGAGATCCTCCCCTTTGCAGTGAGATTTTTTCATCAATAGTCGATAAAATTTATTTCCGATGATTTGTTTAGCATACTTTTCCTGCGGGAGCACATATTTTGTTCTGGACATTTAAGATATAACATTTAATTATTCACACATGCAAGTTCACAGAAAAGTAAACAATGGCACATTTTTTAGGGAACTGCCTAAGGTAAACGCTGATATAACGTTTTTAGCTATTTGGGCTTACAGCGGATATGAGACTTTGTTTTTTATATTTTACAAATGTCAAATTTTACTTTGTGATTCTTTTGAAAATCTTTAGAACTGTGGTATACGGTCACATTCCTGAGAATAAGAGCTTTCATTTGATATATTAAATGTCCATTTAGGTGCTATGTCAAGGACTGTTATTGTGTGAGGTCACAGGTGGCAAGAGCGCTAAATGGGTAATGAAAAATAATAAACAAAATGTTATTCTTTTCTACTTGTAGAATTGAACTCATGAGAGGAGAAAAAGGTGAGACAATCACTGGTCCATGACATTTTTTTCTGGAGATAGTTTTTTAAAGAATAAGATAAAAGCACCAATTCCATATATTTTAGTGAATCAAGTTTATTCAAGTTTACAATTGTTGTTAAATTTTATGAACTGATTAGTTCAGTGACCCCTTCTGGAAATGTCACTGGTGAGAAATGAGCATCTTATATGCTATGAGTGAGTCGGTGAATCATTTTAGAGACTTTATAGTGTTTAAGCATTAAAAGAACAAAGCAGATCTATATTCTTCCATCAGTCTGAGCATTATTTTTCAACCAAAGAGACAACAATATTTGTCTAATAATTTTGCGTTTCAATAAAGTTATTTTGTCATTGTAAAGGCGCATTTCACATGAGTTGAGTCGAGGCATCAACACTCCGTTTAACACCAGAGGGGTGATTTGACGTGTTTGCCATATAAAAAAGTGGCCGCTGTGCACAATAAACATTGAAAACGTATTTACTTACGTATTTGGAAGAGAGAAAAAAGCTTGCAGATGCTTTGATAGCAGAAAGTAATAAAAGGACTCGTTTATGTTTTCTTGGTGAATTTAAATGAGTTAAATATCTGGGGTCTCTGATATTCATAAACGATAAGGTAATATTTCATTAAAATACATTTTGAGACATTCAATGTCTCTTCACACTTTGGTGTAAAGTGGCGTCACTTCATAAACTTCAATGTGTTCTGCAGCGCTGACGCGAGTCATGTGATGACCATTAACTCGTATAAATATCTCTCACTTCTGCACATTAATCATTGCTCTTCAAAATCACAAAAGTGATCGATTATGGCTTCAAAATGGCAAATTTCTCTGAAAGGTGAGGAGTGTGGATCCATGAAATTATTATCATTATTATTTTCAATCATTTATTTATTTTGTAGAATTTGATCATTTTCCACGGCACACCTGACAATCGGGCACACTAGTGTGCTGCGGCACAGTGGTTGGGAAACACTTCATTAGAGCTCAAAGGTCACCGGACTCCATCACATGCTGTAGCTGTAAAAACAGACTAGCGTTAATATTACCTAGAACAGTCTGATAACACAACAAACTGTCAGACCTGCATTTTAATTATTAGAAATGAGCTCAATCAGTTTCACTGACATATTGATTTTCAGGACAGAGAAGTCAAAAGTAGGCCAAAGAAGCCCAGTATTTACACTATCAGCTTTAAGACAGCAGTAGAATAATCCTGGACTTCTTTAGCTTAGGCAGAGAACTCTTCTAAGCATGTGCTTAATAAGTGTTATCACTGTGGCTTAAAATTGTGATTGAAGAAATTTAGAGTGTTACAGGCAGTTGTGAATGTGCTTGTATCAAGTAGAATGAAAATGAGACTGCCTTTTGATGGCCAATACTAACACTGTTAAAGCAAGGTGACAGAGATTGCATATTTCCGATGTGTAGAATCCAATTTAAAGGAATATTTCAGGTTCAATACAAGATCATCTCAATCGACAGCATTTGTGCCATAATGTTTATTATGACAAAAAGGTATTTCAATGTCACTCCTTTTCTTTAAAAAACATTAAATAAATAAATGTTAATTGAGGTTACAGTGAGACACTTACAATTGAAGTGAATGTGGCCAATCTGTAAACATTAAAATACTCACTGTTTCAAAGTATAACAAGACATAAACAAATTTCATGTAAACATGACTAGTGTGATAAAATCACTTGATAATCACTTGATAATTTATACAATTTAATTGCCATGATGACATAACACTGTTCACCCAAAAATTATGATAAAACAACTTTACAGCTCAAAAATACATGAGTTTTAACAGAAGAATTAATGTAAGTGTTTTTATACATTGTGAGCTTCACATTTCTGCCTTTAAACCCTCCAAATATCAGCCCAACTCACTTCCATTGTAAGTGCCTCACTGTTATTCAGATTTCTGCTTTTCTTTAAAAAAAAAAAAAAAAGGAGGAGGAACCAGTTAAAACTATGTTTAGTGGTAATCATCAACATTACACCACAAATGCTGTTGATTGAGTTGAACTTGTATTGAATTCAGAACATTTCTTTTATGATAGAAAATAAGATGCACACAAAACTGTTGAATTTAGAAGAACTCTAACTATTTACACACATTTAAGATTATGTACTCAGAATGGGAAAAAACAACCAAAAAAACATTCAAAAATAGAAAATGTGAACGATCCATTCGCAAAGTTGCTGTTACCGGCAGAGGATAATCAACGCTGTCCTTTGCTGCATATCGCGGCGCCGTTTTGTGCATAACGCGGTGCCTCATTGTTGCTTATCGCGGCCCATTCGGCACGTTTCGCGGACGAGCCACCGGCCCGCTAGGTTCCCCCGATGGACATTCCGCCCCTGTTCGGACCAAAAGACCGTCGGCCCACCGGGTAAATGCCAGTCTAGCCCTGCCCTCAAATCACGAAACAAAAAATCAACCCGCATCAAATACACTTCACACACTGTGGTCCTATGTTGGTCCTTTGTTGTTTTTATGTAGCACCATGGTCCTGGAGGAACGTTGTCTCGTTTTGCTGTGTACTGTACTAACTGTATATGGTTGAAACGACAATAAAAAGCACTTGACTTGACTTGACAATAATGAGACGTTACTACTTGGTTCTGACACTAGGTGGCACTGTTGGTTAAACATACGAGTGCATTAGTGTGTTTTTTTGTTATTTTTATTTTTTTTACAAGAGTTTTGCTTTACAACTGTAGCACATTTTGGCTAATGTGCTACAGTTGAATGTCCATTTGCTCCCCAATAAAACTGTAGCTTGTTTTATTGAAAGTATTTAAGGAAATATCATTTCAGAATCAGCTAGTTCATCAAGGTGATCAGCAGTTCACTCTGCTAGTAGTTTTTTGGAAACACTGGAGAATATAGGAGGAGATGGATTCAACGCTTTAACATCCATACATCAGTTTTTGGTTGAGTAGAAACAAAACCTTTGTTATCATTTTTTAAAGTGATTCGGAATTATTATATGCCTTAAGAATATATTATTATAGCTTAAGAACTTTGTTCACAAGGTTAAATTGACCCCACTTTGAAACCTGTGCAGCCAAATTTGTCACACTTACTCCTCTGAGTTGGATTGTCTGCTGAAGGCATCATTGAAAAGGTGGATGCTTCTGCCTGGGAATCCCCCATCGTGGTTACAGGAAAGAAAATGTCGGAATACGGATGTGTACTGACCTATGGGAATTAAACAAAGCTGTAATCACTGAATGCTATCCATTACCACACATGGACGAACTGCTTACCAACCTTCGGTGTGCCACATAATTTTCGACCATTGATTTAGCAAATGCATACTACCAGCTGCCCCTGCATGAGGATATTTGAGAGATTACAGCCTTCATCCATATGAGGGCCTCTTCAGATTTTGCAGGGTTCCCTATGGCTTGGCTTTAACTCCCTGGTGGGGGGTGCCGGGTGTCCAAAATTACCTGGATGATCTTATCATATATGAGGAGACTGCTGAGGAACGTGACCACCACCTCAGTGCTGTACTGCAGAAATGAAATAAGACCTCATTGCTGTTTCTGTGTCACATTATTAATGCTAGTAGAATTTGTTTTCTGACCAGTAGCACATTGATGTTATCCAAAAGCCCTGCTTCTCTCATCAACAAGACATTTCCATCCACAGAACTGCTGCTCACTGAATGTAGCAGGGGAGAGATGATGATAACCCTGGTGACGAGCCTTCCCGCTCTCTCTCACGCAGACAGATACACTACCAGGCCCTCATCAGCACATGTTTATAAGGTACAGGGTTGATACGATGAGCTCTTTTGAGAAATGACTATCATCAGAATTGCCAAATTCTGATCACAAATCCGATGTACAAATACAAACTATGTTTGGGTGCTTTAAATGTCTATAAGATGGTCTTTTGCTGTCTAATAGCTGCAATGAGAAGTTGAACACATGGCTACACAAGATCAAAGTTCTGCAGTTGTCTATCATTGTGGAACTGAACCATGCCAATAATTATTTAGGTATTAAGCACGATTAAGCCAATGTATTCCACAGCTCCATTTTCATGTTTGATCCTGTGTGTAAACAGGGATTGTTATGAAACCATGGCAACAAACACAAAAGAATTCTCCACGTTTCAACCACAGTGAATCTCTCCACCCACAGCTGGAATGCAGTACAGCTGGTTCCCACACTTTGGGAAACTGCTCAGCTCTGCTCTCCTGATATGGACATGGATATAAAAATCGAGTTTTTTGGCTTTGGGTTGACCTGTGCAGGCTGGTTTTGCACTATCCTCACAAGATTTCTGCCCATGTGGAACGTAAGTGGCACGTTAGACAACACCACAACAACACTTCCATTGTACTGGGATGGAGTGTGGCTAAACTGGCAACACCACACGACTGGCAGCCTGCACTGCAACTTCTATCAGTCTCTCCTGCCTCTAACTGAGCATTTCACCGCCTGGAAAATCCTCCTCATTGCGTCTATAGGAACGGGATTTCTCGCAATGGCAGTTTACCCTGTAGGATGGATAAGATATCCAAAGAACGTACGGTTTAAAGCAGCTTCCGGGCCGACATTTGTGATTGGAGGGCTGCTGTTACTGGTGGTGGTCTCTTGGGCTACACATTTAACAGAGGGGGATTTGGACATTGGTGTCTCCCTGACACGGGAGTGGGGAGCAGCGATCTTCATTGGCTGGGTGGGCACGGCGCTGCTTATGGTGGGTGGTGGCGTGCTGAGCATTATTTGCTTTAAAGAAGTGCGGAAGCGAAGAGAGGAAAGGAGACTAGCAACTTCAGAGCTCGGGTTAGAGGATCCACTTCGCACCATAAACAGTTCTGCTTTCATACAAACTCCCCTTACCAGATGAATGGATTCATTTGATGTATTTTGACAAGGAACGTCGTGGCATCTATATTCAGAGAACAAGGATTGGCCATGTTGAATTTTTCTCATTTAGGGCTACGGTTAACAGTTGCTATTTTGATATAAAGTGTGCTTAACGATTACCTTATATTTAGTGATAGACCAAAATATTGGCCAGACCAATTAGTCGACTGGTATTTGGCCAGTTTCAGATTATAGGCATTGGCCGAATGGTCAATTACATGCAGTCATTTTGTTGGTTCCAAAATTATGACCTTGTTAATGCATAGTGCAGTTTAAAAATATAGATATTTTCAAACATTTTGGAGTAAATATTGTTTAAATAAGTTTATTTAAAGCTATTTAAGAATAATAATATATTTACACTACCGGTCAAAAGTTTTGAAACACTCATTCTTTATTATAATTGTATTTTATTCTTCACATTTTAGAATAATAGTAAAGTCATCAAAACTATGGAATAACATAAATGGAAATATGAGAATTATGTTGACAAAACAAAATCCAAAATAAATTAAATCTGTTATATTTGATCATCTTCATAGTATTCCCCCTTTGTCTAGAATTTGCAGAAATGAACTCTTGACATTTTCTCAAGCAATTTCTTGAGGTATCACGCTGGGATGCTTTTAAACAGTATTGAAGGAGTTCCCATCTATGTTGGGGACTTATCGGCTGCTTTTCTTTATTATTTGGTCCAAGTCATCCATTTCAAAAACTTTTTTTTATGTATTTATTATTTTTTGTTTTATAATGAAATAAATGAATATAGTGGCTTAAATTTCCAACATTTCAGCATACGCCCTCAGATCAAAAGATTATTAAGATCATGAGAAACATTTCAGTCAAGTGTTTCAAAACTTTTGACCGGTAGTGTATATATATACAAACAATTGACCATTCGGCTAATATATATATAATTATTATTGCAGGGATTTTTCTTAACTTGCAACTAAGTTGCTTTGTTTTTATTGACACATTGTTTGTTGTTACATTCAAGTTCTGTCTAGCAATATTCCTGTTAAATTACATAAAATATTTCTATTATTTTATTTACTGTTTTAAGATTATTCATTTGCACAATAGGCAGAATTATGCCTTTTTTTTGCCTTCCTTTTTATGATTTATTTTTTAAAGTCTGTTACAGTCGTGGAAGTGGTAATGCAATTTTTGCTAATAGAAATAATATTATCAGGCCTTTGCACATATGCGTGTACTGGACTTCAAGGTCTAATTTATTATGACATTAATAAATAAACTCAGCATAAAATAAGAAACGTAAATATAACATGTATGTATTAAGGATACTGAAACTGGGAAAACACTGGTTGAAACCTGTTTGGAAAGTTGTTTATAAAGGTAACTGTCCAGATGCCAACGTCTCATGAGATTCACATTTGCTGTTATTAAGGTTAGGGTGTCTGTGTGTGAATGATGCATGTGACTCTGCCAAGACTTTAAGCACAATTGAGGTTCTCATGTAAACGTGTACCACTGTAAACGAGTGCTCATTATCATGCAATAGATGTCAAGATTCTTGTTGAAAAATGACTTCAATTCCAGTTTGTTTCTCACTATAAACTTTCGTATGCCTTCTGAAGACTTGCAATACTTACAAACACACTTTGGTTCTGGAAACAAATCGTGTGGCAACCCTCTATCTTTGTGGCTTATAAAAGCCTTTCATTGCTTTAATGAACTTTTTGAAACCCCTGGCTTTCTGTTTAAAACTGTTTTTTGCATGTTTTATTTTACTGTAGGTTCATTTGTTCTCTTGTTTTAATAAAGGAGTTGCAATAAAAGAAGTATACACAGAAGTCATTTCATAATTTAATATAAAGTAGTTTGGGACACATTTTTGGATAACTCTCAGGAACCAAATAAACTACACTACGTTTTGTATCACAAATAAAAAGTACACATACCAACCAAATAAAATATTTCCACTACGCAAATATTTGAACATATTCTAAATAAAAGCAAGTGAAATGTTACAATTGTCCCGACTGCGAAGTCATATGTAGGATATATTATGAGGTCATATCAGGTATGGGGTATAAGGCAGAAGAGGACTCTGATATTGCACAATATTTTTTTACAAGAGCATCTGTTCTTTTTCAAACAGCATTTTGTGTGCTTTTTGAATCGTAGCGTTACACACAGGCATCAATGATTGATTGTCATGCCTTCTCTTGACCCACACATCTTCATTTTGGTCATGATTTTAATTACACTCACCGACCACATTATTAGGAACACCTGTACATCTATTATTCATGTGATTATCTAATCAGCCAATCATGTGGCAGCAGTGCTGTGCATAAAATCATTCAGATACTGGTCAGGAGCTTAAGTTAATGTTCACATCAACCATCAGAATGGGGTAAAATGTGATCTCAGTAATTTGATGGGCTGTTGGCGCCAGACTAGATGGTTTCAGTATTTCTGTAACTGCTGATCTTCTGGGATTTTCACACACAACAGTCTCTAGAATAGCATCTCAGAATGCACATGTCGAACCTAGAGGCAGATGGGCTACAACAGCAGAAGACCACGTCGGGTTCCACTTCTGACAACCAAGAACAGAAAGCTGAGGCTGCCATGGGTCCATTTGTCTATCTCAGCAGAAATCCAGATTCATCAGACCAGGCTGTTTTTAACTGTCCAGTTTTTGTGAACTTGTCCCACAGCCTTCAACGGATCTTCCCCAAATTTGTATCAGATCATCTTGAGACCCTGTTTACCCAATCGGTGTCAAAATATTACTTCTTATAATGCATCAACAAATTCAGCAGCGAGTACGCTAAACAGCGAGGCTGTATCTCAGCAATGCTTTGTCCTAAAGAAACTAAACTTGGTATGCTTCATAAGCACCATGATCTGAGAGTACATGCAAAGTTTGGTGACAGCAAGGGTCAAGGACATTTTTCCCATATCTTTTGAACAGTTTGCCTAAAATCATAAGGGTTGGTGTCTATGATACAATCACAATTTTTTGAAATCGGCCATATTGCTTCTTCCCCATTTAGAATTTGAATATACATTTTCAACGCTTTATCGGATTTAAAAGAAAACTTGTATGAGTCTTCGACATGATGTCATGGGATATCTGGGCAGTTTGGTGACAACGCCACAACAAAACCTTTTGTTTACCATTGCTTCCTTTTCCAAGTCTTCAGACAAAGGTGGGGAGAAATAAAATATATGTATTTTTTTCATTAAAAACCTGCTTGAACAACAACAGTATCTCGATGAGTTTGTGCACTGATTAATTGTTATTATATTTGGCAACAAATTACCCCAAAACCTGCATTAGAAAACACTTCAATCCATAATATTACACAGCTCCAAAACGTAGCTTAGCTGACATTTCAAATACCGTGCACCTGCGTAATCAGGTATAAAAGTCATATAAGGCATTCATCCAGGCATTTTTGCAATTCAATTCTCAAAAGTACAATTTCTTCAAAGCAAAATGAAATCAAGAAAGAAACATGAAAGAAAACAACTTTAATAGTATTTCTATGAAATGGTCAAGACAGAGCTAAGCCTGTATTTAAAGTTTCAGTGAAATCAAAGTTCAGCAGCAAGAGTGCGCGTGCGCACACACACACACACACACACATTGTAGTTTATGGTTGCACATCACATTTGCATACTGCACCAGGTCAAAGAGAGGCATGAAAACATCCTATATAACAGGGCCAGTAGACATTCGAGTAACATGCTTGAGTATACAGTTTCATTGAAGACAGAAATCTTAATCTTATATTCTCATATTCTGGCATCACAGCACAGGAAATGCATGAATAATTCTCTGAAAGTTGGTCCTAGAATCTTTGCATTGCTCCTAATAATCCTATTACATCACAGTACGGCTTTCTTCTCATTCTCCCTTTCACAGATACACACACACACATTCGCTCAGTGTCCAAATAACATGCACGTGCATCTATACATCTCCAGTTACACTGCCAGTAACACAAGCAGCAATAGAGACACAAAGCATGTCATCAGCAGTAGAAAGCTGTGATTTCAAAATATAGGCAAACATCAGTGATTACTACTGTGCTATCTGTAGACTCGGGCACCACAGCTAGACCTTCACTACATTTTTGGTCATCTCTGTTTTCTGTGTTGATTTTTGAACTAAATGGGAATCTTAAATCATGAGCAACAGAAATGTGTGATTTCTATGCATTGTACCATTAAATTACAGGCTTGACTATGATGCCGTATGATGCAGCAAGTTTCGATTTTTATGGCTAGCTCTGAAGAGAGAAGAAGGGGTGGTGGGGCATTGGGGAAAACGTCCTCTACATTGACCACTTTGTTCAATAATGATCCTCAGCGACATCTGTGTGTGCAGCCTTCCGACATTTTTGATTACAGCAATTTGTACTTTACTAATAAGCAGCACAACGGCGTTTAGGAAGAGTGCTTTACCATTAAAACACTTAAAACCCATCAAATATTTATACATATAGCATGATTCCAGTGTTTTGAAGACGATTTTTCTTAATAAAGTAGTATAGCACATACAGTTACAAACAAAACAGGAAGTCAAAAAGTTTCTTAAGCAGTGAGGCACACGTTCTCCCCAAGTCGGATTGGTCTGATAAGATGCACTTCCTCTGAGCTTGAGCTCTGATTGGTGAGTCCCAGTACATTAACAAGGCTGTACAATGATATCTCATCATGTCTGGAAGGCCTAAACTGGTCTTGTGCTATCAGACTGAATCACGTGTTTCAGAACTCCCCCGGATTCTCTCAGTTAAATATCGTTCATTGATTTTCTCAGCGGAGGAAGAAAAGGCAGAAGTTCTCTACTTTGTTCCCTTCTTAAGGCCATTACATCTGATTCCACCAGGTTTCGTCAGGTCCTACAGTGGTACAGAAGCAGTTCATGTATCCAACAGAACGTGGGAGCAACGTTTTTGGTTTTCTACAAAGACGTTTCCGATCATTCAGATCCATCGGTTTGGACAATATATTGTTGAATATTGTAGATCATAAATAAGCTGTTTTACATTTCCTGGTGTTGCCGGTCTTCAGTTTGGAGCCAAATGTCTGTGTTTGGTTGGGTTAGGAAGGGTGAGCCACGTTGTGAGCCATCCAGTTGACTTTTGTGGTCCAACTCTCCCTGAGAGCCTCGTCAAACTTCTGCCGGAACTGTTTGAGAGCCTCCTCGTCAGTTTTACCTAACGCCAGAGAGTCCTGGAGAACATACAAACAGCTGGTGTTAATGTCTAGTTCTATGGCAAGCCCTTTTGACATTTAATGACATGCCAGATCTGGATGATATGTTTCTACAACACAATTTTAATAGTTTTAATAATAATTGTGAATTTTTACTAGTGTAAATGCAGTAACAGACATCAATGATACATCAATGATGTTTTTCACTATTTGAAATTAAAGTTTTGACATGAAGAATGGGTATTTCCATGAGTAAAGATGTCAATTTTGAAATCAGGAATTAACGTTTTTACTAGTCCGAATGCATTCACTAATATCAAGTATTACCAGCATTTTAACAAGTAGTATTTCCACTGCTGAAATGAAAATTAGCATAACTAGTGAAAATTGAGATGCAGATACCTATAACTCAGATCTGGCACGTCATTAAATGTCAAAAGGGCTTGCAATATTTTTTATATCAAGAATTAACTGTTTTTATTAGTGCAAGTGTAATAACTGATATCAAAGATGTGCATTTAATCTTAAATTGTTGTAATTGTTTATATTCTTTAATTCATCTCCTGCATGTGATTAAAAGTCAATTCGGCTTGCCATACAAAAATGTCTATTTCTGCGAGTGATGTCACCAGTTTTTATATCAAGAATTTTTACGTGCAAATGTAATTACTTATATCACCTCCTGTGCAATTAAAATGATTAAAGTTAATTCGGTTTACCATAAGATATCAATAAATTGAAGAGTAATTAAAGATTTCCAAAAATGCTTTCTTACTAATTAAACATTATAGATATCTGAAATTAACATTGCCACTACATTTACTAATATAAAAATGTGTTAGTTTAATTCAATTGTTGAGATCAGGAATAGAGTTTCTGCACTAGTAACAATGTGATTATTGATATAAATATAATGAGAACATAACTGATAACAAAATGAATTATAGATATCTGTAACTGCATTTCAAACAGGAGTGAACGATAGACCATTACTAATAAAATGCAGTTACAGATATATATAATAGTTTACATCAAGATCACATTGCTGATATAAAAAACGTTGATGGTGGTTGGCGTTTTCACCCCTAGTCATTCAATTCCTGATATAAAGATTTAGCATTTAACAAGTGAAAACCGAATCACAGATATCTATAACTGAATTCATACTCGTGACTAAAAGTGGAAAGGGCTTGTGATTCTAGCTCACTGCTTAAGATTAAGAAAGGTGAGTTTTTAAGATGCTCCTGATGGGTGTGTTTCACTTTCCACAAAAGGATCATATAAGAAAATGAAAGTAGTCCATTCAACTGATGCGCCGGATTCCAAGTCTTCTGAAGCCTACGAGAGCTTTGTGTGAGGAACAGACGGAAAGTTGTGTTTCACTTTAGTACACCAGGATGGTGTGTGACATAAGGTCTGTGTGTACGTTTACCTTTAAATACTGGATATCTTTGACAGATGTGAGCTCCGGCAGGCCTGCTGTGAGCATCAGAGCAAACAGTGTGATGAACAGATTTCCATTCCTCCTCAGAATCAGATAGGCCTCCTCACAGTACTGCCGGAAACTACACACAGTCACACACAGATTATGTCAGATCAGTGGCCTGTCTCATTAAAAAAGACAAAGGTTGTTTCCACCCATCACTAACTTTCCAAATTTCTCTGTGTTGCCAGTTTTGCCCTGTTGAATCACATGGATGAAGTCGTGTGTGAGGATGAAGGGAACGCGTTCACGCTTGATTCCAAACTTGGACTTGAAGTTTCCCAGGATATGGCCAAAGTCTATGTGGAAGAGCTGCATTACACACACACACACGCACATGCACATGCACACACACATTAAGTTCCAGTAAAATGAAATTTTTTATCAACAGAGATATGTTTGAGATCACATAATATTGAATGTCTTCACATTTAGAGCACTTCTGACACCTACCTGACCTGTACTGCGAACCATGATGTTGTCACTATGGCGATCGCCAATGCCCAAGACGTAGGTTGCAACACAGTAACCGGCACATGATAGTGTGAACTCCTCGATGGCTTTGTCCAAAGCATCTCTATGTCAACACATCACATCACCAATCAGTTTTGATGCAACAGCATCTATATTTAATTCAAGTATTACACTGCCGGATATTTTTATGAATCTTAACCAATAATATTACATTTTATTCATATCACCAGGAACTGCAGGGATGCCAGAATAAGTGTGGCCTATAGTATTATTAGTAGATCTAACAGTTAAATCAAGCAACAGTACCCGCCCACTTTTTCAGCCAACTTGGTTCCAGAAAGTCAGAGAAAGTGTTTTGGTGCCTCTTGTGTTGGTACGACAAGGCGACGTTCCATAGCCGACCGCAGGCTTCTATTGGGCGTATAGCTCTGCAGAAATGATCTTAGGTATGTTGGAGCAGACCCAGTGACTGTTCTGTATGCAGCATCAGAGCCTTGAATTTGATACGTGCATCAACCGGCAGCCAGTGGAGAGCCGCATGCTGTCCGCGGTTTCGGATGATTCACGAATCGATTTGCAAATGAATAGTTAAGCTGTCTGAATGGATTTTACTGATCAAGAGATTTAACTCAAAAGTTTCTTTAGCAAATCAGTAATCACTGTCAATGATGCGATTTACATTTACAACTCTTCATTTTAGCTTTGGTCAGTCGCAGTAGTAACAAAAGAGTCTGGAGAAATGTACCAGAGTAAAAGTATTCATTTTCTCATCAAGTGAAGTAGTGAAGTAAAAGTCATCAGAAATATTCAAAACATTTACTTAAGTACCATAAAAAGTATTTGTACTTCTTTAATATATATTTCTGTAAGCATATACCATCGATATACAACCCCAGAGCTTGTGGTAAGTGTGTCTTTAAAGTGTTATACGTTATCATGAAAAAGTGAATGGGGTTTTTACTTTTGAATCTCGACGGTTATGTTCGATGGCCATTGCTGATCTATTGTTCTGATGCTAATTTTGTTTCTATGGTAAAAATCTAGCAAGAGCACATCAACAATGTAACTGTCATACACAGGTGCTTTAGAAACATGAAAGTATTGGAATAATGTTAGTGTAATGGAGCACCGTTCGGAAGGGACTCACTCACCCAGAGTTCTTGTCTTTGAGCCAGTTCAACAGAGCGTCTTTATTGAAGGCGGCTGCGGCGGCCATGTTGCTGCTTGTTTTTTGGATGTTAGCAATTGTATCAGCTGAAGAGACCACCTCAATCAGACCAGAATGATCTCCTGTTGCCAAGCAACCATAAGGCACGATTCTACAAGAGATCAAATATGAGGGAACTTCATCACTTGAAAAATGACCACTGGAATATTGGGCTTCAACACACTTAGCTCAATCGACAGCACTTTTCTGGTAATATTCATTACCACAAAACATATTTCCATCTCGTCTTTTGTTTATACATAAATACAAAAAGGCTAAAGTCACGGTTTCAGTAAGACACTTACAATGGAAGTGAATGATGCCAATCCAGAAATGTTCAAATTAGGGCTTTAAGCAATTAAAATGTTTTAATCTAATTAATGACATGGTGTGCCAATTATTTAATCACAATTAATAGCAAATATAAATAATTGAGAAGAAAGCCCCTCAAATAACAATATATAATGACGAAATAATTATAAATAGTCATATTAAAATAATTACAAACAATATATATACACATACATACACACACACACACACACACACACACACACACACACACACACTATATTATAAAAATATACAGATACAGTGAGGAAAATAAGTATTTGAACACCCTGCTATTTTGCAAGTTCTCCCACTTGGAAATCATGGAGGGGTCTGAAATTGTCATCGTAGGTGCATGTCCACTGTGAGAGACATAATCTAAAAAAAAAAATCCAGAAATCACAATGTATGATTTTTTAACTATTTATTTGTATGATACAGCTGCAAATAAGTATTTGAACACCCTGCTATTTTGCAAGTTCTCCCACTTGGAAATCATGGAGGGTCTGAAATTGTCATCGTAGGTGCATGTCCACTGTGAGAGACATAATCTAAAAAAAAAAAAAAACAAGAAATCACAATGTATGATTTTTTAACTATTTATTTGTATGATACAGCTGCAAATAAGTATTTGAACACCTGTCTATCAGCTTGAATTCAGGTCATTGACCAGCTCCTCCCGTGTAGTTCTGGGCTGATTTTTCACCTTTCTTAGGATCATTGAGACCCCACGAGGTGAGATCTTGCATGGAGCCCCAGTCCGAGGGAGATTGACAGTCATGTTTAGCTTCTTCCATTTTCTAATGATTGCTCCAACAGTGGACCTTTTTTCACCAAGCTGCTTGGCAATTTCCCCGTAGCACTTTCCAGCCTTGTGGAGGTGTACAATTTTGTCTCTAGTGTCTTTAGACAGCTCTTTGGTCTTGGCCATGTTAGTAGTTGGATTCTTACTGATTGTATGGGGTGGACAGGAGTCTTTATGCAGCTAACGACTTTAAAATGTCCACCTCCACTCCATTTATTATCCTAAATTAGATGCACCTGTTTGAAGTCGTTAGCTGCATAAAGACTCCTGTCTTTATGCAGCTAAAATGGAAGAAGCTAAACCTGACTGTCAATCTCCCTCGGACTGGGGCTCCATGCAAGATCTCACCTCGTGGGGTCTCAATGATCCTAAGAAAGGTGAGAAATCAGCCCAGAACTACACGGGAAGAGCTGGTCAATGACCTGAAAAGTGCTGGGACCACCGTTTCCAAGGTTACTGTTGGTAATACACTAAGACGTCATGGTTTGAAATAATGCATGGCACGGAAGGTTCCCCTGTTTAAACCAGCACATGTCAAGGCCCGTCTTAAGTTTGCCAATGACCATTTGGATGATCCAGAGGAGTCATGGGAGAAAGTCATGTGGTCAGATGAGACCAAAATAGAACTTTTTGGTCAAAATTCCACTAACCGTGTTTGGAGGAAGAAGAATGATGAGTACCATCCCAAGAACACCATCCCTACTGTGAAGCATGGGGGCGGTAGCATCATGCTTTGGGGGTGTTTTTCTGCACATGGGACAGGGTGACTGCACTGTATTAAGGAGAGGATGACCGGGGACATGTATTGCGAGATTTTGGGGAACAACCTCCTTCCCTCAGTTAGAGCATTGAAGATGGGTCGAGGCTGGGTCTTCCAACATGACAATGACCAAGCACACAGCCAGGATAACCAAGGAGTGGCTCTGTAAGAAGCATATCAAGGTTCTGGCGTGGCCTAGCCAGTCTCCAGACCTAAACCCAATAGAGAATCTTTGGAAGGAGCTCAAACTCCGTGTTTCTCAGCGACAGCCCAGAAACCTGACTGATCTAGAGAAGATCTGTGTGGAGGAGTGGGCCAAAATCCCTCCTGCAGTGTGTGCAAACCTGGTGAAAAACTACAGGAAACGTTTGACCTCTGTAATTGCAAACAAAGGCTACTGTACCAAATATTAACATTGATTTTCTCAGGTGTTCAAACACTTACTTGCAGCTGTATCATACAAATAAATAGTTAAAAAATCATACATTGTGATTTCTGGATCTTTTTTTTTGGATTATGTCTCTCACAGTGGACATGCACCTACGATGACAATTTCAGACCCCTCCATGATTTCTAAGTGGGAGAACTTGCAAAATAGCAGGGTGTTGAAATACTTATTTTCCTCACTGTAATTAAAATGCTTACATTCTTGTGGCAGAAGAGTTCATCGTTGATAAGACATTACAAAAAGCGGCTTTAGAATCCAGTGTATTGTTTATTTACTTATTATTGATCATAAGCCAATCATTGATATACAGTTCACAGCAATCCAGTCAATCAGTCGGAGATTTAATATGAGGGCTTGTTTAAGGCGCGTCAATGTACACCTGCGTCAGACGGATGCTTTTGGAGCATCTCACTTTGGTTGCGTCGCATCATTAAACATACAATATTTAGGTCACTGTGTCAAGTTAAACGTAGTTTAACACTTAGAACACGTCTTGAGATCCGTTTAGTTCAGATTGGCGCTCATCAAGCTGTGAACACAAGAACACATGCTCATGTTGAGCTGTCTGTTGTCTGTGAGTGTGTTTGCTCTCTGTATAAGCTGCACATTGCCTATACAGCTGAAGTTTCACTTACTGCCTCCCGGAGAAAAGTGGTGGTAATTCAAGCTTGAGTTGCTCAGGAATATTCCTTATTGATTAATTGTGTTCATTTAACACGTATTTTTTAAGATAATTAACTGCACAGAATTAACACGTTCAATTGACAGCAGTAGTTGAAATACACATTGTTTCAAAAATATAACCACAAGACGTAAACGTTATTTGACTAAACATAAGTTTATTGTGATAAAATTGCTTCCTAACCTATAAGCAATATTGTCATACTACAATTGTGTAGAACATTGATTTTATCACACTAGTATCATGTTAACACTTATCATATTTACATCTTTTAGCAAAACATTTGAAAAGGTGTACATTTTAATGTTTATGGATTGGCCCCATTCACTTCCATTGTAAGTGACTTACTGTAACTGAAATATTTCAATAAAACAAGAGACAAATTGATTCATATGACTCCAGAGGTTAAAACAATGTCTTCAGGAGTGATGTGATAGGTGTGGGTGTGAAACAGTGAAGTAATTATTATTTTTTTTCTTTACAATAAAGTCTCCTCCCTGCCCAGTAGGTGGCGATATGCACAGAGAATGCGAAGCACCAAAAATAAAAGAAGAATGTGAAAGTAAAAGTGGAGAATTTATGGAGATATTATTTGACGTGGATTAAAAGAGGGGAGTCCTATGGATTAGGTATATGATGCCTTTAAGTGCTTTTTGGAGCTTCACAATTTTTGTCACCATTCACTTGCATTGTAAGGACCTACAGAGATGAAATATTCTTCTAAAAATCTTCATTTGTGTTCTGCTGAAGAAATAAAGTCATACACATCTGAGATGTGGGTGAGTAAATGACAAGAACTTTCATTTTTGAGTGAACTATCCATTTAAGAGCACCCACAAACACTAGAGGGAGCCATTTCCATATTTTAATCTTTAACTGTGTCCTAACCCGAAGTGACACAATAGAGCAACAGGTGATAAAAGGATAAAAGGTGATAATTTATGGATAGACAAATGACTTGTTGCTGGAAACGTGTCACATGCCTTTTAAGGACACTTAACTAGATACTAGTTTGTTTGGTTCTCCACATTCATGGTATTGTTTCAAGAATTCATTTTAGATTTATGTCTCTAAAGCAAAGAAGACTGCCGTATGTTGGCAATGTCAGAATCTAGTTTCAAAAATTAATTAGAAGGCCAAATTATACTTATAATGTCAGTTTGAGAGTCTAGTAATGAAAATGATAATGATTTTTGAGACGGGCTGGTTTGAGTATTTCTGGCATTTTCACACACAACAGTTTCTAGAATTTACTCAGAATGGTGCCAACAACAAAAACATCCAGTGAGCAGCAGTTCTGTTGACGGAAATGTCTTGTTGATGATGAGAGGTCAACAGAGAATGACCAGACTGGTTCAAACTGATAAAGTCTACAGTAACTCAGATAACCGCGCTGTACAATTGTGGTGAGAAGAATATCATCTCAATGCTATTCTGAGATGCGGGTTGGTGCCGTTTTGGCAGAACGAGGGGAACCTACACAATATTAGGCAGGTGGTTTTAATGTTGTGGCTGATCGGTGTATGCCAACGGTGTCCAAAAATGGGAAAAACATTGAGTTAACTTCCCTTTTAGAGTGCCAATAACTCCTGATGAATTAAAGATATCTTCATATCCTTTTCGATTCTGGTTCAGAACTAACTTTCCTTTTTGGTTCTTCATTTTTGGGCCCTATATGGTTAAATCCCAGAGTGATGGGCTCTCAAAATGGAGGTATGTGTAAATGGTTACATTTTAACCATTTTCATTGGTCAAAAAAAATGTATTTACATAAATCAATAATAGCATTAAATACATTTTGACATTATTGATTTATGTGAATAAATTAATTTTGTGTTTGATCTCACACCATTGGCATATTATGAAACAAGAAAAACATTTTTTTTGCTCAATAACAATAGGCGGAAATTGGAATTTTCTTCCCCATATACAAAATAATAAAATAATAAGTATTGGTGATCCATGGCATTTAATATTTGGCTTTGATCATCATTTATGCATTTCTTTTACCAATTGAGCCTGGGGACCTTTGGTTACGGATGGGCACGTTCGTAGTTGGCCAGATGGAAAACATTTTCTGGTCAGAACGTTTTTGTTAAAAACAATTTAAAAAATAATTGCTATCTGCAGATATCATGTTATATAGTAGGCCTATAATATTTGTTCATTAAATAAATAAAAGATCTGTGTTATAAGTTTAATATTTTTTATCATGAAAAATGTTTTCAACTAGCAGGAAATTGAGGAAATAATAAAAAAAAATGGCAGGTTACTCGAGACAAAAAAAATAAAATAGACTAAAAAGTGCTTTCAAAATGGGGAACAATGAGAGTAAACCAGACTGATACAAAAAAAACTAATACTGAACAATAACAGTAAAGTTTGTTATAGATGCAATAATTTAAACTTTGACCTTTTAAATCAAACGTTTTCTTGAACAAATTAATGAACAGAACTTTTCTGTTTCTCCGAACTCACAATCTGTCGTCCATGATTGTAGTTCTTTAATCTTCTCATTCCATCAAAATGACGGATAATGATTATTTGTAGTGCCAATCTCTGAGAGCGTCTTAAAAACATGGCGCTCCTACACAAGACACTAAAAAGACATGGTGCGTCTAGTGCAAGTTTACATAGGAAAACAATTGAAAATGTTTGGTGAGAACCGCCCCAAGAAAACTGACAACCTCACGCGGGCCACTGGAAAATTCAAACGGGCCGGATTTGTAACCGATTTGAATTCAGTCATTTTAAATTCCTTTTTGAATACCTTGAGTTACGATATCACCGAAACAGTTTGAATAATTGTTTTCTTTAAAAGTGAGTGTTGCGGGTGATACAAATTGTTTTATGCTGACCACTTGTACTCAGATCACCCAGGATGGGCGGTAGTACTAGGTTTAAACGAGGTACATACACACACACACACACACACACACACACACACACACACACACACACACACACACACACACACACACACACACACACACACATGTTGTGTTTCCATGTTTTATGGGGACTTTCCATAGACATAATGGTTTTTATACTGTACAAACTTTATATTCTATCCCCTAAACCTAACCCTACCCCTAAACCTAACCCTCACAGAAAACTTTCTGCATTTTTACATTTTCAAAAAACATAATTTAGTATGATTTATAAGCTGTTTTCCTCATGGGGACTGACAAAATGTCCCCACAAGGTCAAAAATTTCAGGTTTTACTATCCTTATGGGGACATTTGGTCCCCACAAAGTGATAAATACACGCTCACACACACACACACACACACACACACACTACCTGAGGTCCAGATTGGCCTCCTTCCACAGCAGATCCATCAACCTCAAGATCTGCAGAGTCAACATGTCCTGTCTCAAGTCTGAGAAAGATTGTTAGAATTAATGTTTCATTAACTTAAACTTTTATGACCTCATTTAATTGCATTTCATACAACCCATCCATCACTCACCATCTCCATTTTTGAAGATGATCCCCAGTGTATCTCCTCCCAGCAGCTTGTTATTATAAACGATCCAGAGGGGTTTCATTTTAGAGTCCATATACCTGCATCTCTCCACACTGTCAGAGAAAGACAGACAAACAGAGCTTCTAATCACACTCTTTTGAAGTAATTAGCAATGAGAGGCAATGCTATAAAGTGATTTGACCAATTAAATGTGGTGAAATCACTGAATCGCAACACAAGACTCAAGTGGCTTTTATACAATGGCGGCAACAGCACTATGATAAAAGACACCAAATTGACCTCCTGGTCATATTTTAATGATTCATTAGTGCATGTTATCTAAAAGCAAAAAACAAAAACAAAGCTCATCTTCGTAATCTTTCATCAAAATGTATTAACATGCTCTTCCTCTGAAACAGCATTCCTTTTCTGCTGACGACACAAAACATTATTTTTTAAACCAATCCCTGCCAACTACCAATCACATAAAGACTGCTTGTCACAATCTAGTCAATTCCCAATGAATCAAATCAAGTTTGGACTTTCAGAAAAACAGCAGTAAAACAGTTATGAATGCCGTTTCATGTTGCCTTTAACAGCAACAACAATATAAAAATCATCAGAATAAACAATTCTTCCACCAATTTATAAACTTCATTAGCCCAATTTGGCATAAAAATACAGAATTTTACTGATATGTGGTCACAGGTCCAATGATGTAGGGCCATATAGCATGATTGCGAGTGTGATATTGCTTATATACAACAGTTCGATGAACAAGTAAATTAAAAAACAAATTAGGAAGAACTGAGTATGGTCATAAAAATGCATGGAATATTTGTGCATGGAACTACTTTCTTACGCGACGGATCAGATTCCGCTTGTTCAAATTGCTCGTTTAAAACAAATGATGCGTCCAAACCTCCATTAGTAATTAAAAAAGTCACTTCAGAAATAGTACCAAGGCTTGTGCTGTTTCTAACAAGTTATTGCATAAACAAAGATGTGTGTGTATGTTAGATACTAACACCTTACAGATGGCAGGCAATTAAGGTCACAGTTATAAAAACTTAGGACACAAAAGAGACTCTGAAGAACACCAAAAGAAAGATGCCCAGGGTTCCTGCTCATCTGCGTGAACGTGCCTTAGGCATGCTGCATGGAGGCCTGAGGACTGCAGATGTGGCCAGGGCAATAAATTGCAATGTCTGTACAGTGAGACACCCAAGACAGCGCTACAGGGAGACAGCTGATCATCCTCGCAGTGGCAGACCATGTCTAACAACACCTGCACAGGATCGGTACATCTGAATATCACACCTGCGCAACAGGTACAGGATGGCAACAACAACTGCCCGAGTTACATCAGGAACGCACAATCCTGTGCTCAGACTGTCTGCAATAGGCAGAGAGAGGCTGGAATGAGGGCCTTACCAGACATCACTGGCAACAACGTCGCCTATGGGCACAAACCCAACTTCGCTGCACCATACATGACGGGCAAAAAGTGCACTTCACTGACAAGTCACGTTTTTTTTCTCAGCAGGGTTGATGGTCGGACTTGCGTTTATCGTCGAAGGAATGAGCGTTACACCGAGGTTTGTACTCTGGAGCGGGATTGATTTGGAGGTGGAGGGTCCGTCATGGTCTGGGGCGGTGTGTCACAGCATCATCGGACTGAGCTTGATGTCATTGCAGGCAATCTCAATGCTGTGCGTTACAGGGAAGCCATCATCATCCTCCCTCATCATCCTCCCCCATCCTGCAGGCTAATCCTGACATGACCCTCCATCATGACAATGGCAGCAGCCATACTGCTCGTTCGGATATCCTGCAAGACCGGAAGGTCAGTGTTCTGCCATTGCCAGCGAAAAGCCCGGATCTCAATCCCATTGACCACGTCTGGGACCTGTTGGATCAGAGGGTGAGGGCTAGGGCAATTCCACCCAGAAATGTCCGGGAACTTGCAAGTGTTTTGGTGGAAGAGTGGGGTAACGTCTCAAAGCAAGACCTGTCGAATCTGGTGCAGTCCATGAGGAGGAGATGCACTCTAATACTTAATACAGCTGGTGGCCACACCAGATACTGACTGTTACTTTTGATTTTGATTAAATGTTACTTTCTCCACTTGATATATTTCCAGGATTATTTCAATCTTTGAAATTGGGGGCTCTGATTTAAACCAAGTTTTAGTGATCCATTTCAAAACTTAAAACATGATTATGTTCATTTGTACATCTGTTTGTGTTTCTGTGACAGTTGAAGGGCATGTAGACAAAATCATTTATACATCATTTTCAATTTGATGAGCGGAAAAACCTTTCTCTGCAAAGTGCTTTAGAAAGTAACTTAAATGTAATTCAAAATGTGATTACTTTTTCAATTAAGAAATCAGAAAAGTAATCTGATTTCAATTTTAGAAACATGATTTGTAATCATCAATGGATTACCGTTTTGAGTAACTTTCCCAACACTGACGTACATGAAATCATTCCTACCATTACCGAAAGCCCTGAATCCGTTCGGATCTGCATGGATACATGCACCTTGCAGCCTTAGCATACTAGCCATTTTAAAACGTCTAAGGATATGGCTCATCCAACCACATTTTTAAGCAAGAACTATTCATTTTAAACTTTGCAAACATTCAGAACAAGAACAAAAAGATCTTACTTGACTCTAGCGAGCAGTACGTTTGGATTGAGGGGAGAGTGCAGGTCAGAAAGTGTCTCAATAAAACCCGTCTGCCTCAGGCACGTCATCATGGCCTCTTTAAGATGAGCTTCTTTTGTCTTGTTCTTGATTTTTATGGTGCCCAGTTTAATCAGCTCATTCACTGCTTTCAGCTTACTGAGAGCTTCAACCTACGAAATACCAATCACACAACATTGTATAAGGTGAAAATTCACCCAACACATCTTACAAAATTGGCAAAGGCCACTCTCTGCTTTCAAAACAATCACGCAGAGCTGTCAAACAGAAGTTTTTCATTATGTATGCTATCCGTTGTGCTTATAGTGATGTCCGAAGGCAGAAGACAACACAATTTGCTCCTGGATTGTTCAAACTATACAAGCTCTGCTTTGCTTACCTTTCACCCTTACAATCTCTGTGTAAAGCTTAATAATATTTAGCTTGATGAGAGATGTTGTTATTAAATAGAGGATTAGGAAATACAAGGTTTGACTATATTTTCGTTGGTATTTCTTGTCTAGATACAGAAACAGTTCTGTCATTTGCTTCAGGCTGCATATTCAATAAAAATCATGCTTTCTGTTTTATTCTATATATGTAATCCACATGAGATCTGTAAAACAAGTTTTTATAACCACTCGATGAGAACTAAAAGTAATATATATGCCGAAGATAATGTGTAATTTGTAATGTTTACATCCAGCATTCATAGCGCTAATGCTAGCATGCTAACCTTGGCCATAGTATGCATCTGAAGCCCTCTTATTGTATTTTATGATGAGAAAATAGCCCACGTAACACCAAGAAAAAGTTTTTTATTAGAAAATATGGTATGAGTGTTTTTATGGCAGACAGATAAGAGGATTGGTCAATGGACAAAACAATAGTAATTAGAGGCACATCAATGCGTCAGAGGTGTGAATGGTTCACAGACTGCTGATCCGTCTAAAATGAACATTGCTAGCATTCTTCGTGTGAGTCTGCATTCCAAATGGGATAAGTCAGCCTCCAAATGTCACTTCGAAGGGAGAACAATCATGATTGTGGTTTATTCACAATCAGGAATAAACTTTATGTTTGAGCCCCACACCCCACACGAAACACACCCACAGTGTTGTTGTTGCTCTTCTTCTATGCTTTGTGTTACTTCGACTTCTGGGTTAAATCAGGGCATGTCAGGGCATATGAATGTTAAACTCGGTAAAGTTAAACACAACTTTTTATTTTATCTACAGATAGTCAGACATTTATACACACTTAGG
The DNA here is from genome assembly GCF_025860055.1 of Xyrauchen texanus. NCBI lineage: Eukaryota > Metazoa > Chordata > Actinopteri > Cypriniformes > Catostomidae > Xyrauchen > Xyrauchen texanus. The sequence continues at coordinate 3,562,883 of NC_068313.1, read as the reverse complement.
TTGAAGTCATTAAAACGTAGTTTTTAACCACTCTGCAGATTTCATATTAGCAAACTATAGTTTTGGCAAATCGTTTAGGACATCTACTCCGTGCATGACAAATATTTTTCCAATAATTGTTTACAGACAGATTGTTTCACTTTTAATTGACATATTACAATTCCAGTGGGTCAGAAGTTTACATACACCAAGTTAACTGTGCCTTTAAGCAGCTTGGAAAATTCCAGAAAATTATGTCAAGCCTTTAGACAATTAGCCAATTAGCTTCTGATAGCTGTGATACCTATGGATGTATTTTAAGGCCTAAGCTTCAAAGTCAGTGCCTCTTTGCTTTACATCATGGGAAAATCAAAAGAAATCAGCCAAAACCTCAGAAAAAACTGTGGACCTCCAGGTACCATGTTCATCTGTACAAACAATAGTGCGCAAGTATAAACACCATGGGCTCATGCACAATAATACCGCTCCGGAAGGAGACGCATTCTGTCTCCTAGAGATGAATGTACTGTAGTTTGGTGCGAAAAGTGCAAATCAATCCCAGAACAACAGCAAAGGACCTTGTGAAGACGCTGGAGGAAACAGGTAGACAAGTATCTATATCCACAGTAAAACTAGTCCTATATCGATATAACATGAAAGGCTGCTCAGTAAGGAAGAAGCCACTGCTCCAAAACCGCCATAAAATGCCAGACTACAGTTTGCAAGTGCACATGGGGACAAATATCTTTTTTACCTCTGGTTTCATGAAACAAAATGGCAATAATGACCACTGTTATGTTTGAAGGAAAAAGGGTGAGGCTGGCAAGCCAAAGAACACCATCCCAACCGTTAAAGCATGGGGGTGGCAGCATCATGTTGTGGGGGTGCTTTGCTGCAGGAGGGACTGGTGCACTTCACAAAATAGATGGCATCATGTGGAAGGTAAATTAAGTGGATAAATTGAAGCAACATTTCAAGACATCAGCCAGGATATTAAAGCTTGGTCTTATAATGACCAAGCTTTAACGGGGTCTTCCAAATGGGTCTTATAAATGGACAATGATCCCAAGCATACCTCCAAAGTTGTGGAAAATGGCTTAAGGACAACAAAGTCAAGGTATTGGAGTACTATCAATCTGATAGACAATTTGTGGGCAGAACTGAAAAAGTGTGTGTGAGCAAGGAGGCCTACAAACATGACTCAGTTACGCCAGTTCTGTCTGGAGGAATGGGCCAAAATTCCAGGAACTTATGAGAAGCTTGTGGAAGGCTACCCAAAACTTTTTGACCCAAGTAAAACAATTTAAAGGCAATGCTACCAATCTTCTGACCCTCTGGGAATGTGATGAAAAAAATAAAAACTGAAATAAATAATTCTCTCTATTATTATTCTGACATTTTACATTCTTCAAATAAAGTAGTGATCCAAAAAAGTATATTTATGTTCAGATTAATAGGGTTAGCCTACTAAAGCCTTTAGAAGTAAAATAAAAATGTTGGTGATTTATTTTATTTTTTTTCTAAAATAAAATGTCCCCTTTCATTGTAAGTGCCACACTGTAACTTTGATATTTGCTTTTACATTTTTTTTAAAGAAAAGGGGGTATGAGTTGAAATCAGGGATGAGTTGTGGCAACATTATGTCACAAATGTTGTCGATTGAACTTAACTTGTACTGAACCCAGAATATTCCTTTAATGAAACCTGGTGCACATGGACACCAGAACATTCTGAGGACATACATCAAATTTCATCAAATTCTAACTATAAATCTTGCAAATTCACCATCCTGATAATCATCTTTCAAGAGCTTTAAGAGATCTCTGCCTGAAGTAGATTGAATAGTAAATTTAAAGAGAAGCAACGGCATTGCACCTGTTTTTTGAGAACTTCTATGTGCGGGATGCTGCCTCGGCAGTACGCTTCCAAAATCAGAGCGAAATGAACAGATATGGCTGATATGTGCATCTCAGACCTGTAACAGACAAAACACACATCATTTCAAATCATATGCTTTAACTAAGCATAAGCCTAATGAAATGCCAGGTGAACTGAAGATTTTAAACAGTCATGCTTCTTTACGTGCATTCACTTGCCTGAGATGCCAGAAGAGGAAATGGCCGATCTTGCGGCTGCTCTGAGCGCGCTCCAGGAGGAAACGGCTGAGGGCACAGTCATAGTACGGCTCATAGCGCAACACCTGAACAAGCTGCAACAAGTACTGCAACAGCTCGTCATCACTAACACACACACAAAGAAACAAACAATTCTGGTTTCAGCTCTCTCAGAGAACAGTGCTTGGTCTAGAGCAGTACATCTCAAACTTTTCATGCCAAGAACCACATCTTAATAAATCTGAAGTATCTCCACCAGTGTAGTGTTGCACGTGTTATGGTACTATGGTACTTCAAAACTCCAGTAAATTTAGTTGATTACAAGATTCAAGCCACATTCAGATGCATATAGGAGTCACACATGTGACCACACGGCATTTGTAGTGTAAATATAAATCCGTCCATGAGATGATCTTAATACCAGGCGTAAACAGGATTACAAGTGAAAGTATTGTGAGCAACAGAGCAATTTTTCAGTAGTTATATTAAAACATTGTGCTGAATACAGTTTTTCTCAATCAAAAACGTTTTAAGCTTGCCTTCAGGAAACTGAGCATCTAGATCAGTGATTCACAACTGGCGGGACGCAGATCTGTTAAGATTACAAAACAATGCGAAATGCAAATAATAAAATGTAATTAACCGTATAATTCCATATAGCTAAGATAGAAAAATAAGGAGTACAGGCTTATCAACTATTAGAAGGGTTCACCTATCGCCATGCACATGCGTCCACTCAAACTATGTGGTATTTTGGTACAGATGAGAAAATAGCAAACAAGAACAAAACTACACAAGGTTAAAGTTAATAATACTCAGAATTAGGGCTGTCGATTTAATGCGTTAATTCAGTGCGATTAATCGTCCAAAAAATAACGCGTTAAAAAATGTACGCAATTAATCGCATGCCCCCGGACCACAATAAGGAACATTCCTGAGAAATGCAAGGTTGTAGTATCACCTGTTTACTCCAGAGGGCAGTAAGTGAAATTTCAGCTGTGTGAGCAACGCGCAGTTTATACAGTGAAGAAAACACTTCATTAGGCAGAACAACACAAACATGCGTTACGTTCTTGCGTTGAAAACACTTGAAGGAGCGCAAATGCGATTTAAGGGATCTCAAGATGTGTTTAAAGATTGAGTATTAAACTATATTTAACTTGACACAGTGACCTAAACATTTTATGTTTATGACATAACACACCCAAGACGCTACACAAGCATGTCTGACGCAGGTGTACATTGATGGGTCCTTAAACAAGCCCTCATAATAAATCTCTGATTGACAAATTCACTTGTGTAATGGATTACTGTGAACTGTGTGTCAATGATTGACTTATAATCAATAATATGGTAGTAAACAGTACATTGTATTCTAAAGACGCTTTTTATATTGTCTTATCAATGATTAACTCTTCTGCTACAGGAATGTAATGCATTTTAATTATCTGAATATATATATATATATATATATATATATATATATATATATATATATATATATATATATATATATATATATATATATATATATACACACAGTGGGTACGGAAAGTATTCAGACCCCCTTAAATTTTTCACTCTTTGTTATATTGCAGCCATTTGCTAAAACCATTTAAGTTCATTTTTTCCTCATTATTGTACACACAGCACCCCATATTGACAGAAAAACACAGAATTGTTGACATTTTTGCACATTTATTAAAAAAGAAAAACTGAAATATCACATGGTCCTAAGTATTCAGACCCTTTGTTCAGTATTTAGTAGAAGCACCCTTTTGAGCTAATACAGCCATGAGTCTTTTTGGGAAAGATGCAATAAGTTTTTCACATCTGGATTTGGGTATCCTCTGCCATTCCTCCTTGCAGATCCTCTCCAGTTCTGTCAGGTTGGATGGTAAACGTTGGTGGACAGCCATTTTCAGGTCTCTCCAGAGATGCTCAATTGGGTTTAAGTCAGGGCTCTGGCTGGGCCATTCAAGAACAGTCACGGAGTTGTTGTGAAGCCACTCCTTCGTTATTTTAGCGGTGTGCTTAGGGTCATTGTCTTGTTGGAAGGTGAACCTTCGGCCCAGTCTGAGGTCCAGAGCACTCTGGAGAAGGTTTTCGTCCAGGATATCCCCGCATTCATCTTCCCCTCGATTGCAACCAGTCGTCCTGTCCCTGCAGCTGAAAACACCCCCACAGCATGATGCTGCCACCACCATGCTTCACTGTTGAGACTGCATTGGACAGGTGATGAGCAGTGCCTGGTTTTCTCCACACATACCGCTTAGAATTAAGGCCAAAAAGTTCTATCTTGGTCTCATCAGACCAGAGAATCTTATTTATCACCATCTTGGAGTCCTTCAGGTGTTTTTTAGCAAACTCCATGTGGGCTTTCATGTGTCTTGTACAGAGGAGAGGCTTCGTCGGGCCACTCTGCCATAAAGCCCCGACTGGTGGATGGCTGCAGTGATGGTTGACTTACTACAACTTTCTCCCATCTCCCGACTGCATCTCTGGAGCTCAGCCACCGTGATCTTTGGGTTCTTCTTTACCTCTCTCACCAAGGCTCTTCTCCCCCGATAGCTCAGTTTGGCTGGACGGCTAGCTCTAGGAAGGGTTCTGGTCATCCCAAACGTCTTCCATTTAAGGATTATGGAGGCCACTGTGCTCTTATGAACCTTAATGGCAGCAGAAATTTTTTTGTAACCTTGGCCAGATCTGTGCCTTGCCACAATTCTGTCTCTGAGCTCTTCAGGCAGTTCCTTTGACCTCATGATTCTCATTTGCTCTGACATGCACTGTGAGCTGTAAGGTCTTATATAGACAGGTGTGTGGCTTTCCTAATCAAGTCCAATCAGTATAATCAAACACAGATGGACTCAATTGAAGGTGTAGAACCATCTCAAGGATGATCAGTAGAAATGGACAGCACCTGAGTTAAATATATGAGTGTCACAGCAAAGGGTCTGAATACTTAGGACCATGTGATATTTCAGTTTTTCTTTTTTAATAAATGTGCAAAAATGTCAACTATTCTGTGTTTTTCTGTCAATATGGGGTGCTGTGTGTACAATAATGAGGAAAAAAAATGAACTTAAATGGTTTTAGCAAATGGCTGCAATATAAAAAAAGAGTGAAAAATGTAAGGGGGTCTGAATACTTTCCGTACCCACTGTGTATATGTATATATAATATTTAAAGATAATTATTTATAATTAGATATTGATATAAATATGTCTAATCATTATATATTGAATTATTGTTATATGAGGGGCTTTCTCAGCAAATATTTGTATATTCGATTAATTAATCGGGACATCATGTAATTCATTCCATTAAAAATGTGAATCGATTGACAGCCCTACTCAGAATACATTAAAGACAGGTTCATGGTAAAAACTATACTGAGAATTCGTTTCTAATTTTTACTGTAAAAATATCTAAAACATACTTAAAACAAGAAAATATAACTTAAGAAGCAGAGTGAAATTAGATCTTGTTTTCAAAGAAATCTGACCTAAATTTTGTGAAGTTTATGCTTAAAACAAGAAAAAACTATTTGCCAATGAGGTTCAAAAAAATCAACCAGTTTTCCCTTTGAATCAAGTTTTTTTCTTATTATTTTTAACATAAACCACACTAAATGTGGTTAGATTTCTCTGAAAACAAGATGGAGGGCCCCATTTTAAGAGTGCTAAGCACAGTGAAATGCAATATGCCATACGCGCAGAGGTGAAATTGTGTGCGCAAAACACTAATGGCCAGAGTAGAGTGCAATTTAATTCTAAGGTTCTTCTCCGGTTATTTCAGCGACTGCGTCCTATTATATCTTCTATTTCCTGTCAAGCACCAGCGATATGAACAAAGAAAGCACATTCATAAGAAGTTGCTAGTGTAAATGGGCTGTGTGCAATGAATTAGAGGAATAGAAATATGGACTTATGTTCTTTTGTGCTTTAACTGCGTCCTTGTTGGATGTCAGGTATATTTCTATGAGAGTGACACACTTTTTTTTATACGCATGGAAAATGTGGTTCTCGTCAGGATTTGGATGTACGCGCCATTCAATTATAGAGAATGTTCATCTACTGACACAAATCATGGCTAGTATTAACAGTGATTGTTTCGGCTGTTCAGATTAGGATGTGAGTTTTTGCACACTCGTCACTTCTACTGGTCCATTTTGCTTTAAAAATGTAATTCATTTATTGAAACTTGAAAAAATTAAACCAAAACAATTTCTACATTTCAATTATAATTCAAATGACACCAAAATATAATCAAAACAACAAGTGGTCAAAAACAATCTTATTCCACCTCTCCAAATCCAAACATTTTACTCTCTCCAACGTTTCCCACCGGCCCCGTTTGCAGTGACTTAAAAATCACTATGACAACAGGTGGAAAAATACCAATATAAATTAGATCATGAATACAATTGTAAATATAAACATTATAATAACAACTGAAAAATATATCATGACTATAAAATAGTTTAACTTAAATCTCATAAATTTTGTTTCATAAAATGGCTACAACAGTGATTGTCAGGGACATAATTTGATGTTCTACAATATTTTCGGTGTTTGGACAAGAATTTTATTACAACCTGCTGGTGGAATTTCCAAACTGCAAATGTAGGAACTGTATTTGGACTTTGCTCTGAAAACTGACCTGCTTTTGAAGCGTGACCTATTTTTCAGGAAAATAGCTAATTTTGCTATGCATCACTTCATTAACATATTATACTGTAACACAGTTCAAATGGGCAAGGAGGAGGCAGGAACCGGCTGAACAGTCAAAATAATATTTAATGAAACAAAAAGACACAAAACACACACACAAGGCAGCTGCGTGTATCTCTCTCTCCTGAACTGCCACATCCGGCTCGGCCTTATCCCTCTCCTCAGCTGATTAGCCTCATTGGGGGCTGGCCCAGACTCACAGTCCAGCCCCACCCTCCTCACACCCCTCCCACCTTTGCCTCAGGCTAGTGAACCCCCGGCATAACATACATCCCCCCCTCCTTTCCGAGGGGGACGCGTTGCCCTTATGGGCGCGCCTGCCGGCAGGCTTTACCCGCTTTCAAGACCTGGGAGGCAGAGCGACAGTGAGAGAGAGAGGAGAGAAAAAAAAAATTGCTCGCCAGTTCCCAGACATGCCGTTGCCTGGTCCTTGACCACTGCTCCTCCCTCTGGTGGATGACAGCTGCTCCTCCCCGGGTGGAACGGAACAAGTCCTCCGAACCCTTGCGGATGGAGCGGCAGCGAGACGCACATCGTCCTTGTCATAAATACACTTATAGATTGTGCAAACACTCGTTGCGCAGCACATAGCGCAGTCATGATAATGAAGGCCAAAATATCTTATGCATGTTATGATAAATCATCCTTGTGTATTTGTGCCTTTACAAAACATCAACTGATTTTCCATTTCAGCCTTGGTCATGATAATAGTTTTGCATATTGTTAGGCCTACTCAGTTCATGGTAGTATTAATACATTTCAGTGTCTGTTTTTTTGTTTACTTTTGTATGTACTGTGTTGGGTCGCCGCTTGGCTTTGGTCTTTAAATCTTAAAACCCTGGTGCTTAAGCAAAATCAGCTGAGAACCACCGAACTAGATGATCAAAGACTTTAACCCTCTGGGGTCGACGGACGCGCCGGCACGTCCTGCTGGATTTTTTCATCATTACAGCGGAAACAACATAAAATTCATTTTGGAGCATACAGATAAGTGCAAGACATCATTAGAGACTATAAAGGGTGTACTTTTATTTGTGTACACTCACAATAACAACAAAACCTTGTGCTTTTGTAAAATAAAGAAAATAAAAAGGGTGAGCTTTCAGCAGTCTATGGGTTCACGAGCATATTTCTGAAACACGTCACAAAAAAGAACAAAGTCCGCGAATACTTATCACACAAACATGAAACATATGTCTAAAGAAAGCTTAAAATGTCTACTTTTAAATAAAACAATTCAAATTTAAAACAAATATTCTCCTGCAATGTAATCTGTATGAAACAAAGTGATGTACAATTTCTTCTGGCTCAACTCATTAAAGCTAATGTGATCACACCTACCAGCAGAGCGCGCCATTCATACGCTAATGTGCTGAGATGATCAAATCAAATGGTATACACCCCCGACTGTGCCTTAAAAACATCTAGTTCAGTCACTTTTCTGCGCATTTGAAAGACAGCATGATACACAAGTGAGAAAACTCCTGGATAGTGTTGTAGAGTTAACATTTTCCTCAGAAGAAGAGCGGGACTCCGATGAACGTTTGTATTTTGAAGACAGATACAATTTCGGACGAGTAAGTCATTTAGTTTTCATAAGCTGACATGCTATTTTATAGAAACATGTACATATTTTACTAGTGGGACTGTTTCCAGACTTGCCAGCCAGGATTCAGAGTATTGAAATATGTCCCAATAAGCAAGTTTTAGTTACATTTAAATGCTGTTTCGGCTAAAGCAGGTATTTAAATTGTATGCCGTTGCCGTATGATATAAATATGATATGTAATATGATATAAAATTATATGAATGTTTAGATTATATTGTATCTAGTGTTTATGCTGCCTCATTATCATCAACAAAGCTTGTGCTTGCAAATATGTTTTCAAGTTAAATGAGTAAAATGCACTTTAAATATGCCCATATTAGAAAATCAGCATGTTATAATGATTTCTGAAGGATCACGTGACACTGAAGACTGCAGTAATGATGCTGAAAATTCAGCTTTGATCACAAATTGCATTTTACAATATATTCAAATAGAAAACTGCTCTTTTAAATTGTAAAAAGAGTTCAAAATATCACTGTTTTTACTGTATTTTGGATCAAATAAATGCAGCCTTGGTGAGCAAAAGAGACTTCTTTTAAACGGTAGTGTAGGTCTAAAATTAAGTAAAGTCTTTATCTAAAGAAAATGTATAGTCAGATTACTTCTTTTAACTTAAAACTTGATTTTGGTAATTAAGTCTCCTCACATTCATTCTCTTTCTGTCACAATCCTCATTGATAGGCCCAGGGGAGGGGTCTTTTGTCTCCTCAGGTGTGAATTACAATCAATATTCATTATAGTTCACGCCTCCTCGCATAGGACCTTTCTAACACTAAAAGTGTCCTACAAAAGTTCAGTTACTATATTGTTTTGTATGAGTGCTATATTGCTCACATATTATTGTAGCCCAGATTGTGCTGAATACAGTGTTATCAGACTTTAGCCATTAATGTGTTATGTTATGTAATGTTTAACTGAAAAATACAAATGTCAAGGCATGTAAAGACTTTTCCATGGCCCAAAACACCCTCAGACCCCAGAGGGTTAAAAGAAAACAATATCTCACCTTTACTGCTCAATTTTTTCCCACTATCTTTTTTATTTTTAGGCCGGCCAAAAATTGTAGGAAACCATGGAATTTAAAACGATCACTCCAAGTGTGACAGTTTGAGAGCTGGTTTAGGGTGTAAAGTGTGGACTCACCTCATATCTCGAAGGCATTTGACCGCAAATTCTCTGACATACTGGTCGGGGTAGTTGAAGTCCAGCAGTTCAAGAGCATCTCGAGGGCTCAACTTGGGCCAAATCTGCATCAGAGCCTGCAGCTGCAGCACAAGAGAGAGAGAAGTCATATTGTTTGTGTTCGAACACATCTGTTTGTTAGCATTTAAGTGGGTGTAAATCTGCATGCATACCTGAGCCATGTCTTCGTGTTTGCTCCATTTGACAGACAGCAGCAGCTTGGGGAGGGACTGAGGGAAGTTTTCTCTACAGTCGTGGCGGAGCGTCCAGATCAGATCTTTCTCATTCTCACACAACTGAGAGAGAGGGTCTCGCTCCATGATCTCCTTTAGCTCGATGTAAAACTTCTTGCCCCCACGACTCTACACACACACACACACACACACACACACACACACACACAAACACACACACACAAACGACTTGTAAAAAAGTTCTAATCCAATAAACCGATTAACAACATGTTACTCAAGTTATTCACAATAAGTTGGGACATTGCTTATTTTTAACATGAACTGAATGTTGTATGTGTACCATTGTCATGGAGTCACCGGATCCAACGATTTCTGCAGCTTTTTCCAGGATCTAAAGATAATGAAAAATGTCATTGCAGAACAGCCCTGCAACATGTCGAGCATTTCTTGTGCGAGTAGTCATGTTTACATGTGTCAGCAGGGGCGATATTTGGGAGTTGAAATGAAGAGACATTTGCCCCGACATAATAACTGCTGTCAATTTAACCCTTAAATGAATACCTCAGGTCCTTAGTGACCCAGGACCTCATTTCAACCCCTTTACCGTATCCATTTATTTGGAGATATGCCACTATCTCTTGCTGAACCTTTCTCTTATAAAAAGTTTAATAATAAAAAAAATGGCAAAATTGTAAAAAATGTACTTTTTCTAATTGCTTAATCACCAAAACTGAATAAGGTCATATCTAATATGTAAAATAATGTTTATAAGTTTACTATAACAGGATATGTATTTCTTTGATTATTATGAGACAAATGAGCACTACATTCATACAAATCACTACAATGTCAATTTTGATCTGCGAACGATATGCACGTACACATACTGTACACATCACACATGCAATTTCTTACTCAAGGTGGCGCTGATGTTTCACTGATTAACTTGATCTACATTTGACATTGCTATTTGAAGAAAAAGCAACGTGGAGTAAACTATAGCAAGTTTAACACATGAACAGTGTGATATGACTTTTGTCATTTGGGTGAACAAATAAAATTACATAATTTATTTAGACACAAAAAATGTTTGAGAAAATAAATATGTGTAACATATCATCATTTGTATGAGTCATTTGTAGCTCAATATGTGTTTGACAGCCAGTTGTGTCTCATGATAATTCAGTGTCGAAGTATTGAATCCTGTTCTATTGTTTTTTGCATCATCTCTTTGATATATGAAAAATAAAACATCAAAATATTTAAGAATATATAATATTCTTCAAAATCCTAATTGTCCACAATGCTTTAAAATGTTACACTATCTGGGCTACATCATCTTCCTTTTTAAGTGAGTTGTTTCTAGCCTGAATAAACTGCAAAGTTGACCAGACTTTATGCTGATTACTGGCTATATGACAAAACCGCATGAGACTTAAACCTTAAATATACATTGGTTGTCCACATTGCTGATCACTGTGCAAACCGCATGTGTAATGCACATTTTGTCATAAGCACAGTCTGCACGGACGGTCCGTGAAAGGCCCAGTCCTCATCGTTAACCCCTGCCGTTGATTGCACTAAAAGAGTCTCACAGTCTCACAAAGCAGTCGTAGTGCTCATGCGTCCAACACATTCATATTAGCTTGCGATCAGAAAAGTATATTTTCAAAGGTAATGTGGTTGATCCACAGAAACGAAGTATTTAATGCATACCTTGTCAAAAGGGGGAAATACAACTGGTTGTGTTGAGTATTCTGGGAAGCTTATGTGTAGTTCTGTGGCATTCTCTGTGTAGGGATTGGTTTGAATTGTCCCAATGGGGTTCAACATCTCTTCCAGCTCATCTGTAACACACACACACACACACTTCAAAATGAGCATTTACAGCATTTCCCAAATCAGTACACAATCTTACTCACAAACAGATAACCTGAAAACTCACTCAGTGTTGTTCCACAGACATACACCCTGTGACACATCTAGCCAACAGTTCACACAACCCAGGAAGGTGAGAATAAGTGTATTTGTGTGTGTGTGTGTGTGTGTGTGTGTGTGTGTGTGTTTGGTTACAAAATTGTCCCCAGATATGAGCTAAATCTGACAAAACTTCTCTTTGGGTGCACCCAGGGAACAAATCAATTAGAAACTGGATTTAATAAAACAAATAATTGCCCATCAAGAACATGTCAAGAAAATGTCCTATTTTACTTTTATTTTGCAAAAATCTCCATACAAAAATGTCTTTCACTGTAATACAGAATCGATCAGGTCCTGTGCTCCACCTAGCAGAATACACTCTAAAGTTTAAGGCCAAGTTTAACATGTTTATTGACACGGTTTATGAAGAATGCATAGGTAAATCTGGTGAAGTGTTAGGGAGAAAGAGTGGGAAGAGAGAGACAAAAAAACATTTCAGATGGAGAAAGAGCACAGGCAGCTCCGCAAGGCATGGTGAAGAGCAGAGGAGCATGAGAAGGAGGGCTTGAAGGTATTGCGGGATGGCATAAGTGCTAGGTTAGTGATTTTGAGGAGGGCAGAGAGAAGTTCATCAAGGATCATTTAAAGTTTGCCAGAAAGCTTTTGGAAGAGGATTGGAAAGCTTGTGATGGCGACGCAAGAACTTGAAGTCCATATGAAACAGCAGCTCGGTGATCCTCATAAACGCAGCCTGCTCAGAGACATTAGCGGGACTAGGCAGGTGGTAGAAAAAGCAAGGTCAACTTCTGTCCTGTGCCCGAATTTGATACCATATAAGTTGTATAAAAGAAGCCTAACAGTTCTTAAACAGTTATGGAGATCACTGAGTGTTGCCTGGATGAAGCAGGAGAATTTCTCTACTGAATATGGAGGGAAAGATTTTGCGAGGTGGATGTCTGATTACCTCCTGAAGAATGGATACATAGACACAAGCTGCCAGAAGGCAGGCGTACCAGGTTTTCCAGGATGCGTGGAGTATGCGTCATTAATATGGGAGCAGATCATTCTGCCTAGAGAGACAAGAACGACCTTCATGTAGTCTGGCTGCACCTGGCAAATGCCTATAGATCGGTTCCAAAGCAGTTTTTCCATGTACCAGAGTGTATTAGGAGCTTGGTAGACAGTTACTATGGGGACCTGAAAATATGTCATTCAACACAGGAGTACACAACTGGTTGGCAGCAACTGGAAAAAGGAATTGTGATGAGATGTTCAATCTCTCCCATCCTGTTCACAGCTGCATTCGAGATCATCCTAATTGGTGCCAGACAGATGTCCCGAAAAATCTGTGCACAGTCTGGGGTGAGATTGCCAGAGCTGCGCAGCTTTATGGACGACCTCACAAGCATCCACAAGACAGCTGCATGTATAAACAGACTCTTGAAAAGGCTGGAGGAGCTTTTGGCATGGGCCAAGATGAAGATTAAGCCGGCAAAATCATATAGCCTTTCCATTCGTAAGAGAGTTTTAACCGGCCAAATATTGTTTGAGGTGGATGGGGAAAGAATCCTGATGCTGGCAAAGCAGCCAACCAGGACTTGGGCAGGACTTCAACAGCTGAAACAGGACTTGGGCAAATACAAGGTCTGGAGTTACCAGTTTAGATTATATCATTGCCTGATGTGGCCACTAAAAATGTGTGAGATCACTGAGGCAGTGGTAAGGACACCAAAGCCAACAGTTCAATCGAGAAGTGGCTGGGCTTTCCACACTGTCTTTCAGATGTAGTATTGTTTGGAAGAAATGCCTTACAACTGCCACTAAAGTCCATCACCCTGGGCTACAAGCAGAAGAACAGGCTGTTCTTAGAACTAAGGGAATCGACAGATCAGTCAGTGAGGGTTATTCAACCCAGGTTCAAAAAGGCCATGCATGGAAGGAGAATTGGAGGTTGTAAACAGGGTGGTTTCAAGACTGAAGTAACAAGAGACTGTTGTAAGAACACAATCAGGAAGAGCAGGCTTTGGATGGGGGATGGCTCCCAAACTGTGGTCAGCAGCCTCTAGAAAACATAGGAAAGTGATCCACCTAGGATACTCTTCCAAACCCTGGAAATTTGTCTCTGTGGCTTGCTAAACAGGAGAGTTGTCCCCCCTCTGCGAGGCCTCAAGGGCAAATCTGCAGTACATGTTATAAGATCGCCTAGGCAAAAGGACGGTACAGGTGGCGGCATGATCAGGTCCTGTGAAAGCTGGCGGAGATTCTGGAGGCATGTAAAGGCAAACAAAGGCCACCATACTCCTCAGAGGAAGTTCATTGAGTTTGTTAAAAAAGGGAGGGGCACTGCACTGTGGGAAGCAAGTGCAATCCTGAAGCTTGCAAGTGATTAGGGTCAATGGTGTCGACCTTGGCCAGCTGCTAAGATTTCCTTCTGAGGTCGAACCCCGTCTACAATGTGTGACCTTAAGCAAATAAACTCTGTTGTCAAATCCAGCTTTTTCCATTTAAGACTTTTGGCCAAATTCAAGCCTTTTCTTTCTTTTAATGATTTTGAGAATGCATTCATTTCATCCAGGCTTGATTTCTGCAATTTGTTATACATGGGCGTCAGTTAATCGTCAATGTCTTAATTACAAAGTGGTACAAAATGTGGCGGCAAGACTTTTGACAGGTACATGCAAGCAAAAACATATTACCCCTATATTAGCTTCTCTTCATTGACTCCCGGTGCATTACAGAATTGACTTAAAGCTTTTGTTATTTGTTTTTCAATCACTAAATGGTCTGGCGCCCGCTTATCTCGCAGATTTGTTAGAACAACATACTTCCATCAGGTCTCACAGGTCCACTGATCAGCAGCTCTTAACCGCACCTAGGCCTAGACTGAAGCTTAGGGGTAACGTGCTTTTGCGGTAGCTGCACCAAAGCTTTGGAATGGTTTACTCCTACATGTTAGAGCTTCAACATTGTATATTTGTAAAACTAGGCTTTTTCATTGTTTTTTTTATTTTTTATTTTCTCTCCCTGTCTCCCCAATTTGGAATGCCCAACTCCCAATGCACTCTAAGTCCTCATGGTGGCGTAGTGACTCAATCTGGCCTGCGGAGGACGAATCTCAGTTGCCTCCGTGTCTGAGACAGTCAATCCGCACATCTTATCACATGGATTGTTGAGCTTGTTACTGCGGAGACGCAGCGCGGTATCCACGCACAACTCGCCACACGGCTACCCAGGCCCCCTCAGTGGCTTTTAATCAAACTTAAATTATTAATTAGTGGAGGAATGTTGTTGCTGAATTGTTTATTGTTCATTTTTTTTTATTTACATTTTTCTTTCAATTTATGTTTAATGTTTATTACTATTGTGCAGCACATTGGTCAACTATTGTTGTGTTTAATTGTGTTATACACAGTAAATAAAATGACTTTGACATGAAAAGGAGGAATGTCCTGATGGTGATGTTAGAACTAGAAGCAATGGAAAGAATCCATTTTCCATCTGCGGTGGGTGGCAAGGAGACATTCCTGACCGCTGCCCCCTAGCAGTCCTTGCTGCAGACTGTAGCGCGATGATGTAAGGGATTGAATACACTACGTAGGCGGTTTCCGTAACGTATTGGATATTGCACATATTTTATCAGATTCTCTTTACAACTTGACACATTATATTATTTAGTGTTACGATTATGGCATATTCACTCACAACTTTGTTTGACAGGCTTTATCAGTGGCTAACTAAAAGTTAGTAGTTTAACTTCTGTCACTAGACGTTTAAATGTATATGTTTTAATGTTTATGTTCTTCCATATAACAAATGTTATTTTCCCTCTGGCAGCTTCAAAGTTTGGTGCTTATTTTAAGTACTGGTATAGTAAGTATATGCATTGTTTTGTATTTATCTATAGTATATTTAGATGTTCAAGCTTGAGATACGACATCACCTCTTTCACCCAGCGTTTATGAGGTGGTGGCATTGCCTTTTCCCAACTGAGAAGAATCAGACGTCTAGCCAATAACGTGGAAAAAGCAATGAGCTCTGACAAATTCAGCGCAAGCTGTGTTTCTTCTGGCACTATGCCGAAGATGGAAGTCAGAGGATTGGCATCGAGATCTCTATTGCATATAAGTGAGATCATTCTAAAAACATCTGACCAGAATTGTGTTAGTCTAGGGCACTGCCAGAACATGTGACTCAGGTCCGCTGGTTCTAGACCACATCTGGGGCAAGTTGGGTCTGATCCTGGATATATTTGAACCAACTTGCTCCTAGAGAGATGGAGCCTGTGGAGCACCTTAAATTGCAGAAGCCTGTGTCTAATACATACTGAAGACGAGTGCACCAATTTAATTGCCCATTGCCAAGCTGTAACCGATATTTATATTCCCAGTTCCACCTCCCACTGCCTCTTATGCGATTCAGAGATGGAGAAGCAGTTCTTTGAATGTTCTCATAAAGGATGGACACTGTACCTTCAGGAGACGGGTCCCTATTTAACAACTCATCCATCTATCCAGCCACCCTCCGGTTGGTTCAAGGCAGGAGAGAAATGTTTTATTACGAAACTCCGGACCTGTAAAAACCTAATGAAATTGGACTGAGGGATCCCAAAGTCTGTACTTAGATGTTGGAATGTAATAAACAAACCATCCTTGAAAAGGACCTTAACACATTTGAATCCATTTCTAGACCAGAGCTGAATGAGTCTATAAGGGAGGGGGAAAAAAGGGATTCGATAGGATGAGGCAGAGGGCAAAGCCTGTTTACTTTTATAAGTGAAGTCTGAATTGCGACCATATCCTAAATGGTCCACGAACGACTGGGTTGTTGGTAGAGTAGCGTTTGCTTAAGGGTAATGGGGCACACATCTGAGAACTTAGCGAAGTTAAAGTTTTAATCCTAAATCAAATTTAAGAAATAATAAGGATAAATACTGTACACGCTGAATAAAACATTTGCATAATACGTGTGTTCTCACCAGGGAAAGAGGACCAGCAGTGCAGGATAATGTCACCAGTCTTCAGTTGTCCTCTGTAGTCAAACACCATTGTGTTCACCCATGCTATTGGGTAGTGCTAGACAGAGAAACATGCAAAACATATTAGGAATACTGTACAGTCAGTCAGCATCACATAATAAACCCGGCAGAGACCCGTGACAACTTACCAAATAAATCCATGTTATTTCTCAAGTTGAAATCATTTTATTATGTGAGAAGAAAGAGACCATGAAATGAAAGAAGAGGCCTAAAACTAGCACAGCTATTCAGGAAATAGGTCAATTACACAGTTTAGTGCTCATTATACAAAAGAATTGGCCTGCAGAATGCCACAATTGATCAATCACATCTAAAATGATATTTTCCACTTTAGTCTGAAAGATTTTTAATATGTTTTTTTTCTTCTGACTATGTGCATGTGACTTTTATAGAGTGTGCTGTGAATTAAGTTAGCGTGTGTGTATGTGTGTGTTGGTCTTACCACTTTCCCTGCCTTGCGGATGGTCTGGTATTTGTTCAGGTGTGTGTTTTTGGTGGATCTTTGTTTCTTCACTTTGTCCATTACGGCGTAAATGGCGAAGCAGAGGCGTGCCATCCGTGGCAGGTCACAAACGGGGATGTCAAACTCCAAAGTTTTATTCCAAACGTGTTCAGATCGACTGCTGCTCTCGCTGCTGACCGCCGTCTTACACAAGAGCTCTGTACCGTGAAACAGCCCCGCTCTAACCTGGATCTGCAACATTCATTTTAAATGTCTATTTACCGCATCTGCTGCATGCCGTTGCATAACACAAACAACAGACAAGTTCAACTAGCACCTCTGTTACAACAATGACCAATTAAAAACATGTTTACAGTAACTATTCTTACAATGGAAGTTTGTTTAAATCATTCTTTAAAAGGTGTATGAACTTCAGATGTAGTTCCTGTGGGTGGATATTGCTCAATGCAGTGTAGGGGAGAAACTACTGTAACTAAAGTAGCGACGCTATTAACTTGACAACATTTTTCAGTAGCATGACAGTAGCTCAGCAATTTTTACATTAGTGTAGCTATTCTAGTACCAAGCTACAGGGCTTTAGTGTCACAAAATGCTACATTTGTCACATTATATATGTAACATTATTTACATTTTGTCTGGGTACTTTGGAGATTTTAGTCGCATCTTGGCTTTTCCAATCAGTCTTTTATATAAGACGTCCCACAATTTGCACTAAAATACATAGATGGAAGCCCAGCAGGTTTATTCACATTGCTGCGTGGTTGCCTGTTAAGCTTCCTGCATTTTTTGTGTGTATTTACTAGGGCTGCAACAGGCTGCCGAACCAAACGGACACAGGGCTTTTGGTGCGGTACACGCAGCCACACAAATGATTACATATCTTAGCATGCATGAAACTAATATTAAAACAACACATAATGAACAAAACAAACTGCGTAGAACTAAATGGAATAAGATTGCGGAGCAACACGGGACTGCACGGAACCAAAACTGGCACACTAGAAACTGCGGATCAGATAAATGCATGTGAAGTTTATACTAGCTAGCTTGCTATTTTTGCCAACTTTGATGGAACGAAACAAAATATAAATATGTCGGATTTATATAAGCCAGAGATTGTAGACCCACCACCGTCTCTAAAATCTGTTGATTGGGAGCATTATGGTTTCACTGTAAACTACAGAAATACTGAGCAACGAGTAGTGCACAGGACAAAGGCTGTGTGTCGGCTCTATTTCACAGAAGTCTGTATGTCTCTAGAAGCACATCTAACAAGATGACTCATTTGTGGTGACATCATCCATTTGTGTCTCTGGAGCTTACAGGGCAAAGCATAAACACCCTGTGCAAGTTAGTCTCACCACGCCGTTCAAGCAGCCTCTCGCTGCAAGCTCAGACAGGGTTAAAGCGAAAACGAACGGCATAGGAGTAATATTTGAAAAGCAGAGGAAAATGCTAACAGATCCACCCTCTGCTCTGATCATGTGGATATTCAGATTTTCCTGAAAAAAAAAAAACTTGAAAATTGAGTGATTCTCCAAGTACATGTGGTGAGCTGAAAGGCAAAAGACACAGAAATCTGCACTGCTAATGTCTCAATTTTGTTAAAATTATTATAATTGCAAGATTTTTCAACTATTATTATATATATTGATTTTAAGAATTATTATTTATGCTTTTATACAATGTGCATATAAGAGGCTCTTAAGTTTTGTATAGTAATTTCGTTGAAGCAATATGTATAGTGCAGTATAAATGAGCCGTCACAATAAGAACTGTTGCCCATCAGCCACTGTGCTAACCAATTAAATAATTTAAATAAAGATTCTTTGTTTTCAGTGCTGTACCAAAACCGCGCTACAAACCGAATCGTGAAGTTTGAGTACTGTTGCAGCCCTAGAATTTACTGTTTGTTTTTACAAACTGAGGGACACTTTTAATTCATTTTCATTAGCCATTGACAGTATGCTACAGATGCAGTATATAAGCATTCCCAGAATGTTCCTTTTATTAAAAGCACACTTATATGTTGGTGTAATACTGGTGCTGGGCCACCAGGGGTAGTTAAATACTAGTGTAAGTGAGATGACTCTGGATTCATGAGTGTGGTTGATGTTTACCTTAGCAGCATCCTCTGCGTTCACCTTGATGCCCTTCACAAGATTAATTCTGAACAAAGAATGAACCTTCCAAACACACGTATGCAACTGCTGAAGACAGACAGACAGAGACAGACAGACACATGGAGAGAGATAAACTTTTATGAGAATATTATTTGACAGTGGCCCCAAAAACACAGATTGGACAAGCACACTTTTCAAGCAAAACATTTCACAAAATGAGCCCTTTTCCTATTTAAAACTACTGTTTAGAATTTGTTGTGGGCCCCCCTGGACCTGTGGGCCCCTAAAATCATTACCATCCTTCACCCCACTAGCTACGGCCCTGGTTAAAAGTCATGCACCAAATCTTCATTTATTTCTGGTTATTATTGTGACTTTGGTTCAACAATAAAATGCATCTGAGACTGTATTCATTTGGACTCTATGAGCTACTATGTCCGTGCCTGTCATAGTGAGAAACCACCTAAGTTATTGTTATCTGCAAAATCCACATTGGTCGACCTCTATGAGGAAGTGGCGAAACTCATAAAAATGCATTCGGTTTTGTGCAGATAATGTAAAAAAATCTTTTACTGTTCTTGATGACCAATTCAAGCACTAACAAATGTTTCACATAATTCATTTGTTAATTAAATAATCAGTGTGACAGTGTGAATTAACCAGTTCCAGGTTCTAATCCGCCCTAAAATAACGTTTTTTTTTTTTTTTATATAAATGAAGATAGCATCTGGACGTCAGAGGATGTTTGCATTTTGCTTTGCGATTTAACAAAAAAACCTAACCCCTGCCCCTTTTGGAATTGGCACAACCCCCTTTTAGAGTAACCCTGCCCCTTCTGGAGTAACCACACCCTCTTTTGGAGATTCCACCCCCATTTGGAGATCTCTGGCCTGCAGCTACACCTACTCGGAAATGAGCACTCATTGTAACATTAAAATGAACAAACTCCAGCGCTGGATCACCACATATTATAACACACACAAACAAACTGGAAACTCTTGCTCAAGAACTGGAGATGTTTCTTCTGCATTAGACACTCACCTGACTTAACTGACTTCATTCATCCATTCAAATTCACATTGATACCAGTGTAGTCAAAGTGCAAAAATTGCTCAGAATTTAGTTCTGAAAAGAGGTCTAGCGCTATTAGTTTGCAGATGCCACTTGCTTTGATATTTCATCATCTGATGCAATGAACATTACACATTTGTAAGTGTGACTTCAGCATCAAAACACTTTTTGACAGTACTCTATACAGTACAAGATATGTCTTTTGGTATAACCCACATGCAGCTTTCGAAACTGTGACCTCAGACACATACAAATGAACACACACACACACACCCCCTCAGGGTTTAACACAAGCCGTTTTCCGGGGTCAGCAATCTGACATTGTCAAAAAACCTCACATGATCAGTGCTCATACATACACACACACAACCCTGACTCGCTTCTTGGAACATATTTCTGAAACCTACTGTCCCAAAACTCAAGTGTGCACTGGAGGGTACACATGACCACTTTATCTGTCAGAGACACATGTTTATGATGACACTAGACCAGAGGAGGGACTTTCCCTTAAAGGGATATTCTGTGTACAGTACAAGTTAAGCTCAATCAACAACATTTTGGTGCCACAAAAATGTATTTTGACTCGTCCATCCTTTCCTTTAATAAAAGCAAAAATCTGGGTAACAGTGAGGCACTAACAGTGGAATTAATGGGGCCAATCCGTAAATGTAAAAATATTCACTTTTTCAAAAGTATAGTCACATGACAAAAAGAATATATGTTAGCATGATTTCAGTGTAATAAAATGACTTACTACCCTTTTCTGTGTAAAGTTATGCCATACCGATGTGACTCCGTAAACCCTAAAATGAGCGTAAAAAATTTGCTTTAAGCTTCACAATTCTACCTTTAAAACCTCCAAAAATTGGCCCCATAGACTTCCATATTAAGTGCCTCATTGTCACCTTGATATTTGCTTTTTTTAAAGGAAAGAAGGGACGAGCCAAAAGTATTTATTTATTTATTTTTTTTTAATTTTCTCCCAAAATGGAATGCCTCTTAGTATGTCCTCGTGGTGGCGCAGTTACCTCAATCTGGGTGGTGGAGGACAAGCCTCAGTTGCCTCCGCTTCGGAGACCATCAATCCACGCATCTTATCACGTGACTCATTGTGCATGACACAGCAGAGACTCGCAGCATGTGGAGACTCATGCTACTCTCTGTGATCAACGCATAACTTACCACACGCCCCACTGAGAGCGAGAACCACTCATCCCGACCACAAGGTGGTTACCCCATGTGATTCTAACCTCCCTAGCAACCGGGCCAATTCGGTTGCTTAATAGACCTGACTGGAGTCACTCAGCACACCCTGGATTCAAACTCGTGACTCCAGGGGTGACAGTCAGCGTCAATACCCGCTGAGCCACCCAGGCCCCGTCTCAAAATACATTTTTGTGGTAATCAGCATTATGCCACAAATGCTGTTGACTGAGCTTAACTTGTATTGACCCCAGAACATATATTAGGGCAAACTGACACTTCTTTTGCTCCCTTTAATTAGTTAAAGTGCAGGACACGATAACATGCAGTGTACTTACTGTTGGGGCTCTCTTCTTCGGGGGCAGCGGTAGAGGAGGATTCGATGTCTTTCGCACCAGCACTGATCCGATGGTGCAAAGTTCCTTTTCAAACATGGCTTTGATGACACTGCAGTGGACCATCGTCAGGTGAGGGCTCTCATTTGCCAACAAACATGTCCTAATGTACTACACACACAAACATGTTAACATTAGTGCTTTCCTACTGACAACTTTCTGTTTAGGGATACGAATTCTCCACATCAGTGTTTCCCAACCGACACACTTTTTACAACAAAAAAATTCTATGGCACACTACTATCCCAGATTGGCTAACCATTGTCAAAATTTTTCCTTTTCAAGAACTTGTCCGTGTTTTCTGTCCATCTTAGTAGCGTGTTTACTTGTTATGTTTGAAATTCGGCTATGCAAAAACTAAATAAAAAAAGTCACATACAGTGCGCTTGCGTTAGTCATTTTGACGGACAGGGTCGTAAAAATTCCATCATAATCTATTATTACCCGACATTTTAATTTTCATATTTTAATGATAATAAGACATTTAATATCTTTTATTTTCATTCACATTTTCATGTTTAATCATGAACTTACAGGACGAGCATGTAGCAGATTATGCATTTATTTATTTATGAAGAGATGAACAACAGAGACACAAAGCTGATGAATGTTTTTCCCCCGCAGTGACAGCGGAGGCCACTAAATGGCGACACATGAACAGCACAATATTACAAAAAACAAATATGATTAAAATATGAACAAAACACGTAAAAACTGAACTACATTGACACCTCAAATCTTCCTCCTGGTCCGCATCGACTGAAACTCGCATGTGCGTAATCAAACGCATCAAGGGAGACTGATGCCGAGGTGATTGTCGTTAGATTTTGCGTCTTTGCCTCAGACAGACGGATTTCTCGTGGCAGTTTTAATTTGGTTCTGGAGGCAGAACACTTCGTCAAGCGCCGCATCGCCCTCCACATGACAAGAGTTGCAGAAAGTGTCACAGAGGGGCGATTTGACGTGTTTGCCATATAAAAAAGTGGGCGCTGTGTACAATAAACATTGAAAACGGATTTACTTACGTATTTGGAAGAAAGAAAAAAAGCTTGCAGATGCTTTGATAGCAGAAAGTAATAAAAGGACTCGTTTATGTTTTCTTGGTGAATTTAAATGAGTTAAATATGTGGGGTCTCTGATATTCATAAACGATAAGGTAATATTTCATTAAAATACATTTTGAGACATTCAATGTCTCT
The DNA here is from genome assembly GCF_025860055.1 of Xyrauchen texanus. Classification (NCBI taxonomy): domain Eukaryota; kingdom Metazoa; phylum Chordata; class Actinopteri; order Cypriniformes; family Catostomidae; genus Xyrauchen; species Xyrauchen texanus. The sequence continues at coordinate 3,539,663 of NC_068313.1, read as the reverse complement.
TCACAAATTTGGACAGTTTTTAAATATTTCTTGTTGCTTAATCTCAAAGACATTATTGGTGAAGCAAAAACGTGTGTGAAAAACAATTTGGTGTAAAGTGGCGTCACTTCATAAACTTCAATGTGTTCTGCAGCGCTGACGCGAGTCATGTGATGACCATTAACTCGTTTCTCTCAAATTTCTCTGAAAGGTGGATCCCTGAAATTATTAATTTTTTTTTCAAGCATTTATTTATTTTGTGGAATTTGATCATTTTCCACGGCACACCTGACAATCTTTCATGGCACACTAGTGTGCTGTAGCACAGTGGTTGGGAAACACTGCTCCACATGAATGTGCCATGGTATAGTGATGATATCAGATAGTAATATCATGGTACTTTGCTATATAACGTGGCACTGAAACATGGCCATATTCAAGGTATATACATAGTACTCCTACAATACCATAGCATTTCCATGGAAAATGTCCAATATGGTAATACTTTACCATTCTGTACCATTACTAAAATAATGATTTAATTGGTAGAGCATATACCATGGGGACACATATAACTAGATACGCTGCTGATCAACTAAATATCTTGATTGCGCTGCAAGTTACTTTGGACAAAAGTGTCTACCAAATCCATAAATGTTAATAGGGCTGGCCCAATGAAATTTGGCTGACGATTACTTATTGTACTTACTTACAAATATTACATTAATGGCAATTAATTGTCATACTTCTTAATTGCATGTGTGCTTCATACACCTTAAAAGGAATATTCCGAGATCAATACAAGTTAAGTTCGTTCGACAGCATTTGTAGCATAGTATTGATTACCACAAAAAATACTTTTGACTCGCCCCTCCTTTTCTTTAAAAAAGCAAACATTTGGGCTACAGTGAGGCACTTATAATGGAAGTGGCTCACTGTTTTGAACATTAAAATACGTACTTTTTCAAAAGTATAGCGACAAGATGTAAACAAAATCATGTAAACATGATTTTAGTGAGATCAAATCACTTACTAACATTTTCTGTGTAAAGTTATAGTCAATTTTAAAACTTCATTGCCATAAAACCCTAAAATGACTGTAAAAATGAAAATGTAAACAACTTTACAGCTCAAATAATACATGAGTTTCAACAGAAGAATTAATGCAAGTGCTTTTATAAAATTAGAAGCTTCACATTTTGACTTTAAACCCTCCAAAAATTGGCCCCATTCACTTTCTTTGTAAGTGCCTCACTGTAGCCCAAATTTTAGCTTTTTTTTAAGGGGGTGAGATTGTATACATTTTTGTGGTAATCGACACTATGCCACAAATGCTGTCGATTAAGCTTAACTTGTATTGAGCCTGGAATATTCCTTTAAGAAGTAATTTAATCAAATTTGACTGGAAATCACAAAACACAAATGTCCCATTTGTTCCGTTTCTATATTCGCTACAACTTCCCTTATTTCGACAGTAAAAAGCAATCAGATGATTATTTAATAACCACGACAGCCTAAATGTAAATGTCATTTCTGACCTCAGTGTGTGAGCATGTGTGTTTATGTGCCTGCGTGGTTTGAGAGTGTTTATGCTCTTCCTGGAACAAAACGCCACACACGTGTTTAATAGACTGTTGCCGAACACTCACCTGACTGGTTCCTGGCTCTCTTACAGAACTGAACTACTGTGTTTACTAAAACACACACAAAATAAAAGAAACACACACTTTTTTTCGATCTCTGAATGTGACCAATCAGATCTACACATTCGACAGGCAGAATTCTTGTCCTTGTAATCTCTTTCTCGCAGTTTTCTGCATGTTTATGAGCTGCACTGAAGCTCACTGCGGCGATTAGATGCATTGAATATTATTGTAAGTTATTTTATATCTTGGCCTGTATGAAAAAGGTACGACTTTTAGATCAACCAATCACATTCGCTTCTCTCGTCTTGTTCCAAATCTTGATATTTGATTTCTTCCTTGGTACAAAACTTATTTTGCTATTAAAACATGGTTAGGTTTAGGGTTTGGATAAGGGGATTGTTGAGTTGTTAGGTTTACATTACTCAATAAATGCATGAGTTGTTTAATTGTAAAAAAGCTTACTTTAATTCATTTGTTGTACCTGTCATGAGATACGGTTTTATTAATTCATAGATTTTTCTTTGGAGTTTATTTGGGAAGAAGAAGAAAAAAAAAAGTGAAAGGAGGAGATCCACTTTCTTTGTATAGAAAAGAGTAGCTTGGACATTCTGCAAAATATCTTCTTTTGTGTTCCAGAAGAGCACACACACACACACACACACACACACACAAAGTCATATGAGAATGAAATACCATGATTGTGAGTAAATGATGAAGAGGTAACTTTTAGGTGAACTATTCCTTTATGGTCCAAATAGCAGCTGAAATACTTTTACAGTCACAGCAAACCATGACAATTTGAATTCAGCTTCCTTAAATACATAATGACACAATGCATTATGCCATGTAACAATCAGGAACCTTTGGCAAATACAGTTTGACCTTTGCAAGCCCTTTCTGGCATTGTATCTTACTTTGTACTGATTGAGAGGGAGATCTTCGAACAGGAACTCAAGTATGCCGCTTACACGCAACACATAATCGCTCCGGGGTCCAATGTCTTCCTCTGGGCCGTGAGTGGTCTGCCATTTCTTGAGAGCCTGATCCATTAGTTCAGTTACTGTACAATGCAATGACACTTTCAGACTGGCTGTGTCCTACAGACAGAGAGAGAGAGAGAGAGAGAGAGAGAGAGAGAGAGAGAGAGAGAGAGAGAGAGAGAGAGAGAGAGAGAAAGAACTAAAGTTTGAACATTCCAGAAAAGACCCAGATGTCAGGGAAAGAGATACAGTTTCACCCTTGGTATGAACAAAATTGATCATACCACAAACTACACTTACCTTGGGTTGAAATTCAGTGCAAACGGAAACCTCAACTTGGCCGTGAATTAACTGAAAGTGAAAGCAAGAAGGGCTTTCTATGCCATTAAAACAAATCTATCCAATTTGAAATACCAATCAGAATCTGGCTCAAAATATTCCAGTCAGTCACAGAATCTATTGCACTATATGGCAGTGAAGTTTGGGGTCCTCTCCTAAATCACCAATTTGACAAATGGGACAAAAATCAGATTGAAGCCCTGCATACAGAGTTTTGTAAAAGCATTCTTAGGGTACAGAGAAACACACCTAATAATGCATGCAGGGCAGAATTAGGCCAATACCCTCTAATAATCCACATTGAGAAAAGAGCCATTACATTTTGGAAACATCTAAAACTGAGTGACCCGAACTCTTAGCATTTTAAAGCCCTTAAAAACCATGAAGTGAACACTGAGAAGAGTCCCATCATTCAGCTGGTCCTGAGGCTCCACAAACAGACTAACACGACTAACAATAATCAGCCTCAGGACACGGACCCCCTCATCCACACAATCTGACCCAAACAAATGATTAACACAAAAAGAAAACTACAGAACTTATTGGAATGAAACAACACAAAAACAAACAAACTACAATGTTATTTGACCCTAAACAGAGATTACACGACAGCAGAATACCTGAGTACAGTCAGAGACCACAAACTGAGGAAACACATGACGAGGTACAGACTGAGCGACCACAGCCTGATGATAGAGAAGGGCAGATACAGGCAGAGCTGGATGCCCAGAGAGGGCAGGTTATGCCCGTACTGTAACCAAGGACAAATAGAAACAGAGCTGCACTTCTTAACCACCTGCCCTAATTATAATGACATTCCAAAACACTTCTTTCCCAAATGTGAAATTATTTGTCCCAACTTCAAAAAGTTGAAGAATGATGCACAAGCTCAATATTTACTTGGTGAACAAAGAGACAAAGTACATCAATTCCTGCCACAAAAAGAGGGAAGAGTCAACCAAACAGTGATGTGTCCATTTACACACACACACACACACACACACACGCACGCTTTTTCAATTTTAACTATGAATATCAAAAGTTGCACTATGGATTACTAAGAAGCTGAATATTGTAAATATTGTAAAAAATAAATGTTTAAATAGTGAAGTATTAAAGTATTTGATTACATAAATATATATGTACATACAGTATATCCTCGCGTGACCCCACGTCCTCATGCATGTACACTAAGTCACATGAGAGGTCATTCAAATTGTGGTTATTAGAGGGTTATTTTTTTAATATTCTGTATTCAAAAGTTTAATTAAATTTCAACATCAAAATATTGTCTAATTTAATTTATTTAAAACTTTAATAAAATTAAAAAATTATTATTTTAATTACATTTTTCAACATAAAATGTAATTATTTTTATTAAATGGATTGCTTTTGTACAAAATCCTCACAGCATAATCTGAAACAACAATGGAAATATTTTTATCAAATAAACTGCTGTACAACAGAGCATGATAGATGTGAGATATTGTTTTAATACAATATTATTATTATTTAATTACATTAATCATTAAATGTCCATTTAAAATGAGCTTTTATTTTGGCATTTCTTTGTGTTTATGATGGCAGATTCTCACATGGCCCAGTGTGATTAATAAACCCCAAAATGCCATGATTCACACATTCATTTTGAAGCACACAGCACATGCATATTATATATTTATTTAAATTAACAGCCTGGGTAATTCAGCGAGTATTGACACTGCTATCACCCCTAGAGTCACGAGTTTGAATCCAGGGCGTGCTGATTGACTCCAGCCAGGTCTGCTAAGCAACCAAATTGGCCCGATTGCTAGGGAGGGTAGAGTCACATGGGGTAACCTCCTCGTGGTCGCTATAATGTGGTTCTCGCTCTCGGTGGGGCTTGTGGTGAGTTGTGCGTGGATGCCGTGGAGAATAGCTTGAAGCCTCCACACGCGCTACAACTCTGCGGTAAAACGCTCAACAAGTCACGTGATAAGATGCGCGGTTTGACGGTCTCAGACGTGGAGATTCGTCCTCCACCACCCGGATTGAGGCGAGTCACTACGCCACCACAAGGACTTAGAGCGCATTGGGAATTGGGCATTCCGAATTGGGAAATTTATTTTTATTTTTTTAAATCGCAACCTTTTATGGTTTAATAGTCACATTTGGACATATTGAGATTGAAATAAAATTATTGAATTCAATTGTGCATTCAAAAATGTACTTTTGTCCCAAATATGTCAAATGCATTTACATTTCACACTGTTTAGCTAATGCAACTTTTATGACTGGATTCAGTAATTCCATCCTTGTTGTCCACAATGCAGAAATAGTAGGGCCCTACATGTGATGACGGTATAAGCGGACTCTGTTCGTTGAATTATTGAAAATGAATCTGCATACCGAGGTGTAAAGGCTGCATCATCACCACGCTACCACCTTGAGTGTAAATTTCGTAATTTAAAATAAAAATCTGCCGTCCAACCATCATGGTTGTCTTAAGTTTACATCTCAAATGTTTTTGTACACACTACAGCAGTGTTGAAATGAAGACATTTTGCACTACATCAATACTTGTTACAAAAATCTTGTCAGTGACACAATCAAGCACTTTTATATACTAAAATATTTTCCAGGACATTTAGGTGTTTTCCTACATTTCCATGACTTTTTCATAACTGGTAAATTGCTTTGCAAAATTCCAGATTTTCCAGGATTTCTAGGACAGTGGGAACCCTGCTGTGCTTCCGGCTCTTTGGTTTGATGAGGCGTGTGGCCTGTACAGCTGGAGCCCTGACTGCCCCCTACTGCATCAGGGTGGTACATCAAGCTTGACTTGCTCCAATAGTAGGACCATTCCTTATTGCGGACTTTACGTACAGGTGGGTAATTGTTTTAGTGTTATTTTTTATATAATTAATCGCTTTATTGCTTCTTTTCACGTTAAATTGACAGCCCTAATATATATATATATATATATAAAAACACTTAGCAGGCACAGCACATACTAAAGTCACACAATAGTAAACTATCTTCACATACCTGTGATTGGTCGTAGTGCATGGTGATTTTGATCCCGCCCTCATGCTTGTCAATCAAATTCACCAATGACCTCGACTCCACCTGCGGGGCATTAAAACTCCGAAGCCACTCTCCCCATGACATCATCTGCATGCGCTGCATTTTCTCTTCACTGATTCGCTTCATTTTGGACCGAAAGTCCTTCACTTCCTGTTCTTGCAAGGCATCCAGCTCGTGCAGACCTGTGCCGTGTGACATAACACTCTGTGATTTTGCACTCTATCAACAATATACTCTGTAAACACAAAGTTCATGCTATAAATAACTGAATCACTTATGACCGGACATGAACTCAACAGTGTGAACTGTCTGTCACTGAATTTCAACTTCAAAGCACATCATTGGCAGCCCAACACTCTTTATTTGTGGTACTTTACAGTTAAAGTAAGTTAAATGTGAAGTTTGTCATTTCTGCACCACTAGTGGCACCAAATGGAATTGCAACAATAATGAGGGTTTTCAAACTGGTTTCCTGAACACTCCCCCTGGGTGTCATTGGTCACACAGATAGTCCCGCCCCAAACTTATGCTATTGGTTGAGCCAATGTGTCAGGCCCCTTATACAAACAAAGCAATGATTTGAACGCGCCACAGCGCCATTGCATATAGACTTTTAAGGGGAATTATAGTCTCTGCACATTAAATTGCATTTTAACAAAGAACAAAACACACTTTTTGAAACCTTTAAAGTTTTTTGAAATGACGTCAGTGTGTTTTGCAGTGAGACTGAGCTCTGGGGAACAGGTTTCAAATGACTTTCCTGATAACACATGTGATGACATTCAAAATGCATTAAATATTCATCTGATCCTCTGCCTGGATCTCATCAGTGTGTGTGTGTGTGTGTGTGTGTGTGTGTGTGAGAGAGAGAGAGAGTGAGTGTGTGTGTAAGAGTGTGTGTGTGTGTGTGTGTGTGTGTGAGAGAGAGAGAGAGAGAGAGAGAGAGAGAGAGTGAGTGTGTGTGTGTGTGTGTGTGTGTGTGTGTGTGTGAGAGAGAGTGAGTGTGCCTGTGTGTGTGTGAGAGAGAGAGTGAGTGTGTGTGTGTGTGTGTGTGTGTGTGTGTGTGTGTGTGTGTGTGTGTGAGAGAGAGAGTGAGTGTGTGTGTGTGAGTTTAGCTTACAGATTGGCAATTACAAGGGTATTATTCTATAAATGTGGTTTATGAGGACATTTCTCATAATACCCCATAATTCTAATCGTTTAAAATAACATACTAAACAATGTTTTATTGAAAATGTAAAATGCAGAAAGTTTTTTGTAAGGGTTAGGTTTAGGGGTTGAGTTAGGTTTAGGGAACAGGATCTATAATTCATACAGTATAAAAAGAATTATGTCTATGGAGAGTTCTCATAATGATAGCTGCACCAATATGAGAGTGTGTGTGTGTGTGTGTGTGTGTGTGTGTGTGTGTGTGTGACATCATCATGGAATGCTTGTAAGAGCAATTACTATATAGTGCTTGCAATGTAGAATAGTATCGTTAATCCTCAAACATTTATTTTTATGCTTTTTTTCTAAACCCTTAACTAATGTTTTGAACTTCTGCAATTAATTCAGGCTTAATGTGAACCGCTCAACACCCTCCAATTTAGTTTTGTAGATCATTTCAGCTTTATGAGTTGCCATTTTTATTTTTCTGAACTTTATACTTTTAAGAAATTCAAGTTTGAAAATCTCCCTTTGACTTACTTACAAATCCAAAAAAGGTTCATTTACACCAAGACCGAACCAAATAAAATGAAAATCTATTTCGCCCCTGAATAATACGCAGTGCTGTTCAACAAACATATTCATTCTAGAGGGAGACCGATATATCGGCTTTACCAATTAATCGGTGCCGATTGTAGCTTTTTGGAACTATCGTTATCTGTAAAAATCTATGACATCATTCAATCACTGCCAACCATGTTAAAATGAAATGTATGTGTGATCCAAACATCATCTGCAGCCTGAAACTGAACTTTTCATCAGATTTTAGGAGTGAATGCTCTTAACTACATAGAGAACTATAGGATGCTCCCTTGATCCCTATTTAGTGAATGACTTAACCTCCAGTGTGCTATCTGTCTGCACTGGTCTCAGAACAGTTCGAAGTTCTCCTTATTTTCATCCTAACTCTATATATGGCCTCTGAAAGCATTTTTCAGCTTTTGCATGATTTTTAAAAACAAACATGTTTTTTCAGCTTTTCCACACATGTAGACTTTATCTTTATCAGCGTGAGCAAAAAAGGAATACATTTTTTAAAGTGGCATATAAAAAAAACTATAGATGCTACCCTTTACAACCAAACAAGTACCAATCAAAAAACTTAGATGTTTCATACTAGAGGCACTTTTGTTGGCTCTGTGCCCAGAGAAGCGCTTCATGGAAATGAATGTCATGCTATTGTGTCACGTGACACAGTGCGCCAGAAGTTTAACCCTTAAATGACAGTGTCAGTGTTGTGAACAGTTTTCAGTCGGTTTTAATTCATTTAAATTATGCGTTGCGTAAAGCGAAGCCAAAATACAATGTCCACACATGTGGACGCGGGGTCACACAATGTTAAAATGGATCTGGGATTGTATTCATTTAAGACCCGTCATAGTAACATTTACATTTATGCATTTGGCAGACGCTTTTATCTATAGCGACTTACAGTGCACTTATTACAGGGACAATCCCCCCGGAGCAACCTGGAGTTCAGTGCCTTGCTCAAGGACACAATGGTGGTGGCCGTGGGGATCGAACCAGCGACCTTCTGATTAACAGTTATGTGGTTTAGCCCACTACGCCACCGCCATTGCTTAAATACGTTGCATAAAATAGACCAGGTTCATGTCTGCGCAACAAAGGGTTCATAAACTGAATTTAGTTTGAATATGTGATTTTTGGTGAATGTGTAAACTAAACAGCAGTTGCATGTCCAATGCCGGTGTTTCTTGTTCTTTGGCCGGTTGGTTAGCCCTAAACCTGCTACACATTATTTGAATGAGATACGGCCTCATTGCATGCTGGTCTGTTACTGCACTATAATCAAAATGTTGGCAAATTTACATGTCATTCAGATAGTTTCCTCCTGTGCAAGTGGGCAGATCTTTTGCCAGAATAAGTCTAGTACACCAGACTTTATGGGTATATTCAAAAGTCTACCCAGTATGCATAAGTGTGTGTGTGAAAACATACATCACCTTTCCCAATAAGTACTCCGATCTTAGAATCTAGCAGGCGTTCTGCACGTCCACAGTTGCGTGTGATCAGTTTCAGGACGGGCAGGAACGGCCGTACGTCGCACAGACGCCTGGTCTCGTCCTCCAGCTCCTCGTGCACCGCTGCCTGGTTCACACACTCGAACATGTGACCTTCCATCTCCCCCAGGAGTGAGAAGAGAGGGTAAGTTTGCGCCTCCTTCCATAACAGCTGCACGCAAATGCGAAAACATCATGTCACTAAAACAATACGAGTGAAGACTATACTCAAAAGATACGTATTCAATATTCACAGAAGCATGTTGTATTTCAAAACGAAAAAAATTAACTATTCAAGTGCCTTTGCATTTTTGGCTTGAATGGTTAAACTGGATTCTTTTGTTTTCTGAAGAAAAAGTGGTGCATAATTCGGGTGCTCTGCGGGTTGCCTACAGTATGTGTTGCTATTCGGTTACAAGGGCCAAATCAGCCAATCAGATTAGTGCTAGTTAGTTTGAGAAAGGGTTTTCCAGTCTGTGGGTAGTCTAAGGCTAAAATTTTAGCCACCAGATAAAGCTACATACTCAAAGCAGTTCTTTGAAGCGCATGTGTTTTTACGTCTGAGGAGTTTCTTTTTATTCCGAAAGAGTCTCCGTTTTCACACAAACACACACGCACCAGTTTGAGGTGTTGAATGGTGCTCTCTCTAGGAACCTCCATCTGGATGTAGACTCCGGTGGGCAATAGGAAGTCCACCATCACCTGGTCGTCTCCATACAGCCCTGACTCCGCCCACAAGTCCAGTTGATCTGTCTTGGCAGGAGGCATGGCGGAGAATGTGCTGGACCCAAACCATGGGATCCTCGACACAACCAAAACACAAATATTTAGGTTTCAATCATTAAAGCGTAAAAAGTAAAAAAAAGGGAGGGGGGTAAATGACAAAAATATAATAACAACACACATAATAAAAGTAGATGAAAAATTACATGATTCTCTTTTGATTCTGGTCTTATTTCAAAGCATTGAGTAAGTTTACTAACATCATCTTTCCCCTATATTTTTTAACCATTTACTACTGAACAAGAGGATGTCGCACTGGACTTTTATTTTTACCTCTATTGACCTCTTCTAGATGTTCTTTTGGCAAGTTTCCCGGGTATCTGCCTCTTCAGCTTTGCTGTTTTACACCACTTAAAGGGACAGTTCTCCCAAAAATTTAAATTCTCTCATCATTTACTCACCCTCATGCCATCCCAAATCTGTATGACTTTCTTTCTTCTGCACAATACAAACATATTTTTTTTAAGAATATTTCAGCTCTGTTAGACCATACAATGCAAGTGAATGGTTGCCAAACTGTGAAGCTCCAAAAATCATATGTCAGCATAAAAGTAATCCATAAGACTCCAGTGGTTAAATAAATGTCTTCTGAAGAGATATGATAGGTGTGGGTGAAAGACAGATCACTTTCACATTCTTCTTGTTGTGTTTTGGGTGATTCACATTATTCATGCATATCGCACCCTACTGAGTAAGGAGGAGAATTTCTTGCAAAAAGGACTTAAATATTAATCTGTTTCTCACCCACACCTATCACATCACTTCTGAAGACAGTGTATACAATTCATACTAAATTTTTGTTTAAACACTGTCCCTTAACACTTACTTAGTTTAATCATGACTTGCACTATACATAAATAAGTAATATTGGCATTATATTCATGATGTTAGCCAGAGGGGAACTGGCCCCCACAGCGGGTCTAGTTTCTCCCAAGATTCTCCATTAACCAACATTTTATAGAGTTTTGTGTTCCTTGACACAGTCGCCTTCAGCTAACTCACTGGGGTTATAAATACAATTATTATTTAATTATTTGATTTTATACACGATTGCAAATTGTGTATAAAACAAAGACCTTTGAAACAAGGTGTGCTGTGAAAAGCACTATACAAATAATAATGACTTGACTTCTGAAAATCTTTGTGTTCAGCAGATGACAGAAAGTCATACACATCTGGACTGGCATGAGGGTGAGAAAATTATGAGAGGATTTTAATTTTTGGGTGCACCATCCCTTTAAGGCCCTGGCACACTTCATATGAAATCAAATAACGAATGGGTGTTACGTCATATCGAACCAAATTTGGTCAAAATGTTTTTGAGTTCATTTAGGTGGTTTGTAACAGCTCACCAGTGCAAACTTTCAGTAAAACACTGTACCGTCTGCTAAACACCTTCATACTGCTATTGGTCCACATCATCTGAAGGTGTGACCTGAAGCTCCACCCACTTTGAGGCCAACAGCCGATTCCAATTCAGTCAGATCAGTCAACATGAACGCACCGACGTGCAGTGCTATTAGTGGGCAGGTGTTAATGTACTTACATTTGTATTCATAGTACATAGTACATAGTACTCATAGTACAGATGTAGGTACACATAGAGACATTTTCAGTCACATGTGACTGATTTGTTTAATTAGTCAACAAAATTAATATAAACTACAAAAATACTCTTAAATGTCCTTTCACTCTGTTGTTTGATATGACGCTTCACTCATTTGCCATCTGCAGCCCAAAGTAAGATGTGCCTATAATCATTCTTTTGTATGTATTCTACCTATTTACACTCTTTTATACATGCATCTTTGGAGTAGTTTCAGTGTCATCATAAATTACAATAACAGAGTGTAATCAGCACATATTATAGCTGCGTATAGTGTGTTAGTGCATTAGCACAAAAAATTCAGAATGTAAACAAGGCAAATTATACATCATCTACTGCATATCATATCAAATCATTTTATTGTCACTCAACCATACAGTCCCTGACAAAAGTCTTGTCGCTTGTGTACCAATTGACCTGAAGTGCCGCTGAAATATATTTCTAATCAAGATTTTTTTACGAGAAATGGCTCATTTTAATCCCAACAGCTTTTGTAATAATGTTTCAGTGCAAAACGAAACTGTTAAAAAGTATTCTAAAATTCACAGCTTGGTAAAGCCCATTGAGTCAATTTTTGCAAAGACATAAGTGTTGTCGCCTTGTCATATGAGCTTCACCTGTGACTAATAATGGATAAATGAATTAGGTCTCAGGTGTGTATAAAAACAACCCCAGTACACTAGACCTTCACATCAACTGCAACTAGACCTCTGCAAACATGCCTAAGATTCACCCTGAGACTAAAGTTTTGATTATCAAGAGGCTGAAGACCAGATCCACTGCTGATGTGGCAGACACCTTCAATGTGTCTCAGCGTCAAGTACAGAGGATAAAAAAAACATCTGAAGACACTGGAGACATTTTTGACAAGCCCAGGTCAGGCAGACCCCGCAAGACCACTGCTCGAGAGGACCGTTTGTTGGCTCGAAAATCCAAGGCCAGCCCATTTTCCACTGCAGCAGAGCTCCACGAGACCTGGTCACCTGAAGTCCCTGTGTCAACCAGAACAGTTTGTCGGATTCTGTCTCGAAATGGCCTCCATGGTCGAATCAGTGCCCAGAAGCCAGCACTAAACAAAAGACAATTGAAAAACCGTGTGGCATTTGCCAAGGCCCACAGCCTGCTAAAAGGATGGACGCTGGAAAAGTGGAAGAAGGTGGATTTTTCAGATGAATCTTCTGTTGAATTACACCACAGTCGCCGCAAATATTGCAGGAGACCTACTGGAGCCCGCATGGATCCGAGATTCACCCAGAAAACAGTGAAGTTTGGTGGCGGAAAAATCATGGTCTGGGGTTACATCCAGTATGGGGGTGTGCGAGAGATCTGCAGGGTGGAAGGCAACATCAATAGTCTAAAATACCAAGAAATCTTAGCTACCTCTTATATTCCCAACCATAAAAGAGGCCAAATTTTGCAGCAGGATGGTGCTCCATCGCATACTTCCATCTCCACATCAAAGTTCCTCAAGGCGAAGAAGATCAAGATGCTCCAGGATTGGCCAGCCCAGTCACCAGACATGAACATCATTGAGCATATGTGGGGTAGGATGAAAGAGGAAGCATGGAAGACGAAACCAAAGAATATTGATGAACTCTAGGAGGCATTCAAGACTGCTTTCTTTGCTATTCCTGATGACTTCATCAATAAATTGTATGAATCCTTGCCAAACCGCATGGATGCAGTCCTTCAAGCTCATGGAAGTCATACAAGATATTACATTTGGATCTCACAGCACCACTACTTAATTTGCTGACATATTTTTGTATTTGCAGTAAATTTGTTACATTTCTGTATAGGCAACAAAACTTTTGTCTTGCCAAAATCTGACCTTTCTGTCTTGTTTAAATGATAAATCTTTTTTCAGTGAAACTAATTTATTTCAGTGCATTAATCATCATTTGGGAGGGTTTTAGCTTTTCATATGAGCTATTTCTAACACCAATTGATTAATTAAAAGTCAGGTTAATAGCAGGTGTTTCTACAAAATAGATAAGCGACAAGTCTTTTGTCAGGGACTGTATACACAAGTGCATCAGTGGATGAAAGTCATAGCAGTATGACAATTACAATAAACATCTGATTTACACATAACACAGTTTACACATCTGTTACACAACACAATATACACCTAATAATATACAATATACCGTATACACAAAATAAGAAGACTGTATACAATAAAAATACACTGTACTACCCCCACGCCCAAATGTTAGTCGCCAGGGTGTTATTAAGAGAAGTATAAAATGAGTCCAGTCTGAGGTTAATAAATCACGGTGTTGATATGTATCGTGAGCGATCAAGAGTTCAAAAGTCTGACTGCTTGGGGGAAGAAGCTGTCATGAAGTCGGCTGGTGCGGGTCCTGATGCTGCGATACCGCCTGCCTGATGGTAGCAGTGAGAGCAGCCTATGACTCGGGTGGCTGGAGTCTCTGATGATCCTCCAAGCTTTTTTCACATACAGCCTGGTATATATGTCCTGGATGCAGGGAAGATCACCTCTGATGATGTGTCTTGCAGTTCGCACCACCCTTTTCAGGGCTTTGCTGTTGAGGGCAGTGCTGTTGCCGTACCAGGCAGTGATGCAGCCAGTCAGGATGCTCTCTACAGTGCTGGTGTAGAACCATGTGAGGATGTGGTGGTTCATTCCAAACGGAATTAAAAGCAGAGGTCCACGCATTAAGTGCTGCACGAACATCGCTATTAATCCATGGTTTCTGGTTAGTCTCATATAACGTATATATATATATATATATTACTTTCAATAATCATGGATTAATGAATACAGCTTGTTTTAAGGACCTCTGTGAATCCTACTCAGAATGAAGCATGAAGTCATTGATAACACGTTTTTATGTGATATTAGCTGATGTTTGGCATGTAGTCTTGAGCGTCCTCATATTTAAACGCCCCTCTAAATGCCTCCCCCCAGCGGCATGACCAGTGTTTAATGGTATACCGTTGCACAGCTGTTCTGTTCTCTTACCACTGCTATGCTGACACAATTCCAGCCCAACAACACCACAGTGACTGCTCGAATTGCTGCCTGTCTGGCAGACATCTCAGCCTGGATGAAGGAACACCACCTGCAACTTAACCCAGCCAAGACCGAACTCCTTGTCTTGCCTCATCACCGTGCAGCTGGATACAACTACAGTATCACCTTCCAAAACGGTCAGAAATCTAGGGGTAACCATTGATAACAAGCTAAATTTCACAGACCACATCTCAAAGACTGCAAGATCATGTAGATTTACACTCTACAATATCAGGAAGATAAGACCTTTCCTCTCTGTACATGCCACACAACTGCTTGTTTAGTCACTTGTCATAACTAGACTGGACTACTGTAACGCTCTCATTGCAGGCCTTCCTGCATGTGCAATTAGA
This sequence comes from Xyrauchen texanus, assembly GCF_025860055.1. NCBI lineage: Eukaryota > Metazoa > Chordata > Actinopteri > Cypriniformes > Catostomidae > Xyrauchen > Xyrauchen texanus. The sequence goes on along the minus strand of NC_068313.1, from coordinate 3,524,641 downwards.
CCTCTGCAAATGTTCCAGAATGCAGCAGCACGGCTGGTCTTTAATGAACCAAAGAGAGTGCATGTTACACCACTCTTTGTCTCTCTCCACTGGCTGCCGGTTGATGCACGTATTAAATTCAAGGCTCTGATGGTGGCATACAAAACAGTCACTGGGTCTGCTCCAGCATACCTAAAATCACTTATGCAGATCTACACTCCCGCCAGAAGCCTGTGAACGTTGCCTTGTTGTACCAAAACACTTTCCCGGACTCTCAGTTTCATCATATCACGTTGGTGGAATAACCTTGCCAACTCCATCCGTTAAGCTGAATCACTCTCACAAAATTATATATATTAATAATTCTTAAATCTGTTTTGTATACTATTCTGATGCTAGTAAAACTTTGTAGTATGGCACTTTTCATACCACTGTCTCCTTAAGATGATTTGCTTATATTTTCCTCTTTTGTACGTCGTTTTGGATAAAAGCGTCTGCCAAATGAATAAATGTAAATGTTTTGAACTTCTATTTGACTCTGAGCAAAGAACGAAGAAGAACTTCACTGTGAGTGTGCCGGGTCTTTAATTTCCATTCAACCCCTTCTGCTGGAGTTGATCTTGCACCAATTCAGCTCTTAATGGAGTAAAAGGACATTGTTATCCTCTCAATCACATAAATCTCATGTATGGTTTTGAACCAGTCAGTTTAGTTATATGATGCACTTGGGGTTTTGTTATGCATTCATGTGAGTCTCTTAATACTCCCAATACAGTGCATCTGGAAAGTATTCACAGCGTTTCACTTTTTCCACATTTTGTTGTTATAGCCTTATTCCAAAATTTATTAAAATTCATTCTTTTCCTCAAAATTATACAAACGATACCCCATAATGACATCATGAAAGAAGTTTGTTCGAAATCTTTGCAAATTTATTAAAAATACAAAAAAATTAAAAACAAATCACATGTACATAAGTATTCACAGCCTTTGCTCAATACTTTGTTGAAGCACCTTTGGCACCAATTACAGCCTCAAGTCTTTTTGAGTATGATGCTACAAGCTTGGCACACCTATTTCTGGGCAGTTTCTCCCATTCTTCTCCGCATGACCTCTCAAGCTCCATCAGTTTGGATGGGGAGCATTAGTGCACAGCCATTTTCAGATCTCTCCAGAGATGTTCAATCGGGTTCAAGTCTGGGCTCTGGCCGGACCACTCAAGGACATTCACAGAGTTGTCCCATAGCCACTCGTTTGTTATTTTGGCAGTGTGCTTAGGATCGTTGTCCTGTTGGAAGATGAACCTTCGCCCCAGTCTGAGGTCCCGAGTGCTCAGGAGCAGGTTTTCATCAAGGATGTCTCTGTACATTGCTGCATTCATCTTTCCCTCAATCCTGACTAGTCTCCCAGTTCCTGCTGCTGAAAAACCATCTCCAAAGCATGATGCTGCCACCACCATGCTTCACTGAAGGGATGGTATTGGTCAGGTGATGAGCGGTGCCTGGTTTCCTCCAGACATGACGCTTGCCATTCAGACCAAAGAGTTCAAACTTTTGTTTCTCATGGTCTGAAAGTCCTTCAGGTGCCTTTTGGCAAACTCCAGACAGGCTGTCATGTGCCTTTTATTGAGGAGTGGCTTCCGTCTGGCCACTCTTCCATACAGGCCTGATTGGTGGAGTGCTGCAGAGAAGGTTGTTCTTCTGGAAGGTTCTCCTCTCTCCACAGAGAAATGCTGGAGCTCTGTCAGAGTGACCATTGGGTTCTTGGTCACCTCCCTGACTAAGGCCCTTCTCCCCTGGAGAGTTCAGTTGCTCAGTAGAGTAGTTGCTTGTAGAATTTTGAGGAAAGTAATGAATTTAATCAATTTTGAAATAAGGCTGTAACATAAAAAAATTTGGAAAAATTGAAGCGTTGAGAATACTTTCCGGATGCACCGTATATTGAATTCAACCAACAGGACATTCATTTAATTATTCCCTTTTGTTTTCTGTAAAAAGCGTGAAAATTTGAACTTTAAAAAATTCCCCCCAAAAATTTGAAATTCAAAGTTAAAAAAAATAAAAAAATCTACAGCCAAAATTTCCCCAACAGAGGGCACTCTTTGAGTGTCCATTATTGTACACATTCCTTCCCCACACATACACTTGGTGTTGCTATTTTGAGAGGTGGTATTTCCCACAAAGAGTACAACAATGAGTCATTGAACCTCCTGACACTTACTATATCTTTCCGCTCTCATCTCACAAACTTGAATTCTCATATGGATGACATCATCAGAGAGGGACCAGACAGGTGCAAAGACTCACAATGTCAACCTTTCAGACACTCCCAGACGAAAAGGTGGGAGGTGTGGTTAGCAAGTTCCCTTCCACACATTATCACACAACTGGCCAAAGTTAGACAAAAGAAATATACCACATTAGGGGACAGAGGATGTGGAGTCTGACCGTACATTCACACCAGAAGTGGCGAGAGCGTCAAAATTTGCTCTGGCTGCCCTGCCTTCAACGCTCGAGGACGCTCGTGGACGCTCTGACGTAGTTGAAATAGGTGGCAACGTTTGTTCAGAATGCTTTGTTTTGTGAACTATATTTAAAGGGGCCGCAATTTAGACATCCAGACATGTCGACCATTTACTTTTTGCCGACCTATCACAAGTAGCGTATATCCTCATGAACTATTTAAAATGTGAAAATAAGAAATTGATCGATGGCAGAAAGTAATTAAAATTATAGTTGTTATCAAAATAAAATACATTTGTAATAATAACTGTGGTCTTGGTTGTTTTATATCCCTGTAAGCAAACAGGGACAGATCATATATTAATGGGAAACCCGCCACAGCAATAATTCGTTTCTCCTCCATTTTATCTTCGGAACTAATGTTTGGTGGGAACCAAAGTTTACACTTTTGTGTTCTCTAGACTTCGCTAGAGCGGAGCACTTCTATATTCTAATAGGTTGACGTTGAACCGCGTCACAGCTCATTACCATAATGTTGACTGCACTTGAACTTTCATCTGACGCCCACACCGCCCAAGACTTGCCACGCCACTTCTCGCCGCCGAAAGACGCTGGCTGTCATTGAAAATGAATGACTTCCTGATTTGACGCTCTCGCCGCCTCTGGTGTGAACGCACGGTGAGACCGTCAATCCGCGCATCTTATCATGTGGCTCGTTGAGCGTGTTACCACAGAGACATAGCACGTGTGGAGGCTTCATGCTATTCTCAGCGGCCTCCACGCACAACTTACCACACGCCACACCGAGAGCGAGAACCACATTATAGCGACCACGAGGAGGTTACCTCATGTGACTCTACCCTCCCTAGCAACCAGGCCAATTTGGTTGCTTAGGAGACCTGGCTGGAGTTTGGGACACAGTACGAGATGATTATGTCCTCTTTATTTTAAGCACGTTTAACACAACCTTTTAAGTCTTATAATCTTTCTAATAATCGTTAAATTAATTGATTATCAAATAATCTTTAGTTGCATCCCTACCTGCTATTAAGATGCATTTTGAGTGATCCATTTGAAACTGGAAAATACTTAAGATGGATATAAATTGGGTACAAAATATTTTTAGATTTTTCCTCATTAACTACTTTCAGAGGTCAAACATACATGTGAGCATGTTGGGCGTGGAGTGTAAATGCTCATCCATTCTAATGAGTTTGAACCATTGCGAAGCTCCACCCACTCACCTGTTGTTCAAAATGTAACTCTCCAGCATCGAACCGCTGTAGCCAATCAAATTTAAACTTAATAAATGACAGCAATCTAGAAAGATAATCAGAAAACATTTCAGCATGAAAAAGGTAAAGAGAGAAGGTTTTGCTGGGCTCCAGACTAACTTATTTTACTAGGAGCACTGTAGCCCCTAACTAAAAAATGTAGGGGCACAGTCAGAAAAGTTAGGGGTGCATACCTTAAATCGACCTGCAATGCTATTATTCACATTTTCCCCATTTTAACTGTATTACTGATAAATGCTTTGGTAATAAATACAGAAACTACAGTGTGCTGTTTTATTTTAGTTCACTGTCACATTTTAACTGAATGGGGCTTAACAAATGCACATTCAGAAATGTAAACAAATTATTATTACTGTCATTACAGTGCAAAAACCAAAACAAATACATTAAATGTCTTTACTCATTACACCATCAGAATAAGTAAACAACTTGTGCCTCTACTCAACTGGAGTCAAATTCTTTGCTTTATCAGCTACTGTAGTTAACATAACATGAGCATGTTCATGATGGACTTCCATGTGGCCAATCAAAATATTCGTTGGTTTCCCTTGTTGCAGGAACCTTGCATATACTATTTCACATTCTTTAGTTGAAACATCCGTATCACCATTGATCATGAATGAGAGATATGTAGCGTCCTTAATCTTCTCATGGGTCTTCTGTTTGAGTGAATCTGCAATAGTGCCAATGAATTATGCACATGCTGTGTTGTTACTGTATGTAGGATTAACTTTTGTGCTGTTCTTTTTCAACAATTCAATGTGACCCTTGAATATGGTGAATGGTTTTTCCTGCTTAGCTATGAAATAGGCCATATTGAATTTCACTAACATTTCAGCCTCATCAGATTCATCAGATCAGCTTCCTGCCTGCAAAATGCTACTGGAAATGGTGATGCCGCTTCATATGTGTATCTGTCTTGGCATATTTTATGTTTTAAGCTGCTGTTGTGCTTCATTAAGGTATCGTGTTTAAACTGTGCGGTGCCAGTTTCCTTGGCAAACTTGGTTTCCCCCCCCATCTTGTGGACCACATCTAGTGCAGTAGATACAGTTCATGGTGTTGGTATTTTTGCTAAATCTAAGCCATGTAAACTCCTTCAGCCATTCCTTTTGGAAACGGTGTGTTCTTGCCTCTTCTAACCCGTCGACCTCTAAAATTTGCTGCTCTGAAGGACCTGGCTCTGGTACAGGAGCCGTAGATGGATGGTAGACTTTTTTACGGACGATGAATGTGACGCCATTAAAGCGAGACACACGAGTGTAGATGACGTTACCCACACAGTTGACTAATCACTCACGGACCCAACTCTGACCGACTCACTCCCTCCACGTTTTTCAACATGAAATAAAAAGAAAATGTCATCAAATTTGCAGGTCACACGTGCGAATAGTTGAAAAAACTATTAATACTCGCATTGTCTCAAAAAAGCCTTTTGGTCGCAGTCTTGAGCCCTGATTTGTCCAGAGACCTGGGGGCGGGTTTACAATTACTAAGGCCCCAACCAACAGATCAAACCCATGCCCCATTTAGAAAATTTTACTTAAAAAAATTACACAATTCATTTTAAATCATGCTGTCAGCCATTGTAGCCAAGTACATTGAAAATGTTTAATGAAATATAAATCTAGTTAAAGATAATTAATACATGTTTTCCAGTTTGTCCTCAATACAGTGATGAAAAGAGCAATATGTACCTAAATATATTTTTACAAAACGCGTGTGTGTGTGTGTGTGTGTGTGTGTGTGTGTGTGTGTGTGTGTGTGTGTGTGTGTGTGTGTGTGGCGTGTATTTATCACTTTGTGGGGACCAAATGTCCCCATAAGGATAGTAAAACCCGAAATTTTTTTACCTTGTGGGGACATTTTGTCGGTCCCCATGAGGAAAACAGCTTATAAATCATACTAAATTATGTTTTTTGAAAATGTAAAAATGTAGAAAGTTTTCTGTGAGGGTTAGGTTTAGGGGTAGGGTTAGGTTTAGGGGATAGAATATAAAGTTTGTACAGTATAAAAACCATTATGTCTATGGAAAGTCCCCATAAAACATGGAAACACAACGTGTGTGTGTGTGTGTGTGTGTGTGTGTGTGTGTGTGTGTGTGTGTGTGTGTATGTATATATATATATATATATATATACTCACCTAAAGGATTATTAGGAACACATACTAATACTGTGTTTGACCCCTTTAGCCTTCAGAACTGCCTTAATTCTACGTGGCATTGATTCAACAAGGTGCTGAAAGCATTCTTTAGAAATGTTGGCCCATATTGATAGAATAGCATCTTGCAGTTGATGGAGATTTGTGGGATGCACATCCAGGGCACGAAGCTCCCATTCCACCACATCCCAAAGATGCTCTATTGGGTTGAGATCTGGTGACTGTGGGGGCCATTTTAGTACAGTGAACTCATTGTCATGTTCAAGAAACCAATTTGAAATGATTCGAGCTTTGTGACATGGTGCATTATCCTGCTGGAAGTAGCCATCAGAGGATGGGTACATGGTGGCCATAAAGGGATGGACATGGTCAGAAACAATGCTCAGGTAGGCCGTGGCATTTAAACGATGCCCAATTGGCACTAAGGGGCCTAAAGTGTGCCAAGAAAACATCCCCCACACCATTACACCACCACCACCAGCCTGCACAGTGGTAACAAGGCATGATGGATCCATGTTCTCATTCTGTTTACGCCAAATTCTGACTCTACCATCTGAATGTCTCAACAGAAATCGAGACTCATCAGACCAGGCAACATTTTTCCAGTCTTCAACTGTCCAATTTTGGTGAGCTCTTGCAAATTGTAGCCTCTTTTTCCTATTTGTAGTGGAGATGAGTGGTACCCGGCGGGTCTTCTGCTGTTGTAGCCCATCCGCCTCAAGGTTGTGCGTGTTGTGGCTTCACAAATGCTTTGCTGCATACCTCGGTTGTAACGAGTGGTTATTTCAGGCAAAGTTGCTCTTCTATCAGCTTGAATCAGTCGGCCCATTCTCCTCTGACCTCTAGCATCAACAAGGCATTTTCAGCCCACAGGACTGCCGCATACTGGATGTTTTTCCTTTTCACACCATTCTTTGTAAACCCTAGAAACGGTTGTGCGTGAAAATCCCAGTAACTGAGCAGATTGTGAAATACTCAGACCGGCCCGTCTGGCACCAACAACCATGCCACGCTCAAAATTGCTTAAATCACCTTTCTTTCCCATTCTGACATTCAGTTTGGAGTTCAGGAGATTGTCTTGACCAGGACCACACCCCTAAATGCATTGAAGCAACTGCCATGTGATTGGTTGATTAGATAATTGCATTAATGAGAAATTGAACAGGTGTTCCTAATAATCCTTTAGGTGAGTGTATATATAAACAGGGTGTGCAAAACCTTCACTCACTAACATTTTGGAATTCAGTTGTTGTTATTATTATATTATAACCCAACAATTATTAATCGTTGTCCATTTTGTCATTATAATATGATACAGTATTATTATTATTATTTTGAGGATTTGTTGTATAGCTTGCAGTAGTATAATATATTTCTGTCTTATTTACTTTCACCTGGAGGATGCAGTGTATTGTACACCATGTTGCAAAAGACATTTTATGTAAGCATCTTAGGCAACATTCGTAACTGTAACAGTAGAGATACTAGGCACGGCAACTCAACAACAAAACAAAAACATTGCCTTATATTAAGCCCTGAAACTTTGCTTGCAGACCTGGAATAATGTTAAACATTGGAACAGTCACCTCTTTGTAACCTGAACTTGTTCAGAACTTAAAATCTTTGAAACACCTGCTCCTAAAAACAAAAAAATATTCTAGATGTAGCGCAACGAATGAAACGGAACGCAGGTGTCTCGACATGCGTTTTGGAGACCTGAAGTTCTTTTTGACTTGACACAGTGTTTAAAAATGTGTCGGTCCTGTGTGAGACGCTGAAGAAATAGTGAGACGTAATGCAGCAGTCAAGGACATTCGTCCAGCTCGTGTTTACATTGAAAAACAATGCAAAAACAGAGCAGACGCACGCAAAAACATGCAGGTTCAGTGTGAATGGCCCCTTACTCATCCTTTCAAGCATATCTGTAAGTGAGAGCATGTGGACGAAACAAGTTTGGAGGCCCCTTATATATTTTCATAAATTACATACCCGAACCCAAAGTCCTACTTCATAAATTGACCTGAACCCGGCAGCTTCTATCGTGAAGTGTTCCGTTCCATGCAGAGTGTAGTTTCATGTGTCAAAACAAACACCACAAGGCAACAGTGAAGTAATGGTTTTTATTTCACCTCTAGAGGCCACTCTCATGCTGTATAACGACAGCGGACCCTTCCCAACCGATCCAACGGAGAAAAACTATTGATATGGATTTTTGCAGATAAATGATAGTTTCAGAAATCTGTTATCGGTGACGATAAATCGGCAAAACTGATATTTCAGTCGACTTCTACACCGCACACCTGACCTGAGCATTGTTTTGTATGTGAACGGATCAGATGAAATAAACATCAGCATGTTATCTCATCGTAAGCACCTTTTAATTAGAAGTGTGCCACAGTAGGTTGAAATACATCGAGCTGAAACGTAGCTAAAAGTTATCTTAAGTGTCTGAACATATTTAGCTTAGCCTGGACTACCTGTAGCTGCAGGCGGTTCCCATCTTTTTCTCAGATGGTTTTGGCAGATACAGGATCTAGCACGCTGATGACAATGGCGATGCATTTAGGCATGTCAGTGGACTCAAACTTGAATCACTTTTCTAAGCTGTCACCGAATTGTATTCTTGAAGGAGCGATCAGCATCCAAGTCAGATGTCCCAACACACAAAGTTGACATTCGGGATGAATTCCATCAGGTCATCAGACTCCAGCTGAAAGTGCTTTTTTAACTTACAGAGAATCCTGTCCTTGAAGGAGCGAACATCATCCAGGTCAGCATATAACACAAGTATTTCGGTTAAATTTGAAGGGCAGTTTTATTTTATTGCAAGTTACTAAAGCATTTGTGTCATCTTAAGCAGAGTAGCCTATGGAATGGTCCGATACAATGCAATGCACATGTGCAATACAGATACAGAAAAAGCGTAAGATCGTTGTTGATATGTTGAGCAGAGCTACACAGTAAAACAACACTTTCTGACAACTCACTGACCGTTCCTCACAGCAGTAGTTCATAAAGTCCTCGCTTAAAACATTTTGCAATGTTAAAGGAACGTCACCTGCATGTAAGCCATTCATTGGTTGTTTACCAAAAGGGGGTAATACTGTGGCTTCCCAGATAGGACCACCTTGGAGGGTAAAAGTTAAACCTTGCCTTACAGAAGCTCTTAACAAATGGTGCCATCATTAGAGAGAGGTCAAAGGTTTAAACCATCAGTGATATTGAGCTGTGGTGGAGGATGAGTTTCTAGAAGCACTCCACAACACAGGGTCATTAGAAGCTCTAGACATGAGGATGTGGAGCTCTGTGGCCCCTCTGAAAGCACAGAAAGTGCACTTAAAGCTACATTGACACAACATCTAACTCTTTCCTGTTGATGCAGTGTTATGTGTCTCTTATTAAACAATAGTGTGTTTGTGTGTGCTAATTTGTGTTCACAACATGTAAAACCACCCGGATTGAGGCGAGTCACTACACCACCACGAGGACTTAGGAGTGCATTAGGAATTGAGCATTCTAAACCTCTAAATGACATTCACTGAATTAAAAGGGAAAAAATACTTGTTTAATTTACTAAAGAAATTCACTGCAAAATATTCTATTGTTCTCAAGTATTTTTGTCTTGTTTTCCATTTAAAATTGTCTTAAAACAAGAAACATTTAATTACAGTTTTGATATTTATATTGGAAAACAAGCCAAAACAAAAACAAATCAAAAACATTTTGTTGCAGTGTATAATGGGACGAAGACTTCCTCTCTCACCTTTCAGTTCACTTCAATCCATCTATAACTCACAAAAAAAACAAACTCTTTTATCAATAAAGCTGCATATTGCCAATTTTCTTCACAATAAGAAATGTACAGTGACATATATTATGACTCAATATAACGCGAGCCATCACGTTATAATCTAGCTGCATTAAGTGTGCACGCTTAATTCTTCCTCTCAGCTGCAGTGCTGCTCTCACGCGTCACATTAGAATTTCATATTATCTCATGTTATGTTAAATGAGATCAAACGACTATTCGACAATGGCAATGTCAATAGTATTTTTATTGCAGATGTTGTCGATAATGTCGACTAATCGTTTCAGCCCTAATAGCAGGTGTATACAGGGACTGTGTAAACAAAGGTTTAATTGCATGTTTTATGCAGCAGACAGAACAAAAAAAAATTAACGAAAAAAAAATTGTAAAACAAAATGAATTTTTTTTCGTTAACTGGAAAAAAAACAAATGTAATTTAGTTAGTTTTTCATTTACAGTATATTATAAAATGTAATACTTTTACAACCTTCAATAAACATGAAAATAACACAGAAAAGTAATGCCATTGAACATTTTATATATATTTAATTCACTTTAATAATATCAATAATTAATTAAACTTTGGCAGCCCTTAACTTAAAATTAAATCTAAATTGTACTCCATAATTAATTAGTAATTTCGGAGTAAAAACTAAATTGAAAAGGACAAATTGAAAATAAAATAGAAATACCAAAAAAGATCAAACCTGCTATACAGGGTAAAAACAGCTATAGGCTTTAAGCAGGCCCAGTCGGAATGGGCAGACTTTTCCTGCACTGATTTTGTGCAAGATTTCAGGAATTCTGAGAATATTGTTAAACATGTACACGTGTTACACAGAGCTGAGAGTACTTTATTCATATTGGTAGTTGAAATCATGATAACATTTGTCAAAATATGTAATAAAGAAACTGCGGGGGATGTGTCAAAATTTATGAATGATTGCCGTTCAAATTCTGTGGAAATCTGGCCCTGGCTATAAGCTAAGGGAAAGTTGAACAATAACGGCATGAGGTACAGAGTTGACTGTGTTTGCACACTGCATCAAAATCCTCACGCCTCTGTATCCTAAGATACTGATGAATGCGCACATCAAGCAGATCAGAGCTATAAATACCAAAGACAAAATGTGTGGCAAACACGTTCAAAAGGCCCCGACACGACATCCCTGAGCGGCGCTGAATCCAGACGGAGAGTTTCCAGATAGTGATGCTGGATCTTTGGTCACAGCTCCGCTCATTAATCTTATTTAGATGGATTGAAAAGCCCATAATCCCATATCCTCCGACTTCTTTACTGAATAAACATCACATGACTTTTCTATTTGAAGATTCAACACTCAGACCAGTTTTTACTTGGCAGATCTGAAGTGTGATGTCATATTATCAGAAATACTTGGTCAAGCCTGTCAAAACCTTCTCACATGCCTCGTCTGTTCTATTCAGGTTTTTTTTCATCTTATGCTTCTAGGGAATCAAATTCACATTTTTTTCTAAACAGCTTAAAGTTTGTCTCTACATCTACTTTTCCATAATAAATTTAGCCCTGATCAGTATGTGGGCACTCAAGCCACGCATACAAAAAAGTACTAAATGTATTTGCATTTGATAACAAAATATCAAACCAAGTGTGCTGGACATTTTCACAGAGCTAACTTCATTTATGCAATTACTTTTGACCTTTCATACCCTGTGTCCATTCCAATAAACAGGGTCGCTGATGAGGGGTAACAACTGAACCTTTTGTCCCGGGCCTGGACTTGAGTTCCATGCTGTATAGCACATCTAAGCGCATTCAGCGGGAGATGCGGAAATAAACACGGAGACAGCGCGCAATAGCGAAAGCAGCAGGGCAGCGCACGTAGATGGAAGAACTGTCCGTCAGCAGTCCCCCGTCAGACAACTAACTGGAGGGGGGCCCGCTGAATATATATTTTACCGGGCCCAAGAATTTCTAACTGGAGCCCTGCCAATGGACACTTTTATCGTTTGGTGCAACAACCTGAATCTACAATGATTGTGCATTAACTTTTAATGTATTTCAAGTTTTCTAATAATAATATTCAGCAGAATTTTTTGCTGCCGCCTAACATTTTTCACACTCAAATTTAAAAGCTCCCTGTTCACAAATACAGTGGATTAATTTAATAGAAATGGCCACATTTTACTGATAATCCCCTATATATTTTAAGAATTGATTGCAATAATTAATAAATAACATTGTATGTTTACAATTTTATGATAAACTTTTTTTATATAAATGTCTAAAGTTTAAAAGCATGCAATTTCAGTTCTTTATCCTCTAATTTCAAGCATAAAGTCTATTTTTTACCATTTTCACCCCCCGAAAGTATGCCTTGAATTCACCTCAAGTATGTTTGGATTAAAGTTTGTTCATAAGGGTTTATGCTTTATGACAGAATCAAGCCTTTCCTAACATTTCCCACACTTCCTAGTGCAAACAAATGACTCCCAGCCGGCATCTCAACATTAGGTTTGCAAATGAACGTTATCTTCATTCAGTTTTAGTAGTTTTAGTAGTTCCTGACAGTACTTCAATACAGTTAGAACTGTCAGGCAAGTTTCATTTGTTGCTCTGTTGTAATTGACCGTACTATTTCTTCATGTCAAGAGTCGGAAATCCAGCAGAACATTTATGTCACACTTCCTCTTTACATTTCAGAGGCAGTGTGATGCTCTGGCAACATAAACCTGTCCTGTTGTGAAAGTGAGACATCACAGAGAGATAGATTGTGTCTTGCATTAATGTCTTTTCCATGGAGGTACTGTGTACCAAAAATCTTGGTGGTGGGAACACATACAGTCCACAAACACAAAGTGCTTTTAGAGGTCGATGGGTTCGACAGAAGTATTTTGTTTTATGTTCACTAGGGTTGCAGCGGTATGAGATTTCCACGGTATGATAACCGTCTCAGAAAATATCACGGTATACGATATTACACAATTATTAATATCAGTTACAATATTTTTTTTTGGTTGAGCAAACACTGTATTAGAATTGAAACTTGAAACCATTTTTTTTTAATTCAAGTATGTGTAAAAAAGTCTCCCTTTTGAAAATAAATAAAAATAAATAGAATAAATAAGAAAGCAAACAGAATTATAATAATAAACTGAATTATAAACATGATAAAAAAATTGCACGTAACTAAAGCATGCAAGCATAGCATGTTAAATGAACTACTAAATGAAAAATAACATCAGCTGTGTGAGCTTTTAAAGTAATGTCCTCTGATTATTAACTGTTAACATATACTGTAGAACGCTCCTGTCTGTAACTTTAACTCAGTGCTTCTCAACTAGTTTTGCTTCAGGACAGATTTTACATTGGACATCAAGTGTCGACCTGCCATAGATTAAACATAACCTGTATTTAATGTATCCTGGGTTGCATTTCCTTTTATGTTGTAAAGTTTTGTACATGGTTTTCCAGTACAAGGACATGCATCATGTGACATTATTTTTGTTGATGACGTCAACAACAAAAGTGACAGGAATTTGTCTCTCCCCCCTTTTAATAATTGAAGAGCATATTTACGTATATGAGCCCAATATTATCCCGTTTGATTCCCAATTTCAAACATCATTCAAACAGAACATACATACACAGGAGGAAAGGCTCTCATTACCATGGTTAGGTCAGTGTAGCTAGTCTTAAATAATAATAAATGATAGTATTTATGAAAAAATTAATATTAGATGAAACACATCTTGAAACTTTAACTACAACTGCCACTGTTGATATAAAATGAGGTCTAATAGATTCTACCTTTAGATTATTTCATATGAAACTATAACATGTTTGACTTCCTCCGTAACGCTTTAAACTAGAAAAGTCTCACTAGAATTGAAATTGGTCACATCAGTTTTGAGGTCTGCACTCCGAAATATTGAGGGAAGCCCTGTTGTTGCACGCGCACAAGAGAGAGAGCAGTTCATTAGCGCAAGCTCGTTACACTCAGATGAGAAGCCTTTATCTGATTGCGAGATTATCATTAAATCTGCCTAGGCTATCACTTCGGCAGCTGCCGAAATATCTTCAATGGGAGAACCATCCATTGTTCTTTCCCTGCTGTCCGAATAGACCTGTGACCCACCAGTTGAGAAACACTGCTTTAACTCTCAACACACACACACACACACACACACACACACACACACACACACACACACACACTTACGTCAGACCCCCTCCCTTCGCTTCTCTCTGACATTTTCTCCACTGCATATGTGTGTGTGTGTGTGTGTGTGTGTGTGTGTGTGTGTGTGTGTGTGTGTGTGTGTGTGTGTGTGTGTGTGTGTGTGTGTGTGACACAAGTTGACGAGTCTGACAGGCAGATGAGGAGGAAAGGAGATGCGCCGGTGAGATTTTTCGTCCGGATGCATTTTTTTCCTCAATACCATAGATAAGCAAATGTACATGGTATGAAAAACGTCAATTTTCATTCGGTGGCATACCGTGAAATGGGTATACCGCTGCAACCCTAATCTTCACACATTGACAATAGAAAATACATAAACTATACAATTACTCTCTTGCTGTCTCATAGGCAAACAGGGGAAAAACACATGCAAATTGCCTTATCTGATTCTTCGAAGCAGGAACTCTTCATGGTACTATTCTGACATATCACGCTGCCATGCCTCTGTCTTACTCACTGCTGTTCTTTACATCTCTTTAGTAAACTCTCCATACACATCTCTTCTTCTTTCAATCAATCAAACAGAGCCAGAGTCATTTTACTCTATTGACACGTCCAGAGAGCACAAGCAAAACAAACTCACATGCAGACAACACACACACACACACACACACAATTCTGCAAGCACTGTTGCCAGGGACAACAGACTCATGGATTAAACAAGGGGATGTCTGTCACCATAGGAACTATTACTCTTCTTGCATAATAATGTAACCATCAAATGCAATTATGAACTATATATTATTCTGAAATGATATACAAATTATGTTAGGACTTATATAAAGCAAACATCTTTATAATCATGCTATATTAAAACATTTTATTTTTGACAAGCGAACATCTCTCCTGAACTCAGCACATGTTAGCCTGAAGATCATACAGTGAATCAGTTTGTTGATGGAACAAGAGGTTTAAATTTAAAGGTGGTGTGTGTCATTTTTTGTGATGTTCGCACCACATCAGAATGTGGCCCAAATCTGATGTTTTTCACTCACATGTGATGTGGCAGATTTTAACTGAATGACACTGAATTGAATTGAACGCTTTCATATGGGAAAATTAATGGATATGCATCACATTTTTTCAGTGTGAACAGTCAGTTCAGAATGTGATTTTTACATCAATTGAACTCAACGTTCGTAATTTGCACACTTGCTTTAGCGTTTATACTGTATATGCTTGCTATGGTTCACATTTTTTTTTAAGTTAATACATTCAGTTCTTTTCTACGGAAAGAATAATTACCGTAATTTCCGGACTATAAGTCGCAACTTTTTTCCCACGCTTTGAACCTCGCGGCTTATACAATGACGCGGCTAATATATGGATTTTTCCCGCTTTCAAATTTCGTCACCTTCCTAAAATAATTGCCTAAGTCATTTTTTGACAAAAATGATTTTTTTGCATAAGTCATCTCCTCATGATGCTGGCCACCTTTGGTAAAATCGCCCACATCCTCAGTTGAACAGATCATGCAATTCTACCCCTATAGTATAATGGCCTATGTCAAGTGTGTGACTTAGGCCGTTTTATTTTGCCTAAGTCAAAAGGCAATGAGACAATTTTACAAGTTTTTTACCCCTACTGGTAAGTGATGAGGTTTACTATAATATAAACTATAAATATTGCATACAAATATTGTGTTTTTGTCTTTTTATTTAGTCTTTTTAGTCAGCATTTTAGTCAAGAAAAATAGCTAAGTCAAGCTAGCATTAGGCTTTCTGTTAACTCTTTTCTGTATTTTTAAACAATATTTCATCTAGTTTTTGTCTAATTTTTCCACATTACATGATCTAATTAAGAAAAGATTTGAATAGGCTTACATATTGTAATCAAACATCTAGAAACGATTTATTTATCAATAAATATCATATATTCAATTATTGGTTCAGTTTTTTGTGTTTTCTGAGAAAAGTGAAAAAATGACTTAGGCAATTATTTTAGGAAGGTGACGATTTTATAAAAAAAGAAATAAATAAAAAACATTCTGTGACGTGCTCAGTTTTTTGGCGGCATGAAGCTTTCATTAGACCAATGAAATTGCCGAACGGGTTAAGGTCAAAACAACTTTTTTTGTTTACTGTTTAGATTAAATCGAGCGCGCTCAAACTTCCCATCATTCTGATTACGGTAGTCATTTTGTCACCCTCACCATGGCAAAGACACAGAGAAATGCATATGATGCTGCTTTCAAGTTGAAGGCGATTGATCTGGCTGTTGGAAAAGGAAATAGAGCTGCTGCACAGGAGCTTGGTCTTAATGAGTCGATGATAAGACGCTGGAAACAGCAGCGTGAGGAACTGACTCAGTGCAAAAAGACAACTAAATCTGAGGCTATTCAACTCCGACACCGAAGGAGATGACTTCAAGGGTTTCATGTGCACAAGAGGAGGAAGATAGTGACCAATGACTTTCTTGGTAGGCTACTGTTTACTGCAAATGTTTTATTACAAGCCGTGTGTGGCAGCGGGGGCGTGGTCAAGCGCCCGTCCGGGAGAGAAAATCTGTAAGGGCGCTTATACCTGCGCTAAATTATGTCTAACACCGGTGTCTAATTTCAAGTGCCCTGCTTCACGTGTCCTTCTTGGGAAAACTGTCACACGGGCACCAGTGTGACAGTTTTCAGCAGGGCACTTGACGTTCCAGGTAAGGCTTTTAATGGCCACAGCAATGTTTACAATCAATTTTATAAAGTTTCTCAATTCTTCTGTGCGCCAACACTAGACTGACGTGTGTCACTCTCTCAGCTCTGTGGCTGCTGCCTTTTTATGCCGCTCTCCCCATGCTTACTGAAATTAGACACCGGTGTTAAACATAATTTAGCTCAGGTGTAAGCGCCCTTACCGCTTTTCTCTCCCGGACGGGCGCTTGACCACGCCCCCGCTGCCACACCGTGTTTCGTTAAAGCCTGAGTAAAGTTAATTTGTTTCAATGTACCGGTAGGCACCTGCGGCTTATAGACAGGTGCGGCTTATTTATGTTCAAAATAATATTTGATTTAAAAATCAGTGGGTGCGGCTTATATTCAGGTGCGCTCAATAGTCCAGAAATTACGGTATATATATATATATATATATATATATATATATATATATATATATATATATATATATATATATATATATATATATATACACACACACACACACACACACACACACACACACATATACGTACGTATACATATATATACACACACTGGCAGCCATAAGGTTTGGAATAATGTACAGATTTTGCTCTTGTGGAAAGAAATTGGTACTTTTATTCACCAAAGTGTCATTCAACTGATCACAATGTATAGTCAGAACATTAATAATGTGAAAAAGTACTATTACAATTTGAAAACAATGTTCAGAACTTCTTAAATTACTTAAAAGAGGTCTCATCAAAAAATCCTCAAAAGCACCAAATGATCAATTAATCATGATTACTCAAGGATAAGTTGGAGTGATGATGGTGCTGTTTTTTACATTATTAATGTTCTGACTATACTCTGTGATCAGTTGAATGCACCTTTGGTGAATTAAAAAAACTATTTCCTTCCGAAACAACAAAATCTGTATATAATAAATATATATATATATATATATATATATATATATATATATATATATATATATATATATATATATATATATATATATATATATATATATATATATATATATATATATATATATATATATATATATATATATATATATATATATATGATATAAATATATATACAATGGCATGCAAAAGTTTGGGCACCCCTGGTCAGAATTTCAGTTGCTGTGAATAGTTAAGTGAGAAGAAGATGAACTGATCTCCAAAAGGCATAAAGTTAAAGATGAAACATTCTTTTCAACATTTTAAGCAATATTAGTGTATTAGAGTGAAAAAAAAAAAAGAAAAAGGAGCACCATGCAAAGGTTTGGGCACCCCAAGAGATTTGAGCTCTCATATAACTTTTACAAAGTTCTCAGACCTTAATTAGCTTGTTAGGGCTCTGGCTTGTTCACAATCATCATTTGAAAAGGCCAGGTGATTAAAAAGGAGGCCAGCATTATACATACTCTGACTCCTCAAATCTTGTCCAAACAATCAGCAGCCATGGGCTCCTCTAAGCAGCTGCCTAGCACTCTGAAAATTAAAATAATTGATGCCCACAAAGCAGGAGAAGGCTATAAGAAGGTAGCAAAGTGTTTTCAGGTAGCCATTTCCTCAGTTCGTAATGTAATTAAGAAATGGCAGTTAACAGGAAAGGTGGAGTTCAAGTTGAGGTCTAGAAGATCAAGAAAACTGCTTGTAGGATTGCTGAAAGTTAGGGCTGGGTATCGAGTTTGATACATTTTAGGCACCGACCGAATTGCCTCTAAACAATCAAGTATCAAAAAATGTCTTGTCGTTCGATACCTAAGGGGTTAATCTCGTCAACGTCAGTGATAAGCATGTAGCATGCTATATGTGCCGGTGATTGGTGTTTAGGCATCAAGGATCAACACTAGTTTACACCGGTTACGCCCAGAGACGCGGCTCTCATGTGAGGCTGTAGTGTGTATGCATCTCAACCACCATAGATGTAAAAGATGTGGAAAAGATAAAAAGTGTGGCTACATTTCACCAGGTTGATCCCAACAGCACATAATGCAATATTTGCGACAAGATAATTGCTGCGCAGACCGGCAACACCACAAATCTGATGAAGCACATGACAGTGCACGGAATAATCTTAAGAGCAGAAAGTTTCTCCATCTTCGACTGCAAGAAGACCGAGCCAGTGCAATTGTCCTCTCAGCGTCCTGCCACAGAGCTTCATTTAACATCCCACCATGAGTCCTCATCCAAAACTACTGATGAATGCAGCAGCGCTATGACTGGGACTTCGACGGGTAAGGTTAACGTTTAGCAAACAAACCAACAAACAAAATCAGCTAACTTGTACATGCTTGTGTACTTGTTAAATTAACATTTCTGTGCGCGGTGACACAGTGCTATAAACTGGGACCTACGTAATGTTAGATATTGAATGTACTGTGTATGTGTGTGTGTATATATATATATATAAAATCATACATACACACACCTGTAAAACTGTTTTTCATGCTGCCGGCAAGGTGTGTATTGCTCGTAAGTAATATTACATTCTTGAGCTTTGAGGGTAATTACATTTCACCATACAAAGTCAGCAAAAAGACTTGATTTAAAAATAGCTGACATTATCAATCAAGACGGACTTCCTCCATCAATTGCTGATATATTATTAGATACATAGGCACTAAGGGCCCTATTTTAAGAGTGCCAAGCACAGCGCTATGCGATACGTCATTCGTGCAAAGTCTGTGGGCGTGGCCATGAAGTTTTGGTATTTAAGTCTATGCACAAGTGGGTTTGCCAAATGTGAACGCCTAATTTTCCCTGTCATGCACCAGCAATATAAACAAAGACAGCACATTCATTATAATTTGGTCGTGTAAATGGACTGTATGCAATGTATCAGAAGAATTAAAAAAATTGCATTCTTTTGTGCATTAACTGCGTCGTTGTTGAATGTCAGGCATATTTCTGACAGTGACACTCTCCTGTTATATGCATAGAAAATGTGATACCTGTCAGGATTTGGATGTACATTCCATTAAATTATAGAGAACGAAAGTATTATTAATAACTTTAATTTACTGACACACAAATCATGGCTAGTATTAACAGTGATTGTATCGGAACCTGCTTCACTTCTACTGGTCGATTTTGATGTTGAACATTTTAATTCATTCACTGAAACTCAGAAAAAAAAAATAATAATAATTAAACCAAAAATTTAATTACACTCTCATATATAATCAAAATAACAAAGTGGTAAAAAAAAAGAAAAAGAAATCCTACCAAATCCAAACATTTTACACTTTCCGAATTCTTGCCCCTTTTGCAGTGACTTGTGTGAAAATTACTCTACGACAACAGGTGGAAAAATACCAATACAAATGACAGTATATCATAAATTATCATTTAAAAATAAACATAATAATAATAAAAATTGAAACAAAGCATAACCTATACCTTTTTTTGTTGTTGGATAAAACGGCTATAACTGTGATTTGTTTTTCAGGGACATAATTTGATGATGAACTATATTTTCAGAGATTCGACATGAACTATATTACCACCTGCAAATGTAGGAACTGAGTTTAGACTTTGCGCTGAAAACAGACCTGTTTTGAAACGTCTTCGAGCAATGACATATTTCTCAGGACAACAGCCAAATGCGCTTTGCAGCTAGGGCTGGGTATCGTTCAAATAATTTCGATATCGATACAGATATCTTGACTGCGATACCGGTTCCTAAACTATACTTTTTCTAAACCAATTTTATGAAATCCGTTTTAACAACATTACAAACATTAAACATTACATCAAAATAACTTTGGTTTTATTTTTTCAGCTTGTTGACTTTTTTTACAGACTCAATGACTCAACTCCTGAGCCTTCTGGTCGTCTCATGCCAGGGTCGGCAGTGGCAGAGGCTATAACATTAATGTGAAGAGGAAAAACAAAACAAGAAAGCTAAACTGTTAATTCAGCCAACCCTAAGGATAAGGTTTAACAAGATAACTAGTTTAATGTGAGTAAAACTTGATCAGTTACGGTCAACCTTAAGCATCGATTTTAGCATTTTAGCATCGATTTAGCTAGCTATCTATAGCCATACATCCAATCAATATCTAACATTACGTAGGTCCCAGTTTATAAGACTATGTCACCGCGCACAGAAATGTTAATTTAACAAGTACACAAGCATGTACCACTACAAGTTAGCTGATTTTGCTAAACGTTAACCTTACCTGTCGGAGTCCCAGTTATAGCGCTGCTGCATTCATCAGTAGTTTTGGATGAGGACTCATGGTGGGATGTTAAATGAAGCTCTGTGGCAGGACGCTGAGAGGACGATTGCACTGGCTCGGTCTTCTTGCAGTCGAAGATGGAGAAACTTTCTGCTCTTAAGATTATTCCGTGCACTGTCAAGTGCTTCATCAGATTTGTGGTGTTGCCGGTCTTCGCAGCAATTATCTTGTCGCAAATATTGCATTGCATCAATTGTTGGCATCAAGTCTGGTGAAATGTAGCCACACTTTTGATCTTTTCCACATCTTTTACATCTATGGTGGTTGAGACACATGCACACTAGGGCTGCAACTAACAATTATTTTGATGATCGATTAATCGAACGATTATTAGAATGATTATTCAGCGATTACTGCAACGATTAATCATTAGCTCTCAACCAATTATTCAGCTTGTGCCCCGTCTTAAAAGGTTGTATTAAAAGTGCTTACTAACAATAAAGAGGACAAAATCATCTTTTAAAAATACCTCTAAATTACCTTCAATGAGATTAAGGAAAAAATATTCTATTGTTCTCAAGTATTTTTGTCTTGTTTTCCATTTAAAATGTCTAAAAATCCATAAAACAAGAAACATTTAATTGAGAAGCAACATATAAGATATTTAGACTTGCTTTAAGAGAATGTATCTTAAATATACAGTAAGTGTATTTTATATATAAGTGTATTTTTTCACTTGTTTATACTTCTGCATGTGCAGTAAAGACAAAATAAACTTCTATTCAAGATATATTCTTGTTACGTTCTCGTGTTGTCTGCCCTGTGTTCTCTGTTTTCACTAGTCACGTTTATGTCACCTTTCAGTGTGGTCCGCCCCGTGTTTTCCGTTTCACCCTTGCCAGTCACGTCCAATGTCACTCTTCCTTGTTGTCCGTCCCGTGTTTTCCGTTTCACCGAACACGCTCCCTGTCATGTCTTCCTTGTTGTCCGCCTGTGTTTCACTGTCTCTGTTAGAACTACTCTTCCCTTCTTCCTCACTCCTCATCACCGCCGTCACAGCGTTATTGTCCGCACCTGTCGCCTATTTTGTTATCACCGTGTCGATCTATTTAAACCCTGTCGTTTCCTCTCTCCGTTGTCGATCGTTAACATTTCATGTTCGTGCTCCTCGTGCCTATGTTCCTGTACGCTCCTTGTTCTTGTTCCCTAGAGTACCAAGTTCGTCCGAGGTTAACCCTGCCGTTCTTCAGCCCTCCGTGGATGTTTGCGGTCTGTTCACTCCTGCACCCCTTCTGTCTATTATCCAGTGTTCCAGTTTAGCTTTTCCCACCGTGGACCTTTATTTCATCCTGTGTTTATTTATTTCATCAAGACACTAATAAAGCCGCATTTGGATCCACACCCCCGTCTACCTTCTCCTATTTTCACTAATCATAACAATTCTCTAAAAGCAAGTCTAAATATCTCATATGCTGCTTCTCAGTTGAATGCATCTTTTTAAAGGATTTTTAGATATTTTAAATATTAACATTTTTAATAATATATTCAACATTCTCAGATAACAATTTTTTCTTCTGCAGTATAGTTCCTAAAGTAAATATAAGTTGTTTTAAAAGAGTTTTAGATATTTTTATTGGAAAACAAGCCAAAACAAAAACAAATCAAAAACATATTTTGTTGCGGTGTATAATGCGGCGAAGGCTACACCTCTCTCACCTTTCTGTTCACTTCAATCCATCTATAACTCACAAAAAAAAACAAAAAAAAACCTCCCTTATTAATAAAGCTGCATATTGCCAATTTTATTTTGCGCTAGCACGAAAATAGATAAGACGAAGTGTATAGTCTCAAAATGTTGTGCCAGGTTTGACATCAATAGCCCTATTCGGGTGGGATTACTTTTCCAGACATATGTCTGTTAAGTAAATATTACCGTGGACGTCTGTAATGTTTACTGTTGATTCGTACAGGATAAGCGATGTCTTTAGAAATTTCACGGGTCTGTCTATTGCATTTACACGCCTGCTGTCACACGTAACTTACCCATCAGAAAATGTATACTGTGCTTATTAATTATGCATAAAATATTGAACATAATCATATACTGTCTCTTGGATTATTAGAAGAAACTGATCAGACAATCTGTCAAAACACAACAGAAGGGGTGACATTAGTGAGCCTGTAATCCCATATCACACTCTTGAATTAAATATGGAAAATCCCTTCACATTTTATTTGTCCCTCTGGAAAATATGTTCTGAAATGCAGGGCTCAGCACAATTTCCCCATTCACTCTGCTCAAATCACAAAATAACGTGCTTGTGTACCTTTCTAATTTTCCTTACCAAAGGAAAACACGCTCACTACTTTCTCTTCTACATGGGTAGTCTACATTTTTTATCTGTTGGTATTTGATAGAGTCCATGATGCCATGTATCCATACAAGATGTCCAGAACCTCTGGCAGACAAACAGCCCCACAACATTAAAGATCCACCACCATATTTAACTGTGGGCACTGCATACTTCATCATCTCTGTGTGCGCCAAACCCATCTCTGGTGTTTGCTGCCAAAAATCTTTTTTGTTTTTGTTTCATCTGACCATAGAACCCGGTCGCATTTGAAGTTCCAGTAGTGTCGGACAAACTACAGACACTTGAGTTTGTTGTTGGATGAGAGCAGAGGCTTTTTTCTGGAAACCCTCCCAAACAACTTGTGATAATATAGGTGATGTCTGATGTGTTTTTTTTTTTTTTCTTTCTGACCCCAAGATCCATCTAATTTCTGCCATTCTCCAGCTGTGATCCTTGGAGATTCTTTGGCCACTTGAACCATTCTCCTCACTGTGCGTGGAGACAATATACACACGTCTTTTCCAGGCCAATTCATAAGATCTCCAGTTGATTGGAACTTGTTAATTATTGCCCTGATGGTATACATGGGTACTTTTAGCCACTTCCCATTTTGTGAAGCTCAACAATCTTTTGTAACTCATCGGAACTATATTCTTTAGTCTAACCCACTGTGATTGATGATTAATTTGGCCTGTGTGTTACATCATATTTATACCCCTGTGAAACAGGAAGTCATGGCTGAACAATTTCATGTTCCTTGTCCTTGTGCAAGATTTTTTACATATGAATGAGAATATAATTCAGATTTATTTTACTGTTTTGGTGAAACATTTTTATTTAATATTGAGAAATTTCCCCTCTTTCAATTGTTTTACTTTTAAAGGTTAGATTTTTATGATTTTTTTTTAAACAAAAGATCAAAAGGATAAACAATAAATAACATATTTCACAGCTTCTTTGCTCATATTTACCAAGGGTGCCAACATTTTTGGCCGGTACTGTATATTGTATGGCTTCAGATCATTTGAAAATTAGTCATATGGCCTACTTTACAGTTTTTCTTTTGTGTTTTTTTTGTCTTTATTGGAGCTTGAGAGCAATAGTTGTAAGGAAAATTTGCATAAATATTCTTCAAGTTGTCTTCCTGCCCATCTGGCACCAACAATCATGCCATGCTCCAAATCAATGAGTTTACTTGTTTTTTTTTTCATTCTGATGGTTAATGTGAACTTTAACTGAAGCTCTTGACCCATATCTGCATGATTTTATGCACTGCTGCCACATGATTGGCTGATTGGATGATTGTTGGTACCAGATGGGCTGGTTTGAGTATTTCTGTAACTGCTGATATCCAACAGTCTCTAAAATTTACTCTGAATGGTGCCAAAAACAGAAAACATCCAGTGAGCAGCAGTTCTGTGGACGGAAATGTCTTGTTGATGATGAGAGGTCAACAGAGAATGGCCAGACTGGTTCAAACTGACAAAGTTTACAGTAACTCAGATAACCGCGCTGTACAATTGTGGTGAGAAGAATATCATCTCAGTGCTATTCCGAGATGTGTGTTGGTGCTGCTTGGCGGCACGAGGGCGATCTACACAATAATAGGCAGGTGGTTTTAAAGTTGTGGCTATATTTATAGCCTATTTATTTTTTATTTTTTTAACAGATTAATCAGGAAGAATCACATCCCTGAAAAAAATTACGAAATTAAAACATTAACACAATTAATCACGGCGCCATAATAAGGAATATTCCTAACAAGGGAGCAATTTCAAGTCCATGTTTTTGCAAGTCTCAGTCAGCAGAGGGCAGTAAGTGCAGCTCCAGCTGTACACACAACAAACCAAGAGCTTAACTAAGACAGCTGGACGGAGCAGAGTGCAGGGTGTAACGTTTTTTTAACATTTTTAAAATACATTTAACTTTATACAGTGTCCTCAAAATGCTGTGTTTATGCTAGAAATGCTAAAAACCAGTGAAAAGAGACGCAACCACATTGAGATGCACCAATAGCATCTGTCTGACACGTGTACAGACGGAACGCAAGAACACATCCGGTAAGAACATCTCTTAAGTTTACCTTGGACAGATTCATAAAGTCATCTGCCACAATAATGTCATTATCTGAATTACATTTACACTGTAATTATATACTGTACTTTATTTGGGGGCCTTTTTTAGCAAATATTGAGATATGTGATAAATTGTGATTCATTTGATAAATTAATTAGCATATCATGTAATGCAATTACAAATGTAAATTGATTGACAGCCTTAGTAATGACTTAATTTTGATGTGTCAGGTCTCGACAGTGCTAGTGAAGGTTTGGACAATAAAAACAGAACATACAAACATCTAGTTGAGTCAAAAGTCTAGGCCAGTGTCAATCAAACCTACTTTGGTCACAATCAGCAATTTTATAATTTAGCCAATAATCACTAAATAAACAAAATAATTAAATATGCATTAATGAAACCCTAAGTAAAACTGTCTAATAAAATAAAACAAATGGGTAACTGGGTTCCAGATTTAGCCATGCCCTTCTAGTTGAGGTACAGGAACTACAACTGAGACACTGTTATATGATATAATCTAAAGGACAAGACAGAAGTGAGAAATCACAACCACAACTTTAAAGGAGCAAGGGCAGGGCGATTAGGCATATTGGTCTGTCAGACACACACAAGCACACACACACACACACACACACACACACACACACGCACACACTCACCTGCTGTATCTAGAGTCTCTTATTTCTCAGACGGCTCCATCATGGGAGGAAGAAGATGCTGCATCTGACAGAGAGAGATAGAGTGCGGTGAGAAAACTGATAAGATGAAGAGAGACTTAAATAAAAGGACAGTGTGTGTTTCACTCAAAAATGAAAATTCTGTCATCTTTTATATTCACCCTCATGATGTTCCAATCCAGTATGACATTATTTCTTCAGTGGAACTCAAAATGAGATGTTAGGCAGATGGACAGTCTCAGTCACTATATAGTTTCATTGCATCTCATTCCAAATCAAAGTGAATGTTGACCAAGGATAACATTCTACCAACAATCTCACATTGTTTTCCAAGTATGAAAATGATTTGGGTTTGGGACAATATGAGAGTGTGAGAAAACGATGACCGAATTTTAATTTCTATCTGAATAATTGTTTACCAGCGATTGACACATGGATTCATCCATTTGAAAGTCACAGGAATTACACACGAATATAGTTCCTTCCTCATGCAAAAACACACGTGACAGTCAGTGGTTAGGATCAATTGTTTCAAGGTTTTTGGGTACCTGATGTGATAGATCACTTACAGCAGTATATTTTAACTAGTGTGTTTGTGTAAAACTATATTCTGCAGTTGTTATCAGTAGTGATCTCGATGTTTTACACATGCCTGAAAAAACACATCAATGCACTTCCTGTTGCATTCATTAACATAAATTACCACATTAATACCATGTTTTGGGAGATGCACCATGGTAATAACATGTTTCGTTTGGGGGTGGGGTGCACCATGTTATTACCATATTTTCTTGGCACTCTGAAAATGGTAATACCATGTTCTTGTCGTTTTAAAATTTTGGCTTTTTGAAACATGGTAATGGTCATTTCTTTTGCACCAAGGTAATACCTCGTCTTTTTTCACTTTGAAACATGGAAATACCAAGTTTTTGGAACTGCACCACTCCATCATTCTGCATGTCTAACATGTCATCACCATCAGATACCATCACTGTACCATGGAACCACAGTACTTTATTGTGAGGAGAACTGGGTGTCAAGGGGGCTCAGAATGGCTGGTCTGTTTTTACAAGGGAGAACATGGTTAATCCCTCTCTCTCTCTCTCTCTCTCTCTCTCTCTCTGCAACATACACACACTTTCTCAATCCTATTGGATTCAAAGAAACAATGCTAATAGAATGTAAAGCACAATGCACAGTCACCAGCACTGACGTATGCACGCACACACTGCAGTTCCCTTCGAGCACCACTGCTTACGCACACAATCCACTCTCAGCCACACTCACACAAGAGAGTAACATTATTCATCTGTACACGCAGACAACTACTGCGTCCTTATCTTAGGGCAAACAGAGGGAGGAACAGCGGTACAACCCTCACGTGTTCCTCTTTTCCTCATCTGCCCTGATCCTCCTCACTGGAATGTAAGGAATCCAGAATCCACATAGAAATGCATCCCCCTCCCCACAACACCTCTAAAACACACCACACACACACACATATTAGTGCGGCTATCCTTATGAGGACTCTCCATAGACATAATGATTTTTATACTGTATGAACAATAGATTCTATCCCCTAACCCCCACAAAAAAAACTTTCTGCATTTTTACATTTTCAAGAAAACATTTTTTAGTGTTTTATTTTAAGTGATTTGGATTATGGGGACACTAGAAATGTCCTCATGAATGACATTTATAGAATAATACCCTTGTAATTACAAGTTTGTAAGCTAAAATTGTTTTCTTGTAAACCACCCAAACCCACCCACCCACACACACACACACACCCAAACACACACAGACGAAATCCTGGCCTGACCTCTGGTCTTTGTCAACCAGTTAAGAATGTATAGTTTACCTCCTCTGGTGATAGTCAAGGAATAAACTTCAAACATTTTATTAACAAACGACTCCTATGAGCCAGTTCTTTTTAGTGAATCTAAAACATACAGCACAAGCACATAGTTTGTTTCCCAAACTAATTACTCTTTTGAGCAGGTTCCTTTTAATGAATCAATCGTAGCAGTTACGGAATTTATCTGTTAGTGAAGTATTTTTCACAAAATATGTTAATGGAACCAAAATCATCAAATTCCTTACAACTCCCATTCCTAATTGGATTTGTGTGAAAGATCGGGTCATTTGGATCAAATCGACATAAAAAAGAAACCACTTTGCTCATAATAATGGCACGTTCGACATGTTTTCATGGCCATCGTTATAATTTACAGGATCTCTAGATGATCTCAGTGTGGGCCACTTCTCTTATTATATTTTTAAAGCCTCTGACCAGCTTTTTCTGTAGTAAAGCTGTGATTATGATGTCAAATGAGCATTATGACAAATTATAACACTGCTCTGGCCTTAAGTATCAGTACAAGATCTGCAAACATGGATCAACATAATAAACCTCATCCTAAACAAAGAGAGCACTGTACTGTCTCAAGTCATTCAGAGCTCATTTCAACAAACACATCCAACTAAAGTTTCACACCATTTCAAATCATCATCCAGTGTGTCTTCACTCAAGTGTGCACAATGAAGTAGGGCTGGGCCATATTTTATTCAAACTCAAATTTGAAATGTACTCCAACATGATTCAAACTGCATGTTGTTTATTAGAATGCAAGGCAACCTGGTTCGAGAAATCCAAGTTCTTTTCATAACGGGAAACAAAAGTGTGCAAGCAAAAAGCACAAATACACCACAGGGGGAAGTTGTCAACAGTGTAAATGTCAAATAAACCGTAATTCTATCTTCCAAACTAACATTTCAATATAATCACATTTAAAAAGAAAAGAACAGAAGGTTTAAATTTAGCTGAATAGCCAGTAAACACCATATAATTGCCTTTTAATAGCTGGCTCCAATTGTGACAACTTACCCCATAAAGTTTGACAATATGCTCACGGTGTAGCTTTTTTTGTTGTAGTAGCAAAGACTTGTAATGTATGTGTTTATACAGAAATTGATTTTCAAACTTAAAACTACACTGAACAATATTCACTTCAGTTAATAGTGCAATGACTAGCCGCAGTCTCCCCAATCTAGTTTCAGAAACACACTTTATAACCTCCAAATTTAGACTCCATTGTACTGTTGCCCTTTCAGCATGGAGCCACGGTGGCAACATTTCTATACTCTCTCACACACACACAGACACACAAAAACACAGACTTTTAAAGGCGTTAATCAGTTACCTACTGAGGCCTGACTGAACAAAGGTCTCATTTTAGCTATTTCTATTCTTGCAATCCAAAAGAGCATGTCTGGTTGTTTCATGTTCTATCCATGATATGCATCCACATGAGTGAGTTATGCAAGAGCTGACAGATGGAACAGACTTCAGAAACTCTTTGTGCTTGGGCACAAAGCTGTCTGAAGAAGTTATCTAAATCTGCCAAAAACCTCCATTTGGGGAGTCTTCAACTGGATTCATACATAAAAATAATCATAATAAATCATTTTTTATTCTAAAATATGCTTAAAGTATTAGGGTTGGGGTTTGGGCTTGTCCATAGCTGTCATAATGTGAAGCTTTATATAAAAACAAGAGGTCTAAGTTATGACACCAATCATATTAGTATTAAGTAAATGTAAGGCAAGTCAAGTCCCTCAGGTCACCCATGATCCAAAACGGCTGGTCATGATTACGAGCAATTAACACATTTCAAATAAGCAATAAAATCTGACAACAATAGTGTCATAAATTGTGCTACAAAATTTTCACAGTGTATTCTGACAGGCAATTGGCTCTTTTAACAGTTAGGCAGGACTTCCATTCTAAGAGTATTAAGTGTTACATATCAAGCATTAAATTTCTCCCTTTCATAAGATTACAAGTGACCCGCCTCATTCTATTCAGTCTCTAATGTAAATAAGTGTGTGTATCCGACTGTCCTCTGCAGGAAATATTGGAACAGTTTCCAGAGTAATCACTCTGGTCAAGTTACAAAGATCAGCCTCCACCTCCAAAACAGACACGACCACGGTTCTATTAAAGCATTACTACATAAGAATTTGTTGGCTAAAATTAACAAAAGTTAATTATTGAGCAGATAAAATAAAAAACTGCCCTTGTCTTATCCTGATTCAAGCCTACAACAATGATTTTTATTTAGAGCTATCGGGTCGGGTGTGCCATGGAATCGCAGGTTTACGTCATTCGTCCTTGCGTGTTTACATCATGTCCGTAAGCTCAGAAAGAATGTCCGGCTGTGTCACGTGAGTGTCATGGAAGAGAGTGCGAAAGCTGTTCAGTCTGGAGGTCGACTGATACCAATAACTAAGGTGGTGGAAAGGCAGATAACAATTAATCAGCCAATAATTTTTACAATCAATTTATACAGTATTATGTAAAAAAAATCTTTCCTTACTATGACGGACACAGACAAAGAGTCCTAAATTAATAAAATCCCAGATCCATTGTAATGTTCAACCAAAATTCCCAAATTAACCAGAAGAAAAATACGATTTGGTGCATAACGCGGGACTTTTAAGTATAAATAAGCCAGAAACACACCAAGGACTCTTATTTTTAAATGACGAAAAACTATAGACAACTATTGCCATAAAATATTTGCCGATAGATCCATAAAGCAACTATCGGCTTGATTTATCAGTAAAACCGATATATCGGTCTACCTCTAGTTCAGTCAGTCAGAAATAAATATGTTATAGTAATACAAAACTCAGGAACAAATGAAAAGTCCACGATGGGAAAAAAGAACTAAACGGGAAGTGCGGATCCAAAAGCGGCTTTATTTGGCAAGCATGAGACAGATAAAGAAATAAACATACTCAGGAACAAATGAAAAGTCCACGATGAGAAAAAAGAACTAAACACACTCAAATATGAATGAAAAGCCAACAATTATAATCATCATAATCAATGTGAGTTAGGTCTAATTGAATTGTCTAATGGTCTAACTCAAATGATCATCCAAGTATGACTTAAGACAACCAGTGTATTTTATGTCAAAATGAAACACTCAATTAGACAAGAAGTGATAGTCCGAAAGACAAGTGAAAACAACCACACAGTTTGCTTGTGACAGAAAAGAGGTGTGTTTTGTATTGACATAAGACATAGTCTTATACTGTAAGGGATGAAAACTGAAAGTAATACTGGAACTGAAAAAACAAACAAACAAAAAAATTTGTAGTATAATGTAATTCCACATACATTTTATACAAACAAAACCAAAACTATTTATGAACAATCAAAGCTCAATAAAACTAATCTGACATGAAATGTATCTTATATTTGAGCTTCAGATTAGCCACCCTTTTCTCAGCTAACCCGCTGATCTTTCTCTCAACCAACTTGATGACGTGCATCCTGTGATGCTTTTTAAACACAACTGAAGGAGTTAACGTGTGTTCTGGGCACTTGTTGGCTGTTTTTCCTTCACTGCAATCCCAATTTACCCATTTCAACATGTTTCATTAAAATCGTAGTTTTATAAAGACATTTGTAAAGTCCAAACTCTTGACTGATACTGTTCAATCAATACATTTGCTTCAACTAACTTTCCCTACTTGTCAAACTCTCTGTCTGTTACATGCCTTCATTCTCATTTTCTTGATACTGAATTCCCCTGCATGTCCTGGCTCGTATGCAGGGAAGTGGAGAATTCCAAGTGTGGGCAAGCTCAGAGCTCAGTTCTCAGCAGAGGCTCTCACAAGCATGCAGGTGTGCGTAAAGCTGCTTGAATGTACATGGCAATCAGGCCTGTAGGTGAGAATGCTATTTAGCTATTATGCAGGTGAATAAAAGGAGAGACACTTGTGTAATTCCAAGTATGCGTGTGCATATATGAAAACATGTTGTGGGAGAGATGCACAGCATGAATCATAAATCAGAGGAAAAGCAAGCAGAATTGATCACTTTGCTCACTAACAACCTTTTAACTGCATCACACTTCAGTAAAAACTGTTTAAACACTTTCATCAAACAGAGACTAAAAATGAAATCTTTTTGATTTCGGTTTGTTTTTTACAATAGCTTATATAAAATTCCAAATTTTTAATGAATGTATTCTGAACATTTTATTTATATCCCCTGAAATATTTATAAAATACATCTAGTCACCATTCTGAATCAACTTTATACTTATTTAATAACCAACATTGGAATAAAAGAGAAGGGAGCACACATCCATTGCCTGCAATGAGCCATATGAAATTGAACATGATCACAAATGAAGGCCTAAATAAATAAAAAAAACATATGCAGAATTTAATTTTAGATCTCTCGGTCAAAACCCGGCATACCTAACTATAATTCAGACTTTGAAACAAATGAAAATGTACTTTTCACCTCTGATATGTTCCTAGTATATTTAACTGTGCATGTACATGTAGTAATTATATGTAAGGGATAATGTACAGTCAGCCGGTTGTTATCGCAAAATAAACCCTGACCGGGTGGTCAGGGCCCAGATGCGAAGCAGAGGACTCGAGTCACCCTGAAGGGATTTATTTTGCGATAACAACCAAAGGGCTACTAACCTAATAAATAAATACGTGGACATGCAATATTGAAATGTGCTGAAATTACATAATTATGTCAAAAGAGCTCGTTGAACAGCTGAAATCCACCTCTGGTTTGCATTGGTGATCTGTAGGTGTTTATCTTATAATTAATGATCATCTGACTCCTCATTATCCAGCTTATTTCAAGACTACTTGCCAATAAATGAATAAATGCACACGAAACATTGATGATTCAGCTTAAATTATTTGATTAGCTTCTTGTAGAAGCAGGAAAGATGACTCACAATACCCAGATGAGTGGTCTGATTCGTGGAGGTTCAGTTGTTACTGAGAAATAACAGACCACTAGATGGCGCCATTGACCAATCAGAATAGAGTATTCTAGAGCACCGTGTAATAAATATCTGTTAAAATGGGCTTTGGCATGTCATGGAAGGCTACCTTCACATCGTGCAATTAGGCAAATAAATGTCTGATGCAGCGGATTTCTTCAGGATCAAAGCACTTGCTTAGGCTCTACCAAAAGAGAGAGGCCTAATTTTTTGGGTGACAGGACATGGCATAGCTGCTAAAATTTTAATATGATTATACCCTTTGGTCTTTGTTTTTTATTAAAAAAATAATCACTTAATAGTAATTAAAAAACACTTTCACTCCAGACCAATTAAAAGGGACTTTGTTCCCCTTTTCGTTTACGTTCTTCCAAACATTTTGCTCGTTTTTTGTTTTTGCTTTACGTTCCTTGAACTGTTTTGAGTCCCTGCTTCTAAATTATCCTCATTAATAGCTATCTGCAAACAAATAAGGTGTTTTAAACACACAATGGCTATATTTTAGAAAACTTTCTGTAATCCAACTAGATTTTTTGATTTTCTGAAGAAAGTGTGAGTGGTACTAGCTCATGCAAAACTTGCCATGATGCCATGGTGTGTTGGGTGGCTGACAGGGCATTGCTATGGAGTTTTTAGGGTGTTCTGGGTGGTTTCTAACAGGCTCAAGTCAAAAGAGCCCACCCCCACATCTAACGTCACAAAACACATCATACATTCTGCAAGAAAATCTTTGTTTGTGGTCCGCAGAAGAATGAATTGAGAGAATCATCATTTTTGGATGACTAATTCCTTGAAGGTTAGGGGGTTGTTACCAACCCTAAAGACTTGGGTACACTTTCCCACATGCGTTCTGTCTTGAAGGGTCAAACTTTAAATCCCAATGAAAAACTAAATGATAAAATAAATTTAGCAAAATGAATTTAGAAGGTCCCCAGTATAATTAACAGCATTAGCTGAGAGAGAACTTATTTGATATGTAAGCAAAATAAACAACATAACTGAGATATATCCATATGTATCGGAATCTAGTCAAAACTGGAATCGCTCAAATCTGTATTAATACCCAAGCATAGCAATAGCAATGCTCACCTCAGTAATTGCCACTAATAAAAGATGGCAGCAATAGCACAAATAGACAAATTAGGTTGTTGCTTTTCTTGCATGCCATGCTAGCTTTGGCTGGTAAACTGTAGGCCTAAACAGGGTTTACAGCATGCTGTAATGGCACACAAGACTCTAATGCAAGATAGAAGCAAACATTTAGAATTTTCTACAACTGTGCTTGTTTCATTTGAATAAAAAATAAACGTACAACTCTTATAGAGAACAACTTTATGTATGCCAGTTATCATTCAGAAACGTCATTAATGCGCACTTTAAGTCATAGAGTCAGCCCTGGGGCTGTGTATGCATGTGTGCTTTAGACCCCATTTTTGAGGGAAAATGTTTTCCTGTGCCGCTAACACAAACGCACACACTGTGCTCTCACATGACTAAGAGAATCAGCCCATTCATGGCCTCTGTAACCATAGTGACCTTTCTGACTGCAAGCGAGTGTGTGTGGGCATCCCACAATGTTTGTGTCCCCTGACTGATGACATCACAGTCTGCCATCAGAGACTCTCTGAAGCTCTTGTCACATGTAGTTGGTCGAGGGCCAGGGAGCTCAACTCACCAAAAACACATGTGCACGCGCACGCACACACACACACACACACACACACAATGTGATTATAGCAGAGTTTTCATGTTCCACACATATGTAGATATTAAGTAGAACTATCAAGGTCTGTGTGTGAGTAGAAGCAGCGAGGAAAGAAAAATCAGGTGACAGTATTGACGTCCACTTCCTGTTGTCTCTTTATCTTTATGAATGGAGGACCTGATGAATAACTTATGGCTCATGAGGGTGGAGAGTGATAGACATACAAACAAGCCAGCTCAGACCTGGTTTGTGTTCATTTAAGCTGTTGGCCTCTCTCCAAAACACCAAACACACACAACATCTTACTAATATGTTCTATGTCATTTAAACCCATTGGTATAGAAATCCAACGATTAAAAAAACACTTTATTTATACACTGAAATTCCCACTTTGGTGGTTCTGTGCCTAAATAGAGCCACCATTTTCCATTAAAACTGTGGATGCCATGATATACAACATGGTCGGGGATGGGAACTTTAGGTTTAAAGGAACTTTCCGGGTTCAATATAAAAGTTAAGCTCAATCGGCAGCATTTGTGGCATAATATTAAATGCCACAAACATTATACAAATTTGGGTTTGATTTAAAAAATTTGAGGCACATACAATGGAAGTCAATGGGGCCAATTGTAGTTTTATTTTCTCAAAAGTATAGCTACAAGACACACACAATATGAGTCTTAACATGATTTTAGTGTGACCAACACATTCTTTGTAAAGTTACATTCAAGTACTTCGTTGCCATGTCGACGCAAAGCCGTAAACCCTAAAATGACGATTTATAGAACTTTACAGCTCAACGGATACACAAGTTTTCACAGAAGAATTCATCTCAGTGCTTTTATAAAATCACAAACGCCACATTTCTTGCTTTAACCCCTCCAAAATTTGGCACCATTCACTTGGACACCAGATGAAGTTTCTGGAGCGCTCCGTTAAGCACCTTGCTTGTTCTAGCATTAAGAGAGTAAAATACATGAATTTAAGCAAGTGAAACAATTCACCAACGGGATGCAGAGATTAAACAGATCCCATTTCCAATATCGACTGACATACACGCCAAATGGACATTTTGTAGACACTGAAGCGCCTCGGTTTGAGATTTGATTTAACTTCAAGTCCTAACGTCTGCAACTTTTAGTCGGACCGTACCTTTTTATCAGCACTATCGGTATATCGGTTTAAAGCACTAAAACACTAAGTCCAACAGTTTTTCTCAACGTATATGCGAATAAGAATACGTCACTTTCAGTTTAAACATGGCAACCTTTTTGACCGACAGCATTTGCGATAAACATACAAACAAATAGCAATGAGGCGGATCACAGCACCGATATTACTGTATGTAACAAAACGACACCACTCAAAGTGATCCAATCATTCCGCTTCCCGCGCGCTCACCTTTACAACCGATTATTCCAATCAACCGGGACGGAATGTCGGACGCAGTCCTCCACTGTAGGCTTCACCGAGACCGAGGAATTTAAGAGTGTGTCTCGGGTTGAACTCCAAAAACACCGGTCAGCTTTCAATCGCGGATAAAGTCTCAAAACAGATGCTTTCTCCCCTGCGAATGTCCAGTGCAGTCTTCCATTCGGTACGGTTCAGGTGAGCAGCTCCAGTCCGCTTCCTGCTTCTTTCAGCAGACTGTGTGTGGAACAAGCGTTCGCTCGTGTTCCTCGGTTGGGTTCGTACAGCCCTCCCTGTCCACACGTAACCGCTATTTTGCCTCCAGTTCTTACAGACACCCGAACTACTTATGTGCCGTGATTTCAGCCAAAAACATAGACATTTTCACCCACAGCCGACATGAAATGCTACGGAATCTGGACGCAGTGGTGCATGTGTTTATGTGGTGTCAATATCTCCACGCTGACTAGGCCCGATGAACTGCGTGACTCACGCAACTAACGCATTCCACTGAGATGCACAGGATAAATAAACACTGTGAGGTCTAACTGTTTTTCGATTGGTTTATTGTATTTTTATTTTAAATGATTCTCGAATTTAGTTAGATTTTTATCAATTTAAAACGATTCAGCTTTTTTTGTTTGATAGTTTATTTGTATATTTTATAGTGGGTATACCTACACCTACTGTGTGTGTGTGTGATATATGTATATATATATATATATATATATATATATATATATATTATATATATATATACCTATGAAGAACAATGAATGAAATTAGAGAACTACATTTTAAGTACTTTGAACTATATTTTTCACCCACCCTTTCTAAGTTCCTTGAAAAGGACCTGTTACTCTAAAGTGCGTCGTTTTATAGGGTTTGCTGACCTCTAGTGGTGGAGAGGTGCGTTGCACGCTCTGCATCTACATTGTATTCCAGGGGGCGCATTACAGAAAGATCCTTAACTGCATACCAAATATTACCGGGGTTTTCCACCCAGATTTTCCGCATCCACACTTTGTTCATGAGAATGTATTAGACCTCCAAGTAAGGTTGCCACCCGTCCCGTAAAATGTTTCCCAAATAAAAAATGAAATGATGCGTCCCGTAAACTGGTCAGATGACGCCTCTGTGAAATCGTTTTAGATTGTTAATTTAACATTGATACAAGTTGGAATTTTTCATTTGGTGGGTAAGGGACCGTCTGAAAATTCCGCACATTGTGCTAAAACTGTGTTTTATTGTTTTGTTTTTGTTTTTTGTCTATATAAATATTCAATAACATGTACAGAATTACACAGATCCAACAATGTATGAATACAATCACTGCATCACAAATACAAGAAGTACAGGTGAGGGGAAAAAAGTTAATAATTCAAATAAAGTAAAAAAAAAAAAAATACATATAAACCAACACAGATGTTTACATAAATAACAAAAAGAATGTAAACAATCGAAGAAATAAAAAAAAATTATATTTTTTGGATTAGGAAAGTTATCATAATGTATGAAAGGATATGCACTTTTTATTATTAATAAATCAAAAAGCATGTATTGTTAAAACTTAAGGTCGTGGTAAGGGACCATCTGAATACAGGGTCAGTTTCTTGGTATTATTAATCTTCAATGTGTTACTACTGACTGGTACCACCGTACCCTATATGCAGTCTTCTTTGTGCACCTACTCCGTACAGGGACACTACTTTACCCTAGTGGGGCACTAGAAACTTCACCTATTGCCTTCCTCGCACATACAAACCACAACTTGACTTAAGCTGTAATACGCCCACAGGTTCAAAACATGTTAAAGGGACAGTTCACCCAAAAATTAATATTCTCTCATCATTTACTCACCTTCATGCCATCCCAGATGTGTATGACTTTCTTCTGCTGAACACAAATGAAGATTTTTAGAAGAATATCTCAGCTCTTTTGGTCCATACAACACAAGCGAATGGTGACCAGAACTCAGAAGGTCCAAAAAGGACATAAAGGCATCATAAAAGTGTTAAATGTTTGTTTGTTTGTTTGTTTGTTTGTTTAATTGTTTGTCTTATAAATGGAATAAATAAAAATTGTTAATAACAAAAAATCATGAGTATTTGCAGTTCAGCCACATTCGCGTTCATCGTAAGTGCCTCACTGTAATGTCAAATGTATTTATTTATTTTTTAAAGAAAAGGTTGGACGATTTTAAATACATTTTTGTGGCAATCAACATTATGCCACAAATGCTGTCGCTTAAGCTTAAAGGGAAAAAAAGGAAAAAAGTCATACTTGTGCATATATGAGTCGCTGTTACCATCGAATAAAGGCTAACACTAATGAACATCTCCAGTGCTGAAATCGTTTAACCAGTTGTCATGGGTCACGTTTGGTACAATATTTATTAGTGTCACTTTATTAGTTTGATATGCATGCACTTATAGCATATTGTTATTAAAAGCATGTGGGTTTATTCATTAACTATTAAATGTGTTATTTATTGCTTTACTGTCGTAAATACAGGCTATTTTGTTTTTTTGCTTTCATCTAGTGAAATGGTATCTATATGATATGTTTAATTCAATATAGCCATAAAATGTTCTGGCACTGAAACAAAAACTAAGGGAAATTATTTCACGAGGGTCATGTTTGAAACCCCTTAAAGCTTTTATAGTGACTTTCTTTCCCTATAGAACCGTTTAAAGGTTATTTTGATAGAACTATTAAAGAGTGTTCTATATAGAGCCTTGTAGGGGTTGCAAGTTTGAGTAGAACACTAGGAACCTAAATAGAACCTTTTCTTCTAAAAGTGAACTTCATTGTGTAATTAAGTTATGTAACAGACAATACCAGTAGGCAAATAATTTTTCATTTCATCCATAGCATGACTTATGCACAGAGGAACTTATTTTCTAGATGTAAATTACACGAGTGATGCTGGTTAAATAATGGTTGTAGCCAGATGCATTCACATTTTCAGCTCCAAAAAATAAATAAATGTAGGCTATTATGAATTCTGGCAGGTGTGATGAATTGACGCCAGGGGGAGCAAATGATCAATTGAAGCAAAGCATGCGCGTGCGCCCCAGTATTTATTTTTAATCATTTCTTCCCTCGCTTTTGCGTGCAACAGTGATAAACTAAAGTGCACAAAGGAGATCCTCTCCCTCACTGCGTGTCTCTCTCTCTCTCTCTCTCTCTCTCTCTCTCTCTCTCTCTCTCTCTCTCTCTCTCTCTCTCTCTCGCTCTCAAATTCAATTTCAATTTAAAAGTACTTTATTGGCATGATTGTGTTTACATACAATATTGCCAAAGCATTAATACACAAAACAGATAATGACAAGACAAATAATAATGATAAAATAGTAACAAATAACAATAAAGATAGAATTAAAATAGGGTACCAGGTAATGTATAAAATAAAAAACTATAATAACAATATACACAATATAAAATAAGCATTTAACACGACACACTCTCTCACTCTCTCTCTCTCTCTCTCTCTCTCTCTCTCTCTCTCTCTCTCTCTCTCTCCATTGCCATGATCTTGACATTGCCTGTCATGTTTTAGTTAGTGGTCGGATGGGAATGACCCTGATGAGCATTTCCAAACATTCCCCCGTCATTCCTGCCGTGAACCGAGTCAGAAATAGGACTGCAGAAGGAGATCAACTTTCAAAGCTTCAACTCGCTTTCACTCATCCCACAGATGGCTCCATAAATGTGAAAGTGTGCGCGCGCGTGCGCTTAAACATATACATGAAAGAATGTTTGAAATTTAACCAGTTTTTCTGTGTGTTGTTATTTAGCGTCATCCAGTAAGATGTTAGAGGTGGAATATGCACAAAAAAAAAAAAGATATAATAAATTATTTAAAGGAATATTCCGGGTTCAATACAAGTCAAGCTCAATCAACAGCATTTTTGGAATAATAATGAATGAATAATAAAAGCACAAATCTGGATTACAGTGAGATTTACAATGGAAGTCAATGGGGTCAACCTGTAAGCATAAAAACACTCACTGTTTCAAAACTACAGACACAATATGCGTGGAAACATAATTTTAGTGTGATAAAATCACCTTTTCTATGTAAAGTTATAGCCAATTTTACAACTTTGTTGCCATGATGACGTAATTCCATAAACCCTAAAATGACTGTAAAAACAACAATTTACAGCTCAAATCCTCCATGAGTTTTAACAGAACTAATGTAAGTGCTTTTATAAAATTATAAGCTTCACATTTCAACCTTTAACCCCTCCAAACATGGCTTAATTTTTATTTATTTTTTAAGAAAAGGAGGGAGGAGTCAAAATAACATTTTGCGGTAATCAACATTATGACATAAATGCTGTCCATTGAGCTTAACTTTTATTGAATCCGGAATATTCCTTCATGCATGAACTTAAATTTGAGATTTATACTCAATTCAAACATGTTCAAATGAATGCTCTAGCTTCTTAGAAAATACTATTATTTATGATTGCATCATATGGAGTGGTGGTGTTGTGGGCTAAAGCACAGAACTGGTAATCAGAAGGTTGCTGGTTTGATCCCCACAGCCACCACCATTGTGTCCTTGAGTAAGACACTTAACTCCAGGTTGCTCCAGGGGGGATTGTCCCTGTAATAAGTGTACTGTAAGTCACTTTGGATAAAAGCATCTGCCAAATGCATAAATGTGAATGTAAATGTATCAATCCTAAAGTAGAATATCTTGTCATATTTATTCGCTAAATTTTGTAATTTTCATTGGAAAATAAAATAAGTACATTTTCCCAGCACGCACTAAGCTTGAATAATTAATGAGCTTTCATGGTTTCACTTTTTTAAAGTTTATTTACAATGTTTTTATTGTTGTTACCTTTGGTAACTTCTATTTTGTGCAATCTGGAGTTCACTTTCTACTCAAAATGACCAGTATATTATAAAAAATTATAATCTGTGGATTGTTACCATCATTGTGTTTTGTGCACAAAGTGTGGAGGTCTGTGTGTGTGCAGCCCTGTCATCTGTTTCTATCAACAGTGACGCAAAGTGATGTTGTGTATAAGACTACATATAGTTTGCATTCAGTTTCCTCATGGAAGACCTATGTCATGTCATGTGGTACATGATTAAATGTGAGTATAAATTGTTCCAACAAGATATTACTTCATATATTTCAAGGTTTGTTCAAGCATGTAAATCAGATTTGTACATTAAAGTAACTGTATTTACTGAAATGTTTGCTTAATTTACTCACTCGCTTTAATCAGTTTTGTGTCATGAAGTTAAGTAGCTTTTACTTCATTTTATGCAATTAAAATGTACTTTGAAAAACTGTATTACGATTTACCCAATCATTTTTTTTAAGTGGTACATTTCTGTGCAGGTGAGCTTCCTGAATGTTTTAGGCTGTAGTGTGCCCACACATTGGCTGATATTAAAGGGGTGGACCCATAAGGATCATTCTTCCTTTATTCACCCATTCCATTCTTGTTCCATGAAACATTCCCTTATCAGGATCCAAACCACCTGGCTCATAATCACGTCAGCTACAAGCAGACACACATGACACTTGAAAGGAACCCCCATGCCTAGGCGTATAATTATGGGTATCAAAACATAATCATTTGTTTAATTGTTAACCTTGGCCAAGAGCTATGTAATTACCTGAATGGAGATTTTTTTTTGCCTGTTAATTAGATTTCCGAGTTTTAAGATCTTGGTCTCAGAAAGGGCAGACGTGTTATCCAGGTCAGTATTGCAGTTGGAGAGACTATATTTGTTTAGAACTGAGTAAACTGAGAGAAGCAGAAAGAAGCTGGTTGGCATATCTTTCATAAAGAGCATGACATCATTGCAAACAACCTTCAGTTAGTTTAAAGCCAGCACTCTGTATAGAATCACTCACTTCTTCAAAGATGATATTATTTTGTGGAATTTCTTTGGTGGCACTGCAGGTTATAATCACCTCCTGAAGATTACAATGATGAAGGGTGTAGAAAAAGTCATGTTA
This sequence comes from Xyrauchen texanus, assembly GCF_025860055.1. NCBI lineage: Eukaryota > Metazoa > Chordata > Actinopteri > Cypriniformes > Catostomidae > Xyrauchen > Xyrauchen texanus. Next base: position 3,482,837 of record NC_068313.1, on the reverse strand, counting down.
GATTTGGCAGTAGTTTACACTGATACAATTAGTAGCAGATACATACTATTATTTTAGAGCTACAAAAATATAGAACAAAATAGATTCAACTTTTTAAAATTGAAAAAAATAATAATAATTCTCACTTTTTCTCCCCAATTTGGAATTCCCAATGCGCTCTAAATCCTTGTTGTGGCGTAGTGATGCCCCTCAATCCGGGTAGCGGAGGACTAATTTCAGTTTCCTCCACATCTGAGACCGTCAATCCGCACATTTTATCACGTGACTTGTTGAGCGTGTTAACGTGGAGACATGGAGGCTTCACGTTATTCTCCACGGCATCCACACACATCTCACCACGCGCCCCACACTATAGTGACCACAAGAAGGTTAACCAAATGTAACTCTTTCCACTTAAGCCACCAGGCCAATTGGTTAAAGGGATAGTTCACCCAAAAATGTTAATGAATTCAATATTCCTACTCACCCTCATGTCAAACCAGATGTATATGACTTTCTTTCTTCTGCAGAACACAAATGAAGATTTTTAGAAGAATATTTCAGCTCTTTTTGATCCATACAACACAAGTAAATTGTGGCCAGAACTTCAGAGCTCCAAAAAGCACATGAAGGCATCATAAAAGTAATTCTTATGACTCCAATGTTTTAATCCATGTCTTCAGAAGGGATATTATAGGTGTGGGTGAAAAACAGATCAATATTTATGTCCTTTTTACTATAAATCTCCACCTTTCAACAGTAGGTGGCGATATGAGCGAAGAATGCAAATCACCAAAAAACAAAAGAAGAATATAAAAGTGGAGATTTATAGTAAGGACTTAAATATTGATAGTCGAACTGGTACGTACATGTATCAGCACTCAGCATACAAAACACAAATATGGTGACAATTAATAAACATTGCAGGTTAAAAAATATACATTTGATAATTGTGATTCTGCAATACAGCACTGCTACAGTAATTTCCTGGCCCTGTTCATTGCAAAGTCACAGTGTACAGTTGTTTATTAATTGTAATAAATTGTAGAAATAGTAGTGTAAAGTATACTGTAAAAGCCATGCAACTATAGTAGCTAGAAATTTACTTTAAACTCACATAAAATATGTTACAGTGTGTGTTCCCAAATTAACAAGGAAATATGAAACTTCATACTATTTTCAAACTAGGTTATGTTGCATTCAGGCCTGAAAAACTAATAAAGATCTTTTTCAAAAGAGGTGTAGTTCAGTCAGACTGATCTCACAGTAAATTCAGAATCATTGGGTTCGACTTTTCTTGAGCTAAACTCGGTCAGTGCTTACCGAAATGAGACGCACTGCCCCCAGTGGCCGAAGCGGGAAGTGTTTCTAAATGAGCAATGTTCTGACTTACTGTGCACTGTAAAAAAAATATATTTTAATCATAAAAGACTGTAAAAATGCTACAGAAAAAAAGTTAATTGATTAATGAGTTTTAACAGTAAAAAAATATATATTTAATATATTTTAAAAGACAATACAGTAGTTTTTAGATTTTAATAAAAATTAAAACATTTTAGATAAAAAGTATGATTTTCCTGTATAATTAATGGTAAAAATGTACATTATGTTTAACAAGAATACAATAATCAGGAGTTCCCACAATTCCCTGCATGACCTATTATATTTTAAGGGAATAGTTATGTTTCTTCTTATTTTAAAATCAGTTATGTCTTTGGGTGTTCTGTGGCATATTTGATATAGTTTAGTTCATGTTTATTACGTGATTTTAATTTCACATGTGTTACCCTGATGGTGTTTAGTGTTTGTGTGAGTGACACTGAGCACTGTCTCTACATGTTTATTGCTCCTGCATAGCCACTGATGAACTTCAAGTCATCATGTGCTCTTATGCAATTAACAATATCTTATCAAACAGATTTTTACATTTTCAGAAGTTTAGTATCACGTTTAAGACGTGTGTTTTTTTTTTTTTTACTGTAAATTTAACAGATTTGTATTATGTATTTATTTTACAGTGCTAGCATGTTCATGTATATTACAACCGTTTTAAACTGTAAAATGTACAGGTTGTTCTGTTAAATTGTTTACTGTATTTTTACAGAACTATTTTGGCAACCACAGCTGCCAGTTTTTTTTTTTTTTTTTTTTTTTGGAAAAACAACAGGATTTTTTTACAGTGTGTGTTTATGTTGGTTTAAGGTTTCAGTTCATCCTAAACGGTGTTGGTCATCTGAAGGTCTTGTAATAATTCTGGAAAGGTCTTGGCGAATTAGAACTACTTAAAAAGCCGTTCTACAGCTGCATGATAACGCCCTTTGTGCATGAGGTCATTCAGAGGTCCCCGCGTGATTTAGAACAAATCTGTTTTATTAACTTGCAAAGGAAGATGACGCATCGCTTATTTTTAGATGACTATTCTTGAACCTCATTATGTACATCTGCATTTTCTTTCTCGGGTCAAGAGGTCGACCAAAACACACTCATGTGTACATTTCCTATTTATAAACGATCGTGGCATATCATAATACACCGCAGTAATAATTCTGGCAGAGAGATGCATATTTGGTGTCATCTTTTGTTCATCAAAGAAGATAACAGAAAATATCACGTAGGGGGAACCACTGAAATTATCAAATAAACCAGTAAACTCTGTTGATTTTGTATTCAAAAAAAAAAAAATCCCGTGCTTTGTAACAATTGCCGGATTTTGTGCAAATCAAATCTTTGGCTATTTTCCTGTGTATAGCAAACACTGCTGACCCCTCTCTGCTTATCAATGCGCGCGGGAGCTGTAAAACCAATGCTCTCCCAAGAATCCCGGGAATTCAATTGTGTACCCGAGCATTGGGAATCCGGCAACCTGTGTGGTGACTCCAGAGGCCGGGTCACCTTCGGGTCTGTCACCCTCACCGTGCGCAAAAAGGGCGCAAATATCACACATAACACAACACGAAATAAGTGTTCTGATCACCCTGTGCGCAAGACTGCGGTCAAAGGTATTCCATAAGAATAATTTGACGCCAATCGAATCGTCTTGTTCATTTTAATCATCATCAGTATTTGAGAAACGACTCAAATTAAGTATAGGTATAGGCTACATAACCTTCAACTATAATTGCCAAATGAAATGAACAATCACAGCCTCCATAAACGGGTCCAAAAAGTAAACCGAATTGAATAAAGTAATCACATTCAGCGTGACGTCATAATTAAACGAACAATGAAAGATTGCGCCTTCGTTTAGCATCAAATGAAAATCCACGCAGCTCTTACTGAGGAGTTTAACTATAGGTGCAAGAGCTGCAGATAAAACAGTATAATATATGATTAATATCCTAAACTAACATTTAATAAGCCAGTAGGCCTACTCGCACATTCAAATAAACATTGATCAAATATATTTGATTAGTATAATTCAAATCTTGGCCTCCAGCCGTTCCCGTTAAAGGAAAGTTCCGGGTTCAATACAAGTTAAGCTCAATCGACAGCATTTGTGGCATAATGTTGATTACCACAAAAAAAAACATTTGTGTTATAGTGAGACACTTACAATGGAAGTGAATGTGGCTAAACATTTTTAAAGTTAAAATAAACACTGTTTCAAAATTATGATTTTAGTGTGATAAAATCACTTCCAAACCGCATCGGTGTAAAGGCCAATTTTACAACTTCATTGCCATGATGATGTAATGTCATTAAATCCTAAAAGCCTAAAATGACCATTTATATCCTCCATGAGATTTAACAGAAGAATTAATGTAAGTGTTTTATAAAATTATAAGTTTCACATTTCTGCCTTTAAACCCTCCAAAAATGTACCCCCGTTTACTTCCATTGTAAGTGACTCACATAATCTCCATATTTGCTTTTATTTTTTAAGAAAAGAAAGGACGAATCGAAATTACTTTTTGTGGGAATCAACATTATGCCACTAATGCTGTAAATTGATCTTAACTTGTATTGAACCTGGAATATTCCTTTAAAGATTATTTTAGTCTTGCCATTTTTCTCTTTTAAACAAACAAGCCATCTTCATGTCATCTCGGTCGATCACACAATCAGTGTATACTTTATCTCATTAATAAAGTATCTATTCATTCGTTTGTTTATGTACTTTATATTTAACATTTAATTTTTATTATTTGTTAATGTATAAAATATATTTGTGTTCGGGTATTTGAGTGTTTCATTCCCTTATAAACCCTTTATAGCATTTACTAAACATTGATTTATTCATTTTAAATGTTAATTGCTGTAACCATTAAATAAAGGATTATCTGCTCAACATCATGCTTATTGCAACAATTCTTTTTTTAACAATTCAAGTTGTATTTTTTTATATATCTTTTACTGCCTCCGGACAGTTACATCCCTTTGAAATTCCTGACTTTAAGCCCCAGAAAAAAAGATATATTCAAATGATTTTAAACTCAGAAACTGAAAGCATTTTACTAAAAGAGGCGTATTCAAGTATTTTGCGTGAATAGCATTTTTAATACATTTTGCTTTAATTCAATAGATTTGGACATTCTATCTATCTAGTTATATTCAAGTCACACTATTCTGCATTTAGTTTAAGCATTGCCAGTTGCGATAATCACTTTGTGTAATTTTGCTTTTGTCCTGCAGGTGACTGTGAGTCTGTCTCATGTCCTCAGAACTCGCAGATTTTCAAACACTTCATTGATGCTTTTGGGAAATAACCCGAATTTCTAAGATGATTCGTTACAATCTGTTGGGAAAAGCGGTGACACACTGATGTCTTCTGGTCCTAAAGCATTACTAAGCATGTTAATAACCTATTAATAAATCTTGATAGAAATGTATGAATAAGGTAAGTTATTCTAAAGTGTTACCGGAGAATTTAAAGAAGGCGTTTAAGCATAATGAAATACACCTACACCATGTAGTAAATTAACACACATTCAATTTAGTAAAAAAAATAAAATAAAAAAAAAGACTGGATCGCTGTTATGTCCAGTGTGCACATTATTATTATTAATATTATTATTATTAATATATGTTTCCAAATATTTGCAGAGGTTTGCAATTAATTGTCTCAATTTTGCAAGAGAACATTTTTGTGATGGCCTAGGGCCTAGCAAGGAATTCTGGGCCCCCTGACTGTATTGCTGGGCCCCTTTCATTTGAAAGGATACAGTTGAAAATTTGTTGAGGCCCCCTTGGACCAGTGGGCCCCTACAGTCGTTACCACCATTCACCCTATTACCTATCTGTAGCCTATAAATGAACTCAACCCGACAATTCACCTCCAGGAATGCTCGATCAGGTTGCTGTCCCCCGTTTGTGCTGCAAGTCAAAGGGTGATCGGGCCTTTTCTGCTGTTCCTCCAAAACTTTGGAATAGCCCGCCCTTTCACATAAGGACTGCACCATTTTTAGCTATTTTCAAATCTGCCCTGAAGTCTTATTTTTATTGTATTTTGATACTATTTAATGTAGCTACTGTTTGATTATCTTTTTTATGTAAGTGTTGCATTTTTACTATTGTTTGTTTGTTTTCAGTGTAGGCCTATTATTTGTAAATTGCACAGACTTTGGATAAACCTCTGTTGTTTTTAAATGTGCTTTATAAATAAAGTTTGACTTGACAATTCACCTGTGAACAACCCCGTCAGGGTTCGTCAGCAGGTTCTTTTTGTGGCAGCGTTCCCCGATGCGCCGTCACGGGACACACCGAGTGCACGGATACATTTTTAAACGGGACCCTGCGCCATATCTTCCACTGTCCCGGGCGTCATCACGTGATGAACACCTGACACAATGAAAATAACATTAATGGTGGGATGTGTGGTGACGGGCAGAGGCATGAAGAACACAACTAATATGAAATGAATTAGTTCAATATTATAGCCGATGCGATCTAAATATCTAACGCAAAAGACATTATTGCCAGTAAATAACTCAATATTATGCTTGATTTTGGATTGGATAATAGACTATGTATGATTGTAAAATACTAATTGGACTTGTGTTAGGAAAAAGCAGCTAATAATAATAATAATAATAATAATGTTATTTTGATTGTTGTTTATAATAATGTTAAAGGTAAAGGGACCGAGTTTCCCTTAGAGTGTCGATCTAATAATATTTTGTCTAATCTTTATGTCCAAATATTCAAACCTTAATCTGTTGATGTGAACAACCAAACAAGAACAAAGCTGCAGTCCATGTATTTGAACCGTAAACACGAAATATGCAGGATAAAATATAGGTTATGTTTTGGTTTCCAGAAACGTTCACTCATGGGCATATCATGGACATCCCGATCCTCCAGTGTTATTGCAAGTAGAGAAAGAAAGGCAACTCATAATAATAATAATAATAATGATAATAATTTTCAAGAATAAGTCATTAATAAACATAATTTCAAACAATTCAAATACACGCAACAATACTTCAGTCTGTTTAAGATGTGCGCATCGACTGAATGCTATGATATATTTCCATCAAACATATTTAAACAATGTAAATATTTAAAATTAAGCAAAGTGTGAAGCATTTAATAACACTATTATAATTTAAGGATAAGTGTGAAATATTCAAAAGTATATTTCTTATTACTTGAATGTATGATGATCTGTTAAACACTATTTAATGTAAACATGTATGTTAAAGCATAAATGACAGATATTATTAAATGCTATCGAATGTTATTTGAACTCATATTTTGGTGTAAATGGGGCTTTAAGCATATTTCAAGAACACATTTCTCCTAAATTAAAAAAATTGGTTAATATTACTTCTGCAACATAGTTTTTTCCATTATCATCATCATCATCATCATCATCGTTTATGTTGGCTGGTTTTTCAAACGTTGCCTGTATTCGGTGTCTATTTGAGAGATGTCCATTCCCATGCAAAGAATCAGTCATCTAAAGACCCCTGATGTATGCTATAACAAAAATATATATATATTAATATCATTTTTAAGGATAGGAATAAATGGCATCACCAGGAAATGTAATCAGGTTTGGACAGTGTGTCTAACATCATGCTACTGTGACGTAATAACTTGACTATTCTCTGGTAATAAGGCGACACCCAGTCTGTACAACAGAAGAAATTTCTTCCATAAAACAACTCTGATTGTCAACGATCCATGTGTGGAAAAACAATGAGCTGCTGATCTGTATCACTCAAGCGTGTCCTGTAGTTTACCTTTAAATTCATTTTGAATGGATTTTGTGTCTGTCAATCACAGATCCATTGTACTGCAGCTCTGAGACAGGCCCGTGAACTCCGAAAAATGTCGATGTCACACATCCATTACGTGCCGGAAACTGCAATGAGCTCATAAATGCATTAAACTTGTAACAGAAATCGATATAGGCCTATTCGATTTGTTTTCTTCATAAGCATATAAACATACATACGCTGAAAATAAAATATTACTTTGTATATACTCGTATAAAACCAATAAAACCTAATTAATATAATCCCTATAAAATGCCCAAGACTGCTGGAACTATTGTGCCTTCTATTGTAGAGAATGTATGGACGCAATTTATTATTAACCCTAATCATGACTTGTTATTATACTGTAATATTGCCCCATTTCGTTTCACGCAAGGAATAATAAATGAGAGAGGGTTATCTTTACAGTTTTAGCAAAATAGCAATCACATATTTAGTACACAAGAACATTGAGGCCTAAATTTACTTCATATGAACTCACATAAAATAATTACATTTTACGTTTATTAACGAATATTAACAGAATATTTTTATCAGCATATGAATATTTTATAATCAACCACCAATTTCATGATGCAGAAATAATTTTTAAAATGACGTTTTCGTATATTTGATGCTGTGCTGTTCGCAGAATTCCTTTTATTCTGTCACTTAAACTTATCTTGCAGCACAATTCAACTCTGAGCGACAAAATAAAACTAGGAAAGACGTGCACGAATGCGTAAATTATAGTGGAAGGCTGTTGGGACACTCGCAGCACTGCAAACACTTTATATATATATTCCACTACCACTATAGACTAATAAAAAGAAGAGGATGAGGAAGAATAATAAGAAGTAGTATTAGGAAGACGATGAATCGCTAAATCATTTCCCATCAATTATAAAATCGACGACCACAGTTCATTAAAAGAGTTTATTAAAGAATAAAAAGCTATTCAAAAAATCGAAAAGTGCTAGTTAAACATGGTCCCAATGTGTCGTAGACATTACAAGTCATTTTATGCTGTACAAAAAAAAAAAAAAACTGAACAAACATAACTAAACAGTCCAAACTCACGCGCACTGACCCCAGTAAACTCCCCATCATGGGACCTTTGCGGGAAGAGAGGCCAAAACGCATGTTGTGTGTGTCTCGACACGTTTCGACAGAGCTTCTGGCTATCTACCCGTCCTGAGCTCTGATATGTCTCCTTAAACATTCAAAAGCAAAAAGAGAAATATATATTAATTGGCAAAGGGGTTCAGAACCCAATACTTCTTCACTCCAGGGTCATGACAGCTCGTTCACGTTCAGAACGGATTCAGGTAAACATGCTTTGTAATTCCATGGTGATGGTGTGTTATAAAATAGTTTTTGCACATTCAGAACGCAAATGTGCATAAAAGTCTCCAGTGGGGGAAACAAATCTTTAGTCCCTGTCAGGGTTTCCATAATTCGAGGCTCGAGTGGCGATAGTCACTCTTTTATGAAATGTCTCTTTTGGGGATTTATGTAGCCTACTGTCTGTTAGCGAGTAAATGTTGGTCACTTCTTGGTCTCGAGTCGAGCGCGCTATATATCAATCCGCGCGTGCAGTGCGGAGTGTTTACTCTCGTGGTCCCAGTACGAGCAGTGCATCATGGAGAGTTCGGCGGGCTGGCGAGAGCAAGTGAACTGCAGCCCTGTCCCGTTACCGGCGGACACCGGAGGCGCCGTGGCGGGGCTCAGCTGCTGCGCGTGCGGGAGCGCATGGTGATGGTGGTGGTGGCTCATGCCGTTGTAGGAGTTCACCATGCCGGGGAGAGCCACGCTCTGCACGCGCGAGTACGGATTGTACGAGGACGGCGCGGACAAGCCTTTCACGTTCACGGGACTCACACTCCCGCTGCTCATCTGACAGGAGGTGTAGGGCATGGGCGCCGGAGACCAGGAGTTGTTGATGAAGCCCGAATGCAGGTATTTGGGCGGGGTGAGGTAACCGTACCCATCGCCAGCGAACAGAGATTTACCGGGCTGGAAATGCGTCGGCGGAGGCCTAAACGGTCTCTTCATGCGTCGTCTCCGCCTGTAGTTCCCCTTCTCGAACATGTCCTCGCAGGCCGGGTCCAGGGTCCAGTAGTTGCCCTTTCGCTCGCCGCCGCCCTCCCGAGGCACCTTGATGAAGCACTCGTTGAGTGACAGGTTGTGTCTGATGCTGTTCTGCCATCCTTTCTTATTCTTCTCGTAGAAAGGGAACTTGCTGATGATGTACTGGTAGATACCGGAGAGCGTGAGCCGTTTCTCCGAGCTCTCGCGGATCGCCATGGCGATCAACGCCACGTAGGAGTACGGCGGTTTCTGGTCGGGCTCGGATTTGTCCGGCCACTTCTCGGGCGGTGGTTCGTCTTTAGTCCGGTCTTTCTCCGTCGCGCTCGAGTTGGTGTCCATGAGGATCAGGACGTTCTCTTCAGGGCCTGGGTAGGTGGCCATCGTTGCGCACGCAGACCTGAACCAAAACAACAACCGTTTCAGACAAATTAAACTGCTCTTCTTATAAGCCCAACTAGTTGTCCCGTCCGACCTTTTAAAGGCCTATGTCTGCAGCTTTAATGTCGGCGATAAAGGTTCACAAATTTCTTGCGCCTCAAAGTTTCTTCGCAACTAGAGACCCCTGGAGAAGGACGGCAAATTGTGCTTTGTTTTTTTTCCGTATAACCCCGCCTTCTCTCTCTCTCTCTCTCTCTCTCTCTCTCTCTCTCTCTCTCTCTCTCTCTCTCTCTACACACACACACACACACACACACACACACAGCTAACATTATGAGGATTTCCATAGACATAAGGATTTTTATACTGTACAAACTAGATTCTATCTAAATCCAACCCTCACAAAAAACTTTCTGCATTTTAACATTTTCAATAAAACATCGTTTAATATGTTTTTTAAAGCTATTTAAATTATGGGGACACTATAAATGTCCTCATAAACCACATTTATAGCATAATACCCTTGTAATTACCAGTTTGTAATGTAAAAAATTGTTCTCGTAAACCACATAAACATGCCCACACACACACACACACACACACACACACACACACTTCATGCGACAAGTGCGCAAAACTTCCTGATTCTTAAGCCACGAAAGTGATCTATCTCTTTTGATTCTGTACATTCAGAACACCGACTGAGCCGACAACTGACTCGGAGTGTCGGACACTGAGTTTTAGGACACATAATTGGTTTTGTGTAACAGGTGCAGATACATTTACACTTACATTACAAGAAGGCTTAACGAGGAAGACAAACGTTATTATACAAAATAAAAAAAAATATTATACATATTATTACAGTAATATTATAGTGCGAGAATAAATCTCTTACTAACCTTTTCTGCGTAAAGTTATATCCACATTTACAACTTTGTTGCCATGACGACACAATGCCCGACCGTAAAAACGACAATTTAAATAAATGTGCAGCTCCTTTAACAGAAGAATGAATGCAAGTGCATCATATTTGCTTCATTTTAAACCCTCCAAAAATGTTCTTTGTTTTTCCTTTAAGGAAAGGAGGGGCCAGCAGAAATTATTTTTGTGGTTGGGTAAAGTGGGAGAGGTAAGTTTTATCCCCATTTTATCCATATTTCTTTCCTTAAATGCTTAACACATTATTACTAAACTAATATATATATTTGTATTTTTATTTTATTTTTTCTCCAGGTTTTATGTTGCACCGGGATGTGTGGCTTATTTCAAAACTACCGGTGGGGAAAGTAAGGGTAAAGAAAATGACGGAAATTTGAAGTACTGTAAATCTAGTTATTGAAATAAAAAGTTTATAAAAAGCCCCATTCAGACGAGATAAGTCTGATATATTATAATATTTGTAAATGTTGCATTTAATATGATGTGAAAGCGTTTCAGAAAATGTAAAAATTAATTCCAAATAATTTGTAGAAATATTTCTATATTTGGCCCACATTACCAGAGGCATATTGTAAGTGGGACTGAATACCAAGACATTTAAAGAGGAATTATGAGTTCATTATTCATTTACATTACATTTACTTAATAATGATTAAATTACTATATAAATGGTTTCAATTTGTTTTCTTGATCATTTTTAGGTAGCAAGAAAGAATATAAAATACAATGATCGTAGCCTTTTTTTCTCTTTTTTGATGATTTGTTTTAGTTGAGCATCTACACGTCTGTGTTGTGGATGTGCATGCTTTCTGAGGTTTTATATTAATCTTTGAGCCAATATTCGGCTGCTTGCAAAGTTATAATACAGTATATTCAAATACTGTATTTTGAGGATCTTTTTCAGGGGGGATTCTTTCCTGTGTTTACAATATGTTTAACACTAATATTAAAAAAAAACATTACAAATCAAAATATATATTTTAAAGAAATATTAATAACTTGTTAACAAGTTGATTTGACAAGTGGATATTTAAATCTTTATGTAAGCCTATGTTGCAAACTAAATAAATACAATAAAACATTCAAGTAAAGGCACGTGAAGGGTCTTAAAAGGTTCTTCTTCCCAGTTTTTCTTCAGTTTTGCTTTGAATAAAGTAGGAGGCAGCCTGCGCTTTCCATCAAGGTATAATGCAGGTTACATGACATTTGGATTACAATTAAAAGTGTCTCAATTTGCCCATATTCACCCTAATCAACATTATTCAATTAAGCTTAACATGTATTGAACTTAAAATCAACTATTAACAACTGTTTTAATACAGAAGACAATTGTGTGCATGTAAAAGTATGTGGGTTACTTGACAAAGTATAGGCTAGTAACCTTACCGTAAGGGCTGCTGAAGAATTACATTTACATTTATTCATTTGCCAGACGCTTTTATCCAAAGTGATTTACAGTGCATTCAATGTACATTTATCAGTTTGCATGTACCCTGAAAATCGAACCCATGATCTTGGCGTAGCTAGCACCATGCTCTACCAGTTGAACTTCAAGAACATAATCATAATTAACAAATTTGCATTTGATTCCAAATAATGAATGGAATTAACAGGTTTTTTCCACAATCAAGAAATCGTTCAATAAACAAACAATCAAATAAATAGATAAATAAATAAAGATTAGCATTAGATTTGATTTAGTATCTAAAATACCTCTCTCTCTTCCTTCTCAACATGCTTTCTTACTTTCAATGTCTTGACAAGATGGCATAAAAACACGTAAAAAATAAAAAGCACATACAGTGGCACATTTGTCACTGTTTACAATAGATTTCAGGAGTATCTGAAGATAGATAAAGATAAATCTGTTTCTCAAATTACCCTAGAGCAATGGACAAATCCTACATTTTCCACCAAGAGAATGACAGAACATGTTTACTTTGAAAGTAAATATACACACCATTCATAAGATCCTTGTAAAAAAAACACCAGGGATCGTAGCACCCACAAGCCAAAGTTTTCATCAAGAGCAATACAAAAGCTTCTTTAGGTATCAACAAGAGCCATTATTGTTCACAGTCGCAGTGAAGAAACGAATCGTGAGCGTGTGTGGAAGGAGGGAGAAGGAGAAAGAAGAGAGACATAAAGAAGGCAGTATCACGTCAGCTTTGCGTGTTTAGGTCTAATGGAAATTGAAAGACAGATATTCCTGTTCCCCACACTTCCTGAACTGGGTTTGAGACACAAGGATGTTTACGACTGGTCATGCTGGAGGAGTGCACTGGATCATACAGGTCAGTCCAGGGAGCATGGCAGTGCACACACACACACACACACACACACACACACACACACACACACACACACACACACACACACACACACACACAGTCATTTTTATTGTTAACTGCAGACTGGATTTATATGTTTTTTTTGTGTGTGATTTCTGAAGTTCTGAATATGTACTTTCATTTCAGTATAATAATAAAAAAAAAAGCCTAGACTTTTGTTTCGGTGTCTTGTCAAACACCTGTTTATTCAGTTGAGTCCAATTTAACTCTTACAAAGAAACCTGAGCAGAACTATTTCCAAATATACATGCTTAGATAATTCTGCCCTTTGGGAGGAAGGACACAGGGAGGAAAGGGTGCATGTGGAGATGTGAAGACAGAGCAACAGAAAGAGGGATTAAGAGAGAGGGATGTTCTCCTGCTCCTGCTGTGAAACAGGTGGACTAACATCAAAGAACACACACAGGCACATACAGTTTGTGTCCCTCAATACATGCAGCTTTAACTGGTAAAATCATCTATAAACTCAGTGTCTATAAATTCCTTCTAGTTTAATGCATCTACCTCAGTGCAGTTTCTAGCTACTAGCGGTATAAGGGGCCACTTAAGACACCCTAGACACCAGGGGGCCCTGCAAAGCAAGCTTGTTTTAATTAGTACTTATTTAAATATTTTAAATATACCAAAAGCTGGGAGTAAGACTCGGGCAGCTGTTATGGTTCAATTAGAACATTATAGAGGGCCCCCTTGTGGCCCGAGAAGGAAGGGAGAATGTAACTGCAAGGAGAGTAGTGCGCTCAACTACGCTCATGCTCAAAGGGTTTTTCGCCATCATGAAGTGCACCTACAAGTGAGTGGCAAAAACAAATGATTCATGGTAAAATACTATATTAATATTGCAGTAGGTCTAACATGACAGTAGTAACCATGGTTAATTTTTGCGGTTACTAAGTTTTACTACAAATACCATGGTTAAAGTATGGTTACTGTAGCAAAATCACGGTTAATCTGTGTAAGGGAATGTTAAACTAATTCAGTATATAACAATAATGTAATAATATTCTGCAATCAGGAGTTTAACTACTCCCGTGGTTTGACCAGAAGTGTGTTCCATCATCTGCATGGAAGATAAGGGCTCTTGTCCTGTGTTGAAACCAGGAAGAAATTGAGTTTGCATATTCAGTGATGAGCGTGATTCCGATGTTCTATTTTTCCCTTTAACAATACATTATACCTGTTAGGTTACGGGTTGGGGTTTGAGTTAACAACATTCCTCTCCACTGCATTACATCCTTTACAGCTAAAAACAACTCGCTTTTGGCACCCCTCTGTGGACATTTCACTCGGAAACTGGAACTTTCACATACCATTTCATTCAAAAACACTTCCCACTTTGGCCACTGGGGGCAGTGCTTTTAATTTCGGAAGCACAGACCGAGTTAAGCTCAGAAAAAGTGAATCTGCTGTGTCCGAATTCACTGTTAGATCAGTCTGTCAGGACTAGAGTTTGCAGCAGGAAGAGGAAGTGACAGCTTTGACAGTTGACATGTTGAAATCCTCAGAGTTAATGAGGTAAATAATTCTCAGGTTTAATTCAGGTGAATGAAATTAGGTACAGTATGAGGTGTTTGTGTGATATGGGTAGGGCTTTACCTGACACCCCCATGCCCTGCGGTTGCTAAGCGACCAGAGATCAATCTTGACATGCATTGGACCGTGGCAAAAAAGGCACATACATGTGGGTGTCTCTGAATCGTGGGAGATCTTATCATATCATGTCTCCACGACAACAACAGACGTTAATGCAGCATGTCACTGTGACTGCGTCACACAGCTGGTTTATTTGTTTCTGCTCTCTTCATCTCCTCATTTTTCTTACACTCATCATGCATCAATGTTTTGTCTTTAATAATTCATGTAGCTCTCTCACTGCAAAAAGTGATGAATACTGGTCGTTGACACACAAAAGGCAGAAAGGTGGCCGAAAAGGTAATGGTATAGAATAGGTGTGAAAAAGAATGACTGTAGTATATTAAAGATTGAAAGTTCAAATGTTTACACCTACAAAACGTCTGGTGACACAGTTAGCTATGGTAAAACTGTTGGTAACACTTTACATTAATGTTCTCTTTTTTGATGGTTTATAAAGGGGATCATTAATGACCAATAACTAATTTACAGTTATAACAACATGATTGAAAAGGGTGACTGTCATCCAATACTTGCCATATAGTCAGCCATTTTACCTCATGTTATAACTGCTTAATAAAAATGATTCAACATTAATATCCAATGAAAATGTACCTTAAATGTAAAGTGGACACATGTAAAGTGGACACATGTAAAGCATTTTTTAAGGAGTTGTCAACATTAGAAACCGGTACATAAAGTTCTGTTGGGTTTAATGGTCATCAATGGTCATAAGTTCTAGTTACACACTGTATAGTTAAGTCCTTTAGGTGACTAGGTAAGTTGGGACACCATCCCATTATAAAGCATTTATTACATGTAAATTATTTTTTATTCATATTGTCATAACGCATATAAATGATTTATAATGCATTTGTAAATTACTTAAAAGTCATTAATAAACCCCTTTATAAACCCTTAACAAAAGGAGCATTAATGTGAAGTGTTACCAAGTGATAACACAACATAGGTAATAAAAAGCTTTATAGTTCTGTTCATCTGGCTAACAAGTTTTCTTATTTATTGGCATTTGTTATTAAAATGCTGTGTTCATGTGTGAGCTCTTTGCACACTGTGTGGAGTAATTTCCTGCAGGAAAAGAAAAGTAAAACAGGACGTCTTCAAATCTGTAGGGAAAAGTGTCCCACACACTATTACCATCGCTCTCTCTCTCTCTCTCTCTCTCTCTCTCTCTCTCTCTCTCTCTCTCTCTCTCCTTTCATTCAGTACATCTCTCAATCCTTCCATTTCCCCAGATCTGTCCAAATTCTTGCTATTCTGTTCATAAGTATTCATTTCGAATATGTCCTATTCTTTATGGTTTCTATGTCTTTCTTGTTTATCTTCATCCACCTTTATCACATCTGTTACTTGAATACATCACACATTCTCTCATGATAAAGCTTTGTATTGTCCACTGAACAACTTTCAAACTTGTCCTCGTGTATGCACACGTTTACCTAGCTATTCAAATGAGGACATACCAGATACCTCTGTAGTTTTTATATAAAGCACTAGCTAACACAAACACTAACCCTAAAAACAGGGAAAAAATGGCTCACAAGCTACTCTAGAAACAGAAAATAGGATTGAGTAATACCTTACAACTGAGTTCAGCCGAATACTAATATCAAAAACATAGCTTCTCTACTGAAAAACTACTTGATTTAAATACTAGTGAAGCTTCAACCTCACTACTAAGAAATGTTGTTAAGCTAATGGCTTTGCTATTTTTAGCTTTTTAGCTATTTGTGCCCATCACTGGATGTATACCCAACCTACTCTATAATGAACATTACTATAACAAAATTTTTGCAAACTGAGTTTTACAACCCTCATTCTGCATTTCAATGCAGTGTCCTGGTGAAATGAACACTAGAGGCGCTGCAACAACTGTACGTATAACATGAGTAAAATGGTTGATTATGACTTCATAAACACGTATTTTTCGATGTATTACTTGTGCACTGCTATGTTATGATATCGAAACACTTTGAATGTAACGCATAATTTGAAAAATGACAAATTTTAATGCATGTATTACAGAACCACCTACATTTACACAATCATTCTAGCAAGATTATCTTCTGCGGTAGCTCACCTGAAAGAGTGTGGACTTTGGACTCGGAAGCATCTGGATCAAGCCCAATAAAGAACGGAAGCTGACACGTGAGACGGAAATGTCAAAGAAACCACACAAAATGATGTTTGCTTTTAAAACACTATAGGTGAGGTTTAGGGTAATGATGTCTGTTTTGTTTGGGCTAAACAAAGAAAGGTTTTAGGTTAAGCAGGTAAGTTTTACTCAATAAAACCTCCTTCCAACATTCACCTTAAAACCTTGTCTGGGTAGCTCAGCGAGTAAAGACGCTGACTACCACCACTAGAGTCGCGAGTTCAAATCCAGGTCATGCTGAGTGACTCCAGCCAGGTCTCCTAAGCAACCAAATTGGCCCGGTTGCTAGGGAGGGTAGATTCACATGGGGTAACCTTTTTGTGGTCACTATACTATGTGGTTCTCTCTCTCGGTAAGTTGGTGAGTTGTGTGTGGATGCCGCAGAGAATAGTGTGAAGCCTCCACATGCAGTATGTCTCCACAGTAACACGCTCAACAAACCCTGTGGTAAGATGTGTGGATTGACGGTCTCAGATGCGGAGGCAACTGAGATTCGTCCTTCGCCACCCGGATTGAGTCGAGTCACTACGCCACCACCAAGACTTAGAGCGCATTGGGAATTGGGCATTCCAAATTGGGGAGAAAAAACTTGCCTGATTACACCATTTCACTCACTTTTGGCGCCCTCGCTGGACAGTTGGGAACCTGCAGCTGAACATGTAATAAAGCACATCATTTTGGTTAGCAAAAATGTGGCCATGGTCACATAATTGTCATGAGATCTGGCTGGGTATACCATACATACTGTAAGTGTCTCTAGTGCATACTTAGCATGAACTATCCATCACAAACTCTGCTGTTTCCTTTGTTAAAGTCACACTTTGTGTTTACTTGTGAATATGTTTGTATGTGTAATCAGGTCCAGATGAGATTTGTTTACTGTGGCATCTTAACAGATGAGAGCATTAACAGGTAATAGTCTAATCCCTGTGTCTCTTTGAAAGAGGGCTAAAGTTTCATCCGGTGCAGATGATCCTGCCAGGCATTTAAACTCTAGAGCGTAGAGGCTGGAGGATCAGGTAGATGATGACAGTTCACATTTCACAAGATTTGAAAGAGAAAGTTCTTCAGATTTTACCACACATTATAAAGTGAAAAGCAGATGTTTACAGTTTCAGACAGTTAAAATATCAAGTTTATCAATTAATAATATAAACGGCACCGTAAAATATACAGGGATCAAAATTACATCCCATAAAGGCTGAAATGATATTCATGATAAATGTCTGGCACCGCAGCTGCCGGTAATTTACCGTAAATTTTGCAGATTTTTTTTTATAGTGTATATTTCGATTCAGTTGAATGAAATTGGCTAAAATATTTGATCTAGTGTGGCTAAAGACTAAAAAGAATAGCTTTTAAAAAAGTAGCTTGTATCTTCAGAAGCTCCAGTTTCAAAGAAGCTTCCCCAACACTGAACTTTATCATTACCTCATGGAAACCACAAAGCAATGTGCTCAGAAACAGTCAGAACATCTAAACAAGTACATAGCAATGCCATGGCAAGCATCCACAACACCCATCGTTGGACTTCAGAAGACTTGGAACATGGCATTCAATGCAAAAATCTTTTTCTTCCTAAGTATTATTGTCTTATTTTTTATTGTATTTTTTAGACTAGAAATATAAATATAATATGAATATAAGCTTTTTTGTTGTTAGATTTCTCTGAAAACAAGACAAAACATCGTATGCATTTTGCTTCTCAAATAAATTAATCTTGTTTTAAGACAAATATATTTACAGGAAAACAAGACAAAAATCTCACTAGTAAGAAAGTGTTCAAGATGTTATTCATTATTCATTAAAAATATTTCAAACTAATTCTATAGTGCAGAAAGCAGCTCAGGCCAAACTTTCACTAAGACAAAAAGTTTAAGAATAGGTGTTTGGAATGACACGTGGGTGAGTAAATGATGACCCAATTTTACATTCACAATTCCTTGAATTAAACGGCTTCAGAGATGAAGGCAAAATGTGTGCACTTTTTCAGTCAGTAGTGTAATGCACAACAGAGTGAGTCCTCTCTTTCTCTTTCCCTCTCTTAGAAACACACACATGCACACAACCAGCGCACAGCCTTTGTTTTGTTTCTGCTTTATTAGTGCGCAGCTCCCTCAGAAAGTGCCTATGAAGGCGTGTGTGTCTGGATGTTCACTTCAAAGCCACACACGCACGAGCTGTGAGCACTTTCCTGAGGGAAGTGTTTGTGTGTTTGTTTTTGGGACAAAGCTCAGAGGTTTTTTTTAAACCTTTTAGTTTTCGGAACTAGAGCTGATTAAAGCAGGTGGGGGTCTGTCAAGCCGACGGCCATCAATCAGCACTCGTGCCCAGCAGGAAAAGCCTATCAGAAGGTTTGGGTGGATCTAAAACGGTGGCACGAAAGGTGGCCTCACCACATATCACATAAAAAACAATTACAGTATAAAACTGCTCATATTCTCTGATGGCACAAAACATTGAATCTGTCAGTGCTTCTGGAGTCATTGTCATAATTATCATCAGTGAAGTTTTTATTATTAAAGGTATGCCTGTTTTTATTTTAAATATTAATAACCTGTCTTGATCCTGTTTTTGGTGATAGTTACATCTAAGAATAATAATAATAAATACAAATTATACATTTTTAAATAGAGATCGACAAGAGCTATTTGGGATGCCTTAATACTATTTCTGAAGAATATAGTATGTATATTGTGCACATTTTCTGTATGCACAGAACACCCGAATGACCTACAACATTTGCCAATATGTGCAGTTTACAGCAGATCACACATCATTAAGTAATGTATGCTTGAGCATTTCACGCATTTCAATACGTTACACTGTTCAATCCTGGGAGCGTTTTGTCATCCGTCCTGAGGGGTGTCACCCTTGAGCGTCTCACCGCGAGAATATGGGACAATTGGCATTTCGCCCCAACCAATACAGGACAGTTGGCAGCCCTCAATGTATCTCACAATGTAACGCACTCAACTTGACCTTCAATTTCAAGTGTCCTGAATGAACCGCAAGAAATATCAGCCTAGATTTGTAACATGTTTTTCTTGAATACCGAACAGGAGTGAAGACATTTTTATATAAAACTGGATTATAATACAAAATAACCCTATTTATTTCTAAGATGATAAGTGGACGTTATTCGCAAAGTAATGAGGTCATGAGATAAAAATGTAACATACTTCAGTCTTGTATTGTTACATAATAAATGCTGTCTCACATTTTGTTTTATAGCATACATAGTATACTGTATATTTATAGTATACTGGGTAGTATGCAGTATTCTAGTATTTTTGCATTCCCACATGAGCGCACTACTACAACAACTCTGTCATCTGAGATTTAGAAAAAGAAGAAGCTGGTAACCCTTTACATGAAGATATAATAATAATATTGGGGTTAATTAATGACTATTAAGTCATTTGCATTAATACAAGTCAAATAAAATATAAATCATTGCTATGCAGGTATAAAAACAAGCAGAAAAAGGCAACTTTCATGCAATACCTACCAAATAGTGAGCCATTGTACCTCACATGTTATAAATGCTTAATAACACTTATTAAAAATGTGTTACCTATGAAAATGTACCTTAACGTAAAGTGGACACTTATGAAGCATTTATTAAGGAGTTGCCAAAATTTGTTGTGAAATTAAAATGTGTAAATATTAAAACTATCCCTCCATAAGCCCTCCTTTTAATCATACTAAGAGTTTATTTTTGCTATATTGCAATATAAATAATGAATTAGGGAAATATAATTTATAACATGCAAGATAAAATGCTCATTCGTTTCTATAGTTGCAGATAAATGATTTATAATACATTTGTAAATGACTTATTAGTCATTAACTAACCTCTTATAAACCCTTAATTAAGGGAACATTAATGGAAAGTGTTACCAGTGAGGTTTAGGGTACAATGGGGCTAAATGCACGGCTCCATTGATTTGATTTTCTCCCAAAACACTAAATAGCAACAAAAATAACAACATCATATACCTAAAGACCTGTTAGTCACTATACTCTGGAAAAGATGAAATCTTTGCATGTGTGTCTAAAGGTTGATTTTGAGGCAATTTGATATAATTAGTATTATTTTTTTAAATGCTGCAAATTTATGTAGCTAATGAAGATCTGTGAAATTAACACATTTCTTTTGAGATAAAATACTTATTTGTTAATTTTAGTTTTGTTTAAGGTCATTAATTATATATATATATATATTTTAATAACTGTCCAATAAGTGTAGTATTTAGGATAAAAAGCCCCCTGTTGCTGAGGCTAAAGGCCCCATTAAACATTGTTTTTCTTAAGTGTGGCGAATAGATTTGTTATGAAAAATGTTCAAAGTGGGCTCACATTGACCCATGCAATCATAAAAGAGATTCGTTTGTATATAGAATACTTGAGATGTCATAAAATGCCAAATGTGTTGGAATGAACAGGAAATGATGAACTTTTTCTGATGTAGTTATTTTAAGCATCATCTAAATGTGTCACTCAAAAAAGCATCTTGCTGTCTTGAAATGATTTGCATTAGATGACAAATTGTGACCTATAAATATTGCCCCAGTATGTACACGATATCACTATAAACCCCCTAAGAGGTTTGACCTTGATACATTTTTTGACCAGAAATAAGAGGTGCCTTTAGCCCTAGATGTCACCTATATAACATCAAGTAATGCCTAGTGGACACTACACAACTCAAGTAGTGTCCTTTGATGTTTTGTATCGGTGACTGGTCTGTGACGAGAAGTCTAAGATCTCACGATGAACAGGCATTGTGTGCGCACTCCTGCAACACGCTGAGACTAGTCCTAGACGCTACGACAGTTTTCAAAACAGCTTGAAATCTTGTTTGAGCACTGTCCCGACGAGTGAGAGACTGTTATGAGCCAAAGCCAATTAAATATAGAGAGAGCACAAGAGGACAAAAGGATACAAGGAAACAGAAGACAAAAATGATTATAAAATAAAAGAAATATCACCCATCTCACTCGCTGTCTTTATTATTTTCAGCTGTTTTTATTATTTTGTTCTTTTGCAAATTAGCACAAATAAGCATAAGAATGGTCCTTTCATAATTGTTGATAAAGGAGAGCAAGGTATTGTGGTATTGAACAGGAGTTACAGGTACTGCATTGAAATATCTCAGAATTCTCCACTAAACGTCATGTTTGCGAATAATTACGCCGTTTTCAGCTCGTTCATTCTCGTCTTTTACATTCTTACCATTCAGTATTCCACAGACATAATGATTGCTGTATGTCTTCATGAAATCAGGCACTCTCTCCTCAAAATCCGAAACACAAGTGGTCAAAAGAGATGACCAGGTGTAACGGTGATGCGTCTTGCTCGTACACTTGTGATCGGATCACCCAAAATGCATCATAATACCAGTGTACACACGAACTCGGTCAGGGACAAATGCTTGTGTGGTTGATACCTACAGTCCAAAAGCACGACGAAAAACAAGAGTGTGAGTGGCAGAGCACCGTCGGCAAGTCGCATAGTATACGCTTGGCTTAAGTATTATTGAAACCCACAAATAGCGGAACTGATCTAGCTTAATGGCTGTCAATTCTAGTTAAAGTCACGTTTGTTCCACATAGCAAACTGACCCACAAACAGCTCTCTAATCCTCAGATGTTTTGGTTATTGCATGTTCACATTGTACGATCATCTGCCTGACATGTTTTGGCCGCACGCACCACTGAAACAGACATGCAGTTGTTCTTTGTTAGAGAATATACATTGATCTGGAGAGAGGAGTCAAAAACTGACAGCCTCAAATCAGATACAGGTGCTTTACACTTCCTGTTCTGCCAAACTCTTTCCTGTTCACCTTCCCATGCCTCGGAGCAGGAAGACCCTTTGCTTCTAAAATAACCTATGCCTGTGGTATTCACCTCTTAACTGTTTCCAACTCTGAACAGAAGGTTAGAATTGTGCGTGGTGCATCAGTCTGCAAATGGTTGTACAGAATACAAAGAAGAAAATAACTGAAGTTAAGGGTTCATTAATGACTAATAAGTCATTTACAAATGCTTTATATATATAATATGCAGTTATAACAACATTCACGAACAGAGTGACTGTCATTCAATACTTGCCAAAGAGTGAGCCATTGTACCTCATATGTTATAAATGTGTAATAACACTTATTAAACATTAGTAACCTATGAAACGTGGACATCTGTGAAACGTATGAAAGAGTTGCCAACATTAGAAACCTGTACATAATGGTCATCAGGCTTCATGGTATGATATATGCTGTGAATGCGCATGAAGCCTAGAAAGTGTTTTTGCAGAGGACTTTAGGTAACTAGGACTAGTTAAAACCATTCCTTTGACATCAACGGGACAAGAAAGTGACAACACAAGTGAGTCAAGACATTACAGTAATAAATAAAAACACAAAGCGGTCTGTAGCAAAATTATATAATCTCACTGTACTATATCTGTTTTCCACATTGTAATGAATCATAAATTAGGGAATTTTATGTTTTAGTATGAATGACTGTATTTGTTAAGCATTTATAACATGCAAGTCAAAATTCTCTCTATTTGGCAGGTATTGGATGAATGTTGCCCTTTTTATGCATGTTGCTATAATTGAATGTACTGTAAATAATTTATAATGCATTTATAAATGACTTATTAGTCATTAATAAACCCCTTTATAAACCCTTAACAAATGAAGTATTAATGTAAAGCATTACCAAAATAAGTACTGATTATTTCAGAGAGAGAAATCAAAGTAGAATTTCATGAATATCAAGTTTAGTTGCTACTAAAGTAAGTGTTTCAAACAAAACTGTAAAGATTGGATTCCGTTACCTTTCAAACACAATATTGTTTCTTGGTCGACCTGAACACATGGACTCCAGGAAGTAAAGTAGAATTGGGATTTCCACAAATGCTTGCCAAGTTGCACCATGCGATCAATGCAACCATCTTAGCTTGAGCCGAGACTAGGTGGTAAGGAGACATGTAGCAGATGCTTTTATCCAAAGCTTCTTACAATACACTTATTACACCATTACACAATTCCTAATGAAGTAACCAAAGGTTTAGTGTCTTGATAAATGGCACAATGGTGTTGGTTTGCTCCTCCCTCCTTGTGGTGTTCAAAACTGCAACCTTGCCGTTATTAGACTTGAACTTCACCCACCTCCAGGCTTAGCCAAGCTGGCTGAAAATTCTACTAAATAAAACATGATGATAAAGAATTAAGAGTCTGTGTGAAGGCAGTCTCTCCCTTCTACTCTATCAGATTGTTGACATGGAAAGATACAAGCTGTCTGTAAGTTTTTGAGTGTCCAGCTATCATTTGCTCATCCTTCACCCTGTTTTCAGGTCAGACTGCTTCTGTGAGTGTGGCTCCAAGATAAATACTGACTGCTGCTACACAGGTGAAATGAAAGACTTTTGGTACAGATGATTTGAGAAAATATTGGATGCTCATCTAAGATTTTGGTTTTACAAATCCCCACCCATAATCAATGGAAGAACTATCCGAGGAATATGATTGACCAAAACCCAAAAGTTACTGAAGGCAGTCAGTATTGAGACACAAGAGAACCACTGTACTGTTTTATATAGTATTTTGTCTTGTTTTCCAGTAAAAATGTCTTAAATTCTTAAAACGAGATCAATTTACTTGAGAAGCAAAATTACATAAGGCACGTCTTTTTTTACAGAGAAATCGAACAAAATTCAGTAACATTTACACTTATAACAAGACAAGGTTAGGATTGAAAAACAGCCAATTTAATTGAAAGAAAACTCCACTGGCACTTTTTCTTGTCGTAAGCATAAACCCAACTAAATTTTGCTACTTTTCTCTGAAAATAAGAAGTAATAGTTTATGTTATTTTGCTTCTCAAGTTTTTTCTTATATTAAGAATGTTTGAATATTTCTACAGGAAAATAAGAATTTATTTGGTTTTATTTGCAGTGCGGCATCACTGAAATCTGGCACAACACATCTGCACGTGTCAAGTTTGAATATGCATAAACTCAAGTGAGATTTGAGACTTATGGCAGAAGTCAAAATGTTCTCTAAATAACTATTAAAATGTTGGTCTGTTCCTCAAAAGATTGTGTATATATAGGGCCCCTTATAAGTCAGGCAGGAAAATTATTTTCTGAAATAGTTTTGCGTTCCCTCGCAATTCCTTTATCCATCTTTTATGAAAATGAAAATGTACTTTTACTACAGTAACTACAGTTACAGGTATTTTTAGTGAAACCATAATAAAATTTGCCATTATTTTACTAAAGCTACCATATTTTAACCATGATATTTATGGTAAAACCATAGTAATTATACAGAAAACCAAAAAATCATTCTGTCAAAAAACATGGTTAGTTTTACTGCAGTAACACCATGATTCATTTGTTGTGCGTACATACCATAGTTTTTAAAACCATGATTCTTACCACAAACAAACAAATAAATAAAAAATAGTTACAAAACTATTTTCATAATTTTTCATAAAACCATTTAAATTTCATAAGGGCATGTGTTTTGGTGGAAATGGTTTTTAATACTGTACTCGTACCACAACTTAAGATAACCATGTTGTTACTATTGTAAAAAATTATTAATTATTCATGTATTTATTAGTTACACAATTGAATTTAATGGAAATTTGTTGTGAAAATTGAATCTGTACATCTGGAAAAATAGACAAACTTTTTTATATATATTTATTTTTATATATACACCATAGAGTTGGTTTTCCTGTATTATTACTTTGACTTTACTATGAATAGCATGGAGAAAACGGTTGTGAAACCATGTTTAATTTTCATTAGGGATGGATAAATGTATTGCGACAGAACCCAAAATAATGGTCAGGAAACAGGATGACCTCAAAGTGAAGTCAGAAACAGTAGGTTGACATTTCTGTAGCTAAAATTGGTTTGTGCTTACCGAAATTCAAAACACTTTCTCTAGTGGGCAAAGCAATACCTGTTGTTAGGCATATGGGCATGTGTGAGCTCCATTTTCAGGGTGAAATGTCCATGGAGGGGCACCAAAAGCAAGTTATATAGCGAAATATTTTCAGCAATATAGGATGTAATATAATAAAGAGGAATGAATATTTTCAGCCTGAAATTTACGTGACGTTTTTGCAAGTCCAAATTGTCTTGACCATAAGCGAGTGAATCAGATGATGTCGTAATCAGATGAGGTTTTTTTTTCTTTTTCTCCCCAATTCGGAATGCCCAATTCCCAGTGCTCTCTAAGTCCTCATGTTGGCGTAGTGACTCGCCTCAATCTCAGTTACCTCCACGT
This sequence comes from Xyrauchen texanus, assembly GCF_025860055.1. Lineage (NCBI taxonomy): Eukaryota > Metazoa > Chordata > Actinopteri > Cypriniformes > Catostomidae > Xyrauchen > Xyrauchen texanus. The sequence goes on along the minus strand of NC_068313.1, from coordinate 3,456,779 downwards.
CAGAGACAGTCAGCCCGCGCATCTTATCACGTGGCTTGTTGAGCATGTTACCATGGAGACATAGCGTGAGGCTATGTCTCCAGAGGCTTCACGCTATTCTCCGCCTTATCCATGCACAACTCACCATGCACTGCACCGAGAGCAAACCACATTATATCGACATACATGCAGTAGAGCAGCACAGGGTGATCAAAGTATACAAAGTGGAAACTGTGGTGAAGTCTCCATTATCATTCAGTACAAGCTTAACAAACTGTTAACAATCGTTAGCGATTTAGTGTTGAGGGCTAACTAGCAGCTACCTTATTGGCAATCGTAGTACAGCTGACATTTCTTACACCTTTCACTCTCTCATGGTGGTTAAGGTTGCGGCACAGCACATGTGATTAAAGACATCTACATTCTGACCCCTGACAATGAAGAGACAGACAGGATTCAGACAGACTTTATCTAACAGGGCCCTCATCCTAAACATACACACACTATACACGCCCCAGAGGACACCCCTTACATGTGTCTACAGAGCCCTCTGATTATTTTTATCGGCTACAGGAAGCACCCCTCTAATAATAAACCCTCAGAACGGAGCGATGACAGATCCCAATTAGAACAGACTGAACAGCAAGACAAGATGGGAAGCGGAGGGATGTTCTCCAGCCCAAAGATTCCATGGTTTGCTCAAAACAAGAAATGGAGGATGATTAAAGCTTTATGGATGGGAAACACAACAGTTAGGAAATGAATTAGGCACAAAAGAGTCAGATGATCAGTGGCAGAAGAGAGAGAGTACACTAATTAATTGTGTGTGTGTTTGTGTGTACGATGGGAAAGGAAGTGAGTGAGTGACGCAGCTCTCTGATTGGACATCCCACTTGCATGCACGCACGTGACACGCCTCTTCCTCCAAACATCCGCCTTCCTTTTTTTTTGTACATTCAAAATATACTGTACAGGAGTGTGCAAAAGTTTTAAGCAGAACATTTTCACACTGTTTGAACGTATAAACCTAACACTTAAACATTAAACATGTTAGAATCTAAGGTGTTAAAACTGCTTACCAACCTTGTATTTGCAAAGTTATACCTATAAAGTTAAACTTTCATCTGAACACCCTTACAAAAATCTAGAGTCCTGGCAAACATACTGCAAACTTGTCACTCATTTCTTCACATGCAAATGAGCTTTGTATTTAAAAGCTGTTATTAAAAGATTTTACCCTTTTTCTAAATAGTTATGTAGCCGAAACCTCCATTACACTTTGTATGGTAGCTATACAAGGATGTGGGGCAGAGAATCCGCTGCAAACCACAAACTCCACAGCGCCCCTCATTTTTCCCAATGGAAATCTGTGGTCAATTGTGGATCTGCAACAAGCCATAATTGAGCCAAGTGTAGCCAATCTGTCTGTGTCACACAAGACCACAAGGAACACCCACTACAGGACCCGCCCTCTCTGAGTAACACCCCCTTTGGATCATAAAGTGATTCTATTGGCTAAATGAACTATTAAAATCCAATGTAATTGCTCTGTGATTCATGTTGTATTAACTGTGTAAATATACCAAAGAACAACTTTTAAATGACATGTGACACGTCATATTATAAAACCAAAGATATAAATGGTGAATTTATAAATGTTTCTGGTGTGATTTGTCAGTTAGCTCAAAAGCTAACTGGTTAGCCTGTTAGCTTAGCATGCTAGCTTCTTCTCCTCTTCATTTTCATCACAGACAGACCCTTCTCTATATAGAGCCATTTGCTACAATAAGCACTAATTGGGACCCATTCAACTGCATGCTGTCTCAAAAACAGAAGTTCAATAGACTGTACATTTCACATACCCCAAAGTATAACATGTCACATAATTAGTCACGTTTCCTTTTCTATTATTTTTTCTCTTTACTTCATTCTGCGGTTTGGGGTAGATAAAGTTTATTACATAAAATGCATAAACTTTGTAAAAAAAAAAAGCATACTAAACATTTCAAGGCCCAACAGTTTAATTCCTTTTTCACTTAAATGCTTCACTTCTGTCCAGCTCTCCTATGCAGGTTCATGAGAGAAGCTCTATCAGGCTTCCGTGCGCTTGATGCATGCACACTTGCACGTTCATATGAGAAATTACACGTGCACATTAGAACTGGAAGTTCTCACTTAAACATGCGAGCACTTACTGTATGTATCAACTGCGAGCTTCTCTCATGATCCTGCATTTGTTGGATCAAAATATCTCCTTGTATGCAGAATTAAGGCACAAAAATAATGCCATAGTTATGGATTACATTTTGGTCCACATTCGGTAAATATTCATTAGGAATGTCACAAAATATCTATATATTGATTATTGATGGGCACGTTATTCTCTTGATACATTTTTGAGGCATTGATATACTAACATTAGCCGACATTAAAATTAGAAACCTAATTTGTGTGCTTTCCAATTCACTGCGAGTTGGCCTTCCATTTAATGTAGTCTGGCGTAATAGCTTTGGGAGACCAAGAGGGTGATATAACATTTAATGTACTTCAAGCCGGTCGCACACTGGACAAGAAGCGCCGCGTCATGAGTAGGACAAAGCACAGGTATCAGGTTGCCGTCCAAAGTTGTGAATCTACACACAAAAGTTATGAAGGTTTTTGTACTTCTTTAAGAATGAACAAAGTGACGTTGATGAGTTTGCAGGTTAGTGTATGAAAATGGTGTTTCTCAGGGTTGCTGCACAGATTTTAAAATCAAATTTAAGATTTTAAAGACCATTTTTAAGACTATAAAAAATAAAATTAAATAAAATATCAAATAAAATGATTACTGTATGTCCATACCAGGTCATATTAAAATTGGTTTATGTACCGTTAGATCAGTACATTTGAATTAGAGGTCAAACGATATTGGTTTTTGCTGAAACAAAAATAACTGATATGTTTGTTTACTGATAAGATTTGGTGCATGACGCAGGACTTTTAACTATAAACAAGCTGAAAATACATCGGGGACTTTTATTTAGACATTTTTGTACTCTCAGCATCAGATAAGGGAAATAAAATATACACCCTTATTATCATCTACAATGTATTACTATATAAACAGTGTAAAATTACACATTGTCATATAAAAAACACTGATTGTGAAACGCTCTGGAAGCGATGTATCATGTTCCGTTATGTCCGTTGATATTGATTTGGGCCGAATTTAATGGAAAACAAAATTTTGAGCAAACTATGCTTGCTGCATGCAAATAAAATGCAATTAAATGTTAATAATATTAGATGTGTGTGTCACAAAGGTGTCTGTTTAAGGAATGGAAGGAATTTTTCCACCCAACCCAATTCAGTCGCGCATAGAGTACATGCTGCTCTCAGACATACGTTTATACACACTGTCCACACCCCAACCACTCAAACACTGACAGACATCCCCCAAATAGCAAACACCTGGACTTACACACACTCACACACACACACACACACACACACACACACACACACACACACACACACACACACACACACACACACACACACACAAGCTCATGAGAGAAGCTCGGGGTCCAGCAGAAACATCAAACATTAGAAACTAGGGAAAAGAGCCCGGGTGGAACACACAACTCAACAGTGCAGAGACAATCAGGGAGAGAGGAAGAGAGACAGGATTTACGGTTTACTGCTGTCAATCAACCAAAAGTCTGACTCAAAGTTTTGCCAGTCATCAGATATCCACAGCCAATATCAGAGTATACTGACACTCATGAGCAGATCTTGAGAGAAACAAAATTTTAAACAAGAGAAAAATTAATGTGAACTCATTTCTTGTGCACTGGAAAAAAATAAAAAAATAATAAAAAGATTAGTTTGCTCAACAACAAGAACATATGAAAATGAATCACTTCTACTCAGAAATGTATATATTTCTGCATTTTTTTGTTTGACTTAATTTGCATTAATGTGTACAACACAAAATATAAATTAGAAGATGAACATAGACTAATGCAGAAAGTAAATAAATATCTGTGAGTTTCTTGAACTTCTTTGGCTTTAAAATCCATTTAATTAAGATTTGAAGTACTACTAACTCAAATGATCAAGTACAGAACTGAGGTTGTGGGGAATACCCATAATCCCTTGCGTTTGAATAACTTAAGCGTGTTTGTTTGGTCAAAAAGAACTTATTGGGGCATTTAATGAGTTGTTATAAGGAATTCATAGAGAGTTTAGCTCTTTTTAGCATTATTGATGCTGTTTTACTGCAATTAGTTGTTTTGTGTAAAGTAACCATTAGGGTGATTAAGTGTTGCCTTTGGTGAAGTTGTATTCTGTTCAATCCATGTCATTTTTCCTTGCGCATGTGAATGTTAAGCTGAACTTCTTTCATTTTATCTTTTACATATGAAAGTAAAGTTAAAGTGTTTCTTATCTACACCTATTGTATCGCTTCTGAAGATATGGATTAAACACTGGAGTCATATGGATTACTTTTATGTTTCCTTTATGTGCTTTTTGGAGCTACAAATGTCTGATCACATTCACTTGCATTGTATGAACCTATAGAGCTGAAATATTCTTCTAAAAATCTTCATTTGTGTTCTGCTGAAGAAAGAAAGTCAAACACATCTAGGATGGCATGAGGGTGAGTAAATGATGAGATGATTTTCATTTTTGGGTGAACTGTCCCTTTAATTCATCACTTATGTCTCAATGCAGCAAATCTAGATCATTGTCATTTTGCTAGAGTCCGCTTTGTGCTTTTATTTATTACTGTAATGTCTTGACTAATTTGTTGTCACTTTCCTTGTCACGCTGATGCAAAAGTTTGATTTCTCATATTAGAAATCATATGATAAAGCCTGATTGACCATTCAATTAAATTGAACTTTATGTATAGGTTTCTAAATTTGACAACTCCTTAATAAAGGCTTAATATGTGTCCACGATTCATGAATGTACATTTTCATAGGTTACTAATGTTGAATAACTGTTTATATAAGGTCAAATTGCTCACTTTTTGGAAGGTATTGCATAAAAGCTGTATATTATATAAAAAAAAATGTAATCAGAATGCATTTATAATTATTAGTAAATAATGAACCCATTTATAAACCCTAAACAAAGGGAACAATAATGTAAAGTGTTTCCAAAATGTTTTGTCTGATATATGTGCTTAATGTGGTATATTAACTAGCTTTATTCAGGGCTACAGACTGTGACTAAAATGGTCACAAATGGGACCAAAAATAATTTATTATTATTTATTATTAAATATTATTATTAATGATTATTATATATTATAATTAATGAATTTCGGCTAATTTTCTTATATGGAAATGTTAACTTTGTTTTTATTGTAATATATTGTAAATTATTTGTCAGCGTGCAAATTTTGTTTTCCGATTTTCTCAAAATAAAGAGTCCCTGGTGTCGGAATTGGCCAATTAATTGGTTATCAGTTGACTTTCTTTTCCTTGGCTTTTTATTTAGTTCTGAACAACCATCTAAATTGAGCAATTCTGTCATTTGGCAACTATAAACCGTAATTTGGCTCCTATATATTTTATATTAAGAGTAATGACTTTGTAGTAATTTTGTATTATTATTATTTTGTGTGTGTTCTGGAGCCCTGCTTCACCATGAACAGGTGGAATTGGCTTTTTCAAATAATATATATATATATTTTTTTTTTATCTGACTAAATCAACCTGACAAAAAAAAAAAAAAAAAAGATTGTTTTTATAGTTCAGACCAAGTAGAAATAGATCCTTGTGGTAACAATCACAGGTTACCACTTTTGTCAGAGTCCTTTTGCTTATGAATTAGATAAACATGCTCCTCCCCAACCTTTGTGTGGAACTCCATTATTATCAATAGCAATAGTGATGCTTGCCTTAACAAGCACCACTAATAATAATGTGAGAGAGTGGAGAGACAGATGATCCCCCCACCCATACCCCCCTCCAGTGCTTATTCAGTTGTGTGCATGCAGGACAGTTTGGCAGTGGGATATCACAGCTGGCAGAGAGAAAGGAGAGACAGAGAGAAAGTTTTGGAGAGATATGAAACTTGCACTGTTAACATTTAGCAGGATTAGTCCGCAAACCATTATAAGCCCAACACTGATCCTTGGGGCACACCGCTAATTAGACAGCGCATGTGGACTTATAACGGTGTATTTGTTAGACATTTGTAACAACTATTTAAGAAATGCAGCAGGAAAGGGAGAAAGAGAGCGATCGAAATGAGGATAAAAGGCTCTGGTTCAGTAAGAGGACAGAAAGATTCATGCTGGTATTCGTGAGAGAATCAAATTCCAGTGAAAGAGAGAGTCAAGTTGAGGGAGTGGGGTGCAGGAATATTCCTAAATCATCCGTCATACAAGGAGCAATTATTTTTTTATACTAACTCAACTGCAATATATTGAGCACTGTCTTGCAGAAAATAAAAAGTGTACATGTTTGCATGCGTGATGCGAGTGTGATGTCTTTATATGCCTCTATAGCAGCAGGTGTGAGCCCTGACGGAATGGAATGTCTGCCGGTCATGGTGAAGAGTGAGAACAGCCACTTGCTGTGTATGTGTGTGTGTGCAGTTATTGTTTGTGAACATGATCCCGTAGCAAAGTTGCTCTAAGAGGCTGCGTTGAGGTGTCATAGTACAAATAGCTTCCATAGCAACTACAATAGACGCTGATTGAAATCTGTTGCTCATAATGAGCAGAGACCATCTGATACAAGTTCACATGTGAGCGTATCTCTAATTAGTGTAAAAGATGATATTCCCCCATTATGTGTACAAATACAGGATTATTGCTACAATCATTACACCAATGTTTATGTTAGCGGAAGCCAATGTTTTTATGACACCTTCTTCTTTTCACTAAGTAACCCTGGCTGACTGATAAAGAACTGAAAATACCAGCACACACCCATTTACTGTAAAAGAACGGAGGGAAATCTTTCTGGACTGTTTTCAATGCAGAGCTGAATATCATGCTCGGAATTCAAATGATATAAAAGAATGATCAGTGCGAAGAAATAAATGCCCCTGAATTTCCTATTAAAGCACAACAAAATGTAGTGAGAATGTGGATGAGAAAGAGTTAGTGAAGCAGATGAAATCAATGAAAAGAAAAAATGGTTGAAAGAGTAGAAAGATGAAGAGATAAGTCAGATGCCAGAGATTTACAGAGACATTCATAAATAAAAGATTTAGATGATTTTTTATTTTTTTTATTTTTTTTAAAGTAGTACACATTGCTATTATAATCTATTTAATATTATTATATAAGTTTGGCTATTATACCCAATATTAGAATATACATACATGCTATTATAATCAAGGATTTTAATAATACTAACAACTGTGTAATTAAAAGTACATGGAGTTCATTTGTATAACTCAGCAATTACTAATTTAATGACACTGTTATATAAAGTGGCACAAACTTTGAATTATGTAATTGCATAAGTACAATGTAAAACATGTTTTTTGTAACTACAAGAAACTCTAACTTTTCCAACTTCACCGTTAAGACGTCATGTACAAACATTTAAGGAGCAGCCGCTTTAATTGGTAAAGGTAGTCAGAGAGCTGCCTCGACACAGTTTTATATGTGACTGTATTACAGCCAATGTTATGTTTCCTTTGTTCTTCAATATTTGTTGAAAAGAATGTTCAGTGTAGTCATCAACGATTTTCCTGTCATTAGCAGCAAAGTCATATGTTGTCAAGAGTCCAAAGACATGAACAAATTTTTTATTTTGGGCATTTGGGTGTGGATTAGAGAGAATGTTGTGTGTGTGTGTGTGTGTGTGTGTGTGTGTGTGTGTGTGGACAAGACAGTACGCTGATTCAGCTGTAGGTTATTGTCGCACTGTGATTCTCCCTTACTGTGAAAATATTGTGGTACATCTGTTCACAATTAGCCTTGCCACACACGCACACACGCATACACAAAGGGAGAGATTAGAGATGAGAATCTTAAAAATACTTCAGTGTGTTTCAGTGAGCCAAGAAATTAAAAAAATAATCCATATATTAATAATCATTTAAAGTCATTATACCAAATGAACTGATCCGTCACTTGTTACCATAAGGAGCCATTTATAGGAGCCATTTATATCAGATATGACTTTTAAAAGATGTAGATCGTATCGTTTTACCTGTTAAATGCACCTAAATCTAATTGAGGAAATTCTGTACTGACCTGCATAACGCAGTAATTACACATTTTGTCAAAATTGAGTTATGGCCAAATGTATCTGTCCTGTGGCTGTGACAGACGGGTTTGGTTCAACTGTGCTCAGATTTAGAGATAAAAAGAGTGATACAATTTTAGAATCCACATTTGCTTGGACAATAAAACATTCTGAAGCCGTTTTTTTCAGTTTCAGTGTTCACATGTGATTAGTTTTTGTAGGGCAGTACTTCTATCAAAAAAACAAACAAACCACAGACTAACCCTAACCCAATCCTACCCCTAAAATAAACTTTTAACATTTTGCATCGCAACTCTATGAAATATTTGACAGTAATCATTGATCTATTATATTGAACTATGGAAGGAATCACAAAACATATTGCAAGGGAACACAAACTTTTGCAAAGCAAAGCAAAACGTATTGTGAAGGAAAGCAAAATATTGTGGGGGTACACAAAATATTTTGTGTTGGAATGTAAAACTTATTGCGAGGGAACGCAACACTTTTTTTCCTACCCTTTCTCCCCAATTTGGAATGACCAATTCCAAATTCACTCTAAGTCCTCGTGGTGGCGTAGTGATGCGCCTCAATCTGGGTGGTGGAGGACGAATCTCAGTTGCCTCCACACCCGATACCGTCAATCCGCACATCTTATCACATGGATTGTTGAGCGTGTTACCGCGGAGACATAGCGCATGTGCAGGCTTCACGCTATTCTCTGCAGCATCCACGCACAACTCACCACACGCCTCACCGAGAACACTATAGTGACCACAGGGAGTTTACCCGATGTGACTCTACCCTCCTTACACCTGAGCCAATTTGGTTGCTTAGAAGACCTGGCTGGAGTCATTCAGCATGCCCTTGATTCAAACTTGTGACTCCAGGGGTGGTAGTCAGCGTCTTTACGCGCTGAGTTACCCAGGCCCCCCACGCAAAACGTTTTTTGAGGGAACAAAACTATTGTGAGGGAATGCAAAACTTATTATGAGGGAAATGGAATTATTACAAGGGACATAGCAAACAGATGTGATAAACATGACAAGGCTATCAGGGACAGGGTATTATTTATATCGAAAAGGGAAAATGATGGGGTCATTGTTTATTAACTTTCCAGTATGTATTTCACAAACTAGTTAGCAACTTACCGTGAAGACACCGCTTAACAACACACTGTCTGCAGAACCAACGTCAGCTCAGCTCTGTAAACGGAGTCGGAGCGCGCTCTGCTGGACAAACTATGTTATGACACCAATTCTAAATAACCCCAAGCATTGTTTTCTGCATTATATGTTCTGGAATAAAAAAATTATATCTGGGCATATTGGAAAACATATACGGCGATACCGATATATCTGTGAAAGTATAATATCATCCGATCGATAAACGTACAAAACTTATTAGGCAATACAAGTCTTTTTATTAGGGAACAAAAAACTTAGGGAATGCAAAACGTATTGAGAGCGAAAGCAAAACCTTTTATTAGGGAACATAAAAACTATTGCAAGGGAACACAAAACGTATTAGGGAATGCAAAACTATTGCGAGAGAACAAATCTTATTGGGGAACGCAACATTTTTTATAAAGGAATGCAAAACTTATTGTGAGGGAATGCAAAACTTTTTATTATGGAACACAAACCTTAGGGAATGCAAAACTATTGCGAGGGAACACAAAACTTATTAGGGAACGCAAAACTTTTTATAAGAGACCGCAAAACTATTGTGAGGGAACACAGAACTTTTTATAAGGGAATGCAAAACTTCATGCTCGCTTCATGCTCATATCACGTGAACCCCTATTCATATCTGAGGCACATGCTGGATTGCCTGCATCACTACCAAACCAAGGAACTTATTCTGAAATGTATTCATCAGCGGAGTATTTTTGAGATCAGAGGCGCTACAGTTCGGGTCTTCCCAGACCTCTCTGTAGAGTTGGTAAGATACCATGCCGAGTTTAAAGATGTGAAAGCTTCTCTCCGCAATGCAGGCATCAAATATGGTATGCTGCATCCTGCAAGACTCCGGGTTTATTTTCAAGGCCAGCATTATGTTTTCCAATCTCTACAGGCAGAGAAGGATTTTTTTCACAACATTCATTGCAGCTTCTATGAGCAAGGCATAAATTCACTGTAACTTAGAATAACTTAGAGTCAGTCTGCCACTCTGCTTATTCCTCATAATATTTTAGTGATAAAGTTATGGATTGTACATCATAGACTGCTGAAACACTATTCATTGTTTCATCTGATTCATCTGATTCCTGTTCATGGAGCGCTGCCAAAAGGGCAGTTGATTTGTTAAGTCATCTTGCTACTTTTTTATTTCTTTTTTTATTTCTTCAATACCTAGCTGTAATTCTTTATGCAATTAGGTTTGTTCCGAGTTAAATATGCTGTGCCGTTCTGGACATAAGGGGGGAATAGGGGTTAAATGTGTGTGTGTGTGTGTGTGTGTGTGTGTGTGTGTGTTTGTTTGTTTGTTTTGTGTGCTATTTGATACTTTATAATTAGCTGGAATGTTAAATGCTGAAATAATAGAGTAAAGTGTGTCAGGTTTTTTCTCATTTAAATAATCTTATGTCCAATATATGATTTTTGCAAGAAACACATCTTAAAAACTCTTTAATTGTAAAGACATTTTGATCAATAATGACACTTTGTTTAGTCCTGCAACATTATTGCAGACCCTAAAGGCAGGTATGTGATTGTCTTAGTGTAACGAATGAGGACGGAGTCAGACAAGGGGTGAGGATCCAAACGCGGGGTTTATTTGACATAAACTGAAACGAACAGGTAAGAACAAACAAAACTACCACGATGGGCAAAATTAAAACAAACACGAAAAACTGGAAACTGAAAACACAATGAAACTGATATAACACGAGGGAACAAAACACAAAACCAAACCAGGAACTTGGGTGATGAATACGGAGAGCAGGCTGGACGACATACAGGATACAAACATTACCAAACAACGACCGACAGAGAGTAAGCAAAGAACCAAGGTTTAAATACACAGACAAAGTGGAGACTGAACGAGACAGATGAAAACAATGATGAGTGCAGGCAGTGGGGGAGGCCGGGAATTGTGGGAAATGTAGTTTAACACACGGACAGTGAGACTCAGGGCGGACAACAGGGAAAACGTGACATGGAGCGGGATCGGTGACGGGTGAAAAGGAAAACACGGAGCGGACAACAAGGAAACGTGAAATCAACGTGATAGTGAAACAGAGAACAGAGGGCAGACAACACAGGAACGTAACATAACCCCCCCTAAAAGGACCGGATTCCAGACGGTCCTAAAGCCAAAAGAAAACCTACACAGAAGAACAAAAACAAAAGATCCGGGGAGTGAGGGGGTAGACCCGGGGGAACACAGACAGAGAAAAGGGAGCACAATGGGCACAGAGAGAGACCAAGAAGGCACAAGGGACACGGAGACAGACCACGGGGGCACAAGGGGCAATTAGGCAGTCCACGGGGGCACAAAGGGAAATGAGACAGGCCATGGGGGCACAAGGGGCAATTAGGCAGTCCATGGGGGCACAAAGGGACAGGTTTGGGTGGTCTGGGAGGTGGCCATCGGACAGGGACAGGTCCAGGAGGCCTAGGAGGTGGCCACAAGACAGGAACAGGTCTGGGGGGCCTGGGAGGTGGCCATCGGACAGGGACAGGTCCAGGAGGCCTGGGAGGCGGCCTCAGGACAGGGGCAGGTCTAGGAGGTCTGGGAGATGGTCGCAGAACAAGGGCCGGCACAGGGGTCCTGGGGAGTGGCTCCGGGACAGGGACAGGTTTAGGTGACCTAGGGGGTGGCCACAGGGCTAGGGCTGGTTCAGGGGGCCTGGGAGGAAGAGTGGCCCCTAGGGGAGCTGCAAGGGGCTCTGGAGATGAAACTGAGGGAGGCTCTGGAGGCGGAACCGATGGAGGTGGCGCCGTAGGAGGCTCTGGAGGCGGAGGCCTGGAAGGCTCTGGAGGCAGAACTGATAAAGGTAGCGCCGTAGGAGGCTTTAAAGGCGGAGGCCTGGAAGGCTTGAGTGACCTGAGAGGCGGAGGCCTGGAAGGCTCTGGAGGTGGAGCCGAGGGAGGCTCAGGAGGTGGAGCCGAGGGAGGTGGCGCCGTAGGAGGCTTTAGAGGCGGAGGCCTGGAAGACTCTGGAGGTGGAGCCGAGGAAGGCCTAGGAGGCGGAGGCCAGGAAGGCTCTGTAGGTGGAGCCAAGGGAGGTGGTGCCGTAGGAGGTTTCAGAGGCGTGGCCCTAGAAGGCTCTGGAGTCTCTGTGAGCAGAGCCATAGGAGGCTCGGGAGGCGGAGCCGTGAAAGGCTCGGGAGACAGAGCCGTAGGAGGCCCGGGAGTTTCTGGGAGAAGAGCCGTAGAAGGCTCGGGGCGAAGAGCCGCAGGACGCTCCGGAGGCGGAGCCCCAGAAGGCTCTGGAGTCTCTGGGAGGTGGAGCCATAGGAGGCTCGGGGAGAAGGGCCGTGGAAGGCTCAAGAGGCTTGAGAGGCGGAGCCCTGGGTGGCCCGAGAGGCTTGAGAGGAGGAGCTCTGGAAAGCTCGAGAGGAGGAGCTCTGGAAAGCTCGAGAGGAGGAGCTCTGGAAAGCTCAGGAAGCTTGAGAGGCGGAGCCCTGGAAGGCTTGAGAGGCTTGAGGGGCGGAGCCCTGGAAGGCTCGAGAGGCTTGAGGGGCGGAGCCCTGGAAGGCTCGAGAGGCTTGAGGGGCGGAGCCCTGGAAGGCTCGAGAGGCTTGAGAGGCGGAGCCCTGGGAGGCTCGAGAGACTGGAGAGGCAGAGCCCTGGAAAGCTCGGGAGGCGGAGCTCTGGAAAGCTCGGGAGGCGGGGCTCTGGAAAGCCCGGAAGGCGGAGCTCTGGAAAGCTGGGAAGGCGGAGCTCTGGAAAGCTCGGGAGGAGGAGCCCTAGAAGACTCGAGAGACTTGAGAGACTTGGAAGGCGGAACCCTGGAAGACTCGGGAGGAGGAGCCCTGGAAGGCTCGAGAGGCGCTGGCTCTAGGATGGGCATGACCACTGGCACTGGCTCTTGGACGGTCCTGGCTACTGGCGCTGGCTCTTGGACAGTCACGGCCACTGGCGCTGGCTGTTGGACGGTCACGGCTACTGGCGCTGGCTCTTGGACGGTCACGGCCACTGGCGCTGGCTCTTGGACGGTCACGGACACTGGCGCTGGCTCAGGGACGGTCACGGCCACTGGCGCTGGCTCAGGGACGGTCGAGGCTACAGGCGCTGGCTCAGGGGCGGTCGAGGCTACAGGTGCTGGCTCAGGGGCGGTCGAGGCTACAGGCGCTGGCTCAGGGACGGTCGAGGCTACAGGCGCTGGCTCAGGGACGGTCGAGGCTACAGGCGCTGGCTCAGGGACGGTCGAGGCTACAGGCGCTGGCTGGGTGACCGTGGAATGCGCTGGCTTGGGTTCGCTGACCGTGGCTGACGAGGACTCAGGCTCACTCACGGTGATGTGCGAGGACTCAGGCTCGCTCACGTTGATGTTCGTGGGCGCTGGCTCGCTCACCGTGGAAGGCGTGGGCGCTAGCTCGCTCACCGTGGAAGGCGTGGGCGCAGGCTCGCAGACCGGGGCAGGCGTGGGCTCAAGCTCGCAGACCGGGGCAGGCGTGGGCCGGGAGGCGGAAGCCCGTCTTCTCTTCCTCCTCCGGGCAGACGAAGTGGACCGTGCAGGCTCATGGGGAACGACAGGCATGGGGGTTGGCTCGCTGGCAGGTGGGGCAGGCATGACAGGAGGTGCTACGGACGACTGGGGAGTCACCACAGTGGGTGGAGAGGTTGGGTCCTCCTCAGTCACACCCACAGTGAGTGGCAAGCCACAGACCAGCACGGTCTCCTCCACGAATTTCAGGAGTGTCCAACCGCGCGTCCTGTAACCGCTCCTTAAGCGTACTGTCCAGATTACCCCTGAAGAAGGCCACAAGGGAGGATTCAGGGAAGTCCGCGACACTCGCCAGTTCCATGAAGTCGCGGACGTGGTCCTCTATAGGTCGGCCTTCTTGCCTCAGGCTGAGCAGCCGGTAGTTAGCCTGCTGGACCGCTGGATCCATTGGTGGTCGGTCGTTCTGTACCGAATGAGGACGGAGTCAGACAAGGGGTGAGGATCCAAACGCGGGGTTTATTTGACATAAACTGAAACGAACAGGTAAGAACAAACAAAACTACCACGATGGGCAAAATGAACAGAGAGTAAACAAAGAACCAAGGTTTAAATACACAGACAAAGTGGAGACTGAACGAGACACAGGTGAAAACAATGATGAGTGCAGGCAGTGGGGGAGGCCGGGAATTGTGGGAAATGTAGTTTAACACACGGACAGTGAGACTCAGGGCGGACAACAGGGAAAACATGACATGGAGCGAGATCGGTGACGGGTGAAAAGGAAAACACGGAGCGGACAACAAGGAAACTTGAAATCAACGTGATAGTGAAACAGAGAACAGAGGGCAGACAACACAGGAACGTAACACTTAGGCACCCTTTATTGTAAATGAGTAGCTTTGGTTACCATCTATGCAACTAACTGGGATGATCCGGCCCTTGATAGGTCTTCTCCTAAATATATTACACAGTCTCAGTCCTTTAAGGAAATTAATTATTTTTTTGGACCTATATAGAGTGACTGTTATTTGGTGCCTTTTGAACCCTGCTTCAAAAGCTTTTTTTTTTCTCCAGTCCTTTTATAGCTATTCATGGATAGATTAATTTTTTATAGATAGTAAACTTATTTCATTTTTACAGTCTTCCTCCAACAATAGTATAAGTATTTCTGATCGTGCCCCATTGATTCTTGAGATGGCCTTCCCTGGTTGTCATACCCTTTCACGTGTTTTGTAGAATTTGTCTCTGAAAGGATTTTTTTTTTTTTTTTATGAATTCAACGGAAGAGGTTTCTGCATCAACCCTTTGGGAAGCACTTAAAGCATATTTGCGGGGGGAAATAATTTCTCGTTCATCTTATATTTGTAAGTTGCGTAACGAAAAGTTCTGTAAACAGATTGGTAAAATGGAACAGAAGTATTCAAATTGTCTCCATTGTTATACAATGAAAGAGTTTTCTTACAGGCAGAATAAAATCTTCTGTCCACCAAGAGTGCTGAGCAGCTTAAATCAAGACACTGTTTTTATGAGATTGGAGACAACCAAGGTAAAGCAATTGCTCTGCAACTCAGACTTCATACTGCAAAATTATTTTTCACTCTAGTTAAATCCTCTGCAGGAATTATTACATCAGACCCTCAGGCAATCAACAATCAATTTAAACTTTTTTTATTCTTATTTGTATCTTCCAGACTCCCTCAAAGATCCTGATTTTATCAATAGTCTTTTTTTATTTAGACATCCCTCAATAATGAATCAAAACCAAACTGGATGAACCTATTTGTTTAACCGAAATTACGCAAGCTATATCCCAGATGCAGTGGAAAATCCCCAGGCCCAGATGGATTCCCTGTAGAGTTCTATAAAAAGTTTTCTTCTCAGGTCTTCCCATTGCTTGTTTCAATTTTTGAAGAATCACTGAATAATGGTATATTTCCACCTATGCTGTGTCAGGCCTCGATCGCTCTTCTTTTAAAAAGTGATATAGATCCTACAGACTGTGGGTCCTATCATCCAATTTCCCTCCTCAACGTAGATTGATTCTGATTCTGGCTAAAGTCCTTTTTTAAGGTTAGAAACTGTTATACCAGACATTATTAATTCAAACCAAACAGCCTTTGTAAAAAATAGAATGGGTTTTTTTAATCTCAGGAGGCTGATGAACATAATTTACACATCGTCTGATCTGAATAACCCAGAAGTCCTGGTCTCACTGTGGAAAAGTCCTTCGACCACACTGAGTGGGATAATTTATTCTATACTTTAAAAAAAAATCTTGGCTCAAACTTTAATGTTATTCTCCCTTGGTGTATGATAAAACCAACAGCATAAGCTCTGATTATTTCCCTTTTTATCATGGCACCAGGCATGGATGTCCCCTGTCCCAGAGATGGGGACTCGAGTTAGAGACTCGGACTCGAGTCGCACTCGAGCCGTATTTTAATAGACTTCAGATTCAACTCCAGTCTTGACCTGAAATGACTTCAGACTAGACTCAACTTGACACAAACAATTCGAGGCTTTTAACCTTAACTATTAATATCTTAAAGGAAGAATTTGTGTTTTATTTTTATGTCTTTATTACATCTACCTGAAATGTGATAAGAGTGCCATGAAACATGACAGTACTCGTTGTGCTCACGCTCACATTTGGCTGTGCCCTCAGAAGCAGAAACTTCAAGAAAAAAACATTCTCTTAATTAACAAACAAAGCTAGCTAATATTGTACTGACACAAACATTGGGCATTGTAGCTACATGGCTCATTATGATCGCTTACCAGAGGTTGTGTAAATATAAACCTAGCACTTCATTTGATCAATGTTTTTGAAGTATATATTCCACCTCTCTTGCTCCCTCTGTCTCTCAATTCAATTAAATTTAATTCAAATTGCCTTATTGGCATGACAAATGTGCATTTTTTTTTGCCAAAGCTTTAAAACAACATAGAAAAGTTTAACAATTGAATTCTCTCTCTCCGTGTGTGAGAGAGGGAGGGAGAGAGAGAGAGAGAGCTTTTGCCATTTTGCAATCAGCACACATACAGTTTTTTTGACAAGTTGAAAAAAGTTTGACTGCTGACAAGTTTGCAAAATTATACATAATGATTTCGCATCGCATTGCATATGTCATATTGCATTGCTTTTGTGCTTGTTCGGAGCCTTGTTGAACTGACCGTGAGACAAACTGCAACACTTTTATTTAAAAAAAAAAAAAAACAGTACAGTTAATTAAGTCTGTGATTTAATTAACATATAAATAAAATACAAATATTTTTTAGGTTTTAATGAATTTCATAAATTCAGGTAGAATCCTTTTAATATCTCAGATTTTTCAAAGATCATACATTTAGAATTTTTAAAGGTGCAGAATATAAGATTCAGAAACCCTTGTTATTATTTAGGACATCTACTTTGTGCTTGACATAATTCATTTTGCCAACAATTGTTTAGAGACAGATTGTTTCACATTTAATTGACTATATCACAATTCCAGTGGGTCAAAAACATTCACTAAGTTAACTGTGCCTTTAAGCAGCTTGGAAAATTCTAGAAAATGATGTCAAGCCTTTAAGCAATTAGCAAATTAGCTTCTGATAGGAGGTGTACTGAATTGGAGGTGTACCTGTGGATGTATTTTAAGGCCTACCTTCAAATTCAGTGCCTCTTTGAATGATGTCATGGGAAAATCACAAGAAATCAACAAAGACCTCAGAAAAAGGTACCACATTCATCTGAAGGTACCACATTCATCTGTACAAACAATAGTATGCAAGTATAAACACCAATGGACCACATAGCCGTCATACCGCTAGGTCTCCTAGAGATGAACATAGTTTGGTGCGAAATGTGCAAATCAATCCCAGAACAACTTCAAAGGACCTTGTGAAGATGCTCGAGGGTAGGTAGACGATTATGTATAGACAGGTAGATAATTATCTATATCCACAGTAAAACAAGTCCTATATCGACTGTAGCAGCGGGGGCATGGTCGAGTGTCCATCCTGAGAGAGAGAAAGTGGTAAGGGCACTGACACCTGAGTTAAATTATGTCTAACACCTGTCTTTAATTCACGTAAGCATGGGGAGAGCGGCATTTAAGCGGCCAAGCTATCAGCAGATGGGGTAAGAGAGTCTGGCACAAGGAACCCACGGTGCTCGAGAAGCTGTTGTTTTTGTGAAGCTGTAAAGCATTGAAGTGGCTGATTAAAAAGTATTACCTGAGCCTGGAACCCACTTCCCAGTGTCCTCCTTCCCTTCTGCTGTGAAGTCTTGTTACACTGGTGCCAAAACCCGGGAAATTGAAGTACGCCCCATGGAATCCTCGCAGTTGGCAGGGTCCCTTGCTGGCCTACACCAAACTCACAAACTTGAGTTTGCTTGAGATTCGCCAAGACCAAGATTGTCAGTTCTTCGAGATCCTAAAAGCTCAAGCAGAGGACTGGCATGCAATCCGGAGCCTCCTCATCCAGGAGAGCGCCCCAGCCACGTTCCCGGAGAAACACAGCCCCCTGCACTCAACCACGCTTTTGAAGATGGGGTAGAAGATGACCCCAAAAACTTCCTTGACCTGTTTGAGCGAACCAACGAGATCTTGGGCTGGCCTCATGACCAATGGTCGGCCAGGCTCCTCCAGTTGTTGTCCATGGAAGCCCTGCTTGCCGCTCAACAACTGCCAGCAACTAACCAACGGCTCCAAGAGGCCTGCCAAAAATGGCTGCTGGCTTGGGATCGCAACATCGTGGGAGTGATTGACCAGGTGGTGCTGGAGCAGCTAATCCATCAACTGCCAAAAGGAAAGGTGGAGTGGGTCCAGTGCCAGCTGTCTGACTGGCGGAGGACCATATGACAGCGTACCCGAGGGTGGAAAAGGCCTTCTACTCCCTCTCTTCTGTGTTTTCCCCATTCTCTCCCCCCTCACCTCTTCCCTCTCACTCTGCTCTCTCCCCAGAGCCCATTCCTGCCCCACAGAGGTGAGGAGTCCCGCCACCAAGGCCAGTTCCCCGTACATGTGGGTCAGTACCCCCAACATATATGGTGCCCCAGTGTTCTTCCCCTCAGGTGGAGGTGCCCGCCGATACAGGTACAGGCTTAGCACCTGGGCCAGCCTGCTGGAGTTGCGGAGATCCGTGACACTTCCAGGATCAGTGCCCTGTGATGGAGCTGGCTACGGTGGTCCCGACACTACGCAGGCTGACCCAACTGGGCCAGAGCATACCGGATACTGTTAAGTGTCAAGGGGGGTACTCACCAAGCATTTGTGGACACGGGATTTAATCAAACCACTATCCACCAACGCTTGGTTCAACACAAGGCTTTGGGCAAAGCTAAAACGGTGAGGGTGAAGTGTGTGCATGTGGATATTCACAATTAACCTGTGGTGACCCTTGTGATTAAACACAAACTTTTGGGTGGAGGCTGCGGTAATTCCCGCCTCACCCTTCCGCTGATTTTGTGGACTTATTGTCCTGAATTTAGAAATGTATTAGAGGGAATATGAGCAGATGTGTCCTGCACAAAAGCGATGAGATGTGAAATGTGCTATGCTCTGGCAGAAGAGATCTTCGTCAGATCCACGTCAGGATGACGTGAGGGGGTGGGAGGCTGCAGCCCCTCCAATCCTCAGGGGATTTCCCGGAGGGGATTTCCCTTTGGAGCAGTCGTGAGACGACACCCTCAAGCATGCCTTCGACCAAGTGAGAGTGATCGATGGTCAACAACTCATATTACTATTTTGCAGTTATAAATGAGCAGTTGTATAGCATGACGTAGGACACTCAAACAAAGGAAGATACAACCCAGCTCTTAATACTGTGGAGCCACTGGGAAATGGTGTTCCGGGCTGCTTAATATAAAAAATTGGCATGGACTTTGTCGGGCCATTAGAGTGGTCAGCACATGGACATCGCTTTGTATTAGTCCTAGTGGAATATGCAACACAATATCTGGAAGCAGTGCCTCTGCGCAACATCTCAGCGTGCAGTATTCCAGGTGGGGATTCCGAAAGAAATCCTCACTGATCAGGGCACAACCTTTATGTCATGGACACTATGCAAGCTTTATGAATTGTTGGGCATTAAGTCAATCCACACCAGTGTTTGCATCCACAAACAGATGGCCTGGTGGAGCGATTTAATAAAACCCTTAAAAATACGATTCGTAAGTTTGTGCACGAGGATGCTAGAAATTGGGACAAATGGCATGAGAGGTCCCGCAAGCCTCCACTGGGTTTTCCCCATTCGAGCTGTCATCCATGAAGCTTGGGAGGAGGGTCCTTCAAACAGTAAGAATGAAATTCAATACCTTCTTGATCTTAGAGCAAAACACCTTGGGGCAACTAACACAGGAGAATTTGCTCCAAGCTCAAGAACGGCAGAGCCTGCTATGCAACAGGGCAACTCAGCTGTGAGAATTTGCACCAGGAGATAACGTACTCGTATTACTCCCCACATCGAGCTCCAAATTACTTGCATTACAATCATATCACCCCGGTCACTTGCAGAGACCACCTCTCACCATATAAACTTGCACAGGTTGCCAAGATGCAACAGGAATTTACAAACATGTTTTCTCCTCTACCTGGTCGTACAAACCTCATCCAGCACCACATCAAGACCGAGCCAGGGGTGGTGGTACGTAGCTTTCCCTACCGATTGCCCGAGCACAAAAATAACATTTTACAGGAAGAATTGGATGCAATGCTCGATATGGGGTTAATAGAGGAATCCCACAGTGATTGGTCCAGCCCAGTTGTTCTAGTTCCTAAGAGCGAAGGGTCTGTATGGTTCTGTGTGGATTATAGTAAAGTCAATGCAGTGTCTAAATTTGACACATACCCAAAGCCTAACATTGATGAGTTGCCCGATCGGTTGGGCACTGCTCGATTTTATTCGACATTGGATTTGACAAAGGGTTATTGGCAGATCCCCATGACACCAATTTCCTGTGAAAAAAACAGCCTTTTCCACACCATTTGGATTACACCAATTTGTGACACTTCCATTCAGTTAGTCTGAGGGCGGTTCTGAGATCGCTGCGATGAGCGTAACTCACAGCAAACCCCAAGAAGGGTGCGATTGGACGGGTGGAGGTACGGTATCTGGGGTTCCACTTGGGCCACGTGCAGGTGCGTTCCCTATTTGACAAGACTGCAGCGATTGCGACCTGCCGAAGACCAAAAAGGGGTGAGACAGTTTCTGGGGCTGGCTGGCTAATAAAGGGAATTTGTGCCTAATAATTCGGACATCACCAGCCCGCTGACTGATCTCACTATAAAGGGAGCTTCAGACCCGGTGCAGTGTCAACAGGCATTTATGCAGGTTAAAGCTGCATTTTGCGGGGGCGCTTTTACATGCATCTAATTTCTCTCTCCCTTTTGTGTTGCAGATGGACGCTTCAGACAGGGGCCGTGCTCTCGCAGGTGGTGGAGGAGGGGGAGTGCCCAGTGCTGTACATCAGCCGCAAGCTCTCTTTGAGGGAAACAAAGTACAGCACCATGGAAAAGGAGTGTCTGGCCATCAAGTGGTTGCTCCTCACTCTCCGCTACTACCTGCTGGGGCGGGCCATCACCCTCTGCTCAGATCACGCCGCACTCCAATGGCTCCACCGCATGAAGGATACCAGCACGGATCACCCGGTGGCATCTGGCTCTCCAGCCCTTTAAATTCAAGGTGGTCCACAGACCGGGGGCACAGATGGCTGTCGACGACTTCCTTTACAGAAATGGTAGACAGGGGAGTGGAAGGCAGACCGGTGGCACCCCGGCCTGAGTTGGACAGGGGATATGTGGCAGCGGGAGCGTGGTCGAGCATCCGTCCGGAGAGAGAGAAAGTGGTAAGGGCACTTGAGCTAAATGATGTCTAACACCTGTCTCTAATTCCAGTGAGCATGGGGATAACGGCATATAAGTGGCCACGCTATCAGCAGATGGGGTGAGAGAGTCTGGCACAAAGAAGCCCACGGTGCTTGATAAGCTGTTGTGTTTAACTTACTATGTTTGTGAAGTTAATGTGTTGAAGTAACTACGTGCCTGTAAAGCTGATGAGTTTGTGAAGTTGTAAAGCACTGAAGTGGCCGATTAAAAAGTCTTACCTGAGCCTGGAACCCGCTTCCCTGTGTCCTCCTTCCCTTCTACTGTGAAGTCTTATTACATTGACATAACCTGAAAGCTACTCAGCAAGGAAGAAGCCAATGCTGTAAAACTGCCATAAAGAAGCCACTTCAAGCATAATTATTTTCCACTTTTAGATAAAACAGATCAGGACCTTGCCAGGTGGACCTCACTCACACTTTCACTTGCTGGTAGAATTAATGCAATAAAAATGAATGTTCTTCCCAAATGTATACCCAAAACATTCATTAAGGCTTGATCAATTGGTATCTGATTTCATTTGGAACAAGGGCCCTTTAGGTGGTTTTGCAATCCCAAACATTTTGATCTACTACTGGGCTGCTAATATTCATGGTATTTTTTATTGGAGCCAGTCACATTATTGGACTCTGTTAATGGGTTCCTGCATGGGTTGACATGGAATGTGACTCTTATAGGCATGTCTTCCTGCATGCATTGGTATGTTCTCCTCTACCACATTCATTTTTTCACCATTCTTCTAACCCTTTCGTATTGCATTCTTTGAAAATTTGGTCACAATTTAGGCTTTCAGGCGACATCAGAAATGTCTCCTATTTATAAAAATCTGTCCTTTTTACGCTCTATGATGGATGGAGTATTTGCCCAGTGGTTCAGTAAGGGCATTTTAAATATTAATTATCTCTATCGTGACAATGCGTTGGCTACTTTTTCATATTTATCAGAAAAATACAACCTTCCTGTGACAGGTCGGACGGTGGGGCCGCGTCGTGATGCTACACACCCTTCCCCTAATCAGGCTAATCAAGCCTAATAGGCGGTGGGCCGGACCTCGAAATTATGAATTTAATACTTACCTCACAGCTGTGTAAGTCTTTTTTTGCTGAGATCATGTAATAAAATCGTATAAGTACTACAGACATTGTTTCCAACTTTGTTGTTTGCACATTTGACGCAAAACTCTACTTTTTTAAACCGGCAAATAAGCAGGAGTACTAATCATAAGCTTAGAAAACCTCCCGTTTCCTTGACAACCAATGTAAATAATGAACTCAGATGACCAGGAAGCTGCGTTCTTGAAATTACAATTTTCCTGTAAATCATTAAAAATGTAAATTTAGTTCTGTAGTTCAGTAATACTGAGGTAAAAATGAGGTGTTTTATCCATTTAGCCTCAAATGTAAAAAGCCCTGTAACCCCCCTTTCCCAGACAAGTTGGGCAAAGATTGTTCAATGTACAAATTTATGGGTGAACCTGCAAACCACAGAGAGTACAGTAGCTGAAAAAGCCGTATTGGCATTTAACTTAAATTCGAAGACGTCCAAGATGTGCCGGCTAATGTTGGATTTCACAGAGAATTCTACATGCTTTTCACCAACAAAGAACACATAAGAAGAGCACGTAAGAAGATAGAAAATGCAGCTAACAACAGTGAAGGTTTGTATCAAATGTATAATTTTTATATAAAACGTTTCATTTATATACGTTTAACCCCTTACTAGTCAGCCCCAATTTTGGCAAGTGATGCATTCATGACATCCCCAAAATAAAAAGGTTGCTGCTCAGAAGTCATTCTGAATATACTGTATACATAACCAACATGTATTTAGAAAGCCAACCCTTGAGAGTTTACATTTCAAGACTCAAAATTAACCAGACTGTTATTAATATTAAGATATATAAGCTCAAACATAGAAACAAAAACAACAAATATTATTTATAAAATGTATAAAAATATTATGTGAATTTAGGATTGCAACTTATAACCACAACTAAAACATGGGGATTTTTTTAAAGACAATCATCCCGCACATCCTATTCAATATTCTATAATAAAATCAACTAATCGAATATTCGAAAATCGTGACTCCCTAATTAATATAGTATTTCAGTGCAAGTGGATGACATGACAAGTAGCAAAAGGCAGTGCAATATGTGTGTAAGTGGGGTCAAATGTTCATAGCAAATTTAAAAATAAAAAAAATAAACCAATGTAGCAGCATCATAGTGTAAACTACCAGTGTATTTGTGCAAGAGTCAATCAGCTGCCCTTAGGTTATTGGAGGGTGGGGGTGGAAGGAAGAGGCTCTCTATGATTCCCCTATAGAAAGTTAAGAGGATGGATTTGTGGGAGATGAGCCTTCCTCAACTGTGGGAGGAAGTGCAGAGGTTTTTGGACTTTCTTGGCCAGGTTCTGTTGGTGGTGTCGATAGATCAAGATGGGTCATCTGTGATGTGGATACTAAGCAACTCCGTGATCTTGACCTGCTCCATTCATGGTGCTGTTGATGTGATGATTGTCAACGATCACCTCTGTAGTCATTTGGGTGTGGAGAGATATGATGTTGTCCTGTCCGTGTCTGTGTGTTAGATAAACAACTGAATTATATTCAGATAAATAAACACAGAAAGCACACATTACTAGATAATTTTAAATCACATTTTTCATCTTGACATTTGTATTGAGATGCTAACCATCTTAAACGAGCTTGACAAGACTACTGCAGTTCTGACCACAAATAATTTTGTTAAATAGCTCAAAAACAGCCATCTTTAAATAAAATATTTTTCCACCATATGTGCATAAGCTACCATGCACAGCATTGTGTCATTGTATAAACTGTGACAATCAACCATAAATGGCTTATATAACTCCATGACTACCACTATAAAGTTGATTTGAAATCATTTCTTTGTTTTGCTTTGCACTCTGTTTAGCTGATAATTAGTCTAGCTTACTTGTAGCCTAGGTAGCTTTCTATAAACCAATCCAACCTTGACATACCTGTCAAATTATTTCCTACTGTCTTCCCGTTTAAATATTTACCCGTAATTATCCCGTATTTGAATAATCTTTGCTTAGTTCATTGTGTATGTACCAAATGATTTGGATTAGCCTTAGCAACATACCGTTAGACCTAGCTTTACTGCTCCACTACCAACATTCTTTCGTGGCTACTGTTCTCATCAACGACAACGCATATATTCACGACGAAGTATAGCTTGCAGTCTTAAATACAACTTATATGAAAAGCATTAAGATACAGGGGTGTATAATCATTGTAAAACAAATCTTACCTTGACGTTGTCTTGCCGAGACACACCGGTCTCTCCAGGTTGGGTTGTAGACTCATTTGGCTTCAGACTGACGCGAGTCACGCGACGCCGGTTCAACGAATAACGTGATTGGCCAAATCAATTCAACAAGGTAACAACACAAGCGTTGATTGGATCTCACTCCGGCCAACGTTTGTGATCAGCTAGCGAAATTAAATCTATTTTTATACTTTAATGTGCAACAATTGGCGTTGGAAACAATCGGTAATCTTTTTGTAAATTATTCATACAGACAAATAAAAAAAAATTAGCCAGACAGCTGCTGGGTAACTATCAAATCAAAAACTAAACGAGAAAGACGGACTCGGCCCACCACCTATAAGAGAAGGATAAAGGCCAACTGGAGACTGCAGTGGGACAAAGAGAGAGATTTACAGGCTGCTGTCTGACACCTTTGTGTGTTTGTCTTTTTGTTTAGTTTTCCCTTAAACTATTATTTATATCGTCAAGACTGTTCTCACCTCCTCCTTTCCATTAATCCCTTTATACTTCCTAAAACATTTTTATTTTTTCGATATCTTCAGGCTCAATACATACATACCCTCATTTCCCTCAAGCGCCACTTAAGCAAGAAATTTATAGGGTTTTGGAAGTTAAAGTGTCTGTCAAAGGGGCTGTCTCCCGTATTTACAACATAATTTCTTCAATCACAGCGTTGTCAGCATCTGTACCTCTTTCTAAATTAAAGATGAATTGGGAGTTGGACCTTCAGATGAGGAATGGTCAAAGGCTTTTGCCTGTCATCCATTAATACAGTTTAAGTAATTAACTGAATGATTTAGTCAAAGACAAACTGATGAAGTTAAACCCTGATTTAGATCTTACATGTGACATTTGTCATCGAACTCCAGCCACTTTAATTCCTACTTTTTGTCAATACACAGCTCTGAACTCTTTTTGGGATGCTATTTTCAAGTCTTTTTCTGATATTTTCATTTAACCGTTGAACATTGTCCTTTTGTGGCATTATTTGTACTTTCTACCAAAAACATACATTTGTCTTTTCTGCAATCAAACACAATGATATTAAGTATGAACTTAATTCATAAGAACTCTGAAAATGTGTATTTCAAAAGGCACTTGCTCCTTAAAGCTCCTCAAAGTTCACGGTTTCGTCCGCGACTCTCCAGCCAGAATGTCAAAAGAGTCCTTTATTTTTGTCCATATAAATGTAACTATAAGTATGTTAATTTGCATACAACATAAGCCAATAATGCAATCATTTTACTCATAACCATATTCAAAAGAAGGGGAAAAAAACACAATTGTGTACATACTTTGTGTGTATCACACTCTCCCTGACAAAATAAGAAAAGCTCCAATGGTCAACCTCTTTCCTCCAATATGTGCAATCAACACACGGGCACAGTGAAATAGTAAGGTATGTGTGTGGAGTGTATGAATTGGGATAACCAATTGGGGCATGTAACTATTTATACCCCAGAAAGGTACGTGTGTGATCGGATAAGCGGTTACTGCATTAAGTGTCGGGTATGGGCGTAGCACAGGCTGACCTAAAGTGTCATAAGTGTAAATCTGTCGTGGCCTTTTCTCTCTAGTAGACCTTCTCCCTGCAGCTTCATCCCCCACACTTGGAATTTTGGCCTCTCTTGCTACTCCCTCTGACTCAACACAAGCAGCTGTTTCCCTCTCCTCGTCCACATCATCCTCCACAGGTGATATAAGGTAAGTATTTGGTTCTCTTTCTGGTGAATTTTCCAGTATCCTTGATACTCCCCTTCTTTGTGTTTGATTGAAATCTTCTCTTACAGGTACTCGCTCAGGTAGAGGGCTATTCATTGGTTCGGTCCAGCTAACTGGGTTCCTCAGCCAGTATCCTCCTCCACTACTTTCCTCATCTGAGTCCGTTATGTCACTGTTTCGTTCTCCAATGTTTTCTCTGTTGGGTAACTGACCTCTTTTCTCTTTTTGTCTTTCAGGTTTTGTCGATCGGAATGTCGTCATGGGAGCCTCCACAGGTAAGTCATTCACCAATAGTAGTAGATTCCGGTGCAGTGTCCTAGTTTTCTTACTGTCCCCATTTTCAGGGGAGACTACATAAATTGGGTTATCAGATACCTGCCCCTTCACCACGTAAACCACCTTTTCCCAGTAGGATCTTAACTTCCCTGGACCCCCTCGTTCTCCAAGGTTTCTGACGAGCACTCTGTCTCCCACTTTCAGTACCACTCCTCTCGCCTTCCGGTCATATTGAGCTTTCCCTCTCGCACTTGCTTGACGACTGTTTCCTTCAGCAATCTTGTATGCCTCAGCCATCCGCGCCGCCACACTGCTTTGCATATCCCTTCGTAGTGACTCCGTCCGTTGGCTCCACCAGGCCGAAGATCAGGTCTACTGGAAGGTGAGGATGCCGTCCGTACAACAGGTAAAAGGGAGAATATCCAGTGGACTTGTGCCGGGTGCAGTTGTAGGCATGCACGATTTGAGGTAAGTGCTCTTTCCACCTCTCTTTTTCTGTCTGCCAGTGTCCTCAACATCTGTAGAAGGGTCCGATTGAACCTCTCGACTGGGTTTCCTTGGGGGTGGTATGGCGACGTTCGAGAGTGGCCGATTCCAGCAAACTGCTGGAGAGTGCGAAACAGTTCATTCTCAAACTCACGG
This sequence comes from Xyrauchen texanus, assembly GCF_025860055.1. Classification (NCBI taxonomy): domain Eukaryota; kingdom Metazoa; phylum Chordata; class Actinopteri; order Cypriniformes; family Catostomidae; genus Xyrauchen; species Xyrauchen texanus. The sequence goes on along the minus strand of NC_068313.1, from coordinate 3,429,150 downwards.
CCCTGGTCATGATGTAACTTGGCCGGATACCCAAAGCGTGGAATGTAATCTTGGAACAAACGTTCAGCTGCAGTCCGCCCTGACTTGTTCTTGGTTGGGTAGGCTTGGGCGAACCTTGTGAAATGGTCCATGACGACCAGGATATATTCATATCCTCCACGGCTCGGCTCCAGGTGCAGGTAGTCAATGCAGACCAGCTCCATAGGTGAGTGTGTTGTGATGCTACCCATGGGCACTTGCACATGTACAGTCGGTTTCTTCTGTTTTATACACGGGCATTTTCTGGTCACATATTCTTCCACTTCAGCTTTCATGTATGGCCAGTAAAACCGTTCCCTCACCAGGCTCAGTACTTGCTCCGTACCCATGTGCCCCATCTTGTCATGGAGGTGCTCAAGTGCCAGCTTTTTGTACTTGCTCGGTAAGACAAGCTGTTTTCTCTCCCTTGTTCTGCGATATAGGAGTCCTCCCTCAAGATGTAGCTTATTCCACTCATACATCAGCTTTCGGTTGGTTCCTGTCAACACTCCCCTCATCTCGTCTGTCAGGGTGACAACCTCCTCCTTCCATTGTCTCACTTGAGAGATTACAGAATCTTCTTTCTGGGCTTGAATCAATTCATCCTGTCCTATTGTCGGCAACCAGGTGGTGGGTTGATGTGGCTCATCCTCCCCAGTCGACATATACAGGGCAGCGACCCAGGCCACGTCCTTCATCTTCGACACATGACTGCCCTCCCATGCTGCTTGTATTGCCCCCGCGGGTAGCCCTTCTGTGCACTGTGAAGTGTATCTATCAATGTCCAGAGTAAGACGAGACAAGGTGTCTGCGTCGATGTTGACCTTTCCTGGCCGATACTTGACATCGAACCGGTAGTCAGACAGCTCCCCGACCCACCGATGCTCGGTAATGTCAGGGGGTTGTTGTCGGTGTACACTGTGAAGCGTGGGGCGTAGAACAGGTAGTCCCGGAACTTCTCGCACACTGCCCACTTCAATGCCAGGAACTCAAGTTTACCACTGTGCAATCTGTAGTTCCTCTCCGTCATTGTCAATGTTCTGGATCCATATCCTATTACTCTCAACCTCCCGTCTTGTCGCTGGTATAGGACAGCCCCTAGGCCCCTTTCAGATGTGTCAGTGTGGAGCGTGAAGGGTAAGTTAAAGTCCGGATATGCCAGTATAGGTGGGCTTGCTAACATACCAATTAGTTCCTCCAGGATTTGTTGGTGGTCCCTGGTCCATTCTACTGGAGTTCTGGAGGGAACTTGTGGGCCTTTAGCTTTCTTCCTGCTGCGAGTATCCAGTGTTGCTCCAGGCTTCCCCTGCAGCAGTTCGTACAAGGGTTTTGCTGTCCTGGAAAAGTCTTGAATGAAGGCACGGTAGTAGCTGAGGAACCCAAGTAACCTCCTCGCATCACCTACAGTCTGGGGAGTCCTGGTTGTTAAGGATCGGACAGCCTCCAGGTCCTTAGGATCTTTCCGCACTCCTTCCGCTGATACCAGCCGTCCGACGTACCTGACCTCACTCCGGAACATTTCACACTTTGCAGGTTTCAGCTTTACACCATAATGCTGGAGGGCCCTCAACACTCTACGGATGTTCTCAACATGCTCTTCAAAGGACCTCGCATAGCATAAGACGTCATCTAAGTATGGGATGCAGCACTCATCCCTGAGCGAGTCAAGCATTTCTTCCATACTGCGTTGGAAGGCAGCAGGCACATTGGACAACCCAAAGGGGATCCGGACCCACTCATACAGCCCCCAGGGTGTGATGAATGCTGTCATGTGTCTGGATCCCTCTGCGATGTACCCCTGGTGGTACGCTTTGCCTTGGTCGAGAATGCTGAACCAGGAGTATCCTCCAAGGGTGTCAATTAGATCCTGTATCCTAGGCAATGGGTGACGGTCAGGGATGGTTTTCCTGTTCAGAAGACGGTAATCAACACAGAGCCTCAGTTTGCCATCCTTCTTGCGGACACAGACTACTGGAGTGGCGTATGGTGACTTCGATTTGACAATCCATCCTTTCGCTAGGAGATCTTGTATGTAGCTCTTTACCTCGTTAAACAAGGGTTTTGGCACTGATGAGTACGCCCTCTGAACCGGGATGTCGTCTTTAAGTGTGATTGGCATCTGCAAGCTGGGTATGCAACCAATGTCATTGTCACCTCTGCTGAAGGCCCCAGACTCCTCATACAACATTCTTTGAATAACCTCTCGTTGGCCCTCTTCCAGGTGGTCCAGGTTGACGGGTGGATGCCACAATGATGTTTTCACCTCATCCTCTCGAGTGGTCACAGAATGGATCATTGTCTGCGTTGGCTCACTTGTTTTACCAGGCTCCACTAATATCCTCTCAATCCGCTGTAATGTTCCAATCACTGTGCCACGTGGCAGGGTCACATCGCCCATTGTGATATTTCCAATGGGTACGGAAACACAAGGGTCACTTTGGGGTTGTATTTCTTAAGAGCCCCTCTCCAATGTCCAAGAATCTTAAATGGTCACTATTTTCATGGGGCTCAAACAAGACCACCGCGTCAGACTGTGTCATTTTCAAAGGGATTCTGCACTTCACCCAAGTCACCTGTCCTGCCCGGATAACTACCCCTCTTGGACCAACCTTCAAGTGCCCGTCTCCGTTATCTTCTTCAGCAGCTTGGATCACCTTGACTAAAGTTTGTGCCTTCTCACGAGGGATATCAATGGCCCCGGCCAGTAGTGAGGTAAGTGTTGGCATCAACTGCTCAGACTGCCCTTGAATCAGTTCTTCAACTAAGTTGAAACCCAGGAGTGGTCTCTCAATTGGCATCTTACTCACCAGGAATGGGACATTAATAGATAGACTTGGGTCCTCATTTCCTAGCAGGTTGACTGTGATGACCGCCCAGCCGTCAAATGGGATAAGGTCTCCATTTACAGCGTAGACTTTCAGATCATCTTGACACCCAAGAAGTTCCCGAAGCGGCCTCACCTCAACACTTGGCAGATATTTCTCTTTCCACTCACGGTCCACCATGCTGACTTGGGCACCTGTGTCGAGTAATGCCCTCACTGTCAAGCCATTCAAGTTGCACTGGGTTAGTGCCTTGCTTCCGATCAATTTGATTATGTTGTCATTTTTGGTCGTACAGGAGCCCAAAACACTTGGTCCTTGGCTCCTGGACCTCACCTCATTTATAGATTTGTTTTGTCCCTCGTGCTTGTGTTCTTGTTCTAGCACTTTTCCCTCCTTAGGCCTTGCCGGCTTTGGGGGAGCAACGTCTGGTTGGGGCATTTGCTGTGCGGTCACTGGTTGCCCCTTTGCAGTGGCCGGTTCCCATTTCCCTGTCGCTGAGGTCGTCGTAGGCACCTCACTGCCTGGTGTCCATCCTCACCACAGATGAAACAGTGAGTACAGTCCTGTCGCCCTTCGTCCACACACCGTGGACAGCAACGCCAGCGGCTCAATCGGTGAGAGGATGGTTGACTGGAGGAGCATTGGCAGCCACCCTCCGTTCGTACTGGCATGGAGTGTTGTATAGCATCTACCATGCTGGTTAGAGCATCAATCCTGGCAGTAAGAAGTTTGATCTGATCGTTCTGCCCTTTTTCTGCAGCAAACCCTTTTGCAGCTTTCACATCTCCGCCAGTTTCATCGCTAACTTGGGCACTATTAGCCATGGACGGTTTTGCCCTAGTTGGTGGGCCCAGTCGACGCAGCCTCTCATTCTCGTCACTTGTGATTTTCATAACGTGCCTGAGGATAGCATCGTCAGTTATATCACTATCGGCTAGCAAGGGTTTCAGCTCGCTGCAAATATCCTTAGACCCTGGTACACAGTGTGTAAGAACACATCCTGCACCGTAGCTGCACTATACTTCCTGTCTGAATCAGCTTGTTTAGCCGCAAAGAGTATTTTTTTGTTTCAACCCCATGACTCGGTACAGGAACTGTTGAGGGGTTTCGTGTTCACTCTGCTTGGTGCACATTAGTTCTTGGAATAGCTCTGTGCTATTTCGGTCCCCCAAGTGTGATTGTAAGAACCCCTTTAGTTCAGCTACAGTCATGTCATCTTTGTTCATCAGCATATCTTTAAAGATGCCTGGCTTGATAATTCGCAGCACCCCTTTAACCACGTCGGCATCGCTAAAGCGCTCTTTTAGACCGCTGTCCATTTGCCTGCAGACATTATTGAACGTGATGTCTGACGAATTATCTCCAATCTGGCCTCCATGTATCTTAAACTCACGGGCCTGGACATACTTAAACCCCCCCATAGGGAACGCAAAGTCATGAGCTACATTTTTTTGCTGTTCAGTCTGGTACATGTGTGCTGTAGTGGCGTCTCCCTGTGCTACAGTGTGGGTCCAGTTAGTGTTGTGGGTAGGTGTCATGTACTAGCGAATTTTTCTGCTAATTTCTTCGTACTCTGCAAGCATTTTATGCATGTCTGTATTTGTTTCAGGTACAGCCCCCTTAACACTCCCAGAGTCAGGTGTAATATGTGATGTCAGATAAGGGTTATCAGTGGTAGGTGGTGTAGAGTATCTAAGTCAGGTTTGGGGAATGTACGACTAATATTAATGATCGTAATCAATGATTAATCATACGGTTTTGACTAGATAACAATACATACAAAAACGCCCCAAAAAGGGCTTATATAGTCCAAGAGTCTGCTTCAAATATATTTAGATAATTAAACACAACAAATTATAATTAATTAGGAATTTACATCATGTGCAGACAGGCTATATTAATTTTAATAACAACTTAATGGAATTGACCCGTAGGCTACCGCAACCAGTCAGTTCGTCCAGCGAACCGCTTTGCTAAATACTCCTGATCAATTCTCCAGAAGGTTTATTTTTAGTATAAGCTTATTCATCAAAAGCACGTTAACTTACTTTGATAATATCAGCTCGTAGCTTTAGATCGCACATTAAAGAGGCTTTGATTTATGACCAACAAACACAGACAATCAAGCGTATAATTGGGTTTAATACAAGGAACTAGGATATATCACTACACTTAACAAACACACATTTAACATAGAATAAACATAAAATAAACAAAGTACACACAGTTAGGGAAAATAAAGGATTAGAGGTATAGCAAACTTGTTTCAACAGTTAACCCTTTTAGAGCCAGCACGGAAGTTACACACTGTAACGCATTTGAATTTCAATGAAATAATACTTGCACAATGGACCTTTGTGTAGCTGAGCAAGACTGCGTGTATGTCGTGTCCTCGTGGCGTCCTTGAGATGGGCTTTCTGTCGGTGTTTCCAGAGCGTGGGTTGTTCGCAGAAAGTTCGAAGCGTCTTAGAGGGTAACTGTTGAAGAGTCGACGGGTGTTCCGGAGGGTTGCAGAGCGTTCAGGGGAGTCCGAGGGAGGGGAAGAGAGAGAGTTGAAGGGTTGTTCCGAAGGGGTCCAGAAGAACTGGGGAAGAGTGCAGAAGAGAAGAGACATAAGGGATGCAAGAGAGCAAGCAGCAAAATAGAAAGAGTCAATGCTGGATCTGACTTTTAAAGTAGGGAGGTCACACCTCCTTTGGGAGAAGTGACCCAATGAGACCCCTCCGTTTTGGGCGCGAGTTGGTTTCTTTGTTCTGCAAGTCTCTTCATTTGCATACTTTACAACTTTACAGGCTTTGGGTTGAATCACTCAAAAGACAGTAAAACATAGCAGAATACCTTTTAATGTACCCTTATATTTATATTCAGCTAGGACAAGTCGTAAGGTTTAATTTGATACCAAGAAACGTGTATTTGGTACACTTAAAAGTGGATATACAATTTAAGACATTTATATAAGGCCTCAGAGTTTAATTACACAACTAAACAATCTTAACTAGTTTAATCTAACAGCAGACATACACAAACATACGGGGATTAAAAATATTTCCTTAAAAATAAGCCCTTCTAGGTTTTTAAATGAAAGACACACACTTTGTTGCCAACTTTTCACGTGCCTTTCTCACATGGTAAAGCACGAGGATTTGGAGTGTCCCTCTGTCAATAGCGCATTGTATTTCACAGACTAGCTGGCGCCATTTCAGTGATCTTACAGGGGTTCTTTGTATTCAGAATCGATGAGTCCACTGATTCTCATTCATACGCTACAGTGGATGTAACATATGTGTAAGGTGAGTGTCTGTATCAACATCAGATGTACATACAGCAGTGTAAATCTGTTTTGCTGCTTTTACAGTCTCTTGCAATGACAGCAGTTCACTCATACCTTGGTCCTCAGTCTCGAGCAAAGATTCACTTGACATGAAGGCATCGATGTACTCGTAACAACCCTCACCGTCTTCCAGGCCAAGTTCAAATGAGTCTTTACCTCGTACTGGCCCGATGACCTTGGCGATGCGAAACAGTTCATCAGCAAGCAGTGTCATCAGATCTTTTCTGATGTCCCACACCAAGCGTTTCCTCGTACGATCTGCCATGACGTTGTTCTCTGTTGTCCTCGAAACTGCCTTAACCTCAGGATGAAGACAGCTGCCTGTTCAGCCCTCTGTGTGCGTCTCGTTGTCACCGATGATGCAGCAGCCACCGGCCTCTAGCCCCAGTGCCACCTTGTCCCATGGTCCTGATATCTCTGGATCCGCCTCCTAGCGTCACCTGGAGTGGATCCCGGAAGAGCCCCCAAGAATCTGTTCTAGGTCCCGACTCCGGAGACCCAGCTGACAGATTACTGTGATCTGTAAAACAGGATTCAATGAGAAGAACGAGAGTCGCGTCTGCTCTTTCACAGCTCCTCTGCAGATATGAGGGAGCATGCACAGTTCACGGTTTCCTCCGCGACTCTCCAGCCAGAATGTCAAAATAAGAGTCCTTTATTTTTGTCCATATAAATGTAAATATGAGTATGTTGATTTGCATACAACATAAGCCAATAATGCAATCATTTTACTCATAACCATATTCAAAAGAAGGGGAAAAAAACACAATTGTGTACATACTTTGTGTGTATCACTTAAGTAATGGCAGAAGTGGATATGTTGGATAATATAAATTAAAATTAAAATTAAACTGTGTATTATGCTTGGCAAATCTTTTTAAGCATTTGGCAACCATTTTTATCATAATTTAAGAAACATTTGAATTTATTATACATGTTTTATTTACCCATCCCTCCTTTATCGCATGAACCTTGGTGCCCCTTTCCCTTACCCCGGCTTACTGATTATTGGCGAGCACAACAGAAACTACATTTCTTTTTTTACTATTATTGTTGGTTGAGAAGGTATCTTTGAATAGATATTGTATCTAAAAGGTGTTTTTTTTTTTTATATAAGTTTAATTAAAAAATGTGTTTTGGTTATTGTCATTATCATTGCATTTACTGTACTTTATATTTGATATTTGTTTCCTTTTATTATTTTATTTTCTGTCTGTTTGTCTTGTTGCAAATACGTATCTTCCAGTGGCATTTTGTTTGAGAGAGTAGGCAATATCTCAAATGTCATGCTTTAGTCACAATGTTGTTGCTTTTTTCAAAGAAAAAACTTATTAGGGAATGCAAAACTATTTATAGGGGAATGCAAAAATATTGCAAGGGAACACAAAAATGATGGGAATGCAAAATGTATTATGAGGGAATGCATAACAATAGGGAAGGAACACAAAACTTAATAGGCAATGCAAAAGTTTTATAAGGGAACACAAAACATTTTATTAGGGAACGCAAAACTTTTTGAATTGGAATGCAACATTTATTAGGGAATGCAAAACTTTTGGAAGGGAATGCATAACTATAGGGAGGGAACACAAAACTTAATAGGCAATGCAAAAGTTTTATAGGGGAACACAAAACATAATTGTAACCCCGTTCCCTGATAAAAGCAGAACGAGATGCTGTGCTGATTTAGCACTTTGGGAACGTCTTTAGTAGTGACCAGCTGTGAATATGTGTGCAACACGTCAATGAAATTGACAAGAATTTATAGCCTCCGACGGTGACATCATCTGGAGGCCGGTAAAGGGGCTATAAATAGATGTGCCACAGGTGCATCATCAGGTATTTTGTCTGAAGAGCAGTCCTGCGGCATACTCAGTACGGCAATGAAGTTCCTCTTTCTGCTTTTTCAGGGAACAGGGGTTACAGTTAAGTAACACGAGACGTTCCCTATCAAAAGCTACACTTTGATGCTGCACTGATTGAGCGCTTTGGGAACGAGAATACCCACGCCGCCGCACTGTGGATGTCCGGACCCCTTATGGTTGTGTAGTTGTGCTCACAAGAGCGCGAGAGGTCTCAGACATAAGCTTGTGATGTAGACTCAAGGACATAAGAGCCCGGAGTGGCATGAACATCCAAACTATAGAATCTTATGAACGTATGCGGAGAGGACCAGCCCGCCGCATTACAAAATTGTTGCAGAGGGACACCTCTGGCCAAAGCTTTAGAGGAGGTGACCCCTCTGGTAGTGTGAGCCCTGATACCTACTGGCGAAGCTTGACCATGCCCCTCGTAGGCCAGGGCAATAGCATCCCTCACCCAATGTGACATAGTTTGCTTGTTGGCGGCCGCCCCTTTGTTACAACCCACATGAAAAACTAATAGTTGCCCTAACTTACGCCACTGGCTAGTGTGGTGGACATAAGTTTGAAGGGCACAGACTGGACACAGCATGACATTGTAAACGGCGGGGAGCAGAAGGCTTCCAGAGTGACCGGATGTACGGTCGAGAAAGGAACCATAAGCAGGTAGTCAGAATGAGGGTGCAATATTGCTTTAGACATTCCTAGGGCAAAATCTAAGCAGGATTGCAAGACAGACAGAGCCTGCAGATCCCCAATTATTTTTAGAGAAGTAATTGCCATAAGAAAAAACATCTTGAGAGTCAGAAGTTTATCAGACGCTGACTCTAGAGGTTCAATAGGGGTCTCAACCAGACCCTCAAGGACTATTGCTAAGTCCCATGAAGAGCAGAGGATGTTTCCCCAACGGCATCCCATCAATCAAGGTGTGGCAAGCCGATAGAGCACCCAAATAAACCCTGAGAGTGGCGGGGCATGTGCCTGCTGATAATTTTTCCTGCAGAAAGTCCAGAACTGAAACAATCTGGCAGTTAACTGGATCTGCATTATGTGCACTGCACTATCTATCAAAGACACCCCAGTTATTGGCATAACTTCTTCTAGTAGAGGGAGCCCTAGCACTTAGAATGGTCTCAATAACTTTAGGTGAAAGCCCAGTGTCCCTCAGTTGGTACCCTTCAGGGGCCAAACATGAAGGTTCCACAGCTCGGGCCTTGGATGAAATATTATCCCCTGTGCCTGAGACAGAAGGTCCCTCCTGTCAAGGCGAGCCGTTGAGGAGAGACATTATCTCCGAGAACCATACCCTGTTCGGCCAATGCGGCACTATCAGTAAGAGGCAGGACCCTTGCTGGCGAACTCTGGCCAAGACTCCCAGGACAGAGAAACCAGAGGAAATGCATACAGGCGCATTCTGGGCCATGTATGTGCCCAGGGGGGCTGGATGACTCAGAGAGAAGTAGAGGGGACATTGCGCTGTCTGTTGGGAGGCGAAGAGGTCCACTTCTGCTCTGTAAAATCTCAAACAGATTTGTTCCACTACCTCTGGGTGGAGTTTTCACTCCCCCATCTGTATTTTCTGTCTGGACAGTAAATCTGCTCCCACATTCAGGCATCCAGGGATATAAACTGCCCTGATTGACAGGAACTTGCCCTGGGCCCAAAGGAGAATCTGCCATGCCAGTCTGTTCAGCTGGCGTGAATGTAGACTTCCTTGATGGTTTATGTAAGAGACTACTGCTGTGTTGTCCACTCGCACCAGGATATGGCAGCCTCTCAAATACTGGAGGAAGTATTTCAGAGCCAGACATACAGCCATCAACTCGAGGCAGTTGATGTGCCAATCGAGCTGATGACCCTCCCATTCCCCTTGAGCTGGACGACCACTTAAGACCGCTCCCCAGCCCGCCAGGGAGGCGTCTGTCATTATCAACTTGTCACAGCAAGACGCACCTAGAGTGGGACCCAAAGTGTGGAACCAGGGTCTGAACCACATAGAAAGGGTACGAAGCGCACAGCGTGTAACCCTTATCTGCCTTAGGGGACTGGTCCTTGGATGAAATCCCCTGGCTTTGAACCAGAACTGAAACGGTCTCATGTGCAGAAGGCCCAAAGTGATCACAGAGGACGCAGATCCCATGAGACCTAGTATTCAATGATACTGATGAACAGTGCAACCTTGGCCTAGCCTGACCTTGCTCAGGGTGTTTTGAATGGTCTGCATCATGATCAAATTCCATACAATCCCCAGTGAGGTAATTTCCTGAGTGGGAGAGAGAGCGCTCATTTTGACGTCTCAGACCCAGAGAAACCAGATGAGCTAAGACGATATCCCTATGCTGTAATGCCAGTTATTGTGACTGTGCTAGTATCAGCCAGTCGTCTAGATAATACAGAATGCGGATGCCCCCGGAGTAGCAAAGGAGCCAGTGCTGCATCCATGCACTTCGTGAATGTGCGGGGTAATAGGGCTAGGCCGAATGGAAGAACCCGAAATTGGAAAGCTTCGCCCCCGAAAGCGAACCTCAGGAACTTCCTGTGTTGTGGCAGAATTTCTATATTAAAGTATGCGTCCATGAGATCGATCGTGATCAACCAAACGTGTTGTTGGAATTGAGACACAACCATGACGGTTAGCATCTTGAACTTGAATGCCCTGACTGAGCGATTCAAGCCTCGAAGGTCTAAAATTGGACGCAACCCCCACCCTTCTTGGGAACCAGGAAGTATCTGCTGTAATAACCTGTCTCTTTCTCTAGAAGGGGAACATGTTCTATGGCCCCTTTGACCAAGAGATTTTGGCTGTTCTTCCCACAGTAGACATGCTTGTTCTGGTTTCACGGTAGTGGAGACCACGGCATTGAAACGCGGCGGACGGCGAGCAAATTGAATTATGTAGCCTTTTCCTACTGTTCTTAGAACCCACATAGAAACACCTGGCAGTAGCTTCCATGCTGCTAGGTTCTTTGAAATGGGAATCAATTTTGACACTTCCTGTTGAGGGGATGTCGAGTGTTCCGTGTCCTGGACTAAGGCAAGAAGCAACGGAACACCCAACATTTCGCTGGAAAACGCTAACTCCCAAAACACCAGAGGTGGCAGGAATGGAGAGGTTCCCCGTAGGGGGCTACCCCCACAAGGCTGGTGCAAAACCATCACGGTTTTCTCTTCTTTGAGATGACTGCCCTGAGGTATTGCTTTGGGGGCTGCTGAGGGCGACGAACCAGCCCCCAGTCTCTACGAGGGGAGCATGATTCGACACGCTCTGTTTTTGAGCCTCCCTTCTAGAAGGGGCGGGGCTGGGTTCCGAATGGCCCCTCCCCTTGAGTGCGGTGATGAAGGAATCGCCTGAAGGCCTCATCATGACTCTTCGCCTCCTGGAACCTGGTGATGACTGTGTTCATAGCGTCACCAAATAAGCCAGAAGGTGAAACCGGGCCATCGAGGAGGAAAACATTGTCCTTATCTCTGATGCCCGACAGGTTGAGCCATAATTGTCTCTCCGTGCTGACCAAAGCAGCCAGAGAGAGATCCGTGGTTTGACAAAGCTCTGAGAAAGCCTCTTCGTTGACTCGAGTCCTTCAACGTGTCAGCCTGTTACACCTGTAACACTGCCATAGTGTGCAGGGCAGCACCAGTCTGACCTTCTGCCTGATAATCTTTCCCCACAAGTGTTGAGGTGGTCCTGCACGGCTTTTTGGGGAGAGTGGGTCTCTTTAACGGTGATGCCGAGCCAGGTGTGAGATAACCCGCAAGTGTCTCTTCTACCGGCGGCATCAAGGAATACACCCATGCCTCAGCACCCACGATAGTCGAATATGTCAACGTCGAGGGTACGAAGACACGGGAAGTATAAAGTTTCCTCCATGAACGAGAAAGTTCGCCATGGAGGTCATCAAAGAAAGGAAGGGACTGATAGGGAACAATGTTCTCCAAAGGCTAATTGGAAGTATTTAACTATGCACTAGAGTGCACGATATAGTTAAATATATTGAATTAAATATAGGTCAAATCTTGGTGTGTAAAGGGCAAGACGAAAACCACTTCTGAATGTGCGTTATCTCTGATCCCTCAGACATCACTGTCTTAAAAATACTATTAATCTGTAATGGATACAATGAACATGGGTTTGGGATTACTTTCGTCAACACTACTCGTCGCTGCATCCACAGATGCAAGTTAAGACTTTACTATGTAAAGGAGAAGCCATACATCATCACTGTCCAGAAGCGCTGCTGACTTCTCTGGGCTCGCCCTCATCTTAGATGGAAAGTAGAACAGTGGAACTGTGTGTTTTGGTCTGAAGAGTCACATTTCAAAATGTTTTTGAAAAACACAGCCGTCGTGTTTTCCGGGCCGAAGAGGAAAAGGACCATCCAAGCTGTTATTAGCGTCAGGTCCAAAAGCCAGTGTCTGTATGAGCCAGGGGTGTGTCAGTGCCCATGGCATGGGTAACTCGCACATCTGTGAGCCAGGGGTATGTTAGTGCCCATGGCATGGGTAACTCACACATCTGTGAGGGCACCATGAATGCAGACAGGTATGTACACATTTTGGAGCAACATACTGCTATCCAGCACCATCTTTTCCAGGGGCATCCCTGCATTTTTAAACAGGACAACTTAAAACCACATACTGCCCAGATTACACGTGCATGACTGTGTGAGCAGAGTGTGTGGGTGCTAGACTGGCCTGCTTGCAGTCCTGATCTGTCTCCAATTGAAAATGTGTTGCGTATTATGAAGCGCACCATCTGGCAAAGAAGACCCCGTACAATTGAGCAGCTAAAGTCCTGCATAATGGATGAATGGGGAAAATTCCACTTTCTGAACTTAGCAAACTTGTGTCTTCAATGCCTAAATGCTTAATAAGTGTTATTAGAAGAAATGGTGATGTTTCACAATGGTAAACACTCAATTGTCCCAACTTTTTTGGAGCGAGTTGCAATCATCTGATTTGAAATTACTGTACATTTTCAAAAAACTATAACATACACAAGTTAAAATATCATATTATGTGTAGTTGGAGTGCTTTCAATATATCAAAGGGTGAATATAATTTACTAATCACTTATTTTTGTTTTTATACTGTCCCAACTTGGAAGTGGGGTTTTAAAGGGAACACAAAACTATTGTGAGGGAACACACAACTTATGGGAATGCAAAACTTATTGCGAGAGAACGCAAAAGTTTTTTAAAGAAATGCTAAACTTTTTGCGAGGGGATGCAAAACTATTTCAGAAAAAAGAATTCCCTTCCCTTCCTAAAAACCAGTCCTGCCTCTGGCCTCTCAAACTTAAATGCTAATTCTACATAAATCCAAAACACCCGTATAATCAATTATTCAATGTATTCTATCAATATAATGCACTCAGTCTATACATTCACATATTAAACATACATTGGGATTGAAGGAGTATTTGAAAATACCCCATTAAACAGTAATGCACAAATGGTGCAGAAACACACACACACACACACACACACACACACACACACACACACACATACACACATTCACCTCCATGCGTTTTGTGTGAAGAGGTGTCAGGTAGAATGACCTTCCTTATTACAGATGTGGTAACTGTATCTGCAGTGACCCCCTCAACCTTTCTAAACTTCACCCCCTGCCATTTCTCTGACACACACACACACACCTATTTATTTAGTATGCAGGACTAATTATTTTTTTTTGCATGTACCGAGTGGACAAGTTGTACGGCTGACCAAACTCAACCCTCAGTTTACCTTATGGAGTCAGTTACTGTCACACACAGTTCAACTCTGACACTACCAATCCAATCAGAGAGAGAGAGAGAGCGAGAGATAGCTTAAAGGGGTCCAGTGTCTTTCCAGCCAGTGTCTCACCCCGCTGTTTAAAGCTCTGATCCTTATCATAATTAATTCAATAAACCTGCAATATGCCGTCAACCTCTGAGCTCCTCTGTCAGACATGGATAGACTTTCACTATTTCGGTGTGTGGGTGTGCGTGTGCTTGCTCGCTGCATACAAAGAGAGCTGCTCTGAGTTTTTTTGTTTTATTTAAACTAGTGTCTTAGCAATTGTATCTGAGTGTGTAACTGGAATTGTTTGTGTGTGTGTGTGTGTGTGTGTGTGTGTGTGTGTGTGTGTGTGTGTGTGTGTGTGTGTGTGTGTGTGTGTGTGTGTGTGTGTGTGTATTTATCACTTTGTGGGGACCAAATGTCCCCATAAGGATAGTAAAACCCGAAATGTTTGCCCTTGTGGGGACATTTTGTCGGTCCCCATGAGGAAAACAGCTTATAAATCATACTAAATTATGTTTTTTGAAAAGGTAAAAATGCAGAAAGTTTTCTGTGAGGTTTAGGTTTAGGGGTAGGGTTGGGTTTAGGGGATAGAATATAAAGTTTGTACAGTATAAAAACCATTATGTCTATGGAAAGTCCCCATAAAACATGGAAACACAACGTGTGTGTGTGTGTGTGTGTGTGTGTGTGTGTGTGTGTGTGTGTGTGTGAACGTCAGGGAAAATCAGGAACAGACTAAGCACAAACTGTTTTTCTGCAGTGGAGTGAAGTATGAAGGCCTAATCACATTTGTTTTAGACTTTAAAAAGACTCACAGGGGGTTGTGTTAATAACCTAATAAAAACAAAAAAGGAAACTCTTAGCCAAGGTCAATACTGCTGCAGCCATTTTCAGGATGTGTGTGTGTTTGTGGGGGGGAGTCAGGTTTGGTTGGTTTACGAGAACATTTTTTAAGGTTACAGAATTACAAGGTATTATTCTATAAATGTGGTTTATGAGGACATTTCTAGTGTCCCCATAATTCAAATCTCTTTAAAAAAAAAAAAACATACTAAACAATGATTTTTGTGAGGGTTAGGTGTAGAGGTAGGGTTAGGGGATACAGTAAAAAAATCATTATGTCTATGGAGAGTCCTCATAAGGGGTGTGTGTGTGTGTGTGCGCACATGTGTGGCAAACACACACAAATAAAGAAATGAAAACCAACCAGAACAGTTAAGTTGGTTTTAACCAGTGTCAGAAATTCACTTTTACATTATGCAGCAATATTTGCCCTCTAAATTTGATTTTCAGGAGCTTTTTGTTTTTGCCTTATTGAGGGCAATTTGTTTTCTAACCATAAAACACACTTAGAATTTTTGCCACCACAGTATGAATTATGTTGGCAAATTTGTCACTTTTTGTGGTATTTCACCCTCTTTATTTCCAACCCTGGTTTTAACCTCAAGACCAATAGAGCTTAACAGATCCTGCCCACTATTTCAGCCGCATTGGTTCTGAAGTATTTTTCTAATTCATTTTTTAAATACAACACTTTATAAAAGAGTTCTGAACCATGAACCAATCCAACCAGCTCTAAGGTGAATCACAACATTTCAAACTTGAATTTGAAACAAAAAAAGGATTTGAATATCAGCTAAAAAGACAAAGACACAAGATGCTAGCCACCAAACGGAATTTAAAAAATAAACGTTTTCAAAACAGCTTTCTGAATACACCCCGTCTGCTGTTGGTCAAACAAAGAGACAGTCACGCCCCCAACTCACTCCATTGGTTGAGTGATATTTTTGGGGTGGGTCTAAGTGGGTTTCTCAAAACAAAGTGCCACAGAAATACAGTGTTTACTGTATCAACGAAAAATACCTACAAATCGCTTACAGTTGTCTCTGCATATTAAGCTGGGATAGCAGAAATTATTTTAACACAGAAAAAGTTATATACTTAAGTTTAACATCTATAATGATGGAATTATCTAAAAAACCCATGAAACATTGCAAATTATGTAATCAGATTAAAAACAATAGAAAAATTAAAACTTTTTCCTGATGGTGGAAATGTTCCAGGATTCATAATGGATGCCTGTTTTTGTTTTTTTAGTGTTTTTTTTTACTCTCATTGGCGTATGTTCTTAGTGGATAATGTGAGGTTTAGCATTTTAAATTAGTGAAAATTGTCACCAAAAAAAGAAAGCACATTATAGCAACCACGAGGAGGTTAACCAATGTGACTATACCCACCCTAGCAACCGGGCCAAGTGGTTGCTTAGGAAGCCTGACTGGAGTCCCTCAGCACTCCCTGGATACGAACTTGCGACTCCAGGTGTGTTAGTCGGCGTCTTTACTTGCATTTTACTTTTTTTGATATATACAAATATATAAATAGTTTCAGATTAAAGGGAGATTGCATCAATTGCATCAATGGCTATGCGTCATGGAAGTAAACATAATTACTGGGCATGTTTGGCACACTTTCATGGCTGTGATTCTCTGATTGGTGGATCTTTCTCTGCAGGATCATGGGTAGTGTAGTTCTTCACCAGAAATGACACTATTTAACTATTTAATGAAGTTGAAATAATGTACACTGATGGCTTCAACAGAAGCTCAGAACTCACAGTGGGTATCTCTTAAATGGTTTTTAAGTTATTGTTAAAAATAGATGTTCCAATGGAGAAGATGAATGGGATTTTTAACATCCGGAACCAGATTGTTGACCTCCATTGCAATAAGTGTATCCACATAACACTGTTTTTTTAGTGTTGGTTAATAGGCAAGAATCTCTATAACTGTTCCTCATACTGAGGGTTTTCAAAACATGTAACTCATCCTATGAGTGCTATGAGAGAAGCTTGTTCACAGTGGCCCAGACTAACCAGCACCTGGCTTAAACCATATGCTTTGCACAGGTAACTAAACACTCCAGCGGCATTAACTATCTCAAGGAAATCAGGCAGCACAGATGTATGCAGATCACTTCATGGTCACACTGAAAGCCATTAGTTACAACAATATCAATATTATCAGTATAAACGACCAAATGTCATCATAAGGATTTAACATAATTGGGAAGGTGATATGGCAGCAGACAGAACAAAAGCAATCAGTGTGTTATGCTTTGGTTGGAGGTTGTAATACAATTTGCAGATTGTGTGAGTAAAGAGTGGAGAGTGCTACCTGTAGATCAGAGCTAGATTTGTTCAGGGCTAAAAGGGTCATACATATGGTTTGTTTGGAATTAGGGAAGGGTTGGATTGGGGAACAAAATTTTACCATGAATTTCAGGATCCTTGGGGCCCATTGGATATAGGTTTCATCATAGTTATAGCATAGAATTATTATTGACATTGATTTCACCCAGAAAATATAGCTCATTCCATACGCCCCAACAACACTTACCACTTTGGCCACTGTGGGCAGTGTTTTGAATGTCGGTAAATGCAGATTGATTTGAGCTAAAGGAAGGTCAACCTACTGTTTACTATTACACTGTGAGATCAGTCTGGATTTGTAAGCCTGTGATAAGCCATATCAGATTGCTAAAATAATTTACAAAAAGAGTGGGGTTGGTTGGCACATTGATTAACAATTTAAAGCCTTGTAAAGAAGTCAGTGGAAAGGAGGAGGCGAGAACCGGCTTGATAATATAAATAATATTTTAATGAATAACTTAAACCAAAAGACAAACGCACACATGACGGACATGTCTGTAAACTATATCTCTCCCGCACAATCCTCCGCAGTCGGCCTTTAACCCTCTCGGAGGCTTAATTAGCCTGATAAGGGACCGGGTGTGTATAATCACGACCCGGCCCCGCCCTCCGCCCTGC
The DNA here is from genome assembly GCF_025860055.1 of Xyrauchen texanus. Taxonomy (NCBI): domain Eukaryota; kingdom Metazoa; phylum Chordata; class Actinopteri; order Cypriniformes; family Catostomidae; genus Xyrauchen; species Xyrauchen texanus. The sequence goes on along the minus strand of NC_068313.1, from coordinate 3,411,502 downwards.
CACATTCCTCCCTCGTTCTCTCAGGCAGGGGAGCCCCCGGCATGACGTGCATCCTCCCTCTTTCCCTGGGGAGAGGCGTGCCTTTTGCCCCGTCTGGGAGGGGTGTGCCTTTTGCCCCATCATCTACCTGGACGAGGGAGGGGACAAGGGGAGGGAAACAGAAATAATTAAATAGGGGGGGGTACTTCCTGTAACAGTGTAGTTACCCCCCAAAAAAAAAAAACACTGTAAAATTTAAATGAGAGGGAAAAGGCCAACGCGGAGCGGAAGTGAGAGAGAGAGAGGAGACAGAGATAAAATAAAAACACTTACTCACCAGTTCTCCAATACGCCGTAGCTTGTTCCTCGGCCACTCCTCCACCCTCTAACGGACGACAGCCGTGCCTCTCCGGGCAGATCGGAGGCAGACCTCCAGCCCCTGGTGGATGGAAACACCCTGCTGCGTTCTTGGGGAACAGAAGGGGTCTCCCCCACCCCTGGCAGTGGTTCTCCCGCTCCAGGCGGTCGGCAGCGAGCCCCTCCCCACTCGCGGTTGGCAGTCTCAGAACCCACTGCGTTTCAGCGGCTGGTAGGTGACTCCTCCGCCCCTGGCAACGGCCCTGACCGCTCCAGGCGGTCGGTTAGGAGCCCATTCTCCCCTCGCGGTCGGCGGCAGTCGTCCGCTTCCAGGCGGCCAGGCTACTCGTCCCCCGGCAGATGGCCGCGGCAGCTCCGTTGGGGTGGATGGTAGTGACGAGAACTCTACTACGGCGTATCCCTCCTCCTTCCCGGATTTCGGCACCAGTGTAAAGAAGTCAGTGGAAAGGAGGAGGCGAGAACCGGCTTGATAATATAAATAATATTTTAATGAATAACTTAAACCAAAAGACAAATACACACATGACGGACATGTCTGTAAACTATCTCTCTCTCTCGTCGCACAATCCTCCGCAGTCGGCCTTTATCCCTCTCGGAGGCTTAATTAGCCTGATAAGGGACCGGGTGTGTATAATCACGACCCGGCCCCGCCCTCCTCCCTGCCACAAGCCTTTATTCACAATTTTTACAAACATAATACCTCCATTTACACAAATTTAACAGAAAATAATGGATTTGTAACATTGTGTGTCTTGGGATTTAATTTTTGCAAGGACTTTTATTTTGAAGTATAATGTTGTGGTCTTGTCTTGTCTTGTCTTTGTTCACTTTGTTCCCCTTGATTGCTCCCAGGTGTGGCCTGTTTACCTTGTTAGTCTTGGTGCATTTAAAACCCTTGTGTTCTCCCTGTCTTTATCTAGCATTGTTTGAAGTTTGATGTTTCGGGAGTTCTTGTTTGTTTTTGCTCTTCATATTTTCAGTCATTGTGAATAAATTTCTGCACTTGGGTTCCACATCTACAACTTGCCAGACCATCTTTACAGAATGCTAGACCCGAAGATGAATGTAGCAGAGCAAATAGCACTTTTTTCCAAGAATCTAAAACAGTGTAGGATTACAGTTTATATAATGTTTTGGCTTGAGTTGAATAGGACTATCAAGCAGCAAATTTCATTGGCCTGTGATGGGGTTTAATTAATGGAGTTGCTCAAACGGTTCAAGCAGAATATAGTTTGAATACAGTCCCTGGCCAGAGGGGGCACCCAGTGCTGCCTCTGCGGCCACCTTTACCCTGCCTGAGTCCCTAGCTCCCCAGCTCCCTTGACCTCCGAATCCTGAGTACCCAACTGCTTTGGCCTCTGAGCCCTATGTGTCTCCTGTTGCCTTGACCTCTGTGTTTCCTGTTGCCTTGACCTCAGGACCCCCTGTTCCCTTGCCCTTTTGGCCCCCTGTTGCCTAGGCCACTGAGCCCTCTTCATCTCCAGTCCCCTTGACCAAAGTGCCCTCTGAGTTCCCGGCAGCCTTGACCTCTGAGCCCTCTGAATCCGCGGCCGCCTTGACCTCTAAGCCTTCTGAGTCCCCGGCCGCCTTGACCTCCGAGCCCTCCGAGTCCCCGGCCACCTTGACCTCTGAGCCCTCCGAGTCCTCGGCCGCCTTGAACTCTGAGCCCTCCGAGTCCCCGGCCGCCTTGACCTCTGCGTCCCTGGCCGCCTTGATGTCCCAGCCCTCTAAGTCCCAGGCCATCTTGACCTCTGAGCCCTCTGAGTCCCTGGCTGCCATGACCCCCAAGCCATCTGAGCCTCCAGCGGCTCCGCCCCCTTATCCCCCAGTGGCTCTGCCCTCTGAGTCTTTTCCCCTAGCGGCTCTGCCCTCTGAGTCTTCGTATTCTGGTCCCCCCGGTCTCAGAGACCTCTGCCTGCTCCACCCTGGTCTATGGATCCTCGGCCAGCTCCACCCTGGTCGCCTGGACCGCCCTCGTCGCCTGCTCCACCCTGGTCTATTGAAGTATAATGTTGTGGTCTTATCATGCCTTTGTTCACTGTGTTCCCCTTGATTACTCCCAGGTGTTGCCCATTTACCTTGTAATTCTTGGTGTATTTAAAGCCCTTGTGTTCTCCCTGTCTTTGTCTAGCATTGTTTGAAGTTTGATACTTCAGTGAATTCTTTTTTAATATTCAAAGTTTATTCATCATAAATTAAATTCTGCCCTTCCACATCTACAACTTTCCAGACCATCTTTAAAGGATTATTTTAATAATAATAATTGTTATTATTATTAGTAGTAGTACAAATGCCAAGCCAATAATACAATTAATTCCTATCAATTATGTGGTTAAAATGTTTACATATGTGAAGAATTACATATTTATACAAGTTCATATACATGAAAGTTGTTCATCTTAATAAAAAAAATTAAGCAATTAATAATAAATAATAAATTAATTATATATTAATATAAATAAATATAATCATATTTATTACACAGTCATTACTCATTTTAATTCTATAAGGAAAAATATGTGTTGAGTTCTGTTGTCCTGGTTTAATATAAACTAATTCTTGTTTTTCTGTTTTCCTTCTCTCTTGAAACTTTAGTGTTTTAACAATATGGGATTCTTTGGCACAAATGCACAATATAACTTTAATAATTTATTAACAAAAGTCAATAACTTACATTGAATGTGTTTGTTTTTTTTGTTTTTTAAGAACTTAAGTTTTCATCTTAATGTTTGTTCCACCAGAGATATTATTAAAAGTGTGCCATCAACTTGGGTCTCCAGTACCTATCTACTTTAATGAGGAAAATAATGAAATCTATAAAATAGGTCAATATTACGATCACATAACTTATTTCATATTTCAGCATAAAAATCTGACAAAACTGGTATCAGGAATTGTGCTTTTTTAGCTCAGGTCTCACAAACAACACTATTTTCCTGGATGGTCCAGATAATACGCATGTACATTTTCAATCTCATTGCCTAATATACTCCTGGGAATTTGTCTTGGGTGCTTATTTGTATGCAAGAGATGGAAGGTAATTGCCTTTAGGAACTTGTAGAATCCCAATGTGATTGTTCATTTCACCACGTCTAGCTCCAAACTTTTCTTTTGACCCGATTTACACTTGGTATTAAGATGCGTCTCAGTGATCCGATCATATGTGTCAGGTGAGACACATCGCTGTTCACATCCGCTCGCTCAAATGCATTTCCAGTGACCACTTGTGTTCGGATTTCATGGGGAGGTTCTCTGATTTCATGATGTCATACATCAATCATCATGTCAGTGTGTTACTGCATGATAATAACCTGCAAAAAGGTCAGAAAAGACAAAGAAAACAAGGGAAAAAAAATCCCAGTTGCAGACAAAGACAAAATAAAGACATATACTAGACTGTGTACTTCAAGCTGAAGTATGTTATTTCTGCACCACTGCAAATATAAACAATGTTTTAAAAACAACTTTCTGAATATGCCCTTCGTCTGCTGTTTTTCAAACCATCCAATAGTCCCATCCCCATCTCAGACCATTGGTTGACTAACGTTATTGGGGTGGGTCTTAACGGGTTGCTCTAAACAAACACAGGAATTTTATAGTGACAAAGAGACAAAGCGTTTACAGTTTTCGAGAAAATGAACCTCTGAACTACTTATTTGCATATTAAGATGGGATAGAAGGAAATATTTTAACACTGAAAAATGTACATCAGCCTTAATCTAAGCACAACATTTCAAGGAAAATTATCAGTTGTTTTATAGTGCTGGATAGACCGATTATTTTCCGTGAACCGGTTCTTTCGGCCGATTTGTTTCAATGAACTAGCTCAAAAAAATTATTCACCAGTTAATTTACATCATCGCGTAATCACGTCACTGTACATAATGCTAATAGGGCGGCATCATAGAATACACGCACAAACACATTCAATAAAGCCATATGTATATATATCAGCATATAGCTGATTATTACATTTCATTTAATTAAGTTATAATAATAAGGGTGTTTATTGTCATCAGTGTTTCATTCAGTGATCTTCCAATACATCCGACATTAAAGTTATGCACCTAAAGCACCCAATACTGACACTGAAGTCTAAAACAGTGATTAAACTAGTCTTAATTAACTCACTCTTTTATTTATAATCCATGATCCAGTTCATAACAACTCCAGATATAACCTGCATGCACAATACTCAACAGTAAAATTAATTTACATCTCTCGATTGAAATGTTTCGCCCCCTCATTCAATTCCTCGTTTCACACATCCTCATCAGCTGCTCACTGATCAGCAGTTCTCAGTATTTGTCCGAAAGAGACGATTCTCATTTCAGTGTACTCGAGAACTGCTGTGAACGACTCCATGTACTGTTGACTCGAGAACTGTAGACTGGATCATCTTCATACGTTAATAAAACTATAATACAAAGTCATAAATATATTTCCAGTATGTTTTATTTGTTATACTTTCTGCTGTTCAGCAAAATACACTAGAAATATACATTTCACCCCTTAATCACACACATGTTCAATGTTAGCAGCTCATCAATTCTCAGTATGTCGAACACCTGTGAAAGAGGTGATTCTCTATTCAGTGTACTGTTTACTCGAGAACTGTTATGACAACTCATTGTACTGTTGACACTAGAACTGTTGCAACCAGGGAGTTCAATCCGATTTGTGAACTAGTTTGAGTGGTTCATTGCAAAGAAGAGTTAGGAAAAGCAGATATCATCAGTTCTATGATCTTATTACTCCCTGTTATTGGTTAATTTTGAGTCGGAGTGTCAGACACATCCGAGAGACAAGTTAAGATAGTGTAACTTGTGTATCAGTGTTGACTCGAGACACAAACTGTTTCAAAGGATTCAGTCCGATTTGTTCAACTCGTTCTGATCCAGTTCAAAAAGAATTATTCGTTCACAAACTGGACATCGCTATTGTTTTGTGGAGTAACTTTGTTAGTTGAGCTTCAGATGTTCGTCACTGCATGTTGATATCAGACACACTGAAGAAGATCTGTGAAGTTCTCGTGCTTGTATGTGTTTTCGCTTTTGAAATTTTCCAATCGGATGGTTATTTCCTTTTAAAGCCGCTTTTAACCAGCAAAGTTGAACACTTGTTTTAGCACATTGGTTGTTTGACAGGTTAGGGTTGGTGCTTCACGCATCGGGACGGATTACTGTTTACACCTCAAACATGATGTGGTCTCATGCGTTTTTGACAACCTTTGTATGTGGTTTTTGTGTTCTGATCAGCACTGACCCCTTGCTTTCGGATCACCCAAAATGCATCTTAATACCAGGGGTAAACGTGGTCTTTTTTTTCTTCCCTGTTTCTCCCCAATTTGGAAAGCCCAATTCCCAATGCTCTCTAAGTCCTCATGGTGGTGTAGTGACTAGCCTCAATCCTGGTGGCGGAGGACTAATCTCAGTTTCCTCCACATCTGAGACCGTCAATATGCACATCTTATCACATGGCTTGTTGAACGCGGAGACATAGCACATATGGAGGCTACACGCTATTCTCTGTGACATCCACGCACAACTCACTATGCGCCCCACAAAGAGCGAACCACATTGTAGCGACCACGATGAGGTTACCCCATGTTACTCTACCATCCCTAGCAACCAGGCCAATTTGGTTGCTTAGGAGACCTGGTTGGAGTCACTCAGCATGCCCTAGATTCAAACTCGTGACTCCCGGGGTGGTAGTCAGTGTTTTTACTCGCTGAGCTACCCAGGCCCCCGTAAATGTGGTCTTTTATGCACTGTTTTTCACCATTGAATCCCCTGTAGCTGTTCACACAAATGCATTTTTTACACTGAATGCATTTTGTCCTAATATGACCCATTGCCTTTTATTTTATGTGCATCCCATATTTTTTGCTTTTTTTAAGAAAATGAGGGATGAGTCTAAATAAATTTTTGTGGCAATCATTATTATTCCACAAATGCTGTCGATTGAGCAAAACTTGTTGTACTGAACCTACAATATTCATTTAAGATGGGATAGGAGAAAGTATTTTATAATTAGAAAATGTTTTACCCTTCAGTTTTAACCATCTGCTAATGTATTGTAATGTTAATGTAAACATCTTACAATAAAGTCATTATGGACTTGCCAAATGTAAGATCAGGCACATTCACCATTAGGAAATCAAGAAGGATTATGAGCTTATTCAATCTTGACTCAATATAGAGCGTCAATGAAATATATCTTCAGCCCATCTAGTTCCATGTGATGAAGCCGTACAGCGGTCACCACTTATTCAATTTCAGAATATAGCACGGTATTTGCCAATGACCCCCAGCCCGCCGGGGGGGTCGAAGTGACCACCGTTGGATGGGGGTGGGGAAAGGGGTCTTTTGGGGCGGCAATGCACTCAGGATATTTGACCAGCATTTGCCCTCTACCGCACCCCCCACCCACCCCGTTCCTTCCATTCCCCCTCAGATCAGTGAAATTAGATCAAGATGACACCAGTAATTGACTCAAGCTGCAGTCGCACTCAGACCCAATGATCTGTAACCAAGTGCATTTGTAACTGGTGTCCATGTTCTCGGTGCTCCGTCGCGGCTCCACATAGCCCAGTTTACCTTGGCTTGTCTCGCCCGATCATTTCAGCCCGATCCCCCTCAGAGAGTCCTCGCCATGACATCATGAGTGGGACGGTGAGGTTACCATTTTCACAGATGTCTGGGAAATAATCCCCCGTCTTATCATCGGCTTTTCATTTTGGACAAAAGTGTTATTGCTCTTGTTCTTCAAACGGACAATTCTGGTCACAGGATGTTTTTGTGATGAATTTGTGAGGGTGTAAATAAAGAATCAAGAGTGAATTTTGAAAAGAAAGACTAGAACAAAGTAGCTTACTGGTAGTACCATGGAACAGTGGTAAGAGCAGATGATAGTACTATGATATTGTTAGGGTTAGGTGTGGTATGTAGCGAATCAGCTCTATATTCTTCCACCATTAGGTAGCGAATCAGCTCTATGAAATATTAATAATCAATCATAACTTGTTATAATCAATTATGAATATTTGGATCAGTTAATCGGGTTAACTTGATGTAGCTACATTAACATTACAACCAAATACTCGGTTCATCCCGTGAACACTCAATATTGGTAATTAATTAATTAATTAATAGAAAGGTACATTTCGGGGCATGGGAAATGTCTTTCTTACTAAGTATTAAGAGCAAGTAGTCAAAATCTATGATTAGTGACTTTAGATATGAGCTTGAGACACAGACAACTTTACATGTGACATGAACAAGACTTTATTAACTAGACTAAACATTTAAACTACTCTAACATACATATACATACATTCATACAGTTTACCAAGGGAAAGAGGGCTGAAGCAGAATACAGGAAGGCAAGAAGTTATAGCATTGTTTGAAGTTCAGCAGATCAACAGCCTGAGCAAACCATCATATTAGTTCTGACACGCCCTTTTTAGAAAGGGGTTAAGGATACTTAATGTATCAAATAATGAGACTAAGTTTGATACTTGCATGTCCCATTTGAATTAAACTGTCCTGATGCAATTTGTTGAGGCTCCAGTTGATCTTTGATGATGTTGTCTTGATGAGAGAGAACCAGTGAGAGTCAGAGGATCTTGGTGAATGGGCAGTCGAGGCCGTAGCCTGGCACATGCTTGGGAGTCCTTGGGGCCTTCTAGTGTGGCATCATTCAGCGAGAGAGTGAGAGAGCACAAGGCTCAGAGAGCAAGAGAGGCTAAGAGCAGCGAAGAGGATAAGAGTTGGTAAGATAAGAGAGATAAGAGAGGAAGTGGGCGCAGCAATTTTATACCCTCGGGAAACAGGTCCCACCTCTCATTGGCTCGACCAATGAGAAGGGTTTGGGTTCCAGGCGGAATTTGGTTTATTGCTCTTTGTTGTAAAATTGCCCATTGCATGTGCAAGAAAGAAAATAGGAAACATACTGGTAATACTAATATGCTGTTGTTATCGACATATCATGTACACAGTCATTTCAATCTTCAAAATACCAAGTTATAGAGACCAAATATGCCACACATATGATTTTGGTTAACCATAGTATGCAAAGTCTGAAACATTAACCCATTAGTTTGCAAGAAAACATAGATCAAGCACATTTAAGGGAAAATGTGAGATGGCACATTAGATACATGTCAATATTTATCACATGGATATATAGAATATATATATAGGATTAACAGGGTTCATTTCTCTTTCTCAGTAAGAGAATGAAGGGAGGGTCAGCACTTCTCTGAACATTCCTTTGGAGGTCGTAAAGGCCTCCATTACTCTGGGCAGGAGAATGATTCCTTTGTTCCGTCACGGCTCATTTGCATGTTTCTGGCTGGGTTTATGACGGTAAGAGATTTTGGGCTGAATGACTCAAAAGATGGCAAAACATAACGTAATATCATTCTACTGAAGATCTTATATTCGAATTTAGCTAGGCCAAATTGTAAGGTTTAATTTGATACCAAGAAAAGTATATTTGGTACACTTAGAAAGGGAATATACACTGAGGCTATTAAAATATGAGGCCTCAGAGTTTAAAACACACAACTGAAACAGTTCTAACGAGTTTGATATACCTCAGAAATACACAACATACAGGGATTACACGTATTTCATTAGCAATATGCAGTTCTGTGTTTAACTGAAAAACACACACACACACCCACATTTTTACGTTCAAAGTTTCCCCTTCCTGTCCACATGATAAGCACGTGGTGAGCATGCGGATGTCACATGCAGTTCTCTGTCAATAGTTCATTGTCTCTTTGTCAATACATTTATTGTGCTTGTGGAGGCTGGTTGGCGCTATTTCAGTAATTAGGGAGTTTTTAACAGTACGTTCTTGTTTGTTCAGTGAATCTGTTAAGGCCACTGATCCTCCGCCATACCTTACAGTCCCCTTTTTCGTCAGGTGGTGTCCCTGTTGGAGACATCATCGGACGACAATCATCACAATGGCGGATGGCAGGTGAATCATGAGGGTTTTGTAGCAGGTGGTTGTTCCACGGTGGGTGATGTAGACAGTAGCCAAATCCAGGTCTCTGCAGCAGGTGCAGAGGCAGCAGGTGCTTTGACAGTGTGTCACCTGTCATTATGAAGTCAGTTCATTTGAGGCAGGTGCTTGTTTGTGGCTGCAGGGAGTGGTTATGGGCGTTGTGTAGTGTGGAGAGAGTTCCAGACTGACCTAGTACTGGTAGCAAAAGGGCAGCAGGTGGCCGTTCAGCCCTTGGTTCGGCACCTAGTCACCAGGTGTCTGAAGTCTGCAGTGTTACTCTGCTCTGGCAGCAGTGCTGACTTGAGCTTGCCTGCGTGGTGTTGAGCAAGAGTCAGAGGTTTGTTCTTCCCAGTACTCCTCAGGGGAGTTCTGTTCCAGGAGCTCTTTGCTAGTGCTAGCAGCTCTTGTAACTCAGAAACAGGCGTTTCTAGCTGTCTTTGTGCAGCCTCTGTTTGGCACCTGTTTGAAAGGTGTACAGGAGGATGTTGTTGTAGACTGCTGTGGGACGTCCTGTGGTGTTTGCTGGGTGAGGCCTTGTGTTTGTTAAAGGCCTTCTGTGTCAGGTCACGCAGTTGTTGGATAGGCATTGTGTGGGGCAGGCCATAATGCCTAAATGGTGACTTACCATAGGATGGAGGTTTCGGAGGAAAAGGCTCTTGAAGCTGGTGTCCTCCTCCATCCCAGGTTTGTTCGTGAGCTCGAGTAAGCTCGTCTGAGTCTGTGGTAGTAAACATAGGGAGTTTCATGCCGACCCTGTTTGGTGTCTAGGGCAGCGATCAGTCCGTTTTAGACTCTGAGAATTCCCTTATGATGGCTTGTTTCAGCTGCTGGTAGTTAGACTGGATGTTTTCTGGCTGTCGAGCCAGAAAGCGTCGCAACTCTGGGCTGGATGTGATCCAGATCAGATGAAGTCTATCTTGATGGTTCACACTCATCAAAGACTGCAGGTGAAAGTCAATGTCTCGCAGGTAAGCGTGGACGTCGTGGTCTCCTGCAAGCTCTGGTGTAAATGCAGGGATATGTCTGGCCATTCGGTTGAGGTCTTTGAGTGTCGCTACACGTGTCGTTTCAAGATTCGTCTGAATCAATCCTTTTCCTTCGCGGCTGCAGAAGCTTTAAGGAAACTGTCCGATGACGTGTTAAGCATAGGGGTTTGTCTCCTCCCTTTGTAAATCTGTGCTTGGCTGGGGGAGGTTTCTCTGCTGATTGCAAGTGGGGGAGTGAGATGTCTCTCCTGCTGTGGTTTCTTTTGCAGCAGGTAAGAGTGTCTCAGTTCTCGTTGGACCATGTCAAGTTCATCTTTAGTGTTGTCCAGCTGCTGAGTCAGCACTTTAACTTCAGCTCTGGACACATTCAGTTGACCTTCACTGGCCATGATTCTGGCATCTTTGTCCAAGAGTTCAGAATTTGCTGTTTTTTAACAGTGAATCTTTGTGAAAGAGTACCTTTTCCAGGTGCTCTCTAGCTGTCTTTTCCAACTGCTCTTGTTGTTTAGCAGCTGTCAGAGCCGTTTGAAGTCTGTGGATTACCTCCTGTGACTCCCTTCTGCCAGGGTCCTTGTGTCTGTCCTGAGCCTCCATCTCTAGCTGGTCTATGCGGTTTTTAGCATGTGTCAGCTCCGTTTGGGACTCAGTGATCTGGCGTTGGAGGTTGTTTACCTCCTGTTTCAAACCTGTGAGGTTGTGGGCCAGGAAGATAACCTCAGTCAGATATTTGTGCTCATACCTCTGGTTTGAGTCGTCTGTCATTAGTTCTTTTCCCTCGTTTTCCAGTTGCTTTTTGTTCTGTTGCTGAAGGTCGTCAGCAGCCATGGATAAAAGGGTGTTCCTCAAAACACCTAGCCAGTCCTTTTGGCCTGCCATCTGGGCAGTTAGGCTGAGCATCTGCAACATTTTGGCACACTTCTGGTGAGAGTAAGGGCAAGAGACTAATGCAAGATCAAACAGAATTTGGAGCTAAAGGCAAAGTGAGACAGCAAGGTGTATAATGTACAGCTAGGTTTTGCTAGGTGTGGTTAACAATTGAAATGTGTTCCTGATTATTACTATCTTAGCTGCAAATAGCAGGATGCTCAGATTTGTGTGGATCTGAGTGGCTTTGCTAAAAGAGCGTAAGCCTAGATTTAATAAATGACTTAAGATGTTTCTTTGGGTCAAATTATTTATCAGCACTTACTGATAGCATACAACAGGCTTGATCTTTGAACACATGAAGAGGAGAAAGAAAGAGGAAGAAAAGAGCTTTCCTATTAGATTGTGTCTATTAGTGGTGCTCAAAATTATGCCATAGAAATCGTCTAGATTACTAGTGTAGCTGGCTCATAAAATTTAAGCAACTTGTTGCAAATAAACACAAAATCGAGAAGAAAAGTATGTCTAGTTACTTTTGCAGTTTTATGGGGAAATAAAACCACACTAGACCAAGAGGGTTAAATGGGAAAATTAATAGCTGACTTCTATTATTAGTAAAAATAATAAAAAGACTTGAAGAAGTGATTAAAATAGCAGAATAACCTTGTATTGGGAATAATCAATAGCACTTATGATTAACAATTAGATTTGCTTTGGGCATCATTCTATAGTTGGTCACAGCTGTTGCGTGTTCAAGACCACACAATGTGTTTGTCCCTCTATAAAGTTTAGTCAACGTGCCATTGAAAGTTTCCAATAACTATAAAAATTATTCTCTATCTAAAACAGTTTACATGTAATTAAGTCTTTAGATTTAATTAACAAAGTAACTGCAAATTTAGCTGAACAGCGTTCAGTAAGGGATGCACCTGAAAGGTGCAGGTGAAGTTAGATGAGAAGAATTAAAGTTAAGGAAAGAGAAAGTGAGAATTCAGAAACCAGAAATGGGGTTAAAGGAAAATGGTTTAGATCACTTCACTCTGCATGCACACAAGCTGTAGATAAAGGCTTCATGCAAATTATGCTAGCAGCTAACGTTGAAGCTATTAGTTAGCTTAGCCTAAGCTAAGGGGCTGCTAAGTTGGGTTAGCTTAGCCACCTAGGCTGGTTTGTTTACAAAATGGCGTCGGAAGGAAACACGTGCTATCTGGAGTGAGCACTTCCTGTGACAAGTCGTTGTCATGGGAACCAATGCACTTCAGAGTTTCAGTGAGTGAAACACAGTTCTGATCACCAGGAAGCTAAGCTTTTAGACGCACACATAAGGTTTAGATGAAGGACATCAATCTAACTATAATTTGTAAGGCCTTTATACTGTGAAAAGGGAGCATCGCCCAAATCTACATTTATATAACACTGTACTGAGATTTCTTCATCAGAAACAGGTTAAGCAATCAATTCTGGTACAGTTTACATGCCGCTGAGCTGAGATTCCTTCATCAAAACAGACTTACACTTTAATACTGAAATTAGGGTTTCTTCGCTAAAATCATATTACTCGTACACTGATACCTTTTGAAAATATGCTTAAATGTGTTAAGACTCTTTCAATTACAGTAGAGATGTCAATTCAAGCCATCACCTTATCCGCATCCAAACAAGCCAGCAACTAGTGAAGCAAATGCCGTTTCAGCATGTCATGTCCTATTCTGACCGGAATTATTCAATGCACACTTTTAAGTTGACAGTGGTTAAAGCTCATAACCTTTGTTTAATCATGCCCGCACATTCTCCACCATTATGTAGCGAATCAGCTCTATATTCTTCCACCATTAGGTAGCGAATCAGCTCTATGAAATATTAATAATCAATCATAACTTGTTATAATCAATTATGAATATTTGGATCAGTTAATCGGGTTAACTTGATGTAGCTACATTAACATTACAACCAAATACTCGGTTCATCCCGTGAACACTCAATATTGGTAATTAATTAATTAATTAATAGAAAGGTACATTTCGGGGCATGGGAAATGTCTTTCTTACTAAGTATTAAGAGCAAGTAGTCAAAATCTATGATTAGTGACTTTAGATATGAGCTTGAGACACAGACAACTTTACATGTGACATGAACAAGACTTTATTAACTAGACTAAACATTTAAACTACTCTAACATACATATACATACATTCATACAGTTTACCAAGGGAAAGAGGGCTGAAGCAGAATACAGGAAGGCAAGAAGTTATAGCATTGTTTGAAGTTCAGCAGATCAACAGCCTGAGCAAACCATCATATTAGTTCTGACACGCCCTTTTTAGAAAGGGGTTAAGGATACTTAATGTATCAAATAATGAGACTAAGTTTGATACTTGCATGTCCCATTTGAATTAAACTGTCCTGATGCAATTTGTTGAGGCTCCAGTTGATCTTTGATGATGTTGTCTTGATGAGAGAGAACCAGTGAGAGTCAGAGGATCTTGGTGAATGGGCAGTCGAGGCCGTAGCCTGGCACATGCTTGGGAGTCCTTGGGGCCTTCTAGTGTGGCATCATTCAGCGAGAGAGTGAGAGAGCACAAGGCTCAGAGAGCAAGAGAGGCTAAGAGCAGCGAAGAGGATAAGAGTTGGTAAGATAAGAGAGATAAGAGGAAGTGGGCGCAGCAATTTTATACCCTCGGGAAACAGGTCCCACCTCTCATTGGCTCGACCAATGAGAAGGGTTTGGGTTCCAGGCGGGAATTTGGTTTATTGCTCTTTGTTGTAAAATTGCCCATTGCATGTGCAAGAAAGAAAATAGGAAACATACTGGTAATACTAATATGCTGTTGTTATCGACATATCATGTACACAGTCATTTCAATCTTCAAAATACCAAGTTATAGAGACCAAATATGCCACACATATGATTTTGGTTAACCATAGTATGCAAAGTCTGAAACATTAACCCATTAGTTTGCAAGAAAACATAGATCAAGCACATTTAAGGGAAAATGTGAGATGGCACATTAGATACATGTCAATATTTATCACATGGATATATAGAATATATATATAGGATTAACAGGGTTCATTTCTCTTTCTCAGTAAGAGAATGAAGGGAGGGTCAGCACTTCTCTGAACATTCCTTTGGAGGTCGTAAAGGCCTCCATTACTCTGGGCAGGAGAATGATTCCTTTGTTCCGTCACGGCTCATTTGCATGTTTCTCGCTGGGTTTATGACGGTAAGAGATTTTGGGCTGAATGACTCAAAAGATGGCAAAACATAACGTAATATCATTCTACGAAGATCTTATATTCGAATTTAGCTAGGCCAAATTGTAAGGTTTAATTTGATACCAAGAAAAGTATATTTGGTACACTTAGAAAGGGAATATACACTGAGGCTATTAAAATATGAGGCCTCAGAGTTTAAAACACACAACGAAACAGTTCTAACGAGTTTGATATACCTCAGAAATACACAACATACAGGGATTACACGTATTTCATTAGCAATATGCAGTTCTGTGTTTAACTGAAAAACACACACACACACCCACATTTTTACGTTCAAAGTTTCCCCTTCCTGTCCACATGATAAGCACGTGGTGAGCATGCGGATGTCACATGCAGTTCTCTGTCAATAGTTCATTGTCTCTTTGTCAATACATTTATTGTGCTTGTGGAGGCTGGTTGGCGCTATTTCAGTAATTAGGGGAGTTTTTAACAGTACGTTCTTGTTTGTTCGTGAATCTGTTAAGGCCACTGATCCTCCGCCATACCTTACAGGTACTTGTGTAATGTTGACCACTTTATGACCTGGTACATCATTAAACACAAGCACTGGATCTGATGCATA
This sequence comes from Xyrauchen texanus, assembly GCF_025860055.1. NCBI lineage: Eukaryota > Metazoa > Chordata > Actinopteri > Cypriniformes > Catostomidae > Xyrauchen > Xyrauchen texanus. Next base: position 3,396,436 of record NC_068313.1, on the reverse strand, counting down.
GAATTGTAACTCCAGTTGCTCCAATGAGAGAACATAGAGAGAGTTCACATGGTCTGTATAGATTAGGTTGACAGTATTTGTTCAGAGTTTTAAATATTTTTACATCATTAATTAGTCATTTCAAGCCTGCTTGGGTCCAAGGAAAGTTTTTAAAGTTGTAATGAACTAAAATCAAATAATAAGAAAGAGCGAAGAGAGATATGATAGCATGCACACACAGACAAACTCTTAATAAGTGAAAGTGAATGTGCAGTTTTAACTGGCAATGACATGTTTATTTTTGTTCTACATCTAGACTACTGAAACCAGGGGCGTTGCTAGACATAAAGCTCTACTGGGGCACAGGACCCCATTACTCATATCGCTTTTTTTCTTTCTTGAAAGCCTGCTGCATGTAGGGTTGCCACCTATGTCTGATAAAAAACCTGGACAAATCAATGACCCGGCCACCGCTTTGCTCACATGTGAAAATGTCCATTAGACATTAGACTCAGAAGACACAATTGGTCGTTGTGCAGTAAGATTGTGCATAGTCGTGAATATTTTAAACATCTCAAGTATTCTCACTTATCTTAACTTATAGCTTACCTGGTTGCTTAGATACTGGTGCTTGTGCTTGCTTTTGCTTTGCTAAAGAAATAAGTAGAGGGATGACATTAGATTTGCATTTACCATACCTTAGCCACATCTATAGCCACTTTTATTTAGTATGTCTCAATCAGACATTGGAATAACAAAATCATACATAAATGGGCCTTAGCTTACCTAGTCTTCCATCTATACTTGGCGTTTCCCTTTGCTGCAGCTATCAGTGGTTTCTGTTCTTCAATGAATGTCTTGAATTCAGTGCATGACAATTTGAAATTCAATCTGACCTGAAGCTCAGACTTCACCATTGCAACTAACAGTCTGTTTCTTTTATCGGACCAAACATCCTCCATATGACTGAACACTCTTTCTGCATAGGCATTACTGACTGGTATGGAAAAAAACAAAAGCAACTACTTTCAACAGCTCAGTGGATTCAGTTGCCTTGCTAAAAAAATTATTTGTTTTAGCATGGTCATCCAAAGCAGTTTTGCCTTCATGTTTAACCAGAATTTTAACTGAGCATACGGAGCAGGTAGCATAAAGTGGGTCGCCTGGTGTTGGCTTTAGCCATGTGGAGTAATTGTAATTTTTCAACCAGTCATTATTAAAATATGTGGAACATTTCACTTTCTTTTTTACTGGCCTGTCCGTCTTTGTGAACACACTGTCATCTTCGTCTTCCGTCTCGCCACCCATGTTAACGCTAACGAACGACGTTGACGTACAATCTTCTTCACACTGCTTCTCAAATTGCCGCCTGTAGTAACTGGCTAGCTGCCAAGAAGACAGACGCGCTAGATGACGTAGCCTACGTCACGTCACACGTCCCAGAGCCAATGATAGCGGATTCTACACACAAGAGACACGGACCACTGTGTGCACAACGCATAGGCTATTTCAAGTGGAGAGAAAATAGATAGTTGACTATACATATTCACGTAGCCTTTCGAAAACCGGGACATTTAGTGACCCGGGAGAGTGGATAAATTTCCCGGGACAGGTTATTAAAAAGAAGGACAATCCCGGTAAAACCGGGACAGGTGGCAACACTAGCTGCATGCAAGAAATATGCAACACAATGCACTATACAAAACCTTGTTTAACCCATTATTCCTACACTGCAACAAGTACTGGGAAAGGTAAACATGTAGAGATATAAATCTTTATGAAAATATCTTCAATATACTGTACACGAACATATTCAACATGTTTTACGGCATAAAATGCATACACTGTATATGCAAATAACATAACCGGAGAAAACTTTCTTGCACATTTGCATTCTTCTATATTACACATTACACATCAGGAAAACCTCTGTCAAGTAAGTCTGTGCAATTGCATTATCCAACGTCAGGCAAAACGGCCTCAGACAAAAAGGTCTCAGAATGATCAGAGAGTTGGTCGCTAGGCAGAGTTGGTAGCTAAACTGGCTGAGTTTGGATGCTAGCTTGCAAAACTAGCTGAGCTATCTCTAACTTTATAAATGCAGAAGTGGCGTTTCTATAAATTATTAACAAGCTAGCTAACATAATTGGTGTAAGTTTAAACTGACGTTTGAAACTCATTAAATTTACTTGCATCAACAAATCAAAACAAGGCAAACTATAGTCCTTTATAGTCGCTAGGTAATTAGAACACAGCAGCGTAGTGTCCTAAACTAGCGCTAGCTAATTAAATGATTAATTTCATATCCAAAAGACTAACTCATTGTTATCATACACAATCAAAGTTCAAAGGACAGTACTACTGTACAGAAAACAAAAATGTGTTTTCTTTCTCTGCAATTCCAGAGACTTGACAGAGGCTTTCCTGAGACTTGATGCTTTTTCATCTGATGTCTGAAACCTGACTCTGACGGCTGAGGATGTAGTTTGTTTATCAAGTCTTACCTCCCTCAAACTCATCTGCTTCATCCAAAGATTTTTCTGATGTCCATCTACAGGAGCCAATAATGCTTGAGTCAAAATCAGATCATCGGTATTATTTAGAAACGTACTTTATTTTCATCATGTTTTCATAGCCTACCTCAATTCTGACTTGCGTGCCGACACCTGTTCTCACGTAAGTTAGTTTCTAACAAAGTCGGTGCTTTATTTGGTTGCACCACCTTTTGGTTTGTGGCTTAGTGCCCATTTACGCCACAACTAGGCTAAGTTGTAACGTACGTATAGCTGGTGCGGCTACTGGACTTGCCTGTGTGGCTGTGCGCACTGCAGTGGCTTTGGTTATAGCACAGGCGTGCGCCGCATGGACGTGGATTTCTGCGCGCATGCACTAGATTTGTGTTTTCGGTTAAGTTGCGTTGCTTTTACAAGCATTGATTGGGTTGAATACTGCGTTGCATTTAGATAGATCCATTTCTCTTTTTCTGGGAGTATCAATTTTAATGAATGCAATGACAAATAAAATGAATTGTTAAAACTCAAACTTGAGATTTTACGGGGTGCACAGCAGATTTATACTGGGGCACGTGCCCTAATAAAAAGGGTCTAGTGACACCCCTGACTGAAACCCTACTGATCACGGCCACACACACACACACACACAAATGCACACACTTAGTACTGATGTACACACACAAGCACTGTTACACTATTAATACTAATAATTGGGGCTGTCAAACCATTTAATCAAATTAATTACATTATATGCCAAATAATGAATCGCAATTAAATGCATATCAATAAAAAGGACATCTTGAGACACTTGCATTCTGAGTTGTGCTCCTCCCAGATAATCTAGTTCAGTCTGCTAAGTATGGTTTGTTGTCTGTAGCTGTGGATGCCTGTACAGCTAAAGATGTGCTTACTGGCCCCTGCTGACTGAAGCTGTGTCAACAAATGCGTATGGTGCGCTCTTTAGGTTTGCATGTGAGTAGTATGAATATTTCATACATACCATCATGGGAACATGACTATTGTGACCCGAATTTAAGACTTAATAACAACAACCGTGAAAATGACTCTGTTCAAAAACTCTGTTTTTGGCTAAAAAGCACTATTTAAGCTCAAGAAACTACTTTCTTGTCATGTGCAGCACTTACAATTGAAAAGAGCCATCCTACTCGTGCTTCTCTGTTTTTATTTTTTTTAATCCAGTGTTTGAACGTGACGTCTCCTGAGCTCCTGGGGCATTATAGTGTCCACTGGATGAGCTCTTCAGAATCTCGCCGGATGTAGTGGTTCATCCGGGTATTTCATGCTTTCTGTTTTATGAATATTGAGTATTCGGACATACAACGCAATTGGCATTCTGTTTTTGGCATACTATACAGTAGGGAATTATGGATATTCTGAACATATCATGGGACTAATAAAAACATAAAGGTGTTCATCACTTCATCATGCTTGAATTGCTCTGATGGTAGGAATATTCCTTATTACAGTCCCGGGGCATGATTAATTGCTTTAATTATTTTTTGTATAATTAATCGCACTGAATTAATGCATTAAATCGACAGCCCTGATATTATTAAACACTATTAACCATGTTAACAGACTAATGAATAAATGCGTATGTTTAAGTTAATACGTTTTAAGTTAATAATTTCAGTTTTAGTTACTTGATCTCTGTGGATGTTGTGACCAGTGTCCATAAAGGAAAGTGCTCTGTTATCAGGCATGGCAATCAGTGACCGTCACCGTTGAAGCACTAACTGATGCATTTAATTATACTTCATTTTATCTAACACCGCAGCTCAGTGGCTGATTTCGGAGTAAACATGGAATATAATCAGATTTCCATCCTGTCCCTAATATGTAGAACGATCAAATGGTGGTCTGCAGCCAGAATGACTGACCTGTTAGATAATATGTTACGATTATACATACATGTGTGTGTGTGTGTGTGTGTGAGAGAGAGAGAGAGAGAGAGAGAGAGAGAGAGAGAGAGAGAGAGAGAGAAGTTACATATTTGCGCTAGGGTGTGTACTTTCCCTGACTTAGCTAGCAAAAGCAAAGGGAGTACACTTTCCCTTACAAAACATTACAATGATAACCATCATTTCCGCCCAAATACCAGTTACTACAGTTATTTTTACTAACTGTGGTAGCCTGGTATCATAAATCATTATAACCACTGTCATAAATAGAATAAATTAAACAAGATGTCTGAAAGATTCTTAAAGCTTCTTACAGTGTTTGTCAGAGATCCCAGATTAACCCTTAAAATCCTGACATATGAAATAATAGTCAGAAAATGACAATAACTTTTGAGCCTATAAACAAAATCAAAAATAAAATACATTTTTTTTATCATATATGATACATCAGGCTCTAAAGTTCACTGTCCTCCTGAGACTTAGCACATATTTTTAGCTATTAAGATACATATAAATAATATAAATATATGTTTTTTTTAAAGCTTTGTGATTATTTTGTTTTTGTTTTTTGTGGTGTGCATATACACTGTAAAACATAATTTTGCCTTTTTGTTATCAAAACTTAAAATGTAGAGTTAGAATAACTGCCCTGGATTGATCTTGTTGAGACAACACGATTATTTAAGTTTTTGTGATAACATGTTTATTTTTCTAACCTGTGACACTTTGAAAAGGTTACACAGCAATACAGCACACAAAAATCCACATGTATGCGAATGTGAAAATCAGTCTCCCATGAAGCCATTAGCACACATACCCACGAGCTGGCCAATTGCCGATGCTAATCCATTAACTTATCTGTATTCAACAGTCCATTGTTCCACCCAAACATTCACATTTGTATTGAAGGGAAGATCTGAATCACACCAGAATAAACAGCATTCACATAATATTACAGGACATTCACATAATTCTTCTAATATACTATATGAAGAACACAATCTGAATCAATGTTGAGAGTATGTTTAAATCACTGGCTTGATTATTCTCATACAATATATGAACACCACATTAATCATAGTCACATTAATCATCAACACTGACACAAAGAGCTGATGTTGCATCATACTTAAAAATGTTTTAAGGTTAACTGTATTTTAAAAGCTACAGAAGAGATTTGTTTTGTTAATGCATTTGGTAGAGCTCTTAATATGGGTAATCTATGACATGATCATGAATGTCAAACATTTCTAAGAGAACAAGGCTGTGTAGTGTCTCTTAGCTCAATGAAAATGATATCTGAGAGCATTATTACTCAAGAAACACAGCTAAATCCCACCAAAGGAAGGACAGATATTCTACTTCTTCCTCTGTTTCTCTTAGTTAGTAATGGAGGTGAAAGATGTTTAAAAACATCTGTCATGCCTTGTCTTTTTCAGCCTTGTTAATGACTAACCACATTTACTAATGACACTACTCATATTCTCTCTCTCTCTCTCTCTCTCTCTCTCTCACACACACACACACACACATACACACAATCTCTCCTCTCAGTCTGATTACAATTGTGATAAAGCACAAGCTACCAGTGACCACTCGTGACCTCAGTTTTATAAGTTCTATCTGGGATTTAAGGCCTTTTCACACCAAACACGATTTCTTGCCATGATTAACATTTTGAATCGAAACAATAGATTGCTAATAAGTGATTCTTATTTGGAGCAAACATTCAATCGGGCAACAAAGTGAAGTTTTTTTTACGGTGTGTGTCCATTTTTTGCTTTTTTCCGGGGATGAAATGCCCTGACCAATAAAATATGAGCATTGGATCACATATCAGGAGCTGCTGCAGTTCCCAGCACCAGCACAACAGGTGGCGCTAAAGCACAGAAATATAATATAATTATAATATACGGGTGAAACTCGAAAAATTAGAATATCGTGCATAAGTTCATTAATTTCAGTAATTCAACTTAAAAGGTGAAACTAATATATTATATAGACTCATTACAAGCAAAGTAAGATATTTCAAGCCTTTATTTGATATAATTTTGATGATTATGTCTTACAGCTTATGAAAACCCCAAATTTAGAATCTCAGAAAATTAGAATATTGTGAAAAGGTTCAGTATTGTAGGCTCAAAGTGTCACACTCTAATCAGCTAAACATCTGCAAAGGGTTCCTGAGCCTTTAAATGGTCTCTCAGTCTGGTTCAGTTGAATTCACAATCATGGGGAAGACTGCTGACCTGACAGTTGTGCAGAAAACCATCATTGACACCCTCCACAAGGAGGAAAAGCCTCAAAGGGTAATTGCAAAAGAAGTTGGATGTTCTCAAAGTGCTGTATCAAATCACATTAATAGAAAGTTAAGTGGAAGGGAAAAGTGTGGAAGAAAAAGGTGCACAAGCAGCAGGGATGACCGTAGCCTGGAGAGGATTGTCAGGAAAAGGCCATTCAAATGTGTGGGGGAGCTTCACAAGGAGTGGACTGAGGCTGGAGTTACTGCATCAAGAGCCACCACACACAGACGGGTCCTGGACATGGGCTTCAAATGTCGTATTCCTCTTGTCAAGCCGCTCCTGAACAACAAACAACATCAGAAGCGTCTTACCTGGGCTAAAGAAAAAGAACTGGTCTGTTGCTCAGTGGTCCAAAGTCCTCTTTTCTGATGAGAGCAAATTTTGCATCTCATTTGGAAACCAAGGTCCCAGAGTCTGGAGGAAGAATGGAGAGGCACACAATCCAAGATGCTTGAAGTCCAGTGTGAAGTTTCCACAGTCTGTGTTGGTTTGGGGAGCCATGTCATCGGCTGGTGTTGGTCCACTGTGCTTTATTAAGTCCAGAGTCAACGCAGCCGTCTACCGGGACATTTTAGAGCACTTCATGCTTCCTTCAGCAGACAAGCTTTATGGAGATGCTGACTTCATTTTCCAGCAGGACTTGGCACCTGCCCACACTGCCAAAAGTACCAAAACCTGGTTCAATGACCATGGTATTACGGTGCTTGATTGGCCAGCAAACTCGCCTGACCTGAACCCCATAGAGAATCTATGGGGCATTGCCAAGAGAAAGATGAGAGACATGAGACCAAACAATGCAGAAGAGCTGAAGGCCGCTATTGAAGCATCTTGGTCTTCCATAACACCTCAGCAGTGCCACAGGCTGATAGCATCCATGCCACGCCGCATTGAGGCAGTAATTAATGAAAAAGGGGCCCAAACCAAGTACTGAGTACATATGCATGATTATACTTTTCATAGGGCCGACATTTCATGTCCGTCATATGTGTGTTTGTGTCTTTAAAGTTTATCATTAAAACTATTATTTGTACTCGCCTCCTCCTTTCCATTGACAATTTTACACTGGTGCCGAAATCCGGGAAAGAGGAGGGATACGCCGTAGTAGAGTTCTCGCCACTACCGTTCACCCCAATGGAGCAGCCGCGGCCATCTGCCGGGGGACGAGGAGCCCGGCCGCCTGGAAGATGACGGCTGCCGACCGCGAGGGGAGAAGGGGCGCCAAACCGACCGCCTGGAGCAGTCAGGGCCGCTGCCAGGGGCGGAGGAGTCACCTACCAGCCGCTGAAACGCCGACCACAAGCGGTGAGGGGCTCGCTGCCGACCGCCTGGAGCGGGAGAACCGCTGCCAGGGGCGAGGGAGATCCCTTCCGTTCCCCAAGAACGAGGCAGGGTGTTCCGTCTGCCAGGGGCTGGATGACTGCCTCCGATCCGCCCGAGGGTGGAGGAGTGGCTGAGGAACAAGCTACGGCGTATCGGAGAACTGGAGAGTAAGTGTTTTTTTTTAATCTCTCACTCCTCTCTCTCTCTCTCACTGCCGCTCCGCGTTGGCCTTTTCCCTGAAAATTTATGAAAAAATTGTTGTAGTGGTATGTGGGCACCTGGAATTATCCTACATGTACAGAGACTGGACGAAAAAAGACATGGCTTTGAGGAAAGTGAGCGAGGATGTTGGACTACCTGGTAAGTTCTGAAAATATGCGCATCTACTTGATTCCAGCTATTGGTTGTACTTTACTATGAACCAAGTCATAGAAGCCCCTCCTCCTGTCCTTTTCCAGAAGAGAAGGAGGAATACTCGCGTTACTCACGTGAACGCAAGTTATATTACACATTTATAATCCAGCGGTCAAACTTGCGTGAGCAATGCGAGGCGAAAACTTTCTCCGGGGTAATTCGCCTGTGTTCAATTTGTGGTACTGTTCTGTTCAAATTTGGTGTGTTCTATGTGCAAGATTTACGTTTGTCAGCTCATTAGCTTCTTGACATTTTGTTTTTGTTTTTTTTTCATGCATGGTATTGTCAAGATAGTAACTTGGAATGTGAAGGGTATCGGCCATGTTATAAAGAGGAAGAACATTTTTACATTTTTTAAAAATAATGTATATCCACTGCTCTCCTATTCAGTCTGGATTATGTAGAGTCTGACTCTGAAGGGAGATTTGTATTAATCTCGGGGTATATTTTTGGAGTGCATCTCACTATTGGAAATGTATATTCCCCAAATACTGACTGCCCCAGTTTTAGATCTCGGACAGTTTTGCAGTTTAACCGATTTTGTGGAAACCTGGGGTTCTTGGGCGGTGATTTTAATTGTATAATTGAGAATAACTTCCACCCCACAGACCCTGACAGGACACTAATCCTCCCATACTTTACGGAATGTTTGTAAAGATTTAGGCCTAGAAGATATTTGTAGGGAGCTGCACCCAAAAGACAGAAATTATACATTCAATTCTCACCCTCTTAATTCCTATTCCAGGTTGGATTATTTCTTCGCACCATCTGAATGTATTCACCAAGTGAAATCTTGCTGCATTGGCCCTATTTTTTTGTCCAACCATAGTCCTGTTTACTTAAACCTAGATGTTACCCTTAGATGTTAATTTGTCCATTCCTAAATCCAATTATTGGAAGTTTAATGGTTCACATTTGAATAATGATGACTTTTTTGATTGTTCCTAAAGCAGAAAATAGCTCATTACTGGCAGGACATCCAGAACTTTCCTGTTTCTTCAGCGACAAAGCGGGATGCTGCTAAAGCGGTGCTATGGGGCCACACTATCTCCTATGCTTCTTTAGTGAGTAAATTCAAGACCAATAAAAGGAGAGAATAAGAGGTTGAAGTAATTCATTTAGAAAACCAACACAAACAAATACCAAATTAGACCAACTGGATTCAGCTGAACAGAGCCAGAGCTAAATTAAATGTAGATCATACGGAGCATATTAAAAAATGACAGTTTTTTTAGTAAGCAAAAATATTACTAATTCGGAAATAAACCTAGTAATTTGCTTGCATATCAACTAAAAAATCCACAACAAGAAGGAGTTATAAAGACAATCAGGACCCCAGAGGACAATGTATCTTCTAATCCCCAGATAATGAATGATACTTTTTCCGATTTTTACAGGACTTTATATAAAGCTGAGGGTTGTGGTTTGAAGGAATTTATCAGATTATTTGCGTACATTTTTCTTCCTGCTGTTGTAACTCTTTTAAATGCCCTCTTCACTAAGGAGGAAATTTGCAAGCTATCCAATCCATGCCCTCAGGCAAAGCTCCGGGCCCAGATGGGTTCAAATTTTACAAGCAACTCTGGCAGGATATCAGCCCAATCTTAATGCCTGCAATTAATAATCTCTTAGAGCTAAATTCAATGCCTGATTCTTGGTCCTCTGCCATTATCAGCCTTATTTTGAAAAAGGACAAAGACCTTTTGCATTGCTGCTCTTACCACCAGATTAGTTTATTAAATGTGGATTGCTAAATTTTGGCTAAAGCAATGGCACAGCGCCTTCAATCCGTCCTGCATTCTATTGTTTCGCTGGACCAGACCGGATTTGTAAAATAAAGTTATGGCTCTGACAACATCCGTAGAATACTGAATATCCTAGATTACGTACACATGACCAAAGAGCCCACTTTAATTGTCTCACTTGATGCTGAAAAGGCATTCGATAGGGTGGAGTGGTCTTTTCTTTTCACCATATTAGAGAAGATAAATCTAGGGCACAATTTTCTCGCTAGCAAAAAACTCAACAGAAAACTCTTATATTCCCAGCCTATGGCGGCAGTTAATACGAACCGGCTAATATTTAGTAGATTTCCTGTTGGTAGAGGCTGCCGCCAAGGTTGTCCGCTCCCACCTGTCTTATTTTCTTTGGTCATTGAGCCTTTGGTTTCGGCAGTGAGGGCCAATATAAGTATACTGGGTATCAGAGTGTGCTCAGATGAGCATCGTATTTCACTTTTATGCCGACGATGTGTTATTATATTTTGAATACCCTAAGACTTCTGTTGATGCAATTCTATCTATTATTGGAGAATATAGCACATTTTCAGTGTATAAGATTAATCTAAATAAATCCCAGTCCTTGTACTTGTATGCTTCGCCGATGCTGCTTTGGGCTCTCCATTTCTTCAGCTCCCTCTGGTTTTCAATATTTAGGAATAAACATTACACCCAATTTGTGTGATTTATTCAAAGTTAATTACCAAAATTTGTCAGGACTTGTCTGACTGGTCAAATCTCCCCATTTTATTTCTGGACAAGATTAACGTAATAAGGATGAACATCCTTCCCAGGTTGAATTTTTTATTTCAAAGTTTGCCCTGTTATTTGACTGCTGCTTTCTTTAAAAAGTTATAATGAAAAATATTATATTTTACTGAAACCCAGGGAACTAAGAGGGGTCTCACTCTCTAACTTCCAGTTATATTTTTGGTCTGCCCAGATTAAGAACATTATAAATTGGTTTCTTATTATAATGGATTCATGGTGGGTGGGGATTGAGTCTTTGAGATGTTTTCCAAATTTGTTGTGTATCTTAACAATTATTTACAGTGTACATAAAATTGAAACAATGTCTAATATTTTTATGGTATCAAACACTCTCCTGGCATGGAAATATTTTTTGAAGTATTTGAATATTCCATATATCTTATCTTTACAATCTCCTATTTCATTCAACCCTGACCTACCCCCTGCTATTCAGAACATTGGTCTTCGATCATGGTGATTGAGGGGAGTTTTGGAGCTGGACCAGTTATTTGACAAGGGCAGTCTGAAATCATTTCAGTTGTTAAAACAGGAATTTAATTTACCCAATAATGATTTCTCCAATCTGGAATCACTTCTAAAGGACGATAAAATACGCTTTGATCTTTCTGACATTTATTTTCGGCTTTCAACACCATCGTCCCAGCTATTCTCCCAGCTATACTCCGGACTAAGTTAAACCAACTCCCTGTTCCCACCTCTACTTGTCAGTGGATTACCAGCTTTCTGATGGACAGGCAGCAGCTTGTGAGACAGGGAAAATTAACTTCCAGCACTTGTACCATCAGCACTGATGCCCCCCATGGATGTGTGCACTCCCCACTACTCTTCTCCCTCTACACCAATGACTGCACCACCAAGGACCCTCTGTCAAGCTCCTGAAGTTTGCAGATGACACCACTGTCATCGGCCTCATCTGAGATGATGATGAGTCCACAAACAGAAAGGAGGTTGAACGGCTGGCTCACTGGTGCAATCAAAACAACCTGGAGCTGAACACGCTCAAAACGGTGGAGATGATAGTGGATTTTAGGAGGAACACCCCAACATTGTCCCCCCTCAGCATTCTGAACAGCACTGTGGCAGCAGTGGAGTCATTCAGGTTCCTGGGCACTACCATCTCACAGGACCTGAAGTGGGAGATACACATTGACTCCATTGTGAAAAAGGCCCAGCAGAGGTTGTACTTCCTTCGCCAGCTGAGGAAGTTCAACCTGCCACCAGTGCTGCTGAAACAGTTCTACTCAGCAGTCATTGAGTCTGTCCTCTGCACTTCAATAACTGTCTGGTTTGGTGCAGCTACGAAATCAGACATCAGAAGAATACAAAGGACAGTTCGGTCTGCTGAGAGGATTATTGGTTGCCCCCTGCCCCCCCTTCAAGAACTATACACTTCCAGAGTGAGGAAAAAGGCTGTAAAAATCACTCTGGATCCCACTCACCCAGCCGACTACCTTTTTGAACTGTTGCCTTCTGGCCGACACTTCAGAGCTCTGAACACCAGAACTGTCAGGCACAGGAACAGTTTTTTTCCCTCAGGCGATCCATCTCATGAACAGTTAAAACTGCCCCATTGAGCAATAATTAAGTTGTTAATTATAAGTCGGTTTGTATTAGATTTGCACTATGTGTGTGTATGTGGGTATGTATGTAGGTGTGTGTCTGTGTATGTAAGTATATGTATAATAATTTATTTTTATTATTCTTTTTTTAATTATCTATGTCTTGCTGGTGTTTTTGTGTTGTTGTGCAGTGAAAGCTGCTGTCACCAAGATAAATTCCTTGTATGTGTAAGCATACTTTGCAATAAAGCTGATTCTGATTCTGATTTTCTCTCAAAAGTAAGATTTCAGTTTTTTTATACTATGTTATCTAATGTCGGCCCCTCCTCCTTTGACCCTCTGAAACGGACTAGCAACTAATCTCAGAGATGAGGAGTGGCTATCGGTCTGCTCCGGTGTCTTCTATAGAGACGCTTCAATATAGAGTCACAAGCAAAACTTCAAGTTCATTTACAGAACTTATTTAACACCGGTTCGTCTTCGTAAGATTTTTCCTAAAGCTTCCCAATTGTGTTTCAAGAGTAAGTCTAATATTGGCACTATAATGCACGTATTTTCGGGACTGTGATATGATCAAGACTTACTGTAAAGAGATACATAAAAATGTTCTGAGGATCATTGGTAAATCTTTTGCTCTATCCCTTAGTCTCTTGAACTGTAAAGCTGAATTACACCTCGAACATGATCTAGAATTTATACTTTTGTTGTGGTCCACTCCTCATGTCCCTTTTGTTAATATGTGGTTGAATCAAATTGCTATTTTCCTACATTTAGAAAAACTAACTTGTGATTTACGCCAGAGGTCTAATGATTTCTGCCGTATTTGGTCCCCTCTTTGGAATTTTCTTGAGAATGTATGTTGAATGTCTTTGTTTCTTGACTCTTGTTTATTCTGGTATTACCCTTCACTTGACCCTTGAACTACCAGTTGATGAAAGATTATATGTTGGATGATTGTATATACTGCCATGAGGCACCTGTACCATGGTTTTGTTATTGTAAAACTATATAAAAAAATTATCTTAAAAAAAAAAAAAATTCAAGATTCCACATAGATTCTATGGACCCCCTCTAGACTGTATAGGCTTGGTCTTAAAGACACACCCACCTGCTGGCATTGCCAATCAGAGGATGGAGACATGGCCCATGTTTTTTGGTGTTGCGCTAAGATTCAGGGTTTTGTTTGTGATATGTTGGGCATTTGGATTTCATTTTGCCCCAGACTCTGTGTCTTGGTTGATGGGGCTGTCATCAACGTAGGTGACAAAAACATTAAAGATTGGGTCTTCATCAGTGCGATGATAGGCAGGCAGATTGTTTTAAGGGGTTGGAAGTCAGTGGGAGCACCCTCAGTTCAGGTGTGGTGCAAGGAGATGGGAATGGTGGAAGCCTTCGAAGAGGTAATGTGTAGAAGGCTGGGGATATGGGATTTTTTTAATGGGAAATGGGGTAGATATTTGATGTTTTTGGGGGGGCTCTCGGAGTGGGTCTGTGGAGAGAGAGGTATAGTTTAGACTTGTATGTTTATTAGATGTGTACTGTATGTATGTATGTATGTGTGTGTGTGTGAGTGTGTATTTATCACTTTGTGGGGACCAAATGTCCCCATAAGGATAGTAAAACCCGAAATTTTTGACCTTGTGGGGACATTTTGTCGGTCCCCATGAGGAAAACAGCTTATAAATCATACTAAATTATGTTTTTTGAAAATGTAAAAATGCAGAAAGTTTTCTGTGAGGTTTAGGTTTAGGGTTAGGTTTAGGGGATAGAATATAAAGTTTGTACAGTATAAAAACTATTATGTCTATGGAAAGTCCCCATAAAACATGGAAACACTACATGTGTGTGTGTGGGTGTGTGATTTATTTTATATATATATATTGTTATAACTGGTGTGGAAACAGGACAAGACAGACGAGAGGTGCGGATCCAAACGCGGTTTTATTAAGGTTGACACAGAAGAAACAAAAGGTAAACACAAAGGAAAATCCACGATGGGAAAACGGGAAACTAAACAGCACGAAACAGATTAAACACGATGAAACAAAACTCAAACATAACTAAGAACTCGGGTAGGGAACACGGACCAGGCTGACAACATTAAAGAAATGAACATCCGCGAACAGCAGGGTAACCTCGGATGGTACCGACAGGGAACAGGGTAACCACGAGGGAACACGAATAACACGAATAACACGAATAACACGAATAACACGAATAACACGAGTAGAAACAGGCACCGACATGAAACGTCATAAACATACAAACAACGATCGACAGGGACTGAACAAAGAACTGGGGTTTAAATACACAGACAAAGTGGAGACTGAACAAGACACAGGTGAAAACACTGATGAAAACACTGATGAGTGTAGGCAGTGACGGAGGCCGGGAATTGTGGGAAATGTAGTTTGGACAAAGACAGTGAAACGCGGGGCGAACAACAAGGAAAACACGACATGGAGCGTGAATGGTGACGGGTGAAACGGAAAACACGGAACAGACAAGGAAACGTGACATAAACGTGATAGTGTGACAGAGAACACAGGGCAGACGAACAGGAACGTAACATATATACAGTCAGGTCCATAAATATTGGGACATCGACACAATTCTAATCGTTTTGGCTCTATACACCACCACAATGGATTTGAAATGAAACGAACAAGATGTGCTTTAACTGCAGACTTTCAGCTTTAATTTGAGGGTATTTACATCCAACTCAGGTGACCGGTGTAGGAATTACAATAGTTTGTGAATGTGTCTCCCACTTTTTAAGGGACCAAAAGTAATGGGACAATTGGCTGCTCAGCTGTTCCATGGCCAGGTGTGTGTTATTCCCTCATTATCCCATTTACAAGGAGCAGATAAAATGTCCAGAGTTCATTTCAAGTGTGCTATTTGCATTTGGAATCGGTTGCTGTCAATTCTCCATATGAGATCCAAAGAGCTGTCACTATCAGTGAAGCAAGCCATCATTAGGTGGAAAAATCAAAACAAACTCAGAGAGATAGCAAAAATATTAGGTGTGGCCAAATCAACTGTTTGGAACATTCTTAAAAAGAAAGAACGCACCGGTGAGCTCAGCAACACCAAAAGACCCGGAAAACAACTGTAGTGGACGACCGCAGAATTCTTTCCCTGGTGAAGAAAACACCCTTCACAACAGTTGGCCAGATCAAGAACACTCTCCAGGAGGTAGGTGTATGTGTGTCAAAGTCAACAATCAAGAGAAGACTTCACCAGAGTGAATACAGAGGGTTCACCACAAGATGTAAACCATTGGTGAGCCTCAAAAACAGGAAGGCCTGATTAGAGTTTGCCAAACAACATCTAAAAAAGCCTTCACAGTTCTGGAACAACATCCTATGGACAGATGAGACAAAGATCAACTTGTACCAGAGTGATGGGAAGAGAAGAGTATGGAGAAGGAAAGGAACTGCTCATGATCCAAAGCATACCACCTCATCAGTGAAGCATGGTGGTGGTAGTGTCATGGTGTGGGCATGTATGGCTGCCAATGGAACTGGTTCTCTTGTATTTATTGATGATGTAACTGCTGACAAAAGCAGCAGGATGAATTCTGAAGTGTTTCGGGCAAAATTGTCTGCTCATATTCAGCCAAATGCTTCAGAACTCATTGGACGGCGCTTCACAGTACAGATGGTCAATGACCCGAAGCATACTGCGAAAGCAACCAAAGAGTTTTTTAAGTGAAAGAAGTGGAATGTTATGCAATGGCCAAGTCAATCACCTGACCTGAATCCGATTGAGCATGCATTTCACTTGCTGAAGACAAAACTGAAGGGAAAATGCCCCAAGAACAAGCAGGAACTGAAGACAGTTGGAGTAGAGGCCTGGCAGAGCATCACCAGGGATGAAACCCAGCGTCTGGTGATGTCTATGCGTTCCAGACTTCAGGCTGTAATTGACTGCAAAGGATTTGCAACCAAGTATTAAAAAGTGAAAGTTTGATTTATGATTGTTAATCTGTCCCATTACTTTTGGTCCCTTAAAAAGTGGGAGGCACATATACAAACTGTTGTAATTCCTACACTGTTCACCTGATTTGGATGTAAATACCCTCAAATTAAAGCTGAAAGTCTGCAGTTAAAGCACATCTTGTTCGTTTCATTTCAAATCCATTGTGGTGGTGTATAGAGCCAAAAGATTAGAATTGTGTCGATGTCCCAATATTTATGGACCTGACTGTATATACTGTGTATATATATATATATATATATATATATATATATATATATATATATATATATATATATATATATATATTATTTTTTTTTTTATTATTATTATTATTTATTTATTTTTATTCCCTGTATATGTGTGTACTTATGTAAGACCACTGGGATGTTCGTTTGGGGTTCTTGATTGGGGAGGGGTAGTAGTGGGAGTTAATGTTGATTCATTGTATATATGTTTTGTTTTTCTTTGCTTTGAAAAATCAATAAAAATATTGATCACAACAAGAATGGAAAGCTTCTGCCAACCATGTTCAGTCTCATTCTTACAAAAGAACAAAGATGCAAGTGAGTGTAAGAGTTACCATCCAATTTCCCTGATGCAGCTAGATGTTCAACTCTCTGAGGCCATTAGATGACATTCAGCACTTCAGATCTTCTTTGGCACTTTTAATATTCCATTCCAATTCCACAAGTTGTTGTGCTTTGGATTTTTTGGTGAATGAGGCATACTGATGATCTGGCCCCTAAGAACTACCTTAAGTGTCTCCCAAGCCACGCCCACCGAGGATACTGAGGACCAGTTGGTCTCCATATGTTTATATTGATTTCAGCCTTTAGCAATGGTTGGAATTCAGGACTTTGCAAAAGGGATACATTAAAGCGCCAACTATATGATTTCTTTTTCTCCGTATGTGGCAACACCTCTAAACACACCAGGGTAAGATCTGTGACTAAAATGTTTCCAATTGAGCAATCAACAACAGATGAAATGAGGGATATATATGTATTCCAGATTAAATCTTATGGACTGATGAAAAAAATGTATAGTCCCTCCCAGATGAGTTCAAAAGTCTCCAAATATCTGATGAAGATTTTGACACATCCTGTGAAGCATAAATATTCCTCTAGGGGGCTTGCACACTTTTGCTTCACTATGATCAAGGACTGAGTCCATCAAAAGATTAAAGTCTCCTCCCAGTATTATATCTTGAGGGGTGCTAGCGTCTTGCAACTTTCCTTCAAGATCTATAAAAAGACTTGATCATCAATATTAGGTGCATAAATATTTGCCAAAATTTCACTTTGCCCCTGAATTTCAGCTAAAACAATCATGAATCTTCCTAATTTATCTTTAATCTGTTTGAGACATTTGAATTGTAGATGCTTACTTATCAGTGTACTGACTTCTCTGCTCTTACTTGAGCCAGCACTAAAGAAATTCTGTCCACCTCATATCTTCCCAAAATTTTCAGCTTCCTGCGGGGAAAGCTTCCCTCGGCCATTCCTCCACCACTTAGAGAAAAAGTAAGAGACTGACTCCATCGCACAATCCCGCAGCTGCCTGCCAGTAGGCGGGCGAGCCCGTAGCTGCCTGCCAGGAGGCGGGCGAGCCCGCTACTGACTGCAATGTTGCGGCTGAGTCCACAGTAACTCTTCCCACTGTCTGTAAGTTTATGAGGAGGAGGAGACGGGTCCTTAGTCTGAGTCTGCCGCAGCTCACCAGGAGGGGTCTGAGCCCGCTGCAGTTTCCCTTGAGGATGCCAACGTCCCACCTACCAACTCAGTGGCCACCACCCAGTCTGATACTTCGCCTCCAGCCCAGACCCCTGTGGCCACTGCCAAGCCTGACCAGTGGACTTCTGCCCAGTGGTCGCCATTTCATCCCCATCCAGCTCCCTGCTGCCATCGGGTCAATTCTTTTAATGGCTGCCACTGACCTACCATCTCAGTGGTCACCGCCCAGTCTGACCCCTCCCATGCCGCTCAGCCCACTGCAGCCACTGGCCAGACTGACCCCTGTCCAGCGGCCAACTCCCAGTCTGACCCATCAGACTTCCGCCCAGCAGTCGCCATTTCCATCCTGTCCAGCTCCCTGCTGCCATCGTGTCAATTCCTTTAATGGCTGCCACTGACTTTACCCTCTGCCCTGTTGCCGCAACTGGCCTCACCCTCTGCACAGCAGCTGCCACTGACCCGTCAGACATCTGCCCAGAGGCAGCCCTGACCCGTCGGACCTCTGCCCAGTGGTCGCCAAACAGTCAGACCTCATCTGTCTAGCGGCCGTATATTATCCTATGCAGACCCCAGTTGCTCGGACCTTGCCCTAGTTACCTGGTGCTCCTATAACCCCACCCTGGTCACCTGCTCCGCCCTGGTTCCCTTGTCTTTGGATCCTCCACCTGCTCCGCCCTGGACTTTTGGTCCATCCTGTTCCTCAGATCTTCTATTAGCTCTGCCCTGGTCTCCAGGTTCGTCCTGGACTTTCATGGCCTCCCAGTCCACTTTGGTCACCTAGTCTGTTGTCGACCTCCCCAGTGGTCTCCAGCTTTAAGGGTGCCATCCCCCTGGTTTCTCCATCCCTTCATTGGTTGGTCCCATTTTACATATTGTACATTCATATAATTGTGGTAGTTGTATTCTTTATTTAGCAAATTGTCAGTAACAACACCATATTACTGTAGTAAACCCATTGTCCACCAAAAAACATAATTACTACAATATTCCTATAAAAGTACCTTTATATTAATTATTATATGTAGTATTTAAAAAAGGAGACAGGAAATAATGGGAAAAAGAACATGGTAAAGATGGATTTGAACCCGGGTTGGCTGCATGAAAAGGCACATAGTTACCAGCTTTACCCCCCACCCCACTGCAGCAATGATTTTAATGCAGTCTTTCATAAATTTCTATATTTTCATAGGAGTATTGGGGTGCAAATAGCCAAACTGTATTACTGGTGTTAATTAAACCTAGGTACAAATAGTCACTCTGTATTTGTTAACCAATCAATACAGTTCCCCAATGATTAAAATATAGTTAACCAATGATGCAAATGTACAAAATCAATATAATTTAAAACTCATATCATCAGAAACAATATAATTTATCATTTTGTCCTCCACAAGTGTATGAAAAATTAAAACACTTGATTGGTGTGAGACAGCACATTTTGTTTAGCCATTCAAAATGAGCAAACATCTTTGTAAAGTAAATCAGTCAGTAACTTTGAGCTTCAGAAAGCATGATTAGAGTGAGAGAGAGAAATGTGTGTGGAGTGAGAGAGAATGAAAAAACTGGGGAGGGACAGATGAAGGTCTCCACACAGATGTCTTGTTATCTCTGTGTGTGTGTGTGTGTGTGTGTGTGTGTGTGTGTGTGTGTGTGTGTGTGTGTGTAGAGAGAGAGAGAGAGAGAGAGAGTGCGAGAGTGCATTGATATGTGTATGTGTGTGGTTGGAATACAGTATGAGCTTATCTTCAGGGTCACTGTGCACTGCTGAGATCCAGCTCTGTCTGTGTGTGTGTGTGTGTGTGTGTGTGTGTGTGTGTGTGTGTGTGTGTGTGTGTGTGTGTGTGTGTGTGTGTGTGTGTGTGTGTGTGTGTGTGCGTGTGTGAGTAAAAGTATCTTTTCCAAAACTGTGTTCAGAAACACTCTTCACAGAATTGCACTAATTTACTACACATAAAGCTTTAATATCCACTTAATTTAAGTTCCACTGTTTCATCAATATCACGGACAACAACAGCAGCTGCAGAAGTATACCCCCTCTCCTTTTACATTGTGTTATGCCATGTTAGATCATTTCCAGAATATTAAGGGCATGACAGAGATAAATGATTGGCTTTTCCTGATGTCTGATTGGTTTGTGAGAATGACGTGTTAAAATCAGGGCTAGTCTGCTTTATTCATCAGCCAAATTTGCTCTGTGTGTGTTTATATTAGCATGTACCTTCCTGTGTTGTGTTCCTACTGATTACAGTCTTCCTAATTTAATCTCTGAGTGTCAGTGTGAGAGAGAGGATTTGTGTGTATTTTTGCTCTTAGTATATGATTTAGAATGACTGTAGTTTTCTATTCTTCTGACTCAGACAACATGCAGCACACACACACACACACACACACACACACTGTATTCTAACATCAAACCTCACTGACGTCGTGACGTTTGATCACGAGTCCAATGAGGTTTAATATTATCGAAGTTTTAATTCATGTTTAATTTCAGCACAACAGTCATATTTTGATTTTTTATCATTTAATTTAGGTTGACAGTGAATAACTTAAATTTAATTTGGTTCATCACAAAAAGTGATTGTATGGATTCAGACTTGGAATATTGAGAAGTAAATTATTTATTTATATATTTGAGTCTCTAAGTAGATGCATGCTGTCAATTAACAGAAAATCATTTTGCATTATGTAACTTTGTGCTCTTTAGCGACATCTGTGGTTGAAACTTAAAATTGCAAGCGAATTGTGGAAGAACATTTTACATGAGTTGTTTCAGCACTGCTCCTCTGGAGGATGTATCTCATGATTTGAGGTTACCTGAACATCGCCTGTGTGTGATCATGACTGGGTGATATTCAGAGCCGGAATCATTATGTTCGATTTTCATGTTGATATTATGTTATTTTATTAAACATTAAAAATGAAATATCACTTGCTTTAATCTTTTTTTTAAATCTCATATTTACATATTTTGAAAGAATGAATTTGACACTTTTCATTCACTACAGTCAAAGCGTTATTACATTGAGAACAGGGGATTCTCCATAATCATCACCAGTTACCAGTATATTTTAATATGATTATTCAAGTGTTTTATCTAATCTATTAATGTTTGTATTGTATATATACTGTATAATTAACCTATTAATGTTTGAATTGTAATACACTGTGGCAGCGGGGGTGTGGTCAAACGCCCGTCTGGGAGAGGAAAGCGGTAAGAGCGCTTACACCTGAGCTAAATTATGCCTAACACCTGTCTCTAATTCCAGTGAGCACGAGGAGAGCGGCATAAAAACAGACACAGAGCCTCCAGGAGAGGAGACCAGACAAGCCAACCCAGTGCACTTGTATTGTTTTGTGTTGTATTTTCTGTGAACTGTTGTGAGACAGACAGCAATTAAAGCCTTACCTTTTGTTGAAGCCTCGTTTCCTGTCCTGCTTCCCGTGAGGGTTCTACACTGGTGCCGAAACCCGGGATAAAATGTTTTTTTTTTTAAAAACATTCCAAGCATGGAGAAAGGTCACCCCATAGAGTCCTCCCAGCTGGCGGAGGTCCTCCAGTCCCTCGCGACGCTACACCAAAGCCACCAGCAGTCCCTGCTTGAGCTCTGGCAGGACCAAGATCGCCGGTTTTTTTAAATCATGCAGGCTCAGGCAGAGGACCAGCACGCCATCCGGAGCCTCCTCAGCCAGGAGACCGCGTCGACCACGCCCCTGCTGCCACATACACACTTATCAACTTAAGAGGTGAAACTCGTGATAAGGCTGATATGAGTTCAATGGAAGACTGTATTATTTTATATTATATTGTACAGCCTCAGTCAATAATGCAAGTAAACCATAATACAACAATAGTAGTTTAATAGACAGCTTAAAATGCAAATCATTTTTGTAGGCTCACCGTGGAGAATCATGGTAATGTAAGGACATTGTTTTAAACACTGTTTTTTATGTTCTCAATTAATAATGGCATTAAGTTCATTTTAAACCAAAAAAAACTCCCTTAGTGCAGCTTTAAAGTAGTTAAACTACAGTCAAATTACTTTTTAAAAAATGTTGTCCACTATACTACAAGCTACTAACAAAAAGCAACTAACAATATTGAAGATTTTTAAAGAAGAAAATATATTTAAAGATAAAAATATAGGATGCTATTGCTTAATTCTGCAACCAGTCCCGATCCAGCAGCATGATCACACGGGAAGTCAGCATAATGTTTCTGAATGTTCCAGTATCCTGACATCGGCCACATTATGTTGAGTTACTGACAAGTGGCATCTCCCATCAGACATTTTTTAATCTGTTCAAGTGTGTTTACCTCTTCCTGCAACACCACTGATAATGTGTTGTGTCAGGTGCGCGGGAAAACAGGATTCTCGTATCACGCTGACACCAGAAAGTGATCAGGTCTGTATAATAAGGTGAAAGCACGATTTAGAGGTTCTATTTTCCCTCTAAGATAAAATTGTTACTTCACTGACTGTTAGGTTTAGAATTGGGATTTATCTGCATTTCTCTTCACTGAATTACACCCTTTACATCTATAAATAGCTCGCTTCACAATTCGCTTTTAGTGCCCATCTTCACCCAGAAGCATACAAAAACAGTTCCCGCTTTGGCCACTGGGGGCAGTGGTTCAGATTTTGGGAAGCACAGACCGAGTTTAACTCTAGAAAAGTCAGCCTACTGTTTCTGAATTCACAGTGAGATCAGTCTATTTCCTGACCCCCGGCTTAAATCTCACATCTACGCAACATTTTCTCAACGTTGATTTCAAGCCAGCAACAAGAAAATAAGCCACAAAAATCCCTAACTTAACCACGTTCACCTTGAAATTTAAATGAATGCTTGCTTTCTTTGGATTACATCATCGGCAACTCCTACAAATCTGTAGAAAAACATGTTTTAGTGTTTCATGATTCTTTAACATGGAATATTCCTTTAAGCATATCAATGGAAGATCCTTAGACACACAGAGGGCGTAAAGACTGTACTCAGTAGGAGTGTGAACAAAAGTGCAGACAGAGACTGAGTGTCATTGTGCCCTTTTCCAATCTCTCCCTCGCTTCCCTCCCACGGATCTGAGGAATACCAAAGATCCAGTCCTTGAAGCCTTATAGTTGAGAGCACACAAAGCACCTTTCCGTTTTACCCTTCCCTGAACCCTTCATTTTCTGACTGTTGAGTAGAAACCAAAATAAACATACACTGAATTAGTCTTCATATACAACAAGTGTGCATAAACGCATAATCAAACACTCACACACACTCCCCATGCAGTCAGGCAATCCTGGGTCAAGCTCTCACCTTCCTGGACACTACACACACACACACACACACACACACACACACACAGACTCAAATAATATCCTACATTCCAGAAGCACATCATAATGCTGCAAATGAACTTAGATACTGTAAATATACAGTATGAGTGTGTGTTTGGTTAGTAAGTGTGTGCATGCTTTAAACTCACACACCAATGATTTTAGTATTGATGAGGGCATTGTGTCATTAACATGTCCACACACACACACACACACACACACACACACACACACACTCACACCTCACACATTGTTTAATTCTGTTTTTATGACAGTGAAAAAAGATTATCATGCATGATATGAGTTTTTGATGTATGTGCGTGTGTGTGTGTGTGTGTGTGTGTGTGTGTGTGTGTGTGTGTGTGTGTAGGAGATGGAGAGAGAGAGAGAGAGAGACAGAGAGGCATATGTCAGCTGAGTTTACACCAGCTGAAAAGACCTTCATTATGATTATTACCCATCACCACCATCACTAACACACAAACACACCCAATTATGAATTATTATTATTATTATTAACTAGGGCAATCTACTTAGTACATGTTGACATTATTTATACAACAGCAACATTTCCAAAATTCTAAATGTTGCTGCTGTTCATATAATGTTCATAAAATGAAAAGTAAAATATTTTACTGTAAGGCAGTTCATTGGAAAGGAGGAGGTGAGAACCGGCTTGGCAATATAAATAATATTTTAATGATAAACTTAAACAAAAGACAAACACACACACATGACGGACATGTCCGTAAACGATCTCTCTCTCCCGCACAATCCTCCGCAGTTGGCCTTTATCCCTCTCGGAGGCTTGATTAGCCTGATAAGAGGCCGGGTGTGTATAATCATGACCCGACCCCGCCCTCCGCCCTGCCACACATACAAAACATTTTAAAAATAATTTAAAAAAAATCAAAAATTAAAGAAAGATATTATTTGTCAAAATGACAGAAAAAAACAACAACTTTGTTTTAAAATATAAATTACATTAGTAGAATGCAGAACTGCTATCTGTGTTTTTGTTGATTTTCCTTTTCTTTCACAAAACAGTATGAAAAATGTCAACATAGAACAACATTTTACAGCAAGAATGTTGACATGTGCAAAAATGAAGGGTTGATCATCGACTGACATTGTTTTGACTTCCAGTAGTGCACAGAGCTGATTTGAAGGTTTTTTTTTTTTCATCAGAAATGTTTGGCTGATTCACAGGATCAGCTGATTTTGATTTTGAAGTGTGTACATGGAGAAAGGGCTGCAGTCTTACAACAACTCACTCACTCAAAGATTTTTGCATTCCAATTTCATAACAAAGTTCCATCAAATTGAATTGTGAAATGTTTTACTATAAGTGAGACTATTATTATTAAAGATTACTCAATTCAATTTGGTGGAATTTTGTAATGAAATTATTATTTTATATATTTTTTTTTTTATGTACAAATAAACCGCTGTTTTAAATGGATGCTGTTATTTATTTATTTATGTGAGAATTTGTTTTAGAACTATGTGTTAATTGTTTTATTTGTAAACATCATTAGAGCATCTGTTAATAAATGTAGATATTACTTTAGAATTCTTTCATTTCAAATTTACATGATATAATATTTTATCAAACATTAAGCTGATGTGTAATTTTTCAATGGTTAACATTCTTCTTTCCCAGCCTAATTATGCAGAGATAATTATAAGTGAGCCATAACTAGCTTGATTTCCCCCCAAAACGTGTAAACTCTGTGCCTCTGTGGTGCTTTACTCTTTAGCAAACAAACATTGATGTGTTTAAACTCAGGAGCTCAGGACTGGCCAGCCCGACTAAGCTCAACTAAGGGTGGGTTTGTTTGAGGCGAGGCTATCTGTTTGTTCAACCAATGGCAGACAGAGGGTGTACACAGAATTCAGTTTAAAGCAATGTGTATCTATTTTTGTAATTGGTGATGCTTGTGTCGCAGAAATGGATACTTCATAAATCTCCCTCATCATGTCAGAGGGGGCGTTTTTTTACTCATAAATCCAAAGCTGTCTGTGGTAGCGGGGGCGTGGTCAAGTGCCCATCCCGAGAAAGAAAGCGTTAAGGGTGCTTACACCTGAGCTAAATCATGTCTACAGTCTAACACCTGTCTCTAATTCCAGTGAGCACGGGGAGAGCGGCATATAAACGGCCACGCCACCGCAAGAGGCGTGCGTGCAGGCTTTTGCCTTCTGTAAAAGAGAAGGCTGTCTTCGCTGTGCTTAAAGTGAACGTTCTGTGTACAATAAAAAGACTGACCTGAACAAGGAGAAAACCTGTGTTGTGGGCCCTCCTTTCTCCTTCTCTCTATACTGGTGCTGAAACCCGGGAGTGGTGGTACGTAGCCATCCCTATCACTTGCCTGAACACAAAAAATAAATAGTTCGGGAAGAATTATGATGTTCGATATAGAGGTAATATAGGAATCCCACAGTGATTGGTCCAGCCCGGCTGTTGCAACGGGTCTGTACGGTTCTGTGTGGATTATAGAAAATTCAACGCGGTGTCTAAATTTGATGCGTACCCAATGCCCTGCATTGATGAGCTGCTCGATCGGTAAGGTACTGCTCGATTTTATTCGACATTGGATTTGACAATAGGTTGTTGGCAGATCCCCTTGATGCCAATTTCCCATGAAAAAACAGCCTTCTCCACACAGTTTGGATTGCACCAATTTGTGACGCTTCCGTTCGGTTTGTTTGGGGCCCCGGCTACATTTCAACGTCTCATGGACCGTATCCTCCGTCCACATTCGGTTTACACCGCTACCTATTTAGATGATATTATCATATATCGTAATGATTGGCAGTGGCATATGCAGCATCTGAGGGCGGTTCTGAGATCGCTGCGACGGGCGGGGCACACAGCAACCCCCAAGAAGTGTGCGATTGGGCATGTGGAGGTACGGTATCTGGGGTTCTACTTGGGCCAAGGCCAGGTGCGTCCCCAAATTGACAAGACTGTGGCGATTGCGATCTGCCCGAGACCCAAGACCAAAAAGGGGGTGAGGCAGTTCCTGGGGCTGGCTGGCTATTATATGAGGTTTGTGCCTAATGAATGACTTCACCAGCCCGCTGACTGACCTCACTAAAAAGGGGGCTCCAGACCCGGTCCAGTGGTCGGAGCAGTACCAACAGGCGTTTACACAGGTTAAAGCCACACTTTGTGGGGGCCGCTTTTACATGCACCTAATTTCTATCTCCCTTTCCTATTACAGACGGACACTTCAGACAGAGGGCTGGGGGCCGTACTCTTGCAGGTGTTGGAGGGGGAGGAGTGCCCGGTGCTGTACATCAGACATAAGCTCTACTTGAGGGAAACCAAGTACATCACCGTGGAAAAGGAGTGTCTGGCCATCAATTGAGTGGTCCTCACTCACCGATACTATCTGCTGGGGCAGACCTTCACCCTCTGCTCAGATCACACCCCACTCCAATGGCTCCACCGCATGAAGGATTCTAATGCCCGGATCACCCGGTGGTATCTGGCTCTCCAGCATTTTAAGTTCAAGGTGGTCCACAGACCAGGGGCGCAGATGGCTGTCGCTGACTTCCTTTCCAAAAATGGGGGTGGGGGTGAGTGGTAGGCAGGTTGGATGGCTCCCTGGCCTGAGTTGGGCGGTGGGGGTATGTGGCAGCGGGGGCATGGTCAAGCGCCCATCCGGAGAGAGGAAACGGTAAGGGCGCTTGCACCTGAGCTAAATTATTTCTAACACCTGTCTCTAATTCTTTTTTTAGATTGAAAGGGCATATGATACTTTATGGAGGGAGGCTCTTTTGGTTTAAATTGAATACAATTGGAATGGGGGAAAAATGTATAATTGGGTATTAGATTTTTGTATTTGAATGTACATTTCGGGTTAGAATTGGAGAGGAACTATCAGCACCTTATGATATTTTGAATGGGGCTCCTCAGGGCACTGTACTTAGCCCAATTCTGTTTAACTGAATGATTAATTATGTGTTTGACCAAGTTAAACCAGATATGGGAATGGCTCTAATGTGGATGATGGAGCAATATGGAAAAGAATCTAAAATATGTAATTGAAAGGGAACAGGAGGCAATAAGAGAGGCTGTGGAATGGTCTTTGGATTTGGGGTTAAAGTTTTCAGTACCAAAGACTCAATATATGATCTTTAAAAGGAAAAAGAGTATGGATCAAATATCCCTGAAGTTATATGGTCAACCACCAGAAAGAGTGACAGAATTCAAATATATTGGTCTGTGCTTTGATGAGAAACTGACAATGGCACAATAATACAATTGTAAAAAGTTATTAATTGCATGTATATAGCCAGGTATGACTGGGGGGCTAGCAATAGTTAATTGCTACATGTATACCAAGCTATTATACAGTACATTCTAGTATAGACTATGTGTGCATTGTATTTGGGGCAGCAGCTAGTCAGTTTTGAAGAAACTGCATCACATACAGCCTAGAGCATTAAGAATATGCTGTGGAGCAATAAGATCATCCCCTATAGACACAATCAGTGGAGAAATGGGAGAGATGCCACAAGACTTGAGAAGTAAAAGGTTAGCTGTAACATACTGTGTAAATCTTCAAGGAGCGGTGAACAGTCACCATACTTGCATAGTTATTTAGGATTGTTGGGGATATAAAAGTAATGGAGGTACAAGTTTTGGGTGCAAGAATGAACAGTGGGTCAAGGAATGTGGCCTTGAAAATGTAATCCTTTGTCCTAATTGGTCTTTGCCTGGTACTCCACTATGGAAGATTCCAGAACCTGTTGTTGATCTGAGTTTATTAGAGGCCCAGAAAAAGTCGGAAGAAGGATATAATACTGGAGATGAAGTGCTTTTCTGAGAGAGAAATTCTCAGAGAAGTCTTACAGGTGTTCACAGATGGTTCTAAAGTACCTATCAGTTAAAAGGTTGGAATTGGCATGTTTGTCCCTAAATTTAAAATATGGATACGTCTGAAATGACCTAATAAACTGTCTGTATCAAGAGCGTAGCAGCCGCAGGGGACGTGGGGGATGTCCCCCGCACTATTTAAGAAGGTGATTTTTGTCCCCCACACTTTTCCAAGCTAAACCCATATCAAGTCTAAATGGTGTATTTGTTTACAGTATTCTTTGCATTTGTTACTTTGGGCTGATTGTTCGACCATCCAGCCAATCACGAGTTTCATGAGCCGAAACATCCCTTACGTTATAGACCGTCAGTCAGACAGTCAAATCAAACACTTTCATTTCTACATAGTTGCTCTCAACAATGCTCATTTATCCATGTTTTTTATCAGCATTGATGTTGATCTAAATTAATAATCCAGAAATGAGGAACACACAAACAAGTTATTTATCGGCATATCGTTCTTGATTGGCAGCATTATGTGAAATGCACAGCAGAAAATAAACAAAGAACAATCCTTCTTTTAAGCACACAATATAAGTGAAGTCTATATGAGCGCACGAGTCTTCATTACGTTTTTACATTATGTGTGTGAGGTAAAAGTTTCATCGGTTCTTTTTTGTCAATTTAAGCAGATTACTAGATGGGTTAAATATGAAAAGCAATTTTTAATATCAGTGCCTGTGTTTACCTCCGTGTTGTTGTGCAGTCGACAAACTGCAGGAAATAAAGATAGATCTGATGTGTTCTTAGAAGACTTATGCATTTTACTGACGTCCATAGATATGTAGACACTTTTTTTATTCATGAAAACATACGGACGTTATTGAAGCTCATTATAATTATTATATACCATAATTGTTGACTTTTGATAAAAGTCATGACAGCTGTAGGGAAATAAAAGATTTGCTTTGTTCTCATAATCCTTGAAACCTCTACTGAAGTATCTTTGTAGGTCTGTAGACACAAATATTAAAGGATTAACATTTTCTTTTGATATGTTTTTTGACTCCATGACAAACTAATTTCACACAAGACACTCATTTGTCTCCACCTTCTGGCATCACCAGAAACAGTCACTGAATCATTAAATGATCTGAACGAATTTTGGTGAATGTAGTCAAACACTCAAGCCACTTTGATACATTTAAAACCAACAATGCACAAGCAAAGAGTAAAAAATATAATTGCACACATGCACAGTTGTCATTATTTTAATTGATTAAATTTATTCAGGGCCAGCTTGTGCTCAGTCTTTAATTGTCATGTGTGAAACAGAAGTTTTAATTGTGTATTTCTCTTGGGTGCTGGCACACCTTGGTGTAATAGGGAATTAAGTTGCTGATAAACTAGCATTAGATAAAAATCTGGTGGATGTTAAAGTAGCTACCCATGGGGAGGAGTGAGGCAAAATCTGTAATGAAATAATGAATAAATGCATGGCAGGGAAGGTGGGAAAGCATTAGTACATGTAGCTGGTTTTATAGTATTGTACAGTCAGTGGGGAAGGCACAATGTATTGGAGGGAACAGAAGTGAAGATGTAATATTGATTAAGATTGGGGCATACAGGATTGAACTCTACTCTGGCAATAATGGACGACACTGGGTTGTGTGGTGAATGTGGTGTTCCGGAAACTATAGAATATGTATTGTTTGTGTATGCATTAAATATAAGGTATATCGAAGTACTCTGTTTAGTATTAAAAAAAGAAGACCCGT
This sequence comes from Xyrauchen texanus, assembly GCF_025860055.1. Lineage (NCBI taxonomy): Eukaryota > Metazoa > Chordata > Actinopteri > Cypriniformes > Catostomidae > Xyrauchen > Xyrauchen texanus. The sequence goes on along the minus strand of NC_068313.1, from coordinate 3,366,230 downwards.
AAACACTTTGGATATTTTAGGAACACAGGTGTGAGGGATACATGGGTATATTGGGCACTTTTTTCATTTTTACAGAACACAGGATTAGGGCGTAGAATATAATGTGTATGCTGTGTTTGAGGAGCCCAGTGTGAAAGGAGGAGCTGATCACGCCTGGGCTCTGATTTTCCGAGAACAGGGCGGAGAATCGCATCCATACTATGGAATGATTTTCCGGACATTATTCAAAAGGAATTGCAAATTGTATTTGCAATTGCGTTTTCAATTTGTGGACGCATAAAATGTGACATAATCCAAACGCAATTACAAATCGCGCATTACCGTTTGCATTTTCGTTTAAGCGAACGCACAGTGACTGCCAGATTTCAAATGGAAAAGCAAAGTCCGTTTGCAACTGTGTTTCCCATATCTTACGAGTTTTGGCCCTGTCATATTTAAATAGCAATTTCAATTACCACGTCTGCTTTTTCACTTTCTCAGCGTCGCGTATGTAGCCAGCCAAAACTCAAATGGAATACTAATTCCCTTAGTATTTCCATTGATGCCTTACGAAACCTGTCAATCAGGGTCAAGGGTGGGATTATGGTATGGGGCGTGTTTGTCTTGGGAAGTGACGTCACTCACAGTCGACGGTCAAGATCAAATAAACCGGTGTCTGTTCAGGGCATCACCTCTTTATTTATTTTGTATTTATTTTAATGTTTATTTGACAGGGACAAATGCATAGAACATTGCTTTATAAAGAATAGGCCTACAAAGTAGATGCCACGCATACATGTTTCTAGCCATGACTAATTTGCAACCCCTGTCCCTGGTTAGGCTTATAAATTTAAAACAAAAATTACAGAGTATTGATTTTAAGATTTATAATTAATAAAATACATACAACAAATACATCCCATATATGAAATAAGATATGGGCTTAAGTAGATGTGGAAGTCACTATAAATCAAAGTCTAGACACATTTAACAATACAAGAACACAAAAGGGTGCATATGTCTGTGCGTGCTCACATATGCAACATTATGTTTGTATGCATTGTGTTATGTCCTACGGAAGCGTATTGCATTCACTTGAGAGAAAAAAAATCTACTCTGTTTTTCTGAATTAATGACTTAATTATCTCAGAATTACGAGATCATTTTTCATGGAGAAAAAAGTTTTTGCTCTGTTTTTCTGAATTAACGACTTAATTATCTCAGAATTACGAGATCATTTTTCATTAAAAAAAATATTGAGATCCCTCAAAATCCTGCCAGGAGCTCTATTTTAGCTGGATTGCATGGAAGTAAACATGTCCCGCCTTTCAAGTTTAATCCGGTTTTATTTTAATTTGGGTCTGAGACAATTTATAGAGATATATTTTAAACTTGGCCTTCAATACAAAGACATTACTGTCTATGACATTTGTAATACTGTCATGGCTGAGACACGCTTTGATCTTCCAAAGGACACTAATTACACGAGAACTACCGGAATTCTAGAACTACTAGAATGGCCATAGCGGTCATTCTGACCGTTCATACTAGTCTGTACCAAATGTCATATTTACATTCGAAACTTCTACTGAGGTTTTAGAATGAAGCTTCTAATGTCTGTCGTCATATTTTATGGCGTCATCACCCTAAAAATGTATTGAATAAAATAGAATAATATGGATCAAATGGAGTGCCAAGTGTTATGCTTGAGTAACGAGGCAGACGAGGAGATGCGGATCCAAACGCAGTTTGAACTTTATTACGTGAACCAAACAGGAAAACACAAAGGAACAACCCACGATGGGGAAATGAAACGTATCGGTTACCTAACGTAACCTCGGTTCTCTCTAGATGAGGGAACGAGTATTGCGTAAGCTAGCTTACGCTACGGGAAAGATTCATCTTTTCTGAGATATTGACGCAGTGCGGCAGCTGCAGACCTTGAGCGGGCTAGCTAGCGAGCTCATAGGTTGCTCTGCGGCAACTGCTGCAGCCTATAGACGAGCTTGGGCGAACTCGCATCCAATGAGAGGCGTCCGCGCGCTCACTGCAACAAAGCCCGCCAAAATGGGCGTGACTAGAGTGCATATAAGCGTAGTTCGTAGGCTGGAACCCTGGTTTTCATTGACTGAAGCGTAAAAGTCGCCGTGGCGCGAAAGCACGGCCGGCTACGCAATACTGCTCCCTCATCTAGAGAGAACCGAGGTTACGTTAGGTAACCGATACATTCTCTTACGAGAGGTTCTCTCAGATTATGTAAGCTAGCTTACGCTACGGGAACCCATTGTCAACGCCGCGCGCCAAGCATCCACTGTATGAGCCCCAGGGAATTAAGGGGGACCCGTGGGAGCCCTTATGAGTGGGGAAATAATATTTGGCCGGCAAGAATGCGGGTCATTGATTGTGTAATACATAAGCACATAGTGGGAAGGGAACGACAGAGCGGCGGTGCCGGTCTGTGTGGAATGTGTCCCATCAGTGCAGCTCACCAGGGGAGCTGTAGCGTATTAAACCGCTAGTAGTTTTGCCTGCAGAGCGGGCACTTCCATATTGTAAAATCTGACAAAGGTGGAGGGGAAGTCCATCCCGCTGCCACACATATGTCGTGAATGGAAATCCCGCTGGACCATGCCCACGAGGATGACATGCCTCTAGTGGAGTGAGCCCTAATGCCCAACGGTCATGGCAGGTCTTTTGACGCCGTATGTAGCAGCAATAGCGCCCACTATCCATCTAGATAGTGTCTGTTTCGAGGCGGCGAGACCTTTGGTGCGCCCCGAATGAAACGAAAAGCTGCTCAGAACGCCTGAAAGCGGCGGAGCGCGCAGTATACAATCTCAGTGCTCTGACCGGGCAAAGGAGATTGGCGCCGCTCGCTAACGGAAAGCTGGCAGCGCCGATAGGGAAATGACCTGTGCTCTGAAAGGAGTACCGATCACCTTGGGAACATAGCCGTGTCTAGGCTTTAAAATGACCTTGGAGTCACTTGGTCCAAACTCAAGACACGCAGCGCTGACAGACAGCGCGTGAAGGTCTCCCACACGCTTGACTGATGACAGGGCAGTCAGAAAAACGGTTTTGAGTGAAAGGTATTTCAAATCCACGGATTGAAGTGGTTCGAAAGGGGGCTTTCATAGTTTCGAGAACTATAGAAAGATCCCAGGTAGGAACCGATGGGGGTGCGGGGGTTCATCCTTCTAGCTCCCTGAGGAAGCCGGATGACCAGCTCGCTTTTACCTCATGACTGGCCGTGCAGGGTTCAGCGAACGCCGCAACGGCCGCCACATACACTTTGAGCGTGGATGGGGATCTGCCCTTATCCAGCAGCTCTTGTAGAAATACGAGCAGCTGACGCACACCCCACATGTCCGCGGGTCCAGGTCTCGGTCGGTGCACCATTTTGAGAACACAGACCATTTTGACGCATAGAGTCTTCTCGTGGAAGGGGCTCTAGCATGTATGATGGTGTTTATTACTCCTTCTGGCAGAGCGACGGGTAGTCGCTGATCACCCACGCATGCAGCCCCAGCTCTGGGTGGGGATGCCAAATTGTGCCGCGAGCTTGAGAGAGGAAATCTGCTCTCACTGGGATGGGCCACGGCGCTGTCAGTGACAGCTGCGTAAGCTCCGGGAACCATGTCTGATTCTCCCAACGCTGGGCTATGAGGAGCACCGAGTGACGCTGCTTCCTGATCCTCTGCATTACCTGTGGCAATAGCGCAGACGGGAGGGAAGGCGTAAAGCGGGCGCCTGGGCCAGTCCTGGGCCAGCTGGCCCTCGCTGAGAAAAATATTGGGCAGTGAGAGTTCTCTTTGGACGCTAAAGAGGTCTATCTCCGCTCTGCCGAATAGGTGCCATAACGCCTGGACTGTTTGAGCGTGCAGGACCATTCCCCTGGGGGAATATTGTCTCTGGACAGTCTGTCCGGGCCGCCGCTCAGGTGGCCTGGCACGCGCGTCGCCCTCAGCGAGCGCAGATGGCACTGGGACCAACTCAGTATGCATTTCGGCCAGATGGAAGAGGTTCCTGGATCTGACAACCGCCCTGACGGTTTAGGTAGGATACCACAGATCTGTTGTCCGAATGGACCAGGACGCGGTGACCCTGAATGATCGGGAGAAAGCGACGCAGCGCGCACTCGACCGCTATCATTTCCAGACAATTTATGTGAAGGAGCTTTTCCTGAACTGACCATAGGCCTAAAACCGAGAGCCCTCGCGAGACCGCTCCCAACCCATGTTGGACGCTGCCTGTCGAGATGACTTTTCGGCGCAGATACAGCTCCCATTGTCACTCCCCGCTGATACCATTCGCCACTGTCCAGGGCTGCAGAGCTGAAATACAGGTCTGAGTCACCTTGATGGGCTGGCGCCTGTGGCCCAAGCCCGGCGAGACGCCGGGTGTTTAGCCAATGCTGAAGCGGCGCATGTGCAGTAAACCCAGTTGAAGTACTGCTGCGGCTGAGGCCATGTAGCCTAGCACTCTCTGAAATTTCTTCAGAGGTGTGAGGCTGTTCATCTGAAATGACGCTGCTAGTCGCTGCACACGGCGCGTGCGCTGTGTAGATAAGCGCAGCCGCCATTGCCACTGAGTCTAGTTCTATTCCAAGGAAGGAAATTGCCTGACTGGGCTGTAGTGAGCTCTTGGTCCAATTGACTGCAAGGCCCAAACTGTTCAGATGACTGAGGAGAACTGTCCTGTGAGACAGAAGCTCCGTATGTGATTGTGCCAAAATCAGCCAATCGTCCAAATAGTTCAGAATTCGCGAAACCCTGACTCGCGAGGGGTGCGAGCGCCACGTCCATGCACTTCGTGAAAGTACGGGTGCTAAGGACAGGCCGAACGGAAGGACGGTGTATTGATAAACCTGGCCGCCGGCGGCTAATCTCAAGAATGGCCTGTGACGGGATTTATCTGAATCTGAAAGTATGCATTTTTCAGATCGAGAGAAATAAACCAGTCCCCTGGCGCATATGCGCGAGGAGTTTGCTGGTTGTAAGCATTTTGAACGGTCTTTTGCAAGCGCTTTGTTCAAAACCCTGAGATCTAATATTGGTCTGAGGCCGCCGTCTTTCTTGGGGACAAGAAAATAACGGCTGTAAAACCCCGACTCAGCCAGGGAGGCGGCACTCTCTATGGCCCTTTTACACAGAAGGTTTGTTATTTCTGAACGAAGCATGCACGCTGCTTCCGTGTTCAAAGTAGTTTCGAGCCGTGCTCTGAAGCAAGGAGGACGGCGATCGAACTGTAGCAAATAGCCCTGTTTTATTGTGCTTAACACCCATTCGGATATCCCTGAATATCTTCCCACGCTTTGAAGCGTAATGTTAGAGGGTGAATGGCCAAATCGCTCTGATTGCCGCGACACAGCCGCTGAACAGAATGTGTGAGCCGCTTACTGTGCTTATGCTGGACTGCTCGCAGACAGCATGGACAGGCTGTTCTGTGAGTGACTTCCGATTGAGGTGAATGGGGAAAGAGTCACGCCTGTTAAGTGATGCGCAAGCATAGCCACGGGCACGGGACTTACATACAGAGAAGTGTTTGCTGGCCGTGTGACAGAGCCGGCAGAGAATGGGCGCCGCGACGTATTCGTGGAGCGCATTTATTGACTCTAACACTCGAAAGTGGTTCGTGAACCGCTTTTGAGTGTGTTCTGATGGGGACACGGAACGGTAATGCTTGTGTGTAGAGGTGAACACTAGATCGTGGGCACAATTTCTACACATAAGGCTGGTCGTGTGACAGAGCGGCCAGAGAATGGGCGCGCGACGGATTCGTGGATGCGCTTATTAACCCTAACACTCGAGCCGGTCGTAACCGCTTTATGTGAGTGTGTTCTGATAGGGACACGGACGTGTAATGCTTGTGTGTAGGGGTGAACACTGAATCGTGGGCACATTTTCTACACATAAGGCTTTATTTTGGGCCGCTTGGAAACGGCGCTTGAGTGCAGGCAAGCGGGTAATATCACCGGCTTGTTGGCTGCTGAATCCACCACTGCAGTAGCCTGAGAGAAGGGGACTGACAGGGGCGCACGGGACTTACATACAGCTGGCCTTGTGACAGAGCGGGCAGAGGAGGGACGCGCGACGGGCTCGTGGGCGCTTATTAACTCTAACACTCGAGCCGGTCGTGAACCGCTATGTGAGTGTGCTCTGATAGGGACACGGGATGTGTAATGCTTGTGTGTAGGGGTGAGCACTGGATTGTGGGCACATTTTCTACACATAAGGCATGTTTACTCTTTACAAGATTTCTTTGGGTCGCCGTGAAAACGGCGCTTGAGTGCAGGCAAACGGGTAGTATCACCGGCTTGTTGGCTGCTGAATCCACCACTGCAGTAGCCTGAGAGAAGGGGACTGACAGGGGCTAAGCTTTGACGGTGGTCTGGCCGTGGCGGACTGAGCCGTCGTTTTCTCAACGACGCTAGGAGGACTTCGGTTGCTCAGGTTTCAGTACAATCTTAGGCCGAGGCCCGCAGGGGGGCGGCTGTCTGAGCGCGATCGAGGGCGGCCGCCCTGTCGACGCTAAGAAGTCTGGCTTGTTGAGCTGGGCGCTGTGAAGAGGCTCGTGCAGGAGGCTGGTCACGTGGGTGGCCTGCAGAGGAGCTAGCGCGACGAGGCAGAAAGAGATTCATGGCTTGGGCTTCGAGAAACGGTCAACAATGCCACTCACCGCGGAACCGAAGAGACCGGACAGAGAGAGCGCGCAGTAGTGCGCTCAGCTTCTCCCAAGTCGGCTAGTCAGATCTGAAACAGCCTCTGTCTGTAAGACGGCCATGGAATGCAGAGCAGATGCGGCTTGGCTGGCGGCGGTATAGGCGCCGCCAACACAGGCGGAAGTAGTTCTGCAGGCCTTAGACGGGAGCACCAGCTTAGACCGCCATCTCGCGGAGGGCGGGCAAAGGTGCGGCGTGGAGTCTGTTGGGAGCCTGTTCAGGGGCGGTGACCACTCGAGCCCGAGGCGGTCGACGGCCTGTGTGAGGAGGCGCGTTAGTTCCCCTTCGACTCCGGCATGGGTCCTGCTGGATTCCTGGGCCGAGGAGGAGGCGCGTGAGCCTGACCACCTCGCTGTCCGAAGCCATGATGGAACAGCCCTTATCCTCTGCTTCTTCGTCCGAGATGGCAGCAGAGCAGCCGCCGGGCGGCAACTGCGCTGCCCCGAGTGGGTGGGGAGGGTGAAGGCGATGCTCGAGGGAGGGGCTCCGGCGCAGACAATCGCTTCTACCACTGGTTCCGCAGCCTTTGAGAGCGGCGCTTTTACTGCGCTGCTGAATGGAAGGCGCGCGGCGGCTGGTCCTGAGCGCTGAAGTCGAGCCCGCAGGGTCGACATCGAAGCTCCTCGCAGAGATCGCGATCCGCCTTCAGCGAGGGCGAGCTCTGCATGCCCCAGTCCCAGGCAGAGAGCGCAGATGACGTGGCGGTCTCCGGTGCTGAGAGGGGCGCGCATGAGGCGCAAGTGGAGCGAGGCATCTTTAAAAAGACGCTCAGTACTTTTTGTGAAGTTCATAAGAACTAGCTTGCTTTAAAAGGATACGTCGCCGGATGGCGAGCTCGCAGGACAGCTGAAGGTGGCGAAGACGGCCGGCTTCTTCGAGCGCTGTCCACGCTTGCTTGATGCCTCTCGAACGGCGACGCGGCTTCCAGTTCAGAGATGCGAAGAGCTTCGCTGAAGAGATGAAAATCAGGGTTCCAGCCTATGAACTACGCTTATATGCACTCTAGTCACGCTCATTTTGGCGGGCTTTGTTGCAGTGAGCGCCGGACGCCTCTCATTGGATGCGAGTTCGCCCAAGCTCGTCTATAGGCTGCAGCAGTTGCCGCAGAGCAACCTATGAGCTCGCTAGCTAGCCCGCTCAAGGTCTGCAGCTGCCGCACTGCGTTGACAATGGATACAAAAATTAAGGATGATTTTTTGGCTTCAATATCTCAGAAAAGATGAATCTTTCCCGTAGCGTAAGCTAGCTTACGCAATATGAGAGAACCTCTCGTAAGAGAACATAAAATAGCGAATTTAACACGAGGTAAGCAACAGGGGACTCGAGGAGGAAACACACACCAGGTTGACATCAAACGACGATCGACGAACACTGAACAAAGACACGGGGTATAAATACACAAACATGGGAAAAGGGGCCAATGAAAGAACAGAGCTCAAACAAGATAATAAGGTGATTAACAGAAGCAAACGGCAAACTAATGAGGGCAGGTGAAAACAATGACAGGGAACACGAACGCTAACAGAGGACTATGGAGTTACATAAGGGACTAAAGTGAAAACTAAGAAGTGCAAAAGTGACAAGATGGAAAACAAGAGGGCAACAGTGAAACAAGACAGGGTAACCATAACAGAGCCCCCCCCCCCTAAAGGATCGGCTTCCAGACGATCCTTAACAACAAATAACAAAAGACAAAAACCCACAAGAACAACATGAGGGCACCAGGGGCAAACAGACAGTCCAAGTGGGCACATGGGCAGACAGGCAGACCAGGGGGGCACACTGGGCAGGCAGGAAGTCCGGGGGGGAAATGAGACAGTCCACGAGGGCACAAATGGAGGTGAGACAGTCCACAGGGGCACAAGTGGAGACGAGGGTTAGGGGGCCAGGGAGGCATCGACTGGGCAGGGACAGGTTTCGATGGTCTGGGAGCTGGCCACCGGGCAAGGGTAGGTGCAGGAGGCCTGGGAGCTGGCCACAGGGCGATGACAGGTTTGGGGAACCTGGGAGGAGGCCACTGGACGGGGACTGGGTCAGGAGGCCGGGGGGGGAGGTCTCAGGACGGGAACAGGGTCAGGAGGCCTGGGTGGAGGCCACCGGACAGGGTCAGGGGGCCTGGGAAGAGGCCACGGGACTGGGTCAGGGGGTCCGGGAGGAGGCCACAGGACAGGGACCGGGTCAGGAGGCCTGGGAGGAGGCCACAGGATAGAGGCCGGCTTTGGTGGCCTGGGAGGTGGTCGTGGGCCAAGGGCCGGTTCAGGGGACCTGGGAGGTGACCACGGAACAGAGGCCGGTTTTGGTGGCCTAGGAGATGGAGTGGCCACAGGGGAGGCCGGCGGCGCTGCGTGAGGCGGAGCCAAGGAGGACCTCTGAGGCGGAGCCGAGGGAGGTGATGGCTCAGAAGGCCCAGAAGGCGGAGCTGAGGGAGGCTCAGGAGGTGGAGCTGAAAGAGGCCCAGGAGGCGGAGCCGAGGTAGGCGGCACCGTGGGAGGCTTTAGGAGCGGAGACCAGGAAGACTCTGGAGGCTCTGGGGGCAGAGACGTAGGAGGCTCTGAGGGTGAAGCCGTCGAAGGCTTGAGTGGCTCGAGAGGCGGAGCCGGAGGAGGCTCGGGAGGCGGAGCCATAGGAGGCTCGGGAGGCTCTGAGGGCGGAGCCATCGAAGGCTTGAGTGGCTCGAGCGGCGGAGCCGTAGGAGGCTCGGGAGGCTCTGAGGGCGGAGCCGTCGAAGGCTTGAGTGGATCGAGAGGCAGAGCCATAGGAGGCTCTGGAGGCGGAGCCGCAGGAGGCCCCGGGGGCGGAGCTTCAGGAGGCCCCGGGGGCGGAGCTGCAGGAGGCTCGAGAGGCTCTGGGGGCAGAGCCGTCGAAGGCTTGAGTGGATCGGGAGGCGGAGCCGTAGGAGGCTCTGGGGCGGAGCCGTAGGAGACTCAAGAGGCTCTGGGGACGGAGCCCTGGAAGGCTCGAGAGGCGGAGCCCTGGGTGGCTCGAGAGGCCTGGAAGGCGGAGCCCTGGAAGGCTCGAGAGGTTCGAGAGGCGGAGCCCTGGGAGGCTCGAGAGGCTTGAGAGACGGAGCCCTGGAAGACTCGAGAGACTTGAGGGGCGGAGCCCTGGCAGGCTCAAGAGGCGGAGCCCTGGGAGGCTCGAGAGGCTTGAGGGGCGGAGCCCTGGCAGGCTCGAGAGGCTTGAGGGGCGGAGCCCTGGCAGGCTCGAGAGGCGGAGCCCTGGCAGGCTCGAGAGGCTTGAGAGGCGGAGCTCTGGGAAGCTCAGAGGGCGGAGCTCTGGAAAGCTTGGGAGGCTTGAGAGACGGAGCCCTGGAAGACTCGAGAGACTTGAGAGGCGGAGCCCTGGAAGGCTCGAGGGGCTTGAGGGGCGGAGCCCTGGTAGGCTCGAGAGGCTTGGGAGGCGGAGCCCTAGAAGGCTCGAGAGGTGGAGCTCTGGGAAGCTCGGAGGGCGGAGCTCTGGAAAGCTCGGGAAATTCGGACGGCGGAGCTCTGGAAGGCTCGGGAAACTCGGATGGCGGAGCTCTGGAAAGCTCGGGAAACTCGGATGGTGGAGCTCTGGAAAGCTCGGGAAACTCGGATGGCGAAGCTCTGGAAAGCTCGGGAAACTCGGATGGCGGAGCTCTGGAAAGCTCAGGAGGAGGAGCCCTGGGAGACTCGAGAGGTGCTGGCTCTTGGACGATCGAGGCTTCTGGTGCTGGCTCTTGGACGGTCATGGCTACTGGCACTGGCTCTTGGACGGTCATGGCTACTGGCACTGGCTCGTGGACGGTCATGGCTACTGGCACTGGCTCTTGGACGGTCATGGCTTTAGGCACTGGCTCTTGGACGGTCACGGCTACTGGCTCTGGCTCTTGGACGGTCACGGCTACAGGCGCTGGCTCTGGGACGGTCGAGGCTACAGGTGCTGGCTCTGGGACGGTCGAGGCTAGCGGCGCTGGCTCACTGACGTCTGAGGCTAACGGCACTGGCTCACTGACGTCTGAGGCTACTGGCTCTGGCTGGGTTACCGTGGTATGTGCCGGCTTAGGTTCGCCGGGCGCTGAGGGCAGAGTCAAGGGGGGTTTAGGGCATGGGGCTGCGGCAGGCGGAGGCTGGAGCACAGAGACCACTCCCTTTCTCCTCTTCCTCCGGGCTGATGCGACTGGCGAGGCTGGGATGCTGTTCCTGGTCAGCGTGGGTTCAGGCTCGCTGGCCGTGGTTGACGACGACTCAGGCTTGCTGATGGTAGAGGCCGTAGGCGCTGGTTCGCTCACTGTGACATACGTGGCCGCTGGCTCGCTCACTGTGACATGCGTGGCCGCTGGCTCGCTCACTGTGACAGGCGTGGGCCCTGGTTTGCAGACCGGGGCAGGTGTGGGTTCTGGCTCGCAGACCGGGGCAGGCGTGGGCTCTGGCTTGCAGACTGGGGTAGGTGTGACAGGGGGGGCCCCGGACAGCTGAAGGGTCTCCACAGTGGGTGGAGGGGTAGGGTCCTCCTCCACGACGCCCACGGTGAGCTGTGAGCCGCAAACTAGTAGGGTCGCCTCCAGGAAGTCACAGAGTGTCCAGCCGTGCATTGCCTGTGGCAACCGCTCCCTCAGCGCCGCGTTCAGATTGCCCCTAAAGAAGGCCACCAAGGCTGAGTCCGGGAAGTCTGAGACACTCGCCAGGTTCAGGAAATTGTGGATGTGGTCTTCAATGGGGTGGTCCTCTTGCTTTAAGCAGAGCAGATGGTAGTTCGCACGTTGGACTGCTGGATCCATGGGTGGGTCGATCGTTCTGTTATGCTTGAGTAACGAGGCAGACGAGGAGATGCGGATCCAAACGCAGTTTGAACTTTATTACGTGAACCAAACAGGAAAACACAAAGGAACAACCCACGATGGGGAAATGAAACATAAAATAGCGAATTTAACACGAGGTAAGCAACAGGGGACTCGAGGAGGAAACACACACCAGGTTGACATCAAACGACGATCGACGAACACTGAACAAAGACACGGGGTATAAATACACAAACATGGGAAAAGGGGCCAATGAAAGAACAGAGCTCAAACAAGATAATAAGGTGATTAACAGAAGCAAACGGCAAACTAATGAGGGCAGGTGAAAACAATGACAGGGAACACGAACGCTAACAGAGGACTATGGAGTTACATAAGGGACTAAAGTGAAAACTAAGAAGTGCAAAAGTGACAAGATGGAAAACAAGAGGGCAACAGTGAAACAAGACAGGGTAAACATAACACCAAGCGAACGCAGATAGTCCTACATAATACGATCTTTTTTTGTAATATATAATAGTGCTAGACTATATAAATACATAGGCCTATATATATTATATATTAGCTGCTAGACTGCCCCGGAAGGTGCGTGCCTCGCTTTGTGTACAGCAAGTTTTTTCCACCACAGTGAAAATGGTTTCGAAAGTCTAAACGCCAACAAACATGGATTGAGGCGGAATATTTCGTTAGATAAAAACATGTTGTGAATTTTGGAAATTATTACATCTATCCTTTTTCAAAACATGTTGACTTTTGGACTTTACAATGCCATTATTGTGACGGTATGGCCATTCTAGTAGTTCTAGAATTCCGGTAGTTCTCGTGTAATTAGTGTCCTTTGGAAGATCAAAGCGTGTCTCAGCCATGACAGTATTACAAATGTCATAGACAGTAATGTCTTTGTATTGAAGGCCAAGTTTAAAATATATCTCTATAAATTGTCTCAGACCCAAAGTAAAATAAAACCGGATTAAACTTGAAAGGCGGGACATGTTTACTTGCAATCCAGCTAAAATAGAGCTCCTGGCAGGATTTTGAGGGATCTCAATATTTTTTTAATGAAAAATTATCTCAGTAATTCTGAGATAATTAAGTCGTTAATTCAGAAAAACAGAGCAAAAACTTTTTTTTCCATGAAAAATGATCTCGTAATTCTGAGATAATTAAGTCATTAATTCAGAAAAACAGAGTAGATTTTTTTCTCTCAAGTGAATGCAATACGCTTCCGTAGGACATAACACAATGCATACAAACATAATGTTGCATATGTGAGCACGCACAGACATATGCACCCTTTTGTGTTCTTGTATTGTTAAATGTGTCTAGACTTTGATTTATAGTGACTTCCACATCTACTTAAGCCCATATCTTATTTCATATATGGGATGTATTTGTTGTATGTATTTTATTAATTATAAATCTTAAAATCAATACTCTGTAATTTTTGTTTTAAATTTATAAGCCTAACCAGGGACAGGGGTTGCAAATTAGTCATGGCTAGAAACATGTATGCGTGGCATCTACTTTGTAGGCCTATTCTTTATAAAGCAATGTTCTATGCATTTGTCCCTGTCAAATAAACATTAAAATAAATACAAAATAAATAAAGAGGTGATGCCCTGAACAGACACCGGTTTATTTGATCTTGACCGTCGACTGTGAGTGACGTCACTTCCCAAGACAAACACGCCCCATACCATAATCCCACCCTTGACCCTGATTGACAGGTTTCCGTGTAAGGCATCAATGGAAATACTAAGGGAATTAGTATTCCATTTGAGTTTTGGCTGGCTACATACGCGACGCTGAGAAAGTGAAAAAGCAGACGTGGTAATTGAAATTGCTATTTAAATATGACAGGGCCAAAACTCGTAAGATATGGGAAACACAGTTGCAAACGGACTTTGCTTTTCCATTTGAAATCTGGCAGTCACTGTGCGTTCGCTTAAACGAAAATGCAAACGGTAATGCGCGATTTGTAATTGCGTTTGGATTATGTCACATTTTATGCGTCCACAAATTGAAAACGCAATTGCAAATACAATTTGCAATTCCTTTTGAATAATGTCCGGAAAATCATTCCATATCCTAACAAAACTATTGCAAAACACATGCATCACCCATGCAAGACGTATATTGTACAGTAGGTGGCGGTAATACTCCTAAGGAGTGAATGGCCATTAAACAAGAAGAAGTCACTTTCAGCATGGCAGCGGTCGGTGTCACACGGTGTTTAGTAAGGTCTTGCTTTTCTGTTAGAAATGCGAATCAAAATGCGCAAACGCTTTTGCGGACTTCTAGACGACTGCTCTGTGTTTCAGCCCCAGAAAGCAGTAAGTAAATATCAAGAGTCATTAAATATGTGAAATGCATGTTAATGCTGTAGAGTTGACCTTGTATCGCATGTAAGACACTGTTTAATAAATTAAACACTATAAACCTGTTCTGAGACGATTGAAAATGATTGAAAACTTTATAGAAACCAGTGAGAAAAGTACCGGCTTCTGTTCAGTAAACATTCTCCGTGCTCCGTTTATCAATGTGCTATTTAACGGATAGGCTAATTTTAAACTCCGATGGAACAACTAACTGATGTAATTTGCGGTTTTATATGGTGGAATTTAATAATTAAATTAGTTAACATTTTTCTTAATTTTTGCAGATTTGCATCTTGAGCACAGTGAATTTCCCTCTGAGTCTCGATAATTAATATAATGATGCATAAATCTACTTCTGTTTGATATCTGACGTATTTTGCGGCGAATAAAACGTCTCCGGTTACGTATGTAACCTCGTTTCCTTGAGATGAAGGATACGAGACAGAGGTTGTGTCTAGGGTTGCCACCTATGTCTGATAAAAAACCTGGACAAATCAATGACCCGGCCACCGCTTTGCTCACAAGTGAAAATGTCCATTAGACATTAGACTCAGAAGACACAATTGGTCGTTGTGCAGTAAAACTGTGCATAGTCGTGAATATTTTAAACATCTCAAGTATTCTCACTTATCTTAACTTATAGCTTACCTGGTTGCTTAGATACTGGTGCTTGTGCTTGCTTTTGCTTTGCTAAAGAAATAAGTAGAGGGATGACATTAGATTTGCATTTACCATACCTTAGCCACATCTATAGCCACTTTTATTTAGTATGTCTCAATCAGACATTGGAATAACAAAATCATACATAAATGGGCCTTAGCTTACCTAGTCTTCCATCTATACTTGGCGTTTCCCTTTGCTGCAGCTATCAGTGGTTTCTGTTCTTCAATGAATGTCTTGAATTCAGTGCATGACAATTTGAAATTCAATCTGACCTGAAGCTCAGACTTCACCATTGCAACTAACAGTCTGTTTCTTTTATCGGACCAAACATCCTCCATATGACTGAACACTCTTTCTGCATAGGCATTACTGACTGGTATGGAAAAACAAAAGCAACTACTTTCAACAGCTCAGTGGATTCAGTTGCCTTGCTAAAAAAATTATTTGTTTTAGCATGGTCATCCAAAGCAGTTTTGCCTTCATGTTTAACCAGAATTTTAACTGAGCATACGGAGCAGGTAGCATAAAGTGGGTCGCCTGGTGTTGGCTTTAGCCATGTGGAGTAATTGTAATTTTTCAACCAGTCATTATTAAAATATGTCGAACGTTTCATTTTCTTTTTACTGGCCTGTCCGTCTTTGTGAACACACTGTCATCTTCGTCTTCCGTCTCGCCACCCATGTTAACGCTAACGAACGACGTTGACGTACAATCTTCTTCACACTGCTTCTCAAATTGCCGCCTGTAGTAACTGGCTAGCTGCCAAGAAGACAGACGCGCTAGATGACGTAGCCTACGTCACGTCACACGTCCCAGAGCCAATGATAGCGGATTCTACACACAAGAGACACGGACCACTGTGTGCACAACGCATAGGCTATTTCAAGTGGAGAGAAAATAGATAGTTGAATATACATATTCACGTAGCCTTTCGAAAACCGGGACATTTAGTGTCCCGGGAGAGTGGATAAATTTCCCGGGACAGGTTATTAAAAAGAAGGACAATCCCGGTAAAACCGGGACAGGTGGCAACACTAGTTGTGTCTTGTTTCGAAGGATGTGCTAGGTAGGACGCGTCCTTTGAAGGCTGCAGTATACCGAGTGTCCTCCTTTAAACAAGCCTTGTTTATAAATAAACGAGAGAGTCTTCCTAGGACAAACGGAACGTAACATGGTTGCTATGACAGCACGCCACTCTTTAAAGGGTAACTAAACCCCTGCTCAGAGTCTGACTCCACCCACTAGCAATATTTGAAAAATGCTCGAAAAGTGGGCAGACCCCAGCGGGGATAGAGGGGACGAACCGAGGGCGGGGCGGGGCTGTGCGGGGGGTGCACCTGAGACCCGTAGTGACAGATTAATTGACAGCTGCTGTCAGACTCTAAAATGGAGAGTGACTGGAGTGACGCAAGTAGCTTTGCCACAGAGCGGTCTTTTGAAGTCGAGGACCTTTCTCCCCCACCTTCACCTGAAGTGGAGGAGAGTGAATTGTCTGTGGACACAGGGCCGGAGCCATATCAATTCAAGCCGCTGGCTCAAACTGCGGTTTTAACTCCCTGTTGAGCATCCGAGTGCGCATTCACCTTCACTCGCGTGCAGGAAAAACAAACGAAACGCTGTTCAGTGATGTTTATACTTTTAGCAGGATTTTTATTTAGCAAGCTTCACTTGAACATAACATCAGTTAGCTGTTCTCTCAACTTAGAAGAATGTGACGTAAAGCGTAACGTCATCATGTACAAAACCGTATACCTCCAAATAAAACTATACAGTCAATACCGTAATACAATGTATAAGGGTGCAATACGTTTAACACTCCGCGCATCGCTAACGCGTTTGTCGACCCCAGAGGATTAACTTTAGCCTAACCATAAATTGTGATTCAAATATATATGATCACTCACCTCAAGACGCCGCTGAGGTGGTGGAGTCCATGCAGGAGGAGCAGCGTTTGGCACTGCGTCGCTTTTCAGCGCGAGCTGTTTGGAGAAGCCCATTTCCACCTCCATTGCGTTGGAGAAGCAATCCTGCGTAAAATGCAGTTTGCACACTCCTCCAGCTCTAGGCGGGAACTCGCGGTCTTCCAGAACAAGGACGTGCAACCCCTGGTGCCTAATTTCCAAGTCTATATGGAAAGCAATACAGTCCAGCAGTGCTGTTGCAACCAGAAACACTACACCTAGGTACCATCCTGACCACTGTACTAAATACAGATAATCTACGCTAACTTGAAGCTATCCTAACTGATGCAATACTATGCTACTAACTAACTATGCTTCTAACAATACTACACTAACAAATATGCTAATTAACTACCTAGGCTACACGAAATAATCTAAATAACTATATAAATGCTATGCTAAATAGATGCTAAAATACTCTATCCTGATCGTTTTCTATACTCGCAATTCCAACTCCTGACTCGCTACAGTGGTTTTGACGAAACGAGATGCTTTTTATACTGCCATGGGCGTGGTAGCTCGTACCAAGAGCGTGGTGAGTTGGAACCTGCTTACGTCAGCTGTCACCGCTTACGTCACAAAGTACCGCAAACAGCCAATAGGAAAATTCAACTGCAGTAGCCACCGTTCAACCTGAAGAGGGCAGCACTCAGACGTTTTTACAACATATATTGTAGAATTAAAACACTTTATACACAAATGTCAAAAAAATTACTTGAATCAATGACCAGTACTAATAAAGCCCCATTCTTACAGATCATTAACTAAAAAAAGTTGGTTTAGGGTTTAGTTACCCTTTAACAAGCGCGAGCGCTTTGAGTGAGAAGGGAACATAGTCCCTCTGGAAGGGAATGTAGGAGGTCAAATTTAGGAGAGTTATTATATAAAGAGAAAAGAAAATGAATTTTACAGATGTGCTTTTTGTCTAATATTTCATTTTAATTAATATAATTATGCATATTATATTATCTGCACCTTTCTACTGAGGTACTTCAACTTGGAAATTTACATTCCTTGTGTTTGAACATATTTATGGGGCAAATTGGTGCCATTTTTTTTTTAGACAAAACATCCTCCGAATTCCCCTGAAAGAAGGTTGCATTCGGAGTGTCCTACTCGCTTTTCTGAAACGAGACAGCCTCGATGACGTATGCGGCCCAGTGAATGCGACCTCCAGAGGATGCATCCTTCCGAATGAGTCACTGACCTGATTGAAACCCCTGCACAATAATGCCAATCTTCTGATTGGCAATGGTGTTTGAGCCCCGCCCCTTCAGGCGCGAACTTAGCCTATATAAGCGGGCGCTCAATCACCATTACTTCAGATTTTTCAGACTGAGGGACGGGACTACTGAGGAACTACTTAATTTGTCTGAAGTAGTCTCGTTCCCTTCATCTCACACCTTGTCCTAACCAGACACGATAAGATTCCATCAACCAGCAATCTGTTCACACCAGGTGTGAAGTGACACTGAGATATTCATACACTAAAATAAGGATAATTGACAATAAAATGTAAAAAAAAAAAAATCGCAGACTGAACCAGGGGCGGCCCGTGGCATAGGCGACAAAGGCGGTTGCTTAGGCAGAGAAGCAAGCCCTGAGGGGATAAATACACAATCACACACATACACAGGAAAAATGAAACTTTATAAATCGCAGATTGTTTATGTTCATGTGATGCTCCTGTTGATATTTCGCCTATCTCCACGTAACAGGGAAGCATAGAGAAAGTCTAAATGAGCAAGTACATTTCACCTCTGCCATTCTGAAACCGTGTGTGTGAGACAGCTCTGTCTAAACCGAGACCTCAGGCACAACATTCGGTAGGTGTTTGACACCTCGGCCAGTGAACTAGTTGATGTGATGCCGGCACGACGTCGCAAAAATGGAAACCATTTCGCAAATAGAAAGCCCTGAAACTCGTGTGTCCTGGCTGGTTAGGACAAAACCTCAGATTAACATGGAAAAGATACCTTTTATCGAGTGTCGATAATCGCGTCTGGTTAGGACACGGTGATGGAAAACCGTGATTACTACGTAACCGGAGACATTCCTTTTCGATTACTTCGACATTGCTATGGGAACAGAATCCCATCCCACAGCACTAAGTGACGTTATACTCCCCGAGAAAAAAACACTTAATCATAGATCTGCATAAAGAGTCATGGGCCCGCAGGGTGTATGTGTGTGTGTGTGTGTATATATGTATATATGTGTATATGTATATTAGGGATGTCCCGATACCACTTTTTCCACTTCCGATTCCGATAACGGAAATCTCAGTATTGGCCGATATCGATCCCGATCCGATACCAGTGTTGTTTCTTTGCATAATCAGTTTATAATATCTTTACATTATTGTGTGGAAATAATTGGGTGTACTCTTTAATATGTAAAGAAACACAAACCTTTAACTTCACATTATTTCAATATAAATGTATAGCTTATTAAGAAACACTTTATTATTAACTAGCATAGCCTACTGGATACTGGCACTCCCCGAGTTCTGATTATACGCACCTGCATATCATTAGTGGCTAATCAATGACTGCATATATACCCCGCTTTCTCACCCGCGCGCGCACGCACTCTCTCTCTCTCACTTTCACTTTCACACTCTGTGCCTGTTCTCATTGATAGTAGAAAGTTCTGGAGTCTCAGAAATATTATGTCAAACATGTGTCTTCATTATTGCCTGCAAGTATCATAAAATTGTTGTAAGTTATCTCTTTCATCGTGTCTATACACTGTCTGGATATTACTTACCTGCTGTTTGCCACTCTGCTTAACTGGATTTACTCACAATGTTTACATCACCGTTTCAATCCTCTGCTCAATAAACCCTGCTACTGAGTTCATATCTCTGCTGTGAGTCTCTCCATGAAAGCTTTATCTTTTAAACCCTCACACTTTTTATTCACAGTTTAATTCGCTTAATTAAATTCTGGTTAAATGCACCTCCAGTGCAGTTCTAAGTCCATATTATAAGTGAACCGAACTGCTGAGCATCTACATCTGAGATGTTCGTTTGTAGCGGTCAAATATTGTGCACGTGTGAAGGCTATAAATAGCCGCGCCTGTGTGTGTGTAAACCGAAGCACCATTCACTAACGGGCTGAAGCTGCGCGTGCATTTATATGTTTACTTATTAAACACAGCCTATTGCAATTCACAGAGCTATCGCGTGTCTTCAAGTGGCTTTGAATAAAATGCACGAGTCATATGAACCACTTTAATGGTGTTTTAACAGTTCTTTTATGTCATTTTTTAAGCTTGACAGTAACGAACATGACTAACACAGAGTATCGGATTTGGGTCGGGCTCGTCAGACCGATACCCGATCCGTCTGAAAACGTCAGTATCGAAGCCGATACCGATCTAGGTATCGGATCGGGACATCCCTAATATTTATATCCCACGTGGAAGTACCAGATAGGAATTAATATAATCTGGGGATTTTATAGGATACATATAGTTTAATATTAAGCGTTTCACAATCATAGTTGGGGAAAAGTAGGTTTTATGCTTGTAAGGAGTGCTTGTGACTTTCTAGAGTGGGTATTAAAACCAAAGCTCTACATACAAATTATAGCCTACCAGTAACAGAGGGTTTCTGGGATAAAAAAGCACTCCAAACAGAGAGGAAATGGAAGTCACATCCAGGTTGTAAAACCTATCCAACGTGTTATGTGATGACCACCCTTCTGCCAAACATATGTCCTGTAGGGACACAGCATTTGTCCATGCCCATGATGATGCCATGCTTCTAGTTGAATGCACTTAGACCCCAATTGGGCAATTTATTCCTTGTGACTCATATGCAAGGACAAAAGCATCTACAATCCAGTGCAAGGGCCTTTGTTTCTAAAGAGATATTGACTTGCCGCGAGGCTCGCGTTGGAACGGTGGGTCCTTCTTTGGGCCGTGGCTTTACTGCCTGCTCTGCAGCGGCTTTTGGTGGTGCTTGAGCAGTAAAAGAGGGATTCTTATCTAGTCTTTGAGTGAAGGTAGAGCGAGAGTGGGTCAGGTGAGAGGTGTTGCTGCTGCTTTTGGCAAAAAATGTCTCGTAGTCAGAGACTGCTTCTGAGCAGCTAAGAATCACTCCGAAAAGCCCTCCACAGCACAGGGAACACTTGTGGAACGACATCTTGAAAAAGACACGAACATGCAAGTGGCTCTTTTATGAGGTATTCTATATAATATAGCAACAAAGGATACAGTAAACTCCTTCCGGAGCACTGGGAAGCAGGTAGGTGTCACGCTGAAGTGCCGTGATGTTCGACGGCAAGCCTCTGAAGCGTAGTAACCCGTTACCAAAGCGTCCTCAACAGCAAGGTGAGGAAACATCCCCGGATCACACAGGAGATCAAGAATTTCCACACTACAGGCGTTAAAGCACAGGTGACAAGTCATCCTGACAATGTCCCACAGAGAAGAGTAGTCCGCTGAACGTGTACCTTCGACGACGAAGCAAAGAAGGGTTTTCTAAACGAAGTCGAATAGTCCTGTCGTGAAGGAAGACAAATCTGAAGTAATGGTGATTGAGCACCCGCTTGTATAGGTTTGTACCTGAAGGGTTGGGGCTCAAACACCATTGCCAATCGTAAAAAAGTGTTTGTATTTTTGTTTCAATATTAATCGTGATTTAAGAATTTGGCAGTCTAATAGATAATTTAAATGAATATTCTGGGTTAACTTACAAGTTCAGCTCAATCGACAGCATTTGTGGCATAATGTTGATTACCACAAAAATGTAGTTTGATTCGTCCCTCCTTTTTCTTTATAAAAGGAAAAATTGAAGTTACAGTGAGTCACTTACAATGGAAGTCAATGGGGGCAATTTAGGAGGATTTAAAAGCAGAAATGAGAAGTTTATATTTGTATAAAAACACTTACATTCATTCTATTGTTAAATTCATGTATTATTTGAGTTGTAAAGTTTTTTTTAAATGGTTTTGTGCCAGTATTAATGGGTTTCCGGCATTGTGTTGTCATGGCAATAAAGTTATAAATTTGGATATAATTTCACACAGAAAAGGTATGCAAGATTTTATCACACTGAAATCATGTAAACATGCATATAGTTTACGTCTTGTGGCTATAACTTGAAAGTGAGTATTTTAATGTTTATGGATTGACCCCATTGACTTCCATTGTAAGTGTCTCACTGTAACCCAGTTTTTTGCTTTTTTTGAAGAAAAGGATGGACAAGTCAAATAAAATTGTGGTAATCAATATTTTGCCGCAAATGCTGTAGGATGAGCTTAACTTGTATTTAACCATGATTAATGACTTCAGTTGATCATGCTTTTGTTTTTTCATGTCTAGGTTCAGTGGATGTCCCTAAAGCTCAGTTCACAGATAAAGAGGTTCAAGATATTTTAACCAAAATTACAGGTCTGGACCTGCAGAAAGTGTTCCGACCCTTAAAAGAGCAGCTAACGCCACCCAAATACAAACTGATGACAGACGCAGAATTAGAGGAGGTGAGATGTGATTTTTCATGATTGGATGGTGTGTTGATATCTATTGAATGTAATCAAAAGTCTTTTTAGCTATATCTCCCATATCTAGGCAGGATTCATGATGGGACTTAGATCTTGCAGTTGTTGTGCTTGAAACGGCAGTCTTGTCTCTGGTTGTTGTGTAGGCAGTGTGTAAGGCAGAGGAACAGGCTGAGCAGCTGATGAAGATGCCTCCAGTCCTGCCTGAGAGGAAACCCATTCATGATGTGCTCTCTGAAGATCAGATACTGGAGGGCATGGACACTGCTAAATATGTTTTCACCGACATCAACTTTAACATCCCACATCGAGTAAGAAAATGGTCTTTAATGCAAACGTTCAATGTTCTTATTTTTTTGATCTAGAAAATAGGGCTGGGTATTGATAGAAATTTCCCGGTTCGATTAGTTTCCAATTCACAAACTTTCGATTTGAATTTGCGTTGCGTCATAAACATAAAATATTTGGGTCACTGTGTTAAGTTAAATATAGTTTAATACTTAAAACACATCTTGAGATCCCTTAGTTCGAATTTGTGCTCCATCAAGTGTTTTGAATGCAAGAGCGTAACGCATGTCTGTGTTGTGCTGCCTGCTGAAGGGTTGTTTTGTTCACATAAACTGCACGTTGCCATAAAGTTTCACTTACTCTGGAGTAAACGGGTGGTACTACAAGCTTGCATTTCTCAGGACTCTTCCTTATTTCGGTCCGGCTTTGCGATTAATTGCGTGGATTTTTTTTACGTGTTATTTTTAATAAAATTGATCGCACTGAATTAACGTTTTAAATCGACATATATAAGAAATATCACATGAGCAAGAGTGCGATATGGCCCCACATCAGCACTGCTGTGATTCGGCCACAGGCCGAGTGCCGTACAGCAGTGCTGATGTAGGGCCATATAGCACTCTTGCTCGTGTGATAATGCTTATATGCAACAGTTCAATGAACAAGTACATTTTAAAAAAAATTGGGAAAAACTGAGTACGGTCATAAAAATGTATTTGTGCACTGAACTATTTTCTTACACAACAGATCACAATCTGCAGTTGCTGGTTCAAAACAAATGATGCGTCCAAGCCTTCATTAGTTATTCAAAAAGTTCACTTCAGAAATAGTATCACGGCTTGTGCCGTTTCTAACAAGGTGTGTGTGTGTGTGTGTGTGTGTGTGTGTGTGTGTGTGTGTGTGTGTGTGTGTGTGTGTGTGTGTGTGTGTGTGTGTGTGTGTGTGTGTGTGTGTGTGTGTGTGTGTGTGTGTGTGTGTGTGTGTGTGTGTGTGTGTGAGAGAGAGAGAGATGGAGCACGTGCAGTCACTTGTTGCCACACCCAATCAGAGATGCTGTCAGCTTTAACAGTGGAAAATAGACGTCCAAGAGGGGGAATTCCTCTATTTCGCGGTAGCCAGTGCGCAAGAGTCATTCACTATAGAAACAGCGATGTCCTCCGCCATTTTAAACAGTATGTATCCAATGTGGAAACTCCGATAAAAGGTAAGCACCTTGAGTTCTGTAATAATGTCTCTCAGCATGAGCATTAATCCTGAAGTTGTCCGTTTAAAGCTATTTCCTAACTTTGGTAATGTATTAGTAATACGAACTACTGAGCGCAGTTCTATGTAAACAATGACTAACGGATTCACTTTACGTCACCAACATATTACACACAAAAAGTATCTTTTGCCACTATCTGCTGGCTAACATATGTCATTTAAAAAATAAAGCCAGTAACTCCTAACAGATACACTTTAGTTTAGAACGGCATGAACGTGGACATACACACACAGTGAAGCGTCCGAGTGCTGATGGCTCAGCGGTTAAGGCTCTTGGTTACTGACCGAAATGTTGGGGGTTCAAGCCCCAGCACCACCAAGATACCAGCAAGGCCCTTGACCCTATCTGCCCCAGGGGCGCTGTTTCATGGCTGATCCTGCGATCTGACCCCATCTTAGTTGAGATATGCGAAAACAACTGCATTTCATTGGCTCTGTATCTGTACTCTGCACAATGACAATAAAGTTGAATCTTAATATATATTCTAATTATACACACAGTATATTAGGTTTATTGATGAGGAATAAAAAGGAATTTTAAAAATCTATCAGCATAGAATTTGGTGATAACCGACAGTCCCAAAAAGCAACTATCGGCACCGAATCTGAATATTTACCAGTCAGCTGCTAATCACAGACACTTCTTGTCACATAACGCAAAAATTTGGTTTTGTATGCGAGTGATTTTCTCTCATTGTAGTAGACATAGGATTGTGCATAATCAAATATCGATCTTGGGATTTATGAATCGATGTCGAAATGGTTCAAATTAAGGTCTTGATGCATCAGGAAAATCTTTTTATTTTTTACCCAGTCCTACTAGGAACTAAGTCTGTTTTAAGAATCCAATTTATTTTCTGTAGTTTTCTGATCTTTCAATGTGTTTTCCGTTACTTTTCCTTTAATGTATTAAACACAACATTTTTCAAGTTCAGTGTGCAGGATGTAAAGGTTCTAGTGAATTTACATGATGTGCAGTTTTCTTTTAGGTATAACCGTATTTTCTGTCAGTTGGCGCAGGACATAAACTCAGCAAAAAAAGATGCATCCCTTTTTCAGGACACTGTATTTAAAGATAATTTTGTAAAAATAACAGTGTTCTGCCATGGCCAGTGAAAAGCCTGGATCTCAATCCCATTGAGCACATCTGGGACCTGTTGGATCAGAGGGTGCGGGCTAGGGCCATTCCATCCAGAAATGTCTGGGAACTTGCAAGTGCTTTGGTGGAAGAGTGGGGTAACATCTCACAGCAAGAACTGTTAGATCTGGTGCAGTCCATGAGGAGGAGATGCACTGCAGAACTCAACCAGATACCGACTGTTACTTTTGATTTTGACCCCCTTTTGTTCAGGGACACATTATTCCATTTCTGTTAGTCACAGGTCTGTGAAACTTGTTCAGTTTATGTCTTAGTTGTTGGATCTTACTATGTTCATAGAAATATTTACACATGTTAAGTGTGCTGAAAATAAAAGCTGTTGAAATTTAGAGGACGTTTCTGTTTTTTTTGCTGAGTTTAGGAATTGCTCGTCTTTTTTTTGGTTGCAGATGGTGTTTTGGGGAGGGACATTCTTATCTTAAGGATCATTCGATTAATAAGACAATCTTGGTGCAAGCTGAATCATCATTTTGGTCTGTTTTCCCAGGAAAAGAATTAAACGCTAAGAACATTGTGCTATATCTGCTAAAAGTGAATTTTGTCAGTGTTTAGGAGTAGCTGACATGCATGTTCTAAAAGCCACAAAACTCTCATTTTGATTGACTCTGAGATTTTAATACCATTTTTCCATGTCAACATAGTAGCATGGGAGATATTTCAGTGTCTAACAGGTGTCCTGTATATCTATCTTATTCTTGCTCCAAAGGAAAGATTCATTGTTGTAAGAGAGCCCAATGGAACGCTGAGAAAAGCATCATGGGAAGAAAGAGATCGGATTATACAAGTTTATTTCCCCAAAGAGGGTCGCAAACTTGCAGCACCACCCATCTTTAAAGAGGAAAACCTCCAGGTACATCAGAAAATTACAGAAGCTGAAAGTTTTTTTTTTTTTTTTGGACAAATGTTTGAATGCCAGTTGAATTTCTCTCTCTTTATACAGGTGGTCTTTGCAAAGGACAGACATGAGGATGTGCTAAACTATTGTGTTGTCCAATTTGAGCCGGACTCTGCAGAATTTAAGAGGGTGAGTGTGTGTGTGTTGCCCTTGAGATCAGAGGATTCAAGTAATGTTGTCAGGATAAATTCAGATTAAAACATGGGCTGTCAATCAATTGAAAAAAGGTACTCTGAAGGCTTTTGTAGCGGAAATGCATTGGTCAAAAATATATTTTATGTTGTTGCCCAGTTGAATAAAGGCTTTAGAGCCTTGAATTTTTCTCTTTCCCCAACAATTAAAAAAGAAAATACTTCTGCTAATTATTCAAATGAAATCATCACATATAGATGCATAATTGCAAAGGCAATCATGGTAGTAAAAAGGCCATTCCAAATGAGAACCATCTGTACATTTTTTGCCAAAGAAATAAATGTTACATGATTAATTACATAGTTTCAAAGAAAGAAATATTAAAGATAAAGCAACCATTTGTTCACAATTTCAATGCAACAGAATAATTTCAAGCACTAAATGAAATGATGATAAAACAGACTTTGATATTGTCCCATTACAGTTCTTAATGTTCTTGTTCTTAATTTATTATTTGCGTTACATGTATGATTTCAATTAAACGCAATGTGACGTTACACATCAAATCTGTGTGAATAAGAATGAAATGAGTGTTTTATGTCTTGTGTGATTTAAGGTGCACGAGCTGACCTACGAGGACATTGAAAAACATGGGAAATATGATCTGCTTAGATCCACGCGGTTCTTTGGTGGTTTGGTCTGGCATCTGGTCACCGGCCGGCGGATTGACGGCCTTCTGATTGACATTCTGGGGAGAGACCTGTGAGTGTGTGTTTCGAAAATCAGCAAACGTGTATGACTGAATTTTCCATGCTAAATGCAACTTTAGGTCATGCAACAATTACCACAGAGTGCAATTTTGACCTGTTCTTTAGTTTGTAAAAACGAATTAAAAAAAAATGCATTTACAGTAATGCACTTACAATGGAAGTGTTAAAATACTCATTCTTTCAAAAGTATAGCCACAATACATAAACAATATTCATGAATACATGATTTTAGTGTGATTACATTTATGCATTTTAGCAGACATTTATACATTTGGCAGATACTTTTATCCAAAGTGACTTACAGAGCACTTATTACAGGGACATTCCCCCCGGAGCAATCTGGAGTTAAGTGCCTTGCTCAAGGACACAACGGTGGTGGCCGTGGGGTTCGAACCAGTGAGCTTCTGATTAACAGCCCTGTGCTTTAGCCACTACGCCACCACCACCACTCACATTATTAAATCACTTACTAACCTTTTCTGTGTAAAGTTAGACAATTTTACAACTTTGTTGACATTTTTTAAAGAAAAGGAGGAGTCAAAATATTTTTTGTGGTAATCAGCATTATAGCACAAATGCTGTCGATTGAGCTTTGCTTATATTGAACCCGAATATTCCTTTAACAGCTGCTGTCTTGTATGATGATGTGTGTTGTCATGGTTACAGGATGCAGGATGCGGTGAGGTTGGTGCGGCTGTTTAATCTACTTCATCCTCAGAGCGAGTCTGCACAGCACGCCCAAACACAACAGGCTACTGATCTGGATCTTCTCAAGGTGAATACACACACACACACGTGCCACAAACTAGTGTTTCACAATTTGAATGTAATATTGTTCCAATATGTTTAGTTATTTTAGGATTTCAGTGTCATATTGGATATCCGTATTTGCACTGACATCACTCTGTGCTGGTGTTCATCTTGGTATTTGTTACCTTTTCAGGAGCACAGACTGTAGTTAGAGCCATTCCTTTGTTTTACCAATGATAAAAATCACATGATTTATCATAATAATCATTATCATAATGATTAATCTTATATATTTTTTTGTTGTTAACACACAATCTGAAATTATAGACCTGTTGTAAATTAATTGTTGATATGAGTTATAAAGTGGTTATTCATAAAATTCCTCTTAAAATCTTTGTTAGGGGCACAAGGCATGACCACATGAACCCCTCTCTGCAAGGTTAACTATGGTTTCAGTGTATTCATGTGTGTGCAGAAAGCTCATCAGTTCATATTAGAAACCTGCAAAAGGGATCAAGATGGTCGGCAGAGATCTGGAGCATTAAGTATCTGTTTAAAAACACACTCGGTGCCCTTACACAAGGAGACATTCTTTAGGGCTGAACTAGGGATGTCTATCAATCGATTAAAATTTTCAATTGAATCAATTTCATGACACTCATATTAATTGCATTAATCACGATTAATCGCATATCATTATGTGCAGAGATGCCCTCAAATAAAGATAATTTAATATGAAAATATTATAGAAATTAATATTATAATAAATGTATTTAGATATTCATATTTTTTCACTTCAACTCTGATGCATTTTTGGGCTACCGCCTGCAGTTTTCACACAAATTGAAAAAATAACCATTCACACATACTGTTGACTAATTGCAACAACAAAAAAAGTCTAATTTTTCAGAAAAAAACACAATAAAAAAAAAATGAATTATTCATAAATAATGTTGTACAGTATGTTTTCAATCTTATGATGATTAGAATGTAAAACATTTTTTTTATTATTCTGATTCTGTTCTCTCTCTATCACCCTTCAAAAAGTAATTTCATTGCATTAGATGAGAGCAAGTACTAGGAAAAGTTTTTCCTCTTTATCACTTTCCATTGCATTATGCAGATCTGAAACGTAGGTGGCACTCTAACACATCTCAGCCCTCACAGATGTGCTCCGTTCATGCACCTACCCCCATTGTTTCATCAGATATCTTGGACTAGAAGCTCAATTTAGATGTCATTAGAAAGCTGGAATTATATTTCTATCAACAATAATCAACATATTTTCCTAATGGTTTGTTTGGCATGCTTTTCCGTATATTTTGTTCTGGGCATCGGACAACATAGTTAAATGGATAGTTCACCCAAAAATGAATACCCTCATCATTTACTCACCCTCATGTCATCCCAGATGTATGACTGACTGACTTCTGCTGAACACAAAAGATTTTTAGAAGAATATCTCAGCTCTGTTGGTACTCGCAATGCAAGTGAATGGTGACCAGAACTCTGAAGGTCCGAAATGCGCAGTCAGCATAAAAGTAATCCACACGACTCCAGTGGTTTAATCCATGTCTTCAGAAGTGATATGATGGGTATGGGTGTGAAACGGATCACTATTTAAGTCTCCACCCTTGACTTGCCCCAACCAGTAGGTGGCTGATTATGAAAATGAAAGTTTAGGTTTACATAAAAAATTACTTACAATTTTAACTGTTTCTTACCCACACCCATCATCTCACTTCTGAAGTCCACTGGAGGCTTTACGGATTACTTTTATACTGCCTTAATCAGTATTTTGTACCTTTTTAGTGTTCTGGTCACCATTCACTTGCATTGTATGGATCTACAGAGCTGAGATATTCTTCTAAATATCTTTGTATGTTTTCTTTCTTTCTGCCGAACACAAAATCGGTATGTTTCATCCAGCTGTCAAGAATGCGTCCTGTGTGAGTGGCTCTCATTTTGTGGTGGCACTGCTTGTGAGGTTTGTTGAGGTGTGCTGACTGCCCCCTGCTGATGTGGCTTGTGAAAACGTGTAATTCAAGCTTTTGATGGTAGAAAAATGTATGTACGGGTCAGGGTGCATGATTAATTTATTGCGTAATTTTTTTTAACATGTCATTTTTAAATATAATTCATCACACTAAATTATCTGCAGCTCTAGTGGGGACTTTGTTTTATGTTCCTTTGACAACTCTGGAGACGGGGGAATAAGGGGTCAGTCCAAGGATACATCACTTCCCATTAGCTTGTGGTTTGACCTTTGACCACTGCAAAGACGTCACTCAGAGAGAATGGGATAAAGAGGGGCGAAGAGAATTCTTGTCAAGTTGTGAGCTGCCATCAGCAATCTGGTAGAGATGTGACACGTGTGTGTGTGTGTGTGTGTGTGTGTGTGTGTGTGTGTCAGTGAAATTGTATGAAAGGAAATACGAAAACATTCTAGCCTTAGTGAGGGGCCTCCGTTTAGTCAAGGTTCCTGCTTGGCGCACACTCCACCAGCTCCTGTCATCTCCCAATGAACATTTAACCCATGAATCCGGAAGTTGAGTAGGTTGATGCTGCAGGGTCAACTTTAAGGCAGCAGACATGAAGTTCACAGTAGATTTAAATTACAGTTAGTGTAATGCTTTTCTTTGGGGCTTATTTTAAATTGTTTTCAGCTTTGAACTCTAGTGTCTTCTCATATCTCACATATTACCATGGCACATGGCCAGAAAAACATTGTAATACCTAGGTACTTTTTAATGCGCTTGGAAATATAGACCAAGAAATACAGATTTAATGGTATACTAAAATGCAGTATATAAATAGATCTTCAAAGAAAATACCTGGAAATGTACCACTTGGATATTTTATTTGGATGATTGTGGAGTTTATACATGCACATGGATATCTGCATGCAAAACCGTTTGTAATACATTTCAGGATTTTATTGTGCATTTAGTCTTATTACATTTCTCACACTTGTTATCTTTCTTTTTAATCTCTTTTTTTCTTAGATGTATGCCCAGTATGAGTCAAATAGAGCTGGATTCATTGAGCTAGCTGTGCAGACCTTTGAACAGACCAAAGCGCTGAGCTCTTCCTAAACCGTCACACACATTAAACTGATGAAACACTTCTCACCTCACTTGAGAAGAGACTGTAATCACCCATGACAGTATCTGAGATATAGTACCAAATGTTGTGTCATGCTGTACATAATAAAGAAGTCTTTGTATAGAAGGTCTCCGATTCGGTATTTGCAGTTTTACATTTCTTCATGGTGAAATAAAATATATATTTACTGGCAGCCAAAGGTTTGGAATAATGTACAGATTTTACTGTTTCGGAAGGAAATTAGTACTTTAATTCACCAAAGTGGCATTCAACTGATCACAAAGTATAGTCAAGACATTACTGATGTTAACAGCACCATCATTATTTGAAAAATGTCATTTTAGATCAAATCTAGACAGCAGCATCACTCCAACACCTTATCCTTGAGTTATCATGCTAAATTGATCATTTGGTGCTAGAAAATCACTTGCCATTATATCAAACACAGCTGAAAGATATTTGGTTTGTTAAATGAAGCTTAACATTGTCTTTGTGTTTGTTTTAGAGTTGCTACATTATGCAATAGACTGGCATGTCTTAAGGTCAAGATTAGGTCAAAAATGGCAAAAAAGAAACTCATCAGTCAATCATTGATTTGAGGAATAAAGGCTATACAATGCTTGATATTGCCCAAAAAAACCTGAAGATTTCATACAAATGTGTACACTACAGTCTTCAAAGACAAAGAACAACTGGCTCTAACAAGAACAGAATGAGATGTACTTATCCTCTTGTTTAGTTGTACATCTTCCACAGTCTCTAGTTTGAGAAATAGACACCTCACATGTCCTCAGCTGACAGCTTCATTGAATTCTACCCGCTCAACACCAGTTACAGTAAAGAGAAGACTCAGGAGGCCTTATGGGAAGAATTGCAAAGAAAAATCCACTTTTGAAACACAAAAAGAAAAGGTTCGAGTGGGCAAAGAAACACAGACATTGGACAACAGATAATTGGAAAAGAGTGTTACGGATCTTAACCCTGCTGAGCATTGTGGGATCAGCTAGACTGTAAGGTGCTTGAGAAGTGCCCGACAAGACAGTCACATCTATAGCAAGTGCTACAGGAAGTGTGGGGTGAAAGGTCACCTGAGTATCTGGACAAACTGACAGCTGGAATGTCAAAGATCTACAAAGCTGTCATTGCTGCACGTGGAGGATTTTTTGATGAGAACTCTTTTTTTTTTTTTTTTTTTTTTTTTTAATTATAGTAGTAATTTTTCACATTATTAATGTCCTGACTATACATTGTGATCAGTTGAATGACACTTTGGTGAATTAAAGTACCAATTTCTTTCCACAAGAGCAAAATCTGTACGTTATTCCAAACTTTTGGCCGCCAGTGTTTATATATATTACATATATTTCAAACAGTATTCATTTCCAACGATACTGGTTTTGACAGCATTTTTTATACATTCAGTGCTACCTCTGTGAAGAATGTATGTCTTTGAAACATAAAAAATGTCTTGATGGATAAAAACTATTGATTTATAATACAAGTTTTTAAGTATAAATAAAAGCCTAAAATGACTATCAAAGGCTTACCAGTAAGGCCCTTTTTTAAACATGAAGGCTTCTGGTTTAAATAAAAATGATCACAAAATATATTTAAAATGTTTAAATGTACTATCCACTCACTTTCCTGCAACAATAAAAACATGCAGTTTTCAAAATATGCATTCTTTGTATTGAACCAAGAGGTTGGTGTGCAATGTTTGTTCTATTGGTCACATGCCATCTTGCCATCTGAATTCGCAGGTCAGAGTTAGCCAAACATGACTTTTGGGATACAGCAGAGCAAAATGTGAAATGTATTCACATGAGCTTGCTTTTCCAGTCTCCCACGTTCAGATGTTTAAATGGAAGTGAATGGAGTTCAAAGTGTAGTGGGACCGTGGCTTTAGGCACAGTTCTGTGCATTACATCTTATCCAACTATCGTGAGAGCATTAATTCCACGTGCAACACACAACTGGGTGTGGGTGGGAATTTATGTAAATTAAGGGTGTGGGCCTAATTTTTCATTTAATTGTGCTTGATACGTCTTAGAACCACATCTATTATTCTCAGCACTAAGGCTAAAAACGATTCCACCAGCAGGCACAATTAAAGTGCATGTCCAAACTCTGGAATTACAATAAAAGATCAAATTATATCCTTGACATTTACAGTTAATACTAGCCGTGATAGCTTGTAAGTAGATCAATATGATTAATTACATTATAATTAAATGGAGCCTCAATTAGTCCTGACAAGCACAACCATTTCCATGCCTTTATAAAGAGGGTGTCATAGAGGTACACTTGACATTCAAGCTACTGTGTTAAAATAATGTAAGACACATCTAGAATTCTATTGTCTTCTAATGTATTGCTAATTTTTATCAATGGGCTGTCTCCACTTATATTGCATGCACTTTGCACGCATGATTTCACCGAACCCACAAGCCCTGCAATAATAAATAAAACTTCATGGCCATGCCCATTTTGACATTTCGCATAGCTCTGTGGTTAATAATAGAGACTCAGATCCTTATTAAGAATGAGCACAACCGAAAAGAGAATTGTATTTGAGTAGTTGATTGTTTAATTGGCACATTATTTAAGATAACTTTTAAAGTTTTGTCTGTCCATATATTTTTTAAAGGCAGTGATTAAACAAACAAATCATGTGTTTTTACAGAACTACATTTGTATTATCACTTTTATTATATATCCACATCACTTCCATTTTCACAAAAAATAAAAACCTCGAGAACTTTGTATTTGATGTAATCTGTCAGGATTTTTCCCCCTAAAGCCTGTAACAGCTGTGGAAATACTAATGCAATTGCGGTTATTAATAATAATCTGTGGTTCTCCAATAGTTTTTTGCACATGTTGACAGGCCATAATAATATATAACTTAAAAAATAAAAGGCTCTTCGTGTTAAATGAATCAGCAACAGTTTAATATGTGTTAGTTACAGAAGAGGATGAGGAGGTTACTCTAGTCTCTCGTCTCCTTCTTCCACATCTTTGAGACTGAGCACCTCCAGTGCTCCCTTTCCTTTAGTCTCACAGCGGATGAGCTCATCAATCTCACGGAAGCAGCCCGGATCAATCAGACACACCTAAAAGGAGAGGGAATAACATTACCTTAAAGGTGCTGTAAGTGATTTTTCATGGAAAGTTATGCAAAAAATGTTCCTACTCCTTTAAAGATATTATGAAGTGAGTGTCCTGAGATATCTCACCGGCCTCTGTGACCGCTCTAGACTCTGTAAACGGCAAACAAAAATGTGTCCGCGGGCCGCGGTATTTGCCTGTCAATCATTTTGTGCGTTCTCATAGTGTTGTAGTTGCAGCGAATTATTGAGGTGTAATGCCATATTTATACCATATTGTTCATAACAGTTGTCAGTTGAATGCGCTATTTTTCTGCTGATGTTTTTAAACAACCGTTCTGTTCTCAATAAAGCTCATTTGGTATCTTTGGAGTGTGGGGCTTGAAAGGGAGGGTGTGGCTAATTCAACAGCTCAGTCTTGTGGATGTAGAACGGCTAAAATCACAAATGGCGCCTTTAACTCAAAACATGCACAAGTATTTAAAGGGACAGTTCACCCAAAAATTTAAATTCTCTCATCATTTCCTCACCCTCATCCCATCACAGATGTGTGAGAATTTCTTCTGAAGAACACAAATGAAGATTTTTGGAAGAATATTTCAGCTCAGTAGGTCCATACAATGTTAATGAATGGGTGCCAAAAGTTTGAAGCTCCAAATTCCACATAAGAGCAAAATAAAAATATTCCAGACAACTCTGGTGGTTAAATCGGTATCTTCTGAAGCGATATGATAGGTGTGCATGAGAAGCAGATCAATATTTAAGTCCTCTTTCCTTCTCTTTCACTTTCTTCATGTTTTTGGTGATTCATATTCTTAATGCATATCACCCCCTACTGGGCAGGGAGAGAATTTATGATGATAAATTACAGTATTGAAATGTTTCTCACCCACACCCATCATATGAATCTATGAATAAGTTGAATCTAATCTAATCTAATATCACTTCTGAACACATGGATTTAACCACTGGAGTCTTATAGATTACTTTTATGCTCCCTTTATGTAGATTTTGGAGCAACAAAGTTGTGATCACCATTCACTTGCATTGTATGGACCAACGGAGCTGAAATTTTCTTCTAAAAATCTTCATTTGTGTTCTGCAGAAGAAGAAAGTCATACACATCTGGGATGGCATGAGGGTGAGTAAATCATGAGAATTTAGATTTTTGGGTGAAAAAATATTCCTTTTTGTTGTCTTCCATCAACAACTGACTGTAAAGAACAGAAAGGTTATTAAAAGATCTATCAATTAATAGATTGATCCTGAAGACTCTTACCATCTCAAGCTCATCATCAAAGTCTTCACTCTCCACCACCTTTATCAGGGGTTTGAGCTTCTCTTTCAGTCTTTTCCCATCCTTGGCTGGCAAGACGAAGCGTACACGCATATGAGCTCTCTGGATCTGAATGGATTCTTTCAGCTGTTTGATGACCTCAAGTGCCTGCAGGGGGCGACACTGACCTTCATTAGAGTGTCTGCTACAAGAACAACCCCATTGTGAAATATGTTGGAACTATTGTACAGTAAGGTTCTGTACGTTAACATTAGTTAATGCATTAGATTTCCTGAACTAACAATGCACAATCATCTTGTAGAGTCGGTTCACTTATAAATGCCCTATTGTTCATTGTCAGTTTGTGTTAACTACTATTGCGTTAACTAATGTTTCTGTATACAACCTAATTATGTTTTACCATAAATTATTTATTTCTGTTGCGTGACCTTAAAGGGATAGTTCACCCAAAAATGACAATTCTCTCATCATTTACTCAACCCGACTTTCTTTATTTTGCAGAACACAAATTATTACTTTTAGAAAAATAAATCAGTTCTGTTGGTCCTTACAATGCAAGTGAGTTCCAACTTTGAAGCTCCAATAAGCACATAAATGCAGCATAAAAGTAATCCATATCTTCTGAAGTGATATGTTAGGTGTGGGTGAGAAACGTATTCATATTTAAGTCCTTTTTTACAATAAATCTCCACTTTCACTTCCTTCTTATCTTTTGGTGATTTGCATTCTTCGTGCATATCACCACCTACTGGTCGGAACTGGTCAAAGGTGGAGATTTAGAGTCAAATACTTAAATATTGATCTTTTTCTCACCAACAACTATAATATCTCTTCTGAAGATACAGATTTAAACACTGGAGTCGTGTGGATTACTTTTATGCTGCCTTTATGTGTTTTTTGGACCTTCTGAGTTCTGGTCACCATTCACTTGCATTGTATGGGCCTTCAGAGCTGAAATATTCCTCTAAAAATCTTCATTTGTGTTCTGCTGAAGAAAAAAAGTCATACATCTGAAATGGCATGAGGGTGAGTAAATGATGAGATTATTTTCATTTTTGGGTGAACTGTCCCTTTAAGCAAATGTGTAGAGCAACATTTTCACACAATTAAAACACAGATTTCATTCTTAGATGATCAAGCATTCTACAAACCTGCTGTTTAGTGCTTTTGTGTGCTTTAACGGAGTAGTGAATATCCTTCATGGCTCTCTCTATGAGGTTCACTGTGTAGGGCCGTTTAGTCTCAGGATTGACACATTTTTCAGCCACAATAGTTGCGATATCCCGAAACATCTGTTCCAACTGACTCTGACGCTCCTTGTCTGATACCTGTAGTTCTCCTTTAGCTAAAATCTGTAAATGAACGAAAGCAACCTGTTCATCGAGAGATTTGTATTCAACAACAAAAAAAGGAATGATTAATCGTGTAATGTGTCGCACCCCAGTAACTTGTTTCAGGAGGAAATACATCAACACAGGAATGAAAATTTCACTTGTCATGCCATTTCATGGTGTTTTTCATAAGCACCACACAGTCAGGACATTTCATTCAGATTATTCGGATCAAACAAAACCTGTAAACAACAGCAAACTCACCTGTTTGCATATTTCTGTCAGGTCTTCTGTGCCAAAAGCTTTCAGGTCCTCTTTCTTTGCCACTTGCCCCTTAGACACATTTACAAACACGGTGTTCGTCTGCAGGACTTCGTCAAGATCTTTCTCACTATTTTTTATTTTTTTTAAAGAGAAAGAAGTATTAAGTACATCTGGTTTAAAATACATAGAAATATAAATTGCAGTAATAAAACTGTGAAACTTTATAAACTTAGTAAGACAACAGACTATAGGAATAAACGGTTTTATTCACATTTCATTAATTTCACTAAAGTAATGATTTAATCTCCCACTAAATTATCATTATATTTTGATGTTTAATAAGTGGTAATGCCATTTCGATAATATGATTATGATTATTATGAAATTATCACAGTTCCCTCCATTGCACTTATAATATTGTATCGCAAATTTCATAGACATTTTTCGCTATATTCAATACTATTGAATTCTTCACAAAATTTACGTTTTATTATTATTAAATGGATGTGTTAGATCGGATAGTGAAGGGAAAGGATATCTTTGATCCTGATTTCTTCCATTTTTTTCATACTAAATTATTTTAGATCTTCAAATGAGAAATAACGAAACAATGGCAACCTAAGTAAACACAAAATACAGTTTTTCATTTATTTATTTTTTTAATTTAATTGTAGCCACTCCAAAACTTTCATTTTGCTTCTTTGGAGCCAGAGGTGGACTTACTCCTATGATTTAGATCATTGTCTTGCTGCATAATCCAGTTGCTCTTGATCTTCAACTCACGGACTGATGACCGGACGTTCTCCTTTAGGATTTTCTGTTGAGATCAGAATTCATGTTTCCTTCAATTATTGCAAGTCGCCCTGAAGCAGCAAAGCATCCCGACACAACACACTACCACCACCATGCTTGACAGTAGATATGATGTTCATTTTGTGAAATTCTGTGTTTGAATTACGCCAGATGTAATGGGACCCCTGTCTTCCAAACAGTTCCACTTTTGACTCATTAGTCCACAGAACATCCTCCCAAAAGATTTGAGGATCATCAAGATGTGTTTCGGCAAAATTGAGAGGAGCCTTATTGTTCTTCTGGGTTAGCAGTGGCTTTCGCCCCACCACTCTTCTATGGATGGCATTTTTGGCCTGCGTCTTTCTGATACTGAAGTCATGAACAGTGACCTATATTGATGCGAGAGAGGCCTACAGTTCCTTGGATGTTGTCCTTGTCTTTTTTGTGACTTAATGGATGAGTCATTGCTGTGCGCTAGAAGGCATTTTGGAAGGTCGGCCACTTCTGGGAAGGTTCACTACTGTGTCAAGTTTTCTCTGTTTGGAGATAATGGCTCTCACTGTGGTTCTTTGCAGTCCCAGAGCCTTTGAAATCACTTTTTTAACCCTTCCCAGACTGATGTATTTCAATAATTTCTGGAATTTCTATTGGCCTTGGCATAGTGTGCTTCTGGGTGAGACATTTTAGGTAACGTCATGCTGGTGAAAAAGTTCCATTTAGGTGTAAATTTGATTTTACCAGACTGGCAGTAATCAGGCCTGTGTGTGTCTAGTCCAGCTGAACCCCATTATGAATGCAGTTTCATAGATTTGGAGATTTAGTAACTAAGGGGGCAAATACATTTTCACACAGGCCCGGATGCTATTGGATAACTATTTTGCTACAATAAATAACATTATAATTTAACACCTGTATTTAGTGTTTACTCAGATTGCCTTTGTTTAATGTTTGAAATAATTTAGTATGAGGTATACACAAAAACAGAAGAAATCAGGATGGGGGCAAATACTTAACTGTACTTTACTATTCACAGCACTGTAGTATTATATGAAATACCATAATGTCACACTGACTGACCATCTACAATAACAATCAAAGCCACACAATTAAATTACAATCTTTCAAACAATCACAGTATATCTTTATCTTTAACGGTAAATGAACAGAATAAAAATACCACATGAACATCAAAACTTAGAAGTCCTGTAAGTAGCATTTCATAACACTCACGCCCCGGATCTCCAACTCATCACTTTGTTTTTATAACACGCTATTTCAAATCTTTTCCCTCCTTTCTTCATCCTCACGACGGCGACATTTGTTAATCTGATTTGGTTAGTTGGTGTGAATATTGACATTTTTCAATATTGTCTTTCGGTCAACGTGATATTTATCTGCTCTGTTTCTTCCTGTATCTCTTCATCGAGAGCTAAATCTGTCAGTATATTGAGGGAATAAGACCGACTCACCGCCTGAGCGCCCCCTAGTTGACTGGAAGAAATACGGACGTGTTCTTCTTCTCTCTTGTTTTTTTTAGCGGTGGGCAAACCAGCTTTTGGTTAATTACCGCCACTAACTGAACTGGAGTGTGGAACAGTGATGCGGAAGGACAGCTTTTACTTATATATATATATATACATACAAACACACGCATACACACACACACACACACACACACAATATCAGTTTACATAATCTGATATATACAATATCTAACTTAAATATCTTTCATTGCTGCAGGCTGTGCAATGTAGAATAATATGTTCAACTGTCTCTACTTCATCACAATGACTGCATAACCCATTATGGTGCTTATTTATTTTGTACAAATTTCCATTTAATCCAATGTGACCTATGCGTATTCTTGATATTATTATTCTTCTTAATAAAGATGTGGTTCCTCCTCCTGTACCCACATTTTTCTGTATCTTATATAATTGTCTCCCCTTTATTTCTCCATCCCGAAATCTCTGCCATATATTATTTGCAGCTTTATGAAGAAGTGTCTTGGCTTCCAATTTGCTCGTGTGAATTATGAGTTTGACATTATTACATTTTAATGAGTTTTTTGCTAGTTTGTCCACAATCTCATTTCCTTCTACTCCTATATGTGCAGGAACCCATAGAAAACTAATGATGTTTCCATGTACAAGAGTTGTAAAATTTCATATGTCTTGTTTACAGTCAGAATGTGCAAATTGCAGACTTTTCAGGGCTGCTAGTGAGTCTGTGCAAATGCCTACTTTGTCAAGTCTTACTTCTTCCACCCACTGGAGAGTCAAATAAATTGCCACCAACTCAACCGTAAACACCATTAAATTGTCTAGTGCTTTCTTTTTAATAGCTACCTGATATTTTGTTATATGCACAGCTGCTCCTCCTTTTCCAGAGGCTGGGTTTTTGATCCATCTGTGAAGATGTCTACCATATTATAATATTTTTGTTTAATATATTGATTAAGTCCTTATTTTCTTTGATTTGGTCTTGTAGATTTGCAATTCAGGTCATAGGAAATAACCATGTTGGATCTACAGATGATGGCACACTGTGACTATATGTTATTTGATTAAGACCCATTGATTGGGCAGTTCTATTTCCTGTCCATCCTAAGCTCTTGATGCTGCCATGTGTCTGTTCCCAGCACTCATCAAACACAGATTGTGTGGGATGCACATCATTATGTCCTTTTAATGATACCCAATAAGCCATTTATAGTTGTTGATGCCTTACTGTCAGTGGAATTTCACCCATCTCCACTAACAGGGCATTTACAGGAGATGTACTAAAAGCCACACAACATATCCTAAAAGCTTGTACAAGTACAGAACCCTGGGGGACACCTTGAGAAACAGGAACAGAAGTTGATTTAAACGGATGAATAGAAATGTAGTGTTGGCGGCCAGAGAGGTAAGAAATGAACCAGGACAGAGCAGTGTCTGAGATGCCAATTGCAGAGAGCCTAGCAATGAGTATGCTATGAGAGATAGTGTAAAAAATAGAACTGATGTTTAAAAGGACCGGGAATGTGATGCTCCAGAGTTCAAGGCCATCAGTAGATTGTTAACAACTCTGATGAGTGCTGTGTAGAGGATGAAAACCAGATTGAAAACACTCAAAGAGATTGTTTGTGGCCAAATAGGAGAGAAGCTGAGATGCCACCACTTTCTCCTTACCATTAGACCTATTTAAAACAGTGTGACAGACGCAGTTTTCAGTTCTGGAGGGACAAAGCCAGTACTAAATATTCTGTTGATAAGGTGAGAAATAGGCACTGAGATAACAGGCAGACATTGTTTAAGCAAGGCAGTGGGTGCAGGATCAAGCTGGCAGGAAGTAGAATTTGATTAGCTAATTAAATCAGATACTGTAGATGGGGCGGTGGTGGCAAAATCAGTAAAAGTGCCAATCTGGTGGTTTGTGAGAAAATCCTGAAGTGGATCAGGAGGACCAGTAAAAGGGAAATGTTTGTAAATAGAGTTGATTTTATTCTGAAAAGAGTGAAGAAATAACTGACAGAGTTCATTGGAGGCTGAAATGAGGGGCGCAGGCGGGTTAATGAGATTATTGACAGTAGAAAAATGTGTTTTGGGTCTAGAAGAAGCGTTATTGATAATGGACGAAAAGTAAGATGAGTGTGCATCATTTAATGCTGATTTGTATGCCTGTATATGGTCATTATAGGTGGTTAAGTGAACAGATATACATTAACGACGCTCAAGGCGGCATCCTGTAGCTTTGAGAGCTTGTAATTCATGTGTGTACCAGGGAGACGAGTGAGTGGAGGGTACACATCTTCTTATAAGAGGAGCATGAAAATCAAAGGCACTTGAGATGGTCTTGTTGTAGCTAGTGAGGATGTCAGTTGGACAGGAAAGTTGCATGACATCTGTAAGGAAAGATGATTGAAGTGATGCGGAGAAGGATACACTGTTAATGGAAGTAAAGAATATACTCACTGTTTCAAAAGTATAGCCACAAAACATAAACAATATGCATGTAAACATGATTTTAGTGTGATTAAATCATTTTCTAACCTTTTATGTGTAAAGTTATAGCAAATTTTACAACTTCATTGCCATGATGATGTAATGTCAACAAATCCTAAAATGACTGTAAAAATGACAATTTAAACAACTTTACAATGAAAGAGCTTTTATAAAATGTCTGCCTATAAACCCTCCAAAAATTGGCTCCATTCACTTTCATTGTAACCTGTAATCTGTAAGAAAAGGAGGGACGGCAGTAATCATCATTATGCCACAAATGCTGTCAATTGAATTTAACTTGTATTGAAACTGAAATATTCCTTTAAATGTCAAATAATAATATCTGGCTCTAGAATTATTTTGCAAGCTCCAGAGAAAGAAAACAGAGATGGACACACAAAAAA
Source organism: Xyrauchen texanus (assembly GCF_025860055.1). Lineage (NCBI taxonomy): Eukaryota > Metazoa > Chordata > Actinopteri > Cypriniformes > Catostomidae > Xyrauchen > Xyrauchen texanus. The sequence continues at coordinate 3,324,716 of NC_068313.1, read as the reverse complement.
GCAGCAGTAAAAAATAAACAGTGACCATTTTAAAAATAAACAATAATAATATATCTATTTTAACAAAAATGTATTGATTAATACACATTTATGAATAATAAATAAATAAATAAATAGTACTTAACAAAATTAAGAATTGATTTGTTATAATTTAGACCATTTTGAAAATCTTTGCTCTTTTTCTTCAAAATTATGCAAAAAAAAAAATATTTTCATGAACTAAGGCCTGACTTTCTAAAGCCTCTACATCACTATGATGTATATGAGATGTCTACTGTCTCCTGGAGAAAGTTTCCATGCTCTTCTGGAAGTAGAAATCCTTGTAATATAATTTCCAAAATAGCTACCTTCATGGTTTGACGTGAAATCTTTGCTGACTTTGATAAAGTAAAATTTATGTTTTTTATTGTTACTGATATTTCATGAGTATTTATTGAATTCAAGCAACATGTGCTAAAAAATTCATTACTTTATAGAAAACAAGTTTTAAAAAATATAATTTTCTGACTATTATTTCATATGTTAGGCTTTATATGGTTAAGCTTTATTTTTTGTATAAAAGGGCTGTCGAACAAAAACGTTTATTATTAACTGCATGTTTGCCCTAAAAGAAGATTTGGCCCCGGTGCCCTTGCTAGTCATAATCCGCCCCTGCATAACTGATTTCTAACATAATAATTGTTTGTATTCATTTTTTTCTGTTCCGAGTATTTCCTATAGTTATTAAGCCTGTCTACATATGTCAGCCAGAATTTTTGTTCCTGTTTTCCAAATGTGTTAATTTGAATTTAAAATAGTTTTAATAACCTGCCCCATCGGTTTGTGATGAGTTTGATGAACTGGTACTGTTTCGCCTTGTTATATTTTTGTAACCTAGACTTGTCGTTTAACAGAAGAAAGGTTACTGCAGATTCAGGGACGAAAATACATGTTGTCCTATCCTCATGATTGCATAACCATCACCCTTAACCCGTTGCACTTTGAGATTGATTATTTCACGTTGCATGTGCAAAATCATTACAAAACCATATGTAGATTCGTCCACTGCATGACCAGGTACATTTATATTTGTATAAAAGTTTATTTTACATTGTGTTATCACAAAATCAGAATAAAGACACGTTATATACATATACAAGAGTATTACAAACAGCTAAATATACATATGACTTCATTCACCCATGAAAAGACACAGAAATTCACAAATATTTCACGACCCCCCCTCACCAGAATGGACTAGTCGAACGTGTATGACGAGGCCGTGACGTCAGGTTTCCGCATCTCGTGAATCGCTTGTCAGTGTTCAAGTGAGCAGGTAAGAACTTTTCTCAAACTTTCATTGTTTAAAATATATATTTTTGAAGTTAATATCAACCTAACAAGTAACAAGCACATTATCTATCATATTTTAATAACGTGTTCATTTAGAGACCGCTAAATATTTTTTTTACTAATTGAGTTGTTCTTAGGTTTTGTTTGGGTTGGCTGACTTGTTTAAACGAAATCCTTTTCATCACATGTATACAGTGCATTCATAAGGTTTTCAGATCCCTTATTTTATTTAATTTTTCCACATTTTGTTATGTTGCAGCCTATACTAAAATGCTTTAAATATTGTTTTTTCCTCACATCAATCTACACTCCATACCCCATAATGACAAAGCAAAAACAGATTTTTGATAACTGCAAATGTATTAAAAATATATTTTTAGACCCTTTGTTATGACACTTGAAATTTGCTCAGGTGCATCCCATTTCTCTGGATCATCTTTGAAATGTTTCTACACTTTGATTTGAGTCCACCTGTGGCAAATTCAATTGATTGGACATGATTTGGAAAGACACACACCTGTCTATATAAGATCACACAGCTGAAAATGTATATCACAGTAAAAACCAAGCCATGAGGTCAAAGCAACTGCCTGCAGAGCTCAGAGACAGGATTGTGTCGAGGCACAGATCAGGGGAAGGCTACAAAACATTTTGGCAGCATTGAAGGTTCCCAAGAGAATAGTTGCCTCCATAATTCTTAAATGGAAGAAGTTTGGAACGACCAGAACTCTTCCTATAGCTGGCCGTCTGGCCAATCGGGGGAGAAGGGCCTTGGTAAGAGAGGTGACAAAGAACCTGATGGTCACTCTGGTTGAGCTCCAGAGATCATGTGTGGAGATGAGAGAAACTTGCAGAAGGACAACCATCACTGCAACACTCCACTGATCTGGGCTTTATGGCAGAGTGGCCAGACGGAAGCCTCTTCTTGGTGCAAGACATAAAAAAAGCACCTAAAGGACTCTCAGACTGTGTGAAACAAGATTATCTGGTCTGATGAAAATAAATGTTAACTATTTGGCTGCAATTCCAAGAGTCATGTCTGGAGAAAACCAGTCACCGTTATCACCTGCGCAATACCATCCCAACAGTGAAGCATGATGGTGGTAGCATCATGCTGTGGGGGTGTTTTTAGTGATTGGGACTGGTCAGGATTGAAGGAAAGACAATGCAAGAGTGGCTTTGGGACAACTCTGTGATTGTCCTTGAGTGGCTCAGCCAGAGCCCAGACTTGAACCCAATCGAACATCTCTGGAGAGACCTGAAAATGTGCAACCTGACAGAGCTTGAGAGGATCTGCAGAGAAGAATGGCAGCAAATCCCCTAATCCAGATGTACCCGATCATACCCGAAAAGACTTGATGCTGTAAGCCAGAGGTGCACACACTTTTTTACGTGATCTACTTTTAAATGACCAACTCAATACGATCTACCAACTAAAAAAATTGTTTTGTTTTTAAAAAAAATGCTTGTTGGGACTACTGCATTTATCGCTACATGGAATTCATCTTTTAATTAATTAATAATGTTCAATGTTGATATCATTCAAGTTTAACTCTAAACCCAAAACACCTACAGCACAATATAAAAAAAATATCCAGGGCATTTACCTTATTCTGATGACTTGCACTGAATTGAATCAGACAGTTTTGTATAATCCGGGTATTAGCTGCTGGTATCTAGCCTCAAAAACTGCTAGCATCGCAATTTCGCGCTCTGTTCTCAGAAGCCCATGGAAGGCGCAAACCTAGTTGTCATGGCAACTGAATAAACAAAAATTTCACCTGGTCAAAATATACTCGTCAAGTGCAAGTCAGACAGAAACTAAAATATGGAAAAACATTTATTTGTATTAAAATTTAACGAAATACATTTAAATTTTGTGCGATCTACCAGCATTGCCTTTGCGATCAACTGGTAGATCGCGATCGACGTATTGGGCACCCCTGCTGTAAGCGCTGCCAAAGGTGTTTCAACTAAGTATTTAGTTAAGGGTCTGAATACTTATATCAATGTGATATTACATTTTGTTTCTTTTTAATAAATTTGCAAAGTTAACAAAAATCTGTTTTTTGCTTTGTCATTATGTGGTATAGAGTATAGATTGATGTGAAAAAAATTAATAATTGAAAGCATTTTAGCATAAGGCTGCAACATAAAATGTGAAGAAAAAAAACATTTTCTGAATATTTTCTGAATGCGCTATAGTTGGATGTTCTTTAAGCAGCAGATAACTGGCACTATTTTCCCCACTCACTACTTGTTATAAGTATCTCAGTCAGTGTTTCATCAAGTATTGCAGTGGGATTCTCTTCTAATTAAATTGTGTAGATATGGATGTTTGGATTGTTTTAACATATATGAACAATTAAGTAAATGCAGAGTCACAAGACTTGGTCAGCAGAGAGTGCTGTTTGGGCTGAATAGATCTCTAGTGATTATAGTGTAATGTGAGCAAGTCAGAACACTTGAAACATGAGAGACCGTGTGTTTGTGACTACCTCAGAAATGTTTTGTTTTTCACTTTTATATACTTGATATCAAATTACCCATGCGTGCTTAAAGGATTGGGAAATTACACAGTACTCCAAAAAGAATTTGATGCATGGACAACTAGAATATTTTTTTAGAAAACTGTATTAGTATTCCTATATGAATCAAGTGCTAATCAGAAGTGTTCTCTCTGTCGGACAGTGCTCCTCATAACTATGGCCGACACCCAGCCCGAGCCCTCCACTCAGACGGAGCACATGGACGAGAACGATCCACTCTTCAGTAACCTGGACCTCTTCCTCTTCTCACTCATCATTGGTCTGGTCATCTACTGGTTTATATTCAGAAAGAAAGCCGAGCCCATCCCTGAGTTTAAAAAACTGGAGCCCACGTGAGTACATAACATGTTATCAAGGCATTTATCCATATGTCCATACGAGTAGTTGAGGACATTATATAATAGCAACTGGCTAGTAAATGTTCAAATTACACTCGCCAGTGATTGAGTTATACGGTGGCAAAGAAGTTGAGCACTGAGATCCTTTCGCTGCATGTTCTGTGGCATGAGCAACAGAATTTTGCCATCTCAGACAAATTTCTGGGATCGTAAAAGGTTTCTGTCATCATAGGCAAAATCGCTTTTAGGGTGGGGAACTGCCACATACCTCCCAATTTGATATTACAAGGATGTTTTGCAGCCGATTCAATATATATACATTGCGATTTGACATTTTGGTATAAAAACTTCTTAAAAAGAAAAACTATTTTTTTCTCAGAAAGAACTGTCTATTGATGAACAGTTGTGTCTGAAATGAGTTGTTTTCACTCTGTAATATATAACCTGCTGGTAAAAAGTAGGGATATTTAAAACTACCAATCATAGTGTTGTCTGAGCTAGGTGACTATAAGGAACCCATTCATAATGCTGCATTATATCCGTTTGTATTCAACGAATAAATATTACAAGATATCAATTTAACTTACAAACTAATTTTAGAATTTGCAATTCAAAGAACGCCTTAACACAAAATTCGTTTAACGGCCAAAAATGTTTTTAACGCAAATAACCCGTAGTTTACGAGAACCGAGTCAATTCGCGCAAACGGCGCTAATGTCACATGCATTGACTGTCGGGAAACAGATGGTGGGAGACATTATGCTGATACCTGTGCCAAGCATTTTAAGTTGCACAGCAGTAGAACATGCCTTCAAAGCACAGATAGAGCTTGGAACTTTGTAACATGATTGCAGCGGTTAAGACAGCTGCCATTTGAACACCTGCCTTGCACTGTAGTGATGGGTTGTTCATGAACGATTATTTAATTTTGAACAAATCTTTTATGTGACTCAGAAGAACGAGTGATTTGTTCATTTTGTGTTGGCCACTCATGCGCATTGCACAACCTCCGTTTGTTTATGTGAAATCCGCATAAGCGCTGTACAGGAAACTAGAAGAACAGTAGAAATGACCTTTTCAAGTCTTTTGGTCGGAGTCGTTAATTTTTTTGTCACGTGACTGCCGTATGCGTTATGCATTGCTCACACAGGAAACAGAAATGATTAGTTTACCTCTCGAGTCACCTGGCCCGAGTTGTTCGTTCTTTTGTCACGTGACAGACATATATGCTATGCATAGCGATGCGCGGTATGAAAATTGTGATGTAGGGTATTTTGCGACTGCTACCGGGTCCTTAAATAATGTATAACGTGCCAGTAAAGGCAGCCGTTGGAGTGTCTGGTGCCCCCTAGGGAGTTGGTACCTTACGCAGGCTGAGTAATATGCGTATAGGGAGTGGCGGTACTGATTACCGGCTAATGGAAACCCTGCTGCTGTCTCCAAGGATCTGTCACAGTGTCTCTGTTTGATACTGCACTAGCCAATGCAGAAGTTGGAGACATTGCTGAACCCTTCAGGTAATCTACACTGTCATGCATCTCATGAACAATCATCACCCGGTCACAATTGTAACCAGTGGGATTAAAGGGGTGATGTATTTTTCACAGAGTTGTCAATTGTAAATGACAGTGCAGACATTTCTGCATGAGTGGTGCAAATAGTCACATGACCAGAGCTATTAAATTCCACTGTGCTCCTGGAAAGATTATGTTTATCAAAACTCCATAAAAAGAAGCCAATAAATCCTGTTATAAAACACTTACAACTGCTATATTTTGTTCTTAATTTGAATTGAGTTTTTTGTGTTTTTGTTGTTCAACTTGAAGTAGGATTTTTTGTAGATGACTGAAAAATACATCTGGATGACGCATATTTTTGTCCACTCGTGTTTATTTTATATATTTTGCATATATCGTGTATATTGCGATTAATTGCGATTAAATATTTTAATTGTTTGTCAGCCCTTTTTAGAATATAAAATATAACATATATTACCATAGGCTATTACTATTATCATAACAATTTTGCTCCATACAAATGGTAAACTTGTTCAAGAACCTTTTCTGTGGCTGTACTGAATTATGACACGCATGACAATTCATCTGTAGTTCCAATGTCATTGCATGTTATTTGCATATGCGTCCTGAGGTAGTCTGAGATCCTATGCAGCGTTCTCATAGACAACACTATTCTTACAAACGGCTCCCAGATGAAAAAAGTCAATCAGACACGCGTATCACCGGCATTCCTTTCGTCCGTTCTTCACAATATAATCGGATGTGTTTCTTGTTGACCATGGCGGGTAAATGTGTGAAAGTACCAGCCACTGCACATGTCCTGGCTGTTAGATTATAAATATTGCGGGTGCGAGACATGTGGTTTACGGCATCTAATCACCCATACGTTAGCACGGATGTGGTAAAGAAACCCTGTGACTCCATTCTTGTTATTATACGCTCCCGAACGTCTCTATCACATCAGTGTATAAACCCCCCCAAAGTCCGTTCCTCCACTCTGAACTGCCAGACAGATGCAAGAGGAAATACCATATCAGTATCTGAGACTTCAATGCCCATAGCACATGGTGGGGTTATGAAGCAAACAATCAAGACGGAGACAAAGTCGAAACCTGGCTCAGGTCGAAACACCTGACTCTGATCCACGACGCGAAACTGCCAAAATCTTTTCACAGCGCCAGATGGAAACGAGGATATAACCCAGATCTCGTGTGTGTGAGCAGTGAACTAACACCGAGAGTTTTGAAAGAGGTCCTGGAACCTATCCCCCACACGCAACACCGGCCAATCCCCATAACCATCCGATCCGTTCTCCAAGCAACAACCGTCCCCTTCCGCAGAAGGTTCAATCTGCGTAAGGCAGACTGGCTGCCATTCCAACAGGAGATTGAAAACTCCATCCCCTGCATTCCATCACACCCCAATAACTACAGCATGTTTATAGACTTGCTGAAAAGGTCAGCCAGGCAACATATACCAAGAGGATGCCAGACCGAGTACATCTCCGGGCTGTCGGAAACATCTAGTGACCTATTGAAAGCCTACCACGGGGCATACCATGAGGACCCCTTCTCCCCCACCACCATGGAACTTGGAGAGATACTGCTGAACAAAGTCGGGGAAGATCGAAGGAAAACCTGGAAGGAGCTGGTAGAAAACACCAATATGACCTACAACAGCAGGAAGGCATGGGCCACAATCCGCCGCCTTGGCGCAGACCATACCACACCGTCTATGCTCACAACAGTCACAGCAAATGCAGTTGCAGCACAGCTGGTGGCAAACGGTCGCAGCCAAAACCGGCGTAGACCCACAGGAGAATACCGCCGGACAGCGGTACCGGACCACCCACAACCAGCCAGAGCACTCACCAAGCCTTTCGACCCACAAGAACTTGAAGCTGCAATGAGCATGCTGAAACCTGGGAAAGCAGCAGGAATCGATGATGTACTGCCGGAAATGATACAGCACCTGGGACCTAAAGCAAAGACTTGGCTCCTAGAAATGCTGAACTCATGCATGGCAGAGAAAATAATCCCTCCGGTATGGAGAAAGGCCAAGACTGTCGCAATTCTCAAACCTGGAAAGGATCCATCATCCCCAAAGAGCTACAGACCAATCTCCCTCTTCTGCATCACCTACAAGCTCTACGAGAGGCTATTACTCCAACGCCTTATGCCACTAATAGACTCTAAGCTTACTAAAGATCAAGCTGGTTTCCGTCCTGGCCGCTCCTGTACTGGACAGCTACTGAACCTCACCCAACACATTGAGGACGGTTTTGAGTGCAAACTCATCACCGGAGCAGCTTTCATAGACCTCACTGCTGCCTACGATACCGTCCAGCACCGCACCATGATTAGGAAACTTTTTGACATGACTGGTGACCTCGACCTATGTCAAATCATCAAAAGCCTCCTTAACAACAGGCACTTCTTTGTACAACTAAATGACAAGAAGAGCAAATGGAAAGCCCAAAAGAATGGCCTACCACAAGGCAGCGTACTGGCCCCCCTTCTCTTCAACATATACACCAATGACCAACCACTTCACTCACAATGCCGCCGGTTTATCTATGCGGATGATCTCTGCATCACTACCCAACAGGAGAACTTCCAGAAGATTGAGCCTATCTTGGAAAGTGCCCTACAAGAGATGACAACTTACTACAATAACAACCACCTGAAACCCAACCCATCAAAAACCCAACTATGCAGCTTCCATCTTAAAAATCGAGATGCGAAAAAGCATCTCATGGGATGGATACAAACTCTCCAACCACCCTCACCCTGTGTACCTGGGAGTCACACTCGACAGGACACTCTCTTTTAAAACTCACCTTCAGAACACCAAAGCCAAGATCAACACTCGAAATAACATCCTGCGCAAACTGGTAAACTCAAAATGGGGCGCCGATCCACCAACCATCCAGGCAACTGCCCTAGCCCTGTGCTTCTCCACAGCCGAATACGCGTGCTCAAGCTGGAGCCGCTCCCACCATACCAAACTGATTGACACAGCCCTCAACGACACCTGCCGCATTATCACGGGGTGTATAAAGACAACGCCAGTCCCGTGCCTCTACGCCATAGCTGGCATTGCCCCCCCCCCCCCCCACATCAGACGATCCATCGTCGCTCAAGACGAGCGGAGAGCACAGGAGTTTGACACCAGACACCCCCTGCACGGACACATAGCACCCCCACCCCGTCTGTAATCGAGAGCCAGTTTCCTACTGACAGTCCCACCTCTCCAGACAACCAAAGAAATAGCAAGGGCCAACATTTGGAAAGATGAATGGAACCAGCTAAACACACGAGCCCTGGACTGGATGGAGAGAGGAATCACCCTGACTGAATGTCTCGCCAGCGGGCACGACCTCCCATGGCTAACCTGGAAGACCCTCAACAGATTACGAGTGGAACAGGGCAGGTGCAAAGCACTTATGAAAACATGGAACCACCAGACAGACGACACATGTAGCTGCGGAGCAGTACAGACAATGTCCCATCTACTGGAGTGTGAAAACGCCCCTCAGTGCAGTGCCCAGGATCTGGCTGAACCAACTACATCAGCTGTGATCTGCGCCAGATATAGGCAGAACGACATCTGGGATTGCAACGGACTCGAAGAAGAAGATTATACGCTCAACTGAAAACACTTCTGTGAGACGCTCACTGAACTGACGCTATTCTTAAAGAGACAGTACCATTTTAGCATTTGTTATACATATCAATGTAATCTCAATGTAAATCCTTGTAAATAGTACAAATTGTTCATTAACAACAAACATGTAACAATATTTGTAAAAATGTGTAAATATATAATATATTCATACAGTGCATCATCATTAAATATTTAACTTTAACAAACTATAAACATTGAAGAATAATAGGCTTGTACAACATAGTACATATAATTTTAACATTTAAGTGCTACTATTTTAATTTTCAGGTTGAGTGTGAAGTATATACTGTATGTACAGTATATGGAAAGACACTCCCCTCTCTGTTTGCTTAACATCTTAATATCAATGTTGTATCATAATATCTAGAGTAGTTCATGATAGCACTGAATTCAATTGATACACATTTTTTATTAAAAATGTTCTGGATAGGATGATTTTTTTTTATTACTGTGCAATGTTAATGAGAATTAGATATTTTTCGGCATTATAGTAAGGAGAATTTGAGAAGTGTGCTTAATTGTCACAATGCAAAAACTCTTCATGGCTCCAAAAATAGGCAACATTTTCTTTATGGAAAAACAGTTTCTACTTTTTCTTCTGACTTAGGATTGGGACAATTCTTCATGAGATTCACCCACCTGCCTGTTACCTTTTTGTTCCACAATTGTAGATTATTAAAAAAACAATTGTGGGAGAAGAAAAAGTAATAGCTGGAGGCTCATCATTGTGTTCGTCCTGTTGAAAGAGTGCAGCTCTGCTGGCAACAGTTTGTGTCATACCGCTGACACTGGAGTTAATCATGGAATGTTTATTGTTGGCTGATGGAATGTTTTAGCCTTGAATTGTGTCATTGGTCTCAATGCCAGACATTATTGCCACTGCTGAGTCTTTAGACGTGAGAAAAGGATCTTTAGCACTTCCTCGTGGCTGAAGGATGAGTTTAGTACTAATTTTATAACTCTTATAAAGAAATATCCAGCTCCTCAAGTCAGGATTATTTTCCACTTGTTTATTAGAAGAGTGTCCACACACTTTTACCCATGTAGTGTTTGAAAAATGAATGAAGGAATGGATGGAGCAGACATATCTAATTTAATTAATCTGATTCAAAGCATTGTATTTCAAGTATTTTTGTATTTTTCAATGCTCTCAGAGGACAAAACGCGTCTAAATTTCTACTTGTCTCACCAATAAAAAAACTTGAGTGCTTAACTCACAAATGCAAACATTTCACACTTAATGTTTAGTGGCTGTACAAGACCAGACATGGCATGTTGCACTCTTTAAAAAAAAGCAAAAATACAAAAAACGGCAGTACAAGGCGGAAACAGACCACTCATAGGAGAACTTGGCATTAACATGCGTTTCGTATCCAGATAATATCTGGATATTCTTTAGCTGCAGTGCATTTACACTTGCATTTCAAATGTGTCTCCACCGATCACACTTACTAACTTAACATGCATATCACCCTCAAAGGAACATTTGACCAGTCTCAATTATATGTAACCCTAATTATCTGTAAAGCAGATTTCCTTCCCGGTGTACATATGCACACAAAATCCCTACATCAAAACTAATAAGCATGTACACTGGTGGCCAAAAGTTTGGAATAATGAGCATATTTTGCAGTTTCGAAAGGAAATTTGCACTTTAATTCACCAAAGTTGCATTCAACTGATCAAAAAGTATAGACAGGACATTACTGATGTAAAAAAACAGCACCATCACTATTTGATTTAATATTTATGATCAAATCTAGACCGGCACCATTTCCAGCAGCCATCACTCCAACACCTTATCCTTGAGTTATCATGCTAAATTACTAATTTGGTACTAGAAAATCACTTTCCATTATATCAAACACAGTTGAAAACTATTTGGTTCATTAAATGAAGCTTAAATGTGTCGTTGTGTTTGTTTTTGAGTTACCACAGCATGCAATAGACTGGCATGTCTTAAGGTCAAAAATGGCAAAAAATAAACCGCTTTCTCTAGAAACTCATCAGTCAATCATTGATTTGAGGAATGAAGGCTATACAATGCTTGAAATTGCCAAAAAACTGAAGGTTTCATACAAATGTGTACACTACAGTCTTCAAAGACAAAGGACAACTGGCTCTAACAAGGACAGAAAGAGATGTGGAAGACCAGATGTACAACTAAACAAGAGGATAAGTACATCAGAGTCTCTAGTTTGAGACGCCTCACATGTCCTCAGCTGACAGCTTCATTGAATTCTACCCGCTAAACACCAGTTTCATGTGCAACAGTAAAGAGAAGACTCAGGAGGCCTTATGGGGAGAATTGCAAAGAAAAATCCACTTTTGAAATAGAAAAACAAAAAGAAAAGGTTAGTGTGTGCAAAGAAACACAGACATTGGACAACAGATAATTGGAAAAGAGTGTTACGGATCTTAACCCTGCTGAGCATTGTGGGATCAGCTAAACTGTAAGGTGCTTGAGAAGTGCCCGACAAGACAGTCACATCTATAGCAAGTGCTACAGGAAGTGTGGGGTGAAATGTCACCTGAGTATCTGGACAAAATGACAGCTGGAATGTCAAAGATCTGCAAAGCTGTCATTGCTGCACGTGGAGGATTTTTTGACGAGAACTCATTGAAGTATTTTAAGACGTTTTCTTCAAATTATAGTAGTAATTTTTCACATTATTAATGTCCTGACTATACATTGTGATCAGTTGAATGCCACTTTGGTGAATAAAAGTACAAATTTCTTTCCATAAGAGCAAAATCTGTACATTATTCCAAACTTTTGACCGCCAGTGTATGATCTCGCAAATTAGTGTGTCCTTCTCTGCAGCCGCAGCATTCTGCTTTCATGTCTCAAATGTACACAGAGAGAATTTCTAGCACAATTGTTTCACTCTTTCTATTGCCTGTTGTTTCAGATTTTTGCTCCGGGATTAAGCTAACAATTACTGTTGGTCTAGGATCAGTTTCCCAAAGCCAATTCCAAACATGAATTATTAGTGAAACACCAAAACTGGCTCTAAATCAGAGGTTGTGGAGAAAACATTGTTATATTTGATTGTTCATTTTAAAAATAAAATGTTCTTAAAATGAGGCAGTGTAATTTATTGTGGATTAAATATTAAGTTTGTCTTGTGTTTTGTTAGCACTAAACATGATGCAGAGTGCCGTATGGCCCTACAGTACATCAGCACGGTCGCAGGTAATCACATCAGTGCTGATTTAGGGCCATACAGCATGATTGCGAGTGTGATATCGCATTTATACATACATTTTGTTCAATGAACAAGTCAATAAAAAAAAAAAAAAAGAGGAAAAACAAAAGGACTGACACAAAAAAAACACATTTGTGCGTGGAACTTCTTTCTTAAGCCACTGATCAGGATCTGCCGTTGCTAGTTCAAAGGATGCGCACAAGCCTACGTAACTGCAAAAACGCCACTTCAGGAATAGAACCGATGGCTTGGGCTGTTTTCGAAAGTCATTCGAGAAACAAGGATGTGTTTGAGAGAGAGAGAGAGAGAGAGAGAGAGAGTGTGTGTGTGTGTGTGTGTGTGTGTGTGTGTGTGTGTGTGTGTGTGTGTGTGTGTGTGTGTGTGTGTGGGAGCGATAACCTATATATGTCGTGACTCCCAATCAGTGATGAACAGTAAAGCTAAAGCTGTTTAACTTGCCCACAGCTGTAGTGTTGGCTTGCTGAAGATAATGAAATTTTGGTCAAATACATCCTATTTTCTCTGTGTAAAAATAGCCATCTGAGCAGTGGGTTCCCCCCTGAGAATTTTGTGGTAAACAATGCATTCTATCCTCCGCCATGATGAATTTTTACATTTCCCAACGTGGACACTCCGTGATCCAATATTTATTTCCCAGCAGTAGAAGTGTAGTAGTAATCCGAGCGATCGTGGAGTGAGAGACAATGCCGATGATTTCAAAGAAACTGTTCCTGACTGACGTCCACTGATTCAATTCACTTCAAACTTAACTGGCTCATAACACATCAAAATTGTGTTGTTGCCACCTCCTGGCTAAAACTTTTATTGACACATGAAAAAAATTTAAAGATACACATCTAGCTCTTTTACACATCTGCACTGCTCTCTTACACTTTAGTACAGAATGCTATGAACACAAGTGGTACAAACAGTGAAGTGTCCGAGCGCTGATATTCTGAGACATCAGTACTCATGGAAGGTCTCTCGTCCAATCACATTCAAGGACTTTTCTTTATACAGAGCACTCCCATATTTTCAGAAAGTCCCTTTGCAATTTTGATCTGAAACCAATCTAGAACCATGCACATAGCTTGGATGCACTAAAGAAACATCCTCTCTTTTTAATATGCGCTGATGCCAGAGGTCTTAAAGAGGCAGTACCGATGAAGCACTTGTTTTATATATCACTGTAAATCTTTGTAAGTATAGTACAAAATATGCATGTAAACAACAAATATAACCAAAAATATATATGCAATATTATAAGACATTTATTGAAGGAATACACTTCATTTGAAAATGTTTCAAAAGCTAAATTACTGTATGTACTTAACTAGGGATGTGCACGAGTAATCGAGTAAGAGATTACTCATTCTGCACCAGCTACTCGAGTATTAAAAACAATTAAAAACATTGCACATTTTCCTTTCCACATTTGCCTGCTATAAGCAGCGCTGACTTACACTGTACTTTCCCTGTGAATCTCTCACCAATTCTTGCAGTTACAATTGAATCCACAGGGGGGTGCTATGGATGTGTGTCGTTGAGATGTAAAGTGAGAGAAGATGATGTAATGGTGTCTGTGTTTTCAAACAAAGGCAAGTGAGGAAATACTTGTAATGTTTTGATTCTTATTGAATTCTGCTCCGTTTGTATTCAGTTTTCTTCATGCTTATTAATGTATATTATTCATTTAATTTGTTCCGAAAAGTAAAGCATAGTTTGTTAAACGTATCCAATTTTGAAGCCGTTCTTGGTAACGTTTGTGAATAAAACAAATCTAAGATTCCCTTACGTGTAACACGTGTTATTTTTAATGTGCATTTTAATTTACAAGTAACTGGGTGCTCTACTACAGAATTACTCGAAACTGACCATCCCTATACTTAACGTCTTCCCTGTGTGTATGAATTACAATCCCATAAGCATGATCTAATCGAATGGAAAAATATAAAGTTTAAAGTTGTTGAGTAAAAGTATAGAAACTATATATTTTAATTTCAGTTCAAAATATTCAGATATTTGCAAATATACAAGTAGTTTGAGAGTGTAGATCGATTGCGTTGTTCACGGTGCATCATCATAGGTGTAGGTGGTAGCTGCAGAGCTCTTTTGCTGCACTTTGTTGGTCATGATTCTCATGATTCACAAGTAGTGTAGTTCTTCATCAGGAATTCAGCAAATAAGTGTTTTTTTTAAGGTATTTAAACTTGAAACATTCTTCATTTCAGTAAAGATTCAAAAAATACTCTTGGGATCTTCAAGAGTTGGGCTTTAAGAATGCCAAGTATTTTCCATTATTTCTTTTTTTTTTCTTTCTCAATTTCAAATTTAAATCTCAAAGTACACTAATGGCATAATTGTTTTGCATACAATATTGCCATAGTACCTCTTTCTCTTTAATGTTACGTGGATGCTTTTATCACGTATGAAAGTACATTTATCTTTTCCAAGTCAATGGAGTGTTGTGTTTGGAGAGGCCAGCCAAGCCTTTCTCTGAGCTCAGCCAAAGGTGGAAAGTTGAGGCACAACACAAACGCTCCATTATGTTCCGCTTATTTTTTTCTCTCCCCATTTTTGTGGAAACCATTTCAAATTTGTCTCGCTGCTCCAAGTGCCTGGCCCGTCACAAGAGAGTCCTTTTATGATCAATGAGGTTGTCATGGTGATCTTGTGCTCCGGTGGGAGGGGCAGACCCCAGCCATTAGTTCTCTTCAAACGCTGCAATGCTGTCATTCTGAAAACCGTTGCTAAGGCTACAGGATTGTGCTGGTATATGTGTGAGTCTCGATCTCTGCGATGATGAGATGAAGAAGAACAAGAAATCCATGGCTCTTACTAGAGTTTTGTGACTCCAATGTCTGGCTGTGCTGCTCATTTATGGGAGACTTCATCAAAGAGTCCTGCCTTTCTGCTTTGTGGTGACGAGATGTTGCTGGTGCCTCTGAAGTGTGAACGCAGTATGTGTTTGAGAACGCAGCCCATCTCTGATGCAGTATATGACCACTGAACCCTGTAGAGATTCTGGCTCCATGTGCAGACGCAGCATTACTACTCATCTTGATGGAGGAGGGATGGTGGCAAAGTCCCGCACAAACTCTGACTCCCATCAGGATTGCTTCTCTCCTCTGGAATCAGCTTCTTATTAAATCATCACAGTGAAGCTCTCCGTCAGGTCATTCTATTCTGTTTTCCTGTCTTGTGACATTTCATGGCCAGTGTCTCCTTTGATTCTGCTTGCCACAACATGGTTGTCTCAATGTCTGTGCGAGCAAGAAGCCAGTATGTATGTATGCTGTAATTAATGCTGGTTTCGCGTCAGCTGTTTGTCGTTTGACTACGTAGTGGTCATAGTTTCGCTTTTCTTAAAAGTGGATCTTGTCAACATGGGCTGTGTGTTCTCCTTACCAGAAGACCGACTAGTCATGGTGGACAGGTGAGTGTCCCTTGCATTCAAATGTGAATATTTGGACGGTAGTGAGAATTGGAGAAATGTGTAACTGTCATGAAAATAATGTAAATAAAAGTCTTAATGGCCTTAAAATATGCCTCTTTTCCTTTATGCAAAATATAATTTCTTATTTGTTTCTTTTGCTTTTGGAGTGAAATGTCACCGGGACGTTTTCTTGACTGGTTTCGTGAGAATAACCCATAAAATAAGACCATTGCTTCATATAATAATAGATATACATTTAGCACTTGCATATCAAGTTTGATGGCCAAACATACTTTTTGAAAGCCTGAATGGATGATGGTAGCTTTAAGTCATTGGATTTTCCTTTCATGTTCCCTTAAACCGAGTTCAGCAGCAGCTTTCTCTCATTAAATCACATTGTTCAAATCCTTGTGCAATAGTCTTCCTGGAGCATTTATACAGTGAAAAGTCTCTCACGCTTTCCCTCCATTCACTGCACTCATTCATTGAACATTTGTGGACTTTTAACGTGTGTGTTGGAGTGGAGTTGATGTAAAGATGGAGGCATGTAAAGAACTTTGAGAGTCCACTGAGAGAGAGAGAGAGCGAAGGAGGGTTCGAAAGGAGAGCGAATTGAGAGCATTGATGAGAATTAAAGGGGTCATATCACAAATATATTTATAGGATATACTGTAATATTTATATAATGTGAATAGCATGTACAGTCAAGTTAAGAAAATATTTTAAAATATGGTAATATTGAATAATATTTTCAATAATAATGGTAGCACTACAATAATGTTCAAATTTTATTAACATTAGTCGATGCATTTAGTAACATGATCTAATAATTTAACAATCGATTTTATAGCATTTGTTAATGTTAATAAATGTTAATAAAAAATACTAGGGCTGTCAATCAATAAAAAAATTTAATCGAATTAATTACATGGTGTCCCGATTAATTAATCGCATATACAAATATTTGCTGAGAAAGCCCCTCGTATAAATATAATTCAATATATAATGATGAAATAATGATACATAGTTATCTTTAAATATATATATATATATATATATAAAAAATAAAAAGGGTGTTTTTCTTCACTGTATAAACTGTGCGTTGCCACACAGCTGAAATTTCACTTACTGCCCTCTGGAGTAAACAGGTGGTACTACAAGCTTGCATTTCTCAGGAATCTTCCATATCATTGCGGGCATTGCGATTTTAATTGTGTTATTTTTTTAACGTGTTATTTTTAGTCAAATTTATCGCACTGAATTAACGCGTTAAATCGACAGCCCTAAAAAATACAATTACTCATGTTAGTTCATAGTGCATTAATTAATGTTAACATATACAACTTTTGATTTTAGAAATATATTAATATATGTTGAAATGAAAGTAATAGTTCACCCAGAAATAAAAATGCTCATCATTTACTGACTTTCTTTCTTCTGAAGAATACAAATTAAGATTTTTTTTTTTAAGAATATTAATATAATCAGCTGTGTAGGTCCATACAATACAATTGAATGGGTGCCATACATTTCACTGAATCAAAAAAGAATTACATAAAGGAAACATAAAAGTAATCCATACGACCAGTGATTTAATCCAAGTCTCCTGAAACAATGTGATAGGTGTGGGTGAGAAAAAGATCAATATTTAAGCACATTTCTCTATGTCCGTTCTTTTTGCATTATTATGTTTTTGAGGACTTGTTTGACATCATCACCCACCTCCTGAAATTGAAAATAGTTCAGAGGTTGTTGAATCTACACATTGCATCATCTCAAAACTTACATCCTCACATATTGCGAGTTTCACTCTTTTAAGGTAGTTAGGCAAGACTGATTTTCATAAGAACGAGAACACTTTCTTAGCATTGGAAAAACACCCATATCTCCACATTCACGATCACTTCCACATTCTTGTTCTTTAGTTTTTTGGGGTGATTGACATTCTTCATGCATATCGCTACATACTGATAGGGGATGGTCAAAGGTGGAGATTTATAGCAAAAAAGGACTTTAATATTGATATAAAAATCTGTTTTTCACCCACACCTATCATATAACTTCTGAAAACATGGATTAAACCACTGGAGTCATATGGATTACTTTTATGATGCCTTGATGTCCTTTTTGGACCTTCTGAGTTTTGGCCATCATTCACTTGCATTTTATAGACCAAGAGCTGAAATATTCTTCTAAAAATCTTCGTTTTCTGCAGAAGAAAATCATACACATCTGGGATGGCATGAGGGTGAGTAAATGATGAGAGAATTTTCATTTTTGGGTGAACTATTTCTTTAACTACTGTAACTAATATTAACAAATGAACCTTATTGTAAAGTGTTACCATAATAATACTAACAGAGATGATGATGATGATTACTAATATCATTATTATCATTATTATTATGTAAGGGATAATGTACAGTCTACCGGTTGTTATTGCACAATAAACCCTGAAATGGATCATGACCCCGACGAGAAGCGGAGGACTCTTGTATCACCCTGAAGGGGTTTATTTAGCTTTAACAACCGGCTGACTGTACATTATCCCACTTATTACACTGCTACTACCCAAATAAAAACATGGACATTAAATATTGATTTACGTTGAAATGATGTAATGTGAGAGGAAAGATATCGCTGAACATCTGAAATCCACCTCTGGTTTGCTGTTCTGAGTTGGTGAGTTCTGTTGGTGTTTATTTTATAAAAATGACCATCTGACTCATTACTTAGCTTATTACTAGACTACTTGCCATATAAGTAAATGGACATGAATATTGATTTGAGAGGAAATTATTTTATGAGCCTACTTGTAGAGATCGAGAAGCAGGAGAGACGGCGCACAGAACCCGGACGAGCGGCCTGATACATGGATGTGCGGTTATTTCAAAGCAATATCAGAACACTAGATGGTGTCATTGGCCAATCAGAATAGAGTATTGCTGAGAACCATGCAAAAAATATATATTTTCTTTATAATTTCTAAGGTGAGGCCCTGTCACAAAGTGGATAAACAAATACAGTGTGAATGTGACGTAAAACTTTTTATTTTACGTTTCACTGTATTCTTATTTTTTTTTATTCTGGTTCCTTTTAAGGGCACTAAATTGTGCACCATTCCTTGAGCTGTATGTCTAATGGCAGTTAGCACGCTTACCCATGATTTTCGGTCTAAATAAATCACTCATCTCATGTTATATACTATATATCGCAGTTCAAATCAATAAACATTTTTTTTTATAAATAATTTGATTTATTTGTCCAAATCATTTAGCCTTAATTCATGTAGTAATTTACTGTTTCCTGACCATTTTCCACACTGTTTCTGACTCTTAGAATTGAATGGCCTATTTCTTTCTTTTAAGTCTTGTGTCCTCTTTGCATGTGAAATAATTTACAGCATTTATTTTTGGTTGCAAGTTTGCTGTCAGGACCAAAATTGTGTCGTGCCCCATCTATCAATAACAGCCCCTTTGCAAAGCCTGTATCACATTATGACAGGTTGGGACAAAGTGCTGAACACCTAATAAAATTGTAGATAAATATGTTATTTGTAAATATGGACAGTCACGTGTTAATGCATTAATTTATCTTATGACATTATGTTGCAGAAGTACCGAACAAGGTGTTTCTGTAGAAGGTCTTTAATAGATGGATATTTTATCTCAAAAGATCAAGAACAATTTGAGGACTTTAAGGTCCAGTTCTGCGTTGAAAGCAGACCAATGATCCACGTTTGCAGGCCAGAACTTGCCATTGTTTGTGCATAAAGAAAACATTTTGTCCATATTAGTATGAGCAAAGGTTTATAATGTAATCATTCTGATATCTGACCTGTCTGTGTTTTGTAGGGCTCCAACAACTAGGGAAACCAGTTTTATTGAAAAAATGAAGAAAACGGTAAGGTATTTTTACTCTTTACCAGTAGAGGTTAAAATGATCAGTCACAACTGGCACACAAAATATCATCTTGTACTCCACTGACATACTAAAATAGTCACCCACACTTATGTACAGAAAACATTTGCATAACATAATTGCATGGCTGCAAACTGCCATGTTTGAATTAGAGGTAGACCGATATATCAGTTTTATTGATTAATCGGTGCCGATAGCTTTCTGGAACTATCGTTATTCGCAAAAATCTATGCATATAGTTCTTTTCATAATTTGTAATGTCAAAATAAGAGTCCTCAGTGTATATCAGGCTTGTTTATATTTAAAAGTCCCGCTTTATGCACCAAATTGTAATTTTGTATGAACAATAAACAGCATCTGAGATTTTATTCATTTGTTTCTTAGTCTTGTGTCCGTCATGGTACATTTGTTGACATTCTATAAATTGATTTTTCAACTATCGGTCAATAAATCACTTATCAACCTTTCCCATCACTTCAGTTATCAGTATTTGCAATATCCACTATCAGTCAACCTCTTAGTTTGAATGTGATTAGGTTTATGACAGATCTCTGTCCTTGATAGTCTCCAGATGGAAAGCAGTTAGGCCATCATCGATAATGCATTTCTTCCTGTTCATTTGTAAAGTGAAGATAAACATTGAGGACTATTTTTGCCTCACTAAAGACAAAATGTTATGCTAGCTTTTTGCTAGCTACAAAACTTGCTGTTTTTCAGAAATGTATAATCTGTTTCATAAGGCATTTTACTTGGCTTAGTCTAGAGATATATCACATATTAGCTTTCCACCAAGTCTTCCCCTTAGGGGACGGTCCGTTTGTTTAGTCTTTTCATATTTCATGTTTTTGTCTAGAGCCTGCAGTCTGGTCGTCAGAGCGTAAACACAAGTGCAAATGTGAAGTACAAATGATGTAACAGAAATGTTCACATTGTTAGCATTGTTGTTAAACTCCAAACTAATTTGCTGAATCATTTGGCAAAGTCATTTGAAGTGTGCCCAGGTGCTGTATCTTCTGGAAGTAATGCCTTTTTTTCTTGTAACCTGCCAGGGCAAGAACATCATTGTGTTTTATGGCTCGCAAACGGGCACAGGTGAGGAGTTTGCCAATCGACTCTCTAAAGATGCTCATCGCTACGGCATGAAGGGGATGGTAGCAGACCCAGAGGAATATGATATGGTAATAAATTAAACTTCTCTTTAGGGCTTTTTATACTGCACTTAAGCCTGGGTTAGGGCTGTCACGCTTATGAAATTTGGCTGACGATTAATTGTCAAACAAATAATTGTGATTATGATGATTAATTGTCTGTTTTAGGGCTTTCGTGATTAATTTTCATATTTTTATGTATGCTGCCTTCACACACCTTAAGTTATTGTTTACATATTTAACTTCAAATATATAAATCAATTATTAAAATAGGGATATATGGCTTCCTTTTAAGGCTTTAAAAACCTATGAATGACATGAAAAAATATTTTTTAAATATCAAAATATTCTAAATACTTAAAATATGTCTCTTTTTTTAAAGTTTAGTTTTGGTAAATTTTAAATTTACACTGTTGTTTCATATTTTATAATATAATTTTTTTGATATTTTAAATATGTATTATATGTATATTATATAATGGTAATATAAAATAATATTATGCAATAGTAAAATATTTCTGTACAAATTTCTGTCAAATTTCGTTATTTTAATGCTCTTTGATAAAACCCCCAAGCCCTTATTTCTCATGAAGCAAAACCTTTGACATTTTGTTTCATCATTTTATCACCCCACAGAAGTACAGCTCCTCTGTGTCACTGTGTGTCATTAACACTGAGTGTCTGAAACCATTTGCCATTACACGATCGTTAAAGTGAAACCGGAGTGCTTTGCGATCACAATCAAAGTCTATATTTGTTCATTTATATTTCCACGGGAGTTTAGCGCAAGCTTCTGCTGAATGTGCGTGCATCAGAGTGCCTGAGAAGCATTTCACGTGATCTTCCGGAAAGAAGCTGATCTGGTTGACGTCAGTGGTGTGGCTTAGTGTCGCTCGGAGTTCAACTGAATGACACACAAATGCAGAGTTCATGGCGTTTATATATTTGTTGAAATTCTCTTATTTGGGCATTAAAATGTGATTTGGAAATTGGAAAGTGCGCACTATTTGTGATTATCTCAAATTATCGCTGTTATTTGGTCCAATCATGATCACGACATGCCTACCCTACATTTCACATTTGTAATTTTGAAAGGGAGTGAGCACCTTTTTTGCAGTCTTCACCCAGAATTTCGGTGCCTAAAGAATACACTTTTTTTATTCTTACAATATGATACAGTGCTACAATGTTACAGCAAGTTGTTTAGCAACAGACAGCCAATCATATGATGCCTCAGTGTTTGCCTCCATTAAATGTTCATTCACTTTAAACAGTTTAAAAATGTGCACGCACCCGAGGGAAATCATTAAAACAAAAGTTCAAATAGAGATGCAAATGAATGTGTTTTTGTAGTATATTACAGAACACTTAAAAACAGACCTTTCCACTGATAAGCAGTTCAATAGACCTCATAAATATGGGATTTAGCATTTGTTTACATTTGTTTTTCAGAGCGAGCTCTCTCGTTTGACTGAGATTGAAAACTCTTTAGCGATCTTCTGCATGGCCACATATGGAGAGGGCGACCCCACTGATAATGCTCAGGACTTCTATGACTGGTTACAAGAGGGCGATGCTGACCTCAAAGGGGTTAAATACACAGTAAGTTCCTCGGCACTGTGGAATATGAAGGAAAAACACCTTCATCCTTTCAAGAAAACTGAAATGAATTAAATGAAAATTCTGCCATTTAATTTACTCACCCTCATGTTGCGTGTTGTTCCAAATGTTGCTAATTTTTTAACATCATGTCATGCTGCTACGGACTGAAGTCTCAGACATGCTCACTGAAAACAGCTCTTCATGCATACTTCACAGAGTGTAGGCAATGTTCAGTGACTCAGCATGATCTGTGGTTTATGGAACACAAAGCAAAGATATGTGTGTGCCTGTAAGTTTAGCACCACTTGCTTCTTGGTTTGTGAATGTTGGATTAGTACATTGAAAAGAGTAGTTAACCACAAATTGAGTGTTGTTCTGTTGTGCTATTGTTTATTTCTGTGGAGAGTCTTCATGTTACACTTTTCCACACAATGACCGTTAATAATGACCACATCTATCAAGCTCCAGTAATAATACTGACTAGGTGGTGGTTGTTGGTGTTTGTCATATCGAGCAGAGTAGAATTGCATTATTAGTTGGATTGGATTAGTTCATTGTTTCATTCAAGTTTTATGCTAGTTTGAGTATATTTTTTATAATAATTATGGGGCTAATCATCCATGAGCACTGATAAATTACATTTGTTCAGGAGAATATTTAAATTGAACCCTTTTTTAAGTTGGATGTTACTTTTTTTTACAGATGTTACTGTATATCAGTAGATCTGTGTCACGGTAAATGTGTAAAAAGGGCAAAATATATAATAATAATTAGGTCTGTTGATTTAACATGTTAATCCAGTGCGATTTTAATTATATAAAAAAATAACCTGTGTCATTTTGTTTACACAGCGTCTTTCAAACAACATTTAACTTAACACAGCATCCAAAAAATGCTGTGTTTATGACGAAACACTAAGTGAGATGCAAAAGCCTTCTTCTGATACATGTGACGCATCCTTAGATATGCCCTTGTAATTAGTCTACCTCAGACAGATAGATGAATTCATTTGCTAAATGGTTTGCTGTGCACTGCAGGCCAATGATAGACTTGTGTTCAATGATGTGAAAATAAACAAAATATTTCTTTGTATTGTCTTATTTATCAATGCTTTACTCTTCAACCAAAATAATGTAATGCATTTTAATTATCTGAATTATTATATTTATAATTATTTTAATATAATTGTTCATAATTATTTCATCATTACATATTTTTATTTAGGGGCCTTTCTCAGCAAATATTGGTATAATAGAATAAATTGCGATCATTCAATTAATTAATTGGCATATACAAATATTTGCTGAGAAAGCCCCTCATATAACAATAATTCAATATATAAAGATTATACATATTAATATCAATATAGAATTATACATAATTATCTTTAAATATAATGTTTTTTTATATATATAATAATAATAATAATAATAATAATAATAATAATAAATATTCAGATAAATAAAATGCATTACATTCCTGTAGCAGAAGAGTTAATCATTGATAAGACAATATAAAAAGCGTCTTTAGAATACAATGTATTGTTTACTACCATATTATTGATTATATGTCAATCATTGACACACAGTTCACAGCAATCCATTACACAAGTGAATTTGTCAATCAGAGATTTATTATGAGGGCTTGTTTAAGAGCCCGTCAATTTACACCTGCGTCAGACATGCTTGTGTAGCGTCTTGGGTGTGTTATGTCATAAACATAAAATGTTTAGGTCACTGTGTCAAGTTAAATATAGTTTAATACTCAATCTTTAAACACATCTTGAGATCCCTTAGATCGCATTTGCTCTCCTTCAAGTGTTTTGAACGCAAGAATGTAATGCATGTTTGTGTTGTTCTGCCTAATGAAGTGTTTTCTTCACTGTATAAACTGCGCGTTGCTCATACAGCTGAAATTTCACTGGCGTAAACAGGTAGTACTGCAAGCTTGCATTTCTCAGGAATCTTCCCTATTATTATCCGGGGGCATGTGATTAATTGCATTAATTATTTTAACGCGTTATTTCTTGTCAAATTAATCGCACTGTATTAACGCGTTAAATAGACAGCCCTAATATATATACACATATTTTATGTTTATTTGTTTGCGATTTAATTTTCTATGGGATTACTTTTGTGCCAATTGTTTGAACGTGACTTTTAAAGAAACAAATAAAAATAAATGAGAATGAATAAAAGCAAACTGAAACTGGCTGCCTCCTGGTGTCCTACTGATGACGATTAAGGCATTCATCCGTGTTGCTCATCAAAACTTATCACAACAAAATAGTAGTGGGAGAAAATACAGAAAGTACAAAAACAAGCGCCTAAATATATCACTAAACACTAATTAATTCTGAAGCCGCTAACAGATTCTTGCACATTTACATGCAAACTCTGATCCAGAGCCCCTTCCAAGTTAACTCTATTTCCAGGTCAAAGAGCTGTCGCTCAAAATCTCACAAGCCAATGAGAACTCCTCTTTGTTAGCCTCGCCCACATACGAGTTTGGCAAAGAAAATTCAGAGCGTAAATGAAAACATCTGTTACGTACGTAACCTCGGTTCCCTGAGACGAAGGGAGCGAGACATTGCGTATCAACGCATGTGGAATACCTTCTTATACGACCTAGTTGAAACCTCTAAATAACGGCAATATTCTAATATTGGCTATTCTAAGGAAATGGCGTTTGTGCACCTGTTTTTATAGACAGTTTTGCGCCAAAACCGGCAGGGCTCAAACACCATTTCCTCAGAATTTCTGACTGAGAACAAGGAGTGCCTCACTCGTACCTCAAGAATTCTGAGTTGTAATGTAGCTAGCATTCACAATGTCTCGTTCCCTTCATCTCAGGGAACCGAGGTTACGTATGTAACCAAGATGTTCCTCATCCGAATTCAGTTGAGGAGGGAATAAGGCCTGAAGTTGAACCTCCTGCGCTTTGAAGGGCGTGGTTCAGATCTTAGGCACATAGCCTTTGCTGGGTTTGACAGTGGCTCTTGAAAGACTGGGGCCAAACTTTAGACATGAATTGTTGACTGATAGTGCATGCAGGTCACCTACCCATTTTACTGAGGCCAGAGCCAGCAGTAGTGCTGTCTTAACTGAGAGCATGCACAAATCCATTGGCTTGAAGGGGAGCCCTGCAGGACTACAGTTAAGTCCCAAGTCGCACTGTAGCCAGCAGAGGTGGGTTTAATTGTCTTGCTTCCCTCTATCTAGGAACTTTGAATTAATCATGCTTGCCTATAGAGGCGCCGGCTTCATGGGTGTGATGCGCAGAAATAGTTGTCACATACACTGAGCATTGACTGGGTGAGTCCTGCGTCTAATCACTTTTGAAGAAATATTAGAATTGTATATATGGGGTAGTTTACTGGGTCTTTCCTATGTAAGAGACCCCAATAAGTGAATGCCTTCCATTTTACCATAAAATGGTGTTCATAACTGATAGTGTCAGTTCTGGCACTTCTAGTGTGCCCCGTTCAGGGGCCACACATGCAGGTTCCACAGCTGGGGCTGTGCATGCCAGATTGTGCCTTGCGCTTGAGAGAGGAGATCCCCCCTCAGCAGTATTTCCCATGGCGACCTGTACAGCATCTCCATTTCGTGGCTGGTTGGGCCATTTTGGGGCAACTAATAGAGCCATTTCCTTGTCCTCTTGGACTTTGCATGTGACGGAGTGAATCAGGCATACCGGGGGAAACGCATATTTGCATCGAGGTAGTTCAAGATACGTACACCGCTCCGTCTCAGAGGGGAGAGAACAGCATCGATGCACTTTGTGAAGGAGCCAAAGACAGTCCAAAGGGCAGGACTTTGAATTGATATGCTGTTCCCTCACGCAAATCTCAAAAACATCCTGTGATGTCATACAATTTGGATATGAAAGTACGCATCCTTCAGATCTGTCGACAAAAAACCAATTGTCTGTGCGTACATATGCGATAAGATCCAGTAAAAAATTGTAATGTTCGCTTTGAGTGCCCGATTTAAATTTCTGAAGACCGCCGTCTTTCTTGTAACAAGAAAATAATGGCTGTAAACCCCTTTTTGTGCTTGACAATTTGGCCTAATCTTCATTGCGTTTTTCATGATGAGATTGTGTAATTTGCCTCATAACACTAGCGCGTCTTCTGGTGAAACCATGGAAGACAGAACGCCGCTGAAACGGGGTGGCCGGCATGCAAATTGGACCGTATAACCATTAGAAAAAAAAAATTCTCATGTATTTGCAATGAGTGCTGTATTCTATTTGCATTTATTTGTGTGCGAGACACAGAAATAAAATTTTTAACAGTAATGTGAACCGTATTCTTTTCCCGACAACCAGTAGTGTTTTGTGTCTCTAATTTATCCTTTTTTGGAGCAGACCCAGAGGGAACCACGGGCTCTGCTTTCCACTTCAAAGGTTTGTACCTGTCAGGGTAGGTATGGGGCTTTTAGTGGGGTGTTGGCTCGAAAAAGAGTAAGGGCGAACCAGCTGTGATATACTCAGTTTGGGCATAAAGTGTTTCGTAGCCTTTGAGTCGCAATTTAAATTTGCTCAGCAAAGTTATACACAGAGCCACCAAAGAGGCCGGCTTGAGACACTGGAGCATCCAAAAGAGTGGCTTTTGCCTTGTCACTCATTTCTGTGATGGTCAGCCATATGTGTCGATCCAGAACTGCCAGATTGCCCATGGACTTGCCAATGGCCTGCACAGTGACTTTCGTGGTATGCAGCGCTAAGTTTGTAGCAGTGCGGAGCTCTTTGAATGTCTCTGGATCGAAGCAGTGTTTGATGCGAGGCGGTGTGATGTTCGCCGGAGCACTGCAGGGGAGCGGAATGTCTTCCCGCGATGATTCCACCCGCTGACTCGTGTATATCAACGGCAAAGGTAGAGGGCTTCTAGACAAGAGATGATTACTGTCTTGAAGGATGAAACTCTGAGGAAATGTTGTTTGTGCACCTGTTTTTATAGCAGACAGATACGTGCCAAAACAGGCCAGGCTCAGACACCATAACCAATATTAGAATATTGGCGTTATTGTAGAGTACCCCATATGCGTTGCTACGCAATGTCCTGTGGACGGAGTCATAAGGAAACTTTGGAATCATGACTGAAAACGCGAGCAGTGTATTCATAAGTCCTGATCAGCAAATGCAAGAGAATTTCATTAAAGTATGCAGTTTTATTTGTAAATTTAGCCTTTTTCATTTTCAGATTGATTTTATTCATTCTCAGTTTATATTTGTATTTATTTCTTGAAAAATTACATTCAAAACAATTGGCACAAAAGTAATCCCGTAATTTTCTAAACTCATTTTAAAGGTGTTTGCTCTGGGCAATAAGACATATGAGCACTACAATGCCATGGGAAAATATGTGGACAAGAGACTGGCCGAGCTGGGAGCGCAGAGGATCTTTGATCTAGGAATGGGAGACGATGATGCAAAGTGAGTCACACATTTATTTTTTTTACTCTCCTTTTCTCCCCAATTAGGAAAGCCCAATTCCCAATGCACTTTAAAGTTGCAATCCGCGCATCTGATCATGTGACTTGTTGAGAACGTGACATGCCCCCACCCTCTTAACCATGAACAAAACTACCCAAGAAAATACCTCCCAGGCTTCGTGTGTTGTGCATTGAATTATTGGCTTTCAAAGAGACGTTTACAAATCAAACACTCAAACTGTAAAAACAAGTTGAGGGTCAGACTTTCAGATCAGCGTTGTTATGGGCATGAATCTGAAGTCCTGTATATTCTAATATTTTCATATTTTTTCAGCCCCCTGAGGTGTTAATTTTAGTTCCAGGCCGTAAAACGCCTAACAAGCCATGTTTAGTGTATGATATCTCAAGAATTATAATTGCTAGCCTTTTTTCAAATTAGTAGATGCTAATGGCTGACCTTTAGGGGATAGCCTAATAATCAGCCAATAGGGGATTTTGCAGATTCTGATAACTAAGGTGATTGAAAAGGCTGCTAACGGATTATTTGTCTGATTAGTTTTTAAAATGTATTAGTTAAATGGTACATTCTTTTTGTTTTTCCTTACTGTGATGGACACAAACATAGGTGACAAGAGTCCAAAATGTATGAAATCCCTGATGCAGTTTATTTTGCAGCCAAAATCCCAGTAATAAACAGAAGAAGAAAAAAAAAAAAGATTTGGAGCATAACATAGAACTTTTTACTTTATCCACCTGAGACCTGAGCATGACTGCGGTGTACATTTTCCCTTTTTGATTTGTAACTAGCACCTAATAAACAAGCAAAAACAATGTGTTTTCTAGAGCATTTCTAGATCTTTTTGTAAAAGTTCAAATTAAGTCCGAGATAGATATATATTTATTTATTTATTTATTTTTTTAATCAAATAATTTGTCTCCAGGAGTGTTGGTTATTCATGTTTTTGAGGCGTTACAGACATTACAGCTGATTTTCTGTAAAGCTGAATAAATCATTCTTGTTTAAAGTAATGGCCAGCATTATCCAAACACTGCCAACCATGTTCAAATAAAATGTAGCATTATAAATTCTGAACCTTAGTACTGATTATCATTGTTCTGTGTATGCCAAACATGTTGAGTGATCCAAACATCATCTGCAGCCTAAAACTGGCTGCCTCGAGTGTCTTGCTAATGACGATTGAGGCATTCGTCCATGTTGCTCCTCAAAAATGATCATGACAAAATAGTTGTGGGGGAAAAATACAGATAAAGTACAAAAACAAGCACTTAAATATATCACTAAACACTAATTCATTCTGAAGCCGCTAACAGATTCTCGCACATTGCAAAATCTGAACCAGAGCCCCTTCCAGGTTAACTCTACTTCCAGGTCAAAAATCTGTCACTCAAAATCTCACAAGCCAGTGAGAACATGTTGAGTGGAACATTTGGTCGGATTTTAGGAGTGAATGCACTTAGCTGCATAGAGAACTATAGGATGCTCCCTTGATCCCTATTTAGTGAATGACTTAACCTCCAGTGTGCTATCTGTCTGCACTGGTCTCATATATAACTATATAAGGCCTCTGAAAGCATTTTTAAGCTTTTGCATGAATACATGAATTCTCAATGTGGAAGTGCACAGTTAATATAGGAATGCATTTACTAATGGTAATAAATAGAACCATATTGTACAGTAATAACAAAATAAAATATAACAAAATGTATATTAACTCTTTCCCCGCCAAACACAGAATTTTCCGGGTTTTATGAAAAAACGCTTCCCCGCCAAACACGGAATTTTCCGGGTATCCGTGTTTTAGGTGGTATACGGTAAGGAAGACCCGCGCGCATGTTTTGAAAGAGTACGCAACTCTTTGATCAAAGAAACAGACTGCGATCGTCTCAAACGTGAAGTGGAGCACCATACTAATACTAAAGCACTTGTTTGATAAAAATGCCTTTTTCTCAGCTTTTTGTCCGAAATGTTGTTTTTGACAAAACCTACCTCTGTTCAAGTGGCAATAAAAAAAGAACAAATGAAGATAAAATAAAATCGTTTTTTTTTTGCCTAAAAGCAGAGGCTCAGATCTTTATTTTGATATATAGCATCTTCATATATTCATGGAAGAAAATATTCTGCGGGCCATTAAAGTTTAGCGAAAATCGTCAAAAACCCTGGCGGTGGCTGGCAACTTTTTTTAAAAACGCTGGCGGGGAAAGAGTTAAAATGAAGCAAATCATGTTAATGCTGAAATTTATAAAAAATAACTAACAAATTTCTTCAACTTTTGAGGGAATAAGGTCCCAAAATCCACATATGTGGACTTCATGTTTATCAGCGTGTTGACGAATAAAAAATTAAGGAATTTTTTAAAGCGGCATATCAAACAAAACTATAGATGCTACCCTTTACAACCAATTGTTTCAAACAAAAAACTTGGAGGTTTCATTCCAGAGGCACTTTTGCTGCGCCCGGAGAAGCGCTTCATGAATGTCACGCTATGGTGTCACGTGACGCAGTGCGCCAGAGGTTTAACCCTTAAATGACAGTCTAGAGTTGTGAAGAGTATTTAGAATTAAAATTATGTGTTGCATAAAGCGAAGCCAAAATACAATGTCCACACATGTAGATGTGGGGTCGCACAAAGATACCAAAATACACCAGGGACACTTATTTTGAAATGTCAAAACACAAACACACAAGGGAAACATAACATACACTCTTACAATCATCTACAATGTATTAAAAAATGTTTTTATATTTATTCATTTAATAACTTATATCTAACAGTTATTTGTCTCAACTCCATCAGACACACTGAAAGCATGCTAATTTCATTTAATCCATCTAACAAGAGTGTCAAGTCTTTAATTATATAATAATAGTGTTCAGTAAAAGAGTTAAATGATAAATTACATTCTATATTTGTTTTCTGTTTTCACACTATTCTGAAAATTCTGAAAGAGTTGACAAAATGTTATATTTTTCAATCTTAACCAAGTGTTCTACACAGGAAACATTTATTTCTTCTCCTCCGTTAAAGCTGCCTCTATAATCTTACTCAAATGCCAGAATGTATCCCACAATTCTAACAGAAACTATCAGAATCGGAATGACCGAGTTGACATGTTGAGACCTCAGAGACTTGAACATTGTAAAAAAGATCAAACTTACCAGACCACATGTCTTACTGTTGCATGATTCATGAGAAAGGGGTACTCAGTGTTATAGCTGACCATGACATTGTCTGATTTATTCAGGATTATAAAATAATCTGACGGAGGACACAACTTTGATAGACAGTTTATTTTATTTATTTTTATTTTTTGGAAAATGTCATTTAAAGTTGACTTTATGTATTGTTTGATATCTTACAGAGCCCTACTTTCATTTGATATTCATATTTATGAATTTTTTAAACACTATCTTTGACAGTTTAATTGTGACCTGACAAAAAAAATTCAAATACAAGTAATAAATGCCCTGATTATACACATTTATTTTCCTTTTTCCAGTATTTTTATTATTATTATTATTTTTAAATAAAGATGACTTTTATATGTATCATGAATCAGTGCAAAATCAACAATAAACAAAGGTCAAATAAATAAACAGTCAATAATGCCCTTGGTTCATGTGTATAACTTTTTGCATTATTAATCATATATTCACCAGAGGAAGGGTTTTGGCCACAGAGGAACATGGAGGAATAAAAATCACTATCATCATTGATTATTGTCAAAGCGATAATTCCAAGAAGCAACTATCGCACCAATTAATCGGTAAAACAGATATATCGGTTGGCCTCTAGTAGAAGCATAGACAAACTAATACTCTTCAAGTCTTAATAAGTGGCCAAAAGAATTAGGAGGAAAAAATACAAATCTAGGGGTGTGGATGGTTTTGTACCTTAATTATACTCATTAAAAGACCATGGATGCTTATAAATATGTTTTGAAAGTCTCTATGATGATCAAAGTGTGAGATATTACCATTTTTGTCATGTATACAATATTTAGCCAATTTTTAGGTACTCATTTGACAATTTTGGCCCACTAGGAGAATCTTGGTTTGTATGTTTTTGTTTGAGGTCAGCAACCATTATTCTTGAGATATCGTACCCTAAACCCCCCTTGTTATTTTTTGTTAGACAACAAATAACAAGCTATGAACAAAGTCTGTGTTGGTGCAGCCAAAACGCTGTCTGATTTAAATATAGTGATGCATTTGATGCCGAGGACATTTCTGTTCACGTTTGCGCAATAAACATTTTTGGTACTGTGTCGGGTCACCATTTGATGTCCAATGAAAACTCTCAGTCCTGAAGCAAAACCAATTGAGAATCACTAATGTGATGTTTATTTGTGATGTAAATGAAAATACTTAATTAGACTAAATATAATAGATTTTATTGTGTGTCTCTCAGTCTTGAGGAGGACTTTGTGTCATGGAGAGAGCAGTTCTGGCCGGCTGTTTGTGAACACTTTGGAGTTGAAGCAACTGGTGAAGAATCCAGGTCAGAATCTTCAACGATATTTCCCATCTCTTCAGGACATTCTGTTCCTCTTTCAGTCTTTGTTAGAGGGTCACAGTGACCTGAGCTCATTGAGAAACTCTTCTCAGCTTATTAAGAGCACTTAACAGATTTTTTAGACTAGAACTCAATGTTCCAAAGACAAACTGAAGAATAAGATTGTTTAGGAGCACACATAGAGACTCTCACACACTCTCTCTGTGTCTTTCAGCATCCGCCAATATGAGTTGAAGGTACACACTGATCTGAACATGAATAAGATCTACACTGGAGAACTGGGACGCCTCAAAAGCTTTGAGACCCAGAAGCCGTGAGTAAAACACATTCTTCCTCTAAAGTTTAAAAGCATGCCATTTCGGTTCTATGTCCTCTGTGTTCAAGCAAATAGTCTGTTTTATTCCACTGTATGGCAGCAGTTACTAGAAAAAAGTAATTTCCTCTATCACCTTCCATCACTTTATACTGATCTGAAATTTCGGTGGTGCTCTATAATGCATTTTATCCCTCACCCATAGACAAGTCTTTTTTTCTTTTAAGTGCTTAGAGCTTCCACATTGTTTTGTTGAATATCTTGGTTTGAGTTGTCTAGACGCCCAATCTGTGTCATTGGAAAGCAGAGAATCCCAGATTTACAAAGTTGTGTAACATTTCATCTTCTATAGATGGGAAACTATTTTGCTGATGATTTGATTCTCGTGCTTTTTCTACCAGACTTTATATTTTGTTCTAAATGGCTTTGACACAACATTGGATTATACAGCCAAGCAAGCTAACAAACATGTAAAAGTCATTTTTTAACTCATTTTTAATCACAACCCAAGGTAAGATTTGAAATAAAGTGTGAGGCTATTTGGGGCTTACAGATCAGTGGTCTGCTCAAAAAAAGAGACGTTTGCGTTTTATGCATTACCGAAATAAAATTTCCCTGTGATGTTTTTGAAAATAATTCAAACTGTGGTATTATGGCAACAAAATACTGTACATACCTTTTACAGTCACCTTCCTGAGAATGAAAGCTTTCATTTGACAAATGACTTATCTGTTTAAGTGCTATGTGAAGGAGTTTTATATTTATTAAAACATTTCTTCAAAGTAGCATCTAGGTGGGGACAATTCACGAGACAAATATTTTAAGGCCTTATTTTTTTAGATAACTAGATAGTCAGAGAGAGAGCAATCAATCAATATAAAGTAGATTAAAGGCCTTTTTTGGGGTTTGTTTACATTTGGATTTCTTTATTTACAAGTTGGAGTTTGAATTAACCAGCATTCCGTTGGCCTGTTTCAGCATTCCGTGAATGCCCCCCAAGTCTATGGGATTTTCCCAATTTTTGATCATCTGCTGTGCAAAAACTGTAAGTCCCAGCAGTTAGAATAGATTTAGTGCACCAAATCAGAACAGTCTGGGCTGCGTTTCCCAAAAGCATTGCAAGCTTAAGTTGAACATAGAGACTATTTTCTACGATTTTCTAAGTTTCTACGATCTACTTGGCTAACAATGCTTTTGGAAAATGCAGCCCTGAATGTCTGTGCAAAGTTTGGTGGATATAACTTAAAATCTCAAGGACGAGTAAATGTTTGAAATGTTGATCTTTTTGGATGAACTAAGTTTTTATTATGACCGTATATTGGATACGCCAACATAATAATGTACTAATTTCTGCTAAGTCCGTCAGTGATATGGACATATCTGGCAGTCATCATTTTGGACACGGAACAGAATTTGTTTCTCATTCTGGAAATTATTTTGATCTAAAGTTTTATGGTTAAATTATTGAAATTCGTTTTTTCGACCAATATAAATTGTGCCTTCGAATTAATGTAATTCATTTGGCCAATTACACAAAGCTAAAATGAAAGTTTGAATTTGTAAAAAAAAAAAAAAAAAACATAATTAAACTTCACTGCAAAATTGTATTGTATCTCTGTTTGATGTGTGTATAAACACGTCTGGAAGATGTATCTTTTTAAGATGTTTAGCAGATGTTAATTAGAATGTGATGCTTTCCAGATGAAACGCTCTTAAACAGACATCTCAGAGATGTACGTGTGCTGTCTGGGTTGTGTTTTGATGAATTTACTATTATTGTTAAACATAGAATATAGCAGTAATAAAGAATAAGTAAAAAAAAACATTTGACTGGTAGTGTAATATATAAAAGAGTAAAAAGAAACATAAGACACAACAATAATACCAAAAAATGAGTGAAAAGAAAAACTGTGATGTCATCGCCCTGTGAATAAGAATGCTTAAGACTTCCAGGATCCGCACTTGATCTGTGCAGTCATTCAGTGTGTGTTCTAACAGGCCTTTCGATGCAAAGAACCCTTTCCTGGCACCTGTGACTGTGAACCGTAAACTTAATAAGGGTGGAGACCGACACCTGATGCACCTGGAGCTGGACATCACAGGATCTAAGATCAGGTAACACACGTGTGATCTTGCACACTGGTTTTCAGACAACATGAGGTTTGTGCCCTGGATGACAGCTTAACTTCTTTTTAGAAATGTAGTACTGCAAATGGCATTTGTATTGTGAAAAATGTATAAATGGGTACAATATAGGGTAAACAATGTATACATTAATGTCAAGATCATGGCTTAGAAAAAAGGTAACAAAAATACCAGATTACATTTATACAGATCGTTCACTGTACTGTTACTGATCATATTTGTTTAATGACAATAGAGTGCCACAGTTGATTTCCGGAAGTAAAAAACGCATAGTCGAATTGATTTTTAACAATAACAAATAAAACTTTTAATACAGACATACCGTGAGCTCTGAGGTTGTTAATGATATTTGCTTCTGTTGAATCCATCTGTTGCAGAAACTATATATACATATATACTGTATATTTCTGTGTGTATAAAATAAGATGTGTATAATATACATAGGTAAGTCAATATTAATAAATACATTCATATTATAATAATAATTTCATAATATTGGTAAATTAAAATGTATTTGTTACCATGAATCATTTTGTTTTCTTGGGGGGGGAAAACAACTTTTATTGAAACAACTTTTGCTGATCACAAAAAACAAAACAAAAAAGACAAACATGATAATACAACATCTGTGGGCTTCCATATGTGCTTCTATGAACCGCACTATGTTCATACTGTTTGTGAATATGATCATTAATTATTCAGTGCTGCATATTTTCACCATGTGTTCACACAAGGTGTCAATCACAGCCTCAGCTCCATATTCAAGAGAAAATAAATCAATGCACATTCATCTGGACTCGATGAAACGCCGATCGTTCATTTTGGTTCTCATTCAAGAAATCTCTGGGTTTTCCCACCACTTTTGAGTCTGCCATATTCTGACTTCATTGACTGTGTTTATAGAGGGAGATTAATAAATGATGTGCACTGTAAGCAAATGTTTGTCCATGTTTAAATGGACAAAAGGCAAACTTATGGTGTAATTTATTGCATTGCTTATTGATAAGATAGTACAGGATGTCCATTCACCTAATAACCTGTTTATATTAGAATAACTGACTGGATCTTGTGTTCTTTTGTGTTTTAATGGAGCCTTTTTCTGTTCTAAATACAAAATTAGTTTATTTACTTTTTAACAGCCATCTGATGGTAATTTTGTTCATGTAGGTATGAATCAGGAGACCATGTTGCTGTGTATCCCATCAATGACACGGCTATAGTGAACCGGATTGGTGAGATCCTTGGAGTGGACCTTGATACTGTTATCTCCCTCAATAACCTTGACGGTACGTCATTAAACCTAGATTAGCTGGAATCACTCATTTTAGACTATCTAGTTGTCAACAGTACTACAGCTGTGTAACTGAAATATGGGAGTATATTTTCTTTCAGAGGAATCCAATAAGAAGCATCCGTTCCCCTGCCCCACCTCGTACCGCATCGCCCTGACACACTATTTGGACATCACAAACTCTCCACGCACAAATGTGCTGTATGAACTGGCTCAATACGCCTCCGACCCCAAAGAACAGGAGAACATGCGTAAGATGGCCTCCTCCTCACCTGAGGGCAAAGTAAGCATCACTGTCACCAAAGGCCTATTCACACCAAGAGCGTAAGGAAAAAACACTCAGGCCATTCACGCAACAAATACATATCCCAGCTGAAAATACAGAATTGAATTGCTTAAAAGCAAAACAGCCTTCAACTCACCAGACAAGATTTCTCTAATTTTTTTTAGCAAAATTGAATCAATCTCATCCACAAATCTTTTTTTCTAATTCAGTTTATTGATAGATATAACTAGATATGTCATAACTGTTGTGTAGTTACTGCATTTTGCCTTTGAGGGCAGTACTTGTAGTAATGATAGTAACACTTTCAAATGATATCATCTCAAGCCACAAGCTACTCAATGTAAAGTAATGAAACTACAAGCAAGCTACTCTTTTAACCCTCAAGTTCTGTTTGGTCATTTAAAAAAGAAAAAAAAAAAACTGCATCATTCACCAGAGAATGTAAATTGAGACATTAAGAATTTTGCCCATCAAGGTGTAATTTAAGTGGAATATTGGCATAATGAAAATATATAATATAACATCAAATATATTGTTATTCAAGTGAGTATTGAGAGACGTAAGTGGATTTCCTTGGTATAATTTCCTCCAATGTGATTTTGTGGATGTCTGGCTTAATGTCTTAATTGGACATTGGATAGTGGCAGAACAGACACAGGAAAGATGGCGCCAGCAACTTTTTGACAAATAAATATGGCTTCACTCTCTCTGTGTGTGTGTGTAGGCATGAGAGGGAGAGAGCACATGAGCTTCTTTACTGTGAGAACAGGTACTTTTCAATGCAGAAATAACGCAAAAGCAACTAATGATGGATAAACATAACCACAACGAATATTTTACAGCTCATACCCATCTGTGTGTGGGATAATGTTTATTTGCAGGGCAACCTGGAGCGGGCATTCTGTACCAGCTAATTCTGCCCAAATTCTTTTCTGTCCTTGTCTGTTATCAGACAGATTGTCTCAGTGTGAATAGGTCCAATTAAATGTATTGTTTCAATTAAAAGTCTTGTTTGTGGCAAATATGCACCGGTATGGGCTATTTTTTTTAAGTCATTGTCAGATGGCTAACAGTATTTGTTATGACATTGTCTTCATAATCTTTCAGGCGCTGTATCAGAGCTGGGTCCTGGACTCATGCAGGAATATTTTGGCTATTCTTGAGGATTTGCCTTCTTTGCACCCACCTATCGATCACCTGTGTGAGCTTCTTCCACGACTGCAGGCGCGCTACTATTCCATCTCATCCTCTTCCAAGGTCAGTCTCCTACTCTAGTTTAATGTTCAACTTCAACTAAACCAGTCATAGGTTGTCTTCCTGAAGATTGTGTGGCTCTGTGGCGCTAACAAACTATTTGATTTGACACATTTTACCATCGAATTTTAATGAATGTACAATTTTCATTGTATGTTGCTATCATGTGGCAGGTCCATCCCAACAGCATCCATATCTGTGCTGTAGTGGTGGAGTATGAGACCAAGACAGGACGTGTCAACAAAGGGGTTGCCACTAACTGGTTGAAGAACAAATTACCAACCGATAACGGACACAAGGCCACAGTGCCCATGTACATCCGCAAATCTCAGTTCCGCCTGCCCTTCAAGTCCACCAACCCAGTGATTATGATTGGGCCTGGCACCGGCATCGCACCCTTCATGGGCTTCATTCAGGAGAGAGGATGGCTCAAAGAACAAGGTAGGAGTAATGCAGGTGATGAAGTGCAGGTGTTTTGTGCTTCCTCAGTTCAGTCATTTGCAGCATTACACGTAAATGACATTTGAACTCCAAATGGTGTGCGTGAGTTACCATGTGGGTAATGTCAATATTCAGAAAGGGGCATTCTACAAAATTTAGAGAAGCAGTCTGGGATTATGCTTTGTAATTTATTATACTTTATTCAGTAGAGAGTGGGATTATGATGTTGGTGGATAAGAACCATATGGGTGGTTAAACAGTAGGGTCCATCTGTGTCAGATCAGATGTTCATAGCTTGCTTATTTTATTTGTATCCCCTTTTTCTCCCAATTTGAATGCCCAATTCCCACTACTTAGTAGGTCCTTATGGTGGTGGTTACTCACCTCAATCTGGGTGGCGGAGGACAAGTCTCAGTTGTCTCCGCTTCTGAGACTGTCAATCCATGCAATTTATCACGTGACTCGTTGTGCATGACACTGCAGAGACTCGCAGCATGGCTTATGCTACTCTCCGTGATCCACACACAACTTACCACATGCCCCATTGAGAGCGAGAACCACTAATCACGACCACGAGGAGGTTACCCCATGTGACTCTACCCTCCCTAGCAACCGGGCCAATTTGGTTGCTTCGGAGACCTGTCTGGACTCGAACACATGACTCCAGGGGTGATATTCAGCGTCAATACTCGCTGAGCTTAATTTGATGTTTTCAAAAACATATTCTTGTTTTTTGAAGACCTCTGAAGTAGGAAGTTACTTCCAGGCCAAAACAAGTCTTATCTGGGATGCCATCTCAAGGGTATGAAATCTCAGGAATTATGATTGTTGGCCTCATAGAAATTGGTAGATACTAGGGTAATTCAGTGCTATTAATTATATAAAAAAGAACACATTACAAAAATGAACGCAATTAATCATGTCCCTGGACCGTAATAAAGAATATTCCTTCCATCTGTGCAATTATAGCTTGAAGTACCACATGTTTTCAGCAGAGGCCAGTAAGTGAAACTGCAGCTGTATAGGAAATGTACAGTGCTCTTGCTTTCACAGATGGACGGAGCGCATTTCCTAATTTAGGGATCTTTAGATGTGTTTTTCTAAGTTTCAAACTGTATTTTACTTGACACAGCGACCTAAAAATTGTGAGTTTATGATGCGACACAACCAAAGTGAGACAGTCCAAAAGCATCCATCTGACATAGGTGTACATTGACACGTCCTTAGAAAAGCCCTTTTAATAAATCTATCTCCAACAGATTGACAAATTAATTTGCAATAACAATTGACGTGGACTGCAGGCCTATGCTAGGCTCATGTTCAATAACTAGGAAATAAACTATATATTGCCTTCTAAAGCCACTTTGTGTTGTCTAATCAATGCTTTACTTGTCTGCCACAATGTAATACATTTTAATCATTCAAATTATATTTATAATATATATATATAAAATTGTCTATATTATATATTGAATTATATTTATTTGGTAGGCTTTCTCAAATCATATTTAAATATCAGAATAATTGTGATTCTTTTGATTAATTAATCTGCATGTCACGTAATTAATTTGATAAAAATGTTTAATTGATTGACAGCCCCAGTAGATATCGACAAACTTGTTCCCTTCAAGTCCAAACGTTTCCTAGTCTCCTTAGGGTACTAGTATTATCATAATTGTCCCCTTAAATTGGAGAACTAGTGAAATATTTCTAGATAATATTTATTTATTACCACACGGCTCACTCGAATACTTGATTCTGATTGGTCAATGGCGCCATCTAGCGGTCTTATATACAAGAGTAACAACCGCACATCCACGTAACAGACCCCTCATCTTGGTGTTCTAAGTCATCTTTCCTGCTTCTCGGATCACTGTGTGATCTCTATAAAAAAGCGAATCAAATAGTTTCAACTCAAATCAATGTTTCATGTCCATTTATTTGTTTAATTGGCAAGTAGTCTTGTTATAGGCTGAAAAATAAGGAGTCAAATGATCATTTTCCCAAAATAAACACCAACAGAACTCTTTCTTCTCAAATGACAATTTCAACACAAATCGTTGTTTCTTCTGCATTTATTTGACGGCACCAATCATAATTCTTCATACAGATATCATACCCTAAACATTGCTTCCTCAACAATAAATGTGTATGGAAATTAATATTTCAGGTGGTTTAAAAACATAAGAATGTTAAAATCTAAATAAATATTGTACATACCATAAGAGCACATACCACACATACAGAAGTGCAACAACACTTGTTTGAATTTGTCTGATTTAACACAGACTGCCCCGGTAGTTTTTTTTAAAAGAGGGATGGTGGTAGTTTGACCACTTTATAGCAAGAAAAGGGTTTGAACTTTAAACAGTTGGAGTTTTATAAACTATGTATGATGGATTTAATTAAAATACTTTTTTTTATTTTTTTAAATGAGTATTATTTTTCTCCGTATTTGGAATGACCAATTCCCAATGCACTTTTAAGTCCTCGTGGTGGTGTAGTGACTCGACTCAATCCGGCTGGCGGAGGACGAATCCCAGCTGCCTCCGCCTCTGAGACCGCCAACTCACGCATCCTATCACGTGGCTCGTTGAGTGCGTTGCAATGGAGACATAAAACGTGTGGGAGCTTCACGCCACCCACCGCTGCATCAACGCTCAACTGCCCACACGCTCCATCGAGAGCGAACCACATTATAGTGTCCACGAGGTGGTTACCCCATGTGACTCTAACCTCCCTAGCAACCGGGCCAATTTGGTTGCTTAGGAGACCTGACTGGAGTCACTCAGCACACCTTGGGATTCAAACTAGCGAACTCCAGGGGCGATAGTCAGCGTCTTTACCACTGAGCTACCAAGGCCCCCTAATTAAAAGACTATTTGTAAGGCTAATTTTTCCCTTGTGCCTTTTTAATATTTCAATTTCCTCTGTTTTGTGTTTAGGCAAGGAAGTTGGAAATACAGTATTGTACTTTGGATGCCGTCACAATAACGAGGACTTCCTGTACCAGGAGGAACTTGAAGAGTTTGAAAAGACTGGCGTTCTGACGGAACTCAATGTGGCTTTCTCCAGAGACCAGGCACAGAAGGTACCACACATGCTAAGATACCTCTATAGCTGTATTATTATCACCATTATATAATGTGTGTATAGAGCTATCCATCAGCATTCCCACGACACTCTAAAGTACAAAATCTATCTGTGTGAAAAATCCTGACACCTGTGATTGTTCGATAGCACAACAAGAACACAAAAGCCCTTCAATAGTGACTGGGACATCAATGGCAGCAGATAGGAAATCCAAGTTTGCTTCACTTTTTAAGAGCCCTCCAAAGAAACTGGGCACTGGTAAAACGTCTCGTGTGGCATAATGGAGTATTTACATGATACTTGCAAAACAAAACCGGTTTCACCTGAAGGAGAGACCTCAAGGTATATATGTTGCCAGGGTTTGAGGCACAATCCCTTAATTAAGCAGAGAGGTCGGAGAGGATGTGTGTATATTACGAATGTAAATACAGGTAATATAAGACATGAAATGTCTTTTCACTTGAAGATATAGTTCCTGACACTAGATGAAGAGGTGTTTCACTTTTTGTGTATTTTAGAATGGCTTGAACACTTTGATCAATCAGCATCCATTAGCATGCATTTTATAAACCGTGTACATTTTATATACACAGCATGACTCGTTTTGTCGTTTATTTACACCCAGGTCTATGTGCAGCATCTCCTAAAGAACAACAAGGAGACCGTTTGGAGGCTGGTTCACACAGACAACGCACACATCTACATCTGCGGGTCAGTGTTAGTCTACGTTTGTTAGTTACTCTCCAACACCGCTCCAACAGATATAAGTTTTGTTTGTTTGTTTTTTGACAGAACCGTCTGTAAAACTGTTCTAATGTTACACGATTTCTTCCCTCAGAGATGCACGAAACATGGCACGGGACGTGCAGAACTCCTTCTACGAGATCGCCGAGGAGCTGGGTGGAATGAGCCGCACTCAAGCTGTAGATTACATCAAGAAACTGATGACAAAGGGACGCTACTCGCTGGACGTCTGGAGTTAAATGGCCTGTCAGCAGTCAAACATTCCTGATTTGGGGATTTTTTTAGGGATTGGTTTAAATGTGTTTGCTATTATCACTCTGACATGTTTGTCAAAGAAAGGAAACATTGGCACATAACACCTCATTCTGAAAAGAAACCATGCTGAATTCAACACAAATGGCTTATGGTAGGGTATATGCGAAAAAATGAAAACTAAATTTAAATATACTGTATATATAAAACAAAGGCATTTTGTAGAATATTGACTGTGGAATCTCCTTCGGAACATCTTAATTATGGTATGTTAATCTGTTTAATTAGAGAGAGGGATATTAACTATAGCCTTCTGTATTATGCATAGAACTTTA
The DNA here is from genome assembly GCF_025860055.1 of Xyrauchen texanus. Lineage (NCBI taxonomy): Eukaryota > Metazoa > Chordata > Actinopteri > Cypriniformes > Catostomidae > Xyrauchen > Xyrauchen texanus. The sequence goes on along the minus strand of NC_068313.1, from coordinate 3,281,850 downwards.
TAATCAAACGTGGTCATTTTTAGTCATTGCCAAGTGCATTGGAATGGGTTGATGACTCTCTAGATGATGTGACTTTAGCTGTTATAAAACTAAAACCGCTTTGGCAAAGATCGCTGCCTTCTTTAGGTGGAGAGACTCGCACGTTATTATGCACATATGACTAGTTGTTCTTAATATGCTTAATATCGATTTCTTAAACCGTGCAAATGTGCATTTGCTCTTTGAAGGTGGATCACAATTTTGCTTCTAGTTCTACCTTGAGTATCGAGATTTTCACTTTTTCTTTTTGAAAGTTGGCTGAATATGAATGTAACCCCATTTCAAACTGGATGCCCCATTTTATTCTTCTTTGGGGTGCTCAGAAATGCCTAACCTATTCTTTTCTCTGGTAACTACTGTACGAGTTATGGAGTTGACTATTAAATCTGTGCTGGTCTTGTGTAAATAAGGCTGATACACTGACAATGGGACGAATGCTGGTCTAGTGCCTTATTTAAAGTGTAGTTTTCATTCATAGTGAAACTTGAAGATCAGCATTGCTGCTGAGAATTTCACAATTTTTTAGGATGATTCAATTATATATATACTTGGAGATGCTTTTTTTGACATCCGGTTTTATATGCAACTATTGTTTCCTACACATTACTACTACTTGGCATGTCTTTTTAATTAATAAAATTATATTGTAACATCATCCATGTCTTTTGACTGTTCTTGTTTTCTTTAGCCCATTTGAGAAGGGGGTTAACTGCATAAGAACAGTTATGAAATTATGAACTGCACAAATGGATGTATTGGAATTATGTTGTGAACCAAAATGCTAAATTAAACTTCATTATGTGCATCCTGGGATGCTTTTTAAACAGTGTTGGGATTTTAATCCATCCATCCATCCATCGTCAACCGCTTATCCTGTGTACAGGGTCGCGGGTGGGATTTTAATATATATTTAAAATGTATATTTGCCTATAAAAATTTGATAAAAAGAAATCAGTCAAGTGTTTCCAAAACTTTGATTGATGCTGTAAATAATGAAAGAATACACTCAATAAACCCAATGTCATACAAAAAGACAATGCAATTGCACAACTGTTAATATATTAACGTGTACGAAAGCAGTAACATTATAAGATAAATATTCCAGGTTCAATACAAGTTAAGCTCGATCGACAGCATTTGGACTTCCTAATTTTCTTTAAAAATTTAAATACAGCAAGTCACTTACAGTGTCAACGGGGACATAGTTTGGAGGGTTTAATGGGAGAAATTAGTAGTTTAATGTTTACAGATTGGCCCTCATTGACTTCCATTACAAGTGCCTCACTGTAACCCAGATTTTTTCTTTTTTAAAGAAAAGGAGGGAGGGACAAGTCAATTTATTTTTGTGGTAATCAACATTACGTCATAAATGCTGTTGATTGAGCTTAACTTGTTTTGAACCTGGAATATTCCTTTAAATGTGAAAACATGAAACATGCACACACACACTTTGATGCAGTGTTGCAAACTATTTCTTGCGGGAACTTGCTGAAATGTAACAAAGTAGCTAAATCATGTGATGTCATTTATTATGCAAGATGACAAATTTTCATATGTAAATAAATTGCTGTATAGAGCTTATTTATTTTTTTATTTATTTTGTTTTGTAATTAAACTGTATTTTTGAACAACGACAAAATCCTAAATTATCCTAGCAATAGCAACCAGGAGTAGGCAGCGTTGTAGTGTTGGGTATGTTTTAGTTATTATTATTTATTTTTAAACTGGGATCTTTATGCCTTATAATGCCTCATGTGGAGCTGTTTTGGAGATAAATGTAATAAACACTGGCTGCCAAAAGTTTGGAATTTGAAACAGATTTTGCTCTTATGGAAAGAAATTGGTACTTTAATTCAACTGATCACAATATATAGTCAGGACATTAATAACATGAAAAATTACTATTTCAATTTGAAAAGAACTACTTCAAAGAGTTCTCATCAAAAAAATCCTCCCAAGTGCAGCAATGACAGCTTTGCAAATCCTTCACATTCCAGCTGTCAGTTTGTCCAGATACTCAGGTGACATTTCACCCCACCAGTGCTGGACAGAGAAGTGAAATCGGCCCAGGATTGTACATAGCAACTGGCCTCAAAAGTTGAGCGGGGGGCACGGTCCGTTCTGCATAAGGCAACACCTCATTTTAGCTTATCACAGCCCGTTTCGCGGCCGACCCACCAGCCAGCTCGGTTCTCCCGATGACCAGTCCGCCCCTGATCGGCCCCAAAGTGCGTTGGCCCACCGGGAAAATGCCTGATATGCCAGATTACCAGTCCAGCCATGCACCCCACACTTCCTGTAGCACTAGCTATAGATGTGTCTGTCTTGTCGGGCACTTCTCACGCAGCTTACAGTCTAAATGATCCCACAAAAGCTCAATGGGGTTAATATCCAATTTCCAATTATCTGTTGTCCAATATCTGTTTCTTTGCCCAATCTAACCTTTTCTTTTTGTTTTTCTGTTTTAAAAGTGTCTTTTTCTTTGCAATTCTTCCCATAAGGCCTGCACCCCTGGGTCTTCTCTTTACGGATGTTCATGAAACTGGTGTTGAGTGGGTAGAATTCAATGAAGCCGTCAGCGGAGGACATGTGAGGCGTCTATTTCTCAAACTAGAGACTCTGATGTACTTATCCTCTTGTTTAGTTGTACATCTGGTCTTCCACATCTCTTTCTGTCCTTGTTGTTCTTTGTCTTTGAAGATTGTAGTGTACATCTTTGTATGAAATCTTCAGTTTTTCAACAATTTCAAGCATTGTATAGTCTTTATTCCTCAAAACAATGATTGACTGACGAGTTTCTAGAGAAAGGTGTTTATTTTTTGCCATTTTTTACCTTAAGACATGCAAGTCTATTGCATACTGTGGCAACTCAAAAACAAACACAACGACAATGTTAAGCTTCATTTAACGCTTACATTTACATTACATTTATTCATTTGGCAGACGCTTTTATCCAAAGCAACTTACAAAAGAGGAAGAACATCAGTGAATCATCTTAGGGAGACAGTGGAACAAAAAGTGCCATATTACAAAGTTTCACTATCATCAGAATAGTATACAAAACAGATTTAAGTGCAACAAGAAATGTAAATAATTTGTAATTTTGTTTTTTTTAAATCTTTCAACTGTGTTTGATATAATGGTTTGAAAAAGTGATTTTCTAGCACCAAATTAGCAATTTATCATGATTACTCAAGGATAAGCTGATGGACTGATAGCCGCTGTAAATAGGGCCTGTCTAGGTTTGATAAAAAAATATTTTTTCAAATAGTGATGGTGCTGTTTTTACATCAGTAATGTCCTGACTAGGAAGTCATGCGATGCCATGCAAGGATCAGATGTGCAAGGAATGCAAGAAACTTTTACATCAATTGAAGGTCGCTTTTGCACTGATATTCCCGGCTAAATTGAGAATAGATTCTAAGGATGGCCATAAAACATTCACATGCCCACAGCAAGCGATGTCCTTCATAAAGTCAATGTAGTAAGTCATCTTGTTGTACTCACGTTGTAGCCAAGTAGACCACCTCACTGAACATTCGCTTGACTGTTTGGGGAATCTGTGCACTGCGTTTATGCACAGGTCTTTTTTCAGTTTTTTTGGTTCTGAGGGATGTTCAGGTTTTGAGGGCTGCACTAATGTTGCATAGTGGTCTTTATAATCTTATTTCTTTTGTTTTTTTATTGCAATTAAACATTTTTATTGATTCAAAGAAAATAACACAACAGAGAAAAACACAACACATACACACCGAATCAACATCTAACTTTTAACCCTCACTAATATCCCTCCCCAAACACCAACCCCACGCAACCCCAAAGAGCACCCCTGTGGTCACATAAAATAATACACCAAAAAAAGAGATACAAATAAAATCTAATAAAATATACATTAAACATACATAATTAAACTAAACTTCTCTCTCCTCATCCCTTCACCGAGAGTCCCCAAACACCACCAAATACCTACCCCACATGCTGAAAAACAAGTCCCCCAACCCCAGCTTTCTATCTGTCATCTCCTCAAAAGCCGCCACCCTCCCCATCTCCACACACTACTCCGGAAATTGTGATGTAACAGACACCCAGACTCGTAGATGGCTTTGAACAGAGATTGAGCCTCGACAACAAAAGGTCTGTTAGGATCAGGATGGATGAAAAATGGTGCAGTAGTGAAGCCATACATTAGGTGTTGAAAAGCGTAGGAGGCCGCGGGGATAAAGGACAGAGATTTAGCATTAGATTTGAGAAGTGAGGTTAGCGGAACATTTAGGGAGCTGTAGTGCTTGATAAACTGGTGGTAGAAGTTGGCGAAACCCAGAAAGCGTTGACCAGGCCATAAGGCACCACTCTGTACTCGTAGTGGCCCATAGGTGTCACAAAGGCTGCCTTCCATTTGTCTTCCCTCCGGGTAGGGATGGTAGAATATTAGTGCTAGAAGTGCCAGATAGATCCGTAACAGGTGGCACTCCATCTGACTTCCAAGCCCTTAAAATGATTTGTCTGCCAATCATCATGCTAGTCAGGACCCAATTTTTTATATATTAGTCCCCCAAATGTATAAGTGCCCCATTACCTAAAATAGAAGTAAAGTAAAATATGAGTGCCCAAAACATCACTGTGGCAGGGCGGATGGTGGGTCCGGGTCGTGATTCTACACACTCGGTCCATTATCAGGCTAATCAAGCCTCCGAGAGGGATAAAGGCCAACTGTGGAAGATGGTGCGGGAGAGAGAGATCGTTTACGGACATGTCCGTCATGTGTGTGTGTTTGTCTTTGGTTTAAGTTAATCATTAAAATATTATTTATGTTGTCAAGCCGGTTCTTGCATCCTCCTTTCCACTGAACGTTAAAATCACAAACAATTCTGAACCTTTAACCAAAGATCTTGGATCTTAACACATCCCCAAAAGACATGCCATGATTACAGATCGGTTATATAGAGTGACGCAGGACGCTCAAACAAAGGAAGACGTGACACAATTATTGATCCCACGGAGCCGCCGAGAAATGGTTTTCCAGGCGGCTCACTATAATCCTATGGCCGGTCACCTAGGGGAACGGAAAACACTTCTCCGTCTAATAGCCGTTTCTATTGGCCGGGCATTGGCGGTGACGTCCGCAGGTGGTGTGCGGCGTGTCGTGAATATCTGCTGTTAAACCCACCTGCCTCCCTTCCAGATGCGCTGAACGACTTCTACGCTAGGTTTGAAGCACCAGAACGACGTGGTGGCAAGGAAGACCACCCCTCCTCCCAATGACCAGGTGCTCTGTCTTAATACGGCTGATGTGAGGAAAACTATACGTAGAGTCAACCCACGAAAGGCTGCTGGACCAGAGAACATTCCTGACAGGGTGCTCAGAAGATGTGCAGAGCAGCTGGCAGATGTTCTTACCGACATCTTCAACATCTCTCTGAGCAGCGCCGTCGTTCCTACATGCTTCAAGGCCACCACCATCATCCCCATGCCAAAGAAGTCTTCAGTGTCCTGCCTGAACGACTACCGTCCCATCGCACTCACACCCATCATCATGAAGTGCTTCGAGAGGCTCGTCATGAGGCATATTAAGACCTCTGCTGCCCCCCTCACTAGACCCACTGCAGTTTGCATATTGTCCCAACCATTAAACAGACGACACCATCGCCACCACCCTCCATCTTGCCCTCACCCACCTAGATAAAAAGGACTCATATGTTCGAATGCTGTTCATAGACTTCAGCTCAGAATTCAACACAATCATTCCTTAGCACCTGATTGGAAATCTGAACCTGCTGGGCCTGGACACCTCCCTCTGCAACTGGATCCTGGACTTCCTGACTGTATAACAGGGGAACTTGACAATGTGAATTTTCACCGGGAGATAAGGTACTCGTATTACTCCCCACATCGAGCTCTAACTTACTCGCCAAGTGGCAAGGACCCTTTGAGTACACACAACGAGTGGGGGAACTCGATTATGAGGTAAAGCGAACTGATAGAGGGGGCGCACGTCAAATATATCACCTCAACCTCCTGAAATTATGGAGGGAGGCGGTCCCTGTGACGTTGACTATGGTAGTTCCGGAGAGGGCGGAGCTTGGCCCGGAGGTAAACACAAAACCTACTCATATCACCCCAGTCACTTGTGGAGACCACCTCTCACCGTATCAGCTCGCAGGAGTGGCCAAGTTGCAACAAGAGTTTGCAGACGTGTTCTTCCATCTACCAGGTCATGCAAACCTCATCCAGCACCACATCGAGACTGAGCCGGGAGTGGTGGTACATAGCCGTCCCTATCGCTTACCCGAACACAAAAAGAAAATGATTCGGGAAGAATTGGATGCGATGCTTGATATGGGGTAATATAGGAATCCCACAGTGATTGGTCCAGTCCTGTTGTTCTAGTTTCTAGTTACAGCGACGGGTCTGTACGGTTCTGTGTGGATTATGGAAAAGTCAACGCGGTGTCTAAATTTGATGCCTACCCGATGCCCTGTGTTGATGAGTTGCTCGATCGGTTAGGTACTGCTCGATTTTATTCAACATTGGATTTGACAAAGGGTTATTGGCAGATCCCCATGACACCAATTTACCGCAAAAAAAAACAGCCTTCTTCATGCCATTTCTATTGCACCAATTTGTGACACATCTGTATGGTTTGTTTTGCTACGTTTCAGTGTCTCATAGACTGAATCCTCAGACCACATACAGCTTACGCCGCGGCCAATTTATATGATATTGTCATTTATAGCAATGATTGGCAGCGGCAAATGGAGCATCTGAGGGCTGTCCTGAGATTGCTGCCGCGGGTGGGGCTCACAGCAAACCCCAAGAAGTGTGCAATTGAGGAAATCGAAATACAGCACCGTGGAGAAGGAGTGTCTGGCCATCAAGTGGGCGGTCCTCACCCTCCGGTACTACCTGCTGGGGTGGACCTTCACGCCCCACTCCAATGGCTTCACCACAGCCCTTTAAATTCAAGGTGGTCCACAAACCGTGGGTGCAGATGGCTGCCACCGACTTCCTCTCTAGAAGCTGGGGGAGGGGGAGGGGGCACGGGGAGAGCAGATTAAACCACCCACGCCACCAGCAGTCGAGAGAGAGAGTCTGGGGCCTGAACAATTATTAATGTGAAGCTATAGAGTTCATATTATGAAGCTGAAGACTTTGTTTTGTGAAGCTGGAAAATTATTATTGGGAAGCTGTGAGCATTGAGGTATGTCCATTAAAAATTCTTACCTGAGAGGAGCAACTCACCTTTGGTGTCCTCCTTATCATTGTCAACCTTTACAAGGACACAACCTCCATAGGAAGACATGTCCCCAACCTAAATGTGATTTCTCTGTGACCTTTTAATCCTGAGATTGGGAAGGCACTCCTATTTTGGCAGGTGTAATAATAACATTACTAAAATGACAATCCCCCCTGTTAAACCTATAATACTTAAATTACAGTCAAATGGTTTTGTGGACACAGCCTCCATAGGAAGATATGTCCCCAGTGTAAATGTGATGTCTCTGTGACATTTTAATCCTGAGATTGGGAGGGCACTCCAATTTTGGCAGGTGTAATAATAACATTGCCAAAATGATAATCACCCCCTGCTAAACCCATTTTATTAATGCTACAGTCAAATGGTTTTGAGGACACAGCCTCCATAGGAAGATATGTCCCAGGTGTAAATGTGATGTCTCTGTGACCTTTTAATCCTGAGATTAGTAGGGCACTCCAATTTTTGCAGGTGTAATAATAGCATTGACAAAATGATAATCCCCCCTGTTAAAACTTTTTTATTAAACTTACAGTCAAATGGTTTTGAGGACACAGCCCCCATAGGAAGATATGTCCCCAGTGTAAATGTGATGTCTCTGTGAACTTTTAATCCTGAGATTGGGAGGGCACTCCAATTTTGGCAGGTGTAATAATAACATTACCAAAATGACAATCCCCCCTGGTAAAGCCATTTTATTAAACCTACAGTCAAATGGTTTTGAGGACAAAGCCTCCATAGGGAGATATGTTACCAGTAAAAATGTGATGTCTCTGTGACATTGTAATCCTTAGATTAGGAGGGCACTCCAATTTCGGCAGGTGTAATGATAAGATTACCAAAATGATAATCCCCCCTGTTAAACCCATTTTATTAAAGCTACAGTCAAATGGTTTTGAGGACACAGCCTCCATAGGAAGATATGTCCCCAGTGTAAATGTGATGTCTCTGTGAACTTTTAATCCTGAGATTGAGGGGGCATTCCAATTTTGGCAGGTGTAATAATAGCATTGACAAAATGATAATCCCCCTGGTAAACCTATTTTATTAAAGCTACAGTCAAATGGTTTTGAGGACACAGCCTTCATAGGAAGATATGTCCACAGTGTAAATGTGATGTCTCTGTGAACTTTTAATTCTGAGATTGAGGGGGCACTCCAATTTTGGCAGGTTTTATGATAGCATTGCCAAAATGATAATCCCCCCTGTTAAACCTATTATATTTAAATTACAGTCAAATGGTTTTGAGGACACAGCCTCCATAGGAAGATATGTCCCCGATGTAAATGTGATGTCTCTGTGAACTTTTAATGCTGAGATTGGGAGGGCACTCCAATTTCGGCAGGTGTAATGATAAGATTACCAAAATGATAATCCCCCCTGTTAAACCCATTTTATTAAAGCTACAGTCAAATGGTTTTGAGGACACAGCCTCCATAGGAAGATATGTCCCCAGTGTAAATGTGATGTTTCTGTGAATTTTTAATCCTGAGATTGGTAGGGCACTCCAATTTTGGCAGGTGTAATAATAGCATTGCCAAAATGATAACCCCTCCTGGTAAACCTATTTAATTAAAACTACAGTCAAATGGTATTGAGGACAAAGCCTCCATATGGAGATATGTTACCAGTAAAAATGTGATGTCTTTGTGACATTGTAATCCTGAGATTAAGAGGGCACTCCAATTTCGGCAGGTGTAATAATAAGATTGACAAAATGACATTCCCCCCCAGGTAAACCCATTTTATTAAAGCTACAGTCAAATGTTTTGAGGACAAAGCCTCCATAGGGAGATATGTCCCCAGTGTAAATGTGATGTTTCTGAGTATTTTTAATCCTGAGACTGGGAGGGCACTCCAATTTTTGCAGGAGTTATTATAGTATTGCCAAAATGATAATCCCCACAGGTAAACCCATGTTGTTATGGATAACGGATATTACAATTGATATGCAATAGCCAAAGGATATTATTACAGATAAGATTCATCTTTATTCAAAAAATAAGCAGAAATTAGCTTGTTGCAGTACATGAGCAAATTAATACTTGCACTGTGGGAATAAACGTTTAAGTATATTGCAAAGTAAAATCTTTAAATCTTTATGCAATTTTGGGATCTACCTTCCCCCTTTGGTGAAATTGTGAGTATGCTATCCACAAACATAATGGCTCACTTATTTAACTCACCCTCATATATTCACTTCAATTGTCAGATTTTTCTGTGTGCCTTACTATTTAACAATATATTACTTATTCTCTTATTTACGGTCTTGTTGTACACACATTTAATTAATGTACTTTAGTATGTTTATTATGGTGTAAACCATAATGATACAGATTAATTAATATAAATTTGTATGATGTTAATATTTAGGTCCACTGATATGAGTTCATATAGTCAATATTACATATAAAATGACTACAATAACACCATATCCTACATGAATAGCATGTCAATGCAGTTCAATTCTATGTTGTTTTATCTGTGAAAGGAGTGAAATTCCTTGAATGCTTGTTCCCTTGTGCAGTCCTCTTACACATCATATAAATATTACACTTTTTTACATAATGTGCACATTTGACATAAAAAACATACATCAACGCACATTACACAAACATATTATTCACAACTGCAAAGCTAGCAACATATGGTGTAATGCTTGCACTGTCGAAGCCTCTGCTTAGTTTCAGCTTTCGTTGTTACTATATCAAAATTAATTTACATAATGTTTTTTAATTCACACTTTCATGCATTTAAATAATAAATTACTACGTTGCCTTTTGGTTAATTGTGTGAAAAATATTGATTATAAACGCTTTTTAGACGGAGGAGTTTTAAACTCGCTGCACCGCTGTCTCGTCAACTGACGTAATGCGCGTGCACGCGAGGGGCACTCAGATTCTGGAAGGGATTCCAATTTCGGCACAACACCAGCAATTCCGACTGCCCAGCTGAAGCCTACCCCCCCTAGCGTGCACGCGCACAGTACCGCCGTGCTTCCACTAGATGGCAGAAAAATTGGGGAATTTCGTCTTCTCTCAAGCCATCCGAAATTTCAGTTAGGATGATATGTTATACATTTTCCAGTAAATGGCAGCACAGACTCTGAAATGTAATTCATAGTATTTCAAATGTCATTGCCCAAGGTCCTTATGGAAACGGTTATCTGTGTTTCTACACAGCTTGTGTAACAAGTCGAGTCAAGTCTCTTTTGTCTGCTATTTGAACATTAAATCACATTTATGCATTTGGCAGACGCTTTTATCCAAAGCAACTTACAGAGCCCTTATTACAGGGACAATCCCCCTGGAGCAACCTGGAGTTAAGTGCCTTGCTCAAGGACACAATGGTGGTGGCTGTGGGGCTCGAACCAGCGTCCTTCTAATTACCAGATTACCAGTACACCATCACTCCAATCACTAGCCTACCAGTAGATTTTACACTAAGGTGTCACATGCTTTACAAAATATTTTTTTTTGTCAATCTGACACACTCAACCCAAGTTATTTAATTTGCTTGATAATTAATAATGTTACCGGTATTAAAACAAAAACAACAAACACACATGCATATCAAATATATACTGTGTACTGACACAAGCAACACTGTCCCATAACATATTCTATTTACTTAAACAGTTTTTCTTCTTGGTTGTTTTGAAAATGTATTAGCATACAGTAAGTGCACACACACATCCCATGCCAACCCACATAATAATGGCATTTCTTTATTTGAGCAGGCAAGACATAGAATAAATAAATATTAAGCCCCGCCTGGATCCTGCCTCCCCATTATTCTGCATGGATGCTCAAAAGTCATAAAAATAGGTATGGTCTATTGACACAAGCAGCACTGTATGTCCCATAACACATTTGATTTTATTGACTGAAACACTTATTATTCAGGGGGTATTATCTAGGCAGGACCATTTTTTACATCTCTGCCTGGATTCTACCTCCCTCATTCTGCATGGTTGGTCAAAAAGTCATAAAAATAGGATTGTTGCATTGTCACAAGAAATACTCTATGTCTCATAACACTTTTGGTTCTACTGACTTAAACACTTATATTATTCAGGGGGGTATTATCTAGGCAGGACAATTTTTACACCTCTACCTAGATTCTACCTCCCATATTATTCTGCATGGGTGATCAAAAGGTCATAAAAATAGGTACAGTGCATTGACACAAGAAGCACTCTATGTCTCATAACACTTTTGATTCTATTGACTCAGATGCCTATATTATTCAGGGGGGTATTATCTAGGCAGGACCATTTGTACACCTCTGCCTGGATTCTACCTCCCTCATTATTCTGCATGTATACTCAAAACATCATAAACATAGGTACAGTGCGTTGACACAAGAAGCACTGTATGTCTCATAACACTTTTCTGCACGGATGCTATTGACTTAAATACCTATATTATTCAGGGGGGTATTATCTAGGCAGGACCATTTTTTACATCTCTGCATGGATTCTACCTCCCTCATTCTACATGGTTGGCCAAAAAGTCATAAAAATAGGATTGTTGCATTGTCACAAGAAGCACTCTATGTCTCATAACACTTTTGGTTCTATTGACTTAAATACCTATATTATTCAGGGGGGTATTATCTAGGCAGAACCATTTTTACACCTCTGACTGGATTCTACCTCCCTCATTATTCTGCATGTATGCTCAAAATGTCATAACATAAGGTACAGTGCATTGACACAAGCAGCACTGTATGTCCCATAACATTTGATTTTATTGACTTAAACACTTATATTATTCAGGGGGTATTATCTAGGCAGGGCAATTTTTACACCTCTACCTAGATTCTACCTCCCATATTATTTTGCATGGGTGATCAAAAAGTCATAAAAATAGGTACAGTGCATTGACACAAGAAGCACTCTATGTCCCATAACAAATGGGATTTTATTGACTCAAACACTTATTATTCAGGGGGTTTTATCTAGGCAGAACCATTTTTTACATCTCTGCCTGGATTCTACCTCCCTCATTCTGCATGGTTGGCCAAAAAGTCATAATATAGGATTGTTGCATTGTCACAAGAAGCACTCTATGTCCCATAACACTTTTGGTTCTACTGACTTAAACTCTTATATTATTCAGGGGGTATTATCTAGGCAGAACCATTTTTACACCTCTACATGGATTCTACCTAATTTTTCTGCATGGATGCTCAAAAAGTCATAAAAATAGGTATGTTTTTCTGCCCAAGCATTCCAATTAAATAAACATAAGAAGAAACAAAATATGTACAAATATCCTAATTTACAAATAGCATCCAGTGTTTGAACAATGTACAATGTAACTTAATAAATAAATAGATATGTTTATTTTACAGAAACAAAACAAGGGTATGAAATGAACAAGAAACCACCATCAAGTCATTCACACAAGCCTCTTTGTATGTGTTCTTCATGTCAGCACAATTTTAACAGGCAGCACACAGAAAATACACATTTGATTTCCCCTGGACGCATACCAACGGTTGCAGGAGTCACAGGCAATCTAAAACTAAACAAGAACTTATTAACTTTCAGCGATAATAAGGACTGTAACTGATATTATGGTTAACAACTTTGGTATATGTGGCAAGTGCTGAACATTTGTTGAAAAACCCTTGAGCAGTCCAAAAAAGAATATTATTATTTCACTTGTCGATTTGATAATATCATTGAAGATATAAAAATTTTGTAAGTATGCTAAATGCTTTAAAAGAACACAAAACTGTGAAAAGAATAATAATAATAATAATAAACCCTAAATAATCACAATAATACTGTTAATGATAAATTATAATCCAGCAAAAATAAGGGCCCACCACACCTTCAGTGATTGAGCCCTAATGATAAACACTGAACAGTTTGTAACTACTTACCCAGTTTTAATCTCCACTTTCTTCTCCACAGGCATGGCACAGCTGTGAGAACGGTAACACAATTGATCTAATTCAATCAATGTACACAATGCATTTTCAAATTAATTTTGCTTCCTTTTAAAATTAAAATTAGCATGTTATACTTTCTAAAAAAACATATGCAGACTGGAAAATCAAAGCGTTATATCACATATTATGCAAATAAATGACATTAAACATACCGCTGTTTGTAGAAGAGTGACAGCTATTGCTTTCCTCAATTCTTCCACTCCCTCTGCCGTATTAAGAGAAACAACTGGCTCCTCTCTGAGTACACATTCTGCAAACTGAAAAAGAGCAAAGTAATAAAAGCAGCAATCAAGCAATTTTATAATATAGAGAAATCAAACATATGTTACACATCAACTGACCATTTATGCCATAATTTGTCTTCATTGTGTTTTCCAAGATTGTAATTGAGGACATTGTCAGTTTAGGAGGATAGGATAAAAAAGCTATTTTACATCACTTACTTCCAAAGCAAAGACGCCACATGATGTGCCGTCTTTTTGCTTTGGGTGAGGCAGCGTTCTGCGAGACCACCTTGACACATTGCATCCCTTGTGTCGCAAAAGCCTTTAACAAATAAATTCATCATTATTTTGACACAGAAACAACTGATTTTACTTTTGCAGTGATTTTACTAAATATTAGAACATTAAAAAGCACATTTTGTAGTTGAACGACTTCTGGTACCTTGTTTCATCCTGACACCTTTTCAGATTTGTAGAAATTTCTCCCATGGGATCAAGGAACAAAGCCCTCCTTTGGGATGGCAGAATAATTTTTTAAGTTTTTAAGTGTAGAAAATAAAAAATGCAGGAGATAAGGATACTTTACGATTTATATTACGTTAAATCAACATTTTTTAATTTTATGCATTTGGCAGATGCTTTTATCCAAAGCGACTTACAGAGCCCTTATTACAGGGACAATCCCCCCCAGAGCAACCTGGAGTTAAGTGCCTTGCTCAAGGACACAATGGTGATGGCTGTGGGGCTTGAACCATCATCCTTCTGATTACCAGATTACCAGTTATGTGCTTAGACCACTACACCACCACTCAACAATTTCTATTCATGAAGTAAATCCAATGTACATCACAAGGTTTTAGAAAAATCACTATAAAAGGTTACACAGTCGTATTAATAATTAAATATCTGTATTGTACTACGAAATCGTGCAAGTGTCTTATTTACATGTAAAGTCAAATGTGTTGTTTTACCACAACTGTCCAGTGGTGATGGTCATTCACAATGCCAATGAGATATTTGTACATTGTGGGATCAACCTGAAATTCAGAAAGAGTATTATAACATTTCTGTACTACATTTCAAAATTGTAACATAAATGAACCTGAATAAACCAACCTTTAGTTTGGATCTTTTTCCATTACAGATGTTTGCCATTTGGAATGAGTCAGATTGGACTGCTTGTTCTTTTGAATGTGCATTGAATCTCTTTGCAAGAAGAGACATGTATGCATTTATGACCTTAAGCAAGACAATGAGGGATTTACAGTTAAAGTCAACATTTGATACATGATCCTTGTCTATGATTTAAACCACTGACATTTTTTTAAACATTTACCTCACTTTCAAGCTCATTATTTGGAGCAGTTTTATTAATGTCTGCAAAGAAGGTTTTGTATGGTCCACTTCTGGACAGCAACACATTTCCTGACCAAGCCACTTGGATATATGTAATGATGGATGTTATAAGTAAACTTTTCAAAGCACTATCAGTTCACATATGTGGCCAAATAAGATTTCTAACCTACATCAAATCACTTCAAATCAAATCAAAGAACAGACCATGACTCGGGTGTCCAGAGTCTCTGATGATCCTCCGAGCTTTTTTCACACACCGCCTGGTATATATGTCCTGGAGGGAGGGAAGCTCACCTTCGAAGATATTTCTGGCAGTTCATACCACCCTTTGCAGGACTTTGCGTATGTGGGCGGTGCTATTGCCGTACCAGGCGGTGATGCAGCCAGTCAGGATGCTCTCTACAGTGCTGGTGTAGAACCGTGTGAGAATGTGTTGGTTCATTCCAAACTTCCTCAGCCGTCTCAGGAAGAAGAGGCGCTGGTGAGCCTTCTTCACGGACCATGTGAGTTCCTCAGTAATGTGGACACCGAGGAACTTGAAACTGCTGACTCTCTCTACCGGTGCTCCATTAACGGTGATGGGGCTGTGTTCTCCATCTTTCTTCCTGAAGTCCACTACAAGCTCCTTGGTTTTACTGACGTTGAGGGAGAGGTTGTGCTCCTGACACCAGCGTGTCAGAGTGTGCACCTCCTCTCTGTAGGCTCTTTCATCATTGTCAGTGATCAGACCTACCACCGTCATATCGTCAGCAAACTTAATGATGGCATTGGAGCCATGTGTTGCCACACAGTCATGTGTGTATAGGAAATACAGGAGTGGGCTGAGAACACAGCCCTGCGGGGCTCCAGTGTTGAGGGTCAGTGATGAGGAGATGTTGCTGCCCATTCTACCCACCTGACAGGAAGTTCAGGATCCAGCTGCACAGCGAGCTGTTTAAGCCCAGATTCCGGAGTTTCTCATCAAGCTTGGAGGGGACTATGGTGTTGAATGCTGAGCTGTAGTCTACAAACAGCACGCCACAATATGTGTCCCTTTTTTCCAGATGGGAGAGAGCAGTGTGTATTGTAGATACAATGGCATCATCAGAGGAGTGGTTGTTGCGGTAGGCAAACTGCAATGGTTCCAAAGAGGTGGGCAGAACAGAGCAGATGTAATCTCTGATTAACCTCTCAAAGCATTTGCTAATGATGGGGGTCAGAGCAACAGGACGCCAGTCATTTAAGCAAGTGATTTTGGCTTGCTTAGGTACAGGCACAATGGTTGATGTTTTAAAGCATGTGGGGACTACAGACAGGGAGAGGGACAGGTTGAAAATGTCCATAAAAACACCAGCCATTGGTTTACAACTGTTAATCCTGTTGCTGAGGTACTGCTGTAGAGGTTGTGCTGTACTGCTTTTGCTGTGGTGGTTGATACCACATCTGCTGTTAAGCTGACGGGAGAAGCCACAGATTTTGTTCAGGTTATAGGTGATCGTTCTTTTGCAGAGATGGTGGGTGATGGCATGGTTGCAACTGAAGTTACAGGTGTTGCAGATGCTGCAGAGGTGGTAGAGGATACACACAGATGCAGCTGTGGTGAAAGATATTGCAGCCATGTCAGAGGTGGTGGGTGATGGCACTGATAATGCTGTGGTGGTGGTTGATGGCACTGATGATGATGTGGTGGTGGGTGATGGCACTGATGATGATGTGGTGTTGGATGATGGCACTGATGATGTTGAGGTGATGGCACTGATTATGCTGTGGTGGTGGTTGATGGCACTGATGATGATGTGGTGGTGGGTGATGGCACTGATGATGATGTGGTGTTGGATGATGGCACTGATGATGTTGAGGTGGTGGGTGATGGCACTGATTATGATGTGGTGGTGGTTGATGGCACTGATAATGCTGTGGTGGTGGTTGATGGCACTGATGATGATGTGGTGGTGGGTGATGGCACTGATTATGCTGTGGTGGTGGTTGATGGCACTGATAATGCTGTGGTGGTGGTTGATGGCACTGATAATGCTGTGGTGGTGGTTGATGGCACTGATGATGATGTGGTGGTGGGTGATGGCACTGATGATGATGTAGTGTTGGATGATGGCACTGATGATGTTGAGGTGGTGGGTGATGGCACTGATTATGATGAGATCAGAGTAATTGCCCTACCTGAACAGAGAGTTAGAATCCAGATAAGGTGGAAATTGAATTGAACTGTATATATTTTATTGTTCCAAAAAGCTGTATACATATTCAAAAAAGTTTATAAATATATTTTTTTCCTGTTTGTACCCCAGAACAATAATACTATGTCAAACAAATCAAATTAGTTATGAGACATAGAATGCTCCTTATGACAATGCAACATACCTCTTTTTATAACTTTTTGGGCATCCATGCAGAATGAGGGAGGCAGAATCCATGTAGAGGTGTAAAAATGGCCCTGCCTAGATAATACCCCCTGAATAATATAAGTGTTTAAGTCAATAGAATCAAATTAGTTATGAGACATAGAGTGCTTCTTGTGTCAATGCAACATACATATTTTTATTCCTTTTTGATCACCCATGCAGAATAACAAAGGAGGTAGAATCCAGGCAGAGGTGTAAAAATTTTTCCTGCCTAGATAATACCCCTGAATAATATAAGTGTTTAAGTCAATAAAATCAAATGTTATTGGACATACAGTGCTGCTTGTGTCAATGCACTGTACCTATTTTTATGACATTTTGAGCATTGTCGTGGAAAATCATCATGAATCTCTCTAAGTTGTAAGAAAACTCTCGGAGTTTCTCGTGCTATGTTATCTAGTCTCTGCTCATTCGGGGAAATAGTACTGTAGGTCTGAGATGTCAATTGTAGGAAATTCATCATACCATGGTCGTTGTGATGGTCCCTCGCCTGGGGAGTCTGGGCCTTCCTGGATCGCCTGTCCGGTAGGCCCTGTATAGGAGGCAATACCTGTCCCAAATATGTTAGTAACAGCATCATCAACACTAATACCTCCTTGAGCTTCCATTCTTTCTTCATGTGCCACAACTCTTCCTCGAACGACTGCGCTTGTTGGCCTGTTTCATTTCCTTCAGTTGCTTCTGAATCTGTTTCAGCAGGATGATCACTTTCTTCTTGTCTTTCTCCTTCTTCACCTTCTTGGTCCTGTTCTTCTGTGACATGTACTTCCATCTCACTTTCTATGCTTTCCTGCTCTACTGCGGCACTTACTTCAATCCCTCTTTCTGCCACAGCGTGCTCTTCCCCTACTTGCTTTTGTCCTTCTTCTACTTCCTCTTCTCTTTCCTCAGATTCTGTAGCCGGTTCCTGCTGATCTTCTTCTTCCTCAGGTTCTTGGTTTTGTGCTTGCAGCTCTTCTTAGTCTGAATCTTGCCTTGTATTCATCGTTGGGAAGTCCATATTCATAGTTTCTTCAATATAGTCCGTCAAGTGCTCTGTACTTTCTGAATTCACTTTCTGGAGTATTTAGTTTTAGGTCAGTTTCATTGGAAAGGCCATCCAAGATCCCCAAGGCTGATTGTAGGGAACCCACTCTGCAGTGTGCTTTTTTTTATAATTGATCATCTGGTGATCCTGGTCCTTCTTGGGACGTTTTTCTGGTAGGCCCTGTATTGGGGGCAACACTTGTCCCAAGTATGTCAGTAATAACATCCATATTAATATGTCTTTCTTATTCATTGGTATTGTAGGCCGCAATTGTATTCCACCTTCTCTCCTTCAGCGGGTCATCCTGTCCTAACTTGCTTCAATGATGGCAACAGCATGACTATTTCATTTTATATTCATAAAGAACACTGTAATCACCTCATATGTTTACATGTTTTATATTAACTAACAAGCATTACTTTCTACATTCATTTGATTAATATATGAATTAACTTTCCCTGCAAGCTAAGCTGTTTTTCATAGTTTCAGACTATATCAGAGTAATTCAGAGTATTAAATCAATAAAAGAATGATCAAATATATAACATATCATTGGAGGAATCAATTTCCTCCCAGTTTGGTCTTTCTGTTGCATTGGGCCATTTACATTGATCAGTACTTCATCTGGTTTTTTACATAATTATTTAATCAATGGTAACACACAATATAATATTATTCCCCTCTCGAGAATTGTTGTTTCAATTATTATACCAATTGTAGCCAACCCTGCACCCTATTTCTTAATTAATTCCATTTATATTGTTACAAACAAACAAGATAAGCAATCTTAATCTTTAGTCACCACCATGTATCTTTTCCATTCTTCATTACTTTTACAATGTACATGAGTTCAATTAAAGCATAAGTAAAAGTAATAAATCAACTTCCAGTCTAAATTCATTATCATACAAACATTCCCCATGTTTGTTTAATACTTCTATAAAATGTCAAGCACTCCTTTGTCTGCAACGGTTCTCAAAACTTTACCACCAAAACAATCTATAAATAATCCTCTACACAGGGTATGATCCCCTGACAACACAGTGACAGAATGCTTGGTATTTAACACTGTGATAAGTTATTTTAGTAAAGCGGTTATTAAAATGCAGCATTTATCCACTTCCTTAAAACCCTTTCAAACCTTCTTGGGCGGTGACGCCATTGTCAAGTCTTACCCGTCATTGGGTCGTCACCTCTTGCCCCTGGTCTTGATACTGCTCAGTCCTCAATCCTTAATAATTTGGCATCAGTAAACAGATATTATCTTTTTCAGGGAGTATCACCAGAGAACCGACACAGCCAATGGAACATCTACAAATGCTTAAATATGGAGACAATTCAAAACATGGTTAAATCCAAAAAAGCATTATTAAAAATTCATCAATCTATTAAAATTGTCCAAAGTAAAAGTAAAATATGCTAAAATTGAACTCATTTATAGATAATTAATTTCCATTCAGGTTTTATTTCTGCTACTTTAGCAAATGTTACACAAAACTATGTATCATGGTGGGGCCTAACATCAGATCAGAGCCTCTCAGGCTTCTAGAAAGCTTAATTTAAAAACATCACCTTAATTCAATAATAGTCTCTAGATAGTTTTTGAACCTACATTTATTCTTTCAGATGAATTTTCAACTTAATCTGTTGTCTTCAGTATAAACCTTTAAATATAGATTGCCCTCTAAATATATAAAATCTTTAATCATTGATGAAGAGAGCTGTTTGAACTCCTTCGAATCACTCTATCTAACATTATTGTCAAGGCACATCATTTTACATATAAAAATCAAATCAAAATAAAATAAAACGAATCGGTTACTAACGTAACCTCGGTTCTCTCTAGATGAGGGAACGAGTATTGCGTAAGCTAGCTTACGCTACGGGAAAGATTCATCTTTTCTGAGATATTGAAGCCAAAAAATTATCCTTAATTTTGTATCCATTGTCAACGCAGTGCGGCAGCTGCAGACCTTGAGTGGGCTAGCTAGCGAGCTCATTGGTTGCTCTGCGGCAACTGCTGCAGCCTATAGAGCGAGCTTGGGCTGAACTCGCATCCAATGAGAGAGCGTCCGCGCTCACTGCATCAAAGCCCGCCAAAAAGGGCGTGACTAGGGTGCATATAAGCGTAGTTCGTAGGCTGGAACCCTGGTTTTCATTGAATGAAGCGAAAAATCGCTCGTGGCGCGAGCACGGCCGGTTACGCAATACTCGTTCCCTCATCTAGAGAACCCTTTGTCAACGCCATGCGCGCCAAGCAGCCACTGCATGAGCCCCAGGGAATTAAGGGGGACCCGGGGGAGCCCTTGTGAGTGGGGAATTAATATTTGGCCGGCAAGAGTGCGGGCCAGTGTGTGTGTAGTACATAAGCACATAGACAGAGCGGCAGTGCCGGTCTGTGTGGACTGTGTCCCATTAATGCAGCTCACCAGGGGAGCTGTAGCATATTAAACCGCTAGCAGTTTAGCCTGCAGAGCGGGTACTTCCAGATTGTAAAATATGACAAAGGTGGAGGGGGAAGCCCAGCCCGCTGCCACACATATGTCGTGAATGGAAATCCCGCTGGACCATGCCCACGAGGAGGCCATGCCTCTAGTGGAGTGAGCCTTAATGCCTAGCGGGCATGGTAGGTCTTTTGACGCGTACGCGGCAGCAATAGCGTCCCCTATCCATCTGGATAGTGTCTGTTTCGAGGCGGCGAGACCTTTGGTGCGCCCTCGAGCGAAACGAAAAGCTGCTCGGAGCTTCTGAAAGATGCGGAGCGCGCAGTATACAATCTCAGTGCTCTGACTGGGCAAAGGAGATTGGCGTCGCGTTTGCTATCAGATGCTGGTAGCGCCGACAAGGAAATGATCTGTGCTCTGAAAGGAGTACCGACCACCTTGGGGACGTAGCCATGTCTAGGCTTTGAAATGACCTTGGAGTCACTTGGTCCAAACTCAAGACACGCAGCGCTGACAGATAGCGCGTGAAGGTCTCCCACCCGTTTAACTGATGATAGGGCAGTTAGAAAAACGGTTTTAAGTGAGAGGTGTTTCACATCCACGGATTGAAGCGGTTCGAAAGGGGGGGCTTTCATAGCTTCGAGAACTATAGAAAGGTCCCAGATAGGAACCGATGGGGGGTGCGGAGGGTGCATCCTTCTAGCTCCCCTGAGGAAGCGGATGACCAGCTCGTTTTTACCCTGTGACTGGCCGTGCAGGGGTTCAGCGAACGCCGCGACGGCCGCCACGTACACTTTGAGCGTGGATGGGGATCTGCCCTTATCCAGCAGCTCTTGTAAAAACACGAGCAGCGGCGACACCCCACATATCCGTGGGTCCAGGTCTCTGTCGGTGCACCATTTTGAAAACACAGACCATTTTGACGCATAGAGTCTTCTCGTGGAGGGGGCTCTAGCGTGTATGATGGTGTTTATTACTCCTTCTGGCAAAGCGACGGGTAGTCGTTGATCACCCAGCGTGTAGCGCCCAGCGCTCTGGGTGGGGATGCCAGATCGTTCCACGAGCTTGCGAGAGGAGATCTGCTCTCACTGGGATGGGCCACGGCGCTGTCAGTGACAGCTGCGTAAGCTCCGGGAACCATGTTTGATTCTCCCAGAGCAGGGCTATGAGGAGCACCGAGTGGCGCGTTTCCCTGATCCTCTGCATTACCTGTGGCAATAGCGAGACGGGAGGGAAGGCGTAAAGCGGGCGGTTGGGCCAGTCCTGGGCCAGCGCGTCCTCGCTTTTCGAGAAAAATATTGGGCAGTGAGAGTTCTCTTCTGAGTTGGCTGGGACCAACTCAGTATGCGTTTCGTCAGATGGAAGAGGTTCCTGGATCTGACACCGCCCTGACGGTTTAGATAGGATACCACAGATCTGCTGTCCGAGCGGACCAGGACGTGGTGACCCTGAATGATCGGGAGGAAGCGCCGCGGCGTACTTCGACCGCTATCATTTCCAGACAATTTATGTGAAGGAGCTTTTCCTGAACTGACCATAGGCCAAAACCGGAGAGCCCTCGCGAGACCGCGCCCCAACCCGTGTTGGACGCCTCTGTCGAGATGACTTTTCGGCGAGATACAGCTCCCATCATCACTCCCCGCTGATACCACTCGGCCACTGTCCAGGGCTGCAGAGCTGAAATACAGGTCTGAGTCACTCTGATTGGCTGGCGGCCTGTGGCCCAAGCCCGGCGAGACGCGCGGTGTTTAGCCAATGCTGAAGCGAGCGATCGCGCAGTAAACCCAGTTGAAGTACTGCTGCGGCTGAGGCCATGTAGCCTAGCACTCTCTGAAATTTCTTCAGAGGTGTGAGGCTGTTCATCTGAAATGACGTGGCTAGTCGCTGCACACGGCCAGCGCGCTGTGTAGATAAGCGAGCCGTCATTGCCACTGAGTCTAGTTCTATTCCAAGGAAGGAAATAGAACGTCATTGCCTGACTGGGCTGTAGTGAGCTCTTGGTCCAATTGACTGCAAGGCCCAAACTGTTCAGATGACTGAGGAGAACTGTCCTGTGAGACAGAAGCTCCGTATGTGATTGTGCCAAAATCAGCCAATCGTCCAAATAGTTCAGAATTCGCAAACCCTGACTCCGCAGGGAGTGCGGCGCCACGTCCATGCGCTCGTGAAAGTCACGGGTGCTAAGGACAGGCCGAGCGGAAGGGCGGTGTATTGATAAACCTGGCCGTCGAAGGCGAATCTCAAGAATGGCCTGTGACGGGGATTTATCTGAATCTGAAAGTATGCATCTTTCAGATCGAGAGAAATAAACCAGTCCCCCTGGCGCACATGCGCGAGGAGTTTGCTGGTTGTCAGCATTTTGAACGGTCTTTTTGCAAGCGCTTTGTTCAAAACCCTGAGATCTAATATTGGTCTGAGGCCGCCGTCTTTCTTGGGGACAAGAAAATAACGGCTGTAAAACCCCGACTCGCTCAGAAAAGGTGGCACTCTCTCTATGGCCCTTTTGCACAGAAGGTTTGCTATTTCTGAACGAAGCATGCACGCTGCTTCCGTGTTCACAGTAGTTTCGAGCCGAGCTCTGAAGCGAGGAGGACGGCGATCGAACTGTAGCAAACAGCCCTGTTTTATTGTGCTTAGCACCCATTCGGATATCCCTGGAATATCTTCCCACGCTTTGAAGCGTAATGTTAGAGGGTGAATGGCCAAATCGCTCTGATTGCCGCACACAGCGAGCTGAACAGAATGTGTGAGCCGCTTACTGTGCTTATGCTGGACTGCTCGCAGACAGCATGGACAGGCTGTTCTGTGAGTGACTTCCCGATTGAGGTGAATGGGGAAAGAGTCACGTCTGTTAAGTGATGCGCAAGCATAGTCACGGGCACGGGACTTACATACAGAGAAGTGTTTGCCTGCCGTGTGACAGAGCGGGCAGAGAATGGGCGCGTGCACGTATTCGTGGGTGCGTTTATTAACCCTAACACTCGAGCGGTTCGTAACCGCTTTATGTGAGTGTGCCGTGATAGGGCCATGGGATGTGTAATGCTTGTGTGTAGGGGTGAACACTGGATTGTGGGCACATTTTCTACACATAAGACATGTTTGCTCTCTGGTATGGACACGGGATGTGTAATGCTTGTGTGTAGAGGTGAACACTGGGTTGTGGGCACATTTTCTACACATATGGCATGCTTGCTCTTTACCAGATTTATTTGGGTCGCCGTGAAAACGGCGTTTGAGCGCAGGCAAGCGGGCATTAACACCGGCTTGTTGGCTGCTGAATCTACCGCTGTAGTAGCCTGAAGGAAGGGGACTGACAGGGGGCGAAGCTTTGACGGTGGTCCGGCCGCAGTGGGACTCCGTCGTTTTGTCAACAAAGCTAGGAGGACTTCGGGTGTTCAGATTTCAGCGCAATTCTAGTCCGAGTCCTCGCGGGGGGGCGGCGGTCTGCGGCGGCTGTCTGAGCGCGATCGAGGGCGGCCGCCCTGTCGACGCTGAGAAGTCTGGCTTTGTTGAGCTGGGCGCTGTGAAGAGGCTCGTGCATTAGGCTCACGTGTGCGGCCTGCAGAGGAGCTAGCGCGACGAGGCAGAAAGAGATTCATGGCTTGTGTGGCTTTTTGGACCTCTGAAAACCGGTCAATGATACCACTCACCGCGGAGCCGAAGAGACCGGATGGAGAGAGCGGTGCGTTGAGGAACGTAGAGCGCTCTGCTTCTCCCATGTCGGCTAGCGTTAGCCACAGATGTCTCTCGGTCACAGTCAGCGCGGCCATGCACTTCTCTATAGGTTGGGCTGCAGCTTTGGTAGCGCGGAGGGCGAGGTCCGTAGCACTCCGTATGTCTGCAACCGCCTCTGGATGCCTGCTTTCCTCATCCCACTCCCGCAGAAGGTCCGCTTGGAGGATCTGTAGGATGGCCATAGAGTGCAGAGCAGATGCAGCTTGGCCGGCGGCGGAATAGGTGCGGCCAACACAGGCGGAAGTTGTTCTGCAGGCCTTATGCTGCGTTCACACCGGACGCGAATAGCGCGTCAGGCGCGAGTGATTTCAATGTTAAGTCAATGCAAAGACGCGTTACGCGCGTAAAATATTCCTGCGGCGCAAATGAGGCGTAGAGTGCGGCGCGGTAGACGCGAATACGCCTCGTTCGCGCGAATGGCGCGAATTGAGCGTCTGGCGCGTTACGCGCGAATGGTGCATTTTGTGCATTCACGCGTTTGACGCAAATTCGCGTCTGCCGCCCGAGTTGAAAAATCTGAACTTTTTTGAAAATCTGAAATCTGAGCCTAGCTGCCTGCTGTCACTCAGGAGGTAAAGTGACGTAAACTTTCATTATTATTGTAATGTAAAGACAACCAACATTAGTGTCTGGACAGTGTTGAATAAGGAAAAAAACACAGGACAGGTTAATTACTTTTGGAGGCTGACTCCATTTATCATCAAAACAAAAATAAATAAATAATTTAACCTGATATACTACCATGGAAAACCTGACATTTTTAAAAAGTCTCAACTTAATAAATGTGCATGTTGTGGACCTGACATCCTGGAACTGGGGCTGACAACCTGGGGAAAAAAATACAAAATATAATAATAATGGACTATTTTTAGATAGTTTAGCTCTTTATAGGTTTGTGGGTGGCTCTTAAAAGAGCCATTGTGGGGAAGTCATGAGGCGGACTTCAAACGCTACTCCGTCGGCTGCCATGGTACTGCTCCCTCCGCCGAGAAGTGTGCCATGAAGACATCCCTCACCCGGAGTGCCTCTCTGGAGGAGTTGTTGGCCGCAACCCGACCCAGACCTGGCAGTGGCTCCTCTCCAGCATGTCCCGCGCCCCTCGCTGGTGGACCCAAGTACGCGCGTAAATTTCGCTTCAAACTTTTGTTTTTTACGCGCGTCAATTTCGCTCTTGACGCGCGAATGGATTCAAAGTGGTCAAGCGTATAACTAGACGCGGTAGGCGCGAATTTGACGCACTATTCGCGTCCGGTGTGAACGTAGCATTAGACAGGAGCACTGGTTTAGACCGCCATCCCGCGGAGGGCGGGCAAAGGTGTTAGTTCCCCTTCGACTCCGGCGCGGGTCCTGCTGGATTCCTGGGCCGAGGAGGAGGCGTGTGAGCCTGACCACTCCTCGCTGTCCGAAGCCATGATGGAACAGCCCTTATCCTCCGCTTCTTCGTCCGAGATGGCAGCAGAACAGCCGCTCGGCGGCAACTGCGCGTCCCGGGTGGGCGGGGAGCTTGAAGGCGATGCTCGAGGGATGGGCTCCGGCGAGGCAATCGCTTCTACCACTGTTTTCGGCAGCCTTTGAGAGCGGCGCTTTTTCTGCGTGGCTGAACGGAAGGCGCGCGGCGGCTTCGGTCCTGAGCGCTCGAGTCGAGCCCGCAGGGTCGACATCAGCAGCTCCTCGCAGAGATCGCATCCGCCTCGGCGAGGGCGAGCTCTGCATGCCCCAGTCCCAGGCAGAGAGCGCAGATGATGTGGCGGTCTCCGGTGCTGAGAGGAGCGCGGCATGAGGCGCAAGTGGAGCGAGGCATCTTAAAAAGACGCTCAGTACTCTTTTGTGAAGTTCTTTAAGAACTAGCTTGCTTTTAAAAAGGATACGTTGCGGATGGCGTAGCTTCGCAGGACGGCTGAAGGTGGCGAAGACGGCCGGCTTCTTCGAGCGCTGTCCACGCTTGCTTGATGCCCCTCGAACGGCGACGCGGCTTCCGGTTCAGTGATGCGAAGAGCTTCGCTGAAGAGATGAAAATCAGGGTTCCAGCCTACGAACTACGCTTATATGCACCCTAGTCACACCCTTTTTGGCGGGCTTTGATGCAGTGAGCGCGCGGACGCCTCTCATTGGATGCGAGTTCGCCCAAGCTCGTCTATAGGCTGCAGCAGTTGCCACAGAGCAACCAATGAGCTCGCTAGCTAGCCCGCTCAAGGTCTGCAGCTGCCGCACTGCGTTGACAATGGATACAAAATTTATCCATGGATAATTTTTTTGGCTTCAATATCTCAGAAAAGATGAATCTTTCCGTAGCGTAAGCTAGCTTACGCAATACGAGAGAACCTCTCGTAAGAGAACAACGTATGGGTATTTCTTCAAAATCTGCTCTTATGTTTCTGGGGGGGGGGGTATTCCACTACCTCACACTGTTTCTAATGGATTTGGACTCAAGATGGCGCCGAGTATGGCTGCTGCGTTGCGAGCTCCGTTACAACACTGCGGTTTATTGTTTGTTTTGTTTACAGTTCTTTGTTTTTTTGTCTTGGATGTTGTCTGCCTTATTGTTTACGACAGACAAACGCTTTTGGACATTAGTTCTACAATCACACATCGAAAACCAGACTTCAAATTCCTTAATGCCGACCCGCTGTTTACAAACACGCCGGCGGAGCCCTTTGTCTGTGCTGCTCGGCCGCGGAAACGCAGAAGGAAAAGAGGAAAAGGAGCCGGCGTTCTCATCAGAGTAAGACGTCGTGCAAATCGACCCCCGCTACCCAGTATACTACTGGCAAATGTTCAGTCTCTGGACAACAAACTCTGCGAGCTGAGAGCGCGGATCTCTTTCCAACGAGAGACGAGGGACTGCTGCGTTATGTGCCTTACAGAAACCTGGCTGTCTCACGGAGATTCCAGACTCGGCCATCGAAATCACGGGCTTTTCCGTGCACCGAGCGGACAGAGCGAAAGACCTCTCTGGTAAAAGCAGAGGTGGTGGTGTATGTTTTATGATCAACAAATCATGGTGTGATCAGAGGAACGTACATTTCATCAAGTCTTTTTGCTCTCCTGATCTGGAATATCTCATGCTTCTGTGTCGACCATTCTGGCTGCCGAGGGAATTCACAGCGGTTATCATCACAGCTGTGTACATCCCCGCAAGCCGACACAGACCGGGCACTCAGGGAACTGTATGGGTGTATAAGTGAGCAGGAAACCGCAGCACCCTGAGGCTGCGTTCATTGTTGCCGGGGACTTTAACAAAGCCAACTTCAAAGCAATCGCCCCAAAATACCACCAACACATAAAGTTCAACACACGAGGGGACCGGGTTTTGGATCATTGTTACTCTCCCTTCCGGAAGGCTACAAATCCCTCCCCGCCCCCATTTGGCAAATCGGACCATTCTTCCGTTCTGCTTCTGCCCGCTTACAGGCAGAAACTGAAACAGGAAGCACCCACCCTCAGAACGATCCAGTGCTGGTCGGACCAATCAGACTCTGCGCTACAAGACTGTTTTGATCACGCGGACTGGGAGATGTTCGGTCCGCCTCTGATGACGACATCGAGGTTTACGCTGACAGCGTAGCGTGTTTCATCAGGAAGTGCGTAGAGGACGTTGTTCCGACCAAAACTATACGGATATACCCCAACCAGAAACCATGGGTTAACGGCGATGTTCAGCGGCACTCACTGCGCGGACCTCCGCTTTAATTCTCCTAACACGGAGGAGCGTAAACAAGCCAGTTATGCCCTCCGTAACACTATCAGTGCAGCTAAGCGCCAGTACAGGCACAAACTTGAAAGTCAGTTCAACACCACTGACTCCAGAAGTATGTGGCAGGGAATTACTCACAATCCACGGACTACAAAGCGGAATAAAGTCTCCGCCATGAACACCGCTGCATCTCTCCGGACCGAACTTAATACATTTTATGCTCGTTTTGAGGACAGTAACACCGCCCTCGCGGAGAGTGCACTCGCGACTGACGCTACAGAGGTTGATTCACTCTCCGTCTCTGTTGTGGATGTAACCCGTTCATTCCGACGGGTGAACATCCGTAAAGCCGCGGGTCCAGACGGCATTCGGGCAGCGTCATCAGAGCGTCGCGCGAATCAACTGGCTGGTGTTTTTACGGACATTTTCAATCTGTCCCTCTCCCTGTCTGTAGTCCCCACATGCTTCAAAACATCAACCATTGTGCCTGTACCGAAGCAAGCTATAATCACATGCTTAAATGACTGGCGTCCTGTTGCTCTGACCCCCATCATCAGCAAATGCTTCGAGAGGTTAATCAGAGATCACATCTGCTCTGTTCTGCCCCCTCTTTGGACCCATTGCAGTTTGCCTACCGCAACAACCGCTCCACTGATGATGCCATTGCATCTACAATACACACTGCTCTCTCCCACCTGGAAAAAAGGAACACATATGTGAGAATGCTGTTTGTAGACTACAGCTCAGCATTCGACACCATAGTGCCCTCCAAGCTTGATGAGAAACTCCGGGCTCTGGGCTTAAACAGCTCGCTGTGCAGCTGGATCCTGGATTTCCTGTCAGGCAGACGTCAGGTGGTTAGAATGGGCAGCAACACCTCCTCATCACTGACCCTCAACACTGGAGCCCCGCAGGGCTGTGTTCTCAGCCCACTCCTGTATTCCCTGTACACACATGACTGTGTGGCAACACATAGCTCCAATGCCATCATTAAGTTTGCTGACGATACGACGGTGGTAGGTCTGATCACTGACAATGATGAAAGAGCCTACAGAGAGGAGGTGCACACTCTGACACGCTGGTGTCAGGAGCACAACCTCTCCCTCAACGTCAGTAAAACCAAGGAGCTTGTTGTGGACTTCAGGAAGAAAGACGGAGAACACAGCCCCATCACCATCAATGGAGCACCGGTGGAGAGAGTCAGCAGCTTCAAGTTCCTCGGTGTCCACATTACTGAGGAACTCACATGGTCCGTCCACACTGAGGCCGTTGTGAAGAAGGCTCACCAGCGCCTCGTCTTCCTGAGACGGCTGAGGAAGTTTGGAATGAACCACCACATCCTCACACGGTTCTACACCAGCACTGTAGAGAGCATCCTGACTGGCTGCATCACCGCCTGGTACGGCAATAGCACCGCGCACAACTGCAAAGCCCTGCAAAGGGTGGTGCGAACTGCCAGGAACATCATCGGAGGTGAGCTTCCCTCCCTCCAGGACATATACACCAGGCGGTGTGTGAAAAAAGCTCGGAGGATCATCAGAGACTCCAGTCACCCAAGTCATGGGCTGTTCTCACTGCTACCATCAGGCAGGCGGTATCGCAGCATCAGGACCCACACCAGCCGACTACATGATAGCTTTTTCCCCAAGCAATCAGACTGTTGAACTCTTGATCTATCAGGATCAATAATTAGCACTGCACTTTATTCAGCTATAATCTCACACTGGACTGTCAACATATTCTCCTCAATACAACTGCTATATATATATATACACATATAAATTTCATATACTCCCACTTATTGTATTGTATTGTATATTCTGTTCTATATTCTGCATTGTATATATTTATTGTGTTGTGTAAGTATGTGTACATCTGATTTGTAAATTGTTTTGTGTAAGTATGTGTACATTTGATATGTAAATTGTTTTGTGTAAGTATGTTGTTTATTGTAATTGGTATATGTCTCGTCACTGTCATGACTGCTATGTTGCTCGGAACTGCACACAAGAATTTCACCTACTGTTGCACTTGTGTACATGGTAGTGTGACAATAAAGTGATTTGATTTGATTTGATTTGATTTGATCTCATTACAGTTATTTCTTATTTTTTTCATTTTACAATCTCACAATAATATATTTAATTTATTCTTCAACAGTAAAAATAGTGATATTTATAATAACTGATTATAGTAACTGCTTTCAAACTTTCTCATTGCACACCAACAAAAAACTACTCTCATCAAAAACTACTCTCAACATACTTTCTTCTGTCCATTCAAACAACATACAAATAACCTTCTAATCTTTAATAAAACAGAACACAATGTCTTTTTCGACATTCTCTATATAATCAATACAACTTATGTTTAGCCTTCTGTTCATGCAGATCTTTACATTTACAACACCTATCTTATTATTAATATATTATAATCCCTTTTTTATTATTAAGTAATAATTTATTATTACTACTTTCTCCATTTCTTACACTTTCTCAGGTGAAGGAACTTCCATTATATCTAATAAAATAATATAAATCAAGTTTTTAAGCTAACAGAAAAGTAAGTAAAAGTTTAAACAGAATAAAGTCTTAAAGACAAACATATCTAAAAACATATCTCTTTTCTTGTGTTTTGAAATAATTGCTCAATAAAATACACTACATACTTTTAATTTCTCATGACTCTTAAATTATTATTTTTTATCCAAATGTTTCATCATCATTCAACAGTTATCATTATTATACCTCTAAAATTACACTTTCATGTATTAACTATGGCAAATGGAAATGGTAGTAATAGAAATAGACACTCAATAAACACTTTGTAGCACCCAACAACCTCCTTTTTTTTATGTCTTTATTATGAGGGTACTCTCTGGAAGATTTGGGGGCGTAACCAATACAATAGGTAACTCTATAACTTTGCCATATGTTTGTAATATTTACTCTTCAAATCAATAAATCAGTGGTTAGCTGCTGGATTTAAATTTAGACCCTCAGAACAATTTAGACACGGGCATTGAACCCCATTGATGGCATTCTGGAAAATAATAAAGTGATCTTATAAGACTGAAATCAACTTTTCCAGAGAAAATTTGAATCCACATTATAAATGGCACATCAATAATGATTACCAGCAGTAATGAGTGCAGGAGGATATATCAGATCAGTCACATCATTTTCAGTCTTCTTTGTGTCCTGATTTCCTCCTGCAGCATTAGTAACTTCTATAAAATCATCTTTCTCAGCCGTCTGCAATGGTGAGAAACTAGTTCCAGAATGAGTTAGTGAAACAACATACACATAATGATGACAAACGAAACAGAATAGACACATGATATGAACTTATTAACATTCATATTTGAGGAAGTTATGATGTTCAATTTAATCTTAACCTTTCTCCATGGGCTTCACCTGCCCCAAAGACTCATTTTTAAATGATCCAAATCATTCTTAAATTTATTTTCCTTTAATTTTAGTCTCAAATGCAGCTTCTCAGTGTACCTATGATCAACCAAGACCTATTCTGTGTATACCAAACAAAAAATAAATAAAATAAAAATAAAATATCTATGTATCTGCTATCTATCTTTTTCTAAAGTCGGGGCCCCTTTCTGTCTGTCTGAAGACATCAAGAGAGGCCTGTTTCCCCTCAAAGCCATCCTCAATGCCTTCATCAGACAGTCCCTAACAAAAATAAAAAATCTCTGCCTATCTTTTGTTGGTTGATCAAGTATACACCGATAACGCTGCACTCACATTCAAATTGTTCTCCAGACATTTTTTAGATCATAGAAAATTCAAAAACAACTTTCTTGTGTTTAATTTAATAATGTTAAAATATTATTCTCTCATAAACTGGACCAGACAGAACATAAAATGGACACATGAATGTGAAGTTTTCACATTTAAGGTTTAACTGCATAAGATACAAAATATAATTTTCTTATTTTATCATATCTTTGGTCCTCTTTTGCCATTTGCTTTAATATAACAACCCTTATCTTAAATACAACCTTTGTTTAAAATCCAATTACTTATTTGACTTTAGTTTAACACAATACACTCGACTCAAAGCTTTATTGTTTGTCCAGATAATGTGATTTCCCAAATACAATTCAATCGCTTTAAAGTGATCACTTTTTTATAATCGAAATATTCTTACTCATCACTTTGATATAAAAGGAGTTATGATCTGACACATGTCCATTCAACAGCTGCTCCCTCTCAGTTTAGTTAATCTTACATCAGGCTTCATTCATGGCATGAAAAGAACAGCCCAAGAATAAACATTGTCCAGTCCGCTAAGAGTTAACTTTTTGATTTCATGCACATTTTTGTTTTAAAGCTATTTGATGTTTATACTGTATTATATTTATCCTTATACATACATACATATATATACTGTATATACATACATACACACAAGGGCGCCGTAAAGGGGTGGAAGGTTAGGACGATTCTAAGGGCCCAGGCTGATTTAGGGCCCAGAAGAGCAGACCCCCCTTTTTCTTTTCTTATTTCTTTTCTCTTTTTTATACATACATTAAATGTGCTAGGGCCCCTCATGCACTAAATGTGTATTTTGTCCGTTTTGACCATATATTTAATATTTAAAAAACAAATAATGTATTTACTGTTTCAGTCACACCCCTCCCCCTCACAATGGTTCATTCCACCTGCGCTGTCCGAGCTACGATCGCTAGTGTAGCGTCTCTTGCTTATTGCACTTGCTATGATGCAGTGCAGACAGTGACACACGCAGGCATGTCACATCAATAGTCAGGGCATCAAATACGGAAAGAAAAGAAGGAAAGAGAAGACAGAGAACGCCGAAGTCGACAGTATGTCACACAGTTTTCCAAAAAGAAAGGTAGCTTGCCCTATTCCTGTATTCCAAAACTTTCAGAGTTACTTATTTTTGTTGCTACATGACCTGCTTTTATCTAGCTAGTTTAGTAAAATAATTACTGAATTATGATTTACATCCAACAATAATAACATCTCTGCTGTCTCCGGGGTTATCATGTCTCGTAGACACAGATTCAGCGGCTGCGGCACACCCACGTCCTCCTTCCCCACGTCCCCGTCCCCGTCTCAGCCGAACAAGGTGAGCCTGAGCGCGAAACTTCACGAAGATTGAAGCCTCTAAACACGTCTTATCTACTGTGTTCGCCACATGATGATAACTTTACAAAACAAAAAGTAATCTACACGCTTCAAAAATTACAAAATCAGTTTGCCGTGTGTGTGTCGTGTGTTCTGTGAAGTGACAGTGCTGCTGCTACGATCGATGCTGTCAAACTTGACGTTCAATGTGAATAAAATGCCCCAGAAAAAATAATATAAAATTGAATAAAAAATGTGTCTGTAGTAACCATTGGCTATAAGGAGTATACAAAATAGATATTTTAATATTTTATATTAAGAAAACTAAATAGGCCAATAAAAATAATATGGTTATTATTACGTGTGTGTGTGTGTGTGTGTGTGTGTGTGTGTGTGTGTGTGTGTGTGTGTGTGTGTGTGTGTGTGTGTTTGACTTATACAGTTGCAGAGTCAGCTTTATTGTCTGCACCTCGTTCTCCTATTGATTTCAAAATACAACACTGATCTGACTTGTGAATTTGAAGATGAAGTCAAACACCTCAACTCTGTATATAGGGCCACTTTCCCAGGGTGTCAACAGCATTTACAAGATGCAGCTGCAGAGTTTTTTTGGGCAGGTCTGCATAGTTTTGCGAATATTTTGCACACTGCCTGTGACCGTTGCTGGTGGCGAGAGAGCATTCAGTAAGCTGAAACTGATAAAAAATTATCTGAGGTCTGCTATGTTGCAGGATAGACTTTGTCACCTTGCCATACTATCCATTGAAAGCAAACTGGCAAGAAAGCTGAACTTTGATGATTTGATACATGATTTTGCCAACAGAAAGGTATGCCGCTTGGCCATTATAAAGTGATGTTGAACATAACTTTGTTAGACCTGGATAACAAACAGTTGATGTCTGGTTCAGTACTTGTTTAGTCCTGGACTGGTTTAGGCCTGGCATTACTCCTGGTGTGTCTTGATTTTGAGCCCTTTTGGCCTAGCTAGTTTTATTCCTGGACTGATTTAATTATGGGTTAGTTCTAGCTGATGTTTCCTGATTGAGCAGTTTGACCCAGCTAAAGCTTGTTCATGTAAAGTACATGTCAATATGTGTACATTATGTTCTGTTGTGCTTGCAATTGCAATTGAGATAATAAATGTTCTCCCTTTTATGTAAACAAGTACATATTTCTATATTTTTTTTCTTGTTTTTGTAGGCTTTGTACTCATCTTTAGACATTTTAACTATGCAATGCGCTAAGTATCTTTTTTAAAGTATACTGGGCATGTTTATTGAGTTAAATTTTATCTGTAAAAAATGTAGGGGGCCCAGAAATTTTGGTTTCCATAGGGCCCAGAATTTCTGGCGGCACCCCTGCATACACATACATACACATACACACACACACATACACACATTTACACAGACATACAAATATATTTTTTATCATTGGTTTTAATTCTACAATCATAATATTTATTAAGTGCCCTCTTTGTTTTTAATCATCAGATCTCTTCTGCCTCTTATATTGATGGAAGTTTGAAAATAGCCTAAATAGATATGCAATCACACTTCAGTCATACTTCCCATACTTTCAAACACAGATACTCTCACAAACACAGAAACTTTCACACTTTTTACAAACACAAGGCCTTTATAAACACAGAGCTCTCAAAAAATATTATACTAAAACAAACCTATTACTTCTGCCCCTCCTTTTGCTCTCCTCTTTTTATCCCTCTCTCTCTCCTTTATTTCCATAAAAAACACTCATTATTTACAGTGGTTGATCGCTATATCTGTTAATTATTTTTATATTAAAACTCATGTACTTCCACCCACAGCGGTCACATCCATTTTGGGTCTCTGTTCAAGACAATTTCTACATTGGTGCTAATTCTCCTTTACTCTCCCTATTAAAAATCACCTTAACATTTTTGACTGTATTTAATTTGTTCATAACTCCAGAAATGATCACTCATTCCCTGTGATTCTATTATTCATCTTTTTAATTCTGTATCTTTTCTTCTCTCAGTTAGTCTCCTCTCAAATTCAGTAACATCTTATTTCCACATTATGATTTCTGTTTCATGAGGAAAACTGAGACAAGGAAAAAAAAAGTCTTGTTCTATTTCTCTGTGCATGCTCACAGCCCTCCCTTTACAGCTCCCTATTCTCACTCTAGCAGCCCCTCCCCTACAGCTCTTCACAGCACTCAGTCGTAGGGGAGAGCGGGGTAAGTTGTCACACGGGTAAGTTTTCACACTGTTCATAATTCCAACACTAGAGGCTCTATCTCAAAAATCAAATAGCCACTTTGTGTGACTTCTTCTATAGTCAACTTCCTGTTCACATGTGGTCAAGATCACTCTAATCTGAGGTTGGCACAATTTTCTTATTTTTCTGCTTAAAAAGTAAAAAATGTGCACTTTACATTTTATGCAATACAACATTGTTAGGTAGGAACGTTAAAAATAATTATTTTGCAAAAAATAGAGGAGACAGTAATGAGTCTTTTGATACTTTAGCTAAAGTGGTATGTTGAGCTAACCTTGAGATTTAGCCAACATTAACACACATGTCAGTTTGGGGCAAGTTGTCTCACTGACTTTGGGGCAAGTCGTCACGTGTGACAACTTGCCCCAGTACAAATAAACATATAGAACATGCTCAAAAAATTTTTATGTAATTGCAATAAGGTTTTTGAAGGAAGGAAGTAAGGAAAGGCAGGAATTAAGGAAGAAAGGAAGGAGGGAGGACATTTATTTTGGTCTGTCGCCAAGTGAGGTCAGAAAGCTTGCCTACCAGTTTGCTGTGGCACACCAGCTGAAGTTTGCGCCTTTGTGGGCAGAAAAAGAAAAGGCCAGCAAAGAGTGGTTTACAGGCTTCTTAAAGCGGCATACAACGCTGTCACTGAGAAAGCCAGAGGCTACTAGCCTTGCCAGGGCAAGTAGCTTCAACAGAGAGAATGTTAATGCCTTCTTTGACAACTTAGAGAATGTGTTAACCAAATATGAGTTTGGACCAGGAGACATCTGGAATGTTGATGAAACTGGCGTCACCACTGTACATAAACCAGAGAAAGTGGTGGCCAGACGTGGATTCAAACAAGTAGGGTCACTGACCTCTGCTGAAAGGGGAACCCTTGTCACACTGGCATGTGCCATCTCAGCCACAGGGAATAGTATACCTCCATACTTTATTTTCCCCCGTGTCAACTTCCGCGATCATTTCCTGATCAACGGGCCACCTGGCAGCAAAGGAGGGGCAAATTCCTCTGGATGGATGAAAGACACGCACTTTGTTGACTTCCTGAAACATTTCAGTGAACATACAAAGTGCTCAAAGGAGAAGCCCTGTTTACTACTTTTGGACAACCACGAGTCTCATCTGTCCATTGATGGACTCAATTATGCCAAAGAAAATGGCATAATAATGTTGTCATTCCTACCCCACTGCTCACATCTGCTCCAACCATTAGACAGGTCTGTCTACGGACCACTAAAGAGGCACATCAACAGCGTATGTGATGCCTGGATGAGGAACAACCCCGGGAAGACAATGTCAATTTATGACATTCCTGGGATTGTGGCAATTGCCTATCCCCAGGCTGCAACCCCCTTGAACATACAGGCTGGCTTTAGGGTGGCTGGTGTTCAACCTTACAACAGAGATGTATTTCTGGAAACCGAGTTTGCACCATCCTACGTCACAGATCGCCCCATTCAGGACCCTGCCCTGCCAGGCCCCAGCACCAACTCTGCCCTGCCAGGCCCTAGCACCAACTCTGGTTTGCCAGGCCCCAGCACTAACTCTGCTCTGCCAGGCCCCAGCACCAACCCTGCCCTGCTAGGCTCCAGCACCTGCCCTGCCAGGCCCCAGCACCAACTCTGCTCTGCCATGCCCCAGCACCAACTCTGCTCTGCCATGCCCCAGCACCAACTCTGCCCTGCCAGGCCCCAGAACCAACTCTGCTCTGCCAGGCCCCAGCACCAACTCTGCTCTGCCAGGCCCCAGCACCAACTCTGCTCTGCCAGGCTCCAGCACCAACTCTGCTCTGCCAGGCTCCAGCACCAACTCTGCTCTGCCAAGCTCCAGCACCAACCCTGCCCTGCCAGGCTCCAGCACCAACTCTGCCATGCCAGGCTCCAGCACCAACTCTGCTCTGCCAGGCCCCAGCACCAACTATGCTCTGCCAGGCTCCAGCACCAACCCTGCCCTGCCAGGCTCCAGCACCAACTCTGCTCTGCCAGGCCCCAGCACCAACTATGCTCTGCCAGGCTCCAGCACCAACCCTGCCCTGCCAGGCTCCAGCACCAACCCTGCCCTGCCAGGCTCCAGCACCAACCCTGCCAGGCTCCAGCACCAACTCTGCCAGGCTCCAGCACCAACTCTGCTCTGCCAGGCCCCAGCACCAACTATGCTCTGCCAGGCTCCAGCACCAACCCTGCCCTGCCAGGCTCCAGCACCAACCCTGCCCTGCCAGGCTCCAGCACCAACCCTGCCAGGCTCCAGCACCAACTCTGCCAGGCTCCAGCACCAACTCTGCTCTGCCAGGCCCCAGCACCAACTATGCTCTGCCAGGCTCCAGCACCAACCCTGCCCTGCCAGGCTCCAGCACCAACCCTGCCCTGCCAGGCCCCAGCACCAACTCAGCTCTGCCTAGCAGGCCCAGTTATGCTTCTGCTATCACCAGCTCACCCTTACCCAGCAGTGCTATTGCTGACAGCGGGCTACCTACTCCAGAGGACATCCGGCCATATCCAAAAGCTGGCCACCGAAAACCAGCCAGCAAAGGAAGAAAACGACGCAAATCAGCAATTCTTACTGACACGCCAGTGAAGCTGCAACTAGAAATAGAAAAGAATAAGGCTCAATCTCGCAAAAAGCTGTTCCAAAAGAAAGGGAAGCAAGAGGGGGAGTCCAAATCTGGACCTACAAAGAACAAGCTAAAAGAAGAAAAATCATACAAGAGTCATCATCAGATGATGAAGAGTGGTTCTGCCTCGTCTGTGTAGAGCCATTTTCAAACAGTCGTCCAAAGGAGACCTGGGTAAAATGTGTCAAATGCAACAATTGGGCCCATGATGCTTGCACCTCCGGCCAGGCAATTTATGTGTGCCAGAATTGTGACTCTGATTAGTCAGATACAGGGCATCTGTTTTGTTCAGAGGTTGTTAAGTTAAGCAAGTTATCTGCAGCATTCCATTCAGTTATCATGGATCTATGTGCAAGCCAGACAACGTTTGAGTTTAAAGCTCAAAGTTAAGTGGTCTTGCCACTTAATGTGTTTTGATTGAAATGTGCATTGTTTGGATTAAATAATTGTTTTTCCAGATTCTCCAGGCACAAAAGTTTATATTTCCAGTTCTGGTTTGAAATAAAATAAAATCATAAATAAAAAATAATTAAAAAAATAAATATTCACAATTAAGTCTAGTGTGACAACTTACCCGCCGATGGGGCAAATTGTCTCAAGTGCACACTCTCTATTCTACAACTCTATAATGAGATAAGATATGAAGATGTTATGACTACAACATATGTGCCCAAGACTTCCTTCTTTCATTTGGTATGACATTTATACCATTGTGATGTATGGTGCTCAGTAAATGTTAGACAGTGTGAAAAGTGTGACAATATACCTCGCTCTCCCCCTGTATGAGAGAGAAATGTTACCTGCTGCAATTTCTTTCCAGTCAACAAACGGCCATTCTTGTAAGGTCTCCGCTAATTTACTACTTTAATCAGACGATCCGGGTATCGTTCGTTCATTTGTTTTTGCTTTCATATATAAAAACGAAAAAACGAGAAAACAACTCCTTTTTTCGTTTTTTTTTGAAAAACGAAAAAACTAAATTATGACTTGATTTTTGGTTTTCCCGTTCTTGCACGGAAATCAGAAAAACGACTTGATATTCGATTTTCCCCTGTGGGTGGGGCTAAATCTGATTGGCAGGATATGCATTCATTGTTTTTCAAATTAAGAGTTTTCCAAACACTGTATTTGTTAGCCTGTAAAATTAATAGTCTATATGCATGCTATTTGTCACCCAATTATTTGGCTTCACTGACTGAAAAAATCTATTGAAATAGCCTAAATGTAAACATGTTCACGCATTGAAGTTGTCACGGTGGTTATCAGACAAAAGGCTGAATGGAGAGAAGGCCCTTCTTATAGTTTATATTGCATTCCATCGCAATATAGGTTACTTTTGCCGTCCCTATACTCCTGCTCACTACAGTTTTGAGGATGCCTTTCAAGACAGTCATTGGCAAACACCTACAGTAGTCAACCAAAATGCCTATTATCGCCGCAGAAAAAATAAACCAGTCGCATTTCAAGTCATTCGCAAATGGATATTGTGCAAAACAGCAGCAATTGCCGCATTTTGAAATGTAAGTGGGGTTAATGTCAATTAACAGTAAAGATGAAATACTACAACTATGGTAAACAGAATAAAACATTTTTAGCCCAGAAAAATAGAAAAAATAGAGACAAGAACAATATATAGCCTATATATTTCATATTGTAGGCCTATCTTGACGTCGGTTGGCGACATAAGCCTATTCCCGGGCGGGGAGCAGCGCGATAACAAAAAAAATCAAATAAACAAACAAAAATAAATTAGGTGCAATTAAGCTGATATTTTTTTACTATTCTATTGAGGAATGAAACGAATGAAGAGCTTCTCGCTCATGTGAGCGAACACACACTGGAGAAATTAACGTTTGGGCATTTCTCAGTGAGTACACTCATGGCCGAGTGGTAGAACTTACGTTACGATCATGACACGGGTTCAAATCCCGAGCAAACACAGCAATTTTTATATTAGCCTATTAATGCATTTAATACCATATTATTAATGCAGAGATTTGTCTAGTTCTAAAACTGTTACAGCATAGTTTTTTGCTCATATAATAAAATTACCATATACTTCCATTTTACACTAAGGAACAAATATTATCCAACAGAATGACTTTACATTTGTATAATAATTTCAAAAGCAGTTCTATATTAAAAAAAGCTTCACCAATAGACTATATCAAATATATAAAAATAAGTAACAACTGTTACACTTTTGAATCATGAATTAATAATCTCATAGGCCTACAAATATCCACATTTGTCATCTGAAATGTAGGGTAGCTTTCACTAAGATGTAAATGAAATTATATTTCAATATGCATGGAAACACTTACAGAAATTTTAGCTTGTTACATGCATTTATTTTGATTAAGTAAATCGTTGAATCATCAGATAATCAATAAAACATGAACAATTTTTAGGCAAATCTTTTTGTTGTGTTTATTAGACACATCAACGCATTTTTGAAAGGTGTGCCATTGTAGTTCACTGCCTCATCAAAAAGAACAGAAATGTCAGGCCACTGTTCTGTGAAGTGCTGTTCCACACTGGCTCTGTCCTCTACTGATGTGATGGGATTACTGCCAAACATGCACAACCTGGTCAGAGTTGACCCAACTTCTTGATGATACATATCTGCTGCAACAGAGGCATTTGGCAGAAACACTTCATCAATCTTTTTTTAGACAATAATCGCACGACCTATTCGATATTCTATAATTAAATCAACAAATCGAATATTCGAAAATCGTGACTCATCCCTACTGCTTTATTAATGTATTCAGTGTAAAACCCGGACACCCCCACACAAATGTGGCTTTTTGTTAATGACTGTCCTACTACAGGATTTAACACAGAGTAACAGCTCACTACCAGTTACAAAAGACACTGTAACAGTCTGTCACATGCAATTCTAGTTGCATTTTTCATCAATTAATTTCTTAAATTATCCATTACTATGTTCTGGCCAGCCATCTAGTGTCAAAAATATTTTTTGGCCCGATGCCAACCTTACTTGTCGACCCCTGGAATAAAGGAATCAACTCCCTCATTAGAGACTTGCACGCCACCTAATGGCGGTGTTAGTTTCATATAGTTAAAAAGTAGGCGTTTCATTTTTTTTCCAATAATTTCATATTTCTACATACAATTTTTTACATTTAAAACATTAATCTCTTAACATAATTTATGCAATTATAATTTGCTGTGTATGTGTAAATCCACATGACACAGGCTAAACAGCCTGGGTCAATCTCAATCCAAAATCTCAATCCAAAAATGTATTATATTGATACCGACTTCCTTTTATTTGGTCATAGTAACCATACACCAAACACAGTGTCTTTGCATTCTGATTGAATTTGTTGACTAAATTTAAGAATCTGACATAAGAGGACAGATGACAATCCTGCATTATATTGTATTATAATGACGATGTAATATAGCACTAAACTTTGACTATAGCCTGCATGTAGCATATTACTAGGAACCTCAAAGCATATTTATGTGTATGTGCATACAGGCCATAAATAACAAATAGACATTATAGAAAATATATTATTCATAAGAATTTAAGTTCATAAAAACATCTAAAACAAAGAATAAATGTATTATTTAAATTTGTATAATGACAACTGTCAGTGCGTGAACAGGCTTTTAGGCTTGAATTTAGGCTATTTCAATAGATTTTTTCAGTCAGTGAAGCCAAATAATTGGGTGACAAATAGCATGCATATAGACTATTAATTTTACAGGCTAACAAATACAGTGTTTGGAAAACTCTTAATTTGAAAAACAATGAATGCATATCCTGCCAATCAGGTTTAGCCCCACCCACAGGGGAAAATCGGAATATCAAGTCGTTTTTCTGATTTCCGTGCAAGAACGGAAAACCAAAAATCAAGTCATAATTTAGTTTTTTCGTTTTTCAAAAAAAAACGAAAAAAGGAGTTGTTTTCTCGTTTTTTCGTTTTTATATATGAAAGCAAAAACAAATGAACGAACGATACCCGGACCCCAGACCCTTCACCAGTTCCTTTTTTTTTTTTTTTTCTTAGTTAACTTCCTCTTCTGCCCTGTATAATCTATATACTCTGATTCTTTCCAAAAAATAATCGCTGATTCCCTTTGACTCTATCAGCGCTCTGTCCAGTTCTTCAGATCTGCGTTGATCTCCAAACTTTACAAAACTCGCTTGTCTCTGCATTTTTCTCTAGTCTTGTTCACTGCAATGGAAAACATTTAGCCTTTTCTTTATCTTTTTCCCAATTATTCTATTTTTTCTCTTCTGAATCTCCCCTTCCCCTCACTCACAGAGCTGTCCGTTCAGCTGACCAGTGAGCAGAGCAAGGCAAGGAGATGTCAGAGAAGCAGGTGCCATTTTGCGTCTTTATGCTTTTTCAAGAATTGTTTTATTCAATTCACTGTTTCAATTCATTTTCCACTTTTGCTCTCATTT
The DNA here is from genome assembly GCF_025860055.1 of Xyrauchen texanus. Classification (NCBI taxonomy): domain Eukaryota; kingdom Metazoa; phylum Chordata; class Actinopteri; order Cypriniformes; family Catostomidae; genus Xyrauchen; species Xyrauchen texanus. Next base: position 3,239,295 of record NC_068313.1, on the reverse strand, counting down.
AGCATTTCCTTTGTGCACCTGATTCTCTGTATTATTCTGCCTCTGCACACAATACATCATCAACACTAATCATGCATTTGAATAAACACAAAAACAGCGCAATTAAAGCACACATGCACCAACAACATAGTTAGTCATGCACATTATTCATTATCTCAAACATGCACACATAGTTCAACAATTCCCCGTTTTCTGCACAGTCCGGGTTCCGCCAAACACTGCAATAAATAACTTAATCTAACACCTGGAGGAATTTTGTGCGAATTTTCACTTCTCCACCCGTGTTAGGATTTTCACCTGTACAGGATTTTCAGCCACTCTTCTGGCAAAACCTTGAATAAATGCACCTAACCGGGAATTTTCACGCGCGTCGCTTCTCGACTCACCCCCAGGCTTTTTCTACCTTCTTCAAATAAACTTACTTAAACAATCCCACCCCCCAATTTTTGAAATCTGGAACTCGCCTCTATTTTAGCCAATTAGTCCAAATTATTCTATGTCCAGACCGGCAAAAGTCTCAGGGAAGTCACTTACTGGGACGTGCTATCACAGATCACACAAGATCACCTTAAGCAAAACACTTACCTTGATTCTGTGGCGCCGGTGATCTTGTGTAACTTGTGCAAGCCGTCCTGTCGGTGACCTTTCTACCCCTTTGACCTCACTGCCGTCCCTTCGTCGGTCGCCAGGAATATGTCGTGGAATATCGCGATGAATCTCTCTAAGTTGTAAGAAAACTCTCGGAGTCTTGAGTTCCAGATGCCAAAGTTGTAGTTTATTGAACACCAACAAACATGAGACCGGCCAGCTGTCCGTTCTGACATTATCCTCCTAAGTTCTCAGTTATATACCTTTTGTTTATCTTTTACCCACTATCATATAATGGGATTATTGCCCCCATCTCTTTCCCTCGCCACCAATATGTTTTATTTCCTTCGTTAATTAAATATTGGTGGAAAATCCCCCATCTATCTATTTTTAAAAAACATATATCAGCTGGTAACTTCACGCATTTTGAACATATATTATAGTTCATGGTAAGAACACTTTAACTTAGAAACATTTGTGTAAGAGAAAACAACCTTGTCCTCACCATATCCCTTTTACAATAAAGCGGTTGTTTGCTCATACACATTATCAAAAGAAAACACCAGCCGTAAAGATATCATACATTCAGCTCTTTAGGACAAGACACCATTCATATAATAACCTTAAAATTATCTTTGAAAAGATACATGCCAGCACGAAGGAAACACACCAAAGACTCATATCAGAATACTATTGATTAACAGAAACACATTTTGTTTTTGAAGGTTTTTTAAAGGGATTTTAAAGTATACACCTGTTGTTCAAGGATATCAACCAATATCAACCATTCTTTGTGTTCTCTGCAGCATCAACACTTTTAGTAACCTCATATGCTCTCTCCTGGGTCAAACAAAGGCCTGGAAACTTATATAAGTATTTTGCTATATAAAAACATACTAGAATATTGAAAAATATACTATAGCATACATACAGAATAATGAGGGAGGTAGAATCCAGGCAGAGGTGAAAAATGGTTCTGCCTAGATAATACCCCCCTGAATAATATAAGAGTTTAAGTCAATAGAATCAAAAGTGTTATGAGACATAGAGTGCTTCTTGTGACAATGCAACAATCCTATATTGTGACATTTTGGCCAACCATGCAGAATAATGGGGAGGCAGGATCCAGGCGGGGCTTAATATTTATTTATTCTATGTCTTGCCTGCTCAAATAAAGAAATGCCATTATTATGTGGGTTGGCATGGGATGTGTGTGTGCACTTACTGTATGCTAATACATTTTCAAAACAACCAAGAAGAAAAACTGTTTAAGTAAATAGAATATGTTATGGGACAGTGTTGCTTGTGTCAGTACACAGTATATATTTGATATGCATGTGTGTTTGTTGTTTTTGTTTTAATACCGGTAACATTATTAATTATCAAGCAAATTAAATAACTTGGGTTGAGTGTGTCAGACTGACAAAAAAATATATTTTGTAAAGCATGTGACACCTTAGTGTAAAATCTACCAGTAGGCTAGTGATTTAACGTTCAAATAGCAGACAAAAGACACCAGAATCGACTTGTTACACAAGCTGTGTAGAAACACAGATAACTGTTTCCATAAGGACGTAGGGCAATGACATTTGAAATCCTATGAATTACATTTCAGAGTCTGTGCTGCCATTTACTGGTAAATGTATAACATATCTGAAATTTCGGATGGCTTGAGTGAGACGAAATTCCCACATTTTACTGCCATCTAGTGGAACACGGCGGTACTGTGCGCGTGCACGCTAAGGGGGGTAGCTTCAACCTCACAACACCGGCAAGATGCCGCCCTGGGCGCTTGCCCATATCGCCTATACATAAATCCGCCAGACAATTTTGACATATTTCACGATAGAGCTTATGATTTTTTTTTCTGTCACCAGGTGTGGAAGAATGTCTCTAAAGCAGACTACAAAAGTCTCTAAAACTGTCGATAGTAGCTAGATGGCTTTTTTTTTTATTTCCAAAATTATATGACAAAACACAGTAGATACAAATGTTTCATATATACTGTTCTAAATGATTACAAATCATCATAAGATATGAAGAGCATTAAAGATAACATTCATATCAATGAAATTAAAGAACACTCAATCACACATTAGAAAAAAAAGAAAGAAAAAAAACAACAATGTCAAGGAGGTATACATGTATAATTAAAATAAAGAAGAGGAATTTAATTCTTTGAGGATATCCATCGTTCTGGTTGCTTTGCGGTTTGAGAGTCCTTTCAGTGTTTCAAAATAAATCTTCATATCAGCTTTAAAATGGTAGATATTAGGTATCCTTTCAGACCATTTACATTTATGTATGTAAAACTTACCAAGTAATAAGATCAAATTTAACATAAAATCGTGACTCTTGTCTATATCTTTTTTTCATAATAAAAAAAAAAAACCATCTCTTTTCTCTATACTAATCTTAATTCCACTCAACATATTAAATAAATATTCCACATCAATCCAAAAAAAACTTCACATACATATATTCAAAGAAAAGATGTAATACAGTTTCAGTATCCCTTTTACAGAATGTACAGGATTCAGAAAGGTCATTTTTATATCTTTTTATGAACTCATTTGTTGGATAAATTTTATGTATAATTTTAAAGTATATTTCATACACTTTGTTATTAATACAATATTTATTAATATAGGTCCAAGTCGATCTCCAATTGATATTTCCACAATGTTCATTCCAAAAATATTTATTTCGAGGTGTAGCAGGACAGTGAATCAAGCATCTGAAGAATTTATTATTACATTTACTATCTTTTATATCAACACCGTTTAACAAAACCTGTTTTTTATCCATTGATTGCTTATGAGGTTCACTACTGCCTCTCAAGAGTCTCAAAAAACCTACTGGTATTGCATCAAAAACAATACTATATTCTCGTGGAGATATTGGAATCCCAAATATGTTTAAAAATTCAGTATATGGAAGTAAGAAACCCTTGTTATTTATCAATTGTGAGACTATTAGAATATCATTTTAACCCAGTTGTCATAAAAGATTGATTTATTCTTATATTTAACCATTTTATTGTTCCATATTAACTGTTTGTGGGGGGAAAAGGGGAGCTTAATAACCTCAAAGTCACATTTGAAAAGAAACTCTATACCACCAACTTTTTCAAAAATAAGATTTGGAATTATATACCATAGTTTATCAGTATGCTTAATATAATGTTTAATCCAGTTCAACTTGAAAATTGTATTAGAAGTACCAAAATCAAGCACATTTAAACCTCCTTGATTATAAGAATTACATAAAATATTTTTATTTAAATAATGTGACTTGTTTTTCCATATAAAGTTGAATAAGGTTGAATCAACTTTTTTAATAAAAGATGTTGGTACATCTAACACTTTTGCAGGATATACTAAACGAGACAGTCCCTCCGTTTTGGACAAAAGAACTCTACCTTTGAGTGATAAATCCCTCATGAGCCACATATCAAATCTCTTTTTCATTTTCACCATAAGAGGTTGGAAATTAGATTGCACTCTGTCTAACTGATTTTTACATATATTGATACCAAGGTACGTAACTTCCCCCCTAACTGGTATACCTTCAAATTCAGTTAAATGAATATCATTGTCTTTAAGTGGAAAAAGAATACATTTTTTTAACATTTAAAGATAAACCTGAAGCTTTAGAAAATATATTGAGACATTCCATAACTTTTTTAACCTGTGATATGTCTTTTAAAAAAATAGCTGTATCATCAGCTAGCTGACAACATTTAATTTCTTTATCCAACATTTTGATGCCTTGAAACGAGTCATTGTGTATATATAGAGCCAAAGTTTGCATGATCAGAAGGAATAAGAAAGGAGCCGCCGGGTCTCCTTGTTTTATGCCACGGGAAATGCTAAATCTACGAGTAGTTCCCAATGGAAGTTTAACTGAACTATTACAGTCACTATATAAAGTTTGTATTGCCCTTTTAAAGTGTTGACCATAACCAAAAAATTCTAATACGTCAAATAAAAATTCATGTTTTACAGTATCAAAGGCTTTGTATATATCTATAAATAAAATGTAACTATTATTGGTTATGTAATCCTTATAATCAATTAAATCTAAGATTAATCGAATATTATTACTAATATGTCGTCCTTGCATAAAACCAGACTGACTGTCATCTATTATTGTATCTAAACATAACTTTATTCTTTGCACAAAAATATGAGACAACAATTTCGCATCATTATTAATTAAGGTTATAGGCCTCCAATTGTCAAGAAGCAAGCAATCCTTATTGGGTTTAGGTAACAATGTAATTAAGCCTTGACACAAAGTTGGGGGAAGTCTACAAGTTTCTATAGCCTCCTTAAAAACTAATAATAAGAATTCAGAAATGTAATCTTGAAATACTTTATAAAATTCACCTGTTAGGCCATCATTCCCTGGGGATTTATTATCTTTAAGCTTACTAATGTTCTTTTTAATTCTTCTAGGGATATGTCTTGATCACAAATGTCCTTCTGAGTTTCATCAAGACCTTGAGCCACACTTTTTATACAGGAGAGAAAATATGAGCTCTGACAACTGTTGTGTTCGGAGTATAGTTTTTTATAAAAATCTTCCACAAAATTAGAACTTTTTGAGGGGTCTTCAGAGATCTGATCATTTATTTTGAGTTTATATATACTGTTAACACTAACATTTCTTTTTTCTAAATTATAAAAAAACTTTGTATTCCTTTCACCATGCTCTATCCATTTTTGTCTAGAACGAATAAAGGCTCCCTGTGCCAGATTTTGATAGATATTGTCCAATTCAGCTTGTAATTCGAATAAAATATTGATGTCAGCTTGTGATTGCTCATCTTTTTCATAGATAGAAATTATTCCCTTGAGTATTTTATCTTGTCTCATTCTTTTTTCCTTAGATAATTCTTTAGCCCTTTCAATGGCCATATTACGGATCTGAAATTTTGTATATTCCCAATGTTTGCCATATATTTTGTCTTTTTTTGCTTCTATCAAATTTTCATTTATAATTTTTTTGGCTTTTTCTTTGAAGATTTTATCACTCAAAAGTGTATTATTTAATTTCCAAAAATTTGGTTTATATTTGATTGATTGATCCCTTATACTTACTAAAGTTATCAAATTATGATCAGAAAAAACTGAGGGCTCTATTTTGGTTTCTTCCACATTGTCTAGCAACTCATTTGAAATAAGCCAGAAGTCAATCCTGGATCTCTTAGACACATTTTTGTTATTCCAGGTGAACTGGATTTGCTGTGGATTTTTAAGTCTCCATATGTCACAACAGTTTAAATGCATACATAGATTATTAAACTCTCCATAATTGCTTCCTAAGGATCTTTGAGGTTGACAGTCTTTGATGGGGTCACTTATGCAGTTCCAGTCACCCCCCCCCCCCAAAAATTAATTTAGCGTTGATAAAGGAATTCAATAAGGCATTTTTCCAGAAATTAAAATCTGAAGCTAAGGCATGTGTTTCTTGTAGAAAATAAAAATCTGCCTTGAAAGTTTTACAAAATAAAAATACAGCTTTCCTCTTAGTCTGTTCTCCTATACCCCTCACATTAAGTGAATAAAATGACAAAGACAAATTGAAAAATAAAACAAGTTAAGTAAAAGAAAAAGAGAAAACCTTGAGTTCTAAATGTAACAAAGAGGGAAAATGATTTTCTTCACCTTTTGAATACTGATCAGAACAAGCAAACTTGGGATTATAAATCTGACCTTTCAACTTTCAAACATTAAATATAACACAGCACATCACTAGATGTATTTAGAATACAACTGAACTTCTCAACGAAAGTCCATAGCAACTTCACTTTTAGATAGCATCAGAACTATCATCATTGTATTTCTTTACCCTGAATGATGGCTCTGGCTCCGACGAAGAAGGCTCTTCTCCCTTGCTTCCGCGCCTCTTCAATCTGTGGCCACAGTTTCGTGCGAGTCTCTTTGTCTTTCGTGGTCAAATCTTTAACTTCTTTATTTTGAGGAATTCCGAATTCTTCGCGCATTTCCAAACCTTTTCTTTGGCCGATCTTAATGCAAATCTTGTAATCACCGGTCGAGTTTTACCATCCTCTCTCCTCCCGATCCTATGGCTCACATCAATTTGGGAGCGGAGATCCTCTTCAGGGTCTTGAATGACTGCCTTACAGATGTCAATCACACGCTGTTTAACGTCTTCTCCTTCCTGCTCTGGCAAGCCATCCTCAAGTTCCGTCTTCTGTGATATCGTTCCATTTCATTCACTCTGTCTTCCAGGCCTGTAATTCTCTTCTGATGGTCATCACTTGACACATCATTCTGTTTTCATATCTTGAACTTCGTTGAAGAGAAACTCCGATGATTCCTTTAACGCTTCGATGGTGTCCGCATTTTTCTTTATCAGGCCTGCAAGATTGTCCGCGTTTTCTTTTATTTGTTCAGCAACAAGCCTCACGATGTTATCTTGCAGTTCGGAGAGTGTAGGTTCAACTTTACCTTTCTTTGCGACTGGAGTGCACGGAGCTGACTCAGGAAGATGGACAATTCCTCCGTCGGAATTAGTGTAGGTGTGTATATCACATGCTTTGACAACTTCCATAACATCCTCAGTCACATCTTTGTGCTCACTGCTCAGTAGTGAATGAAAGCGTCTTGTTTGTCTTTTTACCTTGATCTCTTGGCCTTTTGTCTGTCATTTTTTTTTTTTTAAACAACTGTGCTAGATAGTCACGCTTGAAAAGGAGTCCAAATCGTTTTCTTATTAAGACAGAAATATAAAGATATATTTCCAGATGTTTGCACTAATCAGATTCAACGTGTAAGGTGAGAAAATAATTTATATTTCCTTAGCCTTGGGGGGATAGAAAAGTCGCTAAATCTATCGAGACTGCTTTGACGTCACAAACGTGATGATCATGTGACAAAAAAAGCGCAAAGACTATACCACATGCCAACCAAAAGGGGTTATGCTCCAAATGTATTTCCTCATAATAAATATACTTTAATTTTACACATCAATGTCACCATAAATTACGCTCAGTAAATTTCACTGTAATGTATGTATTGTTATATGTGTCAAATCAATTATTTAATCCTCACATTTCCTCTAAAGAGAAGGTACCGTCCAGACTCGCGTTAGAGTTCATAAGAAGAGCTGCAGTATCCGTGTGTTGAGCTCGTGCCGGGTTTTAAAAAAAAATCTTTATTTTGGAACTGGTGGCCATCTAGTTTTATTTGATTTACAAAGATGGCCTCAGGTAAGATATATCTGGTAAATAAGCTTGCTGTTTAGTTTTGTTAGATAGAAGTGCATTAGCACAGCGCGCGCTTAGCATTGGCGGCTAAGTGGGTCGCGCGATATTTGTCAGTAATTGAAGTGTAAACAACAATTTTAAAGAGCAAATAAATATAAATGTTGTTTTCAATGACGACAATTGTTTTTACGCCGTCCGGCTTAGTAAGAATTATTTAATTATGGTGAATTATGTTTGGGCGCCATGTTCATGGTGTGGCGTGGTGGGGTTGTTAGCATTAGCATTAGCATTCATGCTGATCAACGCATACTTTTATTTGCATAAATGTGTTGTGCATTTTTATGTATAAATGCTTAAACTGTTTCGTGTGCGGTGTTATTTTAATTTCATATACTCTTGACTAATTGTTCATGCCTGTTTAACTTGTAGATTCAGGCTACGGACAGCATGGAGCACAACAAAGGCAAGTCTAATTGATTATTTGCACTACCAACACCGATCAACCATAACATTAAAACCACCTGCCTTATATTGTGTAGATCCCTCTCGTGCTACCCAAACAGCGCCATCCAGCATCTTCGAATGGCATTCACAGATGAAGTTGTTAACACCAATAATTGTACAGAGCGGTTATCTGAGTTACTGTAGACTATCAGTTCAAACCAGTCTGGCCATTCTCTGTTGACCTCTCATCATCAAGACATTTCCATCTGCAGAACTGCTGCTCACTGGATGTTTTTGGCACCATTCAGAATAAATTCTAGAGAACATTGTGTGAAAATCCCAGGAGATCAGCAGTTACACAAATGCTCAAACCAGCCCATCTGACACCATTTACTCCGAATGGTGCCAAAAACATCCAGTGAGCAGCAGTTCTGTTGGCGGAAATGTCTTGATGATGAGAGGTCAACAGAGAATGGCCAGACTGGTTCAAACTGATAAAGTCTACAGTAACTCCGATAACCGCGCTGTACAATTTTGGTGAGAAGAATATTCTTAATGCTATTCTGTGATGTGGGTTGATGCTGTTTTTGGCGGCACGAGTGGGACCTACACAATATTAGGCAGGTGGTTTTAATGTTGTGGCTGATTGGTGTATAATACGTAAATTCTGGAATTTCCATTTAATACTCCATGTTCTAGTAGTCATGTTTTATTTAACCCATTGAATTCCTCAAATGATTAAACTACTCCTAAAGTACAGTGGGCCTACCTTTTTTTTTTTTTTTTGGTGCAAATAAGTTTTTCAAATGGGTCAGTAACCAATTCCAATGGGGCTTTTCCACTGCACGGTACAACTCTGCTTACTTTTTTGGGGTTTTCCCCTGTGGATAGTACCTGGCACCCGATACTTTTTTTAAAAATTTTGTAGTACCACCTCGGTCGAGGTTCCAAGAGAGCCGAGCCTATACTAAATGTGACATCAAAATCCTGCAGATCACTGATTGATCAGGGAGAATCGTCACTATCAGTTTCACTCGGTTTCCGACACGCAACATCAACCTGGTAGTTTTAAAGTTAGAAACGGCGATAGCAGTATCATTTGTTAACGCGACTGTGTAATTGTGAAAAAGAAATGACTGCGCAAAACCAAGCTGCGGTCATTTTAACGAGGTGCACTGACCTACCAACAGTGTAGGGAAAAGTAAAAAAAAACTTGCAAGTGGCTACAGAACCATCAAGGAAAAGTGGTTGTGGTTCGACCAAATGAATGCTATATAAACCGGCGAGCAATGGGCTGGAGAGTGTCCTGGACTCAGCCAGGATGGAGGATGGTACGTTTTGTTACTGTACGTTAGCTCTACCCTACTTGAAAGCTTCACTTTTAGTTGACCAGCTACTGGTCTGCAAACTGCAGTGGAAATGCAAGCTCAGAAAAATAAACCAAGTATAGAGTTGAGGCGAGTCGAACCATAGCGTGCAGTGGTAAAGTGCCATACGTATTACTGTATATTTTTGGGATGCATACTAACATTTCTTTATTGAATATACAGCTATGGATCTTATGGTGGATCCCAAGGCTATCAAGGCGGACAGGTAATGACTTTAAAATATTCTTAGTTTGTTTTTGTAAGTGTCGTAGTAGTGTTGGGGTGTGACTGGTTTTGTGTTTCCAGCAGGGATATGGTCAAGACAATGGAAGCAGCTCTTATGGTGGTTCTGGGCAGTCTGGTGGTGATATGAGTTATTTTATTTCTCCGTTAAAAATTATATTTGGTATTGAGGGTTGGAGTGTAATTCTTTTTTCTCTAAAGGAGAAAGTTATGGCCAATCAGCTCCAGGATATACCTCTGGCTATGGTCAACAACTGCCACAGCAGCAGGGCTATGAATCCTCACCTGGGTGAGAGATTTGACGTTTGAATCGCATACAGACCTAGAATCAGGGCTCTTATGCCATTTTGATGAAGGCTTTGTCTAAACCTCTTTACCCCTGTTCTCTCTGATACAGCTTAGGTGGAGAGAAGTCGTATGGCCAGCAGTCTGATGGTGGAAGCGCCGGAGGGTATGGTCAGTCCGGTGGCTCGTATGGGGGTTCTCAAGGTGGCTACGGACGACGCAACGATGGTAATGCCCGTATTATGCATTTAAAATATTCAGCAGACATGTGTCCCTCCCTTGGACTACCACTAATCTGAACATTAATGGTCTGTGTTGTGACTTTATAGGAATGTTTTTGGTCTCAAGTTTGGTTACAGAAATGTTTGTCCTCAGGTGATACCCGGAGGTATGGTGATGATGTGGGCTCAGATCGGTCTGAGGGATACAGGGGCAGGGGACGTGGGGGTTATGATCGTGGCGGGTATGACCGTGGTGGCTTTGACCGAGGTGGCCGAGGCGGTCCACCCTCCGGTGTTGGGTAAGTGTACCCATCCTAGAAGGTATTGCAGTACTGTCACTTAAAGATGCATGAAATAATGCCATCTAACTGATTGCGCAGACGTTTAATAGGCCTGTACGATATTGACAAGGAAGAAAGTATTAATTTGACAACAGCGCTTAAATTATGCAGTTCAATTGCTGTTTCTCTTTAACAGGTAAAAGTAAAAAAAACGCAACCAAAATTTGTATTGTTCAAATGAATTTTGGATTATTTGGAGAATTTATTTTTACCCAGCCCTAAAGCTTAATATTTAGCTTTTGTCTGTGGATGATAACTGCCAGTTAAACTTTAAACTATCCTATTGTACAGAAAAGTTGGATCCACTTCATTTTGAAGTGGAAACACTTGGTTTAGAGCCAACATCTATCTGTAACACCCACCATTTGGAATAGAATGTTTGACAGAATGAGATGAAGGTTGTAGACTTTAACAGTAGCCAGGTTTCCATTGATTGTTAATTTACAAAGAAAATGCACAATTTTACAAGGAGTTTATTTGTTTTTATTTTGTATTATGAATTATTAAATGCATGACTGGTATGTCAATGGCTATTTATTTCAAGGTTTCAGCTACTTTTGAATCCATAAAATGAAATCCATAGAAGTCTTAAAACATCTTGCTTGTTGTTTGACTTGCCCGAAAAGTGAATGGAAGCCTGGCTAATTATGGTGAAATGCCATTTGTGTAGGAGAGCCCCCAGTAGACCTGAAATGTTTTACAGCATATTCCGGAGCCATTTTGATTGGATTTTCACACAAAGGCCGTGCCCTCACTACACTGTTTTTGCTGTGATTATGATGTTGCAGACGGGTTTTCGGGGTCTGCGACGAGGTCTGTTACAAACACATCAATATTTTCAAGCATGTTTGGTGATGTTGCCACCATCTTGTAGTACTTGATGCACTGACACCATGATGTGCTTTTACATTATTAATTTTTTCACTTTTTTTTTTTCCTGCAAAAACAATTGAACAAGATTCTAAGATTAGGATCTGAAGCAAGCATTGATGAATGCGGAGCAAACGTGGAGCTCTACATTTTACATAAAATATAAGGTATAATCCTAAATTATCGTGTAAGCAAACATTTGTTATAATTGATTTCAATTGAAGTGTTCAACAAACTGACATTTTTATATGGTTTGAAAAAAATATGGTGCCAAAATAAGTGAAAATTGTTGAAATGATAAAAATCTGAGGGGCCATCTGCTCCTCTGTCAATGTCCCATGAACAATTGCCTGTTTCAAATGTAACTTGAACAAACCGTTACTTACTCTTGGCCAAAAATGTGTTCACCAATTCTATGCTTTGTGTAATTTTCACTAGAGGTCGACAAATGGTGGATTTTGCTATTACTAGAACTAATGTGGTGGAAAAGGCGGATGGTTTATAAAAAAAATTAAAAATATTTATAGAATGTTAAAGTTTCATTTTCTGACTAAGACTGGCATGGATAAAGATGCTTTTGGATGGAAGAGTCCAAAATTAATGAAATCCTTGATTTTCAGTTTATTGTTCAATCGTCCAAATAACCAAAAATAATTTAAGATTTTGTGTGTAAAGTGGGACTTTTACTTATTTCAGGTCTCTTATTTTGACTTGTCTTGGACCTGTTACATCTGTGCATTTATATTTAAGTATTTACCAAATTAAAGGAGACCTATTATGCCCCTTTTTACAAGATGTAATATTGTTGCATATTGAATGTGTTTGTGAAGTTTCAGCTCAAAATACCCCACGTATAATTTATTATACCATGCTGTAAATGCCTCTTTTTGGGTGGATTCAAAAACACGCTAATTTCGTGTGGGTCTCTTTAAATGCAAATGAGCTGCTGCTCCCCGCCCACTTTCCAGAAAGGGATACTACAGCAACAAATCAGAACCAATATGACTGACAGTGTAAATACCGGAGTTCAGCCATGTGTGTCTGTGTGGGTCTCTGTGAATACAATCAGAGACAATGGTAACTTGAACTGCATTAGCTGTGGAATCAGCTAACAAGCACATTCGGAAAGGCGAGATGCACTTTATATTTTGAATGTTTGCGATTACTACTTCAGGATATAAAGCTGGAACATGAACAGTTGGTCTGATCCATGCTTGAATCAAATTTGTGAAAATCCGGCTTGATTCACAAAGCAGTCTGTTGTAAAATGATTTGCACAAACGTGTTTTTGGGCACATTTCCTTCAAAAACAAAACTTGTCCACTGCGTCTTCATTGGCTCTGATGCCGGGAGTACATGAAGACTCTAAGTTAACATTTACAGCCAGCAAAACGGAACACTTATGATGCTTACGAAGCTGAGACATTATTCTTCTTACTGTAGCAGCTCCAGTGCGGAAAAAAAATGGCGGACTGTGTGTAGACCACTCGGGACGATCTATGATAATAGGGTGGAGTCCGTCACCAGTCGTGGGTGAGGCCTGATCTGGGACATCACTTTAGAGCAGAAATGAAAACCATTAATTTTAACACCGTTTATTAATTAGAAATGTAAGCGAGAGGAGTGGGTGGATTTTAACATTGTAGGGTGGTTGTGTACACACACCGCCGACTCGCATTTATGTACAAACCCCATGTAAAAGTGAATTTTGCATAATAGATCCCCTTTTAATGATTTTTTTTTTTTTTTTATTATTAGTGATTCACCGAAACGTATATTTTACCGAAATTAGTTTTCATTTAGCCGAAAACAAAATTGGGTAATTACTGTGATCGTTTGTGGCAATGTTTAAATTAATTTAATAAATAAAAATAATAAAATGCAGTACAACGGTGAAAAGTGGATTTTATTTCTGAAATGTGCACTTCATAACATTTAATTATTAATCCGCAATCTAACAATCTAATTGTTCCGCTGTAGCAATCTGAGTTACTCTGGTATTTGGGTTGTGCTCTTATGATCTTGTCGAACATGTCATACAGCATTGGTGGTGTGTGCGCCATTCGTTGTACGGGTGTTTTTGAACCTCGGAGAAGTCTGTGTTGTGGGCTGTTTTGTATCACTGATCAAGTAGCCATGACATCTAATTAAATCGACTGCTGACAGCCTCAAAGTGTTTCGTGGGGGAGGTTTTTTTTTTTTTTCTTTACTATTGTTGTTGTTTTGGTGAACTCTGTATGCTGGTCAGGGTGTCGTGTTCTCAGGTGATAAATCAAACTGGTCATAAGTTATTCGGCAACGAGCAGTCTCTATTTAAGCCGAACAAATTTTCCATTGCTACTTGGCATCCTTTTTTTGGTCACGGTGAAGTTCATCCACACTGCAGACATGTTTACTTGTTGTAGCTGAACCATGTTGTGCACGGAATAGGAGACGCTGACACTGTCAAACGTGAATTAAACGCCACGTATCTATCATAACAGGTCAATGGTTTCGGTCCAACTCTTGGCTGAATTTATTTCTGTGCATCCCTACTTTCTGCATCCCATTTATGCACCTGATTTTGTATATATACATGTATGTTTCACCAGATGAGCCTTTTTGTTTTTATGATTCAATTTGGACCACTTAAATATTTAATCAAAAAATGCATTTAACGGAGGATGGAAAAATATAGATTTAAGGAAGCAAAACCCCACAAGGTTTTAGTGATCTGAAAAAAAAATATTTAATTCTATAGGCTGCCATTATATTGTAGAGACAAGCTGTTGTATCTGTCGTGTTCTCTGGAGGAACACTGAGGTATAAACCTAATGGCATAGAGTTTTATTTACAGAGAGTGGAACTATCGGCATAGATTAATCCGTGAAACAGTTATATCGGTCTAACTCTAATATGCACACGTTGGCTATGACATGACAACACCACTGAAGACCCATTGTGAGCAGTACTGTAATTCTGGTACTCTGACATTTGTGTAGTAAGGGCACGGCTTAAAGTTAATTTCCCTACACTTAAGTTGTAGACGCTAAATCCTTCACATGGACAGTTCCGAAGTAGGTTACATTTTTGTCATTGTTAACTTAACTTAAAATGCTTTTAAGTTTGCTTTTGGGATTTATTTATTTTTTCCAGCTATTTTGGTAGTGCTCATTTCTTCTGGCTGCCCTGTCCATTGTTTTAATTAAAACTATTTTTTATTATTATTGGAAAGTTCATCGAAAAGGAACAAGTCTCAGTCACTCCACATGAATCGGTGTCTTTAAAGTGTTTGTTTGTGTTAACATGGTCTACATTTTATACTACAGGTATCAAAGTGAGTGAAATTAAACTTGGACCTCAGCCATTGGAGCTCATAAGCACTCATAATGGAAGAAAATGTTTGCTCGTCTACACGAGTCCAAGAAAATTAGACAATCTGGTTAAAATCTTTGACAAAAACTAAAGAGGGAGCTGCGAGGTTGTCCTCCACGCTCAGCTCTGGTTTTTAGTTGCATCACAGTCTCAATTCAGAGCAACAAATCTTAAAGTTGAGCATTTAATCAATTCTCAATTGGAAGCAGATAAAGTCCATTTTAGACTTGCCACAGTTTCAATTTGAAATGTTTAATTTACTATTGGCCCATCATCTGTAAATGGGAGACATTTCCTCCTCGGTAGTAAACCATGGCAGGAGTACTGATAAAGAGAGGGAGACTTGTGCTCCCAGGTTTCAACAATGGAAAGCCATCATATCTTCAATTTTTCCTCTGCAGTGGTGGTGACCGCGGTGGCTACAAAAATTACGGTGGTAAGTGATGAGCATCCGAACTGTCTCAATGGGGGAAGGAGATAAGAGATACAGAAAGATTAACTGGCAAAAGAAATCTTGAGAGCCACCATTTTATCTGTGATACTCAATGGAACTTCACCTTTTATTGCTGTCCTCCCTTTGGTAATGCTCTTGTGGGCTAAAGTCTAGCATATACTCAGATTTACTTGTAAGACATGGTATACTTGCATGAGGAAATTGAATTAAACGCCAGCGTTCTGGATGCCAACTATGCACATGACGAAGAAGGGACACATGATGTAGCTGAACGATACTTGGTGCATTATTTTGTTACTAAACTCATTGTGCTGGTGTCAAAGGTGTTGGAATGTGGCGCAGCAATTTTGAACAGACACTGGTGCATAGCTTAAACTGACACTGTCAAGTCATCTAAGTAAAATGTTTTATATTTTTTTTCTAGATGTGAATTTAGTGAAATAGGTTTTATAATTTCATGAAAAGTGATGGTTTCTAAAGTTCTCATGGTGGTTTTTCTCTTTCGTCTCTTGCTGTTTTTCAGGACCCAGAGACTATGGTCAAAAGGATGACGGAGGTAAGTCATCGATTAAAAGCGATCGATTAATCGCCTTTCACCCTGAAATCAAGAGAAAACGATTGACTTAAAATGAAGCAGGAATTTGGCATTAATCCTTTTTAGACCCTCCTAACAAAGTCTGAGTTGCAAGCCAATGAAATGTTTGTCAACTTTGACCAATATCTTCTACATTATGTTTACAAAAATTTGCAAAGTTTGGACTTGGCAAATCTTTGTAAACTTCATGTTGACATTGAGCATGCGCTCAATCTTTTTCCAATTTGGCTATATTATCTCCACGACTGCAACATTTTCATCAAGGAAGTTGGTACAAGTGCTTACACATCCTTAAAATACTGATCTGACAAACCAACAATACTGGCTGCCTGCAGCTATAACTTAAATTGTAAATGAATGATCATTGTGAAATTTTGCATGTGCTTATAGGGTGTCCAGATGATGCTTGCCACATGCTGTCACTATAAACTAATTTGCAAATAGTTAATAAAATGGCTTATAAATCAAACTCTAAAGGGCTAGATTGAAATGTGTTCTTCCTCTGAATCCTTCAGTCCCCCCTAATCATTTGGTGTTTATCCATGCAAGAAAACAGATTGTTGGAAAAACCTTTTTTTTTTTTTTTTTAAATTAATCCAAGGTCTGACATGCACAACCGTTTCTCTTGAAATTTTTATTTTGATAAATTGTTCAGAAGATATAAGCCAGTACAATTGAGTGTGGCCTATAATGATGAATTGGCCTGTATCCAGTGTGTAATTTCCGAACTTCACAAAACATGGTTCTCCCAAACAACCGTACAGTCTGGGGATCAATTTCTGATTCCAAGGGGCTCTCAAAATCTTTATGAACTGTTATCAAATAAGCTGTTATTTGACACCAAAACAAATGAGTCCACACAATATATTTGACCATTTTTGTTGTTCTCTTCACTTGTGTTTGGACCCGACGATCGGCATATTTGAATTTTTGGCGTCACCTGAACATGATCTTAAATTCGTGAGATTCACCCAGATATAGTATATCAATGAGAAATTTGTCGACATGTGCTTAACTTTCCTTGATTTAAATTCTCCATTACAGATGACCAGGATAACTCGGACAATAATACCATCTTTGTCCAAGGTCTTGGAGAAGAGGTCTCCACTCAGGAAGTGGGAGACTTCTTCAAACAGATAGGAATCATCAAGGCAAGCTAACTCTCTTAAACATCACCACATTATAAGTGAATAAGAAGTTTTATTAACAAATGTTAATCGGATCAATGCTCTAATCACACTTTTTAAAGCTGAATAAGAAGACCGGCCAGCCCATGATTAATCTATACTCTGATAAAGCCACTGGCCGACTAAAGGGTGAAGCCACCGTGTCATTTGATGATCCTCCCTCTGCCAAAGCTGCCATTGAATGGTTTGATGGTACGAGAAACATCCCTGAGTCCGCTTATCTTTTACAAAGCATGTGTGATGCTGATTTCATTGGTATTTCGTTTGTCTGCAATACAGGAAAAGAATTCAATGGAAGACCTATCAAGGTGTCGTTTGCTACCAGAAGGGCTGAGTTCAGCCATAAAGGAGGCAGCGGGGGCGGCGGCGGTGGTGGTGGCGGCGGCGGGCGAGGCCGTGGTGGTGAGTTTTGGAAGCTGTTTTTCAACCTGCTTGTGTCCTAGTTGCTTTACTAGTGAAACAAAATTCATTAATGGCTAACAAGGTGTTCCTGCTGTTTTTGTGCATTTGCTCTAAGGTTTTCGAGGAAGGGGCAGTGGCGGCTTCGGTGGTGGTCCCTCGTTTGATGTCAGAGGAGGTGACTGGCCTTGTCCCAACAGGTGTGGAAGACTAGCGTTATTTGTAAAAATTTGAGAGTAATTGTTGTACTTGTTGAATGTGTTGTATGTTAAAATTTGAAACTCTTTATACCACCTTCTTCAGCTCCTGTGGCAACATGAACTTTGCCCGAAGATATGAGTGTAACAAATGTGGAACACCTAAACCAGAAGGTGAAAGTCATGGAGGTACAGATATAGTACTTTTTTTACCAGCTTTCAAAAACATTTTACCAGTAGATGGTGCAATTTCCCACAAGTCAACATTAAATCAAAATTGGCCCCATTAACTTTAAACATATTCTCAATAGCCAGATTTCAATCCAAGATTATGCACAAAATTGCAAAAGCAATTTGCAAATAAAGCAGTGTTTCCATTGCATGTGAGAGACTCGTCACTTTGCTATTGGAGATTAATTCATGTCTTGCAGTTTCCATCCAGAATTTTTTGTGATCCTGTAATTGGAGCAAAAATGTTAATGGAAACCCTGCTAATGTTGGTCCTGCCCTATTTATTTCTCGTTCTTTCACTCAATTGTTTTCATGTGGACTTGCATTAATTGATGGGTGATTTAATATCATGTTCGCTGCACCACTCATACAAACTGTTCACCACTTCCAGACCGTGGTGGTCGGGGCGGATATGGAGGTGACTGTGGGGACCGTGGCGGCTTCAGAGGCAGCAGAGGAGGTGGAGGTTTCCGGGGTGGTGACCGTGGAGGCTATGGTGGTGGCGGCTACAAAATGGGTGGAAGGTAAAAAAAAAAAAACTCACCCAATTTTAACTACATTTTAAATGGGTTCTCAACATTTTCTTAACACTAGTCTTTGTGATTTTAGAGGAGACCACAGAGATGAGAGACGAGGACGACCATACTGAAGACTTTGTGGATTCCATTCCTTTACTATGGGGGGTGGGTGGGGGGGTTGAAAGGGTAATGGGGAGAGGTTTCTGTTGGCATACCTTTCCTTTGCATGGACGTCCTGTGTACTGTCTGAAATGAGCAGTTTTTGTTCCCCCATTATTGTTGAATCTGTGAAGGGTAATGGAAGGAGAACGTATTTTGGTCTCTGAGCAGCTTCGCTTCAATACATTGAGTCCTGTCAGGGGAATAGCTAAAACTGTCATCAGATCAGATTTAATTGGTAATTTTGCTGTAGCTGGGGGGGTTATTTGTTATTTTTTTTTAATTTACTGACTTGTAGAATCTGGTATTTAGTGTGTGATTTTGTGAAATGCTTAATATTGTTTTGTAAAATCAACATTAAATGTTTTACTTTGGGTTTTCTTTTTGCAAATATTAAAACACTTGTGATCTTAATGTGCTTCTAAATTATTGCTTTTGCACAGTCACCTTTCAAGCCTAACAATGGCAACATTAATGTGAACTAAGGTTTTACAAAGGGTTCATTAATAGATAACAAGAAATGTACAAATGCATTATGAATCATTGTTATGCAGTTATTACATCACAAATTAAGAGGGCTACTTTGATGCAGTACTTGCCAAGTACTTGAGCATGATATAAATGCTTTCTAAATTGTTTTAATGAAGAAAAAAAAAAATCCTGATTCATGATTTGCCAATGCAGCAAAAATACACCATTGTAGTGAGATGAAAATTATCAGTTTGCTTCAGTCTGCTTAGCGTTCATTCATACCCGTAAGGTCTCGACTTGCTTGAGTTTTCACTTTTTGTCAATGTCAAAAGCATGATTTAACCTAGTCCTATTTTCCTTAAGTCCTCTGCATAAACTCTTTTCAGCTCTTTACTCATTCACAGCACACATGATATAATAAACCATACTGAACTTCCATGTGCATATGTTTCTACTGTTGGTCACTCTTTAATAAATGCTACATTAATTATAATTTTCTTATGTTACTAATGTTGACCCCACAGCCAAGATGAAGTCTTTAATGGTCTTATGGCTCCTGTCCCCTTAGAGGCAAATTCCATCAAGTTCAGTTTTATTGTGTATCTATTGACAGCTATCACACGTTTTGCAGAGACCTACAAATCTGACTCATTATACCCTATTTACAATCACAGTTGCAGAAGCATAGTTACTTTCATGCAGCATCCATGTCACGCATGACTACAGTATTATTGTGGTGACGCTCGAGCGCTCTGGAGGCGGAACACAAGTGAGGATTGTGAAGATTTTCCCTTTGGTTTGATGTCGCCTGTTCATCGCGATGGATGTGTTTTCATGAGGTGATTATTGAATGATGTGGTTGCTGCTGTCACTGCTGCTGTGCGTAAAGACCTCGGTGAGCTCTCCTGTGGCGGAGGTAAGACACGAGGTGCAACCGTTATCGGTGTTCTGTCGAAAATGATACAGAACTACCAACTTCTGAGGTGTGTGAATGTGGACAAGGGTCTTTTTCTTTTAACTTAAGAACACAGCTGGTGAAATGGCTTGGATATCTCCTAATGACTACAGTCCAGCACAAACGCTTTAATAAGATTGTTGTTTGAATGAGCTTATAGTTCTTGTGTAAGCTGTAAATAAGTGAGGCTGTAAGTGTTTAAGGGGGAAATGCAAGTTTTCGTGCATATACTTGACTGTTTCCACAATCACCGACATTTGTACAAGAGTATAAGCAGGTCATGTGGATCATTGACAAGATAAAAATAAGAAATTTATTTATAGTATTGTTTAAAACATTTCAAGTTCGTAGAAATGTAGTCTTTTTGTCCATGTTGGTTTGATACATTTTGAATATTTATTCAAATCACTTTCTGCCATAACATAATACATTTCAAGTTGTTAGCCACCAAGTCAAATTTAGTCCTTGCTGCAACTTGAATATAAGAGTATAGGCAACTTAAAGGGATAGTTCACCCAAAAATGAAAATAAACTCATCATTTTGGCACCCATTCACTTGCATTGGACGGACCAAAAGAGCTGAGAAATTCTTCTAAAACTCTTCATTTGTGTTCTGAACAAAGAAAGTCATACACATCTTGGATGGCATGAGGGTGAGTAAATGATGAGAGAATTTTCAATTTTTGTGAACTATCCCTTTTAATTATTAATCCCAAAAAGTTTCCAAACATATTTTTCAAAGTAACAAATATTTTTACAAATATTATTTTTGAGTTATGAATATCAAGATATGTTTTCATTATTACTGCATTTAACATGTCTTTTAAAATAGAATTAAATATCTGATATTTAAATAATTAAAAACTCAGTCATGAGGTTCTAAAGACATATTCTTTTAAATAATATTAATAATATTTAATAAGAAAGTCACTGCAAATATTTTAAAAGTAATAATAATGAATTATTATTCCGCACTACTTAGGCCAACATTTCTCTTTTTTTTTTCTTTTAATAACAATTACAATTTTTACAATTTGCATTTGTAATGTGGGTCCTTTTTAAAAAAAACGTTATAGATGAGTGTCACGCCACTGACCCAAATCCTAAATAAGTACATGTTTACCCCTATTTAAACTAATACAAATGTATATGGTTCTTAGCATTTTTAATAACTATTAATATTTACTGTTGATAACTGTCAGTTTGCCCTACAAGAGTTTAAGTATCTTTTAAAGTATCTTGTTTTCCTCATTTGGGATCTGAATTCAAGTAAATTAAGTCTAAAGTCAATCTTATGCATGGTATGAGACATATGTTGTCCTACTTTGCCTTTCAGCTATAGAAATCAAGCCTCTATTGTCATCAGAATGATTGGTGCAGCCCCAAAATGTGCAGTGAACTAGAGGCATTATTTTTATTGAGGTGGATTTCAGTGTAAGTGCACTGTAACATCCCCCTTCATGTGCAACTCTGCTTATTTCTCTTGGTCTGAGGGAGAAAACATTATTGTAATTCTAAGAACCTTCTCAAGTCTCATCTTACCTGTGACCTCTGGGTGGTCCAGAACACACACAATTTGGTAACCCAAATCTAATATGCAGTTGGCATGCCAGTACCTGAGGGGGATTCCCTTGTACATGGACTGGAAACTGATGCTTATAAAATAACAATAAAAAAAGGAATGAAAAATATTTCCTTTAGTTCCAGACATTGAATTTTTTTTCCCCTCTTTGTATAGTCATTTTAGTACTGCTGTCAAGAGGCTTCACAATACCTGCAATCTTCCGAAGTATCTGTATTTCAGTCATTTTAAAATATTGTTTAGAGGCTCAAAGGCCAATATCTTCCCACCTATCTTACTTTCATGTATTTAACAGCAAATGCCTGCAGCCATTTCAAACGACGCTCATATGGGTGTTGAAATCTGTTGTGTCTATGTTACAAGTGGAATTCATTCCATGATACTTTGTATACAAAGCAAGTACAACCATTCTCCGTAAGTAAACACACTGATGGATCTGTATATGTCAGAGTGTTTTGTGATCTCAGAGTGAGTTCCCCCCTGCTGTCACAAGGTGTGTGTGTGTGTGTGTGTGTGTGTGTGTGTGCAGGGTTTTCTGGAGCGATATGGATACCTACATGAGGATAATGAAACTCACAGTGCAGCTGAAGTCAAGTCTGCCATCAGGTACAGCAATGTCTCTTGCCTTCTCTGTTCACACAAATAGTGATTTTCTGAGATTCTGTATCAAAGCTCTTTGGTATTTACTGGATAGCAGAAAATGAATAATAGTGCATATACAGTATGAGACTTGTGTGACTGACTGCATTTTTTGCTTTTTTCAAGAGCCTACTGTTTATTTTATTTTTTTCTCTATTTCTATTATGAATACATTTATATATTTTTTTATTGTTGTGAACGTTATAATAAGCTTAAAGTATTGATGTATTGGCTTAGTGTTGAGTTTACAGTTGAGGTACGAAAACCCTTAGCTATAATTGTATTTATATTGTCACAGGGTTTTCTGAACTTAAGGGGTTTCTTGGTCTTGACTCTGACCCAACACTACTGGGTGGATATTGTTGGCCCTAAAACTGCTGTTTCTGCAGCGTTGCTTTTGAGTGCTATTGTCAGAAATACGCAGAGCATGTGTTAGGAGTACAAAGTCAGAGTTGACAGTTCTTTAGCTATAGTTGTCGAGTCATCATTCTCATTCCACTCCCTCTTCTCTTTCAGAGAGTTTCAGTGGTTGTCTCACCTGCCCGTCACTGGAAGGCTGGATAGTGCCACACTGCAGAAGATGACATCACCCCGCTGTGGGGTCAATGATGCCTATAGCCAAAGTGCCTGGAGTCAAAGGGTGAACAGCATCTTCACAGGCTACATGGGCAGGCGTGGGCAGCACCTCCGTAAGAAACGTTACATTCGGTCAGGTAAGCGAGTCTCATACATTCACCCCATGTCTATTTCAACCCCTAAAATCATGTCTAGAATGATTTTAAAACAATGAGGGATTTAAAACAATTAGGGATGAATGAAATCCAGACTGATTTCACCAAGGAGGTTGAATGCTTTCCAAATGACCGATCTCAACCTTCCAGTGGCCAAAGCTGGAACTACAGTTGCGACGCACTTCTCAAGAGCTCACTTCTTTGAATGGATGTGATATGAATGGCATCCAATTTTCGAAAACATTTTAGTTGTAATAATAGAAATATAATCCCAAATGTGCCAAAATATACGTATGGCGAAATCAAGGAACAATGGGTGTGACATTATTTCAAACTAAATTTAGCTAAAAGACTGTGTTTTTGAGTTAGTTTCTGTGGTTTCGAAACAGCTTGACAGCACAAACACCTTCCTACTGCCACTGGTCCTTGTCATCAGTAGGTGTTACATGCTGCGCCACCTACTTTGAAGGTAACATATTTTTCTGGTTAATTTCTTCATTCTGTCGAAAACGGTCAACGTGAACACACTGGCATGCAGAGTTTTATACACTCATCATTGCAGTGAGTTCAACATCTTTCTTTAACCTCGGGCGACCCGGGTCCTCCTGTGCAGACATTGGGCCTCATTCATGAAAATTGGGGGTAATTTATGTGTGAAATGGAGGTCCCCGAAAACTTTCAGCCAAATTCATGAACGCTTCATATTCCCCAGATTTGTTAGTAAAACGTGTGTATTTTTGTGAATTCCAAACATCTGTAAATAGAGCACGCATGCACATTCGTTCACAATTATCATAATCCACGCCCATCAAAACACCATATAAGGAAGGCTTCAGACTCGATAGATAAATGAGAATAGGAAGCTTTTCACATCTATGCGAACAGTAAAAAAAAAAGTGCATTCGCATTGTAAAATATTGATTTAGCAAACACTCGCATGTTCTTTCTAAAAAGAAAGTGAGGAACTTACATTCGTCGCTTGCTTTTGCTGTCATCTGAGGTTCTTTTGTGAATTAAACAGTCGAAGAGGTCACTAAAAATAGTTTTAAATGAAGCTTTAGTTAAAAAAATATTCCGTTCTCGCTGGCAGGAGGATGTCCACCACCATTAACCTTCTCTGTTTCAGTTGAGTGCATCAAATCCAAGACTGTAACAGTGATGTACTTCCCTTGCAATGGGAAAAATCTTCAAAGAAATGAATAGAATGTCATAAGAAGGTCTTTGACGGAAATTCTGTAAGATATTACTGATTTGCAAGCTATATGACAGCTGGCTTTTTCTTTTTCGTTGAGTGGTTTGGGTCACTCAACATGGTTGGTAGAAATGGGACAGTGGTAATCAGTACATAGATTCAGAATTTGTAATGTACAATTTTATTTTAACATGGTTGGCAGTGATTGGATGATGCTGACCATTACTTGTATCAGAATTAATTATGCTCATTTCTGATTGGTAAAATGCTTCAGCACTGATTATCACTTGTTTGTTTGACTGTGCAAAGACAGAACATTGAGATTTTGTTGCCAATGTAGAAAAAAACATTGTAACAAAAGTCATATCAAGTCAAATAATTTTTATTTGTATAGTTTTTTATTTGTACTTTTGCCAATACACATTGTTCCGAAGCAGCTTTATAGAAAATCAGCTGTAATGTCTCAAAAACCTTTGAATAACCAACACTCCTGGAAACATAATAACAAATTTGATAAAAAAATCAACAGAACATCAATTTATTAGGGAAAACTATTTGCTCTAGAATTATTTTTTGCCGCTACAGTTACAAATCAAAAGGGGAAATGAAAAAAGCACACCGCAGTCATGCTCTGGTCTCAGGAGGTTATAAATCAAGTATAAAAAATAGTGCTGTCAGTCAATTAAAATAGCCTTCTAAAAAAGCCTTACAGTATAAAGATTGAAATGCACTGAAAGAGCAGCAATTCAAGTAACATTAAATGTATCCCACAGTCTAAGTAGCAGGTTGATTAATTGAAAGAACTAGTTACCATAGGTTGCATATTCATTGCAATGGTCATTAAATCACTTAAACTTTCATCCTTAAATATATCAATTGGCCGGCAGACTGTGGCTATCCCCATTTCTACAGCAGTCATGGTAATCAGCGCCAGCATCATGTGTTGCTTTGAACTTCACATGAAAAACACTTGGAGAAGTCTTGTTCTGCGTTTTGGTGATATTTAAGACTTGACATGCTTCTGTGGTAATTAAATTGCGACTTACAGAGGCTGAAAAGTACTTGATTTCTGTCACAAATCCCATCTGGTCTTGTTTTGTACAACAGTTAGCGTTAAGAATTCCTTTCCCCATCACTTGATCATTGACACGGAATGGCTGTTGTTGTGTGTGTGATGTGGTATGTACATCAGTGTAATGATTCTGGGCAGACATATTGCAAATGTTCCCCTCTTTCTGCCCTTTTTAGTGGATGTATTTCTGCCCTTTTTAGTGGATCATTTAGTTCTCCTCAATGTTTGAAAACCACAAAGGTCATAACTTTTCATCTTCATTTTGAACACTATATCTATTGTTTTATCATTTCAAACCTTACACACTACTTTTTGTGAAAAAAGTGTGATGCCTTTCTGTAAAATATGCCACCACTTGGTTTGATATTTTGCATCTAATAAAATGACATTCATACATTTTACATCTCACAATGCAAACCCACCCAAACTCATTCAACCAAATATGGAGTGAACTCGTGCCACTACACCTCTTCCGTTAGTGGGAGTTTCCATACGCTCAAGGAGTTATTGATGGGGTAATTCTGTGCCTGCAGGGTGGGGTGTGACACATAATAACAGGTAAATACAGTGGGAGGCATAATTACTGTCCATACCCTGTATGCACATGTTGAGCAGGTAAAAACGTCCACTCCTGTAGGCTCAGCATACACTCACACAGTCATACAAACACACATGAACACAACAACAAATTCAAACACCTGGGCTTTAGTTTACTTAAGTTTACCTGCACTCAAACTTCAAGAGCAGGCTTCTTAAAACACTGATTTACTAAATTGTCATCCATTCTGTGTTTTCTGTCAGATTTTTTTATTAACATTTTTATTGGTAGCATTGAAGTAAACATACACATCATATTAAGTTTAATGGATACGTTAATTCAAGTTAGTTCGTATCTTAGACAGACAGAAAGAGAATCAATACTGCTGCAAACAGCAGCAGCAGTAGTGGGATTTTTGGAGCTGTTGTGAAATAATTCCCCTGTGTGTGTTTGTGTGAGTTGGCAGGGCTACAAAAGCTATAAATTTAAACCTGTCAGTTTGAGAATTTGCTAAAACTTAAGGAATGCAGGACTGTCGGGCTGTGTTTGTGTGTATTCATGTCCATTTCTAATAGCGGCAAACGGTTCTTACGGCAAAATCACACCAAGTCTGTAGTGATTGATAGATACCGTAGATAGATAGCAAATTAAAGCAGATTAAAGGCCTTGTGTGGGTTTGTTTACTTTTGAATTTTTTGGAGTTTGAATTAACAAGCATTCCATTGGCCCGTTTCAACATTCCACAAATGTAAGTCTATGGGATTTTTCAGATTTGTTTCATTGTCTGCTGTGCGCAAACCATACGTGTGATCAGTTAGAAAAGATATAGTAAACTATTCCAGCACATTCAAGTGTTCGCTCCTGTGGGGAATGATTCATGAAGCATTCCAATCAACTCTGAGAGTTGGAATTCCCACCTTTCAATTGGGGTAAGTGCAAAGGAATGACACTTTATGTTGGACATCTAACTTGGAAACTCATGCGAAAATCTTCAATTCCCATTTTTTCGAGATGCAGGTGTGTATTTCGTCACCCAAACTTGTCGGCATCCAGGACATGGAGGTTTACAGTCGGTAATAAACATGAACCTTTATTAAATTATATCCATTATCAAGTCAAAGTTCTTACATTAAATGATAATAAAACGTGTTTCGCAAACATTTTGCAGAGACTGGTGTTCATAGCATTGCAGCATCGTATATCAGTTTGGTTGCTATGAGATGTCTCTGACAATCAATGCACTCCTCAAAATCACAATGTAATCAGTCTCGAAATTAAAAATAAGCTCCCTCTTTGACATGTTTGTGTTTAGTTGTCAGGTAATTGTCACTAAATTTGTAATTAAGTGAAAAGTCACATCATGCATGATCATGATCATCGTTTTCATGATTGATCATTGCTGCCATGTCCGAGTACCCGAGTACTTGTGCCCATCCCTAGTCTCATAGCATGAACATTCCTATAACAAACGTTTTGCAAACTGAGTTTTATGTGCCTCGTTCTATGTTTTGCTGCAGTTTCCTGGTGAAATTAACAATAGATTTGTTACATCAGCTGTGTGTTTTATTCACTTTCAAAAAATTACGAGTACATTGAGTACAGCTGATTATGACTTTATAAACACTTATTTTTTGCTCTATTACTTTCACACAGTTATGATATCTAAACAATTTTACTCTAAGGTATAATTTAAAAATCTATAAATTTTAATGCTTGTATTACAGACTCACCAACATTTGCACACTTATTCCAATGTGATTAGCATCTGCAGTAGCTCACTCGGTGTACTGGACTTTTAACTCAGAAGACCGTGGTTTGATACCAGTCAAGCATGCAAGCTGACGTATGAGATGAAAGTGTCATAGAAGTGACACGAAATGATGTGGTGCTTCAGAAAATGTGCTGTTAATTTCTCATTTTGTTTTTGGACTCTACCGGTTAGGATTAGGAGTTGGTTAAGGGTAAGTATGTGTTTTTTGTGTCTATCTCACTACTAGGTTAAAGTTTTAGGTTAGGGAGGTACGTTTTACTCATTAAAACCCTCCAACATTCACCTTTAAAACCTCGTCTGGTTACGACTCCATTTCACTTGCTTTTGGCACCCCCCGCTGGATATTTAACTGGGAAACTGCTGCCGAACGTGTTATGAAGCACGTCACCCAATTTTTGTACCATCTATATCGTAAGTAGTATTAGTGTCTCTCAAATCATATTTTGTACTTTGAAAATATATGACCAATGAAGATTCAACAAACTGTGGTCAGCAGCCTCTAAAAAAACAGAAGAAAGCATTGGTAGTGACAGAAGAAACTAAGATGGAAGTGAAAGGGTATATGATTTGAGCAGTCAGCCAGCAGAAGTAAGGGCACTGGACATTATGGGAAGGTCCATCTAATAGAGTTTTAGTATGTGCTAACCTGTGGAAGATACCCACTAGTTTTCTAATAAGATCCACCTATGACAATCTTCCAAGTCCTGGAAATTTGTCTCTGTGGTATGGTAAAGAGGAAAGTTGTCCCCACTGAGATGCCCCAAGAGCAAATCTGTTGTACATGTTGGCTGGGTGCAATACTGCCTTGGCACAAGGATGGTACAGGTGGCGGCAGGATCAGGTTCTGCAAAAGCTGCCACAGATCCTTGAGGGGTGTAGAATAAAGGGCCATCATGCTCCTCAGAAGTAGCAAATTTGATTTAGTTAAAAATGGAGGTGCCGCACAAGAAACGGCATGGAGGTAGGGATGGTCAATCCTGGCACATGGAAGTGATTAGTCAATGATTGTCAACCTTGGCTAATAGCTAAAAATTCCTTCTGAGATTGCTATCACCTCCTTGAGGCTGGACATAGTGTTATGGTCGGCATCAGCTAGGAAAGTCATAATGATTGAACTTACTGTCCCAAGGGAAGAGGGACTGGAGAGAGAGCCCATGTGGGGAAGAAGCTAAACTATTCTGATCCTACTGCAGGGAAAATGGATGGAGGGCTGCCACTTACCCTGTGGAGGTTGGGTGTCGATGGTTTATTGGAACATCAATGCAGCACCTGTTGGAAACGATTTTGATATCTTTGGATCAGCGTTGAAGAAGTCTCTGAAGGAAATGGCAGAGGAAGCAGAAAAAGGGAGCTGGGAATGTTTAAGAAGGAGGAATGAAAAATGGGGTGTGCAGAAGTGAGAAAGTATGAATAGGGTACAATTGCTGGTGAGGTAGCAAGTAGAAGAGGAAAAGGGTGGGAATGAACTATTTCCGCTGACACACTTGGTCCTTTTTTCGCGGGTTTCTGGAGAGGGATTGAGTGGGGGAGCGAAACCAGGCCAAGCTAGGCTTTGTATGGACAGCTGACACAGTCTTGCAGCTTGTTTCTCATTTCGCTCTCCTACATAATCTGTTGGAGGATTGCTTTAAGGACAAGCACTGGACTGGTGGTAGGCAGAGTTTGATAGATTGTGTTTTTTCTAACAGAGAAGAGGCCTAGGACGTAGGGTAGATTCGCTCATGGGGAGGGGTGCATAGAACCCTGGTTGTAAGGAATGTCTGGACTGGAATGGAGGAATGTCTTGATGGGAGAGCAAGAATCGAGAGGATCCGGTGTCCAGGTGCGGGGGGTGGCAAGGAGATGTCCCTGATCACTGCCCCACCACCAGGAGATGCTCTGGGATTAATGTGGCAAAACATCCGTGATAGGTGGCTCCCACCTGATGACCCCATAGCTGGACAACTGAAGGCACTGATGGAGGTGTGACAGGCAGTTATGCCCAGCAGGTTTAGACATTTACCTGTGCACCTGACTATAGTGAAACAATGGTTAATTGTAGTGACTCTCTACTAAGCTTACAATAGCCCTAGATACGCCCCTTATAAGGACTCTAATAAACCCACTTATTTATTCTGAAACCATGTGATTTTTATTTGTTCTTTAGTATTTTTTCTTTTTCCTTTTGATAATTTTGCGGCTCTTCAAGCAGAACAGATATTTAATTTAGGTATATATATATATATAGGTATTTTATTTAGTTGTGTTGTCTCATGTGGTTCTGTGTTTGTCCTATGTTGTTTTTATGTAGCACCATGGTCCTGGAGGAACGTTGTCTCGATTCGCTGTGTACTGTACTAACTGTATATGGTTGAAACGACAATAAAAACCACTTGACTTGACTTGACTTGACTAATTTGTATTATTAGTCTTAGAAATAAACAAGAATGCCAACCTCAGAACACATCTATTTTAATCGATGTCAAAAAAAACTATGACTTTAAACCACCTTCTTAACATATAAAATGTTTGGGACTGAACATTGGTTTGATGATTGTTTCTACTTCAATAGGAGAGAAGTGGTACAAACGTCACCTGACGTATCGCATCGTAAACTGGCCAAGGAACCTCTCTCCCAGTCAAGTGCGCTTTGCAGTGCACATTGCATTCAAGCTCTGGAGTAATGTGTCTGGACTGGACTTCCAGGAGAACAGCCACGGTCCCACTGACATCCGTCTGGCCTTTTTTGAAGGAGAACATAATGATGGGACAGGAAATGCATTCGACGGACCAGGTGAAAAAGCACTTACATTACTATGCCCTAAACCTCAAATAATAATAATAATATATATATATTTTTAAATGTTTTTAAAGTTGGTCGGATTTTGTTATTCAGTGTTATTTTAAATGTATTGTCTATGCAACGTATCTGTGGCAAGCTGTTGATTAACTATAGACAATTAATCTTAATTGAGCATTAATTGAGCATAACAACTTACACTTTAAAACTTCAAGTAAATACATTTACAATTAAGCGCAACAGCGCCCACCTACTTTTTTAGTTGTTATGAATCTGGAAGTATTTTTCCCATTTATTTTTTTTCAATGTTTTTTTTTTGATCAAATCCTTCTTTAAAGAGTTGTAAGCCATGAACCAAACCAACCAGTTTCAATGTGAATCACAACATAAAAAACTTTGCACAAAATATTTGAAAATCACACAAAAAGCTACAAGATTGTGTTCTTGATGTTAATGAGGGAGTGAACTACAATCCCATGAAGCATTGCAAATGATGAAATCAAATAAAAAAAAACTTGTGAACTTTTGATGTAAATTTATATTTTATAAGTAAAGAAACACTACATAATTTTTTTTTGGCAAAATATTATGATATTTACTAATATATGAATAGTTTAAGAGTGTAGAAGACCGACTGCATTATTCACAGTTGGTGCAGAGTTCTTTTGGTGCACTTTGTTGGCCACGATTCTCTGATTGGTGGATATTTCTCTTCAGGTTCATGGGTATTGTAGTTCTTTGAACTATCAGGAATTCCACTATTAAAAATGATTTCTAAAAAATTTAAATAATTCAAAAAAGTTGCAATAACGCAAACTGATGGTTTCAAAGGGAGAATATGCCATCAATTAACAACCTTGGAGATGATGGTAGGCTTTAAAGGTTTAAAGTTATTGTTAAAAATGTATTTGTCTATGGAAAAAAATTTACCAGAACCTGACTGGTTGCTCTATGGCTAAAGAATAGCAGACAACACAGAAATTGAACTGATGAAAAATGCATTATTCACAGTCAGCCATGATTAATTCAGCCCCAGAAGAAAGTGACCTGGATGCAGCAACCTGATGAAAATCACGGGACTGTGGCGACATTTATGAAAAATGTTATTACTCATCACGTATCACAACAGTTCCGAGGTGATATGTCCACTGTGTGGTGCTATTTTTTCCCAAATAGATGAGGTTTTTAAAGTTAATGCTCTATCAAGTTTCAAATCAACAAAACAGACCTCCCTACCCTAAACCTTAAACCTAAACCTAGCCGATAGAATGAGGAAAGCAAATGTGAGATAAGAAACACAACCATATCATTTTGTGGTGCTCTTATGACACTTTCGGGTTGTGTGCTCTTCAGGACTGTTACCCCGTTGCAAGTACATCACGCTATAAGTTCATTGCTACCACGCAATTTGCTCACACTTGAATAAGCTTGTAAATGTATTTGGTTTTGTAATGCAAACATTAAAATGCTTAGCCTTAAGCGACGTTCTAGTCATTAATTTCAAGTCAGAGGTGGGAAAATCCAGAGTTCCGTGTTGTCTGTAAAGAGGCATGACTGGAACCTATTGAGGTCAGATTTGGGAAATTTCAACTCAGATATTCCCAACTCCAACTTTGTCTGGAATGTAGCATTAGAAGTCATGTGCTACAGTAAAAGTGTTTAGATGTC
The DNA here is from genome assembly GCF_025860055.1 of Xyrauchen texanus. NCBI lineage: Eukaryota > Metazoa > Chordata > Actinopteri > Cypriniformes > Catostomidae > Xyrauchen > Xyrauchen texanus. The sequence goes on along the minus strand of NC_068313.1, from coordinate 3,207,207 downwards.
ATAAGAAGTGATTAGATGGCATTGTGTGAGGAACAAGGCGAAAAATTAATGTTAAGGGACTGATAATCTGCTGTTTTATTTGCGGTTTGTGTGAAAAGGAATAAAAGTAATTGTTCACAGTCAGTTAATTTAGCCCATAGTGTTAATTTAACCAGGAAAGCGATTTACAGTTTCTCTCAGTCGCTTTGGCTCAGTTCTCAAATGAGAATGATTTTTTTCAAACCTTTGTTCAAATATCTAAACAATTTGTTTCTTGTTCACACTAGATTTGAGTTTATTACTCATTTAAGCAAATTGCACATGTTTTGGCACACTTGCACAGTAAGCAGTCAGTGTCAACAAAAAAGTAGAACAAAAATGTAATTTGTATATAAAAAACATTTCCAGGGTTGACGGCCATGGTGAAAAAACATCAACATTTTGACTAGTACAGCTCACATGACAACAAAACAACTTTTCATTTTGGTAGCACGATAACTAGGTTTTGAAGCATGAATTCATGGTTTTGGGTGAGTTACTACATTTTGCAGACATGCTATAGAGTTGTGATGTCCCACAATACAGTTGTGACACTTACAGTTTATAGAATTAGACTGTTTCAAAAAGTGACCCAAAGCGTTTTAGGAAAAATTGTAAAACTTACAAGCTTATAAGAACCATAAAACATCTACTATAATATAGTGAAAATTTCTGTGATTTATGTGTTGTTAAATTAAATTTTTTCAGTATAAACTGCTACTTTTAAATGCCCATCAATGGAGAAATAAGCATTTTGCCCAAATAATTGTGTAGTTCAGGGCTCTTTCTGGGCATATGGGGGCCCTAAGAGAAATCCCACTTAGAGGCCCCACCAACACCCCCCAACCCGGATCCAGGCCCACCCAAGAATCACCCCACAATATGCCTAGTCTTCAACAAATTTGATTATATTAACTACACAAAATGCTAAAAATTTTACAATAAATGAACAATAAGTAACTATACAAATTACCAAAAAATTACTATAAATAACCATATTCAATGGAAATAGCACCTTCGTCATACAACCAATAGAACAGCTGGTGTGCATAACTGCTCAACGTAATTTCTCCCTTCCCTCTCAGGCCACAAGGGGGCCCCCTATAATAAAATAAAAAAACAACCTTGCTTTGCTGGGCCCCCTGGTGGCTCAGGGGACATAAGCGGCCGCTTATACTGCTTATGGAAAGAAACGCCCTTGGTGTAGTCAACAACATCTACCAGCAAGGGCTAAAACTACCCATGCTTACCAGCCAAGACTTGACCTCCTGCTGTAAATGGCAAAAAAGGAGTCAGTCAGTCATGTTGTTAGATTTGGAGTAAGTGTGCAATATTAAAGTTAGCAAAATGGCTGAAATTGCGTGCAGCACTTTTAAATGCCAAGTATACATTGGAAAGATTTCCTTCCTTTTATTTTATATTCCTGTATGTTCATTAGGTGGTGCTCTGGCTCACGCGTTTTTCCCATTCCGTGGTGAAGCTCACTTTGACATGGCTGAGCGCTGGACTCTAACCGGTCTTAAAGGACACAATCTGTTCCTGGTAACTGCCCATGAGATCGGTCACACTCTGGGATTGGTTCATTCCCCCGTCCGTCATGCTCTCATGTCACCATACTATAAGAAGATGGGCCACAGTGCGCTGCTCAGCTGGGACGACATCACAGCTATTCAACAACTGTATGGTAAACAAAAAGTCATTTTGAAAATCATGTCTTTTGAACATTCTGAAATCATTGGGAGGCCATTTAATTTGTCATTTACCTGCACATCATATTTTATAGAAATGACTAGAGTTTTACATTTAGGTTGTTGACGTGAAATACTTTTGAAAGGTCCACTACAAACATTCCTGAACTCACAAAACACAGCTTGTGTTGATACAAGAGATTTTTATCCAGCAAGAGAATGATGACAGCTCATTTACAGTATTCAGGCAGCAGTGAAACAGAGAGAGATAAACACAGATTTACACTGTAAACATGAATAGTTCATGAATGAGTAACAGGCACGCTAGTGAAGCTGTCAGCTGTTTCTCAAGCATGTCATGCAAGTTTCTACACGCTGCTGCACTTTCAGGTTTAAAACCTACATACCATCCATCTCCAGCGCATACCAGTGCAATCCTTATCGTCCTGATCATAACTCAAGAATCCATTTCCAGTGAGTTTGCCAGAAAAATCTCTCTTTCATCCCTCCAGGAGAAAACAGACATTAGTGCTTTCTTGGGTAGGCCAAGACAGAATCTGCATACTTCTTTGCACTTTCTGTGAAATGGATTTAAACTTTAGGCTACTATGCTCATTTCCAGCATCATAAATGCTGTGCAGTCCACTGCTTCCATTTCCCTTTTTGATTTGTATCAAGTAGCACCTAATAAATGAGCAAAGAAAAAACATATTCTAAAGCAAATAGTTTTTCTAAAAATGTATGTCCACATATGTGGACAGTGGGACTATTTCATGTTTTTTGTTTTTTTTTGTTTTATAATACTAAGCTATAGAATGTCAGATATTTTTTTTTTCCATCAAATAGTTTATGATGTTTCCAGGAGTGTTGGTTATTCATGTTTTTGGGGCGTTACAGACTTTACAGCTGATTTTCTGTAAAGCTGAATAAATCATTCTTGTTTAAAGTAATAGCCAGGATCATGCCAACCATGTTAAAATAAAATGTAGCATTATAAATTCTGAATCCAAGTACTGATTATCATTGTTCCATGACTGCCAAACATGTTGAGTGGTGCAAACATCATCTGCAGCCTGAATGCACTAAGCTGCATAGAAAGCTATAGGATGCTTCCTTGCTCCCTATTTAATTAATGACTTAACCTCCAGATGTGTTAAAGTTATTCCAAATAACAAATGTTTTTTCAACTTTTGAGGGAATAAGGTGAAAATTACATATGTGAGAAATATGGGAAACCTACATATGTGGACATCATGTTTATCAGCGTGTTGACGCATGAAAAATGTATGGATTGTTTTTATATCAAACAACACTAGAGACGCTACTTTTTACAACCAAAAGGATTTTAATTAAAAACTTTAAGAGGTTTCTTACCAGAGGCACACTCTTACATGTTGGCGTGGTGCCCTTAGAAGCGCTTCACAGAAATCGACGCCATGCTGTTGTGTCATGTGTTTATCCCTTGAATGACAGTGTTGTGAACATTATTCAGTCAGTTTAAATTCATTTAAATTATGCATTGCATATAGCAAAGTCAAAATGCAGTGTCCACACATGTAGACGCAGAGTCAGGTTAAAAGTAGTTGAAACGTTGACTATTGCAAAAACTGTATTCTGTTGTGGTTCTGTGTGAGCGGCTCTCAATCTGTGGCTGCATTGCTTGTGAGGTTTGTTGAGGAGTGGTGACTACCCCTTGCTGATGCGGCTCGCTCATAAAAACACAAAGTTACATGTACTTCAAGCTCGAATTGCTCCGATTGTAGGAAAATATGTACTATTATTTACGTAATTTATGTACAGGTCATGGAGCATGAATAATTGTGTACATTTTTGTATAGTTTATTTTTTATATTATGTTATTTTATATTATGGAGTGGTAGTGGTGTAGTTGGAATGGTAGTGGTGTAGTGGTCTAATGCACATAATTGGTAAACTGGTAATCAGAAGGTCGCTGGTTTGATCCCCACAGCCACCACCATTGTGTCCTTGAGCAAGGCACTTAACTCCAGGTTGCTCCGGGGGGATTGTCCCTGTAATAAGTGCTCTGTAAGTCACTTTGGATAAAAGCATCTGCCAAATGTATAAATGTAAATGTATATTATTGCATTAAATGAACTCGTTAAATCGACAGACTTAGTTGGAAAAATACTAGATAATCTGATGAAGCACAGACATTCACTGTGGAAAGAAAAATCACAAATCTATTTAAAATTGTAATTGTTTTTCCTGGACAGCATTGAGCTTAAATTGAGAGCTGCTAAAGAATTTTGCATGTTTCCTGCTTTCTCCTGAAAAAAATATAATCTGGCATGTGTCCCCTCTCAGTAGATTTATTTAGACTGTGCTCAGACTTGCCAAGATATCTAAGTATGTGACCAAAAGTCAGAGATCAGAGATAACCTCAAACATTGCTCATCAAATTCTTCCAATGCTAATTTATCTGAACCAGGTTTTTTTTGGTAAATATTTTAGACATTTTCACAAAAAGCCTGAAAAGCATGGCATATACAAATGTAAGCATATAATTTACTTTTTTTATTAAATTAGACCTTTATTAAATTATTGGTCCACACATGTTTGACTTCAGTCATCATTTTCAATATTAATAACAGCCTTGTTCAATTGTTTTAATTAGACAAGCTACTTACTGCATTCAAAAATAAATGCAAAGAAATAATTTGAGAAGTATATATATAGTTTTATTCACCTGTCCTTTCACAAACAGTATGCACGTGGTGGAGACAGGTGCCATTTGTCCCATTAGATCTTACATTATGGCATGAGATTGTCATATTTGACCTCTTATCTGTCACAGCGGTTGCACTTTGGATATGAAAAATTGCCGTTTGCATTCAGAATTTGTATTATTCCTTCATAAAATGTTCAATTACTCAACATGGGTCTTAATAGAGCAGACACGTTAACAATTACTGTGATCCATGAAATAGCATGTCAAAGCCTGAGTTTGTCCTGATTCACCGACCCACATAGACATTTATGTGAACCATCTGAGATAAATTACTGAAACATAGAATGAAAAGTCTCCAGAGGTACAGTATATGAAATCACAAACGCTATAAAATGTTCCTCTAGGTCAAGATATTTGTAAGGTTTCTGTAAAGGACCTAGTAACTCAAAGGTCAGTAACAGATAGTTTTGAGAAGATTGTTTAGTCTGTGGTCTTCTCTAGAAGATAAATGCAGCCACAATGTCACTGATAACTGTGTAACAACTGTAATATTCTCTTTTTATTATGTCTGGCACAGTGTTCTTAAAAAGTGGTTTACCTCAGACTTAATTGAAAGGTAGATGATGAGTGCTTTGTATTAACCGAAGCATCGGTTAGCTCATGGTAATGTAATGATCGTTTTCATCTTACCTTTTTGGGTGGCCCCACCTTGGAACACCACTGGTAACTACTATAGCAGTTATTATTCCAAAGATCCCTTTCTATTTGGCCTTAATCAGATTGTCCAAGGGGATCTTAGAGCTCAAGCTCAGTCCCGTGCTCTAGCCCCTCCATTATGAACAACAAGCCGAATCCGTTTACAACTAAATAAATATTCCAGGTTCAATACAAGTTAAGCTCAATCATCAGCATGTGTGACCTTATGTTAATCACCCAACATGATCACACAGGAAGTCGGCACGTTATTTCTGATATTTCCAGTACACTAGGATCGGCCACATTATACAGACTCACGAACACGCACCATTTTCTTGTGACATGACCAGAAGCACATTGCATCAGCAGTTTTAGAGATCTGGATTCAGATGCTGCATTGAAGTATTGACGTATGTTTACATGGACACCAGAAAGCTATTTATTGCGAGAAAGCTGCTTAAGTCTTGAAATCGGTGTACAGGTTTAATTGAGCTGTGTTCGTGACTTTCTCTTTACTACCGTATACATGCGGCTCGATCAGTAAGCAGCTTTCTTCATAGCAATGTAATTTCCCTGTGTAAATAAAAACATGGAATCTAAGAAAGACTTCGCTGTTTTAATCTCTATTTCTTTGCTTTATTTCCTGATATTCCAGAGTTGTTCTGTTTGTTTCCTTAACTTTCTACTGGGAGTTAGTGGTGTTTCCCTATTACCTCAAACTCTGGGATTTCCCCAATGTACGAGTGCATATACATGAACGTGAGGGACCATCTGTATTTTACATTGGTGTGCATAAATGGGTATAGTTTATAGTTTATGTGATTTTGACACTGTATTCCCTGAAATGTTACAGTTATTTCAGCTGTGTTGACATGTTGTTTGGCTCCATCCTATGATGTTATTTTGTGCTACTCACATTGCAGCTGAGTGGACCGAGTCACTGATCATTCACTTGACTGAGGGAATTGAGCACCTTTTTTGTTTCTTTTTGTGCTGGTTCCGCCTAGCGGCTGGAGTTAGTTTAGTGGTGGAACACACCTTCTGGACAGTTATGTGGATGAATCTACATGTTCTTTGTGTTTATTCTGCCTATTGGCTGGAGTTTGTTTTATAGATTATCTTTTGTTGTGTAATTCTGTCTCACAGAATTTGTATAGAAACACTGGACTTGAGCAATCCGACGGCAAATATCTCGTAGGCGTACATGGACTGTTTGAGTTTAGAGGGATGGACACCAGTTGGCGCTGTCATGTACAGGGTTAATGCGCATGTTTTTCTTTTTTCTGTTGTTTGGTTCAGGGGGAAGTTTGGGGTTTGATTGTTGCACTAATGTTGGAATGTGGTCTTTATAATTTTGTTTTTGACACACAATCTTTTATTTCTCATATGTCAAAATGTCAATATGAGTGGATTGTCTCTCTCCACATGGAATGTGAATGGTTGGGGCACCCCATAAAAAGAAGGAAGGTTATGTCTCTTTTAAGTGTAAGAAATATGATATAATGTTTCTTCAAGAAACACATCTCTCCCTGCAGGAAGCTGAAGAATTTGAGAAGATATGGGGTGGACATGTTTTCTCAAGTAAGAGCAGGGAAGTCATTACACTTATTTACATTTACATTTATGCATTTGGCAAATGCTTTTATCCAAAGCGACTTACAGTACAATTGTTACAGGGACAATCCCCCCGGAACAACCTGGAGTTAAGTGCCTTGCTCAAGGGCACAATGGTGGTGGCCGTGGGGTTCGAACCAACGACCATCTGATTAACAGCCCTGTGCTTTAGCCACTACGCCACCACCACTTATTAGAAAGCATCTACAATTCAAATGTCTCAAACAGATTAAAGATGAATTAGGAAGAGTCATTAATGTTTTAGCAGAAATTAAGGGACAAAGACTTATTTTGGCTAATATTTACACACCTAATATTGATGATCAGGGTTTCTTTATTGATCTTGAAGGGATGTTGCAAGCTGCTGGTACCCCTCATGATATAAAATTTGGAGGAGACTTTAATCTTTTGATGGACTCAGTCCTTTATCATTGTGAAGCAAAATGGTATAAATCCCCTAGAGCAACATGGACATGGATGTGTACAAATCTTGGTCTTATGGATATTTGGAGACTTCATCCCATCTGGTTGGGGCTATACATATTTTTCATCAGTCCACAAGATTTATATTAGAATTCAGATTTTCTTCTGTTGTTTATTGCTCAATTGGAAACATTTCAGTTTCAGATCACACCCTGGTGATTTTGGAGGTGCTGCAACATATGGAGAAAAGGAAATCACATAGTTGGTGCTTTAATGTACTCTTTTGCAAAATCCTGAATTCCAACAAATGTTAAAGGCTGAAATCCAACTGGTCCTCATTATCCTCTGTGGATGTTGCTTGGGAGGCACTTAAGGTGGTTCTTAGGGGCCGGCTCATACAGTATGCCCCATTCACCAAAAAATACAAAGCACGAGAACTTGTGGAGTTGGAAGGGAATATTAAAAGTGCAGAGGCAGAACTGAAGTGCCGAATGTTGTCTGATGGCCTCAGGGAATTGATCCGATTGAAATACAGATATAATACTATTTTGTAGCAGAAGATGGAGTTTTGGCTATTCAGGGCTAGACAGTCATACTTTGAGTAAGGGAACAAGGCAGGAAAACTTCTGGCAAGATCTATAAAATAGAGAGAGTCTTTTGCTACCGTTCCCTCATTGAAATCCGCTGGTGGTAAAATGCTTTTAAAGAATTCTATATTGATCTTTATAGTTCCACGTCTTAATTGGTGGAACCATTAGAACTTCCTAAACTGACGGTAGAGCAAAGAAAATTCTCTTGATTCTGAGATAACCTTGGAGCAGCTTGGCGAGGTAATTAAGGCCTTGCCTACAGGCAAGACTCCGGGGCCAGATTTTGGCTCCACTTTTGCTTGAAGTTTATACGGAATTATTAAATAATGGAAAGCTTCCGCCAACCATGATACAAGCCCGGATCAGTCTGATTCTTAAAAAGGACAAAGATCCCAGCAAGTGTAAGAGTTACCGCCCAATTTCTCTGATCCAGCTAGACATAAAAATATTATCAAAAATTAGTTATGACATCTGTTGTACATAGATCATGTTGGATTTATTCAGGGCCGTAGCTCTTCTGATAACATTAGGCGTTTCATCAATATCATGTGGTCAGATATAAATGATCAGACTCCGGTTGCTGCCATCTCATATCAAGGCGTTTGATATGTAGGAAGGGATTATCTTTTTAAGATTTTGGAAATGTATGGGTTCGGGAATACTTTTATTGTTTGGATTAAGTTACTTATAGACACCTGGCAGCGGTACAAACGAATTGATTAATTTCAGATTATTTTACTCTGGATGGGGGCAACTGGCAGGGTTATCCTCTTTCCCCATTATTGTTCTGTCTTGCCCTGGAACCATTAGCAGCCATGATAAGAACGGAGGATGATTTTCCAGGGGTGGTGGCAGGAGGTGTGGCGCATAAGCTTTTGCTTTACGCAGATGATATTTTATTATTTGTCTCCGACCCCACTAGATCTGTGCCTTACCTCCACAGAATTAACCAGACCATTTAACTTTTTGAATCAAAGAGTTAATTGGTCTAAATCCAAATCTTTGACCCCGTTATCACTCATTTGCACTCAGTATGAACATAAGTGTCCAGAGTGTTTAATTTGGACATTTATTTAAATGTTGCCTTGAGGATATGGCTGAACACAAAATTATGTATTAATAAGTCCCCTTTCTACTGGTCAGAGGGGATTGTGAGGGAGGTTAATACACTCGGTGTCCTACAGTATGTTGAGTGGAGTGTTGAGATCCTTTAAAAATTTGGTTCAATATTTTGGGATTCCCAGATCTCAGTTCTTTAGGTATTTACAGCTGCGCCACCTGCACTGTACTATTTTTGGTAGTAGCATACAACCCCTAAAGTGGTAGATACTCTGGGAGAGGTGATTACTGCTTTTGGAAAAGGTCATGAGGCATCAATGTATTACTCACTGCTAATTCAGAGTCTAGGGGACAGAGCTTCAACTTATTTTAAGAGATTATGGGGGTGCACCTTATGCATTTCAAGAATTTACATCGATTCTATTGGACCCCCTGGCATTCTTGGGGGACGTATATGCTCATGTGTGACCAAGGGGATGTTTGTTGAGGGTCGGGGTGGGTTTGGGGATTGGGAAGGGTAATAGTGGGGGTTAAATGTTGATTCTGTGTATATATGTTTTGATTTTCTTTGTTTACTGTATGAATAAAAAAAAAATAATCACAAAAAACATTTAGGAGACAAATGGGTGTTTATCTTTATCATCAGAGGAAATATTGCGTTCTAGAGTCCTCCTCAATCACAGAACTTTACAATAACTATCAAACATTTTCTTTTAATTTCAGATAAGTTATAACTTTTAATGGAGTCTTCAGACAAATGGTAAGGAAAGAGAATCCTTCAAGGCAAAATCCTTCAGCTTTTAGCAATGTGCATTGTTTAATGCACTTTGTTGTTTAAAACTAGCTGTAATTTTGTAATTGTCATTTTACAGGCATCTCCTGAAAATCACTCTTAATGATCATCTGTTGCCTTTGTTTGTGTTCCCATAATCTGAGATAATATATTTTGTCCTCATGTTCAAGTTTACACTTATGTGTGTTATTTAAAAGATGCTTTTATACAATACAAGGGCTTTTATTTTACCCATAGTCAATGGATAAGATGTGCTGTAAGTTTCAAAATGAGCCAGAAGGGTACACTTAGTAGCACTGCAAGAGCAAAAAAAAAATATAAAATATATTATTATTATTATTACAGCTAGTAAAAATGCTAATGTTTCATACCTGTAAAGTGGCATTTTTATTTTCAGATATCTATAATGTTATTGTAACTAGTAAGAAAGTAATTTAAGACATTTTCAATTACATTTACATTTATTGATATCTAAAATCCATTTCCAGATATCTGAAATAGCAAATCTAACATGTTGAAATTAATTTACAGATATCAAAATTATAAATGTTTTACTAGTTATTAAAATCAGAATGGGCATTTGCACTAGTAATTATTGATATAAGAAATTATCTTTTGTAAGAAGTACATAACTGATATATGTATTTAGAATTTGTAAGAAATTAATTATACATATCAGTAATTGCGTTTGGACAGGAGCGAATGGCAGATTATTGTGAAATTCTTCTAGTGAAAATGCAGTTACAGATATTATTAATCATGTTTTTATTCCATTAGCTTAAATTCCATTTCTGATATCAAGAACTGGCCTTTACATGGAGTAAAGATGCCATTTTTGATATCAAGAATTAACATTAGTACAAATTTAATTGCTGATATCCAAAATTAGCACTTTTAGTAGTAATTGCATTGCTGATATAAGAATTAGCATTTTAACTAGTGACATTGTAATTCTAGATACCTTTAATTCAAATCTTGCACATGATTAAATGTTAAAAGGGCTTGCGATATAAATTTGCATTAAAAGTGAAAGAAACTTGTTTTCAGAGAATATATCTTGAATATAGATGTATTTTGTCTTGTTTCATTGGTAGAATTTTTTCCACTAGTTTTAACAATATGCCTAAACCTCACTACTCAACAACATCTTCCAGCGGCAGAACAAGAAAATACACTCATGTTCAAGCTGACAAGTCAATATCTTATGTGATTTTGCTTTTCAGGTAAATTTCTAATGTTTTAAAGATGATTAGATATGCAGATTTCCATGCAGGGTCACAATTTTATGCTTAAAATGTAAAAGTCCCTGGAAACATACTGTATATAGATCAGACCTGAAAACACCTGGGTTGCAATAAACCCTGCCCTGTGGCGGTGATGTTGAGATATAAAAATGAATCAAGGAAATCAGGAATTGGACAGGAATTAACTTTTTATTTTTATACCATAACAACACAGTTCAATCCTGGTGATTGGAAGTGATTGGTCAATGGCGGTCAACCTTGGCCAGCAGCTAACATGTCCTTCTGAGATCAGACGTAGTGTTATGGTTGACGTCAGCTAGAAATGTCATTACGACTGAGCTTACTGTCCTATGGGAAGAGGGACTTGAGGTGTCCTATGTGAGGAAGATGCTAAAATGTGCTGATCTGGCCACCGAGTGCACTGAAAATAGATGGAGGGCTGTAACTTACCCTGTGGAGGTCAGTGTTGAGGATTTCTGAG